>NC_138521.1:32817510-34067510 GCF_000230855.2 Cajanus cajan | reverse complement strand
CTCCCTCCTAGAAAATTTTAACTATGGAAATCCGGAGGATTTCCCTTCGACTCAGTTCGAGACTCAAGCAAAAAGCTCAGAACTCGAGAACTTTGTCGGATCAACTCTCCGAGTGATTTCTAGGCAGAGCACTGCTCAAAAAAACCCAGAATACTCAAGAAGAGGGTTAAAACTCAGTGTAAAAGTGTCCAATGACGTCAAATTGACGTCATATTTATAGGAATGAGGCGCAGTACGGCCCCTGGGGTCAATACGGGCGTATTGAAGTTTTTGAACTTCAATACGGCCGTATTGAATTCAGTACGGCCGTATTGAAGTTCAAAGACTTCAATACGGGCGTACTGAGTTCGCCGCGGCCGTATTGCAGTTCAAAATACTCAATACGGCCGTAGTGAACCTCTGGGAGGCCGTATTGAGCTTCATTCCTCCCACTTTTCTTATTTTTGCTATCCTAAGACCTCTAGACCTACAGAGAACCCTCCTAGGGCCTTCCAGGAGTCCTTCTGGCTGATCTTCCTTCAGTCTTTGAGAGCCTTCTAGCTTTATTTCCGACCCGGACAATTTTAGGGGTCTACATTGCTAAAGAAACCTTCCTATCTTCACTTATTCCATGGCAAGAGAAAAGTTGTTCAACTTTCATTTCCCAATCTAAATAACTTTCAACATTATCTTTGCCATGAAATGGGGGAAGAGTGATGTTAGGTTCCCTATTGGAAGACTCCTTATTTCTATGATACCTTGGGGGTCTTTGATAGTAATCATCATTGTGATGACTACTAAAGAAGATATCACTTGGAGGTTGGGTATGATGCCCTTCCTCCTCATGAACACTTGCATGCATATGCCCCTTTCCTCTTGAGGGTTGAGGAGAAGTGACTCTTGGTCTTGAACCACTAGCCTCTCCTCCCACAACTAGCCTAGCAAGCAATCTTTTTATTTCTTCATTATTTCTTTCAAACTCTTTTTCTTTTCTTCTCAATTCCTCCTCTCTTTTTATATTTTCCTCTTCTTTTTTTCTTAGGTACTCTTTCAATTCCCTAAGTTCATCCCTAACACTAGACCTAGTACTACGAGAATTATGACCATGGACACTAGAATGATCACTCATCTTTGATCCAAAAAGGTTTTCACAAGGTTGTTTTCAAAAAGGGTTTGAAATGGTTTTCACAAAGAGTGAGTGATAAAAAGGTTTTCACAAAAAGGGTTTTCAAGGTGCAAGATAGGTAGGAAAAGGCCTAAGTGTACAAAGTGAACTATCAAAGAGAGGTGGACTACTAGGAATCACTTAATAACCAAGCCTTATCAAGTAAAAATCACTAAGCCTTGTAGACCCCTAAAATTGTCCGGGTCGGAAATAAGACTCGAAGACTCTCGAAGACCGAAGGAAAGTCAGCCGAAAGGACTCCTGGAAGACCCTGGAAGACCCTAGGATGATTCTTCATAGGTTTAGAAGTCTTAGAGTAGCTTAAAATAAGGATGTGGGAGGATTGGAGCTCAATACGGCCTCCTAGAAGTTCAGTACGGCCGTACTGAACAATTTGAACTACAATACGGCCGTACTGAAACCAATACGGCCGTACTGAAGTTTTTGAACTTCAGTACGGCCGTACTGAATTCAATACGGCCGTACTGTAGTTCAAAACTTCAGTACGGGCCGTATTGATGTCAGAGGCCGTACTGCGCCTCACTCCTATATATAGGACGTCATTTGGACGTCATTCCACACATTTTGGTCACCTTTTCCATACTTTTGGACCCTCTTGCTGAGTATTATGGGGTTTTTGAGCAGTGTTCTGCCCTAAAAGTCTCTCCGAGAGCCGATCCGACAAAGTTCTTGAGTTCTGAGCATTTAGCTTGAGGATTCGAACTAGTCGAAGGGAAATCTTTTTGATTTCCATAGTAAAAATTAATCTTTAGGGAAGGAACGAGCGAGCGTGTAGTGGGAAGGAGCGCCAAAAAGCCTCCTAACGTCTGTTTAAATATATAAAAGCACGCTTCAAATGTTTCTTTTTCAAATCCTTCCTTTTATTGCTTTCTGATTGTTGCATTGCATTTTTCATCATGTAGATATCTCGTTTATAGTCGTTTCTAATAAATAGGGGTAATTTAGTAATTTTACACTGTTATTTATAAAATAATCCGTCATAGGGAACCCGAAAGGGGCGTTGTGGGGTGCTAACACCTTCCTCGCACGTAACCGACTCCCTTACCCAACTCTGGTTGTAATGGCCAAGGTTGATTTGCGAAAATCAATTGCCTTATCCCTTTTTCCAATGTTTTGAGTAAAACATTGGTGGCGACTCCAAGAACCCTTCTTTTTGCGAAAACCACTAATCCATGGAGGGTCCCGCTTGGGATTAACATGGATTGGTGAATCATTTAATAAAATTGTTAGTTCGATGAGGTCTCAGTTTGAGAATAAGTCGTTCTAACAATCCATCATTTTTCAAACCTTTAAAAAGAGTCCAACCATCGTCGCGAATGCCAAGGTCCGTTTCGGCGGGTGGCGACAAGCCTTTTCTACTTTTCTCACAAAACAATTTCGCAAAAAAATAAAGTGTGTGTGTGCACGTTCCCCCTAGTAGGCAAAAGCAAGCATTCTAAATGAAAATTGAGACAAAAATAAAGTCTTAAGCAATTATACTACTAAAAGCTTTAAAACATGCAAAAGAAAAACACTTAAAGCATATACTAGTCGAAGTCCTAGGTGAAGGTTTTCAAATCACCTTCAACTACACGAACTAAAACCAAAATGAAGAGGTTTAAAAATGGCCAATTACAAACCAAGATAAAGAAATAAGGCCCAAATACAAGTGGCCAAAATTGAGCAAAATGAACAAGTAAGAAAGCCAGAAAATGAAAGGTCTTCAACTCCTCCAATTTGGCTTTCTTCACAAAGAACAAACTTGGTTAGTCCTCTCCTTTAGTTTTTACACTCCTTGAAGTATGGTAACCTTTCCAAGGTACTTGGGACCTTCACAGATTTAGTCTCCTCTCAATCCCCCAAAGAATTTTGCTAATGGGTTTTTGAGGTAGTGCTTCACCTACACCCAAAGAAAACAAACCAACCAAGAGCAAGAACGAGGCCAAAGGAATAAAACTGAAAAAGCTCAATTAGGAAGCTAAACTCAAAGAGAGATTAATGAGACAAACTTAAGAAGTCCAAGGAAGACAAGCAAAAAAAAATTAAGACACATTAAAAAGGCTAGCACTCAAAAGAAAAAAATCCTAGAATGGCACTAGAATGGAGTAAGTTTTTAATGGTTTTGCAATTGTGAATTTAAGTCCTTTTTGGTAAAGGTCCAGCCACGGTTTTGTGTCTCAAAGAGGGTCCAATAAGGTCCAAAAATTCAGTCCAAGTCCAACTCCAATGTGCAAGGGTAATTAGGTCCAATGTCCACAAGTCTAGCAACAAGTCCTTTTTGTTTTCTTTTTGTTCCTTTTGTTTTCTTTTGGGCCTTTTTGGTCACTTTTTTTTTTTCAATTTTCTGTCCAGATTTTGTGTCTATTTTTCTTTTAAAAAGTTGCTTGGTTTTTACACTTGTGGGTGAATAAAAATGCAGCACATAAAGGAGTCAAATTTAGAGAGACAAGTGGCAACACATGAGTGGGTGATAAGGCATATTGTGAGTGGAGTGTGTCTTGTACTAATTCTTTCTTTTTTTGTGCAGATTTTTGTCAAAGATTCCAGCACTCACACACAAAATTTAACCACTCACACATGTGCATAAAGGACAAAGGAATAATCATGTAATGACACACATGTGCATAAAGGACAAAGGAATAATCATGGAAAGGTGGCCAATCATGTATGTGTAGGAAACAAATAACACATAGATTTCAACATAAATTTGGAGCATGCCAAGGACTAATTAACATGCATGAATACCCTCTAAATGGTGCAGCAAAATTTCGGCCACCTCATGGAAAACACATACATTTCATATTTTCATGGTTTCATACATCAAATGGGTGCATCATACATCAAGATATTTGTCTTTTTTGAGGTGGGTGAGAGAAACACAATTTGACAAAACTTAAAAGGTAAAAAGGATCAAAAGGAGATGCATGATATGTTCTTGATGTTCTTGAAATATTTTTCCAGCAAACAAGAATGAAAGCAAAAATGGCATACAAGAACCTAAGACTCAAGAAAAACCCTAAAGCACAAAAGGAGGCTCATGAATAAGCAATGAACCATGGAGCAACATAAGAAGAAATTTTTAACAAGGTTTTCATGGATGATAATGAACTCAAAGATGACGCAAATCAAGACTCAAAAAAAAGAAAAGACTCAAAGAAATGGAAAGGAAGCTAGTTACCCTTGAAGATAACCTAAGCTCTTGATACCAAATGGTGGACTCCTTCCACCAAGGGGTTGATCATGGACGTCCAAGGTGGGAAGAATCTCCTAGCTAAGGCCAAAATGATGACCTTAAGGGTGGATGTTCCTTCAAGGGTGAGGCAAAAAGGAAGGTGGGCGTAAATGGGTTGATTTGGGCGAATATGAGAGATGAAGGGAGGATGGTGTTTTGGGTGCTTCTAGGTTGGCTCTCTTCACTAAGTGGAGGTGAAGGCCACTCAAGGAACCCTAAACTCACTCAAGGGAGGATATGGGAGAGGTAGGCCGTGTAGGCCAAGTGACTAAGGAAAGGATTTGAGGCAAAAATGCTCTCTCAAATTCATACAATCCAAAGTAATTACAAGTGGTGGGGTGTTGGGTATTTATAGGAGGGGAGGCATCTAGGGTTGCATTTGGGACATGCATGGCCGAAATTCATAAGGCAAATGCACTCCAAATGACATGCCAAATGAACCCTAGATGCTACTTGGTGACCAAGTTTGGAATCTATGGGTCTAGATTGGCTACATCAAGGTGCATGATATGATCATGCAACCTTTACCCTCCACTTGGGCCTAAGCCTTTCTATCACCAAAAATAGATCCAAAACTCACCAAAAATGCGTCACCTCCTAATGTGATACCCTAGCCCAAATTAAAAACCTAATCATCTAAAGCACCCCATAATACAAGGGTAAAATGGGAAATACAAGGAAAATAAATCCTATGACTAAAATACCCCAAAATACAAGGGTAAAATTGGAATAAGGCAATAAATTCTATACTACTCAAATTGGCCATAGCCATGAACCATGTGATGGGTCTCACATGAAGTGAAGTACCAAGGATGGTCCTCCATCACCATGAGTGGGTCTTGGTGGAGAAGAAGAGACTGAGAGTGCTTTGAGAAGGTTAGGGTTTGAGGGTTTGAGAGTATGTGAGAAAGTGAGAAAAAGAGAGGTTTTGACAGAGGTTATGCCCTAGCACGTTCTAAGTGGGAGAGGTTTTCTAACTGAAGAGATATGGGAGGTTAAAGGGTTTGGCGCGCATATAACTGCTCAAATGCTTCAGAAATGTCAAAAGTCTCCCAGATAATCGATTATTTATACAAATAATCGATTATTTGTATTAGAAAAACCCTTTAAAAACACTATCTGCTATGAATAATCGATTATTTTTGGAATAATCGATTATTCTAAAGAGTAGTTTTTCCTAACTTTGCCCAGATAATCGATTATTTTTAAGATAATCGATTATTATAGAGGCCTTTCAAATTCTTCTTCCCAGATAATCAATTATTACCCTAGATAATCGATTATTCTAGAGACTCTTGAGATTCTTCACTCCAGATAATCAATTATTGCCCAAATAATCGATTATTATAGAGGCTCTTGGAATTCTTCATCTCCCAGATAATCGATTATTACCCAAATAATCGATTATTGTTATGGGTTTACTTGAAATAATCGATTATATTTTAAGATAATCGATTATTCTAGAGAAGTTCTGCTTCTCAGAATTTTAACCTTTCAAATTACTCTAAGTCTAATTTTTTCCTTGAATACTCTCTTTTATGCTTCAATATCTCATACTCATTCCACACAATCATACAATCACTCTCAAATCACAATAAATTCAAACATGATTCATTGATTATCCCTAGCTCAATTCTTAATTGGTTAAATCTTTCCCTTGGTAGAGGGTTTGTAAATATGTCAGCTAATTGCTTGCTAGTCTCTACAAACTCTACAACACAATCATTCCTTTGAACATGATCTCTCAAAAAGTGGTGTCTTATCTCTATATGTTTTGTCCTAGAGTGCAAAATTGGGTTTTTGGTCAATTTTATTGCACTTGTATTGTCACATCTCAGAGGTATTTTAGTTAACTCAGTTCCATAATCTCTTAATTGTTGCTTCATCCAAAGATTTTGAGCATAACAACTCCCAGCAGCTATATACTCAGCCTCAGCTGTACTTAGTGCAACACAAGCTTGCTTTTTGCTATGCCATGAGACAAGTGCACTACCTAGTAGGTGACAAGTTCCACTTGTGCTTTTTCTATCTAGTCTACACCCAACATAGTCTGAATCTGAGTAGCCTATCAGACTTAGTGAGACTCCCTTTGGATACCACAAACCTACTTTGGTTGTACCTTTCAAATATTTTACAATTCTCTTTACACTTTTCATGTGAGATTCTTTTGGATTAGCCTGAAATCTTGTACATAGGCACACAACAAACATTATATCAGGCCTACTAGCTGTCAAGTATAAGAGTGATCCAATGATACCTCTATATTTTGAGTTATCAACAGCTATTCCTTTCTCATCTAAGTCAAGATTGCAATTGTTTGATATTGGTGTGGCAGCCTCCTTACACCCTTCCATACCAAACTTTTTCAGAAGTTCATTGTAATACTTGCTTTGACTTATGAAAATTCCATCACTCATTTGTTTGATTTGCAACCCCAAAAAGAATGTAAGCTCCCCCATCATTGACATTTCGAATTCTCCTTGCATGGTTTTAGCAAATTATTTACATAGAGAGGTATTGGTAGATCCAAATACAATATCATCCACATAGATTTGAACATACATTGTATCATTTTTGAACTTTTTGACAAACAATGTATTATCCACTTTCCCTCTCACATAGTCATTTTCAATAAAAAATTTGCTCAACCTGTCATACCATGATCTTGGAGCTTGCTTCTAGCCATAGAGTGCCTTTTTAAGCTTGTACACATGATTAGGATTTTTAAAATCCACAAAGCCTGGTGGTTGTTCAACATACACTTCCTCTTGTATCAATCCATTGAGGAAAACACTTTTCACATCCATTTGATAAAGCTTGAAATTCATTATAGAGGAATAAGCAAGAAGTAGTCTAATGGCTTCTATCCTTGCTACAGGGGCAAAAGTCTCATCATAGTCAATTCCCTCTTCTTAATTGTACCCCTTAGCCACTAGTCTTGCCTTATTTCTTATAATTATCCCAGATTCATCAAGCTTATTTCTAAAAAGCCACTTGGTTCCGATAATTGGATAATCCTTTGGTAATGGCACTAAATCCAATACTTCATTTCTTTTAAACTGATTTAGTTCCTCTTGCATGGCCATTAACCAATGTTCATCTTTTAGTGCTTCATCGATACTTTTAGGTTCCACTTGTGACACAAAGGCCATAGTATTACAAATATTCTTGATGGCACTCCTAGTTGAGACTCCCTTACCTATATTTACAATTATGTTATCCATTGATAAGTCTCTAGAAGTTTTCCATTCCTTAGGTAATTGTTCACTTGTTTCCTTTGTGTTTTCATGAGATTCAATCTCTTTAGGTGATGGAAAGAAGGAAGAAGAAGTGAATATGAGCTCCTCCTTATCTTCTTCTAGGCACGGATCTCCTTCAAGGAAATTTGGAACCAAAATGTTGAACCAAAGGAAGATGAAGATGCACGGATGGATTGAGGCAAATCCTTGGATGAAAGCATCCAAGCTTAAAGAGCAAAGGATTGCTCACTTCAAAGAGAAGGAATTGAAGAACTCCTAAGGTGTTTGAAGGCACTCTCTTGCTCTCTCAATTTCGGTGACTCTTGAGAGAATTGCTGAAGATTTTGATTCAGAAATTCTTATGCATTCAAAAGTGTTTTTACAAGGTAAACATTACACATTTATAGGTGGGAAATTAGGTTAAAGGTGGCGCCAATCCGAGTAAGAAAATTGGCGCCAAGTTTGAATTTCAAATTTGAATTTGAAATTCAAACTTTGGCCAATGTAGATGACTCATCCGGTTGGTACCTCACTCTAATGTCATTTGAGAGTTATTTGAAGTGAATTTGGAGCTCACATGGCTGGAACCACTCCATGCCATCCATGTGACTCAAATTCAATTCAAATTACTTCCTAATGACATATGAATGAACCCTAATGCACCTATTAATGTAAACTTCATATAAACCTAATCTAATGACCGAAATACATTGGTCCATGAAATACAATGAAAAGGAAAAATTACAAGAAGAAGAATGAGCCTAATATTAGGTATCAAAAGCCCAAAGCTTAAGAAGCCCAATTATAAGCCCAAGAACATAAACCCTAGTCTATGGTCAAAATACAAGACCAAAATCAAAGTAATTTCCTATACTAATAAAATGCCATAAAACATGGTGTTTTAATCAAGTAAGGTCCATGTGAGAAGCACCCTAGGCCCACCAAGCCCATTGGGCCCACTAAGCTCTGAAACAGACAAATCTTCAAGTAATCTCCTGGCCATAGCTCTAGTGGTTGGGCCTTTGGCCCATGCTCTTCCATCATTCCCTTCCTCTTGAGAAGGATTCGTCCTCGAATCTGAAGACTCTTCCTCTTCATCACTAGCACCTACAAAAGGTTTGAGATCACTAACATTAAAAGTAGTGCTGACTCCATAATCAGAGGGTAAATCAAGTCTATAAGCGTTATCATTGATACGCTGTAAAACCTGAAAGGGACCATCTCCTCTAGGATTGAGTTTGGACTTCCTTTGATTTGGAAAACGTTCTTTTCTTAAGTGAAGCCAAACCCAATCTCCTTCCTCGAAGATCATAGGTTTTTTGCCTTTACTTCCTTGTTTTGCATACTTCTCATTTTGAATTTGAATATTGGTTTTAATCCTTTCATGAAGTTTCTTAACAAAATCAGCCCTTGAAGCCCCTTCCTTATGAATGAAGTGTTCAACATTAGGAAGAGGTATCAAGTCTAAAGGAGTTAAAGGATTAAACACATACACAGCCTCAAAAGGAGAAATATTGGTAGTTTTGTGAACTACCCTATTGTAGGCAAATTCAATGTGAGGCAAAAACTCATCCCAAGATTTGTGATTGCCCTTTAGGACTGCCCTAAGCATAGTAGACAGAGATCTATTCACTACCTCAGTTTGGCCATCTGTTTGGGGATGACAAGTAGTTGAAAAGAGGAGTTTAGTTCCTAGTCTTGACCATAAGACACGCCAAAAGTGGCTTAGGAACTTAGTATCTCTATCTGAAACTATAGTCCTAGGAAGCCCATGGAGTTTAACCACATCTCTAAAGAAGAGTTTTGCAATATTGCTTGCATCATCTACTTTGTGGCATGGAATGAAATGAGCCATTTTACTAAAACGGTCCACTACCACAAAGATAGAATCCATTCCCCTTTGGGTTCTAGGTAAACCTAGCACAAAATCCATGCTAATATCTACCCAAGGGGAAGAAGCAACTGGCAAAGGTGTGTATGTACCATGAGGCATCACTTTAGACTTAGCTTGTAAACAAGCCAAACATCTAAAACAATGCCTTTGGACATCCTTTCGCATATGGGGCCAATAAAATTTTTCTTTTAGCAAACTAAGGGTTTTCTCAACACCAAAGTGCCCCATAAGCCCACCTTCATGACTCTCTTTAATTAATAGTTTCCTAATGGATCCTTGGGGTATACATAACCTTCCTTCTTTGTACAAATACCCCTCAGCCATATAGAAACCATCAAAAGATTTTTGTTGGCATTTTTTATAATTATCACCAAAATCAAGATCTCCCTCATACAACTCCCTAACATTATCAAATCCAAGAATTTGAGTACCTAGAGACATAAGCAAAGTATGCCTTCTAGATAAAGCATCAGCTACAACATTTGATTTTCCTTTCTTTAATTTAATAATATATGGAAATTGTTCAAGGAACTCTAGCCATTTGGCATGCCTCTTATTTAACTTACCTTGACCTCTTAAATATTTAAGTGACTCATGGTCACTATGGATGACAAACTCTTTGGACACTAGATAGTGTTCCCAAGTTTGTAAAGCCCTAACCAAGGCATATAACTCCTTGTCATAGGTGGGGTAATTGAGGGAGGCACCTTTTAGTTTTTTACTAAAATATGCAATGGGGTGTCCTCCTTGCAATAACACAGCCCCTATGCCAACTCCTGATGCATCACATTCTAGCTCAAAAGTCTTTTCAAAATTTGGTAAAGCTAATATGGGTGCATTAGTGAGTTGATCCTTAAGAAGTTGAAATGCTTGGTCATGCTTTGAAGTCCATTCAAATAAAATATTTTTTTTAACAAGCTCATTCAAGGGTGAAGCAATGCTAGAGAAGTTAGGCACAAATCTTCTATAAAAACTTGCTAATCCATGAAAACTCCTAACTTCACTATCATTTTTAGGCTTTGGCCACTCTTGAATGGCTTTGATTTTCTCGGGGTCCACACGAACCCCTTCTTTGCTTACAATGAACCCTAGGAAAACCACATGATCCACACAAAAAGTACATTTTTCAAGATTTGCAAATAAGTGGTTTTTCCTAAGGATCATCAAAACTTCTCTAAGATGTCCTAAATGATCATCTTGAGACCTACTATAGATTAAGATATTATCAAAATAAACAACAACATATTTACCTATACACTCTCTCAAGACATGATTCATAAGCCTCATGAATGTACTTGGTGCATTAGTTAAACCAAAAGGCATAACTAGCCACTCATATAACCCAAATTTGGTCTTAAAAGCAGTTTTCCACTCATCACCCTTTTTAAGTCTTATTTGGTGATAACCACTCTTAAGATCAATTTTAGAAAATATAGTAGCACCATGCAATTCATCAAGCATATCATCAAGTCTAGGGATTGGGTGCCTGTACTTGATTGTGATATTGTTAATGGCCCTACAATCACAACACATTCTCCATTTTACATCTTTCTTGGGCACTAACAACACAGGCACAGCACAGGGACTCAAATTCTTTTGCACCCACCCCTTGTCCAACAATTCTTGGACTTGATTCTCTATCTCTTTAGTTTCTTGAGGATTTGTCTTATAGGCTGGTCTATTGGGTAGACTAGCCCCAGGCACAAAATCAATTTGATGTTCTATACCCCTAAAAGAAGGAAGACCCTTTGGACCTTCACTAGGGAATATATCATCAAATTCTTTTAATAATTGAGAAACTTCAAGAGGTAAAGAATTAAGTTCAAGACTTAAATTATGACACTTAAGCACACTTCTACAAAGAAGAAGATAAGAAGACTTTTCAACAATTAGGGTTTGTTTTAAAGTTTCTTGTTGAATTCCTTCTATTGGAAGAGGTTTCTCTTCCTTCTTCTCCTTTAGAGCTTTATGTTTCTTTTCTTTTTTTTTTAATCAAATTTTTTTTTCTTCCTCTCTTTTCTTTTTCATTTGTACTTGATCCTCTATCACTTGTGAAGGAGACAAAGGATGAAGTACAAATTTCTTTTCTTTATGGGTGAAAGTAATTTCATTGGTAAGGCCATTATGCATGGTTTTCTTGTCAAATTGCCATGGCCTTCCCAACAAAATATGGCAAGCTTCCATTGGAACTATGTCACAAACCACTTGATCTTCATAGTTACCAATAGAAAACTTGACTTTCACTTGTTTATTGACATTGATATCCCCATCTTCATTAATCCAATGAAGTTGATATGGTTTCGGATGGGGAATGGGAGTAAGTCCAAGCTTCTCCACCAACCTTGTGCTACAACAATTGCAACAAGAGCCACTATCCACAATGAGAGAACAAGCATTATCAAAAATTTTACATCTTGTATGAAAAATATTCTCTTTTTGTGAAAGGTGAGACTCATGAGGTTGGCTTCCTAGAAGCCTTCTAATCATAAGAAGTTGACCATCATAAGGATATGCACTTTCAATTGGATGGTCTTCCTCACTTGTTTCACTATCACTTGAAGTGGTAGAACTAGATTCATCAACACTACTATAAATGTCTTCTCCTTTCAAAATCATCACCTTTTTAGTGGGACATTGAGAAGCTATATGGCCTCTCCCAAGACATTTAAAGCATTTGATGTCACTAGTCTTACTACTAGAATTGACAACATTTTTATTTTTCTCTTTTTCAATTTATTTTTCTTTTTCTAGACCCTTGCCAAATTTCTTAGTGGAATCATAATGACCCTCCCTCTTGTAGTCTTTCTTGATATAAGAGCTAGATTGAGTTTTGCCTTTAAAAGAACTTTTTGTCAAATTTTGTTGTTCCACCCTTATACAAAGTTGGACCAAATCATCAAGGTCCCTATAAGGAAGTAACTCAACTCTATCTCTAATATCAAAATTTAGACCACTCAAAAATCTAGCAATGGTCAATCTTTCTTCCTCACTTATCCCAACCCTCATGAGATACAACTCCATTTTCTGTCTATACTCCTCTACACTTATGTTCTTTTGTTGGAGTCTTTGGAGCTTATCCATAAGCTCCCTACTATAATAAGAAGGTATTTGCCTTCTTCTCATAGCACTCCTCAACTCATTCCAATAAGTGATTGGAGGGTCATTGTGAAGTCTTCTCTCTCTCTCCAAGGATGTCCACCAATACATGGCTTGACCTTGGAAAGCTAGGGTGGCCAAGGGAACCTTTCTTTCCTCACCTACTTTATGACAAGTGAAGATTTGCTCCACTTTCATTTCCCAATCTAAGTAGGTATCTACATTGTCTTTTCCATGAAAGTAAGGGAGATTAACCCTTGATTCCCTTACTTTGGGTTCTTTAATAACTCTCCTAGGTGTAGGTTGGTAGTATGCATCCATATTCAAACTACCATCATTTTCTTGGCTTTGAGAGTCATTAGAACTCTTGGTTGAGCTCCTTGAGGAACTTTTTTGACTTTTATGTTTATTTATTTTTTTTCAAAAGTTTTTCTTCTCATTGTTTAATTTTTTGTATCTCTTCCTCTAAAGCAATAAGTTGTACTTCTCTTTGAATATTTTCTTTTTCTTTTTGAAGTACCTCTTCATGCTTCCAAAGTTTTAGTGCTTCAACCTCCTTAACAATTCTTTTAAAACTTTTAGGAGATTCAAAGTCACTACTACTTTGAGAAATATGACTCATGATTAAACAATGAGAATTTTTATATGCTATGCAAAAGATAGAAAATGTTTTTGGTATTTTCTAGGAACGAAAATAGCACTTGGGAGTCTAAGTGTACAAGTTGCACTATCAAGGGAGGTGAGCTACAAGGAGCCACTTAATAACCAAGCCTTTTCAAGTGGAAATCACTAAACTCCTTTGTGGTACTTCCAATTCCCCAAAACTTTTCACAAAATTTTTTTTTGTATGCTTTTCACAATTTGTTTGTTCTTGAACTAAACTAAGCGTGAACAATTAAAAGCTACACAATACTAGACGAATTAGGGCAGCAAAGTAAACACAATTATGGACAAGAAACTTAAAAGAAGCAAGATTAAGTAGCTAGTCGTATAACCCTAAGTGAAAGCTTGAAACATATGAAATTTCCAACCCACTTCCACTAGTACTACACGTTAGAAGGCTATCAAGGAGTTAGATATACCTGACCAGCTTCTTAATACTCCCTCCAAGCTTTACAAAATGGTTTAAAATATAAGAGATTTTGCAAAAATTTAAACTAGCCTAGAAAGCAATAAATGGCGGCTTTAGTGACCAAGCTAGTGATGGATTTGTTGTCCAATTTTCTAACACTTGTTTAAGTGTTTTAATCTGTCACCAACCCTCCAATAAAGAAGCTCCTGGACCTGCACAATTAAACACAACAAAAGAGGTTAATGGAGGCTCCTCACAAGGTGAAAGGAATGGCTACTCAAGTGAAGGAAATTTAGGAAAAGCTAGGTCACTAAATTAGGTCAAAATTTTGTAGTCTTAGTGTCCAAACTTTTCCTACTCTTTGTTGAGCAATGCTTGATCCTTAAGCAAGGATTTGAGGCCACTTCCAGCGCAGGGAATTTAATGAAAGAAAACAAGACAAGCAACAAAGCACAATTTGAAAAGCTTATACCAAAAATGAATAGTAATAGGTGTATATGACAAGACTCAAAGAAGATCAACAAGTAAAACTGAAAATTAAGACTCCAAAGAAGGCTAGCACTCAGTTAGGAAGGTTCCTAGATAGGTACTAGATTAGATGAACAAAAAAAAAATTTGAAAACAATTGGATAAGTATAGAACAAGTAGTAGTCAAAACAATAACAAGGAATCAAGTGAAATTTTGTCAATGAACACCTCTCGGCTTTTTCAATTTAAATTGCTTTAACTATTTTTTTTATTCTTTCTTTTTCTATATTCAAATTAAGATTCCAGAGAAGGTATTTGCCTTTTGTTTCAAATTTTTTTTATGATTCCAAGCTATAGAAACCGAGACTACAAGTTAACCAAAAATTCAAGTGAAAATGATGAAACTAGTGCACTAGTTTTTAGGTTTTTGTGTTTGGATTCCTTTTGTACTCTTTTCTTTTGAACTTTTGAAATTTAGGCTCTGTTTTTGTCTCTGTTTTCAGCCTCTTAATTCTCTTTTTTTTTTTTTAAATTTGAATCCACAAAGTTAGTGCACTAGAAGTAGGATTAAGCACTTGAAATTTTGAGTCACAATTTTTTTTTTAAGAATTTTCAATGGAAAGTGAATTGAAAACTTAAGTACACAATGGAAACCTAACTCTAAAGAAATTTGCTAGAACTAATAGCAAATTATGAACACAATAAGGTAAAAGAAAAATCACATATAGGTAGGCACAAATGAACACAAACCGAAAGCAAAATATGAACAATGTACTTAAAGAAAATTAGGTCAACATGCTATTCAAGGAGTTTTTGAACATATAAGGACTAAACAAACACTCTAAGACAAAACATAGATTCAAAACCAAAATCTAATGCACATGCATGAGGTCCAATCACGGACACATACAAGGAATGAAGAGACTCAAAATAAACTCAAAATAAGCTCAAGCAAATAGGTCCTAAAACATTGATTGTGGAAGAAAATCAACAAACAATCAACAATGGATCTATGGAACAAAAGATGATTAAAACATATAGATCCAAAAAATAAAGTCAAACAAGACAAGAAAACACTAGAACACAAGAAGAAACGGACACAAAAAGTGAAGCAACTTATCTACTTGAAGACCTTGCTCTTGATACCAAAATTGATAGAAAGAAGGAAGAAGAAGTGAATATGAGCTCCTCCTTATCTTCTTCTAGGCACGGATCTCCTTCAAGGAAATTTGGAACCAAAATGTTGAACCAAAGGAAGATGAAGATGCACAGATGGATTGAGGCAAAGCCTTGGATGGAAGCATCCAAGCTTAAAGAGCAAAGGATTGCTCACTTCAAAGAGAAGGAATTGAAAAACTCCTAAGGTGTTTGAAGGCACTCTCTTTCTCTCTCAATTTCGGTGACTCTTGAGAGAATTGCTGAAGATTTTGATTTAGAAATTCTTATGCATTCAAAAGTGTTTTTACAAGGTGAACATTACACATTTATAGGTGGGAAATTAGGTTAAAGGTGGCGCCAATCCGAGTAAGCAAATTGGCGCCAAGTTTGAATTTCAAATTTGAATTTGAAATTCAAACTTTGGCCAATGTAGATGACTCATCCGGTTGGTACCTCACTCTAATGTCATTTGAGAGTTATTTGAAGTGAATTTGGAGCTCACATGGCCGGAACCACTCCATGCCATCCATGTGACTCAAATTCAATTCAAATTACTTCCTAATGACATATGAATGAACCCTAATGCACCTATTAATGTAAACTTCATATAAACCTAATCTAATGACCGAAATACATTGGTCCATGAAATACAATGAAAAGGAAAAATTACAAGAAGAAGAATGAGCCTAATATTGGGTATCAAAAGCCCAAAGCTTAAGAAGCCCAATTACAAGCCCAAGAACATAGACCCTAGTCTATGGTCAAAATACAAGACCAAAATCAAAGTAATTTCCTATACTAATAAAATGCAATAAAACATGGTGTTTTAATCAAGTAAGGTCCATGTGAGAAGCACCCTAGGCCCACCAAGCCGATTGGGCCCACTAAGCTCTGAAGTAGACAAATCTTCAAGTAATCTCCTGGCCATAGCTCTAGTGATTGGGCCTTTGGCCCATGCTCTTCCATCATTAGGCTTGTTATTAGTTTCACTCTCCAATAGAGGTTGATCAAGTAAATGAGTCAAGTCTTCAATTTCAGTTTGCCTTGTCTCTTGTTTGTTAGACTTATCAAATACTACATGGACAGATTCTTCAACAACTAGAGTTCTCTTGTTATAGATTCTATAGGCTTTGCTATTTGTTGAGTATCCTAGAAAGATTACCTCATCAGCCTTTGCATCAAATTTTCCAAGTTTCTCTTTCCCATTGTTCAGTACAAAGCACTTACACCTAAACACTCTAAAATATGAAATGTTAGGCTTCCTTCCATTGTAAATTTCATAGGGTGTTTTCTTTAATATAGGCTGAATCAGAACTTTGTTTAACACATGACAAGCTGTGTTAACAGCATCAGCCCAAAAATATTTTGGCAATTTTGTCTCACTTAGCATTGTCCTAGCTAGTTCTTCAAGAGACCTATTCTTCCTCTCAACAACCCCATTTTGTTGAGGTGTCCTAGGTGCTGAGAAATTGTTTTATACCATGTTCCTCACAGAATTTTTGAAACATTATGTTTTGAAATTCACCTCCATGGTCACTTCTTATAGAGGTAATGTTTGAACTCTTTTCATTTTGAACAAGCTTGACAAATTTTCTAAAGGCATTAAAAACATCATTTTTATTTGCAAGAAACATAACCCATGTGAATCTAGAGTAGTCATCAACAATCACTAAACCATAGTAGTTTCCACCTAGACTCATGGTTCTTGAAGGACCAAACAAATCCATGTGAATCAATTGCAAAGGTCTAGTTGTGGAAATTTGATTTTTGCTTTTAAAGCTAGCCTTCACTTGCTTGCCCTTTTGACAAGCATCACATAGTTTGTCCTTACTAAACTTGAGTTTAGGTAATCCTACCACTAATTCCTTCCTACTCAGTTTATTTAAATGATCCATATGAATATGTGCAGCTCTCCTATGCCAAAGCCATATATTGTCTTCTTGAGTTATTAAGCACTTAGTGTTGGAAATAGCTATTGAGTGTTCTAAGTCAAGCATGTATATATTGTCAATCCTTTTTCCAATGAATCTGATTTCTTTTATATTTTTATCACATATCAAGCAACATATATTATCAAATTCAATTTTAAAACCTTTGTCACTAAGTTGACTTATGCTCAGCAAATTATGTTTCAAACTATCAACAAGCAATACATTCTCGATCAATGTTTGAGATGAGGAGTTACTAACATTGCCATGACCAAGAATTCTCCCTTTGTTGTTGTCACCATAGGTAACATACCCTTCATTCTTCAATTTCAGACTTGAGAATTTTGAAGGATCTCCAGTCATATTCCTTGAGCGGCCACTATCAAGATACCATAGTAAGTTTTTGGCCCTCAAGCATTCAATTGTGTCTTGGTCAGCTCCAGCCATCAAACACAAGTTGTTCTCCTCATATTCGGATTCATCACTTGTTGTGCTTGAGTCATTATCTTCCCAAGCAATGTAGGCTCTCTTCCCTTTGCCATTTTTCTTCATTTTCTTCTCCTCTTGCTGCTTCTTCAAGATGTTTGGACACTCAGCTTTCATGTGTCCCGGTTTTCCACAAAAGCAATTGAAGGAGGATGTGCTTCCTTCCTCTTTCTTATTTGTCATTTTATTGAATTTGTAGGGGGAATTCCTTTTTCTCCTTAGGAATTTTCTAAACTTCTTCACCAGCAAGTTGAAGTTCTCAGTTTCGGAATCATCAGAGCTTGATTCTTCACACACCTCTTTGCCTTTGGCAGATTTCAAGGCTTTTAATGACACTTCTTTGCCTTTCTTGTCCTACTGTTCATTTTCTTCAAATATGTGCAGCTTTTGCTCATGCTCTCTTAGCTTCCCAAAGAGAGTAGCAAGTGTCAAGGTGGTCAAATCTTTTGATTCTTCTATGGCTATCACCTTTGCTTGCCATGATCTGTCCAAGCATTGCAGCACTTTCAAATTCAGCTCTTCTTTCTCAAATTTCCTGCCAAGGTCAACAAGGTGATTTATCAAGTGTGTAAATCTCTTTTGAAAGTCAGAAATAGATTCACCATTGTTAATTCTAAACAACTCATATTCTCTTATGAGAGTATGCTTTCTAGATCTCTTTACATCACTTGTTCCTTCATGAGTGACTTGCAAAGTATCCCACATTTCTTTAGCAGATTTGCATTGTGATATTCTAAAAAATTCATCAATAGACAATGCAGATGTAATAATGTTTTTGGCTCTATAGTCATATTGGGCTATTTTCTTTTCCTCATCACTCTACTCACTCCAATGTTTTTCTTTCTTCTCATCATCTTTTTTCATAGGGATATAAGGTCCATTTTCTATTGCATCCCATACAGCAATATCAATTGCTTCAATGAAAATTCTCATCCTAATTTTCTAGTAGACATAGTTTTCACTATTGAAAACAGGAGGTCTATGAATAGACACACCCTCACCATAGGGTAGATTGCTATTGGCCATTTTTGAAATCTTGAATAACTCTCAAGAACCTTGCTCTAGATACCAATTGATAGAAAAGAATGGCACAATCCAAGAGGGGGGTGAATTGGATTCTATGCCACTTTAAAAAATATCAGAGTATTTAGGATCTTTATTTCAATTAAACTTTTCTAAAAATGAATTTTCAATGAAGTTTCTTAAAGACTTGTTATAGAAGAATGAATCCTATATGCTTTCTTGATTAACAATAAATGGTGTTCAAAGATAATGTCAACATGTAATGCTTTGATTCAGTTCAGACCAATGATATTCATGCACACAAATTAACCAAGAACAATCTTCTTTAATGCTCAATCAAGAAATTACACAAAGTAAAAGATAAGGGTAAGAAGAAGATTGCACAAGTCTTTTATCCTGGTTCAGCCATTCCACATGTGACCTACATCCAGTCCTCAATCACAACCTGATCAAGATTTGTTCCACTATCTTAATGAAGAAGGTTTACAAGCATACTACACATTCATATACTCCTACATTCAAGATAACCACTTTCTTGACCCCAAGAAAGCACCCCTTGTAGAAACCCACTACAAGAATGACGGAATAACACTAAGGCCAAGAAGACCAAGAGGTGATATATTGAAGGAGGCAAGAGGAATGGGTTAGTGTTGAAAAACCATAGGAGGAGTAAGCCTACTTTTGGGCCTTAGCTCCTAAGTTTTTATAGCATTTATTTTTATTCCTATTTTTGCCCTTGTCTTTAATTTCCTATTTTACCCTTGTATTTTGGGGTATCTTAGTCATAAGATTTATTTTCTTTTGTATTTCCCATTTTGCCCTTGTATTATGGGGTGTTTTAGATCATAGGTTTTTAATTTTGGGCTAAGGTATATAATTAGGGAGCTAGACACACTTTTGGTGGTGTTTGGACCTATTTTTGGACTTAGAAAGGCTTAGGCCCAAGTGGAGGGCAAAGGTTGCATGGTCTTATCATGCACCTAGATGTAGCCTAACTAAACCCAAAGATTACATCCTTGGCCACCAAGTTGCATCTAGGGTTAATTTGGGTTTCATTTGGTGTGCATTTGGCACCCTAAATGCAACCCTAGATGCCTCCCACTCCTATAAATACCCTAGGCACCACACCTTGTAAAGACTTTGGAAATTGAATATAAAGAGAGCATTTTTGCCTTTATATCATCCTTAGTCACCCTTGGCTAAATCCGGCCACCACCCATCCTATCTCCACCTTGAGAGCAAAACCCTAGAAGTGGCCTTCATCTACCTTGAAGTGAGCCAAACCCTAGAGTGCCCTCTCACACATTTCATCAAACACCTTCTACCCAACCTCCATTTTCTTCCATTCCATCATCATCCACCCTAAAACCTTGTGCCACCTTTGAAGAACTTGATCCTTGGAGTAGGCGTCCTCTTCCTTGCTCATCATCTCATGTTCATGCAAGCTAGGATGCCACCATGTGGTATCTAGAGCCTTGGTTCTTCAAGGGTAACACTTTCTTTGTCTCTACATATATTCGGTCATGTCATGTCATCCTTGTTTGTCTTCTAAGTGTGCTTAAATGATTCATCATAATTGCCATATTTTGATGATCCATAAACCTCCTTTCTTGTATTGATTCATACCATATCTTCCTTGTGAATCATCTTGGCATTTTAGGCTTTCTTATTTAGGTTCTTGCCTTTTTCTTTAAATTTTTGAGTTGCTGGAAATTTTGGGCTGCATGATATATTAATTCTTTTTATTTTTTTAATCTATCCGGTTTTGTCATAAGCTTGTCTCTTTGAACTACCTTGAAAGAAATTCCAATTTTTTATGCTTAGCCTTTGAAATGAACAAAAAATGACATGCATGCCACTTGTTTGATGAAATGGCCGTGACTCCTTGATGTGCTTTAGAGAGTCAATCATGCATGCTAATTAGTTCTAGCATGTTCTACATTCCTAAAATATCATGTGTGATTAATTTTTTTGCACATACTTGCTTCAAAATTTTCGGCCACTTTGTGTAATCCTTGGTGCACTTGATATGCCTATGTTTTGTTTGATGTTTTGAGTATGAAAATAACTTTTATGTGCATATTTTTGCTGCTGGACATTGCACATTAAACCTTAAGAAAACACTCAAAACTTGTCTCATTAAGCCATCATAAGTCACTAAAAAGGATACTCCAAAAATTTGCTAACCAAACCAACAAACACAAGTGTAAAACCCAAGCAAAGGAAAGGTATAAACATTAAAAAAAAAATGAGAATGGCTGGACTTTTGGGACAATAAAACCACACCTTAGCCAAGTATAAAAAGGAACAAAATCAAAAGAATCAAAGACAAAAGAAAAAGGGAACCTTTGCTAGACTTGTGGAGTTTTGGACCAAATTTTCATACCTTGGCACTTGGAGTTATTCTTGGACTTTTGGACAATGCTTATTGACTTTATG
Source organism: Cajanus cajan (assembly GCF_000230855.2). Taxonomy (NCBI): domain Eukaryota; kingdom Viridiplantae; phylum Streptophyta; class Magnoliopsida; order Fabales; family Fabaceae; genus Cajanus; species Cajanus cajan. The sequence goes on along the minus strand of NC_138521.1, from coordinate 34,046,331 downwards.
AGACATTTAATCAAACACATTAAGTGCATTACTTTCTTTTAAGCCTATTTGATAAATTCTATTCTAGTGCCATTCTAGGACTTATTCTCTTGTGTGCTTACCTTTCTTAATGTGCCTTAATTTTAGTTTTGTGTCTTCTTTCTACTCTTAAGTTTGTCTTATCAATTCCACTTGAGTTTAGCCTTTTTAATTGTGCCATTTTAGTTTTTCTCTCTTGGCCTCTTGTACTCTTGGGTTTTGGTTTCTTCTTGACCTAGGTGTGGAAAGCTTCTAAACACCACACACTTTCTTGGTGGATTGAGTGGAGGGGCTGTCCAATTTAAGTTCAAGGTTCTTTGGAGGATCAAAAAAACCACTAAGAGAGCAAACACCAAGGGGAGGACTAACTTGGGTGTTCATTGTGAAGGAAATCAAGTTGGAGACTTGAAGACTTAATTTTTCTTCTAAAAATTGTTTTTCTCTTGTGCAATTTTTTGGTCACTTGTAATTTTGGCCTTTTTTTTCATTGATTTTGGTTTGTAATTGGCCTCTTTAAACCAAGTAGTTTTTAGGGTAATTCGAGTAGTGCTTGTGGCAGTGGCTTGAATACCACCAAGGTCACTTCAAGCTCCCACCCTAGGGAATCCGACTAGCACATGCTTTATTTACTTTCTTTGCATGCTTTAGTGCTTTGGTAGTATAATTTTTTAGGTCTTTTACTTCAATTGTGTTTGTTTTAGAAGGCTTCAATTTTCCTACTAGGGGGCCGTGCACACACACACCTAACTTTAGTACAAAAATTCTTTTGTAAGAAAAGTGTGAAAGGGCTTAGTGATTCCTACTTGATAAGGCTTGGTTTTTAAGTGATTCCTTGTAGTCCACCTCCCTTTGATAGTTCAATTTGTACACTTAGGCCTTTTTATACCAATCTTACACCTTTGAAAACCTTTTGTGAAAACTTTTTTATCACTCATTCTTTGTGAAAACCTTTTTTTTTTCAACCTTTAGAAAACAACTTTGTGAAAACCTTTTTGATCAAAGATGAGTAATCATTCTAGTGTACATGGTCATAACTCTTGTAGTACTAGGTCTAGTGTTAGAGATGAGATTAGAGAGTTAAAAGAGTACATAAGAAAAAAAAAGAGGAACACATAAGAGAGGAAGAAATTAGAAAAAGGGAAAAAGAAAATGATAGGAATAAGGAGGAAATAAAATAATTACTTTCAAAATTAGTTGAGAGGAGAGAAACTAGTGGACCCAAACCTAGGATTATTCCAACTATATCTCAAATAGGCAAAGAAGTTAGAGTCCCTAGGAGTATGCATGAGGAAGAAAATACAACAAGAGAGGTAGAACTTAGAAGAAAAGAAAATAGAAAAGAAAAAAAAATAAAGAAAAGTATAGAAAAAGTTCAAGAGTGGTTTGAAAATGAAAAACAACAACCAACACTCTTAGAGAAGATTAAGGAGGATAATGTTTCTTCCAAAGGGCTTATGCTTGAAGAGAGTCACTTTCCCATTGAAAATGATTTAAAAAAGACTCTCTTCATTCATCAAGACCTTAACACTTTCTCTAACGTTGCCACTAGTCATGAAGTGGAGATTCAAAAACAAATCCTTTTTAAAGAAAAAGAATCTCAACTTCAAGATTTAGTGAAGAAGAAGTGGACTTCACTTAGTCCCACTTCTTGTGCTACTTCCTTGGTGGTGCCCAAGGAAGATAAGCCTTCTTTCTTTAAGACTCTTTCTACTTTAATTATCCTCATAAAGCACCCAACTTTTGATTTTTATGATTTGTTGGATACATCTCATGGTGTCCTATTTTCTATTTTTGATCTTGAGGGAAGTTCAAACTTATTTGAACTTAACTTGGTTATTTCCCTACAAGACAAACTTAGATTATATGAGTTTTCTAGACTCCTCTTAACACCTTTTTCTCATATGTATCTAACAAATAATGCAATACAAAGTTGTTTAGGTAATTGTCTAGTTAAGTTTTCTTTATTTTCTAGTACATACCTAGGTCACTACATTGGGCACCTCCAACAAGATATTTTAGTTTTTAGGACTAATGCATTAGTGTGCTATAGTTTTAGTCTTTTTACCTTTTTAGGTTTTGTTTATACATCTAGACTTCACCATGGGGAGGATCCTATCTTTCGCATTAGAGAGTCTAGTCCTTTTAGTTTAGACAATATTTTTAGCATTTTTAGTGGAACTCCTCTTAGGATACACTTTCCATTTCTATCATATATTGTCACCTTTAATTCCTATTTTTATGTTTTTGTTGGTCATGAGGCCCACCATGAAGAACCTCTTGATTTGATGTCAAATCCTTTTCAAGAGGGAGGGAATGATGGAATAACACTAAGGCCAAGAAGACCAAGAGGTGATATATTGAAGGAGGCAAGAGGAATGGGTTAGTGTTGAAAAACCATTGGGGGAGTAAGCCTACTTTTGGGCCTTAGCTCCTAAGTTTTTATAGCATTTATTTTTATTCCTATTTTTGCCCTTGTCTTTAATTTCCTATATTACCCTTATATTTTGGGGTATCTTAGTCATAAGATTTATTTTCTTTTGTATTTCCCATTTCACCCTTGTATTATGGGGTGTCTTAGATCATAGGTTTTTAATTTTGGGCTAAGGTATTTAATTAGGGAGCTAGACACATTTTTGGTGGTGTTTGGACCTATTTTTGGACTTAGAAAGGCTTAGGCCCAAGTGGAGGGCAAAGGTTGCATGGTCTTATCATGCACCTAGATGTAGCCTAATTAAACCCAAAGATTACATCCTTGGCCACCAAGTTGCATCTAGGGTTAATTTGGGTTTCATTTGGTGTGCATTTGGCACCCTAAATGCAACCCTAGATGCCTCCCACTCCTATAAATACCCTAGGCACCACACCTTGTAAAGACTTTGGAAATTGAATATAAAGAGAGCATTTTTGCCTTTATATCATCCTTAGTCACCCTTGGCTAAATCCGGCCACCACCCATCCTATCTCCACCTTGAGAGCAAAACCCTAGAAGTGGCCTTCATCTACCTTGAAGTGAGCCAAACCCTAGAGTGCCCTCTCACACATTTCATCAAACACCTTCTACCCAACCTCTATTTTCTTCCATTCCATCATCATCCACCCTAAAACCTTGTGCCACCTTTGAAGAACTTGATCCTTGGAGTAGGCGTCCTCTTCCTTGCTCATCATCTCATGTTCATGCAAGCTAGGATGCCACCATGTGGTATCTAGAGCCTTGGTTCTTCAAGGGTAACACTTTCTTTGTCTCTACATATATTCGGTCATGTCATGTCATCCTTGTTTGTCTTCTAAGTGTGCTTAAATGATTCATCATAATTGCCATATTTTGATGATCCATAAACCTCCTTTCTTGTATTGATTCATACCATATCTTCCTTGTGAATCATCTTGGCATTTTAGGCTTTCTTATTTAGGTTCTTGCCTTTTTCTTTAAATTTTTGAGTTGCTGGAAATTTTGGGCTGCATGATATATTAATTCTTTTTATTTTTTTAATCCATCCGGTTTTGTCATAAGCTTGTCTCTTTGAACTACCTTGAAAGAAATTCCAATTTTTTATGCTTAGCCTTTGAAATGAACAAAAAATGACATGCATGCCACTTGTTTGATGAAATGGCCGTGACTCCTTGATGTGCTTTAGAGAGTCAATCATGCATGCTAATTAGTTCTAGCATGTTCTACATTCCTAAAATATCATGTGTGATTAATTTTTTTGCACATACTTGCTTCAAAATTTTCGGCCACTTTGTGTAATCCTTGGTGCACTTGATATGCCTATGTTTTGTTTGATGTTTTGAGTATGAAAATAACTTTTATGTGCATATTTTTGCTGCTGGACATTGCACATTAAACCTTAAGAAAACACTCAAAACTTGTCTCATTAAGCCATCATAAGTCACTAAAAAGGATACTCCAAAAATTTGCTAACCAAACCAACAAACACAAGTGTAAAACCCAAGCAAAGGAAAGGTATAAACATTAAAAAAAAAATGAGAATGGCTGGACTTTTGGGACAATAAAACCACACCTTAGCCAAGTATAAAAAGGAACAAAATCAAAAGAATCAAAGACAAAAGAAAAAGGGAACCTTTGCTAGACTTGTGGAGTTTTGGACCAAATTTTCATACCTTGGCACTTGGAGTTATTCTTGGACTTTTGGACAATGCTTATTGACTTTATGAGACATTTAATCAAACACATTAAGTGCATTACTTTCTTTTAAGCCTATTTGATAAATTCTATTCTAGTGCCATTCTAGGACTTATTCTCTTGTGTGCTTACCTTTCTTAATGTGCCTTAATTTTAGTTTTGTGTCTTCTTTCTACTCTTAAGTTTGTCTTATCAATTCCACTTGAGTTTAGCCTTTTTAATTGTGCCATTTTAGTTTTTCTCTCTTGGCCTCTTGTACTCTTGGGTTTTGGTTTCTTCTTGACCTAGGTGTGGAAAGCTTCTAAACACCACACACTTTCTTGGTGGATTGAGTGGAGGGGCTGTCCAATTTAAGTTCAAGGTTCTTTGGAGGATCAAAAAAACCACTAAGAGAGCAAACACCAAGGGGAGGACTAACTTGGGTGTTCATTGTGAAGGAAATCAAGTTGGAGACTTGAAGACTTAATTTTTCTTCTAAAAATTGTTTTTCTCTTGTGCAATTTTTTGGTCACTTGTAATTTTGGCCTTTTTTTTCATTGATTTTGGTTTGTAATTGGCCTCTTTAAACCAAGTAGTTTTTAGGGTAATTCGAGTAGTGCTTGTGGCAGTGGCTTGAATACCACCAAGGTCACTTCAAGCTCCCACCCTAGGGAATCCGACTAGCACATGCTTTATTTACTTTCTTTGCATGCTTTAGTGCTTTGGTAGTATAATTTTTTAGGTCTTTTACTTCAATTGTGTTTGTTTTAGAAGGCTTCAATTTTCCTACTAGGGGGCCGTGCACACACACACCTAACTTTAGTACAAAAATTCTTTTGTAAGAAAAGTGTGAAAGGGCTTAGTGATTCCTACTTGATAAGGCTTGGTTTTTAAGTGATTCCTTGTAGTCCACCTCCCTTTGATAGTTCAATTTGTACACTTAGGCCTTTTTATACCAATCTTACACCTTTGAAAACCTTTTGTGAAAACTTTTTTATCACTCATTCTTTGTGAAAACCTTTTTTTTTTCAACCTTTAGAAAACAACTTTGTGAAAACCTTTTTGATCAAAGATGAGTAATCATTCTAGTGTACATGGTCATAACTCTTGTAGTACTAGGTCTAGTGTTAGAGATGAGATTAGAGAGTTAAAAGAGTACATAAGAAAAAAAAAGAGGAACACATAAGAGAGGAAGAAATTAGAAAAAGGGAAAAAGAAAATGATAGGAATAAGGAGGAAATAAAATAATTACTTTCAAAATTAGTTGAGAGGAGAGAAACTAGTGGACCCAAACCTAGGATTATTCCAACTATATCTCAAATAGGCAAAGAAGTTAGAGTCCCTAGGAGTATGCATGAGGAAGAAAATACAACAAGAGAGGTAGAACTTAGAAGAAAAGAAAATAGAAAAGAAAAAAAAATAAAGAAAAGTATAGAAAAAGTTCAAGAGTGGTTTGAAAATGAAAAACAACAACCAACACTCTTAGAGAAGATTAAGGAGGATAATGTTTCTTCCAAAGGGCTTATGCTTGAAGAGAGTCACTTTCCCATTGAAAATGATTTAAAAAAGACTCTCTTCATTCATCAAGACCTTAACACTTTCTCTAACGTTGCCACTAGTCATGAAGTGGAGATTCAAAAACAAATCCTTTTTAAAGAAAAAGAATCTCAACTTCAAGATTTAGTGAAGAAGAAGTGGACTTCACTTAGTCCCACTTCTTGTGCTACTTCCTTGGTGGTGCCCAAGGAAGATAAGCCTTCTTTCTTTAAGACTCTTTCTACTTTAATTATCCTCATAAAGCACCCAACTTTTGATTTTTATGATTTGTTGGATACATCTCATGGTGTCCTATTTTCTATTTTTGATCTTGAGGGAAGTTCAAACTTATTTGAACTTAACTTGGTTATTTCCCTACAAGACAAACTTAGATTATATGAGTTTTCTAGACTCCTCTTAACACCTTTTTCTCATATGTATCTAACAAATAATGCAATACAAAGTTGTTTAGGTAATTGTCTAGTTAAGTTTTCTTTATTTTCTAGTACATACCTAGGTCACTACATTGGGCACCTCCAACAAGATATTTTAGTTTTTAGGACTAATGCATTAGTGTGCTATAGTTTTAGTCTTTTTACCTTTTTAGGTTTTGTTTATACATCTAGACTTCACCATGGGGAGGATCCTATCTTTCGCATTAGAGTCTAGTCCTTTTAGTTTAGACAATATTTTTAGCATTTTTAGTGGAACTCCTCTTAGGATACACTTTCCATTTCTATCATATATTGTCACCTTTAATTCCTATTTTTATGTTTTTGTTGGTCATGAGGCCCACCATGAAGAACCTCTTGATTTGATGTCAAATCCTTTTCAAGAGGGAGGGAATGATGGAATAACACTAAGGCCAAGAAGACCAAGAGGTGATATATTGAAGGAGGCAAGAGGAATGGGTTAGTGTTGAAAAACCATTGGGGGAGTAAGCCTACTTTTGGGCCTTAGCTCCTAAGTTTTTATAGCATTTATTTTTATTCCTATTTTTGCCCTTGTCTTTAATTTCCTATATTACCCTTATATTTTGGGGTATCTTAGTCATAAGATTTATTTTCTTTTGTATTTCCCATTTCACCCTTGTATTATGGGGTGTCTTAGATCATAGGTTTTTAATTTTGGGCTAAGGTATTTAATTAGGGAGCTAGACACATTTTTGGTGGTGTTTGGACCTATTTTTGGACTTAGAAAGGCTTAGGCCCAAGTGGAGGGCAAAGGTTGCATGGTCTTATCATGCACCTAGATGTAGCCTAATTAAACCCAAAGATTACATCCTTGGCCACCAAGTTGCATCTAGGGTTAATTTGGGTTTCATTTGGTGTGCATTTGGCACCCTAAATGCAACCCTAGATGCCTCCCACTCCTATAAATACCCTAGGCACCACACCTTGTAAAGACTTTGGAAATTGAATATAAAGAGAGCATTTTTGCCTTTATATCATCCTTAGTCACCCTTGGCTAAATCCGGCCACCACCCATCCTATCTCCACCTTGAGAGCAAAACCCTAGAAGTGGCCTTCATCTACCTTGAAGTGAGCCAAACCCTAGAGTGCCCTCTCACACATTTCATCAAACACCTTCTACCCAACCTCCATTTTCTTCCATTCCATCATCATCCACCCTAAAACCTTGTGCCACCTTTGAAGAACTTGATCCTTGGAGTAGGCGTCCTCTTCCTTGCTCATCATCTCATGTTCATGCAAGCTAGGATGCCACCATGTGGTATCTAGAGCCTTGGTTCTTCAAGGGTAACACTTTCTTTGTCTCTACATATATTCGGTCATGTCATGTCATCCTTGTTTGTCTTCTAAGTGTGCTTAAATGATTCATCATAATTGCCATATTTTGATGATCCATAAACCTCCTTTCTTGTATTGATTCATACCATATCTTCCTTGTGAATCATCTTGGCATTTTAGGCTTTCTTATTTAGGTTCTTGCCTTTTTCTTTAAATTTTTGAGTTGCTGGAAATTTTGGGCTGCATGATATATTAATTCTTTTTATTTTTTTAATCCATCCGGTTTTGTCATAAGCTTGTCTCTTTGAACTACCTTGAAAGAAATTCCAATTTTTTATGCTTAGCCTTTGAAATGAACAAAAAATGACATGCATGCCACTTGTTTGATGAAATGGCCGTGACTCCTTGATGTGCTTTAGAGAGTCAATCATGCATGCTAATTAGTTCTAGCATGTTCTACATTCCTAAAATATCATGTGTGATTAATTTTTTTGCACATACTTGCTTCAAAATTTTCGGCCACTTTGTGTAATCCTTGGTGCACTTGATATGCCTATGTTTTGTTTGATGTTTTGAGTATGAAAATAACTTTTATGTGCATATTTTTGCTGCTGGACATTGCACATTAAACCTTAAGAAAACACTCAAAACTTGTCTCATTAAGCCATCATAAGTCACTAAAAAGGATACTCCAAAAATTTGCTAACCAAACCAACAAACACAAGTGTAAAACCCAAGCAAAGGAAAGGTATAAACATTAAAAAAAAAATGAGAATGGCTGGACTTTTGGGACAATAAAACCACACCTTAGCCAAGTATAAAAAGGAACAAAATCAAAAGAATCAAAGACAAAAGAAAAAGGGAACCTTTGCTAGACTTGTGGAGTTTTGGACCAAATTTTCATACCTTGGCACTTGGAGTTATTCTTGGACTTTTGGACAATGCTTATTGACTTTATGAGACATTTAATCAAACACATTAAGTGCATTACTTTCTTTTAAGCCTATTTGATAAATTCTATTCTAGTGCCATTCTAGGACTTATTCTCTTGTGTGCTTACCTTTCTTAATGTGCCTTAATTTTAGTTTTGTGTCTTCTTTCTACTCTTAAGTTTGTCTTATCAATTCCACTTGAGTTTAGCCTTTTTAATTGTGCCATTTTAGTTTTTCTCTCTTGGCCTCTTGTACTCTTGGGTTTTGGTTTCTTCTTGACCTAGGTGTGGAAAGCTTCTAAACACCACACACTTTCTTGGTGGATTGAGTGGAGGGGCTGTCCAATTTAAGTTCAAGGTTCTTTGGAGGATCAAAAAAACCACTAAGAGAGCAAACACCAAGGGGAGGACTAACTTGGGTGTTCATTGTGAAGGAAATCAAGTTGGAGACTTGAAGACTTAATTTTTCTTCTAAAAATTGTTTTTCTCTTGTGCAATTTTTTGGTCACTTGTAATTTTGGCCTTTTTTTTCATTGATTTTGGTTTGTAATTGGCCTCTTTAAACCAAGTAGTTTTTAGGGTAATTCGAGTAGTGCTTGTGGCAGTGGCTTGAATACCACCAAGGTCACTTCAAGCTCCCACCCTAGGGAATCCGACTAGCACATGCTTTATTTACTTTCTTTGCATGCTTTAGTGCTTTGGTAGTATAATTTTTTAGGTCTTTTACTTCAATTGTGTTTGTTTTAGAAGGCTTCAATTTTCCTACTAGGGGGCCGTGCACACACACACCTAACTTTAGTACAAAAATTCTTTTGTAAGAAAAGTGTGAAAGGGCTTAGTGATTCCTACTTGATAAGGCTTGGTTTTTAAGTGATTCCTTGTAGTCCACCTCCCTTTGATAGTTCAATTTGTACACTTAGGCCTTTTTATACCAATCTTACACCTTTGAAAACCTTTTGTGAAAACTTTTTTATCACTCATTCTTTGTGAAAACCTTTTTTTTTTCAACCTTTAGAAAACAACTTTGTGAAAACCTTTTTGATCAAAGATGAGTAATCATTCTAGTGTACATGGTCATAACTCTTGTAGTACTAGGTCTAGTGTTAGAGATGAGATTAGAGAGTTAAAAGAGTACATAAGAAAAAAAAAGAGGAACACATAAGAGAGGAAGAAATTAGAAAAAGGGAAAAAGAAAATGATAGGAATAAGGAGGAAATAAAATAATTACTTTCAAAATTAGTTGAGAGGAGAGAAACTAGTGGACCCAAACCTAGGATTATTCCAACTATATCTCAAATAGGCAAAGAAGTTAGAGTCCCTAGGAGTATGCATGAGGAAGAAAATACAACAAGAGAGGTAGAACTTAGAAGAAAAGAAAATAGAAAAGAAAAAAAAATAAAGAAAAGTATAGAAAAAGTTCAAGAGTGGTTTGAAAATGAAAAACAACAACCAACACTCTTAGAGAAGATTAAGGAGGATAATGTTTCTTCCAAAGGGCTTATGCTTGAAGAGAGTCACTTTCCCATTGAAAATGATTTAAAAAAGACTCTCTTCATTCATCAAGACCTTAACACTTTCTCTAACGTTGCCACTAGTCATGAAGTGGAGATTCAAAAACAAATCCTTTTTAAAGAAAAAGAATCTCAACTTCAAGATTTAGTGAAGAAGAAGTGGACTTCACTTAGTCCCACTTCTTGTGCTACTTCCTTGGTGGTGCCCAAGGAAGATAAGCCTTCTTTCTTTAAGACTCTTTCTACTTTAATTATCCTCATAAAGCACCCAACTTTTGATTTTTATGATTTGTTGGATACATCTCATGGTGTCCTATTTTCTATTTTTGATCTTGAGGGAAGTTCAAACTTATTTGAACTTAACTTGGTTATTTCCCTACAAGACAAACTTAGATTATATGAGTTTTCTAGACTCCTCTTAACACCTTTTTCTCATATGTATCTAACAAATAATGCAATACAAAGTTGTTTAGGTAATTGTCTAGTTAAGTTTTCTTTATTTTCTAGTACATACCTAGGTCACTACATTGGGCACCTCCAACAAGATATTTTAGTTTTTAGGACTAATGCATTAGTGTGCTATAGTTTTAGTCTTTTTACCTTTTTAGGTTTTGTTTATACATCTAGACTTCACCATGGGGAGGATCCTATCTTTCGCATTAGAGAGTCTAGTCCTTTTAGTTTAGACAATATTTTTAGCATTTTTAGTGGAACTCCTCTTAGGATACACTTTCCATTTCTATCATATATTTTCACCTTTAATTCCTATTTTTATGTTTTTGTTGGTCATGAGGCCCACCATGAAGAACCTCTTGATTTGATGTCAAATCCTTTTCAAGAGGGAGGGAATGATGGAATAACACTAAGGCCAAGAAGACCAAGAGGTGATATATTGAAGGAGGCAAGAGGAATGGGTTAGTGTTGAAAAACCATTGGGGGAGTAAGCCTACTTTTGGGCCTTAGCTCCTAAGTTTTTATAGCATTTATTTTTATTCCTATTTTTGCCCTTGTCTTTAATTTCCTATATTACCCTTATATTTTGGGGTATCTTAGTCATAGGATTTATTTTCTTTTGTATTTCCCATTTTACCCTTGTATTATGGGGTGTCTTAGATCATAGGTTTTTAATTTTGGGCTAAGGTATTTAATTAGGGAGCTAGACACATTTTTGGTGGTGTTTGGACCTATTTTTGGACTTAGAAAGGCTTAGGCCCAAGTGGAGGGCAAAGGTTGCATGGTATTATCATGCACCTAGATGTAGCCTAATTAAACCCAAAGATTACATCCTTGGCCACCAAGTTGCATCTAGGGTTAATTTGGGTTTCATTTGGTGTGCATTTGGCACCCTAAATGCAACCCTAGATGCCTCCCACTCCTATAAATACCCTAGGCACCACACCTCTTAAAGACTTTGGAAATTGAATATAAAGAGAGCATTTTTGCCTTTATATCATCCTTAGTCACCCTTGGCTAAATCCGGCCACCACCCATCCTATCTCCACCTTGAGAGCAAAACCCTAGAAGTGGCCTTCATCTACCTTGAAGTGAGCCAAACCCTAGAGTGCCCTCTCACACATTTCATCAAACACCTTCTACCCAACCTCCATTTTCTTCCATTCCATCATCATCCACCCTAAAACCTTGTGCCACCTTTGAAGAACTTGATCCTTGGAGTAGGCGTCCTCTTCCTTGCTCATCATCTCATGTTCATGCAAGCTAGGATGCCACCATGTGGTATCTAGAGCCTTGGTTCTTCAAGGGTAACACTTTCTTTGTCTCTACATATATTCGGTCATGTCATGTCATCCTTGTTTGTCTTCTAAGTGTGCTTAAATGAATCATCATAATTGCCATATTTTGATGATCCATAAACCTCCTTTCTTTTATTGATTCATACCATATCTTCCATGTGAATCATCTTGGCATTTTAGGCTTTCTTATTTAGGTTCTTGCCTTTTTCTTTAAATTTTTGAGTTGATGGAAATTTTGGGCTGCATGATATATTAATTCTTTTTATTTTTTTAATCCATCCGGTTTTGTCATAAGCTTGTCTCTTTGAACTACCTTGAAAGAAATTCCAAGTTTTTTATGCTTAGCCTTTGAAATGAACAAAAAATGACATGCATGCCACTTGTTTGATGAAATGGCCATGACTCCTTGATGTGCTTTAGAGAGTCAATCATGCATGCTAATTAGTTCTAGCATGTTCTACATTCCTAAAATATCATGTGTGATTAATTTTTTTGCACATACTTGCTTCAAAATTTTCGGCCACTTTGTGTAATCCTTGGTGCACTTGATATGCCTATGTTTTGTTTGATGTTTTGAGTATGAAAATAACTTTTATGTGCATATTTTTGCTTCTGGACATTGCACATTAAACCTTAAGAAAACACTCAAAACTTGTCTCATTAAGCCGTCATAAGTCACTAAAAAGGATACTCCAAAAATTTGCTAACCAAACCAACAAACACAAGTGTAAAACCCAAGCAAAGGAAAGGTATAAACATTCAAAAAAAAAAAAAGAGAATGGTTGGACTTTTGGGACAATAAAACCACACCTTAGCCAAGTATAAAAAGGAACAAAATCAAAAGAATCAAAGACAAAAGAAAAAGGGAACCTTTGCTAGACTTGTGGAGTTTTGGACCAAATTTTCATACCTTGGCACTTGGAGTTATTCTTGAACTTTTGGACAATGCTTATTGACTTTATGAGACATTTAATCAAACACATTAAGTGCATTACTTTCTTTTAAGCCTATTTGATAAATTCTATTCTAGTGCCATTCTAGGACTTATTCTCTTGTGTGCTTACCTTTCTTAATGTGCCTTAATTTTAGTTTTGTGTCTTCTTTCTACTCTTAAGTTTGTCTTATCAATTCCACTTGAGTTTAGCCTTTTTAATTGTGCCATTTTAGTTTTTCTCTCTTGGCCTCTTGTACTCTTGGGTTTTGGTTTCTTCTTGACCTAGGTGTGGAAAGCTTCTAAACACCACACACTTTCTTGGTGGATTGAGTGGAGGGGCTGTCCAATTTAAGTTCAAGGTTCTTTGGAGGATCAAAAAAACCACTAAGAGAGCAAACACCAAGGGGAGGACTAACTTGGGTGTTCATTGTTAAGGAAATCAAGTTGGAGACTTGAAGACTTAATTTTTCTTCTAAAAATTGTTTTTCTCTTGTGCAATTTTTTGGTCACTTGTAATTTTGGCCTTTTTTTCATTTATTTTGGTTTGTAATTGGCCTCTTTAAACCAAGTAGTTTTTAGGGTAATTCGAGTAGTGCTTGTGGCAGTGGCTTGAATACCACCAAGGTCACTTCAAGCTCCCACCCTAGGGAATCCGACTAGCACATGCTTTATTTACTTTCTTTGCATGCTTTAGTGCTTTGGTAGTATAATTTTTTAGGTCTTTTACTTCAATTGTGTTTGTTTTAGAAGGCTTCAATTTTCCTACTAGGGGGCCGTGCACACACACACCTAACTTTAGTACAAAAATTCTTTTGTAAGAAAAGTGTGAAAGGGCTTAGTGATTCCTACTTGATAAGGCTTGGTTTTTAAGTGATTCCTTGTAGTCCACCTCCCTTTGATAGTTCAATTTGTACACTTAGGCCTTTTTATACCAATCTTACACCTTTGAAAACCTTTTGTGAAAACTTTTTTATCACTCATTCTTTGTGAAAACCTTTTTTTTTTCAACCTTTAGAAAACAACTTTGTGAAAACCTTTTTGATCAAAGATGAGTAATCATTCTAGTGTACATGGTCATAACTCTTGTAGTACTAGGTCTAGTGTTAGAGATGAGATTAGAGAGTTAAAAGAGTACATAAGAAAAAAAAAAGAGGAACACATAAGAAGAGAGGAAGAAATTAGAAAAAGGGAAAAAGAAAATGATAGGAATAAGGAGGAAATAAAATAATTACTTTCAAAATTAGTTGAGAGGAGAGAAACTAGTGGACCCAAACCTAGGATTATTCCAACTATATCTCAAATAGGCAAAGAAGTTAGAGTCCCTAGGAGTATGCATGACGAAGAAAATACAACAAGAGAGGTAGAACTTAGAAGAAAAGAAAAAGAAAAGAAAATAGAAAAGAAAAAAAAAATAAAGAAAAGTATAGAAAAAGTTCAAGAGTGGTTTGAAAATGAAAAACAACAACCAACACTCTTAGAGAAGATTAAGGAGGATAATGTTTCTTCCAAAGGGCTTATGCTTGAAGAGAGTCACTTTCCCATTGAAAATGATTTAAAAAAGACTCTCTTCATTCATCAAGACCTTAACACTTTCTCTAACGTTGCCACTAGTCATGAAGTGGAGATTCAAAAACAAATCCTTTTTAAAGAAAAAGAATCTCAACTTCAAGATTTAGTGAAGAAGAAGTGGACTTCACTTAGTCCCACTTCTTGTGCTACTTCCTTGGTGGTGCCTGTAGACCCCTAAAATTGTCCGGGTCGGAAATAAAGCTTGAAGACTCTCGAAGACTGAAGGAAGATCAGCCAAAAGGACTCCTGGTAGGCCCTAGGAGGGTTCTCTGTAGGTCTAGAGGTCTTAGAATAGCTCAAAATAAGGAAGTGGAGGGAATGAAGCCCAATACGGCCGTACTGAACTTAATACGGCCGTATTGAAGATAAAGCTTGAAGACTCTCGAAGACTGAAGGAAGATCAGCCAGAAGGACTCCTGGAAGGCCCTAGGAGGGTTCTCTGTAGGTCTAGAGGTCTTAGAATAGCTCAAAATAAGGGAGTGGAGGGAATGAAGCCCAATTCGGCCGTACTGAACTTAATACGGCCGTATTGAAGCTTCAATACGGCCGCAGTGAACTCAATACGGCCGTATTGAAGTTTCTGAAACTTCAATACGACCGTACTGAAATCAATACGGCCGTATTGAAGCTTCAATGCAGCCGCAGTGAACTTAATACGGGCGTATTGAAATTTCTGAATTTCAATACGGCCGTATTGAACTCAATACGGCCGTATTGAAGTTCAAAAATTTCAATACGGCCGTATTGATTCCGTAGCCCGTATTGCGCCTATTCCCTATAAATATGACGTCAATTGGACGTCATTCCACACTTTTCCACTGAGTTTTGACTCCCTCCTTGAGTATTCTGGGGTTTTTGAGCAGTGTTCTGCCCTAGAAATCTCTCTGGGAGTCGATCCGACGAAGTTCTGGAATTCCGAGCATTTAGCTTGGAGATTCGAACTTAGTCGAAGGGAAATCCTCCGGATTTCCATAGTCAAAAATTATTTTTAGGAAGGAGTGAGCGGGCTTGTAGAGCGAGGGAACGCCAAAAAGCTTCCCAGTTTTACTTGATATATAAAAAGCACGCTTCAAGAGGTTTCTTTTCTAAAAATCCCTTCTTTTACTGCTTTCTGTGTGTACATATTTAACTGTCATCATGTAGATAGTTAATTTATAATTGCTTAGAATAAATAGGGGTAATTTAGTAATTTTGCACTATTATTTTTAGAAATAATCTGTCATAGGGAACCCGAAAGGGGCGCTGTGGGATGCTAACACCTTCCCCACGCGTAACCGACTCCCTTACCCAACTCTGGTTGTAATGGCCGAAGTTGATTTATAAAATCAATTGCCTTATCCCTTTTTCCAATATTTTGAGTAAAACATTGGTGGCGACTCCACGAACCCTTCCTTTTTATGAAAACCGCTAATCCATGGAGGGTCCCGCTTGGGATTAACATGGATTGGTGAGCCTTTTAATAAAATTGCTCGTTTGACGAGGTCTCAGTTTGAGAATAAGTCATTCTAGCAATCCATACTTTTCAAAACAATAAAAGAGTCCAACCATCCCTCGCGAATGCCGAAAGCCCGTTTCGGGCCGGTGGCGACAGATGGCGACTCCACTGGGGAAGCCTCGAGAGTCAGTCCCATTTAGTGACAGATTATTTTTAACAAATAATAGTTAAAATTACTTTATTACCCCTCACTTGTATGATAACATGTTTATCTATTTGGCTTTAATAACTGTTGTATTTTTAAATTTACGCAATTGTTTGAAATAAAAACTGCACACAAACCTTTGCACACAACAGTTCCCTCTATACCCGGGGGCATGAGTGATTAACCATAGGGAGTGGATGTTAGTACGGCCGGTTGTCGAATGGGTCTATAGGTGCCCGTAGACCGTTGTCGGAAAACATCACTCAAGGTGATAACCATGAACTTGAGTCCGACGGTGCGTTGGAGCTTTCCATCGACCTACGATGAGAGGAATTGGGTCCCTATAATGGGGGCACCTTGGGGGCCTCAGACCGGTGAGAACTGTTAGAACCACCTTGAATATGCACCTTTCTGCAGGAAACCCCTACCTCGTGATTCGCTCGTGACTGTTCGTGGATGAGTGAATTGTTTGTGCATTGTTTATGTGAAATTGTTTGAGCATACATTGCATTTCTTTAAACATACAACATTCCTATTCTTTTAAAATAAAAATAAATAGGAATAAGGATCTTCCATTGCATGGTGTTAACATCTACCTTCATCACATTCATGTAGGTAGTTTCCCTTTTCACCCAAAAAAATACAAAAAACAAAATACCCAAAAAAAGGAAAAAAGGGTTATTTATCCAAACCAAGCAATATCATGCATCATCTTAGGGACATCCTAAAAACATGATAATGCTTAGTTGAATAAACACAATGCATGCATATTCATCGCCATCATCTCATATCATGCATTCTTATCAAAGATCATGGAGGGATCTAGGTTTGCATTTCATACATCCCTCCCAATAAATCATTAATAAACATTAATAAAAAGAAAGAAATAATCGATGCGTATGTTCAAGATGGATCGCACGCCATTTGTTATTAAGTGTAAGCCAACAACCGCGCCAAGCGAGCGCACATCAACTCCGTTGTTGGTAATCAAGACGAATAAAGGGGAAGGTCCAACACCATTAAGGATCACTGCTCCAAGACCTTTCCCCTACGAATCAAATAAGGCTGTGCCGTGGATATACGACATCCATTCTTCTGCCTACAGCGATATCTCTAACATCGCTGGACTTGGGGGCATGACTAGGAGTGGGAGGATCTACACTCCCGAAGATCTGCACGACAAAGCTCCCAAGAATAAAGGAAAAGAAAAGGAGAAAACCGAGGAAAAAGAATCCGAGGAGGAGACAGACGAGCTGTTAAAGTTTATCCGACAGAGCGAGTACTCCATCGTGGATCAACTTCATAGGACGCCAGCAAAGATTACGCTGTTGTCGTTGATCCTAAGCTCCGAACCGCATCGGCAAGCTCTGTCGAAAGTCTTGAACGAGGCATATGTGTCGCACACTATCTCCCAAGACAAGTTTGAGGGGATTGTTAGTCACATCACGGCTAGTGATCACCTCACCTTCACCGATGAAGAAATCCCCGCTGGGGGACCGAATCATAACAAGCCCTTGCACATCTCTGTAAAGTGCAAGGAGTATCACATCGCTAAAGTCTTGGGAGATAATGGATCTTCCTTGAATGTGATGCCAAAAAGAACGCTCAAGCAATTGGCAATCAAGGGAGTCCAAATGCGCCCGAGCAACATGATCGTTCGAGCTTTCGACGGTTCTAAAAGAGAAGTAGTGGGAGAAATCAATCTTCCAATCCAAATTGGACCCACTATCTTCAACGTCGAATTTCAAGTGATGGACATTACTCCGGCATACAGCTGTCTCCTTGGCCGACCTTGGATTCATGATGCGAAAGCTGTACCCTCTACGCTCCACCAGAAAGTCAAGTTCATAGTGGGTGACAAACTGGTGACCGTACAAGCTGAAGATGACATACTCATCAGCAAGCCATCCACCATACCTTATGTGGATGCAGCAGAGGAAGCTTTGGAAACCGCCTTCCAAGCATTGGAAATTGCCAATGTTGAGACGTTTCCCCGAGAAATGAAGAAAGTAGCCCATATGCTCACTAAGAACGGATACTTGCCAGGACAAGGATTAGGCAAGGACTCCCAAGGAATCCCGGAGCTACCCATTATCAAGGACAATCCGGGGAAACAAGGGTTAGGATACAACCCTGTTAATGATCAAAGAACGAAGAGGAATCAAGATCCTTCTCGACGTTCTTTAAGCCAGATCTTTAGGAAGGCTGGTTCACAAACGTCAAGGCCAGCTGTCGTCATCAAGTGTTCTTTTCCTTCTAATAGGGATGTGTAAATTCAGTGACTATTAGAGATCATTCCTCGGGGACAGCCCGACCCCCGAGCCTCGATAGGGCACATGTTTCCACTGTGATTATAATAAAATCATTCATTATTATTTCTTATTGCTTCTTTTCTCGCTTGCAATAAAATTCTAGACCACATTATTTTTAACCCTGTTTGAATGAACATAAGTGAGGTTAAAATCGTCTTAATAATCAATAAACCCACATCATTTTGTGTGGAAGTGTGCATGACAACTTGGAGCACCTTTTCTTGGCATCAATAAGTGCCATCATGGATAAAAAGAAATCCTAAAAATATAAAAGAAGCTCGGCAGGAAACCCAAAAAGGGGGCTGCGCAAAAATAAGAGCATAAGACCCGCTAGGAATCCCACAAAAGGGTGACCTAGGCAAAAATTAGGGTTACAAAATAATGAACAAAAACAAAAACCCGCTAAAACTCCACAAATGGATGTTTTAGGCAAAAGTTAGGGCAATCGAAAAATAGAATAAATCCATGATGGTACCACCAATTGAATTCAACAAGGGGCTCAAGAAAAGCTATCCAAGTTGTCAAATCACAAGCGTTAATAACCAAGACGTGCTTAACTTCATAAGTGTTTAATCAAACAAGCCTAAACACAATAAGCCTACCTTGGCCAGCCATTCTTACAAAAAACCATTTTTCAAAATAAAATAATCCCCTCTAAAACACAAACTTTTGAAAATATATCCTTTCCTTCTTTTCTCTCTTGTCCCAACGATTTTTTAATAATCTAGTGGAAACATGGAGATATAGTGGTCAATAGGAGGGTTGACACATCTTCTAAAGGAAGGGAAGGATCATTTGGTTGATGACACCAAATCTCAATATAATACGCATCATTCCTCGGTTATAGAAGTCGGCAGCGCACAGCCCGTCTTGAGGAATGGCAAAATCCAAGAAAAAAACGCATCGGTTAATTCTTTTGAAAAATGAATCAAATAGAATTAGGTGCATCACACATTATACATGCATACAGATGATAGGTGTACTGGAAGATCACTTATTCTCTGTTTATTCAAAAAAAAAAAAAAAAAAAATCAAATCAAATCAAATCAAACTTCAGAAATAACAAATGCGCCTGTATCATGTTCAGTACACCCGTACTAAAAATAGGGTTATGAACAAATTTTCAACTTAATACGGGCGTACTGAAATAGATATGGTCGTATTAGCCACAAAGAAATTTTCAAAGACCTCTTCACGAGGCAATTGCATAAAAAAAAGAAAAATAGAAAATCGCTTGTGTATGACAGCAGCAAGCAAAATGCAAAGATTCAGAAAATCAACAGCATCATACAGAATAACTGAGCCTGGAGAGGCTTGCCGAAAGAATACTCTCAGAATAACTGAGCCTGGAGAGGCTTGCCGAAAGAATACTCTCAGAATAACTGAGCCTGGAGAGGCTTGCCGAAAGAATACTCTCTCAAAATAACTGAGCCTGGAGAGGCTTGCCGAAATAATACTCTCTCAGAATAACTGAGCCTGGAGAGGCTCGCCGAAATAACACTCGTACAGAATAATTGAGCCTGGAGAGGCTTGCCGAAATAATACTCCTTCAAAATAATTGAGCCTGGAGAGGCTTGCCGAAATAATACTCCTACAAAATAACTGAGCCTGGAGAGGCTTGCCGAAATAATACTCTCTCATAATAACTGAATTTAATTTCTTTAGCACTTTTAATTTCTGTACAGCAAAAGCCAAAAACATAAAAAAGGCAAAATACAGAAAAAGCCAAATCAGAAGAAAAGGCAAAATACAGAAAAAGCTGAAAATGAAAAAAGGCAAGGATATAGAAAATCCAACAAACAGTTTGTACAGAATAACTAAGCCTGGAGAGGCTTACCAAAATAATACTCCACATCCTCCACAGTATGCAGAATAACTGAGCCTGGAGAGGCTCGCAGAAATAATACTCCCCAGAGATATCTCAGCTTCCACTCACGGGCCAAATTCCCCAGTGAAAGCTATCAAAGCGAGATCAGCAAAATTCCCCAAGGGAGGCTTGATCATCTAAACAGAATATCCAAGTCGAAAGGACTTAAACTTCCTCAGTGGAAGGTAGCTTTCCAACTCAAGCGATGAGTGAAGCTAAGCCTGAAGAGGCTTTCTAAATAATACTCTGGGATAAATAAACTTTAAATCCCCACTCGCCTACTCAGAGGCACCCCCTCAAGAAAAAATCACAAAAGACAAATAATCATTCCCCAAGCGGAATCCGGCACTCAGCCAAACACCAAACATCAAGATAATTCGCCTACTCAGAGGCACTCTTTCAAAAAAGAAAAAAGAAAAAAAAAATCCAAAAGATCAATAACAATTCCCCAAGCGGAATTTGGCTTTTCAGCCAATCATTGAACATCAAGATGATATGCCTAACAGAAGAGGCTAATCAAAATCAATGACAAAATCCCCAGCGGATAATAGCCTACACAGAGGCAACAAAATCAGAAAACCAAAAGAGATACCCGAATAAGGATAACCGGGATACTCCACCAACGTCGAAAGGACGTCAGCCAATCATAAGGCACCGCTCACCTCAAAAAGAGCATCTTCGTGTCTGCACCCCCAAGGAACCAGAAATTCCCCAGTGGGTACCAACTACGCAATGGAAAGTTGGGACACAAGAACCTATGAGTAACTGCACATCCCCTAGACGGATCCCTGCGTTATCTAGCCCTCAGCGGCACCAAAATCAAAAAAACAACCGTCGAAGCAGCATCGTGGACTGTGGAGACAAAATCATCACAAATCCCTGGAAAGGAGATGCTCACGCTACCCCGTCGTCACAAACACGGAGGAATGCGGCTTCCGGCTCGAGCAACGAGCGAAGCTATCCCTGGAAAGGAGATACTCACGCTACCCCGTCGTCACAAACACGGAGGTATGCAGCATCCGGCTCAAACAAAGAGCGAAGCTAAGCCTGGAGAGGCGAAACTCACACTGCTCACCGTCGTCACAAAGGTGCTTAGTTTCCGGCTCGAACAAAGAGCGAAGCTAAGCCCGGAGAGGCGAAACTCACACTGCTCACCGTCGTCACAAAGGTGCTTAGTTTCCGGCTCGAACAAAGAGCGAAGCTAAGCCCGGAGAGGCGAAACTCACACTGCTCACCGTCGTCACAAAGGTGCTTAGTTTCTGGCTCGAACAAAGAGCGAAGCTAAGCCCGGAGAGGCGAAACTCACACTGCTCACCGTCGTCACAAAGGTGCTTAGTTTCCGGCTCGAACAAAGAGCGAAGCTAAGCCTAGAGAGGCGAAACTCACACTGCCACCGTCGTCACAAAGGTACTTAGCTTCCGGCTCGAACAAAGAGCGAAGCTAAGCCTGGAGAGGCGGTACTCACAGCTTCCAGCTTGGGCAGCAAGCAAAGCAAAACCTGGAGAGGCTACTCGACAATTTTCCACCGGAAGACGCTACAAGTCAGAAGGTTGGCACATCACCCGGACAATTGGGTCAACTCCTTTACTTGTCAGCCGGTACACCAAAGGACCGTTTGACTAAGTAAAGGGGGGGCAGCTGTAGACCCCTAAAATTGTCCGGGTCGGAAATAAAGCTTGAAGACTCTCGAAGACTGAAGGAAGATCAGCCAGAAGGACTCCTGGAAGGCCCTAGGAGGGTTCTCTGTAGGTCTAGAGGTCTTAGAATAGCTCAAAATAAGGAAGTGGAGGGAATGAAGCCCAATACGGCCGTACTGAACTTAATACGGCCGTATTGAAGCTTCAATACGGCCGCAGTGAACTCAATACGGCCGTATTGAAGTTTCTGAAACTTCAATACGACCGTACTGAAATCAATACGGCCGTATTGAAGCTTCAATGCAGCCGCAGTGAACTTAATACGGGCGTATTGAAATTTCTGAATTTCAATACGGCCGTATTGAACTCAATACGGCCGTATTGAAGTTCAAAAATTTCAATACGGCCGTATTGATTCCGTAGCCCGTATTGCGCCTATTCCCTATAAATATGACGTCAATTGGACGTCATTCCACACTTTTCCACTGAGTTTTGACTCCCTCCTTGAGTA
This sequence comes from Cajanus cajan, assembly GCF_000230855.2. Lineage (NCBI taxonomy): Eukaryota > Viridiplantae > Streptophyta > Magnoliopsida > Fabales > Fabaceae > Cajanus > Cajanus cajan. The sequence continues at coordinate 34,024,243 of NC_138521.1, read as the reverse complement.
TTCTGGGGTTTTTGAGCAGTGTTCTGCCCTAGAAATCTCTCTGGGAGTCGATCCGACGAAGTTCTGGAATTCCGAGCATTTAGCTTGGAGATTCGAACTTAGTCGAAGGGAAATCCTCCGGATTTCCATAGTCAAAAATTATTTTTAGGAAGGAGTGAGCGGGCTTGTAGAGCGAGGGAACGCCAAAAAGCTTCCCAGTTTTACTTGATATATAAAAAGCACGCTTCAAGAGGTTTCTTTTCTAAAAATCCCTTCTTTTACCGCTTTCTGTGTGTACATATTTAACTGTCATCATGTAGATAGTTAATTTATAATTGCTTAGAATAAATAGGGGTAATTTAGTAATTTTGCACTATTATTTTTAGAAATAATCTGTCATAGGGAACCCGAAAGGGGCGCTGTGGGGTGCTAACACCTTCCCCACGCGTAACCGACTCCCTTACCCAACTCTGGTTGTAATGGCCGAAGTTGATTTATAAAATCAATTGCCTTATCCCTTTTTCCAATGTTTTGAGTAAAACATTGGTGGCGACTCCACGAACCCTTCCTTTTTATGAAAACCGCTAATCCATGGAGGGTCCCGCTTGGGATTAACATGGATTGGTGAGCCTTTTAATAAAATTGCTCGTTTGACGAGGTCTCAGTTTAAGAATAAGTCATTCTAGCAATCCATACTTTTCAAAACAATAAAAGAGTCCAACCATCCTTCGCGAATGCCGAAAGCCCGTTTCGGGCCGGTGGCGACAGTGCCCAAGGAAGATAAGCCTTCTTTCTTTAAGACTCTTTCTACTTTAATTATCCTCATAAAGCACCCAACTTTTGATTTTTATGATTTGTTGGATACATCTCATGGTGTCCTATTTTCTATTTTTGATCTTGAGGGAAGTTCAAACTTATTTGAACTTAACTTGGTTATTTCCCTACAAGACAAACTTAGATTATATGAGTTTTCTAGACTCCTCTTAACACCTTTTTCTCATATGTATCTAACAAATAATGCAATACAAAGTTGTTTAGGTAATTGTCTAGTTAAGTTTTCTTTATTTTCTAGTACATACCTAGGTCACTACATTGGGCACCTCCAACAAGATATTTTAGTTTTTAGGACTAATGCATTAGTGTGCTATAGTTTTAGTCTTTTTACCTTTTTAGGTTTTGTTTATACATCTAGACTTCACCATGGGGAGGATCCTATCTTTCGCATTAGAGAGTCTAGTCCTTTTAGTTTAGACAATATTTTTAGCATTTTTAGTGGAACTCCTCTTAGGATACACTTTCCATTTCTATCATATATTGTCACCTTTAATTCCTATTTTTATGTTTTTGTTGGTCATGAGGCCCACCATGAAGAACCTCTTGATTTGATGTCAAATCCTTTTCAAAAGGGAGGGAATGATGGAATAACACTAAGGCCAAGAAGACCAAGAGGTGATATATTGAAGGAGGCAAGAGGAATGGGTTAGTGTTGAAAAACCATAGGAGGAGTAAGCCTACTTTTGGGCCTTAGCTCCTAAGTTTTTATAGCATTTATTTTTATTCCTATTTTTGCCCTTGTCTTTAATTTCCTATTTTACCCTTATATTTTGGGGTATCTTAGTCATAAGATTTATTTTCTTTTGTATTTCCCATTTTACCCTTGTATTATGGGGTGTTTTAGATCATAGGTTTTTAATTTTGGGCTAAGGTATTTAATTAGGGAGCTAGACACATTTTTGGTGGTGTTTGGACCTATTTTTTGACTTAGAAAGGCTTAGGCCCAAGTGGAGGGCAAAGGTTGCATGGTCTTATCATGCACCTAGATGTAGCCTAATTAAACCCAAAGATTCCATCCTTGGCCACCAAGTTGCATCTAGGGTTAATTTGGGTTTCATTTGGTTTGCATTTGGCAGCCTAAATGCAACACTAGATGCCTCCCACTCCTATAAATACCCTAGGCACCACACCTTGTAAAGACTTTGGAAATTGAATATAAAGAGAGCATTTTTGCCTTTATATCATCCTTAGTCACCCTTGGCTAAATCCGGCCACCACCCATCCTATCTCCACCTTGAGAGCAAAACCCTAGAAGTGGCCTTCATCTACCTTGAAGTGAGCCAAACCCTAGAGTGCCCTCTCACACATTTCATCAAACACCTTCTACCCAACCTCCATTTTCTTCCATTCCATCATCATCCACCCTAAAACCTTGTGCCACCTCTGAAGAACTTGATCCTTGGAGTAGGCGTCCTCTTCCTTGCTCATCATCTCATGTTCATGCAAGCTAGGATGCCACCAAAGAATCCTTTACCACTTGAGAAACCCTCTCAAGATTTTACGAGTATTCATAAAGAATTAAGGAACGAATTCACCTGGAATTCAGAAGCAAATCTTAATCTTTTCCCTTTCAAGAATGTTATGATGATGATGATTCTTTCTCAAAGATTTTCTCAAACGTTTTTCTTCTTGGATTCACAAAGAAAACTCTCCAAGATTGTCACAAAGATTTCACAAAAAATGCTTTTCTAATTTTGATTCTCAATTCTAACTCTGTTCTGAAGTTTCAAAAAATTCAAACTATTTATACAAGTTTCAGAACTAGATAATCGATTATTTTAAAGAATAATCGATTATTTTGTTCTTCAGGTTTTCTAGAAACCAACCAAGAACAATATAATCGATTATTTTGCTGGATAATCGATTATTCCAGAGAGTCATTTCTGGGATAATCGATTATTTCACAAATAATCGATTATTGGAGCAAGGCATCCCTTTTTGCCTGTTTGCTGGAATAATCGATTATATTTAATGATAATCGATTATTTTGAGTTAGTTTTCAAAACTTCGTTTTAAGTCTCAAAATAACTTCTTAATCCTTTTAACTCATCATCATACATTCCCTAATCAGTTTAGATATAGATTTAGCTTATGCACACAGCACACACAACAAATAAACTCAACCAAAACAATTTATACACTAATTTCTATTACATAGCACTTTCTTTGAACTTTGTTTTTGCCTTCTAAGTTGTAGTTGTCCTTGTCACACCTTTGTTATCATCAAAACTTCTTCAAGCCTCAGAGGTGATCTTATCAAGTTCAGGCTCCCCCTAAGCTCAGCATCAACTTCTTCAACCCTTCATCTTGTGGAATACAAATTTTGTCCTTGTACCTCATGTCGCCACCGGCCCGAAACCGACTTTCGGCACTCGCGAAGGATGGTTGGACTCTTTTATTTGTTTAAAAATATGGATTGCTAGAATGACTTATTCTCAAACTGAGACCTCGTCAAACGAGCAATTTTATTAAAAGGCTCACCAATCCATGTTAATCCCAAGCGGGACCCTCCATGGATTAGCGGTTTTCATAAAAGGAAGGGTTCATGGAGTCGCCACCAATGTTTTACTCAAAACATTGGAAAAAGAAGTTTAAGGCAATCAATTCAAAAATCGACTTCGGCCATTACAACCAGAGTCGGGTAAGGGAGTCGGTTACGCGTGGGGAAGGTGTTAGCACCCCACAGCGCCCCTTTCGGGTTCCCTATGACAGATTATTTAAAATAATAGCTCAAAATTACTAAATTACCCCTATTTATTATAAGCGATTGTAAATTAAATATCTACATGATGATAAATTTAAATATGCAACAATCAGAAAGCGGTAAAAGAAGGGATTTTTAGAAAAGAAACCTCTTGAAGCGTGCTTTTTATATATCAAGTAAAACTGGGAAGCTTTTTGGCGTTCCCTCGCTCTACAAGCCCGCTCACTCCTTCCTAAAAATAATTTTTGACTATGGAAATCCGGAGGATTTCCCTTCGACTAAGTTCGAATCTCCAAGCTAAATGCTCGAAATTCCAGAACTTCGTCGGATCGACTCCCAGAGAGATTTCTAGGGCAGAACACTGCTCAAAAACCCCAGAATACTCAAGGAGGGAGTCAAAACTCAGTGAAAAAGTGTAAAATGACGTCCAATTGACGTCATATTTATAGGGATGAGGCTCAATACGGTTTATGAGGGTCAATACAGTCCGTATTGAAGTTTTGAACTACAATACGGCCGTATTGAATTCAATACGGCCGTATTGAAATTCAAAAACCTCAATACGGCCGTATTGAAGTTCAGTGCAGCCGTATTGAGTTCAAAAACCTCAATACGGCCGTATTGAAGTTCAGTGCAGCCGTATTGAATTCAATGCAGCCGTATTGAAGTTCAGAAACTTCAATACGGCCGTATTGAGTTCAGTGCGGCCGTATTGAAGTTCAAAATGTTCAATACGGCCGTACTGAACCTCTGGGAGGCCGTATTGGGCTTCATTCCTCCTACTTTTCTTATTTTAGCTATCCTAAGACCTCTAGACCTATAGAGAACCCTCCTTGGGCCTTCTGGAAGTCCTTCTGGCTGATCTTCCTTCAGTCTTCGAGAGTCTTCAAGCTTTATTTCTGACCCGGACAATTTTAGGGGTCTACAGCTGCCCCCCCTTTACTTAGTCGGACGGCCTTTTGGTGTACCGGCTGACAAGTAAAGGAGTTGACCCAATTGTCCGGGTGATGTGCCAACCTTCTGACTTGTAGCGTCTTCCGGTGGAAAATTGTTGAGTAGCCTCTCCAGGTTGTTGCATACCTCGGCGCTTCTGACAACCTCGGTAGCTAAGTTTACCCTCTCCAGGGTCAACTTCACTCGACGCCCGAGCTGGAAGTTGAACACCAACGTGCCTCTGACGACGCTGATGGTTGAGTACTGTCTCTCCAGACCTTGAGTACCGTCTCTCCAGACTTTGAGTACTGTCTCTCCAAACCTTGAGTACTGTCTCTCCAGACCTTGAGTACCGTCTCTCCAGACTTTTGAGTACCGTCTCTCCAGACTTTGAGTACCGTCTCTCCAGACTTTGAGTATCGTCTCTCCAGACTTTGAGTACCGTCTCTCCAGACTTTCTTTGAGTACCGTCTCTCCAGACTTTGTTTGAGTACTGTCTCTCCAGACTTTGTTTGAGTACCGTTTCTCCAGACCTTGTTTGAGTACCGTCTCTCCAGACTTTGTTTGAGTACCGTCTCTCCAGACCTTGTTTGAGTACCGTCTCTCCAGACCTTGTTTGAGTACCGTCTCTCCAGACTTTGTTTGAGTACCGTCTCTCCAGACTTTGTTTGAGTACCGTCTCTCCAGACTTTGTTTGAGTACCGTCTCTCCAGACCTTGTTTGAGTACCGTCTCTCCAAACTTTGTTTGAGTACCGTCTCTCCAGACTTTCTTTGATTGTCTCTGACGACCTAGGCAACTGAGTTTGCCCTCTCCAGGGTCTGCGTCCGTGTCTTCTGATCACTTTGGCAATGCGAGTTTACCCTCTCCAGGGATCTGAGATGATTTTTTGTCTCCACAGTCCACTATGCTGCTTCGACGTTTTTCTGATTTTGTGCCACTGAGGGCTGGATAACGCAGGGATCCATCTAGGGGATGTGCAGTCATTCATAGGTTCTTGTGCCCCAACTTGCATTTGCATAGTTGGTACCCATGGGGAATTTCTGACTCCTTGGGGTGTAGACACAGATGCTCTTCTTGAATTGAGCGATGCCTTATGTTTGGCTGATGTCCTTTTGACGTAAGTGGAGTATCCCGGTTATCCTTATTCGGGTGTCTCTCTTTGATTTTTTGATTTTGTAGCCTCTGTGTAGGCTATTATCCACTGGGGGTTCTGGATGTTGATTTTGATTTTGTCTCCACAGTCCACGATGCTGCTTTGATGATTGTTTTTGATTTTTGTGCCACTGAGGGCTGGATAACGCAGGGATCCGTCTAGGGGATGTGCAGTTACTCATAGGTTCTTGTGTCCCAACTTTCCTTTGCATAGTTGGTGCCCATTGAGGAATTTCTGTTTCCCTGGGGTGTAGACACGAAGATGCTCTTTCTGAGATGAGCGGTGCCTTATGATTGGCTGACGTCCTTTCGACGTTGGTGGAGTATCCCGGTTATCCTTATTCGGGTGACTCTTTTTGTTTTTCTGGTTTTGTTGCCTCTGTGTAGGCTGTTATCCGCTGGGGGATTTTGTCATTGATTGTGATTAGCCTCTTCTGTTAGGCAGATCATCTTGACGCTTGATGTTTGGCCAAGAGCCGGATTCCACTTGGGGAATGATTATTGATCTTTTGATTTTTTCCTTTTTGTAGGAATGCCTCTTGAGTAGGCGACTGGGGATTTTGGGGATCTTATGTATCCCAGAGTATTATTTAGGAAGTCTCTACAGGCTTAGACTCACTCAACGCCTGAGTTGGAGAGCTATCTTCCACTGAGGAAGTTTTAAGTCCTTTGACTAGATATACTGCTTGGGTGATCGTGCTTCCATTGGGAATTTTGTCGATCTTGCTTTGATAGCTCTCGCTGGGGATTTGTTCCGTGAGCTTGAGTTGGGTTTTCTCAGGGGAGTATTATTTCTGCGAGCCTCTCCAGGCTCAATTATTCTGATGAGAGTATTATTTCGGCAAGCCTCTCCAGGCTCAGTTATTCTGCGAGAGTATTATTTCGGCAAGCCTCTCCAGGCTCAATTATTCTGAGAGAGTATTATTTCGGCGAGCCTCTCCAGGCTCAATTATTCTGAGAGAGTATTATTTCAGCAAGCCTCTCCAGGCTCAGTTATTCTGTGGGAGTATTATTTCGGCAAGCCTCTCCAGGCTCAGTTATTCTAAGAGAGTATTGTTTCGGCAAGCCTCTCCAGGCTCAATTATTCTGTATGATGAATTGGTTTTTTGTTCAGCCCAAGAATGCAAGCTGAGATGTCTTTTGGAGAGTATTATTTTGGCAAGCCTCTCCAGGCTCAGTTATTCTGTATAATTTGTTGGATTTTCTGTATTTTGCCTTTTTGTTGATTTTGGCTTTTTCTGTGTTTTTGCCTTTTTTGTTGATTTTGGCTTTTTCTGTGTTTTTTTTGCCTTTTTTTGTTGATTTCGGCTTTTTCTGTATTTTTTGTTGATTTTGGCTTTTTCTGTATTTTTGCCTTTTTTGTTGGTTTTGGCTTTTTCTGTACAGAAATGTCTTTGAGGAGTATTATTTTGGCAAGCCTCTTCAGGCTCAGTTATTCTGAGAGAGTATTATTTCGGCGAGCCTCTCCAGGCTCAGTTATTCTGTATGAGTATTATTTCGGCAAGCCTCTCCAGGCTCAGTTATTCTGAGAGAGTATTATTTCAGCAAGCCTCTCCAGGCTTAATTATTCTGAGGAAGTATTTTTTCAGCAAGCCTCTCCAGGCTCAATTATTCTGTACAAACTGAGGAGTATTGTTTGTATCCTTGCCTTTTTTCGTTTTCGGCTTTTGTTGACTGCTGTCATACACAAGCAATTTTCTATTTTTTCTATTTTATGCAATTGCCTCGTGGTAAGGTCTTTAAATGTGCAACTAATGTGTGTGATGCACGCGATGCAAGTTTTTATTTTTGTTCTTTTATTTAGAAAAGTGAATGGCTCTCCCTATCCTCTTCTTCTTTTAGAGGGACTTCTGTTATTAACGCGAGGGAGTATTTTCGTGAGCCTTTTAATGCAGGAGATTACTGATTTTTATAGGAACCCCTCCAATTTTCTTTATTTGACCGATTATTAACAGAGTTTCGTACAATTTTTGAATTATCAATTTAAAGGCATAATCACATGGTCAAGAGAGAAAAGAAACAAATGGATATTTTATTGATATTCAAATGTTTTTACAGAAAGATATACAGAAGGAATTTCTGAAGAATGGCTGGCCAGGGTAGGCTATATACATTGGGCTTAACAATTATATCTGTAATTGTTGCTCTTCCCGTTCCCCTAATCGCTTCGGGTGAGATGCCTGAGCCAGGAGTGTAGATGCTGCAAGACGCTTGCTTCTAGAAGATAATCACTTGAACCGCCTTTCGGTTTTTGATTCAAGTGACCGTTGCTTGCTTTGCTTTTACATCTTATTCTTTTGCCCCTAACTTTTGCCTAGGACGTATCCTAGCGGGGATAATTTTGCCTTTGTTTTGCCTTGTACTGGCGGGCTTTTTATTTTGCCCTAACTTTTGCCTAGGACGCCCTTTTTGGGTTTTCATCCTAGCGGGCCTATGCAAGCAACGTCTTCAAGCATAGTACTTCTTTACCACATCAGTGTTGACTGGGTATCGAAGTTCTTCTCCATCCATGTCTGTGAGGATCAATGCTCCTCCTGAGAAGGCTCGTTTTACCACGTATGGTTCTCCGTGATTTGGGGCCCACTTTCCGATTTTGTCCTTTCGAGTTGGTAGCAATTTCTTCATCACCAACTCTCCCTCATGGTAGACTCGAGGGTGGACTTTCTTGTCAAAAGCCTTTTTGGTCTTCCTCTGATAGGCTTGACCATGGCATATGGCGTTCAGCCGTTTCTTTTTTATAGGGTTCAACTGGTCGTATCGGCTTTGAACCCACTCTGCCTCGGAAAGTTTTGCTTCCATAATTACCCTTAGAGAAGGTATCTTGACTTCGACGGGTAGAACTGCCTCCATCCCATAAACGAGGGAGAATGGAGTAGCTCCTGTAGACGTGCGTACTGAAGTCCTATAACCATGAAGAGCGAAGGGTAACATCTCGTGCCAGTCTTTAAATGAGGCAACCATCATTTGCCCTATTTTCTTGATGTTCTTATTGGTTGCCTCGACTGCCCCATTCATCTTTGGCCGATATGGGGAAGAGTTGCGGTGTTGGATCTTGAATTCTTGGCACAGTTCTTCCACCATTTTATTATTCAGATTAGATCCATTTTCAGTGATGATTTATTTCTCCATGCTTCCACTAGATTATTCTAAAATCTTTTGGGACAAGAGAGAAGAGAAAGGAAAGATATTTTTGTTCTGAAGTTTGTGTTTTAGAGAGGATTTATTTTTCAAAAATGGTTTTTGTAAGAATGGATGGCCAAGGTAGGCTTATGTGTTTAGGCTTGTTTGATTAAACACTTATGAAGTTAAAAAGTCGTGTTGTGATTCGACAACTTGGATAGCTTCCCTTGAACCTTTCTTGAATTCGGCTCGTGGTACCATCATGGATTTCTTTTGTTTTTTTGTTTATTTTGCAACCCTAATTTTTGCCTAGGTCACCCTTTCGTGGGATTCCTAGCGGGTTCTTTTGCTCTTATTTTTGCGCAGTCCCCTTTTTGGGTTTCCTGCCGAGCTTTTTTTATTTTGAAAGATTTCTTTTTACCCATGATGGCACTTGTCGAGGCCAAGGGAAGGTGCTCCAAGTTGTCACACACACTTCCACATAAAAATGATGCGGGTTTATTATTATTAAGATGATTTTAACCTCATTCATGTTTATTCAAACAGGGTTAAAAATAATGTGGTTTAGAATTTTATTATAAGCAAGAAAAGAAGCAATGAAGAATGATTTTATTATAATCATAGCGGAAACATGTGTCCTTATTTCATCACTGGTATGGGTCCTAATGTTGACCTCTTTTATCTCTCGGCCATGCCCCAAATTTACAGTCTCCAATTTCTCTTGACGAGCTTCTTGATCTAGCAATCTTTGCAGATCCGGAGAAATGGTCTCCTCATCACTGTCCAACTCAACCCTTTCACCTTCGGATCCCGGTCAGAGCGAACAATTACAGACATAATTATTTTATTGGTTCTGTTTAGGTTTAGAATTATTAATGTTAATGAGGAAAGAGAGAAAAGAACAAAAAAGAGAGTAATGTGAAAAATGCCTCTTTATTGATATGTATTAAAACTGTACAAAAACCCTTATTTACATGAAAAGGTTCTCATGATCTCGGGTACTGATCATGAGTCCCTAAAAGAGAAATATGAATGGGCCCTATCGTGGCTTGTTCTTCTCTCTACTCCTGCTTTGGCAGAGGATTCTTGCTCACGTCGGGCGCTGTCGAATCGAAGGTGACCCACCCGGCATCAATAAGGTTTTGGATCTTGTATTTGAGAGCTAGGCATTTCTCTGTTGAATGCCCTGGTGCCCCCGAATGGTATAAACATTTGTCCTGTGGCTTGTACCAATCGGGGTAAGGTGGGTCGATCTTTCTTGGTGGAACATAAGCTAGAAGTTTGGCTTCTACTAGCTTCGGCAGGAGATCGCTGTAGGTGGTCGGAAGTTTATCAAACTTCTTCACAGGGGTGAATTGCGATCTTCCCGACTTCGAAGTGGAAGTAGCCGAGGGTATGGTTATAGCATTGACTCCTCCCTCTTTCTTCTTCCCGAAGGCCTTCTTAGCTTCATATGATTGGGAAGGCTTAGCCAGCTTCCCACTTTTAAGTCCTTGTTCCACTCTCTCCCCAATGGTGATGATGTCCGAGAAGAGTGTCGTTGTGTTCCCTATCATTTTATCGTAATAGGGACCAGTCAACGAGTTGATGAATAAGGACACCGTCTCCTTATCCGACAGCGGGGGCTCTATCTGTGCCGCCAACTCCCTCCATCGTTGGGCATACGCCTTGAAAGATTCATCATTTTTCTTACTCAAGGCTTGAAGATCTGACCTATCGGGTGTTAGGTCGATGTTGTATTTATAGCGCTTGAGAAAGGCGTCGGCCAACTGCCTCCATGTATGTACTAGATTTCCATCTAGCTGCATATACCAATTGAATGCGGTTTCAGCCAAGCTCTCTTGAAAGCAATGAATTAAGAGCTTTTCATTGGTAGCATATGCAGCCATTTTGCGACAATACATGGTGAGATGACTCTTAGGGCAAGTCGATCCCACGTATTTTGGGAAATCTGGCATTTTAAATTTGGGAGGGAATTGGATGTCCCTCACCAAGCACATATCGGCGGCATCTTTGATGTCAAAATCATGCCCCTCCATAGCCCTTAGCCGATCCTCAAGAGCATGGAATTGTTCCTTTGAAACCTCGGGCTCTTTAATCATGATCCCCGCCCCAAGGGGTACAGCTCGTGGAGGTTCTTCCTCATGTTCCTCCTCCTCATGATGATGGGACTCATGGTCACTGTGGTGAGACCCATGTACATTATGGTGACGCATGAGTTCCATCATTTGCGCCATTTGTTCTTTGAGCTGTGAGAGCTCGGCTGTGAGCTTCTTATTTTGGTCCTCCAGCGCTTCCATCTTCTTGATTTTCTGCGCGCGCGTGAGGACAGAGAGATGACCAGCCACTTTCTAAAATGAATGTTTATTCTAATTAGCTTATTTATGATATGAATACACTCTCGATGTGAGCTTGACAAAACTCCATCTTTAAGGCGCTGCCTTTTTAAGATGAAGGTTTATCACCCTCCCTAGCCTATGATCTCTCCCCAACGGAGAATCTCAATAGTCATGGGTCCCTTTTACTCACATCGAGAGGGTATTGGTGATCCTAAAATGAATAATTGATGAGGATGCATGAGGTCTTATTGGCAATGATGTACATGCTCCTCGCTTTTTATTATATTTTCACACATGGTCTTTCCTCTCATGTCATGGTTTTTTCATGCATGGGGATTATTCTTTAGACCTTATCACGAGGTTATTTATTAATGCACAAACAATTGCACATAAGCATTTACACAAACAATTCACTCATCCACGAACAGTCACGAGCGAATCACGAGGTAGGGGTATCCTGCAGAAAAGTGCATATTCAAGGTGGTTCTAACTGTTCTCACCGGTCTGAGGCCCCCAAGGTGCCCCCATTATAGGGACCCAATTCCTCTCGTCGTAAGTCGATGGAAAGCTCCAACGCACTGTCGGACTCGAGTTCATGGTTATCACCTTGAGTGATGCTTTCCGACAACGGTCTACGGGCACCTATAGACCCATTCGACAACCGGCCGTACTAACATCCACTCCCTATGGCTTACCACTCATGCCCCCGGGTATAGAGGGAACTGTTGTGTGCAAAGGTTTGTGTACAGTTTGTATTCCAAACAATTGCGAAAATTTAAACATACAACAGTTATTTAAAGCCAAATAGGTAAAACATGTTATTATACAAGCAAGGGGTAATGAAGTAATTTTAACTATTATTTGTTAAAAATAATCTGTCACTAAATGGGACTGACTCTCAAGGCTTCCACAGTGAAGTCGCCATCTGTCGCCACCGGCCCGAAACGGGCTTTCGGCACTCGCGAAGGATGGTTGGACTCTTTTATTTGTTTAAAAATATGGATTGCTAGAATGACTTATTCTCAAACTGAGACCTCGTCAAACGAGCAATTTTATTAAAAGGCTCACCAATCCATGTTAATCCCAAGCGGGACCCTCCATGGATTAGCGGTTTTCATAAAAAGGAAGGGTTCATGGAGTCGCCACCAATGTTTTACTCAAAACATTGGAAAAAGAAGTTTAAGGCAATCGATTCAAAAATCGACTTCGGCCATTACAACCAGAGTCGGGTAAGGGAGTCGGTTACGCGTGGGGAAGGTGTTAGCACCCCACAGCGCCCCTTTCGGGTTCCCTATGACAGATTATTTAAAATAATAGCTCAAAATTACTAAATTACCCCTATTTATTATAAGCGATTGTAAATTAAATATCTACATGATGATAAATTTAAATATGCAACAATCAGAAAGCGGTAAAAGAAGGGATTTTTAGAAAAGAAACCTCTTGAAGCGTGCTTTTTATATATCAAGTAAAACTGGGAAGCTTTTTGGCGTTCCCTCGCTCTACAAGCCCGCTCACTCCTTCCTAAAAATAATTTTTGACTATGGAAATCCGGAGGATTTCCCTTCGACTAAGTTCGAATCTCCAAGCTAAATGCTCGGAATTCCAGAACTTCGTCGGATCGACTCCCAGAGAGATTTCTAGGGCAGAACACTGCTCAAAAACCCCAGAATACTCAAGGAGGGAGTCAAAACTCAGTGAAAAAGTGTAAAATGACGTCCAATTGACGTCATATTTATAGGGATGAGGCTCAATACGGTTTATGAGGGTCAATACGGTCCGTATTGAAGTTTTGAACTATAATACGGCCATATTGAATTCAATACGGCCGTATTGAAATTCAAAAACCTCAATACGGCCGTATTGAAGTTCAGTGCAGCCATATTGAGTTCAAAAACCTCAATACGGCCGTATTGAAGTTCAGTGCAGCCGTATTGAATTCAATGCAGTCGTATTGAAGTTCAGAAACTTCAATACGGCCGTATTGAGTTCAGTGCGGCCGTATTGAAGTTCAAAATGTTCAATACGGCCATACTGAACCTCTGGGAGGCCGTATTGGGCTTCATTCCTCCTACTTTTCTTATTTTAGCTATCCTAAGACCTCTAGACCTATAGAGAACCCTCCTTGGGCCTTCTGGAAGTCCTTCTGGCTGATCTTCCTTCAGTCTTCGAGAGTCTTCAAGCTTTATTTCCGACCCGGACAATTTTAGGGGTCTACACCTCAAAACCCCATCCACATCTTGTTCAAATCCTTCAGCTTTCTCAGAACCCAACAACTCTCTAACCTTATTCAAACCCGCATCCTGAACTTGTTTTTGTTTCACCATCCCTAAGAAATCACTAGTAAAGGTAGTCATACCACAACTAATAAAATCTTGAGCAACCAAAACATTAAGATTCATATCCCAGAATTTCTCTACTAACTCCATCTCTTTAACCATCATGAAAGACATATGAAGAGATTTTCTGCTCAAAGCGTCTGCCACCGTATTTTCTTTACCTGGATGATACATCTGCTGAAAGTCATAATCTTTCAAAAACTCAATCCACCTCCTTTGCCTCATATTTAACTCTTTCTGATCAAACAAATATTTCAGACTCTTATGATCACTGAACACATCAAACTTTGCTCCATAGAGATAATGCCTCCAAATCATCAAAGCAAAAACCACCGTAGCCAACTCCAGATCATGCGTAGCATAATTCTGTTCATGAGTCTTTAACTGCCTAGATGCATAGGCCACAACCTGCCTATCTTACATAAGAACACATCCTAAACCTTGATGAGATGTATCACAATAAACCTCAAATGATTTATCGGGATCTAGCAGAATCAATATAGGAGACGACGTCAGCTTCTCCTTGTCGCCACCGGCCCGAAACGGGCTTTCGGCATTCGCGAAGACGGTCGAGCTCGCTTTTATTTTAGTTTTGAAAATGTATTGGATTATTAGAACGACTTGTTCTCAAACTGAGACCTTGTCGATCTTATCCAGTTTATTTATTAAATGTCTCACCAATCCATGTTAATCCCAAGCGGGACCCTCCATGGATTAGTGGTTTTCGTAGTAAAAGGGAGGGTTCGTGGAGTCGCCACCAATGTTTTACTCAAAACATTGGAAAAAGGGATAAGGCAATTGATTTTATAAATCAACTTCGGCCATTACAACCAGAGTTGGGTAAGGGAGTCGGTTACGTGTGGGGAAGGTGTTAGCACCCCACAACGCCCCTTTCGGGTTCCCTATGACAGATTATTTCTAAAATAATAGTACAAAATTACTAAATTACCCCTATTTATTCTAAGCAATTATAAATTAACTATCTACATGATGACAGTTTAATATGCACACAGAAAGTAGTAAAAGAAGGGATTTTTAGAAAAGAAACCTCTTGAAGCGTGCTTTTTATATATCAAGTGAAACTGGGAAGCTTTTTGGCGTTCCCTCGCTCTACAAGCCCGCTCACTCCTTCCTAAAAATAATTTTTGACTTGGAAATCCGATGGATTTCCCTTCGACTTAGTTCGAGACTCAAGCAAAATGCTCAGAACTCAAAAACTTCGTCGGATCAACTCTCTGAGTGATTTCTAGGCAGAGCACTGCTCAAAAAAACCCAGAATACTCAAGAAGAGGGTTAAAACTGTGTTCAAAAGTGTGAAATGACGTCCAATTGACGTCATATTTATAGGGAATAGGCCCAGTACGGGCCCTGGAGCCAATACGGCCGTATTGAAATTTTTGAACTTCAATACGGCCGTATTGAGTTCAATACGGCCGTATTGAAATTCAGAAATTTCAATGCGCCCGTATTGAGTTCACTGCGGCTGTATTGAAGCTTCAATACGGCCGTATTGATTTCAGTACGGCCGTATTGAAGTTTCAGAAACTTCAATACGGCCGTATTGAGTTCACTGCGGCCGTATTGAAGCTTCAATACGGCCGTATTAAGTTCAGTATGGCCGTATTGGGCTTCATTCCCTCCACTTTCTTATTTTGAGCTATTCTAAGACCTCTAGAGCTACAGAGAACCCTCCTAGGGCCTTCCAGGAGTCCTTCTGGCTGATCTTCCTTCAGTCTTCGAGAGTCTTCAAGCTTTATTTCCGACCCGGGCAATTTTAGGGGTCTACAGCTGCCCCCCCTTTACTTAGTCAAACGGTCTTTTGGTGTACCGATTGACAAGTAAAGGAGTTGACCCAATTGTCCAGGTAATGTGCCATCCTTCCGACTTGTAGTGTCTTCAGGTGGGAAAATTGTTGAGTAGCCTCTCCAGGTTGGTGCATACCTCCGCGCTTCTAGTCACTTTGGTAGCGTGAGTCTTGCCCTCTCCAGGGTGAGTTTGCCCTCTCCGGGGTGAGTATTAATCGTCGCCTCTCCAGACTTGTGCGTGAGTCTTGCCCTCTCCAGGGTGAGTTTGCCCTCTCCAGGGTGAGTTTGCCCTCTCCGGGGTGAGTATTAGTCGTCGCCTCTCCAGACTTGTGCGTGAGTCTTGCCCTCTCCAGGGTGAGTTTGCCCTCTCCAGGGTGAGTATTAGTCGTCGCCTCTCCAGACTTGTGCGTGAGTCTTGCCCTCTCCAGGGTGAGTTTGCCCTCTCCAGGGTGAGTTTGCCCTCTCCAGGGTGAGTTTGCCCTCTCCGGGGTGAGTATTAGTCGTCGCCTCTCCAGACTTGTGCGTGAGTCTTGCCCTCTCCAGGGTGAGTTTGCCCTCTCCAGGGTCTGCCTCCGTGTTCTTGACGACATTGGCAATGTGAGTTTGCCCTCTCCAGGGATTTGAGATGATTGTTGTCTCCACAGTCCACGATGCTGCTTCGACGGTTTTTCTGATTTTGTGCCGCTGAGGGCTGGATAACGCAGGGATCCGTCTAGGGGATGTGCAGTCATTCATAGGTTCCTGTGCCCCAACTTGCATTGCATTGTTGGTACCCATTGAGGAATTTCTGTTTCCTTGGGGTGTAGACACAGATGCTCTTCTTGAATTGAGCGATGCCTTATGTTTGGCTGACGTCCTTTGACGTTGGTGGAGTATCCCGGTTATCCTTGTTCGGGTGTCTCTTTTCGATTTTTGATTTTTGTAGCCTCTATGTAGGTTGTTTATCCACTGGGGATTTTGTTATTTATTTCTTGGCTGGCCTCTTCTGTTAGGCGTATCAGCTTAACGTTCAATGATTGGCTGAGAGCCAGATTCCGCTTGGGGAATGATTATTGATCTTTTCGATTTTTTGAAAGAGTGCCTCTGAATAGGCGAATTATCTTGATGCTTGATGATTGGCTGAATGCCGAATTCCTCTTGGGGAATGGTTATTAATCTTTTTGATTTTTTCTCTTTTTGAAGGAGTGCCTCTTGAGTAGGCGACTGGGGATTTGGGGATCTTATGTATCCCAGAGTATTATTTAGGAAGCCTCTACAGGCTTAGACTCACTCAACGCCTGAGTTGGAGAGCTATCTTCCACTGAGGAAGTTTTAAGTCCTTTGACTAGATATACTGCTTGGGCGATCGTGCTTCCATTGGGAATTTTGTCGATCTTGCTTTGATAGCTCTCGCTGGGGATTTGTTCCGTGAGCTTGAGTTGAGATTTCTCTGGGGAGTATTATTTCTGCGAGCCTCTCCAGGCTCATTTATTCTGTACAGTTGGGGAGTATTATTTCTGCAAGCCTCTCCAGGCTTTAGTTATTCTGAGGAAGTATTATTTCTGCAAGCCTCTCCAGGCTCAGTTATGATGAAGGAGTATTATTTCGGCAAGCCTCTCCAGGCTCAGTTATTTTGTACGAGGCGATTGATTTTCTAAATCTTTTGCCTTTTTTGTCGTTTTTGGCTTTTTCTGTATTTTTTGCCTTTTTTGTCATTTTTTGGCTTTTTCTGTATTTTTGCCTTTTCTGTTGTTTTTCGGCTTTTTTCTGTACAGAAATGTCTCAGTTATTCTGAGAGAGTATTATTTCGGCGAGCCTCTCCAGGCTCAATTATTTTAAAAGAGTATTATTTCGGCGAGCCTCTCCAGGCTCAGTTATTTTGAGAGAGTATTATTTTGGCGAGCCTCTCCAGGCTCAGTTATTCTGAGAGTATTCTTTCGGCAAGCCTCTCCAGGCTCAGTTATTCTGTATGACGCTGTTGATTTTCTGAATCTTTGCATTTTGCTTGCTGCTGTCATACACAAGCAATTTTTCTATTTTTTCTATTTTATGTGGTTGCCTCATGATGAGGTCTTTGAATGTGCAATTAATGTGCGTGATGCACAAATGCAAGTTTTATTATTTAATGTTTTGTTGTTTTTTAGAAAAAATGAATGGCTCTCCCTATCCTCCTTTTCTTTGAGGAATTTCTGTCATCGGCGTGAGGGAATATTTTTGTGAGCCTTTTATGCAGGAGATTATGGATTTTATAGGAACCCCTTCAATTTTCTTTATTGACCGATTATTAAGGAATTTCATACAATTTTTTAGAAATACCAATTTAGAGGCATAATCACATGGTCAAGAGAGAAAAGAAATGAATAGATATTTTATTGATATTCGCAAGTGTTTTTACAGAAAGATATACAGAAGGAAATTTCTGAAGAATGGCTGGCCAGGGTAGACTATATACATTGGGCTTAACAATTATATCTGTAATTGTTGCTCTTTACGTTCCCCTAATTGCTTCGGCCTGAGCCAGGAGTGTAGATGCTGCAAGATGCTTGCTTCTAGAAGATAATCACTTGAATCACCTTTCGGTTTTCGATTCAAGCGATCGTTGCTTGCTTTGCTTTTACATCTTATTCTTTTGCCCCTAACTTTTGCCTAGGACGTATCCTAGCGGGGATGATTTTGCCGTTGTTTTGCCTAGTACCCTTGTACTGGCGGGCTTTTTATTTTGCCCTAACTTTTGCCTAGGACGCCCTTTTTGGGTTTTCATCCTAGCGGGCCTATGCAAGCAACGTCTTCAAGCATAGTACTTCTTTACCACGTCAGTGTTGACTAAGTATCGAAGTTCTTCTCCATCCATGTTTGTGAGGATCAATGCTCCTCCTGAGAAAGCTCGTTTTACCATGTACGGTCCTTCGTGATTTAGGGCCCACTTTCCGATTTTGTCCTTTTGAGTTGGTAGTAATTTCTTCATTGCCAACTCTCCCTCATGGTAGACTCGAGGGTGGACTTTCTTGTCAAAAGCCTTCTTGATCTTCCTCTGATAGGCTTGACCATGGCATATGGCGTTCAGCCGTTTCTCTGGGATAAGGTTCAACCGGTCGTGTCGGCTTTGAACCCTTTCTGCCTCGGAAAGTTTTGCTTCCATGATTACCCTTATATAAGGTTTTTCGACTTCGACGTGTAGAATTGCCTCCTGAAGCCCTATAATCATGAAGAGCAAAGGGTAACATCTCGTGTCAGTCTTTAAATGAGACAACCATCTTTTGCACTATTTTCTTGATGTTCTTTTTGGTTGCCTCGACTGCCCCATTCATCTTTGGCCGATATGGGGAAGAGTTGTGGTGTTGGATCTTGAATTCTTGGCTCAGTTCTTCCACCATTTTATTATTCAGATTAGATCCATTTTCAGTGATGATTTATTTCTCCATGCTTCCACTAGATTATTCTAAAATCTTTTGGGACAAGAGAGAAAAGAAGGGAAAGATATTTTTGTTTTGAAGTTTGTGTTTTAGAGGGGATTTATTTTTCAAAAATGGTTTTTGTAAGAATGTTTGGCCAAGGTAGGCTTATGTGTTTAGGCTTGTTTGATTAAACACTTATGAAGTTAAGAAAATCTTTGTTTATTGACGTTGTGATTTTGACAACTTGGATAGCTTCTCTTGAACCTTTCTTTTTGAATTCGGTTCATGGTACCATCATGGATTTCTTTTGTTTTTTGATTGTCCTTATTTTTGCCTAAAACACCCTTTTTGTTTATTTTTGCAACCCTAATTTTTGCCTAGATCACCCCTTCGTGGGATTCCTAGCGGGTTCTTTGCTCTTATTTTTGCGCAGTCCCCTTTTTGGGTTTCCTGCCGAGCTTCTTTTATTTTGAAGGATTTATTTTTATCCATGATGGCACTTGTCAAAGCCAAGGGAAGGTGCTCCAAGTCGTCACACACACCTCCACATGAAAATGATGTGGGTTTATTATTATTAAGATGATTTTAACCTCATTCATGTTTATTCAAACAGGGTTAAAAATGATGCGGTTTAGAATTTTATTATAAGCAAGAAAAGAAGTGTCGCCACCGGCCCGAACGGGCCTCGGCGGTCGCGAAGACGGTCGAGCTCGCTTTTATTTTAGTTTTGAAAATGTATTGGATTACTAGAAAGACTTGTTCTCAAACTGAGACCTTGTCGATCTTATCCAATTTATTTATTAAAAGTCTCACCAATCCATATTAATCCCAAGCGGGACCCTCTATGGATTAGTGGTTTTCGCAAAAGGAGGGTTCGTGGAGTCGCCACCAATGTTTTACTCAAAACATTGGAAAAAGGGATAAGGCAATTGATTTTATAAATCAACTTTGGCCATTACAACCAGAGTTGGGTAAGGGAGTCGGTTACGCGTGGGGAAGGTGTTAGCACCCCACAGCGCCCCTTTCGGGTTCCCTATGACAGATTATTTTCTAAAATAACAACGTAAAATTACTAAATTACCCCTATTTATTCTAAGCAATTATAAATTAACTATCTACATGATGACAGTTTAAATATGCACACAGAAAGCAGTAAAAGGAAGGATTTAAGAAGAAACCTCTTGAAGCGTGCTTTTATATATTGAGTAAGACTGGGAAGCTTTTTGGCGTTCCCTCGCTCTACAAGCTCGCTCGCTCCTTCCTAAAAACTTTTGACTATGGAAATCCGGAGGATTTCCCTTCGACTAGGTTCGAATCTCCAAGCTAAATGCTCGGAATTCCGGAACTTCGTCGGATCGACTCCCAGAGAGATTCCTAGGGCAGAACACTGCTCAAAAACCCCAGAATACTCAAGGAGGGAGTCAAAACTGAGTGTGAAAGTGTGGAATGACGTCCAATTGACGTCATATTTATAGGGAATAGGCGCAATACGGCCTACAGAAGCAATACGGCCGTATTGAAATTTTTGAACTTCAATACGGCCGTATTGAGTTCAATACGGCCGTATTGAAATTCAGAAATTTCAATACGGCCGTATTGAGTTCAATACGGCTGTATTGAAGCTTCAATACGGCCGTATTGATTTCAGTACGGCCGTATTGAAGTTTCAGAAACTTCAATACGCCGTATTGAGTTCATTGCGGCCGTATTGAAGGTTCAATACGGCCGTATTAAGTTCAGTACGGCCGTATTGGGCTTCATTCCCTCCACTTCCTTATTTTGAGCTATTCTAAGACCTCTAGACCTACAGAGAACCCTCCTAGGGCCTTCCAGGAGTCCTTCTGGCTGATCCTTCTTCAGTCTTCGAGAGTCTTCAAGCTTTATTTCCGACCCGGGCAATTTTAGGGGTCTACAGCTGCCCCCCCTTTACTTAGTCAAACGGTCTTTTGGTGTACCGATTGACAAGTAAAGGAGTTGACCCAATTGTCCGGGTAATGTGCCATCCTTCCGACTTGTAGTGTCTTCAGGTGGGAAAATTGTTGAGTAGCCTCTCCAGGTTGGTGCATACCTCCGCGCTTCTAGTCACTTTGGTAGCGTGAGTCTTGCCCTCTCCAGGGTGAGTTTGCCCTCTCCAGGGTGAGTATTAGTCGTCGCCTCTCCAGGCTCGTGCGTGAGTCTTGCCCTCTCCAGGGTGAGTTTGCCCTCTCCAGGGTGAGTTTGCCCTCTCCGGGGTGAGTATTAATCGTCGCCTCTCCAGACTTGTGCGTGAGTCTTGCCCTCTCCAGGGTGAGTTTGCCCTCTCCAGGGTGAGTATTAGTCGTCGCCTCTCCAGACTTGTGCGTGAGTCTTGCCCTCTCCAGGGTGAGTTTGCCCTCTCCAGGGTGAGTTTGCCCTCTCCGGGGTGAGTATTAGTCGTCGCCTCTCCAGACTTGTGCGTGAGTCTTGCCCTCTCCAGGGTGAGTTTGCCCTCTCCAGGGTGAGTTTGCCCTCTCCGGGGTGAGTATTAGTCGTCGCCTCTCCAGACTTGTGCGTGAGTCTTGCCCTCTCCAGGGTGAGTTTGCCCTCTCCAGGGTCTGCCTCCGTGTTCTTGACGACATTGGCAATGTGAGTTTGCCCTCTCCAGGGATTTGAGATGATTTTTGTCTCCACAGTCCACGATGCTGCTTCGACGGTTTGATTTTGGTGCCACTGAGGGCTGGATAACGCAGGGATCCGTCTAGGGGATGTGCAGTCATTCATAGGTTCCTGTGCCCCAACTTGCATTGCATTGTTGGTACCCATTGAGGAATTTCTGTTTCCTTGGGGTGTAGTCACAGATGCTCTTCTTGAATTGAGCGATGCCTTATGTTTGGCTGACGTCCTTTGACGTTGGTGGAGTATCCCGGTTATCTTTATTCGGGTATCTCTTTTGGGTTTTCTGATTTTTGTCGCCTCTGTGTAGGCTGTTATCCGCTGGGGATTCTGTCGTTGATTTTGATTAGCCTCTTCTGTTAGGCGTATCAGCTCGACGTTCAATGATTGGCTAAAAAGCCAAATTCCACTTGGGGAATTGTTATTGATTTTTTTTTTTTCTTTTTTTGGGTTTTCCTTTTTGAAGGAGTGCCTCTTGTGTAGGCGACTGGGGATTTGAAGTTCAGTGTTCGGCTGAGTGCCAGATTCCGCTTGGGGAATACTTATTGATATTTTTGATTTTTCTCTTTTTGCAGGGATGCCTCTGAGTAGGCGATTGGGGAATGAGGGATCTTATGTATCCCAGAGTATTATTTAGGAAGCCTCTGCAGGCTTAGCCTCACTCAACACTTGAGTTGGAGAGCTATCTTCACTGAGGAAGTGTTAAGTCCTTTGACTTGTATATACTGTTTGGATGATCGCACTTCCATTGGGGATTGCGTCGATTTTGCTTTGATAGCTCTCGCTGGGGATTTTTCCGTGAGCTTGAGCTGAGGTTCCCTCTGGGGAGTATTATTTCTGCGAGCCTCTCCAGGCTCAGTTATTCTGCATACTGTGGAGGATGTGGAGTATTATTTTGGTAAGCCTCTCCAGGCTTAGTTATTCGGTACAAATTGTTTGTTGGATTTTCTATATCCTTGCCTTTTTTATTTTCGGCTTTTTCTGTATTTTGCCTTTTCTTCTGATTTGGCTTTTTCTGTATTTTGCCTTTTTTATGTTTTTGGCTTTTGCTGTACAGAAATTAAAAGTGCTAAAGAAATTAAATTCAGTTATTATGAGAGAGTATTATTTCGGCAAGCCTCTCCAGGCTCAGTTATTTTGTAGGAGTATTATTTCGGCAAGCCTCTCCAGGCTCAATTATTCTGAAGTAGTATTATTTCGACAAGCCTCTCCAGGCTCAATTATTCTGTGGGAGTATTGTTTCGGCAAGCCTCTCCAGGCTCAATTATTCTGTACGAGTATTATTTCGGCGAGCCTCTCCAGGCTCAGTTATTTTGAGAGTATTCTTTCGGCAAGCCTCTCCAGGCTCAGTTATTCTGTATGATGCTGTTGATTTTCTGAATCTTTGTATTTTGCTTGCTGCTGTCATACACAAGCAATTTTCTATTTTTCTATTTTATGCGGTTGCCTCATGATAAGGTCTTTGAATGTGCAACTAATGTGTGTGTGATGCACAAATGCAATACAATTTTTTATTTTTGTTCATTTATTTAGAAAAGTGAGTGGCTCTCCCTATCCTCTTCTTCTTGGAGGACTTTCTGTCATTGACGCGAGGGAGTATTTTTGTGAGCCTTTATGCAGGAGATTATGGATTTTACAGGAACCCCTCCAATTTTCTTTTATTGACCGATTAATAATGGAATTTCGTACAATTTTTATGAAAAACCAATTCAGAGGCATAATCACATGGTCAAGAAAGAAAAGAAACAAATGGATATTTTTATTGATATTCACAAGTGTTTTTACAGAAAGATATACAGAAGGAAATTTCTGAAGAATGGCTGGCCAAGGTAGGCTATACATTTTTGGCTTAAACAATTATATATGTAATTGTCGCTCTTCCCGTTCCCCTAATCGTTTCGGGTGAGATGCCTGAGCCAGGAGTGTAGATACTGCAAGACGCTTGCTTCTAGAAGATTATCACTTGAACCGCCTTTCGGTTTTCGGTTCAAGTGATCGTTGCTTGCTTTGTTTTTATATCTTATTCTTTTGCCCCTAACTTTTGCTTAGGACGTATCCTAACGGGGTAAATTTGCCTTTGTTTTACCTAGTACCCTTGTACTGGCAGGCTTTTTATTTTGCCCTAACTTTTGCCTAGGACGCCCTTTTTGGGTTTTCATCCTAGCGGGCCTATGCAAGCAATGTCTTCAAGCATAGTACTTCTTTACCACGTCAGCGTTGACTGGGTATTGAAGTTCTTCTCCATCCATGTCTGTGAGGATTAATGCTCCTTTTGAGAAAGCTCGTTTTACCACGTACGGTCCTTCGTGATT
The DNA here is from genome assembly GCF_000230855.2 of Cajanus cajan. Taxonomy (NCBI): domain Eukaryota; kingdom Viridiplantae; phylum Streptophyta; class Magnoliopsida; order Fabales; family Fabaceae; genus Cajanus; species Cajanus cajan. Next base: position 34,000,719 of record NC_138521.1, on the reverse strand, counting down.
TAGGGCCCACTTTCCGATTTTATCCTTTTGAGTTGGTAGTAATTTCTTTATTACCAACTCTCCCTCATGGTAGACTCGAGGGTGGACTTTCTTGTCAAAAGCCTTTTTGATCTTCCTCTGATAGGCTTGACCATGGCATATGGCGTTCAGCCGTTTCTCTTGGATAAGGTTCAACTGGTCGTATCGGCTTTGAACCCTTTCTGCCTCGAAAAGTTTTGCTTCCATGATCACCCTTATATAAGGTTTTTCGACTTCGACGGGTAGAACTGCCTCCTGAAGTCCTATAACCATGAAGAGCAAAGGGTAATATCTCGTGTCAGTCTTTAAATGAGACAACCATCTTTTGCTCTATTTTCTTGATGCTCTTATTGGTTGTCTCGATTGCCCCATTCATCTTTGGCCGATATGGGGAAGAGTTGTGTTGGATCTTTGAATTCTTGGCACAGTTCTTCCACCATTTGGTTGTTCAGATTAGATCCATTATCAGTGATGATTTATTTCTCCATGCTTCCACTAGATTATTCTAAAATCTTTTGGGACAAGAGAGAAAAGAAAGGGAAAGATATTTTTTATTCTGAAGTTTGTGTTTTAGAGGGGATTTATTTTTCAAAAATGGTTTTTGTAAGAATGGGTGGCCAAGGTAGGCTTAAGTGTTTAGGCTTGTTTGATTAAACACTTATGAAGTTAAAAATCGTGTTGTGATTCGACAACTTGGATAGCTTCCCTTGAACCTTTCTTTTTGAATTCGGTTCATGGTACCATCATGGATTTCTTTTGTTTTTTGATTGTCCTTATTTTTGCCTAAAACACCCTTTTGTGGCGTTTTAGCGGACTTTTGTTTTTATTCATTTTTTGCCACCCTAACTTTTGCCTAGGTCACCCTTTCGTGGGATTCCTAGCGGGTTTTTTGCTCTTATTTTTGCGCAGTCCCCTTTTTGGGTTTCCCGCCGAGCTTCTTTTATTTTAAAGGATTTCTTTTTATCCATGATGGCACTTATTGAGGCCAAGAAAAGGTGCTCCAAGTTGTCACACACACTTCCACATAAAAATGATGTGGGTTTATTATTATTAAGATGATTTTAACCTCATTCATGTTTATTCAAACAGGGTTAAAAAATGTGGTTTAGAATTTTATTATAAGCAAGAAAAGAAGCAATGAGAAAGAATGATTTTATTATAATCATAGTGGAAACATGTGTCCTTATTTCATCACCGATATGGGTCCCAGTGTTGACCTCTTTTATCTCTCGGCCATGCCCCAAATTCACAGTCTCCAATTTGACGAGTTGGAGTAAGCGAGCTTCTCGTTTTAGCAGTCTTTGCAGATCCGGAGAGATGGTCTCCTCATCACTCTCCAACTCAACCCATTCACTTTTGGATCCCGGTCAGAGCGAACAATTACAGACATAATTATTTTATTGGTTCTGTTTAGGTTTAGAATTTATTAATGTTAATGGGGAAAGAGAGAAAAGAATAAAAAGAGAATAATGTGTGAAATATGCCTCTTTATTGATATATGTATGTAAAACTGTACAAAAACCCTTATTTACATGAAAAGGTTCTCATGATCTTGGGTACTGATCATGAGTCCCTAAAAGAGAAATATGAAGGGGCCCTATCGTGGCTTGTTCTTCTCTCTACTCCTGCTTTGGTAGAGGATTCTTGCTCACGTCGGGCGCTGTTGAATCAAAAGTGATCCACCCTGCATCGATAAGGTCTTGGACCTTATTTTTGAGAGCTCTACATTTCTCCGTTGAATGCCCCGATGCCCCCGAATGGTATAGACATTTGTCTTGCGGTTTGTACCAATAGGGGTGAGGTGGATCAATCTTCTTTAGTGGAACGTAAGCTAGAAGTTTGGCTTCTACTAGCTTCGGCAGGAGATCGCTGTAGGTGGTCGGAAGTTTATCAAACTTCTTCACAGGGGTGAATTGCGACTTTCCTGACTTCGAAGTGGAAGAAGATGAAGAAATATTTACGGCATTGACTCCTCCCTCCTTCTTCTTCCCGTAGGTCTTCTTGGCTTCAAATGATTGGGAAAGCCCAGCTAGCTTCCCACTTTTCAGCCCTTGTTCCACTCTTTCGCCAATGGTGATGATGTCCGAGAAGAGTGTTGTCGTGTTCCCTATCATCTTGTCATAATAGGGACCGGTCAACGAGTTTATGAATAGGGACACCGTCTCCTTATCCGATAGCGGGGGCTCTATTTGTGCCGCCAACTCCCTCCATCGTTGGGCGTACGCCTTGAAGGATTCATCATTTGTCTTACTCAAGGCTTGAAGATCGGACCTATCGGGTGTTAGGTCGATGTTATATTTGTAGCGCTTGAGAAAGGCGTCGGCCAACTGCCTCCATGTGTGCACTTGACTTCCATCCAGCTGCATATACCAATTGAGTGCGGTGTCAGCCAAGCTCTCTTGAAAGCAATGAATTAAGAGCTTTTCATTGGTGGCATATGCAGCCATCTTGCGACAGTACATGGTGAGATGACTCTTGGGGCAAGTCGATCCCACATATTTCGGGAAATCTGGCACTTTAAATTTAGGAGGGAATTGAATGTCCCTCACTAAGCACATATCGGCGGCATCTTTGACATCAAAATCATGCCCCTCCATAGCCCTCAACCGATCCTCTAGGGCGTGGAATTGTTCTTTTGAAACCTCGGGCTCTTTGATCATAATTCCAGCCCCAAGAGGTATGGCATGTGGAGGATCTTCTTCATGCTCCTCCTCCTCTCCCTCATGATGGGACCCATGGTCACTGTGATGAGATCCATGAATGTTATGGTGACGCATGAGTTCCAACATTTGTGCCATCTGCTCTTTGAGCTGTGAAAGCTCGGTCGTGAGCTTCTTGTTTTGTTCCTCTAGCGCTTCCATTTTCTTGATTTTCTTTGCGCGTGTGAGGACAGAGAGATGACCAGCCACTTTCTAAAATGAATGTTTATTCTAATTAGCTTATTTATGATATGAATACACTCTTGATGTGAGCTTGATAATCTTTCATCTTTGAGGCGCTGCCTTTTTAAGATGAAAGTTTATCACCCTCCCTAGGCTATTATCTCTCCACAACGGAGAATCTCAATAGTCACGGGTCTCTTTCACTCACATCGAGAGGGTATTAGTGAACCTATAAATGATGATGAGGATGCATGAGGTATTATTGATAATGATGCCTATGCTCCTTACTTTTATTATATTTTCACACATGATTTTTCCTCTCATGTCATGGTATTTTCATGCATGGGGATTATTCTTAGACCTTATCACGAGGTTATTTATTAATGCACAAACAATTGCACATAAGCATTTACACAAACAATTCACTCATCCACGAACAGTCACGAGCGAATCACGAGGTAGGGGTCTCCTGCAGAAAAGTGCATATTCAAGGAGGATCTAACTGTTCTCACTTGGTCAAAGGCCCCCAAGGTGCCCCCATTATAGGGACCCAATTCCTCTCATCGTAGGTCGATGGAAAGCTCCAACGCACCGTCGGACTCAAGTTCATGGTTATCACCTTGAGTGATGTTTTCCGACAACGGTCTCGTAGGCTCCTATAGACCCATTCAACCGGCCGTACTAACATCCACTCCCTATGGATTACCACTCATGCCCCCGGGTATAGAGGGAACTGTTGTGTGCAAAGGTTTGTGTGCAATTTTTATTTCAAACAATTGCGGAAATTTAAACAAACAACAGTTATTTAAAGCCAAATATATAAAGCATGTTATCATACAAGCAAGGGGTAATAAAGTAATTTTTAACTATTATTTGTTAAAAATAATCTGTCACTAAATGGGACTGACTCTCGAAGCTTCCCCAGCGGAGTCGCCATCTGTCGCCACCGGCCCGAACGGGCCTCGGCGGTCGCGAAGACGGTCGAGCTCGCTTATTATTTTTGTTTTGAAAATGTATTGGATTACTAGAAAGACTTGTTCTCAAACTGAGACCTTGTCGATCTTATCCAATTTATTTATTAAAAGTCTCACCAATCCATATTAATCCCAAGCGGGACCCTCTATGGATTAGTGGTTTTCGCAAAAGGAGGGTTCGTGGAGTCGCCACCAATGTTTTACTCAAAACATTGGAAAAAGGGATAAGGCAATTGATTTTATAAATCAACTTTGGCCATTACAACCAGAGTTGGGTAAGGGAGTCGGTTACGCGTGGGGAAGGTGTTAGCACCCCACAGCGCCCCTTTCGGGTTCCCTATGACAGATTATTTTCTAAAATAACAACGTAAAATTACTAAATTACCCCTATTTATTCTAAGCAATTATAAATTAACTATCTACATGATGACAGTTTAAATATGCACACAGAAAGCAGTAAAAGGAAGGATTTAAGAAGAAACCTCTTGAAGCGTGCTTTTATATATTGAGTAAGACTGGGAAGCTTTTTGGCGTTCCCTCGCTCTACAAGCTCGCTCGCTCCTTCCTAAAAACTTTTGACTATGGAAATCCGGAGGATTTCCCTTCGACTAGGTTCGAATCTCCAAGCTAAATGCTCGGAATTCCGGAACTTCGTCGGATCGACTCCCAGAGAGATTCCTAGGGCAGAACACTGCTCAAAAACCCCAGAATACTCAAGGAGGGAGTCAAAACTGAGTGTGAAAGTGTGGAATGACGTCCAATTGACGTCATATTTATAGGGAATAGGCGCAATACGGCCTACAGAAGCAATACGGCCGTATTGAAATTTTTGAACTTCAATACGGCCGTATTGAGTTCAATACGGCTGTATTGAAGCTTCAATACGGCCGTATTGATTTCAGTACGGCCGTATTGAAGTTTCAGAAACTTCAATACGCCGTATTGAGTTCACTGCGGCCGTATTGAAGGTTCAATACGGCCGTATTAAGTTCAGTACGGCCGTATTGGGCTTCATTCCCTCCACTTCCTTATTTTGAGCTATTCTAAGACCTCTAGACCTACAGAGAACCCTCCTAGGGCCTTCCAGGAGTCCTTCTGGCTGATCCTTCTTCAGTCTTCGAGAGTCTTCAAGCTTTATTTCCGACCCGGGCAATTTTAGGGGTCTACAAGAAGCAATGAAGAATGATTTTATTATAATCATAGCGGAAACATGTGTCCTTATTTCGTCACTGATATGGGTCCCAATGTTGACCTCTTATATCTTTCGGCCATGCCCCAAATTCACAGTCTCTAATTTCTCTTGACGAGCTTCTTAATGTAGCAATCTTTGCAGATCCGGAGAAATGGTCTCCTCATCACTGTCCAACTCAACCCATTTATCCTCAACTTTTGGATCCCGGTCAGAGCGAACAATTACAGACACAATTATTTTATTGGTTCTGTTTAGGTTTAGAATTTTTAATGTTAATAGGGAAAGAGAGAAAAGAACAAAAAAGAGAGAAATGTGAAAAATGCCTCTTTATTGATATGTATTAAAACTGTACAAAAACCCTTATTTACATGAAAAGGTTCTCATGATCTCGGGTACTGATCATGAGTCCCTAAAAGAAAAGAAAAATATGAAGGGGCCCTATCGTGGCTTGCCATTCTCTACTCCTGCTTTGGTAGAGGATTCTTTCTCACGTCGGGCGCTGTCGAATCGAAGGTGACCCACCCAACATCAATAAGGTCTTGGACCTTATATTTGAGAACTTTACAGTCCTCCGTTGAATGCCCCGATGCCCCCGAATGGTATAGACAATTGTCTTGTGGTTTGTACCAATCGGGGTATGGTGGATCAAATTTCCTCGGTGGAACATAAGCTAGAAGCTGCGCCTCCACTAGCTTCGGCAGGAGGTCGCTATATGTGGTCGGAAGTTTATCAAACTTCCTCACAGGCTTGTATTGCGACTTTCCCGACTTCGAAGTGGAAGAAGATGAAGAAATGGTTACAGCGTTAACTCCTCCTTCTTTCTTCTTCCAGTAGGCCTTCTTAGCTTCATATGGTTGGGAAGGCTTAGCCAGCTTCCCACTTTTAAGTCCTTGTTCCACTCTCTCCCCAATGGTGATGATGTCCGAGAAGAGTGTCGTTGTGTTCCCTATCATTTTATCGTAATAGGGACCAGTCAACGAGTTGATGAATAAGGACACCGTCTCCTTATCCGACAGCGGGGGCTCTATCTGTGCCGCCAACTCCCTCCAACGTTGGGCGTACGCCTTGAAGGATTCATCGTTCTTTTTACTCAAGGCTTGAAGATCAGACCTATCGGGTGTTAGGTCGATGTTGTATTTATAGCGCTTGAGAAAGGCGTCGGCCAACTGCCTCCATGTATGTACTAGATTTCCATCTAGCTGCATATACCAGTTGAGTGCAGTTTCAGCCAAGCTCTCTTGAAAGCAGTGGATCAAGAGCTTTTCATTTGTGGCATATGCAGCCATCTTGCGACAGTACATGGTGAGATGACTTTTGGGGCAAGTCGATCCCACGTACTTTGGGAAATCCGGCACTTTAAATTTAGGAGGGAATTGAATGTCCCTCACTAAGCACATGTCGGCGGCATCTTTGATGTCAAAATCATGCCCCTCCATAGCCCTTAGCCGATCCTCGAGGGCGTGGAATTGTTCCTTTGATACTTCGGGCTCTTTAATCACAATTCCAGCCCCAAGGGGTACAGCGTGTGGAGGATCTTCTTCATGCTCTTCCTCCTCTCCCTCATGATGGGACCCATGATCACTGTGATGAGATCCATGGATGTTGTGGTGACGCATGAGTTCCATCATTTGCGCCATTTGGTCTTTAAGTTGTGAAAGCTCGGTTGTGAGCTTTTTGTTTTGCTCCTCCAATGCTTCCATTTTCTTGATCTTCTTTGCGCGTGTGAGGACAGAGAGATGACCAGCCACTTTCTAAAATGAATTTTTTAATCTAATTAGTTTATTCATGAATACGCTCTTGACATGAGCTTGATAACCCTCCATTTTTAAGGCGCTGCCTTTTTAAAACAGAGTGTTACTACCCTCCTTGACTTATGATCTCTCCTCAACGGAGAATCTCGATAATTATGGGTCTCTTTTACTCATGTCAAGAGGTATTGGTGAACCTAGAATGCATGGTTTATGAGGATGCATGATATCTTTATTGGTAATGATGCACATGCTCCTCACTTTTATTATATTTTCACACATGGTCTTTCCTCTCATGTCATGACATTTTCATGCATGGGGATTATTCTTTAGACCTTATCACGAGGTTATTTATTAATGCACAAACAATTGCACATAAGCATTTACACAAACAATTCACTCATCCACGAACAGTCACGAGCGAATCACGAGGTAGGGGTATCCTGCAGAAAGGTGCATATTCAAGGTAGGTTCTAACTGTTCTCACCAGTCCAAGGCCCCCAAGGTGCCCCCATTATAGGGACCCAATTCCTCTCATCGTAGGTCGATGGAAAGCTCCAACGCACCGTCGGACTCAAGTTCATGGTTATCACCTTGAGTGATGTTTTCCGACAACGGTCTACGGGCACCTATAGACCCATTCGACAACCGGCCGTACTAACATCCACTCCCTATGGTTAATCACTCATGCCCCCGGGTATAGAGGGAACTGTTGTGTGCAAAGGTTTGTGTGCAGTTTTTATTTCAAACAATTGCGTAAATTTAAAAATACAACAGTTATTAAAGCCAAATAGATAAACATGTTATCATACAAGTGAGGGGTAATAAAGTAATTTTTAACTATTATTTGTTAAAAATAATCTGTCACTAAATGGGACTGACTCTCGAAGCTTCCCCAGCGGAGTCGCCATCTGTCGCCACCGGCCCGAAACGGGCTTTCGGCATTCGCGAAGACGGTCGAGCTCGCTTTTATTTTAGTTTTGAAAATGTATTGGATTATTAGAACGACTTGTTCTCAAACTGAGACCTTGTCGATCTTATCCAATTTATTTATTAAATGTCTCACCAATCCATGTTAATCCCAAGCGGGACCCTCCATGGATTAGTGGTTTTCGTAGTAAAAGGGAGGGTTCGTGGAGTCGCCACCAATGTTTTACTCAAAACATTGGAAAAAGGGATAAGGCAATTGATTTTATAAATCAACTTCGGCCATTACAACCAGAGTTGGGTAAGGGAGTCGGTTACGTGTGGGGAAGGTGTTAGCACCCCACAACGCCCCTTTCGGGTTCCCTATGACAGATTATTTCTAAAATAATAGTACAAAATTACTAAATTACCCCTATTTATTCTAAGCAATTATAAATTAACTATCTACATGATGACAGTTTAATATGCACACAGAAAGTAGTAAAAGAAGGGATTTTTAGAAAAGAAACCTCTTGAAGCGTGCTTTTTATATATCAAGTGAAACTGGGAAGCTTTTTGGCGTTCCCTCGCTCTACAAGCCCGCTCACTCCTTCCTAAAAATAATTTTTGACTTGGAAATCCGATGGATTTCCCTTCGACTTAGTTCGAGACTCAAGCAAAATGCTCAGAACTCAAAAACTTCGTCGGATCAACTCTCTGAGTGATTTCTAGGCAGAGCACTGCTCAAAAAAACCCAGAATACTCAAGAAGAGGGTTAAAACTGTGTTCAAAAGTGTGAAATGACGTCCAATTGACGTCATATTTATAGGGAACAGGCCCAGTACGGGCCCTGGAGCCAATACGGCCGTATTGAAATTTTTGAACTTCAATACGGCCGTATTGAGTTCAATACGGCCGTATTGAAATTCAGAAATTTCAATGCGCCCGTATTGAGTTCACTGCGGCTGTATTGAAGCTTCAATACGGCCGTATTGATTTCAGTACGGCCGTATTGAAGTTTCAGAAACTTCAATACGGCCGTATTGAGTTCACTGCGGCCGTATTGAAGCTTCAATACGGCCATATTAAGTTCAGTACGGCCGTATTGGGCTTCATTCCCTCCACTTTCTTATTTTGAGCTATTCTAAGACCTCTAGACCTACAGAGAACTCTCCTAGGGCCTTCCAGGAGTCCTTCTGGCTGATCTTCCTTCAGTCTTCGAGAGTCTTCAAGCTTTATTTCCGACCCGGGCAATTTTAGGGGTCTACACTCCTTTAACTCTTTTAAACTCTTCTCTCACTCCTCCGTCCATACAAAAGAATGATCCTTATTGGTCAGCTGTGTCAAAGGCATAACTATTTTAGAAAATCCTTCTATGAATCTTCTACCATAGCCAGCCAATCCCATAAAATCTCTAACTTCAGTAACTGATTTCGGACGCTCCCACCTTAGTAGGATCAACTGCAATTCCTTGTGCAGAAATCACATGACCCAAGAACTTAAATTCAGATAGCCAAAGCTCACATTTTAACAACTTTGCAAATAATTGTTCCTTTTTCAATACCTATAAAATTATCCTCAGATGTTCTCTATGTTCCTCTATAGATCCAGAATAAACCAAAATGTCATCAATGTACACCACAACAAACTTATCCAGAAAGGGTCTAAAAATCCTGTTCATATAATCCATGAAAATAGCTGGAGCATTCATCACTCCAAAAGGCATAACGACATACTCATAATGGCCATATCGAGTCCTGAAAGCAGTCTTTGGTATGTCCTTCTCCTTTACCCAAATTTGGTGATACCCAGACCTCAAATCAATCTTCGAGAAAATAGAAGCTCCCCTTAGTTGATCCATCAAATCATCTATCCTTGGCAATGGATACTTATTCTTGATTGTCAACTTATTTAACTACCTGTAATCCACACATAACCTCACACCACTATCCTTCATTTTTACCAATAACACAGGTGCTCCCCACGGAGATACACTAGGTCTGATCATTTGCTTCTCCAAAAGCTCCTCAACCTACTTCTTCAATTCAGACAACTCCGCTGGTGCCATTCTATAAGGAGAAATGGACACTGGTCCCGCCCCTAGTATAAGATCAATACTAAACTCCAACTCTCGCTTTGGTGGTAACCCCGGAACATCATCCGGAAAAACCACTGGGAAATCTCTAACAACATCAATGCTATTCAACAATTTTTCATTCTCTAAACTGATGAAAGATAAGATCATAAACCCAAGAGCTCCACCCTTCAACAAACCATCCACCTGTCCACTATAAATAAATCTCTCATGTTCAACAGTAGGAAAGATCAATCGCCTCTCTGAACAATCTATCAAAATCCTATTGGCAGAAAGCCAATCCATCCTTAAAATCAGATCCAAATTAGATAAAGGTAAACAAAACAAATTCACTTTATAACAATGTCCTTCCATTTCCACTGGACATTTCAAACAAACCTCAAAAGTCATAACAGAACCTGAAGTTGAAGTAGAAACGACTAGATCCACACATAAGGAACTCAACCAAATTTAACCTTGCCACACATTCATAAGAAATAAAAGAATATGAAGCACCAGAATCAAATAGAATAGAAATATCATTACCATCCGCTTTACCCTTTCCCTTTACCAACTCAGATGACGTTTCAGCTTCATCAGCACCTGTTAAATCAAAGACACAACCTGCTGCAGTAGGCCGATCCACTTTCTAGTTCCGTCTAGCTGGAGCATTTCTTACATTACAATCCTTAGCCATGTGACCCACCTTGCCACATTTAAAACACACATAATCCTTTATAGAACAATCCCTCATCATATGTGGGCCTCCACATCTGTAACATCTAAAACTCTGAACAGCTCCTGTAGTAGTAGTCCCGATTGGATTCTTATTAGCATTCCTCTTCTGAAAAGAAGATGGTCTCTTTTAGGGATGTTTCCCCCTTCCAAATCTAGATAATCCCTCTAGACCCTTTTCCACTCTATTTCCTCTTTCAAATCTCTCAACTTTTTTTGTGTTTTCAACCAAAACTGGGAACTCCACAATTCCCATAGGAACAATAGCCTTCTTCAACTCATACATTAAACCCTCACTGAACTTCCTACATCTCCAGGCTTCAGTGATAGCTTGAGAATAATATCTAGCCAAGTGTTCAAACTTGACCACATACTCTTGTACTGACATATTTCCTTGCTACAGTCTCAAAAACTTAGCATACCTGGCGCTATCTAGAAAATATTTCTCTAGGAACACCTTTTTGAAATTTTCCCAATTTACCACTTTCCCTCTACTGCATCATAGTCTGAGCACCCCTCCACCAGAAACAAGCCTCACCCACCAACATGTAAACAACATAAACTAGCTTCCTCTCCTCAGGACAATGCATCACCATAGATATTTTCTCCATCTCCTCAATCCACTAGTCAACAACTTCAGGCCCGTCCACACCTATAAATTGAGGAGGATTCCCTTTTCTGAACTCTGACAAGCCCCTATACTCATCAGGTACCTCAGTCCTAGCTGCTTCAGCTGTAGCCTGGTTGGTCTCTATCTAAGCCAACAAAGTATTCTGTTGTCCAATAGCAACAACAATTAGCTCCATAGCCTGAGCAATCTGCCGCTCATCCACGCCTGAAGAAGGATTAGAATGGTTTCCCCTACCAACCATCCTAATTGATGAGGACATGGGCAAGGATTTAGGAGCACTCAAAGGACTTGGAGGACCAATGACTAGGGCGAGGACTAAAAAGGCCAAAGATGCTTTGCAACAAGTTACGGCCCTCATTCTTGAAGAAATGCCTAAAGATGAAAACAAGGCCAAGATGGTGAATTGTATCAAGGATTATGAAGCCTAATTACTCTATGGTGTTCTTAGTAATTGTAATTAGTAAATAAAGGCCTAAAACTCTTGTTAAAGTGGCTGCCAACTCTTTTTGGGCTGCACCACTTATTGGGCTAGTTTTTTAAGCAAGTTATTTTTATCAAATAAGGCCCAAAACCTTTGGGATGAGTCAGCCATGAGGCATACCAGAGGGGTGCACGAATTTAGCATGTGTTTTATTTAATGTTTTAGTGGTCATAATTGTTAGGCTTAGTGGAAGTTCAATAATTGCCCACTAAAGTGTTTTTTTATAATATTTTGTCATTAGTGGTCATAATTCAGGCTTAGTGGAGTCCATTATTTGTCCACTAATGTAAGTGAAGGTTGTTGATTGTAAGCTATATAAGCTGCCCATGGGGATGAACAAAATCAGATCAGAATTTGAGTTTTAATTACTGAGAGTAATTCTCTAATTGTTCTTGAGTGATTCAAGAGTTTGGGCATATCAAAGGATAAACCACAATTCTTTGTGTGAAGCCTTTTCCTTGGAAGAGTGATTCTTCCTTCATTCATTTTTTTTACTGTATCCTTTTACCTTCATTTCTAGCATTCTAATTCCAGAAAATTAAGTTCCAGATTTTTGAACCCAAAAGATCCTTCTTCATTCCTTGTGCAAATTAGGAATCCTATCATTTGGTATCAAGAGCTCCGGTTTTTTTGGGTCATCCACATCATTTGCTGGAATTTCTTTGGGTAACATCTTTCCTTATTATTTCTCATTACCATTGATATTACCTTAGTGTTCTTTCTTTATTTCTGAACCATTGCAAAAATTAGGCCTGAATAGTATTAAAAAAAAAAAAATTCGTGAATATATAAAAAATAAAAAAAAAAAGTTGTGGCTGAATGGTTCATGCGTTTAGAACACTTAAGACTCAAAATTTAAGGTAATATTTCGGTTGGGTTGAAGGGTGTTACTAACTTATCTAAAATTCCAGTTTTTGATTCCTAAGTTTCCTTGTTTTCTTTTTGAATTTTAGGTGACTGTTTTGCATTCCTTTCTTTTTTTTTAAGCCTACCCTGAACCTTGCTTTTAACACAAAATATCAAATTTGTGGTTTGTTCTTTGTGTTGTCTATTTTTGAATTGCTTTAAAAAAAAAAAAAAAAGAGTGATCTTTTTACGAGTGTAAACACGTGAGAAGAGTGGTGAGGTCCTATTTTCTTTGTGTTTGTTAGTACTCTTGTTTTTTTTTGAAGATGGCAGATGGAGATCATTTGGATGGAACACAAAGACTCTTGTTCGACGCTATTAATGCTCAAATGCAAAGATTATTGAGAGAAAACAATGAGGAGTTGTATGGAAGAATTGAACGATTAGAGAATTATGAACATCATGAAGAAGAAAGGAGAGGAAGAATTGCTGGTGCTCCTAGGCAAAACAGAATTGAAGGTATTAAACTTAATGTTCCTCCATTTAAGGGGAAGAGTGATCCGGAAGCCTATGTGGAATGGGAACTCAAAATAGAACATATTTTCACTTGTAACAATTATGATGAAGAGCAAAAGGTGAAACTTGCAGCAGCTGAGTTCTCAGACTATGCACTTGTGTGGTGGAATAAGTTGAAAAGAGAAAGGTTGAGAAATGAAGAGCCTTTGGTGGAGACTTGGGCTGAAATGAAAAAGCTCATGAGGAAACGTTATGTGCCAGCTAGCTATGCTAGAGATGTGAAATTTAAACTTCAAAAATTGTCACAAGGCACCAAGGGAGTTGAAGAGTATTACAAAGAATTGGACTTGCTCATGATGCAAGCCAATGTTGAAGAAGATCTGGAACTAACCATGGCTCGTTTTATTAATGGTTTGAATAATGATATTCGTGATGTTGTTGAATTGCAGGAATTTGTTGATATAGAAGATTTGCTGCACAAATCCATTCAAGTGGAACAACAACTCAAAAGAAAAAGTGTGACCAAGAAGAGTTCTTCTAATTATAATTCCTTTAGTTGGAAGGACAAAAATAAGAAGGAGGTGACTGCCACTTCAAGCAATCCAGCATCTACTTCTCATGTAAAATCATCCTCTAAGACCCTAGAACAGCCTCAAAAGAAGAGTAAAGACATAAAATGTTTTAAGTGTCAAGGCATGGGTCATTATGCCTATGAGTGTCCTACCAAAAGGACCATGGTTCTCAAGGAGAATGGGGATTACACTAGCCAATCTGATGTTAGTGAAGAAGAGGAAGGTGACATTGAGGAGGAGGAGGAGGCCCTTGAGGGAGATTTATTGATGATAAGGAGAATGATGGGTAGTCAAATGAGTCCTTTAGAAATAAGCCAAAGGGAGAATATTTTCCACACAAGGTGTCCCATCAATGGAAAGGTTTGCATGGTGATTATTGATGGAGGGAGTTGCGCTAATGTGGCTAGTGCTAGATTAGTGTCAAAGCTAAATTTAGACACTAAACCACATCCTAGACCATATAAACTTCAGTGGCTTAGTGAGGATGGAGAGGTGCAAGTGAGGCAGCAAGTAGAAGTGGAGATTTCCATTGGAAAATACAAAGATAAGGTGCTATGTGATGTAGTTCCAATGGAGGCCAGCCACATACTTTTAGGAAGGCCTTGGCAATTTGACACTAAAGCCATCCATGATGGCTATTCCAATAAGATTTCTTTTGTGCACCAAAATAAAAAGATTGTCCTCAAGCCTTTGAGTCCTAAAGAGGTGTGTGAGGATCAATTGAGGATGAGAGAAAAGATTTCTTTGGAGAGAAAAGAAAGTGATCTTGAGAAAAAGAGTGAACAAAAATTTAAAAAAAAGAAAAGGAGTGAAACACTTGAGAGAAGAGAGAGTCTTTTGGCAACAAAGAGTGAGGTGAAGAGGTTGTTCCTTGCTAAACAGCCCCTTTATCTAATGTATTGCAAAAATCAGATTTTAAACACTAACACTTTTGATGAATTGGAAATACCTTCTAGTGTTAAATCTCTTTTGCAGGAATTTCGTGATGTTTTTCCATCAAGCATACCAAGTGGACTACCACCTTTGAGGGGAATTGAACACCAAATTGATCTCATTCCAGGAGCTTCTTTACCCAATAAGCCAGCTTATAGAAGCAATCCACAAGAAACGCAAGAAATACAAAAGCAAGTGGATGAACTCATGGCCAAAGGATGGGTAAGAAATAGCATGAGTCCTTGTGCTGTTCCAGTAATTTTGGTCCCTAAAAAAGATGGTACATGGAGAATGTGTTCTGATTGTAGGGCTCTAAATAACATCACCATAAAATATAGGCACCCAATTCCTAGACTTGATGATTTGCTTGATGAATTGCATGGTGCAAGTTTTTTCTCTAAAATTGATTTGAAAAGTGGGTATAATCAAATTAGAATTAGAGAGGGTGATGAATGGAAAACTGCTTTTAAAACAAAATATGGTTTGTATGAGTGGTTGGTTATGCCTTTTGGCTTAACTAATGCACCCAGTACTTTCATGAGATTGATGAACCATGTTTTGAGGGAATTTATTGGCAAATTTGTTGTAGTATATTTTGATGATATTCTTGTCTATAGCACTTCTCTTGAATTGCATGTGGAACATTTGAAATCTGTTTTGAATGTGCTTAAGGAAGAACATTTGTTTGCCAATCTTGAAAAATGTGTGTTTTGTACTGATCATGTTGTATTCCTTGGTTTTGTTGTAAGTTCTAAAGGAGTACAAGTAGATGAGGAAAAGGTTAAGGCCATCCAAGAATGGCCCACACCTAAATCCGTGAGTGAAGTGAGAAGTTTCCATGGTTTGGCAAGTTTTTATAGGAGGTTTGTTAAGGACTTTAGCACCTTGGCAGCACCTCTTAATGAAGTAGTAAAGAAACATGTGGGTTTTAAGTGGGGAGAGAAACAAGAGGAAGCCTTTGTTGCTCTTAAGCAAAGGTTAACCAATGCGCCTATTCTTGCTTTACCAAACTTTGCTAAATCTTTTGAAATTGAATGTGATGCTTCCAATGTTGGTATTGGGGCTGTGTTGTTACAAGAAGGCCATCCAATTGCTTATTTTAGTGAAAAATTACGTGGGGCTGCCCTTAACTTTTCCACTTATGATAAGGAATTGTATGCCTTGGTAAGAGCTTTGAAAACATGGCAACACTATCTTTTTCCCAAAGAATTTGTAATACATAGTGATCATGAGTCCCTAAGGTATTTGAAGGGACAAGGCAAGCTTAACAAGAGGCATGCCAAGTGGGTGGAGTTTTTGGAACAATTTCCCTATGTCATAAAACATAAAAGGGGCAAAGGGAACATTGTGGCTGATGCTTTATCAAGGAGACATACATTACTTTCCACTCTTGAAACTAAATTGCTTGGATTTGAATCTTTGAAAGAAATGTATGCTTCTGATGAAACTTTTGGTGAAATATATGCTGCATGTGAGAAATTATCTCAAAATGGGTATTTTAAGCACAATGGGTTTTTATTTAAAGAAAACAAATTGTGTGTGCCTGCATGTTCCATTAGAGAATTGCTTGTTAGTGAATCACATGGTGGTGGTTTGATGGGGCACTTTGGGATTAAAAAGACTTTGGAAATTTTACAAGAACATTTTTTTTGGCCTCATATGAAACGTGATGTGCAAAAATTTTGTGAACATTGTGTTGTGTGCAAAATGGCTAAATCTAAATCATTACCGCAAGGATTGTATACTCCTTTGCCAACTCCTGAATATCCTTGGATTGACATATCTATGGACTTTGTGTTAGGACTGCCTAGAACAAAGAATGGCAAAGATTCTATTTTTGTGGTTGTTGACAGGTTCTCAAAAATGGCACATTTCATACCTTGCAAAAAGGTAGATGATGCGTGTCATGTGGCTGATTTGTTTTTCAAAGAAGTTGTGAGACTTCATGGTGTGCCAAGCAGTATTGTAAGTGATAGGTGTAGACCCCTAAAATTGTCCGGGTCGGAAATAAAGCTTGAAGACTCTCGAAGACTGAAGGATAATCAGCCAGAAGGACTCCTCGAAGGCCCTAGGAGGGTTCTCTGTAGGTCCAGAGGTCTTAGAATAGCTCAAAATAAAGAAGTGGAGGGAAAAAGCCCAATACGGCCGTACTGAACTCAATACGGCCGTATTGAAGCTTCAATACGGCCATACTGAAGTCAGTACGACCGTATTGACACTTCAATACGACCGCGGCGAACTCAATACGGGCGTATTGAAATTTCTGAACTTCAATACAACCGTATTGAACTTCAATACGACCGTATTGAAGTTCAAAAATTTCAATACGGCCGTATTGCCCCTGTAGGCCGTATTGCGCCTATTCCCTATAAATATGACGTCAATTGGACGTCATTGGACACTTTGGAACATAGTTTGAACCCTCTCCTTGAGTATTCTGGGGTTTTTGAGCAGTGTTCTGCCCTAGAAATCACTCGGAGAGTTGATCCGACGAAGTTCTTGAGCCCCGAGCCATTTTGCTTGAGGATCGAACCTAGTCGAGGGGAAATCTTTTTTCCCTTAGTTAAAATTTTGTTCTAGGAGAGCGAGGAGCGGGCTTGTAGAGCGAGGGAACGCCAAAACGCTTCCCAGTTCATTTTTTTATAAAAAGCACGCTTCAAGAGGTTTCCCTTCAATCCTTCCTTTTACTGCTTTCTGTGTGCATATTTAAACTGTCATCATGTAGATAGTCAATTCATAATTGTTTAGAATAAATAGGGGTAATTTAGTAATTTTACGCTATTATTTTAGAAAATAATCTGTCATAGGGAACCCGAAAGGGGCGCCGTGGGGTGCTAACACCTTCCCCACGCGTAACCGACTCCCTTACCCAACTCTGGTTGTAGTGGCCAAAGTTGATTTTTAAATCAATTGCCTTATCCCTTTTTCCAATGTTTTGAGTAAAACATTGGTGGCGACTCCACGAACCCTCCTTTTATGAAAACCACTAATCCATGGAGGGTCCCGCTTGGGATTAATATGGGTTGGTGAGACATTTAATAAATAAATTGGATAAGATCGACAAGGTCTCAGTTTGAGAACAAGTCGTTCTAATAATCCAATACATTTTCAAAACTAAAATAAAAGCGAGCTCGACCGTCTTCGCGACCGCCGAAAGCCCGTTTGGGCCGGTGGCGACAGATGGCGACTCCACTGGGGAAGCCTTGAGAGTCAGTCCCATTTAGTGACAGATTATTTTTAATAAATAATAGTTAAAATTACTTCATTACCCCTTGCTTGTATGATAACATGTTTATCTATTTGGCTTTAAATAACTGTTGTTTGTTTAAAATTCCGCAAATTGTTTGGAATAAATTGCACACAAACCTTTGCACACAACAGTTCCCTCTATACCCGGGGGCATGAGTGGTAATCCATAGGGAGTGGATGTTAGTACGGCCGGTTGATGGGTTTATAGGAGCCTATGAGACCGTTGTCGAAAAGCATCACTCAAGGTGATAACCATGAACTTGAGTCCGACGGTGCGTTGGAGCTTTCCATCGACCTACGACGAGAGGAATTGGGTCCCTATAATGGGGGCACCTTGGGGGCCTTTGACCAAGTGAGAACAGTTAGATCCTCCTTGAATATGCACTTTCCTGCAGGAGACCCCTACCTCGTAATTCGCTCGTGACTGTTCGTGGATGAGTGAATTGTTTGTGCATTCGTTATGTGACATTGTTTGTGCATTAATAAATAACCTCGTGATAAGGTCTAAAAATAATCCCCATGCATAAAAAACCATGACAAGAGAGGAAAGACCATGTGTGAAAATATAATAAAAGTGAGGAGCATGTACATCATTACCAATAAGACATCATGCATCCTCATGAAAACATACATTTTAGGATCACCAATACCTCTTGACATGAGTGAAAGAGACCCATGACTATAGAGATTCTCCGTTGGGGAGAAATCATAGATAAAGAAGGGTGGTAAATTTCCGTCTTAAAAAGGCAGCGCCTTAAAGATGGAGGTTTATCAAGCTCATGTTAAAGAGTGTATTCATTCCATAAAATAAACTAACTAAACATTCATTTTAGAAAGTGGCTGGTCATCTCTCTATCCTTACGCGCGCACGGAAAATCAAGAAAATGGAAGCATTGGAGGAACAAAACAAGAAGCTCACAGCCGAGCTTTCACAGCTTAAAGAGCAGATGGCGCAAATGATGGAACTCATGCGTCATCACAACATCCATGATTCTCATCATAGTGATCATGGGTCCCATCATGAGGGAGAGGAGGAAGAGCATGAAAAAGATCCTCCAAACGCCGTACCCCTTGGGGCAGGAATTATAATAAAAGAGCCCGAGGTCTCAAAGGAACAATTCCATGCCCTCGAGGATCGGCTAAGGGCTATGGAGGGGCATGACTTTGACATTAAGGATGCCGCCGACATGTGTTTGGTGAGGGACATTCAATTCCCTCCTAAATTTAAAGTGCCAGATTTCCCAAAGTATGTGGGATCGACTTGCCCTAAAAGTCATCTCACCATGTACTGTCGCAAGATGGCTGCATATGCCACAAATGAAAAGCTCTTGATCCACTGCTTTCAAGAGAGCTTAGCTGAAACTGCACTCAACTGGTATATGCAGCTAGATGGAAATCTAGTACACACATGGAGACAGTTGGCCGACGCCTTCCTCAAGCGCTACAAATACAACATCAACCTAACACCCGATAGGTCTGATCTTCAAGCCTTGAGTAAAAAGAACGATGAATCCTTCAAGGCGTACGCCCAACGTTGGAGGGAGTTGGCGGCACAGATAGAGCCCCCGCTGTCGGATAAGGAGACGGTGTCCTTATTCATCAATTCGTTGACTGGTCCCTATTACGATAAAATGATAGGAAACACAACGACACTCTTCTCGGACATCATCACCATAGGAGAAAGGGTGGAACAAGGACTTAAAAGTGGGAAGCTGGCTAAGCCTTCCCAATCATATGAAGCTAAGAAGGCCTTTGGGAAGAAGAAAGAAGGAGGAGTCAACGCTGTAACCATTGCTCCGTCTTCTTCCGCTTCGAAGTCAGGCAAATCGCAAAACAACTCTGTGAAGAAGTTTGATAGACTTCCGACCACTTACAGCGATCTCCTGCCGAAGCTAGTAGAGGCGCGCCTTATAGCTTACATTCCACCAAAGAAGGTGAATCCACCCTACCCCGATTGGTACAATCCACAAGACAAATGTCTATACCATTCGGGGGCACAGGGGCACTCAACGGAGAACTGCCGAGCTCTCAAATACAAGGTCCAAGACCTTATCGACGCTGGGTGGGTCACTTTCGATTCGACGGCGCCCGACGTGAGCAAGAATCCTCTACCGCAGCAAGAGTAGAGAGAAGGGCAAGCCATGATAGGGCCCCTCCACATTTTTTCTTTTAGGGACTCATGATCAGTACCCGAGATCATGAGGACCTTTTCATGTAAATAAAGGGTTTTGTACAGTTTTACACTCATATATCAATAAAAAGGCATTTTTCACACAATTATTCTCTCATTTTGTTCTATTCTCTCTCTCTCATTAATATTAATAAACTCTAAACCTAAACAGAACCAATAAATAATTATGTCTGTGATTGCTCGCTCTGACCGGGATCCGAAAGCCGAGGGTGAATGGGTTGAGTCGGACAGTGATGAGGAGACCATCTCTCCGGACCTGCAAAGACTGCTAGATCAAGAAGCTCGTCTACTCCAACCGAATCAAGAAGAATTGGAGACCGTGAATTTGGGGCAGGGTCAAGAATTGAAAGAGGTCAATATTGGGACCCGTATCAGTGATGGAATAAAAACGCAATTAATTCAATTATTGAGGGAATACAAGGACATATTTGCATGGTCGTACCATGATATGCCCGGGTTGGACTCCAACATTGTCGAACACAAGTTGCCCTTAAAAGAGGGGTTTCGACCTATTAAGCAAAAGCTTCGACGAATCAAGCCCGAATGGTCGTTAAAGATTAAGGAGGAGGTAGAAAAACAATTGGACGCGGGATTCTTGGCTGTATCCCAGTATCCCGAATGGCTGGCTAACATTGTGCCAGTCGTCAAAAAGAATGGGAAGGTTAGAGTGTGTGTTGATTATAGGGATTTGAATCGTGCCAGCCCAAAGGACGATTTTCCCTTGCCACATATTGATACACTCGTGGATCACACCGCCACAAACACACTCTATTCCTTTATGGATGGATACTCGGGGTATAATCAAATCAAGATGAATATAGAAGACCGCGAGAAAACTTCTTTCATCACACCCTGGGGAACTTTCTGCTACAGGGTGATGCCTTTTGGACTTAAAAATGCGGGTGCCACCTACCAACGAGCGATGGTGACTCTATTCCACGATATGATCCACAAAGAAATTGAAGTATACGTGGATGACATGATCGCAAAGTCAAAAGACGAAATGGACCACATCCAATATTTGAGAAAATTATTCAATCGGCTTCGTAAGTATCAGCTTAAGCTAAACCCGGCTAAGTGTACTTTCGGAGTTCGGTCGGGTAAGCTTCTCGGGTTCATCGTCAGTGAAAAAGGCATAGAGGTGGACCCCGATAAAGTAAAGGCAATAATAGAAATGCCTCCTCCTAAAACTGAGAAAGAAATTAGAGGATTCCTCGGCAGGGTAAACTACGTCGCAAGGTTCATCGCACAGTTGACTGACACGTGCAGACCAATATTCAAGCTGTTGCGTAAGAATCATTCCAAAACTTGGGATGAGAATTGTCAACGAGCTTTTGACAAGGTCAAACAGTGCTTGGCCAATCCACCAGTATTGGTGCCACCTGTCGAGGGAAGGCCATTAATCCTCTATCTGACAGTGCTTGATGAGTCCATGGGAGCCGTGCTAGGGCAACAGGACGAAACTGGAAAGAAAGAACAAGCCATCTACTACCTGAGCAAAAAGTTCCTTGATTATGAAACTCGCTACACGCCATTAGAAAAGACTTGCTGTGCGTTAGCGTGGGCAACACAAAGGCTCAGGCAGTACATGATAAGGCATACTACTTGGTTGGTTTCCAAAATGGACCCAATTAAGTACGTGTTCGACAAACCAATAATCACTGGGAAGATTGCCCGATGGCAAGTGCAATTATCAGAATTCGACATCATACATGTCACACAAAAGGCCATCAAAGGCAGTACCCTAGCTGATTACCTAGCACATGGGCCGACCAATGATTACCAATCCCTTCAGGATGATTTCCCCGATGAGCACATAATGAGTATACAACATGAAGAATTAAAAGACGATGCGTGGACCATGTATTTTGATGGAGCCTCCAACATGCTTGGACAAGGGATTGGGACAGTATTAATTTCCCCGCAAGGAAAGCATATCCCCTTAACGGCAAGACTCGACTTTGACTGTACAAATAACATGGCCGAATACGAGGCTTGCGCGTTAGGAATCCAAGCAGCAATCAACAATGGTATCCTAAAGCTCAAAGTATTTGGAGATTCGGCTTTAGTCATTCACCAACTGCGAGGTGACTGGGAAGTCCGAAATCCTAAACTGATACCATATGTTGAGCATATCAAAGATTTGACACAATTTTTCCAAAGTGTCATCTTTGAATACATTCCAAGGGAGGAGAATCAGTTTGCTGACGCCCTTGCTACACTATCATCGATGTTCGCATTGGATAAGGAGCATGAAATGCCCATCATCAATATCCGGCGGCACGATAAGCAAGCGTTCTGCCTACTGATAGATGAAGCTGTTGACGATCATCCATGGTTCCATGACATCAAACAATATCTGTCAAAAGGGGAATATCCTGATATGGCTAGTGATAATAATAAAAAGCATATCCGAAGAAGGGCCATGGGATTTCTGTTGATTGGAGAAACCCTCTACAAAAAGAATTATGACTCGGTCTTGTTGAGATGTATAGACCAAGTCGAAGCTCAAAATGTAATCAAAGAAATACATGAGGGGGTTTTCGGTACCCATATTCCCGGGCCTGCAATGGCTAAGAAAATCCTCAGAGCAGGATATTATTGGTCGACCATTGAAAGGGATTGTTACCAATACGTCCGGAAATGCCATAAGTGTCAAGCATATGCCGACAACATTCATGTCCCACCAACGCCACTCAATGTTCTGGCTTCACCATGGCCATTTGCAATGTGGGGCATGGATGTTATTGGACCCATCGAGCCAAAGGCATCCAATGGACATAGGTTCATCCTTGTGGCCATTGACTATTTCACCAAATGGGTAGAAGCGGCATCGTATGCTCATGTAACCCGAAAGGTGGTAACATCCTTCGTCAGAAAGAATATCATATGCAGATACGGTATTCCCGATAAAATCATCACTGATAATGGATCCAATTTGAACAATAAGATGGTGGAAGAGCTGTGCAAAGAGTTCAAGATTCAGCACCATAACTCTTCCCCATATCGACCTAAGATGAATGGGGCAGTCGAGGCAGCCAATAAGAATATCAAGAAGATAGTACAAAAGATGGTTGTCTCATTCAGAGACTGGCATGAGATGCTACCCTTCGCTCTCCATGGTTATAGGACTTCAGTACGTACATCCACAGGAGCTACTCCATTCTCCCTTGTTTATGGAATGGAGGCAGTTCTGCCGATTGAAGTCGAGATACCGTCTCTGAGAGTAATCATGGAAGCAAAACTTTCCGAGGCAGAATGGGTTCAAAGTCGATACAACCAATTGAACCTTATCGAAGAAAAACGACTGAACGCCATATGCCATGGTCAAGCCTACCAAAGGAAGATCAAAAAGGCTTTCGACAAAAAAGTCCATCCTCGGATCTACCATGAGGGAGAGCTGGTGATGAAGAAATTGCTACCAGCTCAAAAGGACAAAATCGGAAAGTGGGCCCCAAATTACGAAGGACCATATGTGGTGAAGCGAGCTTTCTCCGGAGGAGCATTGATTCTCACAGACATGGACGGAGAAGAACTTCGATACCCAGTCAACGCTGACGTGGTAAAGAAGTATTATGCTTGAAGACGTTGCTTGCATCAGCCCGCTAGGATGAAAACCCAAAAAGGGCATCCTAGGCAAAAGTTAGGGCAAGACAAAAAGCCTGCCAGTACAAGGGTACTAGGCAAAACAAAGGCAAAATTATCCCCGCTAGGACATGTCCTAGGCAAAAATTAGGGGCAAAAGAATAAGATATAAAAACAAAGCAAGCAACGATCACTTGAACCGAAAACCAAAAGGCGGTTCAAGTGATAATCTTCTAGAAGCAAGCGTCTTGCAGTATCTACACTCCTGGCTCAGGCATCTCACCCGAAACAACTAGGGAAACGGGAAGAGCAGCAATTACAGATATAATTGTTTAAAGCCAAAAATGTATAGCCAACCTTGGCCAGCCATTCTTCAGAAATTCCCTTTGTAAATCTTTCTGTATAAACATTTGTGAATATCAATAAAATATCCATTTGTTTCTTTTCTTTCTTGACCTTGTGATTATGCCTTTAAATTGATGTTTCTAAAAATTGTACGAAACTCTTAATAATCGGTCAATAAAAGAAAATTGGAGGGGTTCCTGTAAAATCCATAATCTCCTGCATAAAGGCTCACAAAAATACTCCCTCGCGTCAATGACAGAAAGTCCTCCAAGAAGAAGAGGATAGGGAGAGCCACTCACTTTTCTAAATAAATGAACAAAAATAAAAATTGTATTGCATTTGTGCATCACACACACATTAGTTGCACATTCAAAGACCTTATCATGAGGCAACTGCATAAAATAGAAAAATAGAAAATTGCTTGTGTATGACAGCAGCAAGCAAAATACAAAGATTCAGAAAATCAGCAGCATCATACAGAATAATTGAGCCTGAAGAGGCTCGCCGAAATAATACTCTCTCAGAATAATTGAGCCTGGAGAGGCTTGCCGAAAGAATACTCTCAAAATAACTGAGCCTGGAGAGGCTCGCCGAAATAATACTCTCTCATAATAACTGAATTTAATTTAAATTCTGTACAGCAAAAGCCAAAAACATGAAAAAAGGCAAGATACAGAAAAAGCCAAAAAATAAAAAGGCAAGAATACAGAAGATCCAACAATCAGTTTGCACAGAATAACTGAGCCTGGAGAGGCTCGCAGAAATAATACTCCCCAGAGAAACCTCAACTCACGCTCTTGGACTCAAAATCCCCAGCAAGAGCTATCAAAGCAAAATCGTCAAAGTCCCCAATGGAAGTACGATCACCCAAGCAGAATATCCAAGTCAAAGGACTGAAACTTCCTCAGTGAAGATAGCTCTCCAACTCAAGTGTTGAGTGAGGCTAAGCCTGTAGAGGCTTCCTAAATAATACTCTGGGATACATAAGATCCCCAAATCCCCAGTCGCCTACTCAAGAGGCATCCCTGCAGGAGGCGAAAAAATAAAAAAATCGATAATCATTCCCCAAGTGGAATCTGGCTCTCAGCCAATCATTGAACGTCAAGCTGATACGCCTAACAGAAGAGGCTAATCAAAATCAACGACAAAATCCCCCAGTGGATAACAGCCTACACAGAGGCAGCAAAATCAAAAAACCAAAAGAGACACCCGAACAAGGATAACCGGGATACTCCACCAACGTCGAAAGGACGTCAGCCAATCATAAGGCACCGCTCACATTAGAAAGAGTATCTTTGTGTCTACACCCAAAGGAATCAGAAATTCCCCAGTGGGAACCAACTACGCTATAGAAAGTTGGGGCACAAGAACTTATGAGTAACTGCACATCCCCTAGACGGATCCCTGCGTTATCCAGCCCTTAGTGGCACAAAATCAGAAACAACCGTCGAAGCAGCACCGTGGACTGTGGAGACAAAATCGTCACAAATCCCTGGAAAGGAGATATTCACGCTACCCCGTCGTCACAAACACGGAGGTATGCAGCTTCCGGCTCGGACAATGAGCGAAGCTATCTCTGGAAAAGGGGTACTCACCGCTTACCGTTGTCATAAGGGTACTTAGCTTCTGGCTCGAACAAAGAGTGAAGTTAAGCCTGGAGAGACGGTACTTACAGCTTCCAGCTTGGGCAACAAGCAAAGCAAGGCCTGGAGAGGCAAAACTCACACTGCTCACCGTCGTCCCAAAGGTGCTTGGTTTCCGGCTCGAACAAAGAGCGAGACTAAGCCTGGAGAGGCGAAATTCACACCGCTCACCATCGTCACAAAGGTACTTAGCTTCCGGCTCGAACAAAGAGTGAAGCTAAGCCTGGAGAGGCGGTACTCAACCATCAGCGTCATCAGAGGCGCGTTGATGTCCAACTTCCAGCTCGGGCGTCGAGTGAAGTTAGGCCTTGGAGAAGGTAAACTCAGCTACTGAGGATGTCAGAAGCGCCGAAGTATGCACCCACCGGAAGACGCTACAAGTCAGAAGGTCGGCACAATACCCGGACAATTGGGTCAACTCCTTTACTTGTCAGCCGGTATACCAAAAAGCCGTCCGACTAAGTAAAGGGGGGGCAGCTGTAGACCCCTAAAATTGTCCGGGTCGGAAATAAAGCTTGAAGACTCTCGAAGACTGAAGGATAATCAGCCAGAAGGACTCCTCGAAGGCCCTAGGAGGGTTCTCTGTAGGTCCAGAGGTCTTAGAATAGCTCAAAATAAAGAAGTGGAGGGAAAAAGCCCAATACGGCCGTACTGAACTCAATACGGCCGTATTGAAGCTTCAATACGGCCATACTGAAGTCAGTACGACCGTATTGACACTTCAATACGACCGCGGCGAACTCAATACGGGCGTATTGAAATTTCTGAACTTCAATACGACCGTATTGAACTTCAATACGACCGTATTGAAGTTCAAAAATTTCAATACGGCCGTATTGCCCCTGTAGGCCGTATTGCGCCTATTCCCTATAAATATGACGTCAATTGGACGTCATTGGACACTTTGGAACATAGTTTGAACCCTCTCCTTGAGTATTCTGGGGTTTTTGAGCAGTGTTCTGCCCTAGAAATCACTCGGAGAGTTGATCCGACGAAGTTCTTGAGCCCCGAGCCATTTTGCTTGAGGATCGAACCTAGTCGAGGGGAAATCTTTTTTCCCTTAGTTAAAATTTTGTTCCAGGAGAGCGAGGAGCGGGCTTGTAGAGCGAGGGAACGCCAAAACGCTTCCCAGTTCATTTTTTTATAAAAAGCACGCTTCAAGAGGTTTCCCTTCAATCCTTCCTTTTACTGCTTTCTGTGTGCATATTTAAACTGTCATCATGTAGATAGTCAATTCATAATTGTTTAGAATAAATAGGGGTAATTTAGTAATTTTACGCTATTATTTTAGAAAATAATCTGTCATAGGGAACCCGAAAGGGGCGCCGTGGGGTGCTAACACCTTCCCCACGCGTAACCGACTCCCTTACCCAACTCTGGTTGTAGTGGCCAAAGTTGATTTTTAAATCAATTGCCTTATCCCTTTTTCCAATGTTTTGAGTAAAACATTGGTGGCGACTCCACGAACCCTCCTTTTATGAAAACCACTAATCCATGGAGGGTCCCGCTTGGGATTAATATGGGTTGGTGAGACATTTAATAAATAAATTGGATAAGATCGACAAGGTCTCAGTTTGAGAACAAGTCGTTCTAATAATCCAATACATTTTCAAAACTAAAATAAAAGCGAGCTCGACCGTCTTCGCGACCGCCGAAAGCCCGTTTGGGCCGGTGGCGACAATAGGGATGCTAAATTCCTTAGTCATTTTTGGAGGACTTTGTGGGGAAAGATAGGTACTAAATTATTATTTTCAACAACTTGTCACCCACAAACTGATGGACAAACTGAGGTAGTCAATAGAACTTTGGGAACCTTGCTTAGGACTGTTTTAAAAAAAAATATTAAATATTGGGAAGCAAGTTTGCCTCATGTTGAATTTGCATATAATAGGGCTGTCCATAGCACCACAAATTGTTCACCTTTTGAGGTTGTGTATGGTTTTAACCCATTGACTCCTCTTGATTTATTGCCTATGCCTAACATTTCTGTTTTTAAACATAAAGAAGGGCAGGCCAAAGCAGACTATGTGAAGAAGTTACACGAACGTGTGAAGGCTCAAATTGAAAAGAAAAATGAGAGCTACGCAAAACATGCTAACAAAGGGCGAAAGAAAGTTGTGTTTCAACCTGGTGATTGGGTTTGGGTACACATGAGAAAGGAAAGATTTCCGGAACAAAGGAAATCAAAGCTTTTGCCAAGAGGGGATGATCCATTTCAAGTACTTGAAAGAATAAATGACAATGCTTACAAGATTGAATTGCCCGGTGAGTACAATGTTAGTTCCACTTTTAATGTTTCTGATTTATCTCTCTTTGATGTAGAAGATGGAGACTTTGATTTGAGGACAAATTCTTCTCAAGAGGGAGGGAATGATGAGGACATGGGCAAGGATTTAGGAGCACTCAAAGGACTTGGAGGACCAATGACTAGGGCGAGGACTAAAAAGGCCAAAGATGCTTTGCAACAAGTTACGGCCCTCATTCTTGAAGAAATGCCTAAAGATGAAAACAAGGCCAAGATGGTGAATTGTATCAAGGATTATGAAGCCTAATTACTCTATGGTGTTCTTAGTAATTGTAATTAGTAAATAAAGGCCTAAAACTCTTGTTAAAGTGGCTGCCAACTCTTTTTGGGCTGCACCACTTATTGGGCTAGTTTTTTAAGCAAGTTATTTTTATCAAATAAGGCCCAAAACCTTTGGGATGAGTCAGCCATGAGGCATACCAGAGGGGTGCACGAATTTAGCATGTGTTTTATTTAATGTTTTAGTGGTCATAATTGTTAGGCTTAGTGGAAGTTCAATAATTGCCCACTAAAGTGTTTTTTTATAATATTTTGTCATTAGTGGTCATAATTCAGGCTTAGTGGAGTCCATTATTTGTCCACTAATGTAAGTGAAGGTTGTTGATTGTAAGCTATATAAGCTGCCCATGGGGATGAACAAAATCAGATCAGAATTTGAGTTTTAATTACTGAGAGTAATTCTCTAATTGTTCTTGAGTGATTCAAGAGTTTGGGCATATCAAAGGATAAACCACAATTCTTTGTGTGAAGCCTTTTCCTTGGAAGAGTGATTCTTCCTTCATTCATTTTTTTTACTGTATCCTTTTACCTTCATTTCTAGCATTCTAATTCCAGAAAATTAAGTTCCAGATTTTTGAACCCAAAAGATCCTTCTTCATTCCTTGTGCAAATTAGGAATCCTATCATTTGGTATCAAGAGCTCCGGTTTTTTTGGGTCATCCACATCATTTGCTGGAATTTCTTTGGGTAACATCTTTCCTTATTATTTCTCATTACCATTGATATTACCTTAGTGTTCTTTCTTTATTTCTGAACCATTGCAAAAATTAGGCCTGAATAGTATTAAAAAAAAAAATTCGTGAATATATAAAAAAAAAAAAAAAAAAGTTGTGGCTGAATGGTTCATGCGTTTAGAACACTTAAGACTCAAACTTTAAGGTAATATTTCGGTTGGGTTGAAGGGTGTTACTAACTTATCTAAAATTCCAGTTTTTGATTCCTAAGTTTCCTTGTTTTCTTTTTGAATTTTAGGTGACTGTTTTGCATTCCTTTCTTTTTTTTTAAGCCTACCCTGAACCTTGCTTTTAACACAAAATATCAAATTTGTGGTTTGTTCTTTGTGTTGTCTATTTTTGAATTGCTTTAAAAAAAAAAAAAAAAAAGAGTGATCTTTTTACGAGTGTAAACACGTGAGAAGAGTGGTGAGGTCCTATTTTCTTTGTGTTTGTTAGTACTCTTGTTTTTTTTTGAAGATGGCAGATGGAGATCATTTGGATGGAACACAAAGACTCTTGTTCGACGCTATTAATGCTCAAATGCAAAGATTATTGAGAGAAAACAATGAGGAGTTGTATGGAAGAATTGAACGATTAGAGAATTATGAACATCATGAAGAAGAAAGGAGAGGAAGAATTGCTGGTGCTCCTAGGCAAAACAGAATTGAAGGTATTAAACTTAATGTTCCTCCATTTAAGGGGAAGAGTGATCCGGAAGCCTATGTGGAATGGGAACTCAAAATAGAACATATTTTCACTTGTAACAATTATGATGAAGAGCAAAAGGTGAAACTTGCAGCAGCTGAGTTCTCAGACTATGCACTTGTGTGGTGGAATAAGTTGAAAAGAGAAAGGTTGAGAAATGAAGAGCCTTTGGTGGAGACTTGGGCTGAAATGAAAAAGCTCATGAGGAAACGTTATGTGCCAGCTAGCTATGCTAGAGATGTGAAATTTAAACTTCAAAAATTGTCACAAGGCACCAAGGGAGTTGAAGAGTATTACAAAGAATTGGACTTGCTCATGATGCAAGCCAATGTTGAAGAAGATCCGGAACTAACCATGGCTCGTTTTATTAATGGTTTGAATAATGATATTCGTGATGTTGTTGAATTGCAGGAATTTGTTGATATAGAAGATTTGCTGCACAAATCCATTCAAGTGGAACAACAACTCAAAAGAAAAAGTGTGACCAAGAAGAGTTCTTCTAATTATAATTCCTTTAGTTGGAAGGACAAAAATAAGAAGGAGGTGACTGCCACTTCAAGCAATCCAGCATCTACTTCTCATGTAAAATCATCCTCTAAGACCCTAGAACAGCCTCAAAAGAAGAGTAAAGACATAAAATGTTTTAAGTGTCAAGGCATGGGTCATTATGCCTATGAGTGTCCTACCAAAAGGACCATGGTTCTCAAGGAGAATGGGGATTACACTAGCCAATCTGATGTTAGTGAAGAAGAGGAAGGTGACATTGAGGAGGAGGAGGAGGCCCTTGAGGGAGATTTATTGATGATAAGGAGAATGATGGGTAGTCAAATGAGTCCTTTAGAAATAAGCCAAAGGGAGAATATTTTCCACACAAGGTGTTCCATCAATGGAAAGGTTTGCATGGTGATTATTGATGGAGGGAGTTGCGCTAATGTGGCTAGTGCTAGATTAGTGTCAAAGCTAAATTTAGACACTAAACCACATCCTAGACCATATAAACTTCAGTGGCTTAGTGAGGATGGAGAGGTGCAAGTGAGGCAGCAAGTAGAAGTGGAGATTTCCATTGGAAAATACAAAGATAAGGTGCTATGTGATGTAGTTCCAATGGAGGCCAGCCACATACTTTTAGGAAGGCCTTGGCAATTTGACACTAAAGCCATCCATGATGGCTATTCCAATAAGATTTCTTTTGTGCACCAAAATAAAAAGATTGTCCTCAAGCCTTTGAGTCCTAAAGAGGTGTGTGAGGATCAATTGAGGATGAGAGAAAAGATTTCTTTGGAGAGAAAAGAAAGTGATCTTGAGAAAAAGAGTGAACAAAAATTTAAAAAAAAGAAAAGGAGTGAAACACTTGAGAGAAGAGAGAGTCTTTTGGCAACAAAGAGTGAGGTGAAGAGGTTGTTCCTTGCTAAACAGCCCCTTTATCTAATGTATTGCAAAAATCAGATTTTAAACACTAACACTTTTGATGAATTGGAAATACCTTCTAGTGTTAAATCTCTTTTGCAGGAATTTCGTGATGTTTTTCCATCAAGCATACCAAGTGGACTACCACCTTTGAGGGGAATTGAACACCAAATTGATCTCATTCCAGGAGCTTCTTTACCCAATAAGCCAGCTTATAGAAGCAATCCACAAGAAACGCAAGAAATACAAAAGCAAGTGGATGAACTCATGGCCAAAGGATGGGTAAGAAATAGCATGAGTCCTTGTGCTGTTCCAGTAATTTTGGTCCCTAAAAAAGATGGTACATGGAGAATGTGTTCTGATTGTAGGGCTCTAAATAACATCACCATAAAATATAGGCACCCAATTCCTAGACTTGATGATTTGCTTGATGAATTGCATGGTGCAAGTTTTTTCTCTAAAATTGATTTGAAAAGTGGGTATAATCAAATTAGAATTAGAGAGGGTGATGAATGGAAAACTGCTTTTAAAACAAAATATGGTTTGTATGAGTGGTTGGTTATGCCTTTTGGCTTAACTAATGCACCCAGTACTTTCATGAGATTGATGAACCATGTTTTGAGGGAATTTATTGGCAAATTTGTTGTAGTATATTTTGATGATATTCTTGTCTATAGCACTTCTCTTGAATTGCATGTGGAACATTTGAAATCTGTTTTGAATGTGCTTAAGGAAGAACATTTGTTTGCCAATCTTGAAAAATGTGTGTTTTGTACTGATCATGTTGTATTCCTTGGTTTTGTTGTAAGTTCTAAAGGAGTACTGATCAAAGGACTTGGAGGACCAATGACTAGGGCGAGGACTAAAAAGGCCAAAGATGCTTTGCAACAAGTTACGGCCCTCATTCTTGAAGAAATGCCTAAAGATGAAAACAAGGCCAAGATGGTGAATTGTATCAAGGATTATGAAGCCTAATTACTCTATGGTGTTCTTAGTAATTGTAATTAGTAAATAAAGGCCTAAAACTCTTGTTAAAGTGGCTGCCAACTCTTTTTGGGCTGCACCACTTATTGGGCTAGTTTTTTAAGCAAGTTATTTTTATCAAATAAGGCCCAAAACCTTTGGGATGAGTCAGCCATGAGGCATACCAGAGGGGTGCACGAATTTAGCATGTGTTTTATTTAATGTTTTAGTGGTCATAATTGTTAGGCTTAGTGGAAGTTCAATAATTGCCCACTAAAGTGTTTTTTTATAATATTTTGTCATTAGTGGTCATAATTCAGGCTTAGTGGAGTCCATTATTTGTCCACTAATGTAAGTGAAGGTTGTTGATTGTAAGCTATATAAGCTGCCCATGGGGATGAACAAAATCAGATCAGAATTTGAGTTTTAATTACTGAGAGTAATTCTCTAATTGTTCTTGAGTGATTCAAGAGTTTGGGCATATCAAAGGATAAACCACAATTCTTTGTGTGAAGCCTTTTCCTTGGAAGAGTGATTCTTCCTTCATTCATTTTTTTTATTGTATCCTTTTACCTTCATTTCTAGCATTCTAATTCCAGAAAATTAAGTTCCAGATTTTTGAACCCAAAAGATCCTTCTTCATTCCTTGTGCAAATTAGGAATCCTATCACTAATCAAGATAAAAGATCAAGGAACCCATGAGTTTACACTAAAACACATAAGTAATTCCTTTTCAAAATCCATTTCCTCACAATACAAACATAACAAGACCATTTCCAACAAACCCTAAAGAGACTTGACCAGCTCTGATACCAACAAGTGTAAGGACCTGCCTTAGGTAACCACACCAACAACTAAACGAATAACACATGAGAAATAAAAGAATGAATAAAGAAAAGAAAGAGCAAATGCCAGCTACACTAGAGTGTAAATATAAAATAACGTATAAATTGTTTTCATCATACAAAACATAATTTTATAAAAGAGTCACCATCAGTAAGGTTATACAGTCATCCAAAAATAATATAATTACATCATGAAAGTATCAAAATAAGACACCCCAGGTACTGGTCAAGCTCTAAGTCTAGCCACTTCTCAAAGCAGCTACCCAAAAAGACTCCTTGCCATCCCAAAGCTTCACACTTGATCTGCTCCCCCATATAGTGAGACCATCATAGTCCACATGATGAGTCAATATTTTCCCCTATTTTCTTACCTTTCTGTACTTATTTTAATCTCTGATTTGTGCTTAATTGTTTATATTCTGCATTGTTTTCTATTTGGGCTTTAATTGGACCGGTAATTCATATTTTAACTAATTTGAATTTTCTGAATCTAATTATTCCAAATTTTATTTTCAAGGCAGTTTAATAATTATTTGGGCTTAGACTTAATTTTTGGACTTCAAGTGGAGCTGCCACGTCATCTGCCACGTCACTACTGCACCCATTTTCCACCTCAGCATTCATTTTTAGTTTTTTTAGTCTATTTTATTGTAGTTGGGTCAGACTTGTTATTGTTGGGGGGCCCAATTTGTTTTTGCTCATAGGACCCTAAGGTAGGGCTGACTTGGCAGCCACTAGATGAAGGGTCTGATGTGACTACATGAACAGTAGCCTCTCTTTGTTTTTGGTTTTTACGTTTTCTCTCTTGTAGCTGCCTCTTGCATTTTTTGCTTCCCTCTAGTTCTGGGTTCTTTTACGTTTTGCTCTCTGAGTGAGCTGCCATTTTTGTTTTACTTTTCTTTTCTCTGGTTGTGGAAGTTGAACATTGATATTTGAAGAATACAGATTACTCATTTCGTTTTCCTTCTCTTTTCCTTCTCTGCCTTGCATTTTCGTTTTCCTTCTCTACCTTGCATTTTTGTTTCTGTTTCTGTTCTATTTTAATGGAAGGCTAAAAATCCCCAGGTTGGCTTCTTGTTGCGGATTGTAATCTCTGTTTGAGGTTTGGTTATGGTTGTATATCTCTGTTCTGCTTTGCCTTCTTCATTTAACCTCTGTATGAATGTGTCCATGCTTAATGGGCTGTGCTCAATGCCACAGTTGCTTAATCTGTGAAGAGGTTGATGTTGTATATGTTTGCTTAATTCGTGTAGGGAAATCTTGAGTTAATCTTCGCTTAGTTGGTTAACTCGAATGGAACAAGGATTAAGTGGTTAATAGAGTAATCTTTTGAGAACCAGGGATAAGAGAGTTATAATCCGAACAAGGAGCCAATCTATTTTACTTGTTGTGTTATCTGCGTTTATTGTGTTACAAACTAAATTTCTTAACCAAACGCCCCATTTCGTGTGTTTAAGCCTTTAACAGTAAAAGACGGTCCTTGGGAGATGACCTAGGAGTCACTTCCTAGTACTACATTTAATTGCATTTATTTGACCGGATACAGCTTCGATCATGTATCCATACCAAGGGAATGACAACGTTATAACAAGTCATTTCCATGCCAAATATAAACCAATCCAAAATTCAATGTGTACACATCCATGACAATGCATAAATATTCTATGATAATAAAGAATCCATAATCAATGATACAATCCATACCAAATGCATACATATTCCACATCCAAACCAAAGTCACACCACTGTATAATCCCATGAAGTAGCCAACACATCCAAACCAAATGTTGACCTCAACACATTCAAACCAAGTGTTGAATTCGTGAACATCTCACCTGCCCATGTCACACACCTAACCTCTCATGGAAAATATACAGTTGGGTTACGCCGTTACGTAACCCTGGTGATCGTGGCCACTTCATCCATCGGTATGACTCGGCCTTGCCCCGATATCGGTAGGAAATAGAATACTTAGAGGAGTACTTCAGAATCCACCTAACATCTAAAGTAGTTTATTATATAATTTTTGGAAAAGTTCCATATTGGAATCTCACCATGGGACTCCCAAATTCCATATTTTCCCAAAGACTATATCCTGATCTCACCAAGATATCTCCTAATCCATATCATAACCTTACTCCTCTAAGTCCTATTAGCTTTCCAAACCAAACACACATAGAATATTCCATAATTACATACAAACTTTTCCATAACCATGCGAAATTACTCAATATAACAACATAAACAATTAAACACCCAAAACAACTATCCACTTAACCAAATCACTCTTTGTGAAATGACAATCTTCACATAAAATAGTGTATTAAGAGTTATACTACTCTTATCATGCTTATCTTTATCTCATATGAAAGCTAATAATATTTCCTACAACTCTTATGAAGACACCAAGTCCTAATTCCATCATCTACTTTGTTAAAAATTCTAAAAACCGCAATAGCTATAACCAATATTGGCAGCTTGACCCCTGTTCACTAAAACAGTCATATCTAGAGTTCTAGACCTCCTTTTTGGGTGATTCCAACGCCATTGGAAAGATAACATCCAAAGCTACAACTTTCATGAAGACTTAAAGACCAACATACTCACGCCCGGTGCACTAATATCCCGCCCGGCTCAAAACTCAAAAAGAGACCTACAGAGGTCTCAGTGCCCGGCACAATTATCCTATGCCTGGCGCAATTCTAGACAGAGACTCCTAATGAGTCTCCACCCGCGGCGTGCTCAGATCATGCCCGGCGCAATATTAGTAACCAAAAATACAAGGCACACGTCTAATAGTGCGCCCATCATGGTTCTCCCCACGCCCGGCGTGATTCACCCAAGGATTCCCATTCCAAATAGCGCTAGACATGGCTAGCGTCGCGCCTGGCGTGATTTGACAATGGTGGTCCCTGCGCATTTACTACCAGAAACCCTCGAAAACCTCAAAAATTTCTTTCCAACATGAATCCAATTCAAATTAAATGAGTTCAAATCATTACAAAGCATAAGTACTATCCAAAAACAACATATTAAGCAATAAAATCAAGTATTAACCACTAATTTGTGGAAATCATGAAGAAACCCCAACTAAAACCCTTTCCCCTCAATCCATCCTTAATCAGGCATAAATCATGGACAAAACCCTCAAATCCCAACTCAAACTTTAATCCTCCTTTTCAAGGCTTTAAAGGCTGAATCTCTTGAAACTCTAGTTGTGAAGATTGATGCTAGCTTGATAAGTTTCCCAAATGTGTCCTCAGCTTCCTTCCGGACCAGAGTTTTTCTCTCTACTTCCTCTCTCTAGAACTGTCTCTGTCTGACAAAATGAGACCCTCCGGTCCTAAGTCCCTATATATAGCCATTTTCCAAAATTTCCAAATTTTACCCTTAGCACCTATTCACCTCAAATATTCTATTCCTTGAAGTATTTCAACTCTCTAAGCTCTAAAACAACCTCTAATTCACTCAGAAAGGCCTGATTTATCTTATGTTCCTATCCTTCAATCTCCTACCTGTCCTATTCTTTTCTATTACAATATCCACAACCCAACACTATATGAAATGCAACATATATATCAACACAAACAATTATCATTTTCAGATACATATGCTTGAAATAATGAGTTGTATGCCATAATACTTCACTTAACTAAGATGAGAAGGAAGGTGATCAGTCTTCTTCCCTCTTAGTACCAATTCAGTATAATGGTGTACAATGCATCATTCACCAAATTCATGCACACACATGCCTATATACATATATATACATCAACCTACAATAAAATCACTACTATATCCAAACAACCAATTAAAACTACATAAACATACATCATGCACCGAGGTAAGTACATTTGAAATCCACACCTCCAAATCCAAATAAACAACATACATATATATACATACATATATACACACACACATATATATATACATAAAGTATATCTACTAACTAGCTCGATATTTCCATAGAGTTACAGGGCCAGAAGATGTAGCGTCTGCGTTTGATAGATCTTGTTTTTCTATTCAAAATGCATATATAATTTGTCCAATTCTGATAACCAGAGCAAAAGTTATGGCCGTTTGAAGTTTTGGAAAAATCTAGTCTCACAAATTTTTGTATCTCCAAATCTGGACTACCTTGAGGGCCTCTGGTATTTTTCACACAAAATTCGGGTTGAAAGAAAATTACGACACAAAATTTGAGGCAAAAATAACAAGTCTAGCTATGAAAACAAAAAATCACAATTAATTGAAAAATTCTGGCACTATTCAACATTATTCACTGCCACATGAAATGCAAAAATTTCACAACTCTTCCCACGATTTTGGCACCCGAACAGAGAAGTAGTAGAGGCAGAAAATAGAGCATGCCTAACCGAAACAGAGTATGTACGAATTGAAAATAGAGTATACCATACAATATACAACTTAGATTTTGAATTTACTGTTCCATTGGATTACTGTTCAATTGCTTCTCTTAGTTACATGAATAGCACGAATTCTTCAATTGGCTTACTTGCTACACTTGGGGGGGATAATAACAAACATAAATACACAACATAACATGTAGTGGGACATAAAAACACAAAAACACAACTGACACACCAACTGGTATACAAGACTGATACACACAACTCATACACTACACCAAAAACACACATAACATGTAAGAGACTCTAAAACAGTACTGTCGCCACCCGCCGAAACAGACGTTGGCATTCGCGACGATGGTTGGACTCTTTTTAAGTTTTGAAAAATGATGGTTTGTTAGAACAACTTATTCTCAAACTGAGACCTCATCGAGCTAACAATTTTATTTAAATGACTCTCACCAATCTATGTTAATCCCAAGCGGGACCCTCCATAGATTAGTGGTTTTCGTAAAAAGAAGGGTTCTTGGAGTCGCCACCAATATTTTACTCAAAACATTGGAAAAAGATATAAGGCAATTGATTTTCATAAATCAACCTTGGCCATTACAACCAGAGTCGGGTAAGGGAGTCGATTACGCGCGAGGAAGGTGTTAGCACCCCACAACGCCCCTTTCGGGTTCCCTATGACGGATTATTTCATAAATAACAATGTAAAATTACTATATTACCCCTATTTATTAGAAACGATTATAGATAAAATATTTACATGATGAAAGCTCTAAACATGCAATGCGACAATCAAAAATCAATAAAAGCGGTAAAAGAAAGGATTTAGAAAGAAACCTCCGAAGCGGGCTTTTATATATATCAGAACAACGTTAGGAGGCTTTTTGGCGCTCCTTCCCACTACAGGTCCGCTCGCTCCTTTCCCCTAAAGACAAATTTTTACTATGGAAATCAAAGAGATTTCCCTTCGACTTGTTCGAATCTCAAGCTAATGGCTCATGACTCAAGAATTTCGTCGGATCGGCTCCCGGAGAGATATCTAGGGCAGAGAAAAGCTCAAAAACCCAAGAATACTCAGTAGGAGGGTTGAGGAATGTGTCAAAAGTGTGTGAGGACGTGCCAATGACGTCCTATTTATAGGATTGAGGCGCAATACGGCCTGGGAGGTCAATACGGCCCGTACTGGGTTTTTGAACTACAGTACGGCCGTATTGAATTTGGTACGGCCGTACTGAAGTTCAAAAACTTCAGTACGGCCGTATTGAGTTCACTACGGCCGTATTGCAGTTCAAATGGTTCAGTACGGCCGTACTGAACCTCTGGGAGGGTGTATTGAGCTCCAATCCTCGCACACCCTTATTCTAAGCTACTCTAAGACTCCTAGACTTACAAAGAATCATCCTAGGGTCTTCCAGGAGTCCTTCCGGCTGACTTTCCTTCGGTCTTCGAGAGTCTTTGAGTCTTATTTCCGACCCGGACAATTTTAGGGGTCTACAAGTACACTACTAAAAAAACATAAAACACGCAATAGAACACGTTAAACAAAAAAAAACAAAGAACACACACCCTTTTACAGAAACCGATGGTCCCCGGCAATGACGCCAAATTTGATCGAGGCCGTACCTGGTCAAATAAAAATAGTTAAATGCAATACTAGGAAGCTTTCCTAGGTCGTCTCCCAAGGACCATTTGTCTCTGTCAAAGGTTCACACACAAAGTAGGGGGGTGGTTTGGTTTAGAATCAAGGTTAAAACATAATAAAATGCAAGTAAAACAACAAGTATAAAGCAGGTTGGCTCCTTGTTCAGATTGGAACTCTCTTATCCCTGGTTCTTAAGAGATTTCTCTGTGAACTTCCTTGTTCCATCCGAGTTAACCAACTAAGTAAAGTTTAACTCAAGACTTCCGTACACGAATTAAGCAAACATGTACAATATTCAACCTTCCCACAGGATTAAGCAAACTGTGGCTTTAACACAGAGGTCCAATGAAGAAGAAGAAGTCAGAACATAGATACATATATGAATAAAACCTCAAATAGAGCTTCAATCCGTTCAAGGAGCCAACCCCAAGGGATTTAGCCTTCCATTAAAATAGAAATGCAGAATAAACAAGGTAGAAGAAAAGGAAACACAAAATCTGTCTTCATTCAAGCAAAATTAGACCAAGTGAATCAGAATTAATTAAAATTCAAATTATTGGCCCAATGAAGCCCAAACAGTAAAACTGCACAATTAATAAGCAATTAAGCCCAAATTAACAATTAAAATAAGTACAGAAAGATTAATAAATAAGGGAAAATAATGACTCATCAATAATCAACATAATCAGTGTTGTGCACATGTTATAGCGAGTCTACACTCGCTCTTAGTGTATGCTCTCCCTCTTAGTGGATTGACTCTTATTTGATTAATTACTTCTTCTATTTCTCCCCCTTTGTAATCATAAAAAAAAATTCTAGGCAACATACTAGATGAGATCATATTATACGAGATTAAATATAGCAAGATGAATCACAACAGAATATTGATATATCAAGACTATAACACAAAGTGCTTAGATATTAGGACAATAAAAATGTATTGAATGGAATAGTGAGTGCACAAAAGGAATACATTCAAAAGAGAGAAAATACAATTAATTTCCCTCCTCTTTACATTACTAATCTTGCACATGTTATCCTATCTTCCCCAAAATGATCATCAAGATGAAGGTGGATCCTTGGAAAACTTAGATGCAATCAAGTTGAACAAGCTGTCAAACTTGAAGTTAGTGGAAAAACTCATAGAAGGGGGGGTTGAATATGTGTGTGCGTGTACGAAGGAATTTTGAAATCATTTTCACAGGAGTAATATACTTCGTCCAATGTACTTTTAGATGTTAGACGGTCATGCAGAATTTGCTTAACACAAGCTCATTATGTCTGAAGGATTTTATCACCTGCTAGGAAAATGGTTTATAATGATAATCAAAGATCTTGCATTTTCCTCTTCAAGATAGTTTCATTTAAGGATAAGCAGTAGATAAAAATTTTCAGTATTATATGTTTGTTAAACAAAATTTGTGTCTTCGTCTGAAAAATGGTTTTAATGAGGAATAAACACTAGACGAAGATTTTAATATGATTTATCAATTAAGAAGAGTTTGTGCCTGAAATATAAATAAAACAATATAATCACTTTATACTGGTTCGCTCAACTTAGCTACGTCCAGTCTCCTTCAATTGAACACTAGATATGAAATGAAGAACATTGAGTATTATCGTCCACTCCTGGACCTGAGTATTCTTGACCACTCCTAGTGATGGAGATCACTAGGAAAAGTGAAAGATGAACTTCTCCTAAAATTCTCTCTAACTCGGATCTTCTTCAAAGGAGACTTGGAACTGCACTTCAAGCACTTGAGAAGGATGAATCACGGATTGGAATAGGCCTAAGCCTTGGATGGAAGTATCCAAGCTCAAGCATCAATGGAGTGCTCACTTCAAAGAGAAGGAAGAAAGGTGAAATCCTAAGGTTTGAAGGAGAACTCTCAAGGTGACTTTGAAAGGGGGAAACTCGGCCAAAGGCTCTCAAATTTCATTCAATATTCAAAGTGAATACAAAATGGAGAAGGAAACACTTAAGTAAGCATGGTTTTGCACACTTTGGGCGCCTAAATCAAAAGGTGACATGTGGCGCCCAAAATTTGAATTCAAATTTGAAATTTGAATTCAAATTTTGGCTCCCATGTGCTACTCCGAAAATTCAGGTACCTAAGGTGCATCTAAGTGTAATTTGGAGTGTCATTTAGGGTTAATTTGAGGTCACATGTTCAGCCACCAAAGGTGCAAAACATGTGACTCAAATGTAACTTAAATGGCTTCCAAATTAAACCTAATTTAACCTAATTAGCCTACTTTAGTATTCCTTGTATTTTCCTAATCTAATGACCTAAATACAATGGTCAAACAAATACAATGGAAAGGAAAAATTACAAGAATGAAAATGAGCCCAATATTGGGTACCAAAAGCCCAAAGGCCCATGAAGCCCAAAACTAGGCCCAACTAGCCTAAAACCTAAAATGCTACTCTATGTGGTCCAAAATACAAGACCAAAATATATGATACCTATACTAACATGATGTATACAAAACATATGAAAATAGCTATAACAAACTATGGCCCATGAAAAGTTCATCTTGGGCCTTCCCAGGCCCATAAGGCCCATTGGGCCCTGACTGGCCCAAACCTTCATGTCTAGCCAACTCCTCTTGGTTCTTTGAGTATGTCACCTCTTGCACTCCAAAGCATGATTCCATCATAGCCCGCCAGCTTCACTCACCAATACTAGTATTCTTAAACCACTTCTAGTTCTCCAAGTATTCTCGACCACTCTTGGCCTGTTGGCTTCACTCACTAAGGCTAGTATTTTCTTTTCAATCACTTCTGGCTATGATGGAGGAGGCCCATAGGCCAAGGGC
This sequence comes from Cajanus cajan, assembly GCF_000230855.2. Classification (NCBI taxonomy): domain Eukaryota; kingdom Viridiplantae; phylum Streptophyta; class Magnoliopsida; order Fabales; family Fabaceae; genus Cajanus; species Cajanus cajan. The sequence continues at coordinate 33,959,134 of NC_138521.1, read as the reverse complement.
CCAACTACTAGGGCTATGGCAAAGAGGATTCAAGAAGAGTGGGCCCATGCTCAAGAAAAGCCCATCACACTTTTTAGTTGGGCTTTGGCTCAAGCCCAAGTAGAGTAGGAGTAGTGTAGGTTTGGGCCTTAGGGCTTGTATTTCATTTTGGGCCTTGTATTTTGGCCACTTAGATTAGGAATTTCATTTCATGGTCATTTGAATTTAGGGTTAATTTAGGGTTACATGTGCTTATTCATTTGAATGTAATTAGCATAGCATTTGGTATGCATTTCGGCCATGTGCACACATGCACATGGTGTGACCGAAATGCAACTCAAATGGATGCCAAATTACATCACAAATGAGTGCACATGGGATGGTGACCGGTTGGCACCAAAATTTGAATTTTTGAATTCAAATTTTGGCGCCTAAGGTTAAGTAAAACCATATAAATTTATCTTGGTCGAAGTTTGTAACACTTTTGGACATAATTGAATGAGAATTCTTCATTTGAAATCTCTCCCTTTGAAAGTCTCTCTCAACCTATCTCTACCCTACTTGAGCTCCTCTCTTTGTAAAGTTAGGTTGCTTCACTTCTATACGGACTTAGCTAGAGTCAAGCTTGGTCACACTTGTTCTTCTTTGAGCTTCATCCCTTGCATTACTTCCAAGGAACCGAGAAGGATTTGAAGGCATTCTTTGAGGATTCTTCAAGTGGAACATCATCAGGCTAGTAGTGAGTATTATGGACCACCCAGGTCAGAACCACTCCTGGTCCAAGTATTCTCGACCACTCCTGGCCCACTAGCTTCACTCACTAGCACTAGTATTCTTTATTCAGCCACTGCTAGCTCTCAGTGAGTATTTTTTGAAAAGCCCCTCCAAGCTTCACAAGTATTCTTTCCCTAGCCTCTTCAAGCTTTACAATTGATAGATGTATAGTCAAGTTTGAGTGTTTAGGTTACTCTCACAGAGAGGATACATATGTGATCTACACTCACTAAGTTCCTAAGATATACACATTTGGGAACACCTTCGTTTATAGAGAGGATTACACTAAGGTACATTTGACTCTACATGCTCTATCTTTGATTTTTGTTTTCTCATGGGCTGGATATCATTCCTTTTCTAGCTTGAACCTTTTCGGGCCAAATAGCCAACCTCTTAAGGTTTGATGTTGAGACCTATATATAGTCTTGTCAAATCTGCCCGTTGCAAGTGTCCGTTGAAGCAGACATAGTCGTTCATGACACGTTTGATCTTGTTATTTAATGCTTAGATTCTTGCATTAAATGTTGCTTCTCGTGATCGACCTTACGTCAAGTGTTCTTTGTCTTGGTAGCAACAGTGTCTAAGTTTAGCAGAGAACTAGGAACCTTTTTGTCCTTTTCTAGTCTCAGCTGTGAAATTTTGTCCTTGTCTGAAAAAAAAGTAATGTACTTTTTATGACACATGCATGCTTCTAGTTCTACGCTTGATTCTTTTCTTCTTGCAATTCAGATGACTTCGTGTGTTCTCCTGTGAGTGTGGATGATATTCAAATTTTCCTTTGAGGCTTGATTCCTCAGGTGATTGCGTGACAATTTTTGTCTGCATCTGGTAGTTTATATGTAGTTCAAACTTTGACCTTTATCCGAGCATTTGTTTTTAACATATTGACTTTTCCTTTTGTCTGGTCATCCTCGTATATGGTCAGACTTTCCATTTCTTCTGGAGTTTCTTTATGGTTATTAACCATCTCCCGTCTAAGTCTTTATGTGTTGCCTTAGATTGTGCTTGACATGCTCTTGTTCTTAATCTGGCTTGTTGGGTGCTTATGTTGACCTTTCGTCTTGTATCGTCTGATGCTTATGGCTCTTCGTCATTTTACCTATTCTTATGTTTTTTTGAAACACTAACACACTTGTTAGAGATAACAACATATATTATATTTCTCACTCAAAACCCTTTTGGAAATTTCTTTGTCTAACTTAATGATCTCCCCCTTTTTGATGATGACAAATATAATTAATCCAATTTGTTTAAGATAAAACTTGAAAACTTGAAATGCTTTATTTCAGTTATAACCCTATGGATCATTATGTTATTTGTGAGACGTAGCTCTCCCCCTGAGTCTATACTCTGCTCTCCCCATGAGTCTATACTCTCCCCTCTCCCCTTTACTCGATCTCTTAACAATGATTGATTTTCTTTCCAATATTTGATTACTTTTTTTTATTTCTCCCCTTTTGTAATCATCAAAAGGAAATAGAAGACTCACTAAGGGAAATGCAACACATATTGAATTAAGACGAACTAAAACAAGTGTATACTAAGATATTGGGGACAATAAGTTTGAGAGAAAAGTGTGTATTAAATGGAATAATGCGTGTGTACAAAAAGAACACACAAAAAAATACAATTTGTTTTTCTCCTCCTAACAAGACCAATCTAGTACATGCTGTCCTATCTTCCTTAATATGTTCATCCAGATGGAGGTGGATCCTTGGAAAGCTTGGATGCAATAGATTAAACAAGCTGTCAAACTTGTCAACAAGGTCTATTCTAAACCTGTTGAACTCCTCAACCGAGACATATTGTTGTGCCGGTTCGGAGACAGATGGAAGTACCTCTAGAGAGGCAGACGCAGATATTGGTTCAACAGAGATAGGCTCGGACGGTGGTGATTCAAACTGTGGATCTTCGGAAGGGGCATCCCAAGGCATAGGCATACCTGGCTTCCATGGTGGGATGTCCTTGCACCATTGATATTCAACCTTATGCCATGTATCTGTGACCACCTTCCACTCATTTTTGTATAGGTCGAGATTGAAAAGAGAGGAGTGGGTGAAGTATCTCTTGCTAAGGGTATCAAGATCAGGCCGTCGTCGTCTATGAAGAAAGGCAGTAGATGTGTTGCTGAAGTGCATCGCTTTACATGGTTTCATCCAGTGATATCCACACATCGTTAGAGTATTGCCTTTTTCTTCATATGAGAGTGATGGGCTCCTTCCTTCCATGGTGTGTTCTTTGGCTTCCAAGGAGGAGCTCCCTCTTTCTCCACGGTCTAGGAAAAAGTGTGATGGCTGGATGTTCCTCAAGGGTGGTGGAAAAATAATATTGAAGGGTGGAGGTGAAGGTGGATGAAAATGGAGGTGGGAAAGTGGAAGGTGTTTTTGGTGCTTTTGGCTAGCTCTCTCCACCAAGGGTTTGTGGAGGCCACTCAAGGTAAACTCAAACTCTCTTTAGGGTAGAGAGGAGAGGAGGTTGGGCATGAGGATCCTAGGAGACTAAGGAAGGATTTTGAGGCACAGAGGCTCACTCAAAATGCATATATTCCTAAGTGCACTAGTGCAAAAATAGCTTATAAGATCGCGGTTTTAAAATCGGTTAAGGAGAAGCCGATTTTAAAAGGGAGGCAGTGGCATTTTTGAAATTAAAATCACCACTTTTAAAATCGGTTGAATTTTAACTGATTTTAAAACTCCTTTTAAAATCGATTATCATTTAACCGATTTTAAAAGGTGTCTTTCTTACTACTTTTAAAATCGGTTGTTTTAGAACCGATTTTGTATATAGTATACAAAATCGGTTCTAAAATAACCAATTTAAAAAAGTATGTCATGTTTCAATTTTTAAGATCGGTCTTATAAGAACCGATTTTGTATATGCGTTCTTTCAACTTCGTTATTCACTCTCTCGTGCTTCAGTCTTCAGTGTCTGAGCTTTGTCGTGGTTTCAGCTTTCGTTCAGGGTCACGATTAGCATTTTCCTCCGCTCGGGCTCCCTCGCCAAGAGGTATGTGCTTTAGTCTTCACTTTTGGGCTAGGGTTTTGTCGCGGACGCCACCGCCATTGTCGCGCAAGTCGTCGCCTCCCGTGGCGCCGTTGGGGTGAATGTTGTAACCATTGAATCTGGGCACAATGTGAGCTCCAGGGGAATCTCCCCTGGAAGCGGTTGGGGTGAATGTTGTATTGGAAGATTTCTTGTGTAGGGAAGGGTATTTTTGTTGTGGTTTGTTAGTTACTCTTAAAATTTGCGGGGCTTGGATTATTGTAAGGTGATGGTGTGTTGTTCTGATTTCTGAGAATGACACTGACTATATCTGTGTCTTGTGCTGCTTCAGGCTATAACATCCTCAGGGACCAGGAGAGGTGACCTTTTTGTGGCTGATGTTAACACCCAGTTGAAGAACAAGAACATCACTACCGATGTCAAAGTGGACGTTGATTCTAATGTAAGTTCAACCTTCCTGTTTTGAATGTTTTGTTCTTCTCTGTACTTTAGGGCCTGCAAAAAATTGTGAAACTAATTTTGGTGGTGGATATATGTTTTACTACTACCCTTGAGAGGTGGGATTTTGGTTGGTTTCAATTTGTTGGTATATGTTCATGTTGCGAAAGTGTTAAAATGGTCACTTCTGGCTACCTTTTTGAAGGTGTTCATTTCTAATTTCTAATAGTGTGTTTGGGAACCTGTTTGCAATTTTGCATTTGCAAATGTGAGTTTTTGTTTACCAAAGCATAAAATGAAGAAGCAAGAATTTGGGTCTTTCATGTTCAACATCAGTTTCCATCGATTCAACCGGCAACCAAAGACATTATAATTGTTTTCAAACCACACACTCAACTTTTTCAACTAGTCCACTTGAGCCCTGCTAACTACTTATTTGTAATTTAAGCTAAAAGGGATGTGCAATATATGTAAGGTAGAACTACAGTCTAATTTTCCAACATCACTACATCAGATTAAGAGATTGGCTAAGGTGATTGAAACTAGATACTTTTAGAATAAATTCCCAAGTTGATAAATATTGTAGAATTTAAATTGGGGGGCTCTGGTTACATGCAGGCTGAAATTGAAGTGTGTTTTTACATGTTCCCCCTCCTTTACTATATCTGTTTGTCTGTAATTATGCCAATATCCTTGATATTCATATCCATTCAATACAAAAGAGTTGTTTGTTTTTGTTCTAATTTTAATTTCAGTTAGTTGGCTGAGGAACCCTATCGGTCCTTCATGTCTACATATATGACTATTAAAATTCATAATTTACTACAGATATCCAATGCACTATGCCTAAACTTGTGTGACCATTAGATTGATGGGGATATTTGAGGAATTTTGTTTGTACAATTTGTGCATCTTAAATTGCAATTTATTTGTTTAAACTTTAAAGCCAACATCATGTCAGGCTAATTCTTGTGCTTGGTGATTGATATAGAGTAATCTCAACCAAAATCATATGTTTCCTGCTTCTATATCAGTTTTCTTTTATCTTATTAATTTACCTAGACCTGTTCTATTAAATGTAATTTCACTGAAGTTGATAATGCATTTGCATTGCAGCTTTTCACAACTATCACTGTTAATGAGCCTGCTCCTAGTCTGAAGACCATTCTTAGCTTCAGAGTTCCCGATCAAAGGTCTGGAAAGGTGAGATAAGTTGGTAACTTTGTATGATAAGGTTTGATTCTTCACAGGAAAGCATGATATGATTTACTAAATTTGAGAAACAAACCTCGTCATGAAACAGGTGGAAGTTCAGAACCTGCATGATATGCTGGAATAAGCACCAGTGTGGGTTTAACAACCAACCCAATTGTTATCTGGCATTGTAGGAACTAATGTACTTGCCCTTGGTACTGATCTTTCTTTTGACACCAAAATTGGGGAGTTAACTAAATTCAATGCTGGATTGCCCATAATTTAAATTATACAACTAACAATAAAAAAATATAAAAATTTCTAGCAATTAAAGGAAACTGTTACTTTATTTTGGTGGTGCATTAGATCCGGGAAAACTAAGAAAGTTGAAAGACGACTCTCAGAGCAAAGATTTCAAGTGGCTGAACGCTGTTTATAAGATATTTTAATATTTAATGTCTGCATTTTTGTTTGATTATGATGTTCTGTTCTGCCTTTGCATCCGACATATATATATATACACATTAATTTTTAATTAGTTAATTGTCTAAAAACTAAGATTACGGTATATCAAAATTAAACTCTTTATTGAATGAAGTGTTACTGTTGATGAATTGATTTTTTTTTGGATTATAGGTACTTGCTGGCTGTAACAATTCTATCTAGTTTGTACACTGGACTTCAAGTGTTTCGTCAACTTCATGAACTTTCCACTGGACAAAACCTGATTCAATTAAGAACTGCATGATTGATTGATTTTGTTGGAGATCCAGTTTGACATTATTTCTTGTCCCATGACATTGATTTCGTTGGTGCTCTGTTTCTAAATTCAATACTGGTAGAAGAATAGTTTAAGGACAGTACTACCAGCACAGATCTTGTTGGTTGTAGTTTTGGGGGGGGGGAGAAAACATTTGAGATAAAATTTTCTTTGTTTCGGTGTCTCTACCAAAAAGTAATTGAAGTTAGACTTATCTCCCACTAGAGAGACAAAAGGAAACATCTCTGTTTGTTTTCTCTCACGGGCAAAGGATCCAAATAATCCCAAATTAACACTCTCATTTTTCAACAATTTTCAATTTTAAGTACAAGAATACTTTAAATGGAAGAAAAAATATGTATGAGGTGTAGAAAAAAAATCAAAAGTTAACTGAAAATGTTAATTGTTATGACATTCTATATGTATGAGGTGCTTAATATCTTGATGGGTATTTGATTTCATTATTTGCAATGATGAAATTCCCACTTTGTATACATGGTGATTCTATGATTCTTTTGTACTATGAAATTCTTTAAACCTTTTTCAATGTCATAGTATATGTAAATTGCAATAATGTTGTTCAGGGAGCAACATCAATCAGGACCTTCTCATTCTGAAGAACTTAGAGTGCAGGAGGATCGTCACGCTCATCGGTAAAAAGATTATACTTTAATCATACTTGATTGCCAAATGACATGGATATAATTTTATAAACATAGTTAACAAAGTCTGAAACCACTTATTCGATTGTAGTTCTTTTATTTTTTTTTAACCTTTAGACCAATTCGATAGCACAATAGCAAAAATTTAATAAAAAAAAAAGTTAATACAATTGTTTTGTCATTAGATTTAGTTAGTCTTTTTTTTGACTGGACTGGCCAGAAAGAGAGGGCCCAATCCGAATGCTGTTGCGCAGTTAGTGTGATTTGGTGACAATTTTATATTTTTTTTCACGGATCCTAATTATAGAAACTTGATCAAGTTGTATAATGGGAAAACATAAAAGCATATGCAACTAAATATTATTTTAAAAATTATTTGAATTTGAAAAACTGACATTCATTATAAAATAAAATATAAATATAATCATATGACCCATGATCTTTAAAAATTAACGCTTCAAGTTTATAGGTTGGTCGTGCATGTAAATATCTTTATCTCTCTTTCTTATCCTTCACTTCATCTCTTTCACTTTCACTGTAGTGTAGTTGTGAGTGACTCCTTTTCATTCTCCTGTGGCTTTGTTGTCCAGATAATTTCTTTCCTCCTCATATATTTAAAGAAAAATATTTTTCATAATATGGAAATGCATTATAAAACTAGTTTCTATTGTATTATTTATTAAGTGCTTAGGCTAGAAAAATGAGAGAAAAAACAGTTTTTGTGATGTTTTTTTTAATCTAAATTAACTCTTATTGTAACAGCCCAAATTTTTACTAGGCCGTGGGCCCAATTCGTTGCCTAGAACAGGCCGTTTCGAAAGTGAAACGGGCCGTTCCGGAATAAAGAATTTGTCTGAAAAACGTAGTTGAGAACGGGCCGTTCCGGTTGGAGAACGGGCCGTTCCGGTTGGAGAACGGGCCGTTCTGAAGGTAGAACGGGCCGTTCTACTGGGTTTTGGAATGGGTCGTTCCGATTTTGGAACGGGCCGTTCCAGTTGAGATTTTTGCTTGGTTCTGGAGGGTCGAGAATGGCCGTTCCACTTTTGGAACGGGCCGTTCCGGATTAGCTGAGGCAGATTCCTATAAATAGGAGGCCTTACCTCTCATTTTTTCACATCTCTCATTCTCTCTTCCTATTCTCTTCTGTTCTTTTTCTTCCCCTCTTCTTCTCTCTGAAGACCATGGGGCACTTAGAGGAGGAGACCAAGAGATCACTGTTGTAGTTTCAACTGTTGTTTATCCAGGTACGGGGGAAAAGGGATTATTTATATGTGGAGTTACATGAGGGAATTGGGTAGAATAAGAGCCCTTAGGATTATGAGTAATTTTATAATTATTTCTGTTTGAAAAATTATTGGCATTATTTGATTCTCTATGAATTTAGGATTATGAATATATGATTTATTTGTAAAAATGATGCTCTGGGAGAGAGAACAAATTATAGAAAAGTGCCTGTAGGCTAGGTTTTGGAAAAATTGAAATATTTCTGTTTGAGGAACTAATGATACCATTAGATTCTGTATGTGTTGAGGATTAGAAATATATATTTAATTTGTAAGAATGATGATCTGAGAGGGAGAACGAAACTGTAGAAAAGTGCCAGTGAGTTAGGTTTTGAAAGAATTGGGGGTTTTATTGTTTATGTTAAAGTTATATGAAATTGATAATTTCATTGTTTATAATATTAATTTATGAATGTTATTATTGTATTGATTGATAAGAATGAATGATCTTGATGTGAATTACTTGAGGGGTGTGTAAACCCTTATTTTGTTGGGCTTATCTGTTGTGTATGTGAGGTGGAATTGTGTACGTGATGTGAATTTGAATTATGAGATGAGATGTTGTATGAATGTGATTATGATTGTGATTGTGGTGCCTCACATCAGTGACTAGGGATGGCACGGCCCCTGGGTAAGTGGTGCTACAGGGAGGGCGTGACCCTAACATGGTGTGGGATGAGTAAGACAGTTAACACACACCACTTATGTCGATTATGGCAGTCCTGGCATAGGGTTAATTGCAAGAGATTGTATGGATTGTAATTTGATTGTGGTTCCTCACACTAAAGGATCAAGGATGATACGAACCCTGGTAGTTGATGTTTCAGGGACGAGCGTACCCCCGGATGATCAGGGATGATACGAACCCTGGGTAGGTGATGCTTCAGGGACGAGCGTACTCCTTAATGACTAGAGATGGCACGGCCCCTGGGTAAATGATGCTACAGGGATGGCGTGACCCTGGTTTGGTGTGGGAGGCAATTAACCTGTATCACTTGTATCAGATGTGGCGAGGTCTTGACATAGTGTTAATTGTAAGATTGGTGTGAATTATGGATATGGAAATGATATTGTTAATTGTAAGATTGACATGAATTATGAATATGGAAATGATGTTGTAAATTGTAAGATTGGTGTGAATTATGGATGTGGAAATGATATTGTTAATTGTAAGATTGACATGAATTATGAATATGGAAATGATGTTGTAAATTGTATAATTGGTGTGGATTATGATGGATTGAGATGGATTGAGATATGTATGTGAAATGAGATATGTTAAATGTGAATTGAGATGTGAAGATGATGAATGATTGATATATATATGATGGAGGACCATCCTTGGTACTTCACTTCATGTGAGACCCATCACATGGTTCATGGCTATGGCCAATTTGAGTAGTATAGAATTTATTGCTTTATTCCAATTTTACCCTTGTATTTTGGGGTATTTTAGTCATAGGATTTATTTTCTTTGTATTTCCCATTTTACCCTTGTATTATGGGGTGCTTTAGATGATTAGGTTTTTAATTTGGGCTAGGGTATCACATTAGGAGGTGACGCCTATTTTTGGTGAGCATTGGATGTATTTTTGGTGATAGAAAGGCTTAGGCCCAAGTGGAGGGAAAAGGTTGCATGGTCTTATCATGCACCTAGATATAGCCAATCTAAACCCATAGATTCCATCCTTGGCCACCAAGTTGCATCTAGGGTTTATTTACATTTCATTTGGAGTGCATTAGCCATATGAATTTCGGCCATGCACATCTCAAATGAAACCCTAGATGCCTCCCCTCCTATAAATACCAAACACCCCACCACTTGTAAATACTTTGGAATATATGAATTTGAGTGAGCCTTTTTGTGCCTCAAATCCTCTCCTTAATCACTAGGTTACCTTTGGCTAACCTTCTCCTATCTCCACCATTGGAGAGTGAGAACCCTAGAGTGGCCTCCATTTACCTTTGGAGTGAGCCAACCATGAGCAACCAAACACCTTTCACCATATGCTTCCGCCACCCTAAACACTATCTCTCGCCTAGCTTCCTTTTTCCACCATAAGCCTCCCTTTGTCCTACCTTTGATGAGCCTAGATCAAGGGAAAGGAGTCTCCTTTCAACCATTGTCATCACCCATGGAAGGAACTACTCCATCAATATATATATATATATATATATATATATATATATTTATATTTTATTAAATAATGAATTATGATGAGATTATATTGTGATGTGTTTGTATGTACTTTGCATATAGATATTTTCTTTTCTCACCGTATAAACTGTGGATATTTTAGGTGAAGAAGATTCGGCTACGAGTGGCATCTAGAATGTCAACAGTTAAATTATGGGAATGCTCTGATAATGTGACATCGGGGCAGAGGATTTCTAGGACAGAATATTTATATGGATTTGGTATTGTAATAAATGATTTTAAAATTGTAAACTCTTAAATTTTACCTTTCAAGTTTTATTTTTCAGTCATTTTCTTATATTGAAGAAAGAACAGTTTTGAAGTTTTATGTGACCCTTTTACGAACCCTTTGAAAGTTTATTCTTCTTAGTTAAATTATATTATATATGTGTTGGGGTAGTAAGGGTGTCACACTTATATATTAGAAACAAACTTCTACCTTGCGTGAATAATTTTAAGAATAAAAAAAGAAAAATAGAATAAAAAATTATAAAAAAAATATAACAGGTTTTTAGTTTATTTGGTTTGATAAAAAATTGCAATGAAATAATGTAACAAGTCATTTAGTTTAAATAGAATGAAAAAAAATATTATAAATAAACATACTTGATTTATTATTTGAAGCTTTGAAACACATGCACTTTTTTTCTCTATAATTCTTGTTTATTATATATTTAGTTTGTGCACACATTAAGTGAACCTTAGTTTCGCGTTTGAGATTCAATACAAATGATTAAATTTATTTAATCATTTATATTTAATCTTGAATTGTCTTGTTGGACAGTTTGGGATGAGTAATTTTCTTTATATTTGTTTGACACGTACAAGTTAAGTCTCATCTTAAATTTGATTAAATTTTGGTTTATTGCATTTTGTGTTTCTCTTTGAGTGCATATTTGATTGTGGTGCACATAATTTGATGTCACCACTTTCATTTCATGTACTTAGAGATTAATACGAAATGCTGTCAAAATTTTGTCAAGTTTAAGAAAATGGATTGTACTAGTACATATTGATAAAGTATAAAATAAAATCTTGAATGGGATAGGGTCACACCTTGTATAAAATAGTGAGATTGACATCCATGCTCTATCTTTTTGATAGAGAACATAACTTATGGATCGAAGTTGGTTATTGGATCGAAGTTGGATACGAGTGCCACGCATAAGTGAGCAATATGAGACTGGAGTTGAATATTTTATTGAATATGTAATACGGAATTGTAATGATGATATGAATGGAAAGTTTTTCTGTCCTTGTGTTAATTGTTGTAATGAAAGTCGTTTAGAACTTGATGTTATAAGGGAACATCTTCTATGTGATGGGTTTCTTAAGAATTATACACGTTGGATATGGCATGGTGAAAATATTAACATTCCAAATGTATCAGCTGAAACTCAAACTCAAAATTTTACACAAGAGGTAGATATGGATGATCGGCTTGAGGAGATGATTCGTGATGTTGGTCCAGAATCATTCAAGAGAGCACATATGTATGAAACTTTATGCAGAGATTCAGAGAAGACGTTATATCCAAATTGCACGAAATTCACAAGATTGTCAGCGGTATTGAGATTGTTTAATTTGAAGGCAAGACATGGGGTGGAGTGATAAAAGTTTCACAGAATTGTTAGAGTTGCTGAAAGAAATGCCTTTAGAAGGTAACACATTGCCTAGTCATAACTACGAGGCAAAAAAAGTGTTGTGTCCCATGGGTTTAGAGTATAAGAAGATACATGCATGCCCAAATGATTGTATGCTATATCATGGTGTGTTTGAAGGCTTGCATGAATGTCCAAGGTGTGGGTTGTCACGATATAAAAAGAAGCAAGGTGATTTTGATTATGATATTAGCAGTAAGGGTCCTCCGGCGAAGGTTTTATGATATTTGCCAATTGTTCCAAGATTGAAGCGTTTGTTTGCTAATGCAGATGATGCAAAGTTGATGAGATGGCATGAAGATGAGAGGAAATGTGATGGACAACTTAGGCATCCAGCAGATTGTTTGCAATGGAAAAAAATTAATTCTGTTTCCAAATTTTGGTAAGGAGCCAAGAAATGTTAGGCTTGGACTAGCTACAGATAGAATGAATCCGTTTGCTAATTTAAGCGCAAAGCATAGTTCATGGCTTGTTTTGTTGATAATTTACAACTTACCTCCATGGTTATGCATGAAACGCAAATATGTGATGTTATCGATGATGATTTATGGTCCAAGGCAACTAGGAAATGACATTGATGTTTATTTAAGTTCGTTGGTCGAAGACTTAAAGATGTTGTGGGAGGCGGGAATTGATGTGTTTGATGGGTATTCAAGTGAATCATTCAAGTTGCATGCCATGTTGTTCTGCACAATCAATGACTTCCCAGCATATGGAAACTTGTGCCGGTATGGTGTTAAGGGGCATAAAGCTTGCCCTATTTGTGAAGAGGGAACTTGTTATCATCAATTGCATAATTGGAAGAAGACAGTTTACCTTGGCCATCGAAGGTTTCTTAAACCTAACCATCCATATCGAATGGATATCAAGAATATGACATTGCTCCTACTGCATTAACTGGTGACAAAGTTTATGAACGAGTGAAAAATTTAAATGTGGTACTTGGTAAGACGAAAAAACAATCAAAAGATACAAACATATGGAAGAAGAAGTCGATATTATTTTATCTTCCATATTGGAAGGTTCTTGATGTTAAACATTGCATTGATGTCATGCATGTTGAGAAAAATGTATGTGATAGTGTAATCGGCACGCTTCTCAATATTTAGGGCAAGACAAAAAAGGGCTCAACTCCCGTCTAGATTTGCAACTCATGGGGATACGACAACAATTAAATCCACAATCTAAGGGTAAAAGGACATATTTGCCCCCAGCATGTCACACTTTCTCAAAAAAGGAGAAAACAAGTTTTTGTGTGTTTACATGGTGTCAAAGTGCCACACGGTTACTCTTCCAATGTAAAAAGTCTAGTATCAATGAAAGGTTTGAAATTAGTTGGCTTGAAGTCTCACGATTGTCATGTACTGATGCAACAATTTCTTCCTATCGCTATACGCGATGTTTTACCTAAAAATGTGAGACAAGTCATAACTAGGCTTTGCTTATTTTTCAATGGCATATGCAAAAAAGTAATTGATCCTTAGAAGTTGGATGAACTAGAAGATGAAGTTGTTCTAATATTGTGTCAATTAGAGATGTATTTTCCTCCTTCATTTTTTGACATTATGGTTCACTTAATCATCCACTTGGTTAGGGAGGTTAGATTGTGTGGTCCTATCTTTTTGAGGTGGATGTACCCAATTGAGCGATACATGAAGATACTAAAAGGGTATGTGAAGAACCAATATCGTCCAAAAGCATCCATCATAGCAAGTTACATTGCAGAGGAAGCAATTGAGTTTTTTTACTGAATACATGTATCAAGCTGAATCAATAGGCATTCCTAAGACTCGTCATGAGGGACGAAGTGCTGGGAAGGGTACAATAGGCACAAAACTAAAAAGCATGATGCGAGAAGAAGTTCTTCAAGCGCATTTGTATATATTAAACAATACTGATGAGGTTCTTCCTTATTTAAATGCCCACAAAGACTTCCTGAAGAGAAACAACCCTCACATGCCTGAGAAATGGGTGTTGAATGAGCATAATAAGACTTTCATAGAATGGTTCAAAAAGAATGTTGGGTAAATGTTTCTGAAACTTTACAACGGCTAGCTCAAGGACCTAACTTTGATGTGTTTACATTCTGTGGATATGACATTAACAATTACTCATTTTATACAAAGGCACAAGATGACAAAAGTACTATGCAAAATAGTGGTGTTATGATAGTTGCTCAATCTATGCATTTTTCAACCAGAAATGATAAGAACCCCATCACAGAATCCATGTGTTATTTTGGAGTTATTGAAGACATATGGGAGGTTGATTATGGTCTATTCCGAGTACCTGTATTTAAATGCAAGTGGGTTGATAGTAACAATGGTGTCAAAATTGATGAACTTGGATTTACCTTGGTCGATCTCAATAAAGTTGGTCATAAGGAAGAGCCTTTTATCATGGCTATGCAAGTAAAGCAAGTATTTTATGTCACTGATCCATCTAACAATAGGTGGTCAATTGTTCTACAAGGTAAGAGTAATAATATAGGTGATGAATTTGGAGATTCAATTGATATTATGGATACTCCTTCTTTGTCCAAACGAGTGCCAACTATTAATGAAGAAGATGATGTTGATAATGTACATGCCACTCGTGATGATCATCAGGAAGGAATATGGGAGAACATTCAAACTTGATCATATTTCCTATATAGGTTATTATAGTTTTTTTTGTTAGTTACTTGTATTTATACTTTTATTTTTGTTATCACTTTAAGTATTATTTATTATGAATTTAATTTTATACTAATGACTTGTAATTTATTTTGTTTCTGTCTACAGATAAATATGGATGAACATCAAGACTCTCCTTTAGACTTTACACAGACTACAACCAAGAAGAAAGTCAGAGGTCCCACTAGAATGAAGAATGTCACATCCAAACGCCTTCATGAGGAGAGATTGCATGTTGATATTGATGAGATAACCAAGAGACCTGTGGGAGACTCAGCTACCCAATTTATGAGTACCATGGAGGTTCTTGTTAGAACCAAGGTTTCTATTTTATTACCTAGTTGGGATCATGTAGAGGAAGTTGTCAAGAACCATATTTGGGCAGATATTACGGTACAATTTCATTTATACTTAACATTTTTCATTATTAAACTTCATTAGGATATAACATGTACTAACTCATTGTTATCATAAATGTAGGAAACTTGGGACATTCCTAGGACAGAGGACATGAGAAGGAAAACCCTCTCTATTGTGGCTGAGAGGTGGAGGGCATATAAGACCAGCCTCACGAACAATTACATTTTTGGAAAAAAGAAAGGTGAATTTCCTGGTCATAAGAACCCCACCATAGATCAAGAGACATGGAACGCATTTGTAGAGTCTAGAATGACTAAAGAGTTTTTGGTAAGTTAGGATTACATGCATTATTATTTGTGTTGTTCAGAATATTATGTTTTTACCTTTAATCTCATTATATGGTACTTTTGTAGGAGAAAAGAAAGAAGGTACAAGAGATTCAGACAAACAATGACACCATTGTTGTGATGGAGGAGGTAAGGAGGAGTGATTGGAGTTCTTCTCCTTAGCTTCTCCTAGCTCGGATCTTCTTCAAAGGAGATGGAAACCGAAACAATACAATGGGAAAGGGTGATGTTCTCGGATGTAAGAAGGCTTAAGCCTTGGATGGAAGCATCCAAGCTTAAGGTTCAAGGGAAAGCTCACTTCAAAGAGGAGGAAAACCTAGTAGGGTTCCTAAGGTGAAGCTTTCTCTCATGGGGACTCTCAAGAGAAAATTGGGCTGAATAAGCTCTCCAATTTTATTAATCTCAAAAGTGAATACAAAGTGTGAAGGAAAGGCTTAAGTATGCACGGAATTGTGACACATAGGTGCCTAAACTAAGGCTTCACAAAATGGCGCCTAAAGTTTGAATTCAAATTTGAAATTTGAATTCAAACTTTGGTGCACATGTGTAAGTCCGAAAATTTAGGTACCATGGTGCATTTAGGTTTGATTTGAGAGTTATTTAGGGTTAATTTGAGTGGCACATGTTCAGCCACCCATGGTGCTAAACATGTGACTCAAATGTAACTTAAATGACTTTCAAATTAAACCTAAGTTAACCTAATTAGCCTACTTTAGTATTCCTTGTATTTTCCTATTCTAATGACCTAAATACATTGGTCCAACAAATACACTGGAAAGGAAAAATTACAAGAATGAAAATGAGCCCAATATTGGGTACCAAAAGCCCAAGGCCCATAAAGCCCAAAACTAGGCCCAACAAGCCTAAAACCTAAAATGCTACTCTATGTGGCCCAAAATACAAGACCAAAATATATTCAAACTATGCTAACAAAATATAATAAGAATGTTCATAACAAGATAGGCCCATGTTGAAACTTGGTTTGGGCCTTCCAAGCCCATAGGGCCCATTGGGCCTTGACTGGCCCAATCTTCCATGTCTAGCCCACTCCTCTTGGATCTTTGAGTATGTCACCTCTTGCACTCCAAAGCATGATTCCATCATGTTGTGATGTCTCGTGGGGGTTATCCATGGCTTAAGAAAAAGTTGATGAAAGAGAAGGCTATCAAGCGTCCAGCTAGCCAAGATGCGACTACAGTTAGTGGTCCTCCTTCTCCACCCACGCGCTATAAATTATGGAAGCATGGTCGCATTAAAAAAATGGGCGAGTTTACAACTGAGGCAACAAAAGTGATTGCTAACAAGATAGTAAGTATAATTGTTTTGTACATATGATGCTAATTAACATATAGATCAATAAATGTTTCTTAAATTGTTTTTGTGTCTTGTATTGTAGGATATATTGGAACAAAAGTCCACAGAGGGATCTTTTGTTTCCCATGGATGCCAGGATATACTCACAACTACAATTGGGAAGCCTGAGCACCCAGGTCGGGTTCGGGATGCTGGTGGAGGTCATAGTTTACAAACCTACTTTGGATCACGCTCATCTTCACAAACATCTGGCACGGTGGACCAGTTAGTGGAACGAAAGGTCTCTCAAGTTATGGCAACTTATGAGAAAAAATTTAGTCAGATGCAGGAGGAGATTCATAAGCGGCTACAAGAGGACATGCAAAGGCAACTACAAGAGCATATGCAATCACTCAGGCAACAATTTCAACAAAGTACTCCAATAGTAGAACCATTTATTGCACGTGTGAGTACAAAGGGATCATGTGCTTCTATTGATCCCCCTGTTACTGCCACTGGCCCGGGTACATCTAATAAATGTGAGTTGTTTGTGGATGGATCACTCGATCCTGTGGGTATAAGGAAGATTCACATATTAGGGTCCACTGTACACCATCAAGTCATGGGAGATGATATGATTAGGGTTTCAGTGTTGGATGTGAGTCAACCAGAGGCTAGAGTTCCTGTGCCCACAGAGGAGGTTCAGACAATGAGACAAGCCTTGAACACCTTCCTTCAATGGCCTCATAAGTTAGTAAAGGTGATATCTACAAAGGTATGTTATTTAAATAATATTTAATTTTAAGTTGGTGTAATTTTATTATAATATTGTATAATATTAGTTTTGTACTTTGTGGAGTAGGATATTGTTACCTCACCAAAGGGTAAAGGGACGGTCATTGTTACCCCTTCTAGAAATCTTCTTCCAATAAAAAGGCTATGGAGATTAGTTGCAGATATGGAAGATGACGAGCAACCCAAACAACTCCCTTGGCCTCCTGAAGTGTTTAACATGTCTAGTAAAGTACCTCTATATATAAGTCAGAGTGATATATCAGAGATTACAAATGGTCATTGTATGCTAAACATATCAATTTTGCAGTTATGGTTGTTGTAAGTATTTAAATTATTTTTAATTATATTTTGTTGATTTTTTCTAACATTGTAGATTTATCCATAAATTGAGCGTGGATAAGGGAAATGATCTCATATATGGATTTTTGGAAATTGAGTCAATCCAAAAAAGTGGGAACAAAGTCAAAGAAATACAAGCTTACATTCAAAATTGGATGTTCGACTCAAATAAAAAAGTTTACTTGGCCCCTTATTTTTCTGAGTAAGTTTAATTTTATATAATTAAATATAATTTTTTATAAAAACTATTTTCTATTACTCATAATTTCTTAATTTAGTGCTCATTGGCAAATTTTAGTTATTTGTCCAATGGACAACATAGCTGTATGCATTTGCTCGTTGCATAAACCTCCTCTTATGAATTTTAGACAATTATTAGATAGGTAAATTGTTTAAAGATATCTAATTTATTTTATTGATTATCATTACATTTGACTTTACACTAATCATAATGTCATTTTATCATTAGGGCCATGGAAGGATATCATATACTTAAGGGTTCAAAGTTGAAGAAAAAAATGAGTTGGGTCTCTCCTAAAGTAAGATTTTAATTCTAGCAATGATATTTTTTTAAGTAATTTTTTTTAATTACTATTCTATTGAAATTGATTTTATATTCTTTTTGTAGTCTCATAAACAAAAAGGAAATTATGAGTGCGGATACTATGTAATGAAGACAATGCATACTATTGTCGATTCACAAATAGTATCTGGGTGGACTGAAGTAAGTTTTACAATTTTCAAAGTTTTTGTTTTAAGTTCTCATTCTATACATTTTATGAATTATTACTAATTATTTTAATTTTTCTTAATAGATATTTATAGATCGATCACCATTGCCGCTAGAAGACATAAACATCATTAGGGAGCAATGGGCCACATTTTTTATTAACTATTACTTTAACTAGTTTGGGCTTATGTTTTATAGTATCGCTTTAACTAGTTAGAACTTACATTTCATTGAGCAATGTAGTCCATTTATGTATTACATATATTTAAAACTATTCAATTATATACATATGATTGACATTTATCATCTTGTCATTTGTATGCAATTTGCTTCATTGAGAAAAATATTTTGAACTGTCTGGTATTTATTCTGCAGGTTTTTTGTTCTGAGGTGCTCCCAAAACGAGTCAAACATACAAAAAAAATCACTACTTTTAAGATCGGTTATGCCATAACCGATTTTAAAAGTTAAGACTTTTAAGATCGTTTGTTTCATAACCGATCTTAAAAGTCAAGACTTTTAAGATCGGTTATAAGACAACCGATTTTAAAAGTCTACTTTTAAAATCGGTTAACAACCGATTTTAAAAGTCTACTTTTTTAAAATCGGCTCTTTTAAAATCGCTTCCATTACCGATTTTAAAAGTCAAAAATAATTGATTTTAAAAGCCTTTATTCCACTAGTGGTGGGTACAAGGTGGAGGGACTATATTACTTATAGAGAGAGGAGAGCATGCTAGGGTTTCTTGGGAGTATTTGACTGAAAATTTCAAGCCCAAATGCACCCTAAATGAACCCTAGATGCAGCCCAAATGAGATGACTCTCATCTCTCCAAAAAGACTAAAGCACCCTTAGTCCTAGAAAATGAAAGAAATGGTCTTTTGACCTTACTAGTCAAGGTTAAGTCCCTAAATAAATCCTAAGCCTTATTTTGCCCCATAATACAAAGGCTAAATAAAAATACACAATAAAATCCTAATAGCTAATGTATCCCAAAATACCAGGGCAAAATAGGAAAAGAAAGCAACAAGCTAAGGAGAGGGCCCAAAATCCACACACATGATGTTCATGGCTTTTGGTGTGGTGTGTTCTTAATCTTCCTCTACTCTCCTAGCCATGGACCTTGTGATAGGCCCTATATGATGTCTCAAGGATGGTCATCCATCATCCCCTCCTTCTTGAGAAGGATTTGACCTCAAATCTTCAACCTCATCGATGTCATTAGTCCCTACAAAAGGTGTAAGATCACAAACATTAAAAGAGGAAATAACTCCATATTCAGAGGGAAGGTGATGGGATCCTCCCTTCCATGGATGATTTCGGCTCCTTGAAGAGGTACTCCTTGCCCAAAGATCTAGGTTCACCAAAGGAGAAAGGGGTTATGTGGATGTATGGGTGAAAGGTGGTTTTGGGACGTAAAGGTGATGAAGGATGAAAGGTTGGTGTATGGTTGCTCATGGTTGGCTCACTCCAAGTGAAAGGTGGAGGCCATTCTAGGGTTTCACTCTCCAAGGGTGGAGAATGAAGTAGGCTAGCCGAATTAACCTAGGGACTAAGGATGGGATTTTGAGCCATAAAATGCTCACTCAATATCATATAATCCAAAGTATTTACAAGGTGTGGTGCATTGGGTATTTATAGGAGGGGAGGCATCTAGGGTTGCATTTCATAAGGCAAATGCACTCCAAATGAAATGCAAATGAACCCTAGATGCAACTTGGTGGCCAAGGATGGAATCCTTGGGTTTAGATTGGCTATATCTAGGTGCATGATAAGACCATGCAACCTTTGCCCTCCACTTGGGCCTAAGCCTTTCTAACACCAAAAATAGATCCAAGAGCACTAAAAATGCGTCACCCTTCTAATTTAACACCCTAGCCCAAAATTAAAACCCTAATCATCTAGAGCACCCCATAATACAAGGGTAAAATGGGAAATACAAAAGAAAATAAATTCTAAGTCCTAAACACCCCAAAATATAAGGGTAAAATTGGCAAATAAAATAAACCCTATACTAATGAAGCTTAAGAGAGAACTAATACTCTATGATCATGAGGAGAGTGTCTCTTGGTGGGTGAGCTCCCTCCTCCTCTTCAACTCTCCTAGCCATGGACCTAGTGATGGGGCCCACATGTGTCTTCAAGGATGGTCCTCCTTCATCCCCTCCTTCTTGAGAAGCATCTGTCCTCAGATTAGAATCTTCATCCAAATCCTCAGCTCCTAAAAATGGTGTGAGATCATATACATTAAAATATGAGCTAGTGCCATACTCAGAAGGAAGGTCTAATTTATATGCATTGTCATTTATTTTATGAAGGACTTGGAATGGTCCATCTCCCCTAGGGTTTTAGTTTTGACATACTCAGAATCTTCTTCCTTTGTTGTTGTATTTGGCATATTTTTGTGTTTGCTTTTCAATTTGACTCTTGATCTTTTCATGATATTTCTTAATAAAATCCGCCCTAGATACTCCTTCTTTGTGAAACAAGGAAGGGGTATTAGAAAGGGGTAATAGATCAAGAGGAGTTACTGGGTTAAAGCCATAGACAACTTCAAAGGGTGTAAGATTAGTAGTCTTATGGACTACTCTATTGTATGCAAATTCTAGATGGGGGAGACAATCATCTCAAGTTTTCTTATTCCCTTTGAGGAGTACCCTTAACAAAGTGGATAGGGATCTATTTACTACTTCGGTTTGGCCATCGGTTTGAGGATGACAAGTAGTAGAATAAAGAAGCTTTGTTCCTAGTTTTTCCCATAGTACCTTCCAAAAGTGACTAAGGAACTTAGCATCCCTATCGGACACAATTATTTTGGGTAGACCATGCAAGCGGCCCACTTCCCTAAAGAAAAGTTTAGCTATATAGCTAGCATCATTCACTTTGTGGCATGGTATAAAATGAGCCATTTTGCTAAAACGGTCCACTACCACAAAGATGGAGTCAAATCCCCTTTGAGTCCTTGGAAGTCCAAGCACAAAGTCCATACTAATATCTACCCAAGGGAAGCTAGCTATAGGAAGGGGGGTATAGAGTCCATGAGGCATTACTCTCGATTTAGCTTTTAAACAAGTAATGCACTTGGAGCAATGCCTTTGGACATATATTCTCATGTGTGGCCAATAAAATTTAGTCTTTAAGAAACATAGGGTTTTGTAAACCCCAAAATGGCCCATGAGACCTCCTTCATGACTCTCTTTGACCAAAAGCTTTCTAATGGATCCTTGGGGTATGCAAAGTTTGCCCATTCTAAAAAGATACCTCTCAAGAAGATAGAATCCATCAAAAGGCTTTTGGAGACATTTGGCATAAGTGGCTTGGAAGTCTAAATCAAGCTTATACAATTCCTTTACATCATCAAAGCCAAGTATTTGTGTTCCTAAGGTGGAGAGCAAGGTATGCCTCCTTGAAAGAGCGTCGGCTACCACATTGCTCTTTCCCTTCTTATATTTGATGATGTATGGGAATTGTTCAAGATATTCCACCCACTTTGCATGCCTTTTATTCAACTTCCCTTGCCCTCTAAGATACTTAAGTGACTCATGGTCGGTGTGTATAACAAATTCTTTAGTCACTAAGTAGTGCTCCCAAACTTGTAGAGCTCTTATGAGGGCATAGAGTTCCTTGTCATAGGTGGGATAATTCAAGGTGGCCCCATGGAGTTTTTCACTAAAGTAAGCAATGGGGTGACCTCCTTGAAGTAACACAGCACCTATGCCTAGACCGGATGCATCACATTCTAGCTCAAAGGTTTGGTCAAAATTTGGTAGAGCTAGAATGGGTGCATTGGTGAGTTTCTCTTTTAGGTTTTTGAAAGCTTTTTCTTGGGCTTCACCCCAAAGGAATGGTACATCCTTCTTAACAAGCTCATTAAGAGGGGATGCAAGTGTGGAGAAGTCTTTTACAAACCTTCTATAGAAGCTAGCTAAGCCATGAAAACTTCTAACGTCTCCAACACTCTTTGGGGTGGGCCATTCTTGGATATCCTTTATTTTCTCGGAGTCAACTTGTACTCCGTCTTTGCCAACTATGAAGCCCAACAAATTTAGTTGTTCTTGACAAAAAGTACATTTTTCAAGGTTGGCATAGAGATGGTTGACTCTAAGAATTATTAGGACTTGCCTTAGATGTCCAAGATGTTCATCTAAGGTCTTACTATATACAAGGATGTCATCAAAGTAGACAACCACAAATTTTCCTATGCAATCCCTAAGAATATGATTCATGATGGAGGACCATCCTTGAAGCATCATATAGGGCCTATCACAAGGTCCATGGCTAGGAGAGTAGAGGAAGATGAAGAACACACCACACCAAAGGCCATGATCCTCATGTGTGTGGAATTTTAGCCATCTCCTTAATTTGTTGCTTCCTTTTCCCATTTTGCCCTTGTATTTTGGGGTACATTAGATATTAGGATTTTATTTTGTATTTTTATTTAGCCTTTGTATTATGGGTCAAAATTAGTCTTAGGATTTATTTTAGGACTTAAGCCTTATTTTTAAGGTCAAAAGTCCATTTCTTTCTTTTTTGACCTAAGGGTACTTTACTCTTTTAGGAGGGATGAGACCCATTTCATTAGGGATGCATTTAGGGTTCATTTAGGGTGCATTTGGACACCAAAAATTCGGCCAAATGCTCCCAAGAAACCCTAGATGCCTTTCTTTCCCTATAAGTACTCTAGGTAACCCCCCTTGTAGCCACTTTGGAAATTAATGAATTTGAGTGAGCCTTTGTGCCTCTTCATTCCTTCCTTAGTCCCCTAGGAACTCCATGGCCCCCCCTATCCTCTCCCCTCTACCTAGAGTGAGCTTGGGTCTTCCTTGGTTGTCCTTCATCATCCTAAGTGAAGTGAGCTAGCCTAAAGGAGCTACACCACCAAACACCATCCATTTCTCTCCTTCATTTTGTGCGTCACCCTTCACCTTCCCAAACACCAAATCCTCCACTTCCATAACCTTGAAGAGATCATCCTTCACATCATATCAACCTTGGAGAAGAGAAGGAATCAACCACTAACTCTCATGGAGAAGTTGGTTCCATCATGTGGTATCAAGAGCCATGGTTGTCTTCAAGGGTAACTTGTCTCTTCTCTTTTGTGTCTTCTAAATGTTTCTTGTCATGTCTATGTCTTCCCATATGTCTTGATGTTTTCCTCTAAAATATTGCTTAAAATGTTGTCTTCTTGTTGAGTGGTTCATTGTTGGTTCATGAGCCTTCCTTTGTTGTGCTCTAGGTTTCCTTTAAAATAGGTTCTTGTGTGCTTTTCTCCATTTTCACCTTTGCTGGAAAATTTTGTCAAGAACATGATGAACACTTTATGAACCCCATTTTAATCTTTATTTGTCCAAGTTTTGTCTCAAGTTTGTGTTTCTCTCACTTTTTCACCCAAATACCAAGTATATGCATGATACCTTCACTTGATGCATGTAATATGGAAATGAATGATGCATGTTTCCTCTCCTAAGTGGCTGGCCAAACATTTTTCATGTTCTTAGAGGTCATTCATGCATGTTATTTAGTTCATGACATGTTCTAAAAGTTTGTTGAATTCCATGTGAATTTGTCTCCTATACATGCATGGTTAGCCACCCCTACATGCTCATCATCACATGATTGTCCCTTGTCCTTTGTATGACAACCAAGTAGTGTTTTGTTGCTGAAAAATCTGCCAAGAATGTGTGTTTGTTTGCTGAAAAAAACTGCACCAAATTAGTACATAGTACAAGACACATTCCACCTTACAAAAGTTGCTTTTTGCATGCCACTTGTCCTTTTTGTCTCCTACTTTTTTTGTGCTACTTTTAATTCAACCACAAGTGTAAAAAGCAAGCAACATAACAAGGTTAAAATTCAAAACAAACTGACCAAGGGGCTGCACCAAAAGCTGGCTGGAAAAATACAAGAGAAAAAAAAAATTCAAAAGGAAATTGTTGCTAGACTTGTGGACAATTACCATTTTACCCTTGCACAATTGGAGTGGACTTGGACCATTTTTTGTACCCATATTTGGACCCATTTTATGACAAAAACCGTGGCTGGACATTAAGGAAAGGACCTTACACTAATTGATTTCATTTAAGGACAAGGAACATTAAACACTTAATTCTATTCTAGAACCCTTCTAGGATTTTCCTTTGAGTGCTTGCCTTCTTAAATGTGCCTTAAGTTTTTGCTTGTCTTTCTTGGAATTCCTTGCGTTTTGTCTCATCAATATTCCTCTTGAGTTTAGCCTTCCTAATTGAGCATTTTTAGTTTTTATTTCTTGGCCTCCTTTCTTGCTCTTGGTTGGTTTGTTTCACTTGGTGTAAATGAAGCCTACTTCCACACTTCCATGCAATTTTGGGGAAGATTGAGTTGGAGGACTTGGCCATGAGATCCAAAGAGCTTTGGGAGGGAACCATCACAAACATAGAGTGCCAAACACATCGGGAGGAAACTAACCAAGTTTTCTCATTGTGAAGGGAACACCAAATTGGAGCTTGAAGAATTTTCTTGTTTTGTTTATTTACTCTTTCTTTTGTGCCAATTTTGTGTTGTTTTGATTGGGCCACTTGTGTCTTGGTCCTTATTCATTCAATTGGGTTGTAAATTGGCCTCTTAAATTAATTAGTTTTTAGGAGTAGTTTCGTTTAGTACTTGTGGAAGTGTCTTGAAAACCCCCAAGGTCACTTCAAGCTTCCACCCTAGGACTTCCGACTAGTATATGCTTTATTGTTTTCCTTTAATTCTCTTAGTTGTTAGCATAATTCCTTAGATTGTTGTATGTCCGTTTAGAGGCTTCCAAAGTTGCCTACTAAGGGTCCGAACACACACTCACTCTTGTGCTAAAATTGTTTTTGTGAGAAAAGTGAAAAGGGACTTAGTTATTTCTACTTGAAATGGCTTGGTTTTTAAGAGACTCTTTGTAGTCCACCTCCCTTGATAGTTCATTTTGTGCACTTAGGCCTTCTATCACTACTCTTGCACTCAAAAGCTTTTGTGAAAACCTTTTATCACTCACTCTTTGTGAAAATATTTTCAAGAACCTCTTTGTGAAAACCTTTCTTGATCAAAGATGAGTGATCATTCAAGTGTAAGGGGTCAAAATACTCATAGTAGTAGAAATAGTCTTAGGGATGAGCTTAGAGAACTTAGGGAGTATATAAAAAGAAAATAAGAAGAAAATGCAAAAAGAGAGGAAGAATAAAAGAGAAAAGGGAGAGAAAATGAGAAAAACAATAAGGAAATAAAAGAGATGTTAGCAAAACTAGTCATGGGAGGGGGAGTTGGGGGATCCAACCCAAGGGTAAGCATCCCTAGAAGTGAAAGTGAGGGTAGTCAACGCCCTACAAACCCCCTAAGTGATAGCCATTATAGTAGTCATCACAATGATGATTACTATCAAAGGCCACCAAGAACACAAAGACCAAGACCAAGGGAGTCTTCCAATAAGGAACCCAACATTACTCTTCCCTCATTTCATGGAAAAGACAATGTTGAAACATATTTAGATTGGGAAATGAAAGTTGAACAAATTTTTTCTTGCCATGGAATAAGTGAAGAGAAAAAGGTTTCTTTAGCAACCCTTAGCTTCCAGGGGCATGCTATGTATTGGTGGACCTCTTAAGAAAAAAAAGAAGAATGCATCATGAACCCCCAATTCAATATTAGAATGAACTTCGTAGTGCCTTAAGGTGGAGGCATATTCCCCCATACTATGACTGTGAGCTTATGGATAAGCTTCAACGGTTGAAACAAGGTTCATCTAGTGTGGAGGAGTATAGGCAACAAATGGAGTTACTTATGATGAGGGCGGGTATAAGGGAAGAAGAGAGGACTACCATTTCTAGATTTCAAAGTGGCCTAAATCTTGAAATAAGAGACAAAGTTGAACTATTACCTTATAGAGATTTCAATGAGCTTGTTCAACTTTGTTCAAGAGTGGAGCATCAACTCAAAAGAAATTTTTTTAGAAAAGACTTCACTCCCTCTTATTCCAAGAACTTCAAGAAGGAGGGCCCCTCTTCCAAACCTTATTCCAAAGAAAAAGAGCAAGAAAAAGAAAAATCTTCTTTTAAAGCACCTTCCAAAGATGCTAAAACAAGTGACATCAAGTGTTTTAAGTGTCTTGGCCGTGGGCACATTGCTTCTCAATGCCCAACAAAGAAAACCATGATTTTAAGGGGCCAAGATCACTATAGTAGCCTTGATGAAGCTACTTCCTCATCTTCGAGTGATGAAGAAGAAGTTTTAGAGTTCGAGGAAGAAACTTACCCATGTGAAGGAGACTTATTAATGGTAAGAAGGCTTCTTGGGAACCAATCTAGTAATTTAGACCAATCCCAAATAGAGAACTTGTTTCATACAAGATGCAAGGTTTTAGAAAATACTTGTTCTCTCATAGTGGATAGTGGGTCTAGTTGTAATTGTTTTAGTACTAGATTGGTTAACAAGTTAGCCTTGACTACTCTACCTCACCCTAAACCTTACAAGTTACAATTGATAAATGAGGAGGGAGGTATTGTGGTCAACCAACAAGTAAATGCACCTATCTCCATTGGCAAGTATAAAGTTGAAATTTTATGTGATATAGTGCCATTGGATGTAGTCACATTTTACTTGGAAGGCCTTGGCAATTTGACAAGAAAACTATTCATGAAGGCCTTTCTAATAAAATAAGTTTCCACCACTTGGGCAAGAAAATTGTGTTATGTCCTCTATCACCTTCCCAAGTGAGTGAGGACCAACTCAAAATGAAAGCCAAAAGAGTAGAGGATGAAAAAAAAAATAATAAGAAAACAAAAGAAAGAAAAAAAAGGTCTCCCCTTAAAAGCTAAAGAAGGGGAAGAGAAGGTATCAAGTTTAGAGGCAAGTATCCCCTCTAAAGAAGTTGCTCACAAAAGTCACTTATCCATTAAAAATGTGATAGAAGAAGTAGGAGAAATGAAGATGTGAACTCCTCCAAGCTTCTTCTAGGCACGGATCTTCTTCAAAGGAGATGTAGACCGAATGGATGGAAGCTCAAAATGGATGAGAAATTGCGGATTAGAAGACCTAATCCATAGAAGGAAGCATCCAAGCTCAAGAACATCAAAGGATTGCACACTTCAAAGGGAAGGAAACTAGGTTTTCCTAAGTGAATTTTGAAGGCACTCTCTAAGGTTCTCTCTTGAATGATTTGGTGACTCTTGAAAATGGCTGAAGCAACTCAGATTTTCATACATTCAAAAGTGTTTACAATAGGTGGGAGAAGATACATTTATAGGGAAAAAACTAGGTTAACTTGGGCGGCAATTTGAATCATTCAAATTGGCGCCAAGTTTAAATTTCAATTTTGAATTTGAAATTTAAACTTTGGCTTCCAACATGACTAATTCAGATGCCAACCTCATTTAGGAGTCATTTAGGAGTGATTTGAGGTGCATTTGGAGCTCACATGGCCGGACCCATCCCATGCCATCCATGTGACTCAAATTCAACTCAAATTACTTCTAAATGATGCCTAAATGAATCCTAATTTTCCTATTAATGTATTCTTCTTATAACCCTAATCTAATGACCCAAATACATTGGTCTAATGAATACAATGAATAGGAAAAAATATAAGAAGAAGAATGAGCCCAATATTGGGTATCAAAAGCCCAAAGCCCAAGAAGCCCAAAATTAAGCCCAAGACACCTAAACCCTAATCTATGGTCAAAATACAAGACCAACATCAAAGTAAATTCCTATACTAAGAAAATACAATTAAACATGGTGTTCAATCAATCAAAGCCCAAGTGAGAAGCACCCTAGGCCCACCAAGCCCATTGGGCCCACTAAGCTCTGAAGCAGTCAAATCTTCAAGTAACCTCCTGGCCATTGCTCTAGTGGTTGGGCCTTTAGCCCATGCTCTTCCATCAAAATGACATCAAAAAAACACTTTTGCTTGAGCAACCTTTATACCTCCTCTATTTCAAAGAGACACTAGCTGCCACTAGTCATGAACTTGAGTCTCTACCTCAAGAGGTTCAAAAACTTTTGAAAGAATTTGATGCCCTATTCCCTCAAGAAGTTCCAAGTGGGCTTCCACCTTTAAGAGGAATATAACATCAAATAGACCTTATACCTGGGGCTAGTCTTCTTAATAGGCCCGCCTATAGGACTAACCCTCAAGAGACCAAAGAGATAGAATCTCAAGTTGAGGACTTGTTGAAGAAGGGTTGGGTTCAAAAGAGCCTTAGCCCTTGTGCCTTTTCTGTTCTTTTGGTGCCTAAGAAAGATGGCAAGTGGAGGATGTGCACGGATTGTAGAGCCATCAATAACATCACCATAAAATATAGGCACGCAATCCCTAGGCTAGATGATATGTTGGATGAACTACATGGGGCAATCATATTCTCCAAAATTGATCTTAAGAGTGGTTATCATCAAATTAGAATCAAAGAGGGTGATGAATGGAAAACCGCTTTTAACACCAAGTTTGGTTTGTATGAATGGTTAGTGATGCCTTTTGGTCTCACCAATGCCCCTAGCACTTTCATGCGTCTCATGAATCATGTACTTAGGGATTGCATAGGGAAATTTGTAGTTGTATAATTTGATGACATTTTAATTTTTAGCAAATCCTTAGGTGAGCATATTGGGCATCTAAGGGAAGTGTTAATAATTCTTAGGGACAACCACCTCTATTC
Organism: Cajanus cajan; assembly: GCF_000230855.2. Classification (NCBI taxonomy): domain Eukaryota; kingdom Viridiplantae; phylum Streptophyta; class Magnoliopsida; order Fabales; family Fabaceae; genus Cajanus; species Cajanus cajan. The sequence continues at coordinate 33,929,990 of NC_138521.1, read as the reverse complement.
CAACTTTGATGGAGTTTATGGTTGAAGCAATGGATGGATTCTTGCTTCTTGTGACCTTCTCTGAATTTGAAGACCTTTTCCTTGAGCTTGCCATGGTTCAAATGATGGAAGAAGATGATTGGAATGGTAGAAGAATCCCTAAGCTAAGGATGGAAGCATCCAAGCTAAAGATCCAAAGTGAATGAGAGAATAGAGGTTTTCCTAGAATAGAGTGGGTGAGGTTTCGGTGACTCTTGGAGATAATATGGCTGAAGTAAAATTCAGAATTCTCATTCATTCAAAAGTGAATACAAGTTGTGAAGGATCATGCATATATAGGTTCGGCTAGGGAAGCATTTGGTGCCAAGATTCAAACACCACATGTGGCGCCAAGATTTGAATTCAAATTTGAAATTTGAATTCAAATCTCCACTCCCATGTGCAAGTCCGTGGATCTAGGTGCCCTCATGCATCTTAATTTGATTTAGGAAGCATTTAGGGTTGATTTGGCTAAGCACATGGTCAGCCACAAGTGGCACCATCCATGTGATCCCAAATTCAACTTAAATGCCTTCTAAATTAAATCTAGTTTAGCCTAATGAACCTATTTAAGTAATCCCTCAATAATCCTAATCTAATGGCCTAAATACAATGGCCAAGCAAATACAATGGAAAGTAAAAATTACAAGAATGAAAATGAGCCCAATATTGGGTACCAAAAGCCCAAAGGCCCATGAACCCCAAAACTAGGCCCAATAAGCCTATGGCCTAAAATGTTATCCTAAACGGTCCAAAATACAAGACCTAAAATATAGGAAACTATACTAACATGATATATACAAGACATAAGGAAATAGCTATAACAAAATATGGCCCATGAGAAGCTCAACTTGGCCTTTCAAGCCCATCGGGCCCATTGGGCCTTGACTGGCCCAAACCTTCATGTCTAGCCAACTCCTCTTGGCTTCTTCAATATGTCACCTCTTGCCTTCCTAGGCATGATTCCATCAAACTTAGAGAAATGCACCTTTTGTAAAGAAAATGTGAACTTTTTGGGCTTTATAGTTGGCAAAGAGGGAGTGCAAGTTGACCCCGAGAAAATAAAAGCCATCCAAGATTGGCCCACCCCAAAAAGTGTGGGAGATGTGAGGAGCTTCCATGGTTTAGCAAGCTTCTATAAAAGATTTGTCAAAGACTTCTCCACACTTGCATCCCCTCTTAATGAGCTTGTTAAGAAAGATGTCCCTTTCATTTGGGGTGAAGCCCAAGAAAAAGCTTTCAGTGATCTTAAAGAAAAGCTCACCAATGCACCCATTCTAGCCCTCCCAAACTTTGCTCAAACCTTTGAGCTAGAATGTGATGCATCCGGTTTTGGCATAGGTGCCGTGTTACTTCAAGGAGGCCACCCCATTGCTTACTTTAGTGAAAAACTTCATGGGGCCACCTTGAAATATCCTACCTATGACAAAGAGCTTTATGCCCTTATTAGAGCCCTCCAAGTTTGGGAGCATTACTTAGTGACTAGGGAATTCATCATACATACCGATCATGAGTCACTTAAGTACATTAGAGGGCAAGGAAAGTTAAACAAAAGACATGCCAAGTGGGTTGAATATCTTGAGCAATTCCTTTATATTATCAAATATAAGAAGGGAAAGAATAATGTGGTGGCGGATGCTTTATCTAGAAGGCACTCATTACTCTTTTCCTTAGGGTCTCAAATCCTTGGTTTTGATAATATAAAGGAGTTGTATGAGGATGATCAAGATTTCCAATCCATCTTCACCAAATGCCTCCAAAAGCCTTTTGATGGGTTCTATCTTCTTGAGGGTTACCTTTTTAAAAAGGGAAAACTTTGTATACCCCAAGGATCCATTAGAAAGTGTTTGGTTAAGGAAGGTCATGCGGGAGGTGTTGAGCTTAGGAGAGCTTGAATCTTAAAGGAGTTTTGATGATCACAACAAGTATACAACAACAACTTGGAGCATAAAAACAAAGTTAAAGAAGAGTCAAGAAAATGCTATGAAATGAAGCTATGTAATAGAGCTTAGGAAATAAATTGTTTTGAATGTGTTTTTATATTTTGTGTTCTTTGTATGCTTTGTGCATAAGCAAATCTATATCTAAACTAAGTAGAGAGTATATGATGATGAATTAAAAAGATTGGAAACTTATTTTGAGGTATAAAATGAAGTTTTAAAAACTAACTCAAAATAATCGATTATCATTAAATATAATCGATTATTCCAGCTAATAGGCTTACTGGAATACCTTGCTGTAATAATCGATTATTCACCAAAATAATCGATTATCCCAGGAACAACTCTCTGGAATAATCGATTATCCAGCTAAATAATCGATTATATTGTTCTTGGTTGATTTCCAGAAAATCTGAAGAACAAAATAATCGATTATTCTTTAAAATAATCGATTATCTGTGTCTGAAACTTTTATAAATAGTTTGAACTTTGAGAAACTTCAGACAAGGAGTTAGAACTGATAATCAATTTGTGAAAAATGTTTTTGTGAGTCTTTGTGACATCTTGGAGAGTTTTCTTTGTGAAATCCAAGAGTAAAAACGTTTGTGAAAAGCTTTGTTAGAAGATCATCATCATCATTTTCTTGAAAGGGGAAGATAAAGATTTGTTCAAGAATTCCAGGTGAATTCGTTCCTTTTATTCTTTGTGAATCTTTGTGGAAAATCTTGAGAAGGGTTTTTCAGGTGGTAAGGTTTCTTGTAGTGGGTTCTACAAGGGGTGCTCTCTTGGGGTCAAGAAAGTGGTTATCTTTAGTGTTGAAGTATATGCATGTGTGTGTGCTTGTAAACCTTCTTGCTTAAAGATAGTGGAACAAATCTTAATCAGGTGTTGATTAAGGACTGGATGTAGGTCACATGTGGAGTGGCTGAACCAGTATAAAAGACTTGTGCAATCTTCTTCTACCTTATCTTTTACATTGTGTAATTTCTTGGTTGAACTTTAAAGAAGATAAAACTTGATTAACAAGTGTATGTGAATCTTGATGGTTTAAATCTGTAATTGAACATTATTTTTGAACCTCATTATGTTGTAATCAAGTGAGCATATTGCATTCATATTTTCTTAACAAGTCTTTAGAAAAGCTTCATTTGGAAATTTTGTCATAGAAAAGTTTTGATTGAAATTAAGATCCAAAATACTCTGATAAATTTTAAAGGGTCATTGAATCCAATTCACCCCCCTCTTGGATTGTGCCATTCTTTTCTAACAGGAGGTCTCCTGGGCCATTTTGGGGTTGATAAAACCCTAAGCCTTTTGAAATCTAAATTTTATTGGCCACACATGAGAGTGGACGTTCAAAGGCATTGCTCCAAGTGTATCACTTGCCTTCAAGCAAAATCAAGAGTAATGCCTCATGGACTCTACACCCCTCTTCCTATAGCTAGCTCCCCTTGGGTTGACATTAGTATGGACTTTGTGCTTGGTCTCCCAAGGACCCAAAGGGGGTTTGATTCTATCTTTGTGGTTGTGGATCGTTTTAGCAAAATGGCTCATTTTATACCATGCCACAAAGTAGATGATGCTAGCTATATTGCTAAACTTTTCTTCAAGGAGGTGGTCCGTTTGCATGGGTTACCCAAGACTATTGTGTCCGATAGGGATGCTAAGTTCCTTAGTCACTTTTGGAAAATTCTTTGGGAAAAACTAGGAACAAAGCTTGTCTATTCCACTACTTGCCACCCACAAACTGATGGGAAAACCGAAGTAGTGAATAGGTCCTTATCCACATTGTTGAGGGTCATTTTAAAAGGGAACAAGAAAACTTGGGATGAATGCCTCCCCCACATAGAGTTTTCCTATAATTGAGTAGTCCACAAGACTACTAACCTTTCTCCTTTTGAGGTTGTATATGGCTTTAATCCCCTTACCCCTCTTGACTTGATTCCACTCCCTAATACTACTTCCTTGTACCACAAAGAAGGAGTATCTAGGGCTGAATTTATAAGAAAATACCATGAAAAAGTCAAGAGCCAAATTGAAAAACAAACTGAAAAATATGCCAAGTACAACAACAAAGGGAGGAAAAAGGTAACCTTTGAAATTGGGGATTGGGTTTGGCTTCATTTGAGGAAGGATAGATTCCCTACTCAAAGGAAGTCCAAACTAAACCCTAGGGGGGATGGCCCTTTTCAAGTTCTCAAAAGGATTAATGGCAATGCATACATTTTAGACCTTCCCTCTAATTATGAAGTTAGTTCCTCTTTTAATGTTTGTGATCTTACACCTTTTGTAGGGACTAATGACATGGATGAGGATGAAGATTTGAGGTCAAATCCTTCTTAAGAAGGAGGGGATGATGGAGGACCATCCTTGAAGCATCATATAGGGCCTATCACAAGGTCCATGGCTAGGAGAGTAGAGGAAGATGAAGAACACACTACACCAAAGGCCACGATCATCATATGTGTGGAATTTTAGCCATCTCCTTAATTTGTTTCTTCCTTTTCCCATTTTTCCCTTGTATTTTGGGGTACATTAGATATTAGGATTTTATTTTGTATTTTTATTTAGCCTTTGTATTATGGGGCAAAATTAGTCTTAGGATTTATTTTAGGACTTAAGCCTTATTTTTAAGGTCAAAAGTCCATTTCTTTCTTTTTTTGACCTAAGGGTACTTTAGTCTTTTAGGAGGGATGAGACCCATTTCATTTGGGATGAATTTAGGGGATAGAGGACACAACAAAATCTTCTTGCCTAAGTGATGGAAACTTATTTTGTTGGTTAGGCCATCATGAATAGTTTTTTTTATCAAATTTCCAAGGCCTTCCAAGTAGAATATGTCTAGCATCCAATGGCACTATATCACATAAAACTTCATCTTGGTATTTGCCAATGGAGATAGGTATATTCACTTGTTGATTAACTACAATACCTCCCTCCTCATTAATCCATTGTAATTTGTAAGGTTTTGGATGAGGTATAGTAGTTAAGGCTAGCTTGTCCACTAATCTAGTGCTACAACAATTGCAACTAGATCCACTATCCACAATGAGAGAACAAGTGTTTTCTAAGACCTTGCACCTTGTATGAAACAAGTTCTCTCTTTGGGATTGATCTAGATCACTAGATTGGCTTCCAAGAAGCCTTCTAACCATTAAAAAGTCTCTTTCACAAGGGTAGATTTCTTCCTTGGACTCTAAGATTCCTTCTTCATCACTTGAAGAAGAAGAAGTAGCTTCATTAAGGCTACTATAGTGGTCTTGGCCCTTTAAAATCATGGTTTTCTTGGTTGGGCATTGAGAGGCATGTCGCCACCGGCCCGAAACGGGACTTTCGGCATTCGCGAAGGATGGTTGGACTCTTTTATTTGTAAAAATATGGATTGCTAGAATGACTTATTCTCAAACTGAGACCTCGTCAAACGAGCAATTTTATTAAAAGGCTCACCAATCCATGTTAATCCCAAGCGGGACCCTCCATGGATTAGCGGTTTTCATAAAAAGGAAGGGTTCATGGAGTCGCCACCAATGTTTTACTCAAAACATTGGAAAAAGAAGTTTAAGGCAATCGATTTCAAAAATCGACTTCGGCCATTACAACCAGAGTCGGGTAAGGGAGTCGGTTACGCGTGGGGAAGGTGTTAGCACCCCACAGCGCCCCTTTCGGGTTCCCTATGACAGATTATTTAACAATTATAGTGCGAAATTACTAAATTACCCCTATTTATTCTAAGCGATTATAAGCGAAATATCTACATGATGATAATTTAAGTATGCAACACTCAGAAAGCAGTAAAAGAAAGGATTTAAGAAGGAAACCTTTGAAGCGTGCTTTTCTATATATTTAAACAGAAATTGGGAAGCTTTTTGGCGTTCCCTCCCTCTACAAGCCCGCTCGCTCCTTCCTAAAAAATAATTTTTAACTTGGAAATCCGATGGATTTCCCTTCGACTTAGTTCGAGACTCAAGCAAAATGCTCAGAACTCAAAAACTTCGTCGGATCAACTCTCCGAGTGATTTCTAGGCAGAGCACTGCTCAAAAAAACCCAGAATACTCAAGAAGAGGGTTAAAACTGTGTGTAAAAGTGTGAAATGACGTCCCATTGACGTCATATTTATAGGGAAAAAGCTCAATACGGTCTCTGGGGGTCAATACGGTCAACACTGAAATTTTGAACTACAATACGGCCGTATTGAATTCAATACGGCCGTATTGAAGTTCAAAAAACCTCAATACGGCCGTATTGAAGTTTAGTGCAGCCGTATTGAAGTTCAGTGCAGCCGTATTGAATTCAATGCAGCCGTATTAAAGTTCAGTGCAGCCGTATTGAATTCAATGCAGCCGTATTGAAGTTCAGAAACTTCAATACGGCCGTATTGAGTTCAGTGCGGCCGTATTGAAGTTCAAAATGTTCAATACGGCCGTACTGAACCTCTGGGAGGCCGTATTGGGCTTCATTCCTCCCACTTTTCTTATTTTAGCTATTCTAAGACCTCTAAACCTACAGATAGTCATCCTATGGTCTTCTGGGAGTCCTTCCGGCTGACTTTCCTTTGGTCTTCGAGAGTCTTCAAGCTTTATTTCTGACCCGGACAATTTTAGGGGTCTACAGCTGCCCCCCCTTTACTTAGTCGGACGGCCTTTTGGTGTACCGGCTGACAAGTAAAGGAGTTGACCCAATTGTCCGGGTGATGTGCCAACCTTCTGACTTGTAGCGTCTTCCGGTGGAAAATTGTTGAGTAGCCTCTCCAGGTTGTTGCATACCTCGGCGTTTCTGACAACCTCGGTAGCTAAGTTTACCCTCTCCAGGGTCAACTTCACCCGACGCCCGAGCCGGAAGTTGAACACCAACGTGCCTCTGACGACGCTGATGGTTGAGTACCGCCTCTCCAGGCCTAGCCTCACTCGACGCCCGAGCCGGAAGCTAGACACCAGTGTTAACATCACCGATGATTGAGTACTGCCTCTCCAGGCTCTGCTTCGGTTGTTTCTGACGACCTAGGCAGCTAAGTTTACCCTCTCCAGGGTCAACTTCACTCGACGCCCGAGCTGAAAGTTGAACACCAACGTGCCTTTGACGACGCTGATGGTTGAGTACCGCCTCTCCAGGCCCTGCCTCTCAACATGAGGTAGTTGAGTATCGCCTCTCCAGGCCCTGCCTCTTAACATTCGGCAGTTGAGTATCGCCTCTCCAGGCCCTGCCTCTTAACATTCGGCAGTGTGAGTTTACCCTCTCCAGGGATTTGAGATGATTTTTGTCTCCACAGTCCACGATGCTGCTTCGACGGTTTTTCTGATTTTGTGCTGCTGAGGGCTGGATAACGCAGGGATCCGTCTAGGGGATGTGCAGTCATTCATAGGTTCCTGTGCCCCAACTTGCATTGCATTGTTGGTACCCATGGGGAATTTCTGACTCCTTGGGGTGTAGACACAGATGCTCTCTCTTTGAGTTGAGCGATGCCTTATTTTTAGCTGACGTCCTTTGACGTTGTGGAGTATCCCGGTTGTCCTTATTCGGGTGTCTCTTTTCGATTTTTTTGTTTTTTTGTAGCCTCTGTGTAGGCTGTTTATCCACTGGGGATTTTGTCATTGATTTTGATTAGCCTCTTCTGTGAGGCAGATCATCTTGACGCTTGATGTTTGGCTGAAAAGCCAGATTCCGCTTGGGGAATTGTTATTGATCTTTTGGATTTTTGCTTTTTGTAGGAATGCCTCTGAGTAGGCGAGTGGGGATTTAAAGTTTATATATCCCAGAGTATTATTTAGAAAGCCTCTTCAGGCTTAGCTTCACTCATCGCTTGAGTTGGAAAGCTACCTTCCACTGAGGAAGTCTAAGTCCTTTGACTAGATATACTGCTTGGGTGATCGTGCTTCCATTGGGAATTTTGTCGATCTTGCTTTGATAGCTCTCACTGGGGAATTTGGCCCGTGAGTGGAAGCTGAGATATCTCTGGAGAGTATTATTTCTGCGAGCCTCTCCAGGCTCAATTATTCTGTATGATGAATTGTTTTTTTGTTCAGCCCGAGAATGCGAGCTGAGACGTCTTTTGGAGAGTATTATTTCGGCAAGCCTCTCCAGGCTTAATTATTCTGTGGGAGTATTATTTCAGCAAGCCTCTCCAGGCTCAATTATTTTGTGGGAGTATTATTTCGGCAAGCCTCTCCAGGCTCAATTATTTTGTGAGAGTATTATTTTGGCAAGCCTCTCCAGGCTCAGTTATTTTGTGGGAGTATTATTTCGGCAAGCCTCTCCAGGCTTAATTATTCTGAGGAAGTATTTTTTCAGCAAGCCTCTCCAGGCTCAATCATTCTGTACAAACTGAGGAGTATTGTTTGTATCCTTGCCTTTTTTCGTTTTCGGCTTTTGTTGACTACTGTCATACACAAGCAATTTTCTATTTTTTCTATTTTATGCAATTACCTCATGATAAGGTCTTTGAATGTGCAACTAATGTGTGTGTGATGCACAATGCAAGTTTGATTATTTTATTAATGCTTTTTAGAAAAAATGAATGGCTCTCCCTATCCTCCTCTTCTTGGAGGAATTTCTGTCATTGACGTGAGGGAATATTTTTGTGAGCCTTTTTACGCAGGAGATTACGAATTTTATAGGAACCCCTCCCATTTTCTTTTATTGACCGATTATTAGGGAATTTCATACAATTTTTTAGAAATACCAATTCAGAGGCATAATCACATGGTCAAGAGAGAAAAGAAACAAATGGATATTTTATTTGATATTCAAAAATGTTTTTACAGAAAGATTTGCAAAGGGATTTTCTGAAGAATGGCTGGCCAAGGTGGGCTATTTATACATTTGGCTTAAACAATCATATCTGTAATTGTCGTCCTTCCCGTTCCCCTAGCTGCTTCGGGTGAGATGCCTGAGCCAGGAGTGTAGATGCTGCAAGACGCTTGCTTCTAGAAGATTATCACTTGAACTGCCTTTCGGTTTTCGATTCAAGTGATCGTTGCTTGCTTTGTTTTTACATCTTATTCTTTTGCCCCTAACTTTTGCCTAGGACGTATCCTAGCGGGGATAATTTTGCCTTTGTTTTGCCTAGTACCCTTGTACTGGCGGGCTTTTTATTTTGCCCTAACTTTTGCCTAGGATGCCCTTTTTGGGTTTTCATCCTAGCGGGCTTGTGCAAGCAACGTCTTCAAGCATAATACTTCTTTACCACGTCAGCGTTGACTGGGTATCGAAGTTCTTCTCCGTCCATGTTTGTGAGGATCAGTGCTCCTCCGGAGAAGGATCGCTTCACCACGTATGGTCCTTCGTAATTTGGGGCCCACTTTCCGATTTTGTCCTTTTGAGCTGGTAGCAATTTCTTCATCACCAGCTCTCCCTCATGGTAGATTCGAGGGTGGACTTTCTTGTCAAAAGCCTTTTTGATCTTCCTTTGGTAGGCTTGACCATGACATATGGCGTTCAGTCGTTTTTCTTCGATAAGGTTCAATTGGTCGTATCGGCTTTGAACCCATTCTGCCTCGGAAAGTTTTGCTTCCATGATTACTCTCAGAGAAGGTATCTCGACTTCAACAGGCAGAACTGCCTCCATTCCATAAACAAGGGAAAATGGAGTAGCTCCTGTGGATGTGCGCACTGAAGTCCTGTATCCATGGAGAGCGAAGGGTAACATCTCATGCCAGTCTTTGAATGAGACAACCATCTTCTGTACTATTTTCTTGATATTCTTATTGGCTGCCTCGACTGCCCCATTCATCTTTGGTCGATATGGGGAAGAGTTGTGGTGTTGGATCTTGAACTCTTGGCACAGTTCTTCCACCATCTTGTTATTTAGATTGGATCCATTATCAGTGATGATCTTATCGGGAATACCGTATCTGCATATAATGTTTTTTCTGATGAAGGATGTTACCACCTTTCGGGTCACATGAGCATACGATGCCGCTTCTACCCATTTGGTGAAATAATCAATGGCCACCAAGATGAATCTATGTCCATTGGATGCCTTTGGTTCGATGGGTCCAATAACATCCATGCCCCACATTGCAAATGGCCAAGGTGAAGCCAATACATTGAGTGGCGTTGGTGGGACATGAATATTGTCGGCATATGCTTGACACTTGTGGCATTTCCGAACGTATTGGTAACAATCCCTTTCCATGGTCGACCAAAAGTACCCTGCCCTAAGGATTTTCTTAGCCATTGCAGGTCCGGGAATGTGGGTACCGAAAACCCCCTCATGTATTTCTTTGATCACATTTTGAGCTTCGACTTGGTCTACACACCTCAACAAGACCGAGTCATAATTCTTTTTGTAGAGGGTTTCTCCTATCAGCAGAAATCCCATGGCCCTTCTTCGGATATGCTTTTTGTCATTATCGTTGGCCATATCAGGATATTCCCCTTTTTTCAGATATTGTTTGATATCGTGGAACCATGGACAATCGTCGATAACTTCATCTATCAAAAGGCATAACGCTTGCTTATCATGCCGCCGGATATTAATGATGGGCATTTCATGCTCTTTATCCAAGGCAAACATCGACGAGAGTGTAGCAAGAGCGTCGGCAAACTGATTTTCCTCCCTTGGAATATACTCAAAGACGACACTTTGAAAAAGATTTGTTAAGTCTTTGATATGCTCAACATATGGTATTAGTTTAGGATTTCGGACTTCCCAGTCACCTCGTAGCTGATGAATGACTAAAGCCGAATCTCCAAACACTTTGAGCTTTAGGATACCATTGTTGATAGCTGCTTGGATTCCTAGCGCGCAAGCTTCGTATTCGGCCATGTTGTTTGTACAGTCAAAATTGAGTCTTGCTGTTAGGGGGATATGCTTTCCTTGTGGGGAGATTAACACTGTTCCAATCCCCTGTCCAAGCATGTTGGAGGCTCCATCAAAATACATGGTCCACGCATCATCTTTGCGCTCTTCATGTTGTAAGTTCATGATATCCTCATCGGGGAAATCATCCTGAAGGGATTGATAGTCATTGGTCGGCCTGTGTGCTAGGTAATCAGCTAGGGTACTGCCCTTGATGGCCCTTTGGGTGACATGCATGATGTCAAATTCTGATAATTGCACTTGCCATCGGGCAATCTTCCCAGTGATTATGGGTTTGTCGAACACATACTTAATTGGGTCCATTTTGGAAACCAACCAAGTAGTATGCCTAATCATATACTGCCTGAGCCTTTGTGTTGCCCATGCTAATGCGCAGCATGTTTTTTCTAGCAGCGTGTAGCGGGTTTCATAATCAAGAAACTTTTTGCTCAGGTAGTAGATGGCTTGTTCTTTCTTCCTTGTTTCATCTTGTTGTCCTAGCACAGCTCCCATGGACTCATCAAGTACCGTTAGATAGAGGATTAATGGTCTTCCCTCGACAGGTGGCACCAACACTGGTGGATTGGCTAAGCACTGTTTGATCTTATCGAAAGCTTGTTGACAATTCTCATCCCAAATTTCGGAATGATTCTTGCGCAACAGCTTGAATATCGGTTTGCACGTGTCAGTCAATTGTGCGATGAACCTCGCGACGTAGTTCACCCTGCCAAGGAATCCTCTTATTTCTTTCTCGGTTCTAGGAGGAGGCATTTCCATTATTGCCTTTACTTTATCGGGGTCCACCTCTATGCCTTTTTCACTGACGATGAACCCGAGAAGCTTACCTGACCGAACTCCGAAAGTACACTTAGCCGGGTTTAGCTTAAGCTGATACTTACGAAGCCGATTGAATAATTTTCTCAAATATTGGATGTGGTCCATCTCGTCCTTCGACTTTGCGATCATGTCATCCACGTATACTTCAATTTCTTTGTGGATCATATCGTGGAATAGCGTCACCATCGCTCGTTGGTAGGTGGCACCCGCATTTTTAAGTCCAAAAGGCATCACCCTGTAGCAGAAAGTGCCCCAGGGTGTAATGAAAGAAGTTTTCTCGCGGTTTTCTATATTCATCTTTATTTGATTATACCCCGAGTATCCATCCATAAAGGAATAGAGTGTGTTTGTGGCAGTGTGATCCACAAGTGTATCGATGTGGGGCAAGGGAAAATCGTCCTTTGGACTGGCACGATTCAAATCCCTATAATCAACACATACTCTAACCTTCCCATTCTTTTTGATGACTGGCACAATGTTAGCCAGCCATTCGGGATACTGGGATACAACCAAGAATCCCGCGTCTAATTGTTTTTCTACCTCCTCCTTAATCTTTAAGGACCATTCGGGCTTGATTCGTCGAAGCTTTTGCTTAATGGGTCGAAACCCCTCTTTTAATGGCAACTTGTGTTCGACGATGTTGGAGTCCAAACCGGGCATATCATGGTACGACCATGCAAATACGTCTTTGTATTCCCTCAACAATTGAATCAATTGCGTTTTTATTTCATCACTGATATGGGTCCCAATATTGACTTCTTGTAACTCTTGACCCTGCCCCAAATTCACGGTCTCCAATTTCTCTTGATATGGCTGGAGTAGACGAGCTTCTTGATCTAGCAGTCTTTGCAAATCCGGAGAGATGGTCTCCTCATCACTGTCCGACTCAACCCATTCATCCTTGGCTTTCGGATCCCGATCAGAGCGAACAATCACAGACATAATTATTTACTGGTTCTGTTTAGGTTTAGAATTATTAATATTGGTGAGAGAGAGAGAATAGAACAAAATGAGAGAATAATGTATGAAAAATGCCTCTTTATTGATATATGTATGTAAAACTGTACAAAACCCTTATTTACATGAAAAGGTCCTCATGATCTCGGGTACTGATCATGAGTCCCTAAAAGAAAAATGAAAAATACGGAGGGGCCCTATTGTGGCTTGTCATTCTCTACTCCTGCTTTCGTAGAGGATTCTTGCTCACGTCGGGTGCTGTCGAATCGAAGGTGACCCACCCGGCATCAATAAGGTCTTGGACCTTGTGTTTGAGAGCCTTACAGTTCTCCGTTGAATGTCCTGGTGCCCCCGAGTGGTATAGGCATTTATCTTGTGGTTTGTACCACTCGGGATAAGGTGGATCCATCTTCCTTGGTGGAATGTAAGCTAGAAGATGAGCTTCCACTAACTTCGGCAGGAGATCGCTATAAGTGGTCGGAAGTTTGTCAAACTTCTTCACAGAGTTGTATTGCGATTTACCTGACTTCGAAGTGGAAGAAGATGGAGAAATGGTTACAGCGTTGACTCCTCCTTCTTTCTTCTTCCCGAAGGCCTTCTTAGCTTCATATGGTTGGGAAGGCTTAGCCAGCTTCCCACTTTTGAGTCCTTGTTCCACCCTTTCTCCAATGGTGATGATGTCCGAGAAGAGTGTTGTCGTGTTCCCTATCATCTTGTCATAATAGGGACCAGTCAACGAATTGATGAACAAGGACACCGTCTCTTTATCCGACAGCGGGGGCTCTATCTGTGCCGCCAACTCCCTCCAACGTTGGGCGTACGCCTTGAAGGATTCATCGTTCTTTTTACTCAAGGCTTGAAGATCTGACCTATCGGGTGTTAGGTCGATGTTGTATTTATAGCGCTTGAGAAAGGCGTCGGCCAACTGCCTCCATGTATGTACTAGATTTCCATCTAGCTGCATATACCAATTGAGCGCAGTATCGGCTAAGCTCTCTTGGAAGCAATGGATCAAGAGCTTTTCATTCGTGGCATATGCAGCCATTTTGCGACAGTACATGGTGAGATGACTCTTAGGGCAAGTCGATCCCACGTACTTTGGGAAATCCGGCACTTTAAATTTAGGAGGGAATTGGATGTCCCTCACTAAACACATGTCGGCGGCATCTTTGATGTCAAAATCATGCCCCTCCATAGCCCTCAACCGATCCTCTAGGGCGTGGAATTGTTCTTTTGAAACCTCGGGCTCTTTGATTACAATTCCAGCCCCTATGGGTATAGCGTGTGGAGACTCTTCCTCGTGCTCTTCTTCCTCTCCATGATGGGACTCATGGTCACTGTGGTGTGATCCATGGATATTGTGGTGACGCATGAGCTCCATCATTTGCGCCATCTGTTCTTTGAGCTGAGAGAGCTCGGTTGTGAGCTTCTTATTTTGCTCTTCCAGCGCTTCCATTTTCTTGATTTTCTGCGCGCGTGTGAGGACAGAGAGATGACCAGCCACTTTCTAAAATGAATGTTTATTCTAATTAGCTTATTTATGATATGAATACACTCTTGTTGTGAGCTTGATAATCTTTCATCTTTAAGGCGCTGCCTTTTTAAGATGAAAGTTTATCACCCTCCCTAGCCTATGATCTCTCCACAACGGAAAATCTCAATAGTCACGGGTCCCTTTTACTCACATCGAGAGGGTATTGGTGATCCTAAAATGAATAATTGATGAGGATGCATGAAGTATTATTGATAATGATGCCTATGCTCCTTACTTTTATTATATTTTCACACATTGGTTTTTCCTCTCATGTCATGACATTTTCATGCATGGGGGTTTTATTCTTAGACCTTATCACGAGGTTATTTTATTAATGCACAAACAATTGCACATAAGCATTTACACAAACAATTCACTCATCCACGAACAGTCACGAGCGAATCACGAGGTAGGGGTATCCTGCAGAAAAGTGCATATTCAAGGTGGTTCTAACTGTTCTCACCGGTCTGAGGCCCCCAAGGTGCCCCCATTATAGGGACCCAATTCCTCTCGTCGTAAGTCGATGGAAAACTCCAACGCACTGTCGGACTCGAGTTCATGGTTATCACCTTGAGTGATGCTTTCCGACAACGGTCTACGGGCACCTATAGACCCTTTCGACAACCGGCCGTACTAACATCCACTCCCTATGGCTTTCCACTCATGCCCCCGCGTATAGAGGGAACTGTTGTGTGCAAAGGTTCGTGTGCAGTTTGTATTTCAAACAATTGCGGAAAATTAAACAAACAATAGTTATTAAAGCCAAATAGATAAACATGTTATCATACAAGCAAGGGATAATGAAGTAATTTTAACTATTATTTGTTAAAAATAATCTGTCACTAAATGGGACTGACTCTCGAGGCTTCCCCAGTGGAGTCGCCATCTGTCGCCACCGGCCCGAAACGGGACTTTCGACATTTGCGAAGGATGGTTGGACTCTTTTATTTGTAAAAATATGGATTGCTAGAATGACTTATTCTCAAACTGAGACCTCGTCAAACGAGCAATTTTATTAAAAGGCTCACCAATCCATGTTAATCCCAAGCGGGACCCTCCATGGATTAGCGGTTTTCATAAAAAGGAAGGGTTCATGGAGTCGCCACCAATGTTTTACTCAAAACATTGGAAAAAGAAGTTTAAGGCAATCGATTTCAAAAATCGACTTCGGCCATTACAACCAGAGTCGGGTAAGGGAGTCGGTTACGCGTGGGGAAGGTGTTAGCACCCCACAGCGCCCCTTTCGGGTTCCCTATGACAGATTATTTAACAATTATAGTGCGAAATTACTAAATTACCCCTATTTATTCTAAGCGATTATAAGCGAAATATCTACATGATGATAATTTAAGTATGCAACACTCAGAAAGCAGTAAAAGAAAGGATTTAAGAAGGAAACCTTTGAAGCGTGCTTTTCTATATATTTAAACAGAAATTGGGAAGCTTTTTGGCGTTCCCTCCCTCTACAAGCCCGCTCGCTCCTTCCTAAAAAATAATTTTTAACTTGGAAATCCGATGGATTTCCCTTCGACTTAGTTCGAGACTCAAGCAAAATGCTCAGAACTCAAAAACTTCGTCGGATCAACTCTCCGAGTGATTTCTAGGCAGAGCACTGCTCAAAAAAAACCCAGAATACTCAAGAAGAGGGTTAAAACTGTGTGTAAAAGTGTGAAATGACGTCCCATTGACGTCATATTTATAGGGAAAAAGCTCAATACGGTCTCTGGGGGTCAATACGGTCAACACTGAAATTTTGAACTACAATACGGCCGTATTGAATTCAATACGGCCGTATTGAAGTTCAAAAAACCTCAATACGGCCGTATTGAAGTTTAGTGCAGCCGTATTGAAGTTCAGTGCAGCCGTATTGAATTCAATGCAGCCGTATTAAAGTTCAGTGCAGCCGTATTGAATTCAATGCAGCCGTATTGAAGTTCAGAAACTTCAATACGGCCGTATTGAGTTCAGTGCGGCCGTATTGAAGTTCAAAATGTTCAATACGGCCGTACTGAACCTCTGGGAGGCCGTATTGGGCTTCATTCCTCCCACTTTTCTTATTTTAGCTATTCTAAGACCTCTAAACCTACAGATAGTCATCCTATGGTCTTCTGGGAGTCCTTCCGGCTGACTTTCCTTTGGTCTTCGAGAGTCTTCAAGCTTTATTTCTGACCCGGACAATTTTAGGGGTCTACAAGGCAATGTGCCCTCGACCAAGACACTTAAAGCACTTGATGTCATTTGTCTTAGTTTCTTTGGAAGATGTCCTTTGAGAGGTTTCTTTTTCTTTTTCTTTAGGAAAAGAGTTGGAAGAGGGGCCCTCCTTCTTGAAACTCTTGGAATAAGATGGAGTGGAGTCTTTTCTAAAAGTTTTCCTTTTGAGTTGGCGCTCCACTCTAGAACAAAGTTGAACAAGTTCATTCAAATCCCTATATGGTAAGAGTTCAACTTTGTCTCTTATTTCAAGGTTAAGACCACTTTGGAATCTTGAGATGGTGGTCTTCTCTTCTTCCCTTATCCCAGCCCTCATCATGAGTAACTTCATAGATTGCCTATATTCTTCCACACTAGATGACCCTTGTTTCAATCTTTGTAGCTTGTCCATAAGCTCACGGTCATAGTATGGAGGAATCTTCCTCCTTCTCAAGGCACTACGAAGCTCATTCCAATATTGAATTGGAGGCTCATGGTTTATTCTTCTATGTTTTTCTAAGGAGGTCCACCAATACATGGCATGCCCTTGGAAGCTAAGGGTTTCCAAAGAAACCTTTCTCTCTTCACTCACTCCATGGCAAGAAAATAATTGTTCTACTTTCATTTCCCAATCCAAATAAGTTTCAACATTGTCTTTGCCATGGAATGCGGGAAGAGTGATGTGGGGTTCCCTATTGGAAGACTCCCTACGTCTATGTTGCATTGGGGGTCTTTGATAGTAATCATCATTGTGATGAATACTATAGAAGACATCACTTGGAGGTTGGGTATGATGCCCTTCCTCCTCATGAACACTTGAATGTTTCATATGCCCCTTGCCTTTTGAGGATTTAGGAGAAGTGGCTCTTGGTTTTGAACCACTAGCCTCTCCTCCCACAACTAGCCTAGCAAGCAACCTTTTTATCTCCTCATTATTTTTTTCAAATTCTTTTTCTTTTCTTCTCAATTCTTCCTCTCTTTTTATATTTTCCTCTTCTTTTTTTCTTAGGTACTCTATTAGTTGCCTAAGTTCATCCTTAACACTAGACCTAGAACTACTTGAATTATGACCATGGACACTAGAATGATCACTCATCTTTGATCCAAAAAGGTTTTCACAAAGTTGTTTTCAAAAAGGTTTGAAAAAAAGTTTTCACAAAGAGTGAGTGATAAAAGGTTTTCACAATTGTTTTTCAAGGTGCAAGATAGGTAGGAAAAAGGCCTAAGTGTACAAAGTGAACTATCAAAGGGAGGTGGACTACTAGGAATCACTTAATAACCAAGCCTTATCAAGTAATAATCACTAAGCCTTTTCCACTTTTCTCACAAAACAAGTTGGAACAACAAGAAAGTGTGTGTGTGCACGTTCCCCCTAGTAGGCAAAAGCAAGCCTTCTAAACGGATTTGGAGACAAAGATAAAATCCTAAACAATTACACTACCAAAAGCTTTAAAACATGCAAAAGGAAAGCACTTAAAACATATACTAGTCGAGGTCCTAGGTGAATGTTTTCAAATCACCTTCAACTACACGAAATTAAACCAAAATGAAGAGGTTTAAAAACGGCCAATTACAAACCAAAATAAAGAAAGGAGGCCCAAATACAAGTGGCCTAAAAGAAATCAAGCAAAAATATGAAAAGAAAAAAATTTTAGGTCTTCAACTCCTCGACTTGGGTTCCTTCACAATGAGCAAACTTGTTAGTCCTCTTCAAGTGTTTAAACACTCCTTTTGTGTGGTGTAAATCCCTCCAAAGGCCAGGTTTGGATTCGGTTCACTCCTCCACTCAAATCCACCAAAAGTTTGCTAGTTTGCTAGATAGGTTCTTCACCTACATTCAAAATGAAACCAACCCAAAGAGCAAGAGTCCAAGAAATAAAAAATGAAAAAGCACAATTAGGAAAGGATAAACTTAGAGAGAATTGATTGAGACAAAACAAAAGAGGCCAAAGAAAAGACAAACTAAAATTAAGACAATTAAAAAGGAAGCACACAAAAGAGTAATCCTAGAATGACACTAGAATGGATTGGTGTTTAGTCCACTTGCTTAAGTATTTTATATGATTCAGTCCACCCACCCTTAGGGTCTCAAAATAGGTTCAATAAGGTCAATAAGGTCTTAAGTCCGACTCCTAAGTGCATAGGTAAAGGTCCAAGTCCACAAGTCTAGCAACAAGTCCCTTTTTTTTTTGGTCAAATTTTTTTTTTGTTCTTGCTTTTCTTTTCTTTTCAAGTCACTTTTTTTTTAATATTCCTTGGGTCCAACTTCTTTTCTTTAATGTTCAGCCCATATTTTGCTTAGGTTTTGCACTTGTGGATGGGAAAATTTAGGTCAAATTTAGGAGAAAGAGAAAGGAGACAAGTGGCGTGTTCTTAGAGGGTTTTAGGGAATCTTTTTAGTGGAATTGGTCTTGTACTATTTAGGACAAGGTTTTTTGTACTAAATTTCCAGCACACCTCTTAGATTCTTTTAGGGTTATTAAGCATCAAATAAAGACCATAACAAGTGGAATGCAAGGGAAAAGTGGGCAGCAAGTTAGATGCATGTGCAAGGAAGCATTTCACACATGGAAACTCAAAAATACAAGGAACATGCTAGGACTAAGTAGCATGCATGAATGACCCCTAGAAAGCTTCTGTATGTCACGCCCACTATTATGGTATTATTTTTTATTCATGCATTCATGCAAAGTGTTTGGCATACATACATGGAATTTTTTTGACAAAATATAGGAAACAAAACTTTGACAAAACTTAAAAGATTCAAAAATCAAAAAGGCATGTTTATAATGTTCTTCATGTTCATATGAGACTCAACCTAAAAAAATGAAAAGCATGGAAACACCTAGAAATGGAAACCTATAATATTCAAGGAAGGCTCACAAGGAACAAAGAATGAGTGTCGCCACCCGCCGAAACGGACATTGGCATTCGCGACGATGGTCGGACTCTTTTTAGTTTTGAAAAATGATGGATTGTTAGAACGACTTATTCTCAAACTGAGACCTCATCGAACTAACAATTTTTTTAAATGATTCTCACCAATCCATATTAATCCCAAACGGGACCCTCCATGGATTAGTGGTTTTCGCAAAAAAGGGTTCTTGGAGTCGCCACCAATGTTTTACTCAAAACATTGGAAAAAGACATAAGTCAATTGATTTTCGCAAATCAACTTTGGCCATTACAACCAGAGTTGGGTAAGGGAGTCGATTACGTGCGGGGAAGGTGTTAGCACCCCACAACGCCCCTTTCGGGTTCCCTATGACGGATTATTTCATAAATAATAGCGTAAAATTACTAAACTACCCCTATTTATTGGAACGATTATAAGTAAACTATCTACATGATGAAAGCTTTAAACGTGCAATGCAACAATCAAAAAAGCGGTAAAAGAAAGGATTTGGAAAGAAACCTTCGAAGCGTGCTTTTATATATTCAAAAAGGAATCTAGGAGGCTTTTTGGCGCTGCTTCCCACTACACGTTCGCTCGCTCCTTTCCCTAAAAATAATGTTTACTATGGAAATCAAAGAGATTTCCCTTCGACTTGTTCGAGTCTCAAGCTAATGGCTCGTGAACTCAAGAACTTAGTCGGATCGGCTCCCGGAGAGATTTCTAGGGCAGAGAATAGCTCAAAAACCCAAGAATACTCAGCTAGAGGGTGGAGGAATGCTCCAAAAGTGTGGGAGGACGAGCCAATGACGTCCTATTTATAGGATTGAGGCGCAGTACGGCCTAGGGGGTCAATACGGCCCGTACTGAGTTTTTGAACTACAGTACGGCCGTATTGAATTTGGTACGGCCGTACTGAAGTTCAAAAACTTCAGTACGGCCGTATTGATTTCACTACGGCCGTATTGTAGTTCAAATGGCTCAGTACGGCCATACTGAACCTCTAGGAGGGTGTATTGAGCTCCAATCCTCACATACCCTTATTCTAAGCTACTCTAAGACTTCTAGACCTACAAAGAATCATCCTAGGGTCTTCCAGGAGTCCTTCCGGCTGACTTTCCTTCGGTCTTCGAGAGTCTTTGAGTCTTATTTCCGACCCGGACAATTTTAGGGGTCTACAGCTGCCCCCCCTTTACTTAGTCGAACGGCTTTTTTGGTGTACCGGTTGACAAGTAAAGGAGTTGACCCAATTGTCCGGGGAGTAGGCCATCCTTCCGACTTGTAGTGTCTTCATGTGGGAAAATTGTTGAGTATCCTCTCCAGGGTGAGTATTAGTCGTCGCCTCTCCAGGCTCGTGCATACCTCGGTGTTTCTGACGACCTCGGTAGCGTGAGTTCGCCCTCTCCAGAGTCTGCATGCCTCCGTGTTTCTGACGACGTTGGCAGCTGCATACCTCCGTGTTTCTGACGACGTCAGTAGCTGAGTATTAGTCGTCGCCTCTCCAGGCTCGTGCATACCTCGGTGTTTCTGACAACCTCGGTAGCGTGAGTTTGCCCTCTCCAGGGTCTGCATGCCTCCATGTTTCTGACGACGTTGGCAGCTGCATACCTCTGTGTTTCTGACGACGTCGGTAGCTGAGTATTAGTCGTCGCCTCTCCAGGCTCGTGCATACCTCGGTGTTTCTGACGACCTCGGTAGCGTGAGTTTGCCCTCTCCAGGGTGAGTATTAGTCGTCGCCTCTCCAGGCTCGTGCATACCTCGGTGTTTCTGACAACCTCGGTAGCGTGAGTTTGCCCTCTCCAGGGTCTGCATGCCTCCGTGTTTCTGACGACGTTGGCAGCTGCATACCTCCGTGTTTCTGACGACGTCGGTAGCTGAGTATTAGTCGTCGCCTCTCCAGGCTCGTGCATACCTCGGTGTTTCTGACGACCTCGGTAGCGTGAGTTTGCCCTCTCCAGGGTCTGCATGCCTCCGTGTTTCTGACGACGTTGGCAGCTGCATACCTCCGTGTTTCTGACGACGTCGGTAGCTGAGTATTATTCGTCGCCTCTCCAGGCTCGTGCATACCTCGATGTTTCTGACGACCTCGGTAGCATGAGTTTGACCTCTCCAGGGTCTGCATGCCTCCGTGTTTCTGACGACGTTGGCAGCGTGAGTTTGCCCTCTCCAGGGTTGCATACCTCCGTGCTTCTGGTCACTTTGGTAGCGTGAGTTTGCCTTCTCCAGGGATTTGTGATGATTTTGTCTCCACAGTCCACGATGCTGCTTCGACAGTTGTTTTTGATTTTGGTGCCGCTGAGGGCTGGATAATGCAGGGATCTGTCTAGGGAATGTGCAGTTACTCATTGTAGACCCCTAAAATTGTCCGGGTCGGAAATAAGACTCGAAGACTCTCGAAGACCGAAGGAAAGTCAGCCGAAAGGACTCCTGGAAGACCTTGGAAGACCCTAGGATGATTCTTCATAGGTTTAGAAGTCTTAGAGTAGCTTAAAATAAGGATGTGAGAGGATTAAAGCTCAATACGGCCTCCTAGAAGTTCAGTACGGCCGTACTGAACAATTTGAACTACAATACGGCCGTACTGAAACCAATACGGCCATACTGAAGTTTTTGAACTTCAATACGGCCGTACTGTAGTTCAAAACTTCAGTACGGGCCGTATTGATGTTAGAGGCCGTACTGCGCCTCACTCCTATATATAGGACGTCATTTGGACATTTCCAGACATTTGAACACTTTTGGACACTTTCTCGACTCTCTTATTGAGTATTCTGGGGTTTTTGAGCAGTGTTCTGCCCTAGAAATCGCTCTGAGAGCCGATCCGACGAAGTTCTTGAGTCACGAGCCATTTGCTTGAGTCTCGAACCGAGTCGAAGGGAAATCTTTTTGATTTCCATAGTTAAAAATTATTTTTTAGGAAGGAGCGAGCGAGCGTGTAGAGGGAGGGAGCGCCAAAAAGCCTCCTAGATTCCGTTGAGATATATAAAAGCACGCTTCAAAGGTTTCTTTCCCAAAATCCCTTCTTTTACTGCTTTTTGATTGTTGCATATTTAAATTTGTCATCATGTAGATATCTCGTTAACAATCGTTTCTAATAAATAGGGGTAATTTAGTAATTTTACGCTGTTATTTAAGAAATAATCCGTCATAGGGAACCCTAAAGGGGCGTTGTGGGGTGCTAACACCTTCCTCACACGTAACCGACTCCCTTACCCAACTCTGGTTGTAATGGCCGAAGTTGATTTATAAAAATCAATTGCCTTATATCTTTTTCCAATGTTTTGAGTAAAACATTGGTGGCGACTCCAAGAACCCTTCTTTTGTGAAAACCACTAGCCCATGGAGGGTCTCGCTTGGGATTAACATGGATTGGTGAATCATTTTAATAAAATTGTTAGTTCGATGAGGTCTCAGTTTGAGAATAAGTCGTTCTAGCAATCCACCACTTTTCAAAAATTAAAAGGAGTCCAACCATCGTCGCGAATGCCATAGTCCGTTTCGGCGGGGTGGCGACAGATGGCGACTCCACTAGGGAAGTCTAGAGAGTCAGTCCCATTTAGTGATGGATTATTTCTAAAATAATAGTTTAAAATTACTTCATTACCCCTCACTTGTATGATAATATGTTTTATCTATGTGGTTTTTAATAACTGTTGTATGTTTAAATTTTCGCAATTGTTTGAAATAAAAACTGCACACAAACCTTTGCACACAACAGTTCCCTCTATACCCGGGGGCATGAGTGGAAAGCCATAGGGAGTGGATGTTAGTACAGCCGGTTGTCGAATGGGTCTATAGGTGCCCGTAGACCGTTGTCGGAAAGCATCACTCAAGGTGAATATGCACTTTTCTGCAGGATACCCCTACCTCGTGATTCGCTCGTGACTGTTCGTGGATGAGTGAATTGTTTGTGCATTGTTTATGTGACATTGTTTGAGCATACATTGCATTATTTAAACATACAACATTCCTTTTTAAATAAGAATAAATATGAATAAGAATCTTCCATTACATGGTGTTAACATCTACCTTCATCACATTCATATAGGTAGTTTCCCTTTTCACCCGAAAAATACAGAAAACAAAATACCCAAAGAAAAATATCCAAAAAAAAGATATTTATCCAAACCAAGCAATATCATGCATCATCTTAGGAGTATCCCGAAAACATGATAATGCTTAGTTGAAAAAACACAATGCATGCATATTCAACGCCATCATCTCATATCATGCGTTCTTATCAAAGATCATGGAGGGATCTAGGTTTGCATTTCATACATCCCTCCTAGTAATTCATTAATAATAGTAATAAAAAGAAAGGATTAAGCGATGCGTATGTTCAGAATGGATCGCACGCCATTTGTTATTAAGTGTAAGCCAACAACCGCGCCAAGCGAACGCACATCAACTCCGTTGTTGGTAATCATGACAAATAAAGGGGAAGGTCCGACACCGTTAAGGATCACTGCTCCAAGACCTTTCCCCTACGAATCAAATAAGGCTGTGCCGTGGATATACGACATCCATTCTTCTGCCGACAGCGATATCTCTAACATCGCTGGACTTGGGGGCATGACTAGGAGTGGCAGGATCTACACTCCCGAAAATCTTCATGATAAAGCTCCCAAGAATAAAGAAAAAGAAAAAAACCGACGAAAATAAAGAATCCGAGGATAAAGATCAAAGGACGAAGAGGAACCAAGATCCTTCTCGACGTTCTTTAAGCCAGATCTTTAGGAAGGCCGGTTCACAAGCGTCAAGGCCGGTCGTCGTCATCAAGTGTTCTTCTCCTTCTGATAGGGATGTATAAACCTGATGACTGTTAGAGATCACTCCTCGGGGACAGCCCGACCCCCGAGCCTCGATAGGGCACATGTTTCCTCTAGAATTATAATAAAATCATTCTTTATTATTTCTTATTGCTTCTTTTCTTGCTTGCAATAAATTTCTAGACCACATTATTTTAACCCTGTTTGAATAAGCATAAATGAGGTTAAAATCGTCTTAATAACAATAAACCCGCATCATTTTTATGTGGAAGTGTGCGTGACAACTTGGAGCACCTTTCCTTGGCCTCGACAAGTGCCATCATGGATAAAAAGAAATCATAAAAAAAAAGCTCGGCAGGAAACCCAAAAAAGGGGCTGCGCAAAAATAAGAGCAAAGAACCCGCTAGGAATCCCACGAAAGGGTGACCTAGGCAAAAATTAGGGTTGCAAAAATAAACAAAAACAAAGGTCCGCTGAGACGCCACAAAAGGGTGTTTTAGGCAAAAATAAGGACTATCAAAGAGCAAAAGAAACCCATGATGGTACCATGAACCGAATTCAAAAAGAAAGGTTCAAGGAAAGCTATCTAAGTTGTCAAATCACAACGTCAAATAACAAGACTTTCTTAACTTCATAAGTGTTTAATCAAACAAGCCTAAACACATGAGCCTACCTTGGCCAGCCATTCTTACAAAAACCATTTTCAAAATAATAATAATCCCCTCTAAAACACAAACTTTTGAACAAAAAGAATATCTTTCCTTTCTTTTCTCTTGTCCCAAACGATTTTAGAATAATCTAGTGGAAACATGGAGATATAGTGGTCAATAGGAGGGTTGATACATCTTCTAAAGGAAGGGAAGGATCACTTGGTTGATGACACCAATCTCGATATAACACGCATCATTCCTCGGTTACAGAAATCGGCATCGCACAGCCCGTCTGGAGGAATGGCAAAATTCAAACAGAGAAACGCATCGGTTAATTCTTTTGAAAAATGAATCAAATAGAATTAGGTGCATCATACCGCATACATGCATACAGATGATAGGTGTACTGGAAGATCACTTATTCTCTGTTTATTGAAAAAACAAACAAAAAAACAAAAAAAAAACAAAAAAACAAAAAAACAAAAAAACAAAAAATATAAACTTCAGAAAAAACAATGCGCCCGTACCATGTTCAGTACACCCGTACTAAAATCAGGGTTATGAACAAATTTTCAACTCAATACGGGCGTACCGAAATGAATACGGCAGCATTGGCCATAACGTCCACACCAATACGGGCGTATTGAATTCAATACGGCCCGTATTGGCCCATTCTCATTCATCACAACATCTTCATTCCTCTGCATACTTCATCTGTGAGTGTGTTTGAGATCCTTCCGTACAGAAAAAGCCAAAAATCAACAAAAAAGGCAAAAATATAGAAAAAGCCGAAATCAACAAAAAAGGCAGAAATTCAGAAAAAACAATAAATCGTACAGAATAACTGAGCCTGGAGAGGCTTGCCGAAATAATACTCCCCGATTGTACAGAATAACTGAGCCTGGAGAGGCTTGCCGAAATAATACTCCCTAGAGACTTCTTAGCTCACACTCTTGGACCAAATCCCCGGTAAGAGCTATCAAAGCAAGATCAGTAAGATCCCCCAATGGAAGCAATGACCATCCAAACGAAATATCCGAGTCAAAGGACTCAGACTTCCTCAGTGGAAGATAGCTTTCCAACTCAAGTGACGAGTGAAGCTAAGCCTGCAGAGGCTTTCTAAATAATACTCTGGGATACATAAGATCCTCAATTCCCATTCGCCTACTCAGAGGCACTCCTTCAAAAAGAGAAAAATCGAAAAGATCAATAACCATTCCCCAAGCGGAATCTGGCACTCAGCCGAACACCAAACATCAAGATAATTTGCCTACTCAGAGACACTCTTTCAAAAAAGAGAAATTCCGAAAAGATCAATAACCATTCCCCAAGCGGAATCCGGCACTCAGCCGAACACCAAACATCAAGATAATTCGCCTACTCAGAGGCACTCCTTCAAAAAGAGAAAAAATCAAAAAGAGTCACCCGAATAAGGATAACCGGGATACTCCACCAACGTCGAAAGGACGTCAGCCAATCATAAGGCATCGCTCACCTCAGAAAGAGCATCTTTGTGTCTGCATCCCCAAGGAATCAGAATTTCCCCAGTGGGCACCAACTACGCAATAGAGAGTTGGGACACAAGAACCTATGAGTAACTGCACATCCCCTAGACGGATCCCTGCGTTATCCAGCCTTCAGCGGAATCAAAATCAAAAACAACCGTCGAAGCAGCATCATGGACTGTGGAGACAAAATCATCACAATAGAATCCCCCAGCGGATAACAGCCTACGCAGAGGCAATAAAACCAGAAAATCAAAAAGAGTCACCCGAATAAGGATAACCGGGATACTCCACCAACGTCAAAAGGACGTCAGCCAATCATAAGGCATCGCTCACCTCAAAAGGAGCATCTTTGTGTCTGCACCCCCAAGGAATCAGAAATTCCCCAGTGGGCACCAACTACGCAATGGAAAGTTGGGACACAAGAACCTATGAGTAACTACACATCCCCTAGACGGATCCCTGCGTTATCCAGCCCTCAGTGGCACAAAAATCAAAAACAATCGTCGAAGCAGCATCGTGGACTGTGGAGACAAAATCATCGCAAATCCCTGGAGAGGGCAAACTCACACTGCCAACGTCGTCAGAAACACGGAGGCAGACCCTGGGGAGGGCAAACCGCAGACCCTGGAGAGGGCAAACTCACACTGCCAAAGTGATCAGAAACACGGAGGCAGACCCTGGGGAGGGCAAACCGCAGACCCTGGAGAGGGCAAACTCACGCTACCAAAGTGATCAGAAACACGGAGGTATGCAACCCTGGGGAGGGCAAACCGCAGACCCTGGAGAGGGCAAACTCAGGTACCGAGGTTGTCAGAAACACCAAGGTAGAGCCTGGAGAGGCGGTACTCACGCTACCCCCGTCGTCAGAAACACGGAGGTATGCAACTTCCAGCTCGAGCGACGAGTGAAGCTAACCTTGGAGAGGGCAAACTCACGCTACCAAAGTGATCAGAAACACGGAGGTATGCAACCCTGGGGAGGGCAAACCGCAGACCCTGGAGAGGGCAAACTCAGCTACCGAGGTTGTCAGAAACACCAAGGTAGAGCCTGGAGAGGCGGTACTCACGCTACCCCCGTCGTCAGAAACACGGAGGTATGCAGCTTCCAGCTCGAGCGACGAGTGAAGCTAAGCCTGGAGAGGCGGTACTCACGCTACCCCCGTCGTCAGAAACAACGGAGGTATGCAGCTGTCAAGGTCGTCAGAAACAACCAAGACAGAGCCTGGAGAGGCGGTACTCAGCCACCAATGTCGTCAGAAACAACGGAGGTGTGCAACTGCTAACGTCGTCAGAAACAACGGAAGCAGAGCCTGGAGAGGCGGTACTCAGCTACCGAGGTTGTCAGAAACACCGAGGTATGCACGAGCCTGGAGAGGCGACGACTAATACTCAACCTGGACAGGCTACTCAACAATTTTCCACCGGAAGACACTACAAGTCAGAAGGATGGCTCATTCCCCGGACAATTGGGTCAACTCCTTTACTTGTCAACCGGTACACCAAAAGGCCGTTTGTCTAAGTAAAGGGGGGGCAGCTGTAGACCCCTAAAATTGTCCGGGTCAGAAATAAGACTCAAAGACTCTCGAAGACCGAAGGAAAGTCAGCCGAAAGGACTCCTGGAAGACCCTGGAAGACCCTAGGATGATTCTTCATAGGTTTAGAAGTCTTAGAGTAGCTTAAAATAAGGATGTGGGAGGATTGAAGCTCAATACGGCCTCCTAGAAGTTCAGTACGGCCGTACTGAACAATTTGAACTACAATACGGCCGTACTGAAACCAATACGGCCATACTGAAGTTTTTGAACTTCAATACGGCCGTACTGAAACCAATACGGCCGTACTGTAGTTCAAAACTTCAGTACGGGCCGTATTGATGTCAGAGGCCGTACTGCGCCTCACTCCTATATACAGGACGTCATTTGGACATTTCCAGACATTTGAACACTTTTGGACATTTTCTCGACTCTCTTATTGAGTATTCTGGGGTTTTTGAGCAGTGTTCTGCCCTAGAAATCGCTTTGAGAGCCGATCCGACGAAGTTCTTGAGTCACGAGCCATTTGCTTGAGTCTCGGACCGAGTCGAAGGAAAATCTTTTTGATTTCCATAGTTAAAAATTATTTTTTAGGAAGGAGCGAGCGAGCGTGTAGAGGGAGGGAATAATCCTTCTTTTACTGCTTTCTGATTGTTGCATATTTAAATTTGTCATCATGTAGATATCTCATTAACAATCGTTTCTAATAAATAGGGGTAATTTAGTAATTTTATGCTGTTATTTAAGAAATAATCCGTCATAGGGAACCCTAAAGGGGCGTTGTGGGGTGCTAACACCTTCCTCACACGTAACCGACTCCCTTACCCAACTCTGGTTGTAATGGCCGAAGTTGATTTATAAAAATCAATTGCCTTATATCTTTTTCCAATGTTTTGAGTAAAACATTGGTGGCGACTCCAAGAACCCTTCTTTTGTGAAAACCACTAGCCCATGGAGGGTCCCGCTTGGGATTAACATGGATTGGTGAATCATTTTAATAAAATTGTTAGTTCGATGAGGTCTCAGTTTGAGAATAAGTCGTTCTAGCAATCCACCACTTTTCAAAAATTAAAAGGAGTCCAACCATCGTCGCGAATGCCATAGTCCGTTTCGGCGGGTGGCGACACTCATAGGTTCTTGTGTCCCAACTTTCCATTGCGTAGTTGGTGCCCACTGGGGAAATTCTGATTCCTTGGGGATGCAGACACAAAGATGCTCTTTCTGAGGTGAGCGATGCCTTATGATTGGCTGACGTCCTTTCGACGTTGGTGGAGTATCCCGGTTATCCTTATTCGGGTGACTCTTTTGATTTTCTGGTTTTGTTGCCTCTGCGTAGGCTGTTATCCGCTGGGGGATTCTGTCGTATTGATCTTGATTGGCCTCTTCTGTTTAGGCGGATTATCTTGACGTTCGGTGTTTGGTTGGATACCGAATTCCGCTTGGGGAATGGTTATTGATCTTTTCGGATTTTCTCTTTTTAAAGGAGTGCCTCTGAGTAGGCGAATGGGGATTGAGGATCTTATGTATCCCAGAGTATTATTTAGAAAGCCTCTTCAGGCTTAGCTTCACTCGTTGCTCGAGTTGGAAAGCTATCTTCCACTGAGGAAATCTAAGTCCTTTGACTCGGATATTTTTTTTGGATGATCATGCTTCCATTGGGGAATCTTGCTGATCTTGCTCTGATAGCTTTCACTGGGAATTCGGCCCAAGAGTGCAAGCTGAGATGTCTCTGGGGAGTATTATTTCGGCAAGCCTCTCCAGGCTCAGTTATTCTGTATGATTGTTGGATTTTCTGAATTTTTTGCCTTTTTTGTCGATTTTTCGGCTTTTTCTGTTGGCTGCTGTCATACACAAGAAATTTTTCCTATTTTTCTATTTTATGCGATAAGGTCTTTGAATGTGCAACTAATGTGTGTGATGCACAAAATAATGGGCCAATGCGGGCCGTATTGAATTCAATACGCCCGTATTGGTGTGGACGTTATGGCCAATACGACCGTATTCATTTCAGTACGCCCGTATTGAGTTGAAAATTTGTTCATAACACTAATTTTAGTACGGGCGTACTGAACATGGTACGGGCGCATTGTTTTTTCTGAAGTTCATTTTTTTTTTTTTCAATAAACAGAGAATAAGTGATCTTCCAGTACACCTATCATCTGTATGCATGTATGCGGTATGATGCACCTAATTCTATTTGATTTATTTTTCAAAAGAATTAACCGATGCGTTTCTTTGCTTGGATTTTTGCCATTCCTCTAGACGGGCTGTGCGCTGCCGATTTCTGTAACCGAGGAATGATGCGTATTATATCGAAATTGGTGTCATCAACCCAGTGATCCTTCCCTTCCTTTAGAAGACGTATCAACCTTCCTATTGACCACTATATCTCCATGTTTCCACTAGATTATTCTAAAATCGTTTGCCTAAAACACCCCTTTATGGCGTCTTAGCGGACCTTTGTTTTTGTTCATTTTTGCAACCCTAATTTTTGCCTAGGTCACCCTTTCGTGGGATTCCTAGCGGGTTCTTTGCTCTTATTTTTGCGCAGCCCCCATTTTGGGTTTCCTGCGAGCTTTTTTTGTTTTTAGGATTTTGTCCTTAAAGGATTTCTTTTTTATCCATGATGGCACTTGTCGAGGCCAAGGAAAGGTGCTCCAAGTTGTCACACACACTTCCACATAAAAATGATGCGGGTTTATTGTTATTAAGACGATTTTAACCTCATTCATGCTTATTCAAACAGGGTTAAAAATAATGTGGTCTAGAATTTTATTGCAAGCAAGAAAAGAAGTAATAAGAACTAATAAAGAACGATTTTATTATAATTCTAGCGGAAACATGTGCCCTATCGAGGCTCGGGGGTCGGGCTGTCCCCGAGGAGTGATCTCTAACAGTCATCAGGTCTATACATCCCTATCGGAAGAAGAAGAGCACTTGATGACGAAGACCGGCCTTGACGCTTGTGAACCGACCTTCTTAAAGATCTGGCTTAAAGAACGTCGAGAAGGATCTTGGTTCCTCTTCGTCCTTTGATCTTTATTAGGGTTGTATCCTAACCCTTGTTTCCCCGGATTATCCTTAATAATGGGTAGCTCGGGAATTCCTTGGGAATCCTTGCCAAGTCCTTGTCCAGGCAAGTATCCGTTCTTGGTGAGCATGTAGGCTACCTTCTTCATTTCTCGGGGAAACGTTTCGACATTGGCAATCTCCAATGCTTGGAAGGCGGTCTCTAGAGCTTCCTCTGCTTCATCCACGTAAGGTATGGCAGATGGCTTGCTGATGAGTATGTCATCTTCGGCTTGTACGGTCACCAGCTTGTCACCCACTATGAATTTGACTTTCTGGTGGAGCGTAGAGGGAACAGCTTTCGCATCATGAATCCAAGGTCGGTCGAGGAGACAGCTGTACGCGCGAGTAATGTCCATCACTTGAAATTCGACATTAAAGATGGTGGGTCCAATTTGGATTGGAAGATTAATTTCTCCCACCACTTCTCTTTTAGAACCGTCGAAAGCTCGGACGATCATGTTGCTCGGGCGCATTTGGATTCCCTTGATTGCCACTTGATCAAACGTTCTTTTTGGCATCACATTCAAGGAAGATCCATTATCCACCAAGACTTTAGCGATGTGATATTCCTTGCACTTTACAGAGATGTGCAAGGGCTTGTTGTGATTCGGTCCCTCAGCGGGGATTTCTTCATCGGTGAAAGTGAGGTGATCATTAGCCGTGATGTGACTAACAATCCCCTCAAATTTGTTCTGGGAGATAGTGTG
Organism: Cajanus cajan; assembly: GCF_000230855.2. NCBI lineage: Eukaryota > Viridiplantae > Streptophyta > Magnoliopsida > Fabales > Fabaceae > Cajanus > Cajanus cajan. The sequence goes on along the minus strand of NC_138521.1, from coordinate 33,898,586 downwards.
CGACACGTATGCCTCGTTCAAGACTTTCAATAGAGCTTGCCGATGCGGTTCGGAGCATAGGATCAACGACAACAGAGTAATCTTTGCTGGCGTCCTATGAAGTTGATCCACGATGGAGTACTCGCTCTGTCGGATATATTTTAACAGCTCGTCGGTCTCCTCCTCGGATTCTTTATTTTCCTCGGTTTTCTCCTTTTCTTTTTCCTTTCCTTTATTCTTGGGAGCTTTATCATGAATATCTTCGGGAGTGTAGATCCTGCCACTCCTAGTCGTGCCCCCAAGTCCAGCGATGTTAGAGATATCGCTGTCGGCAGAAGAATGGATGTCGTATATCCATGGCACAACTTTATTCGATTCGTAGGGAAAAGGTCTTGGAGCAGTGATCTTCAACGGTATCGGACCTTCCCCTTTATTCGTCTTGATTACCAACAACGGAGTTGATGTGCGTTCGCTTGGCGCTGTTGTTGGTTTACACTTAATAAAAAACGGCGTGCGATCCATTCTGAACATACGCATCGATTAATCCTTTCTTTTTATTAATGTTATTAATAAATTACTAGGAGAGATGTATGCAAATGAATGACTATGAAATGCAAAGGCAATTGAAAGATTTCATAGATCTCAAAAATTCAATTTATTAATCAAAGAAAGTGTACAACTCATTATACAATGCTTCGAAGCAAATTTTTACAAAATGAGAAAAGCCGATAGAAACCCACAGGCGGGTTCATGTTTCTTTTCCATTCAACTTCGGTTTCCTCTACATGACGGGCCATTGCTTCGGCTTGCGTATGGACCGCTTGGCTCATATTATCACGCATGAGTTCCATCATTTGCGCCATTTGCTCCTTGAGCTGTGAGAGCTCAGCCGTAAGCTTCTTATTTTGTTCCTCCAACGCGTCCATCTTCTTGATTTTCTGCGCGCGCGTGAGGACAGAGAGATGACCAGCCACTTTCTAAAATGAATGTTTAATTAGTTTATTTTATGGAATGAATACGCTCTTGACATGAGCTTGATAACCCTCCATTTTTAAGGCGCTGCCTTTTTAAAACGGAGTGTTACCACCCTCCTTGACTTATGATCCCTCCCCAACGGAGAATCTCGATAATTATGGGTCTCTTTTACTCATGTCAAGAGGTATTGGTGAACCTAGAATGCATGGTTTATGAGGATGCATGATATCTTATTGGTAATGATGCACATGCTCCTCACTTTTATTATATTTTCACACATGGTCTTTCTTCTCATGTCATGGTATTTTCATGCATGGGGATTATTCTTTAGACCTTATCACGAGGTTTATTATTAATGCACAAACAATATCACATAAACCTATACACAAACAATTCACTCATCCACGAACAGTCACGAGCGAATCACGAGGTAGGGGTATCCTGCAGAAAAGTGCATATTCAAGGTGGTTCTAACTGTTCTCACCGGTCTGAGGCCCCCAAGGTGCCCCCATTATAGGGACCCAATTCCTCTCGTCGTAAGTCGATGGAAAGTTCCAACGCACTGTCGGACTCGAGTTCATGGTTATCACCTTGAGTGATGTTTTCCGACAACGGTCTACGGGCACCTATAGACCCATTCGACAACCGGCCGTACTAACATCCACTCCCTATGGCTTTCCACTCATGCCGCCGGGTATAGAGGGAACTGTTGTGTGCAAAGGTTTGTGTGCAGTTTTTATTTCAAACAATTGCGAGAATTTAAACATACAACAATTATTAAAGCCAAATAGATAAACATGTTATCATACAAGTGAGGGGTAAAAAAGTAATTTTAAACTATTATTTTAGAAATAATCCATCACTAAATGGGACTGACTCTCGAGGCTTCCCCAGTGGAGTCGCCATCTGTCGCCACCCCGCCGAAACGGACCTTGGCAATCGCGACGATGGTCGGACTCTTTTTAATGTTTTGAAAGTGGTGGATTGCTAGAACGACTTATTCTCAAACTGAGACCTTGTCGAGCTAACAATTTTATTAAATGATTCACCAATCCATGTTAATCCCAAGCGGGACCCTCCATGGATTTGTGGTTTTCGTAAAAAGAAGGGTTCTTGGAGTCGCCACCAATGTTTTACTCAAAACATTGGAAAAAGGGATAAGGCAATTGATTTTCGCAAATCAACCTTGGCCATTACAACCAGAGTTGGGTAAGGGAGTCGGTTACGTGTGGGGAAGGTGTTAGCACCCCACAACGCCCCTTTCGGGTTCCCTATGACGGATTATTTATTAAATAATAGCGTAAAATTACTAAATTACCCCTATTTATTATAAGCGATTATATATTAAATATCTACATGATGACGAATTTAAATATGCAACAATCAGAAAGCGGTAAAAGAAGGGATTTTTAGAGAAGAAACCTCTTGAAGCGTGCTTTTTATATATCAATGAAGTTTAGGAGGCTTTTTGGCGCTCCCTCCCTCTACAAGCTCGCTCGCTCCTTCCTAAAAAATAATTTTTACTATGGAAATCAAAAAGATTTCCCTTCGACTAGTTCGAATTCTCAAGCTAAATGCTTAGAACTCAAGAACTTCGTCGGATCGGCTCTCGGAGAGATTCCTAGGGCAGAACACTGCTCAAAAACCCCAGAATACTCAAGGAGAGAGTCCAAGAAGTGTGGAAAAAGTGTGGAATGATGTCCAAATGACGTCCTATTTATAGGGATGAGGCGCAGTACGGCCCCTGGGTTCAATACGGCCCGTATTGAGTTTTTGTACTTCAATACGGCCGTATTGAATTCAGTACGGCCGTATTGAAATACAGAAACTTCAATACGGCCGTATTGGTTTCAGTACGGCCGTATTGTAGTACAAAATGTGCAGTACGGCCGTACTGAACTCCAAGGAGGCCGTATTGAGCTCCAAACCTCCCACTTCCTTATTTTTAGGTACTCTAAGACCTCTAAACCTACAGATAGCCATCCTATGGTCTTCTAGGAGTCCTTCTGGCTGACTTTCTTTCGATCTTTGAGAGTCTTCGAGTCTTATTTCCGACCCGGACAATTTTAGGGGTCTACAGCTGCCCCCCCTTTACTTAGTCAAACGGCCTTTTGGTGTACCGTTTGATAAGTAAAGGAGTTGACCCAATTGTCCGGGGAATAAGCCATCCTTCCGACTTGTAGTGTCTTCAGGTGGGAAAATTGTTGAGTAGCCTCTCCAGGTTGAGTTTGCCCTCTCCAGGGTGAGTATTAGTCGTCGCCTCTCCAGGCTCGTGCATACCTCCGCGCTTCTAGTTACTTTGGTAGCGTGAGTCTTGCCCTCTCCAAGGTGAGTATTAGTCGTCGCCTCTCCAGGCTCGTGCATACCTCCGCGCTTCTAGTCACTTTGGTAGCGTGAGTCTTGCCCTCTCCAGGGTTGCATACCTCTGTGCTTCTGATCACTTTGGTAGCGTGAGTCTTGCCCTCTCCAGGGTGAGTTTGCCCTCTCCAGGGTGAGTATTAGTCGTCGCCTCTCCAGGCTCGTGCATACCTCAGTGCTTCTGATCACTTTGGTAGCGTGAGTCTTGCCCTCTCCAGGGTGAGTTTGCCCTCTCCAGGGTGAGTTTGCCCTCTCCAGGGTGAGTATTAGTTGTCGCCTCTCCAGGCTTGTGCATACCTCAGTGCTTCTGATCACTTTGGTAGCGTGAGTCTTGCCCTCTCCAGGGTGAGTTTGCCCTCTCCAGGGTGAGTTTGCCCTCTCCAGGGTGAGTATTAGTCGTCGCCTCTCCAGGCTTGTGCATACCTCAGTGCTTCTGATCACTTTGGTAGCGTGAGTCTTGCCCTCTCCAGGGTGAGTTTGCCCTCTCCAGGGTGAGTTTTCCCTCTCCAGGGTGAGTATTAGTCGTCGCCTCTCCAGGCTTGTGCATACCTCAGTGCTTCTGATCACTTTGGTAGCGTGAGTCTTGCCCTCTCCAGGGTGAGTTTGCCCTCTCCAGGGTGAGTATTAGTCGTCGCCTCTCCAGGCTTGTGCATACCTCAGTGCTTCTGATCACTTTGGTAGCGTGAGTCTTGCCCTCTCCAGGGTGAGTTTGCCCTCTCCAGGGTGTTGCCTCTCAACATGGGCAGCTGAGTTTGCCCTCTCCAGGGTTTTGCCTCTCAACATGGGCAGCTGAGTTTGCCCTCTCCAGGGTTTTGCCTCTCAACATGGGCAGCTGAGTTTGCCCTCTCCAGGGTTTTGAGATAAGTTTGTCTCCACAGTCCACGATGCTGCTTCGACGATTGTTTTTGATTTTTGTGCCACTGAGGGCTGGATAACGCAGGGATCCGTCTAGGGGATGTGCAGTTACTCATAGGTTCTTGTGTCCCAACTTTCCGTTGCGTAGTTGGTACCCATTGAGGAATTTCTGTTTCCTTGGGGTGTAGACACGAAGATGCTCTTTCTGATGTGAGCGATGCCTTATGATTGGCTGACGTCCTTTCGACGATGGTGGAGTATCCCGGTTATCCTTATTCGGGTGACTCTTTTGATTTTCCGGTTTTGTTGCCTCTGCGTAGGCTGTTATCCACTGGGGGATTTTGTCGTTTTGTTGTGATTAGCCTCTTCTATTAGGCAGATCATCTTGACGCTTGATGTTTGGCTGAGAGCCGGATTCCACTTGGGGAATGATTATTTGTCTTTTGTGATTTTTCTTGAAGGGGTGCCTCTGAGTAGGCTGTAGACCCCTAAAATTGTCCGGGTCGGAAATAAAGCTTGAAGACTCTCGAAGACTGAAGGATAATCAGCCAGAAGGACTCCTCGAAGGCCCTAGGAGGGTTCTCTGTAGGTCTAGAGGTCTTAGAATAGCTCAAAATAAAGAAGTGGAGGGAAAAAGCCCAATACGGCCGTACTGAACCCCAATACGGCCGTATTGAAGCTTCAATATGGCCACAGTGAACTCAATACGGCGTATTGAAGTTTCTGAAACTTCAATACGGCCGTACTGAAATCAATACGGCCGTATTGAAGCTTCAATACAGCCGTATTGAATTCAATACGGCCGTATTGAAATTTCTGAACTTCAATACGGCCGTATTGAACTTCAATACGACCGTATTGAAGTTCAAAAATTTCAATACGGCCGTATTGCCCCTGTAGGCCGTATTGAGGCCCATTCCTATAAATAGGAGGCCATTTGGACGTCCTACCACACTTTTCAACATAGTTTGAACCCTCTCCTTGAGTATTCTGGGGTTTTTGAGCAGTGTTCTGCCCTAGAAATCACTCGGAGAGTTGATCCGACGAAGTTCTTGAGCCCCGAGCCATTTTGCTTGAGGATCGAACCTAGTCGAGGGGAAATCTTTTTGATTCCCTTAGTTAAAATTTTGTTCTAGGAGAGCGAGGAGCGGGCTTGTAGAGCGTGGGAACGCCAAAACGCTTCCCAGTTCTTTGCAATATATAAAAGCACGCTTCAAGAGGTTTCCTTTCAATCCTTCCTTTTACTGCTTTCTGTGTGTATATTTAAACTGTCATCATGTAGATAGTCAATTCATAATTGTTTAGAATAAATAGGGGTAATTTAGTAATTTTACGCTGTTATTTTAGAAAATAATCTGTCATAGGGAACCCGAAAGGGGCGCTGTGGGGTGCTAACACCTTCCCCACGCGTAACCGACTCCCTTACCCAACTCTGGTTGTAGTGGCCAAAGTTGATTTTTAAATCAATTGCCTTATCCCTTTTTCCAATGTTTTGAGTAAAACATTGGTGGCGACTCCACGAACCCTCCTTTTGTGAAAACCACTAATCCATGGAGGGTCCCGCTTGGGATTAATATGGATTAGTGAGCCTTTTAATAAAATTGCTCGTTTGACGAGGTCTCAGTTTGAGAATAAGTCATTCTAGCAATCCACTATTTTTAAACAAATAAACGAGTCCAACCATCCTTCGCGAATGCCGAAAGCCCGTTTCGGGCCGGTGGCGACAGATGGCGACTTCACTGGGGAAGCCTCGAGAGTCAGTCCCATTTAGTGACAGATTATTTTTAACAAATAATAGTTAAAATTACTTCATTACCCCTTGCTTGTATTATAATATGTTTTATTATATGGCTTTAAATAACTGTTGTATGTTTAAATTCCGCAATTGTTTGAAATAAAAAACTGCACACAAACCTTTGCACACAACAGTTCCCTCTATACCCGGGGGCATGAGTGATTAACCATAGGGAGTGGATGTTAGTACGGCCGGTTGTCGAATGGGTCTATAGGTGCCCGTAGACCGTTGTCGGAAAACATCACTCAAGGTGATAACCATGAACTTGAGTCCGACGGTGCGTTGGAACTTTCCATCGACCTACGACGAGAGGAATTGGGTCCCTATAATGGGGGCACCTTGGGGGCCTTGGACTGGTGAGAACAGTTAGAACCTACCTTGAATATGCACCATTTCTGCAGGAGACCCCTACCTCGTGATTCGCTCGTGACTGTTCGTGGATGAGTGAATTGTTTGTGTAAATGTTTACGTGCAATTGTTTGTGCATTAATAAATAACCTCGTGATAAGGTCTAAAAAATTCCCCATGCATAAAAAACCATGACATGAGAGGAAAGACCATGTGTGAAAATATAATAAAAGTGAGAAGCATGTACATCATTACCAATAAGACATCATGCATCCTCATAAAAACATACATTTTAGGATCACCAATACCTCTTGACATGAGTGAAAGAGACCCATGACTATAGAGATTCTCCGTTGGGGAGAAATCATAGATAAAGAAGGGTGGTAAACTTCCGTCTTAAAAAGGCAGCGCCTTAAAGATGGAGGTTTATCAAGCTCATGTTAAAAAGTGTATTCATTCCATAAAATAAACTAACTAAACATTCATTTTAGAAAGTGGCTGGTCATCTCTCTGTCCTTACGCGCGCACGGAAAATCAAGAAAATGGAAGCATTGGAGGAGCAAAACAAAAAGCTCACAACCGAGCTTTCACAGCTCAAAGAGCAGATGGCGCAAATGTTGGAACTCATGCGTCACCATAACATTCATGGATCTCATCACAATGACCATGGGTCCCATCATGAGGAGGAGGAGCATGAAGAAGATCCTCCACATGCCATACCTCTTGGGGCTGGAATTATGATCAAAGAGCCCGAGGTTTCAAAAGAACAATTCCACGCCCTAGAGGATCGGCTAAGGGCTATGGAGGGGTATGATTTTGATATCAAAGATGCCGCCGACATGTGCTTAGTGAGGGATATTCAATTCCCTCCCAAATTTAAAGTGCCAGATTTCCCGAGATACGTGGGATCGACTTGCCCCAAGAGTCATCTCACCATGTACTGCCGAAAGATGGCTGCATATGCCACAAACGAAAAGCTCTTGATTCATTGCTTTCAAGAGAGCTTGGCTGAAACTGCACTCAACTGGTATATGCAGCTAGATGGAAATCAAGTATGTACATGGAGGCAGTTGGCCGACGCCTTTCTCAAGCGCTACAAATACAACATCGACCTAACACCTGATAGGTCAGATCTTCAAGCCTTGAGTAAGACAAATGATGAATCCTTCAAGACGTACGCCCAACGATGGAGGGAGTTGGCGGCACAGATAGAGCCCCCGCTGTCAAATAAGGAGATGGTGTCCTTATTCATCAACTCGTTGACTGGTCCCTATTATGATAAAATGATAGGGAACACAACGACACTCTTCTCGGACATCATCACTATTGGGGAGAGAGTGGAACAAGGATTGAAAAGTGGGAAGCTAGCTAAGCCTTCCCAATCATTCGAGGCTAAGAAGACCTTCAGGAAGAAGAATGAGGGAGGAGTCAATGCTATAACCATATCCTCGGCTTCTTCCACTTCGAAGTCAGGAAGATCGCAATTCATCCCTGTGAAGAAGTTTGATAAACTTCCGACCACTTATAGCGATCTCCTTCCGAAGCTAGTAGAAGCCAAACTTCTAGCTCATGTTCCACCAAGGAAGATCGACCCACCTTACCCCGATTGGTACAAGCCACAAGACAAATGTTTATACCATTCGGGGGCACCAGGGCATTCAACAGAGAGATGCCTAGCTCTCAAATACAAGGTCCAAAACCTTATTGATGCTGGGTGGGTCACCTTCGATTCGACAGCGCCCGACGTGAGCAAGAATCCTCTACCAAAGCAGGAGTAGAGAATGGCAAGCCACAATAGGGCCCCTTCATATTTTTCTTCTCTTTTAGGGACTCATGATCAGTACCCGAGATCATGAGAACCTTTTCATGTAAATAAGGGTTTTTGTACATTTTACATATATCAATAAAGAGGCATTTCACACATCACTCTCTTTTGTTCTTTTCTCTCTTTCCTCATCAATATTAATAAATTCTAAACCTAAACAGAACCAATAAAATAATTGTGTCTGTAATTGTTCGCTCTAACCGGGATCCGAAGGTGAAAGGGTTGAGTTGGACAGTGATGAGGAGACCATTTCTCCGGATCTGCAAAGATTGCTAGATCAAGAAGCTCGTCAAGAGAAATTCGAAACCGTGAATTTGGGGCATGGCCGAAAGATAAAAGAGGTCAACATTGGGACCCATATCGGTGATGAAATAAGGACACATGCTTCCACTATGATTATAATAAAATCATTCTTTCTCATTGCTTCTTTTCTTGCTTATAATAAAATTCTAAACCACATTTTTTTTAACCCTGTTTGAATAAACATGAATGAGGTTAAAATCATCTTAATAATAATAAACCCACATCATTTTTATGTGGAAGTGTGTGTGTCAACTTGGAGCACCTTTTCTTGGCCTCAATAAGTGCCATCATGGATAAAGAAATCCTAAAGATAAAAAGACCCGCTAGGAATCCCACAAAAGGGTGACCTAGGCAAAAGTTAGGGTTACAATAATAAACAAAAACAAAGGTCCGCTAAAACGCCACAAAAGGGTGTTTTAGGCAAAAATAAGGACAATCAAAAAACAAAAGAAATCCATGATGGTAACATGAACCGAATTCAAAAAGAAAGGTTCAAGAGCAGCTATCCAAGTTGTCAAAATCACAACGTCAATAAACAAAGATTTTCTTAACTTCATAAGTGTTTAATCAAGCAAGCCTAAACACATAAGCCTACCTTGGCCATCCATTCTTACAAAAACCATTTTTGAAAAATAATCCCCTCTAAAATACAAACTTCAAAACAAAAATATCTTTCCCTTCTTTTCTCTCTTGTCCCAAAAGATTTTAGAATAATCTAGTGGAAGCATGGAGAAATAAATCATCACTGATAATGGATCTAATCTGAACAACAAAATGGTGGAAGAACTGTGCCAAGAATTCAAGATCCAACACCACAACTCTTCCCCATATCGGCCAAAGATGAATGGGGCAGTCGAGGCAACCAATAAGAACATCAAAAAAATAGTGCAAAAGACGGTTGTCTCATTTAAAGACTGACACGAGATGTTACCCTTCGCTCCTCATGGCTATAGGACTTCAGTACGTCCATTTACAGGAGCTACTCCATTCTCACTCGTTTATGGGGTGGAGGCAGTTCTACCCATCGAAGTCGAGATATTCTATCTAAGGGTAATCATGGAAACAAAACTTTCCGAGGCAGAATGGGTTCAAAGCCAATATGACCAGTTGAACCCTATCAAAAAGAAACGGCTGAACGCCATATGCCATGGTCAAGCCTATCAGAGGAAGATCAAAAAGGCTTTTGACAAGAAAGTCCACCCTCGAGTCTACCATGAGGGAGAGTTGGTAATGAAGAAATTACTACCAACTCAAAAGGACAAAATCGGAAAGTATGCCCCAAATCACGGAGGACCATACGTGGGAAAACGAGCCTTCTCAGGAGGAGCATTGATCCTCACAAACATGGATGGAGAAGAACTTCGATACTTAGTCAACACTGACGTGGTAAAGAAGTACTATGCTTGAAGACGTTGCTTGCATAGGCCCGCTAGGATGAAAACCCAAAAAGGGCGTCCTAGGCAAAAGTTAGGGCAAAATAAAAAGCCTGCCAGTACAAGGGTACTAGGCAAAACAAAGGCAAATTTACCCCGTTAGGATACGTCCTAAGCAAAAGTTAGGGGCAAAAGAATAAGATGTAAAAGCAAAGCAAGCAACGATCGCTTAAACCGAAAACCGAAAGGCGGTTCAAGTGATTATCTTCTAGAAGCAAGCATCTTGCAGCATCTACACTCCTGGCTCAGGCCGAAGCAATTAGGGGAACGTAAAGAGCAACAATTACAGATATAATTGTTAAGCCCAATGTATATAGCCTACCCTGGCCAGCCATTCTTCAGAAATTTCCTTCTGTATATCTTTCTGTAAAAACACTTGTGAATATCAATAAAAATATCCATTTGTTTCTTTTCTTTCTTGACCATGTGATTATGCCTCTGAATTGGTTTTTCATAAAATTGTACGAAATTCCATTAATAATCGGTCAATAAAAGAAAATTGGAGGGGTTCCTGTAAAATCCATAATCTCCTGCATAAAGGCTCACAAAAATACTCCCTCGCGTCAATGACAGAAAGTCCTCCAAGAAGAAGAGGATAGGGAGAGCCACTCACTTTTCTAAATAAATGAACAAAAGTAAAAAATTGTATTGCATTTGTGCATCACACACACATTAGTTGCACATTCAAAGACCTTATCATGAGGCAACCGCATAAAATAGAAAAATAGAAAATTGCTTGTGTATGACAGCAGCAAGCAAAATACAAAGATTCAGAAAATCAACAGCATCATACAGAATAACTGAGCCTGGAGAGGCTTGCCGAAAGAATACTCTCAAAATAACTGAGCCTGGAGAGGCTCGCCGAAATAATACTCTCTCAAAATAACTGAGCCTGGAGAGGCTCGCCGAAATAATACTCTCAGAATAATTGAGCCTGGAGAGGCTTGCCGAAATAATACTCGTACAGAATAATTGAGCCTGGAGAGGCTTGCCGAAACAATACTCCCACAGAATAATTGAGCCTGGAGAGGCTTGCCGAAATAATACTCCTACAAAATAACTGAGCCTGGAGAGGCTTGCCGAAATAATACTCTCTCATAAATCTAATTTCTTTAACACTTTTAATTTCTGTACAGCAAAAGCCAAAAACATAAAAAAGGCAAAATACAGAAAAAGCCAAAATCAGAAGAAAAGGCAAAATACAGAAAAAGCCGAAAATAAAAAAGGCAAGGATATAGAAAATCCAACAAACAATCTGTACCAAATAACTAAGCCTGGAGAGGCTTACCAAAATAATACTCCATATCCTCCACAGTATGCAGAATAACTGAGCCTGGAGAGGCTCGCAGAAATAATACTCCCCAGAGGGAACCTCAGCTCAAGCTCACGGAAAAATCCCCAGCGAGAGCTATCAAAGCAAAATCGACGCAATCCCCAATGGAAGTGCGATCATCCAAACAGTATATACAAGTCAAAGGACTTAACACTTCCTCGGTGGAAGATAGCTCTCCGACTCAAAGCACTGAGCGAGGCTAAGCCTGTAGAGGCTTCCTAAATAATACTCTGGGACACAATAAGATCCCCAAATCCCCAATCGCCTACTCAAGAGGCATCCCTGCAAAAAGGAGAAGAAAATCAAAAATATCAATAAGTATTCCCCAAGTGGAATCCGGCTCTTAGCCAAACATCGAACGTCAAGCCGATACGCCTAACAGAAGAGGCTAATCAAAATCAACGACAAAATCCCCCAGTGGATAACAGCCTACACAGAGGCAACACAATCAGAAAATCAAAGAGAGACACCCGAATAAGGATAACCGGGATACTCCACTCACGTCAAAAGGACGTCAGCCAAACATAAGGCATCGCTCAACTCAGAGAGCATCTGTGTCTACACCCCAAGGAGTCAAAAATTCCCATGGGTACCAACTAAGCAATGCAAGTTGGGACACAAGAACCTATGAATGACTGCACATCCCCTAGACGGATCCCTGCGTTATCCAGCCCTCAGCGGCACAAAATCAGAAAAACAAACCGTCGAAGCAGCATTGTGGACTGTGGAGACAAACTATACTCAACTACCTCATCTTTGAGAGGCAAAGTCTGGAGAGACGATACTCAAACGAAGTCTGGAGAGACGGTACTCAAACAAGGTCTGGAGAGACAATACTCAAACAAGGTCTGGAGAGACAATACTCAAACAAGGTCTGGAGAGACAATACTCAAACAAAGTCTGGAGAGACAATACTCAAACAAGGTCTGGAGAGACAATACTCAAACAAGGTCTGGAGAGACAATACTCAAACAAGGTCTGGAGAGACAGTACTCAAACAAAGTCTGGAGAGACAGTACTCGAAGTCTGGAGAGACAGTACTCGAAGTCTGGAGAGACAGTACTCAGAGTCTGGAGAGACGATACTCAAATAAAGTCTGGAGAGACAATACTCAAACAAAGTCTGGAGAGACAGTACTCGAGGTCTGGAGAGACAATACTCAAGGTCTGGAGAGACAATACTCAGCCATCAGCGTCGTCAGAGGCACGTTGGTGTTAAACTTAGCTACCGAGGTTGTCAGAAGCGCCAAGGTATGCAACAACCTGGAGAGGCTACTCAACAATTTTCCACCGGAAGACATTACAAGTCAGAAGGTCGGCACATCACCCGGACAATTGGGTCAACTCCTTTACTTGTCAGCCGGTACACCAAAAGACCGTTTGACTAAGTAAAGGGGGGGCAGCTGTAGACCCCTAAAATTGTCCGGGTCGGAAATAAAGCTTGAAGACTCTCGAAGACTGAAGGATAATCAGCCAGAAGGACTCCTCGAAGGCCCTAGGAGGGTTCTCTGTAGGTCTAGAGGTCTTAGAATAGCTCAAAATAAAGAAGTGGAGGGAAAAAGCCCAATACGGCCGTACTGAACCCCAATACGGCCGTATTGAAGCTTCAATATGGCCACAGTGAACTCAATACGGCGTATTGAAGTTTCTGAAACTTCAATACGGCCGTACTGAAATCAATACGGCCGTATTGAAGCTTCAATACAGCCGTATTGAATTCAATACGGCCGTATTGAAATTTCTGAACTTCAATACGGCCGTATTGAACTTCAATACGACCGTATTGAAGTTCAAAAATTTCAATACGGCCGTATTGCCCCTGTAGGCCGTATTGAGGCCCATTCCTATAAATAGGAGGCCATTTGGACGTCCTACCACACTTTTCAACATAGTTTGAACCCTCTCCTTGAGTATTCTGGGGTTTTTGAGCAGTGTTCTGCCCTAGAAATCACTCGGAGAGTTGATCCGACGAAGTTCTTGAGCCCCGAGCCATTTTGCTTGAGGATCGAACCTAGTCGAGGGGAAATCTTTTTGATTCCCTTAGTTAAAATTTTGTTCTAGGAGAGCGAGGAGCGGGCTTGTAGAGCGTGGGAACGCCAAAACGCTTCCCAGTTCTTTGCAATATATAAAAGCACGCTTCAAGAGGTTTCCTTTCAATCCTTCCTTTTACTGCTTTCTGTGTGTATATTTAAACTGTCATCATGTAGATAGTCAATTCATAATTGTTTAGAATAAATAGGGGTAATTTAGTAATTTTACGCTGTTATTTTAGAAAATAATCTGTCATAGGGAACCCGAAAGGGGCGCTGTGGGGTGCTAACACCTTCCCCACGCGTAACCGACTCCCTTACCCAACTCTGGTTGTAGTGGCCAAAGTTGATTTTTAAATCAATTGCCTTATCCCTTTTTCCAATGTTTTGAGTAAAACATTGGTGGCGACTCCACGAACCCTCCTTTTGTGAAAACCACTAATCCATGGAGGGTCCCGCTTGGGATTAATATGGATTAGTGAGCCTTTTAATAAAATTGCTCGTTTGACGAGGTCTCAGTTTGAGAATAAGTCATTCTAGCAATCCACTATTTTTAAACAAATAAACGAGTCCAACCATCCTTCGCGAATGCCGAAAGCCCGTTTCGGGCCGGTGGCGACATAGGCGAGTGGGGATTTAAAGTTTATATATCCCAGAGTATTATTTAGAAAGCCTCTTCAGGCTTAGCTTCACTCATCGCTTGAGTTGGAAAGCTATCCTCCACTGAGGAGGTCATAGTCCTTTCGACTCGGATATTCTGTTTAGATGATCGCGCTTCCATTGGGGATTTTGACGATCTTGCTTTGATAGCTCTCGCTGGGGATTTGTTCCATGAGCTTAAGCTGAGGTTTCTCTGGGGAGTATTACTTCTGCGAGCCTCTCCAGGCTCAGTTATTCTGAGAGAGTATTATTTCGGCGAGCCTCTCCAGGCTCAATTATTCTGAGAGAGTATTATTTCGGCAAGCCTCTCCAGGCTCAATTATTCTGTGGGAGTATTATTTCGGCAAGCCTCTCCAGGCTCAGTTATTCTGTACGAGTATTATTTCGGCAAGCCTCTCCAGGCTCAGTTATTCTGTACGATGCGATTGATTTTCTAAATCTTTTGCCTTTTTTGTCGTTTTTTTGGCTTTTTCTGTATTTTTGCCTTTTCTGTTGACTGCTGTCATACACAAGCAATTTTTCTATTTCTTCTATTTTATGCAATTGCCTCATGATAAGGTCTTTGAATGTGCAACTCATGTGTGTGTGATGCACAAAAATGCAAGCTAATTTTGTTGATGTTTTTTAGAAAATGAATGGCTCTCCCTATCCTCTTCTTCTTTGGAGGAGTTTCTGTCATAGACGCGAGGGAGGATTTTTGTGAGCCTTTTATGCAGGAGATTACGGATTTTATAGGAACCCCTCCAACTTTCTTTATTGACTGATTATTAAAGGAATTTCGTACAATTTTTATGAAATACCAATTTTAGAGGCATAGTCACATGGTCAAGAGAGAAGAGAAAATGAATAGATATTTTATTGATATTCACAAGTGTTTTTTACAGAAAGATATACAGAAGGAATTTCTGAAGAATGGCTGGCCAGGGTAGGCTATATACATTGGGCTTAACAATTATATCTGTAATTGTTGCTCTTTACATTCCCTTAGTTGCTTCGGGTGAGATGCCTGAGCCAGGGGTGTAGATGCTGCAAGACGCTTGCTTCTAGAAGATAATCACTTGATCCGCCTTTCGGTTTTCGATTCAAGTGATCGTTGCTTGCTTTGTTTTTGCATCTTATTCTTTTGCCCCTAATTTTTGTCTAGGACGTATCCTAGCGGGGATAAATTCACCTTTGTTTTGCCTAGTACCCTTGTACTGGCGGGCTTTTTATTTTGCCCTAACTTTTGCCTAGGACGCCCTTTTTGGGTTTTCATCCTAGCAGCCCTATGCAAGCAACGTCTTCAAGCATAGTACTTCTTTACCACGTCAGCGTTGACTGGGTATCGAAGTTCTTCTTCATCCATGTCTGTGAGGATCAATGCTCCTCCTGAGAAGGCTCGTTTTACCACGTATGGTCCTCCGTGATTTGGGGCACACTTTCCGATTTTGTCTTTTTGAGTTGGTAGCAATTTCTTCATTACCAACTCTCCCTCATGGTAGACTCGAGGGTGGACTTTCTTGTCAAAAGCCTTTTTGATCTTCCTCTGATAGGCTTGACCATGGCATATGACGTTCAGCCGTTTTTCTTCAATGAGGTTCAACTGGTCATACCGGCTTTGAACCCATTCTGCTTCGGAAAGTTTTGCTTCCATGATTACCCTTAGGGAAGGTATTTCGACTTCGACGGGTAGAACTGCCTCCATCCCATAGACGAGGGAGAATGGAGTAGCTCCTGTAGATGTGCGTACAGAAGTCCTATAACCATGGAGAGCGAAGGGTAACATCTCGTGCCAGTCTTTAAATGAGACAACCATCTTTTGCACTATTTTCTTGATGTTCTTATTGGTTGCCTCGACTGCCCCATTCATCTTTGGCCGATATGGGGAAGAGTTATGGTGTTGGATCTTGAATTCTTGGCACAGTTCCTCCACCATTTTGTTGTTCAGATTAGATCCATTATCAGTGATGATTTATTTCTCCATGCTTCCACTAGATTATTCTAAAATCATTTGGGACAAGAGAGAAAAGAAGGGAAAGATACTTTTATTCTGAAGTTTGTGTTTTAGAGGGGATTTATTTTTCAAAAATGGTTTTTGTAAGAATGGTTGGCCAAGGTAGGCTTATGTGTTTAGGCTTGTTTGATTAAACACTTATGAAGTTAAGAAAATCTTTGTTTATTGACGTTGTGATTTGACAACTTAGATAGCTTCCCTTGAACCTTTCTTGAATTCGGCTCGTGGTACCATCATGGATTTCTCTTTTTTTTTTTTATTGTCCTTATTTTTGCCTAAAACACCCTTTTGTGGCGTTTTAGCGGACTTTTGTTTTCGTTTATTTTGCAACCCTAATTTTTGCCTAGGTCACCCTTTTGTGGGATTCCTAGCGGGTCTTTTGCTCTTATTTTTGCGCAGCCCCCTTTTTGGGTTTCCTGCCGAGCTTTTTTATTTTAAAGGATTTATTTTTATCCATGATGGCACTTGTCAAGGCCAAGGGAAGGTGCTCCAAGTTGTCACACACACTTCCACATAAAAATGATGCGGGTTTATTATTATTAAGATGATTTTAACCTCATTCATGTTTATTCAAACAGGGTTAAAAATAATGTGGTTTAGAATTTTATTATAAGCAAGAAAAGAAGCAATGAGAAAGAATAAAGAATGATTTTATTATAATCATAGCGGAAACATGTGTCCTTATTTCATCACTGATATGGGTCCCAATGTTGACCTCTTTTATCTCTCGGCCCTGCCCCAAATTCACAGTCTCCAATTTTTCTTGACACGGTTGGAGTAGACGAGCTTCTTGATCTAGCGGTCTTTGCAGATCCGGAGAGATGGCCTCCTCATCACTGTCCAGCTTAACCCATTCATCCTCAACTTCCGGATCCCGGTCAGAGCGAACAATTACAGACATAATTATTTCATTGGTTCTGTTTAGGTTTAGAATTATTAATATTAACAAGAGAAAGAGAGAAAAGAACAAAAGAGAGAATGATATGTGAAAAATGCCTCTTTATTGATATGTATTAAAATTTGTACAAAAACCCTTATTTACATGAAAAGGTTCTCATGATCTCGGGTACTGATCATGAGTCCCTAAAAGAGAAATATGAAGGGGCCCTATCGTGGCTTGTTCTTCTCTCTAATCCTGCTTTGGCCGAGGATTCTTGCTCACGTCGGGCGCTGTTGAATCAAAAGTGATCCACCCAGCATCGATAAGGTTTTGGACCTTATATTTGAGAGCTCTACAGTTCTCCGTTGAATGCCCTGGTGCCCCCGAATGGTATAGACATTTATCTTGTGGATTGTACCAATCGGGGTAGGGTGGATCCATTTTCTTTGGTGGAACATAAGCTAGAAGACGTGCTTCCACTAGCTTCGGCAGGAGGTCGCTATATGTGGTCGGAAGTTTATCAAACTTCTTCACAGGGTTGTATTGCGACTTTCCTTACTTCGAAGTGGAAGAAGATGAAGAAATATTTACGGCATTGACTCCTCTCTCCTTCTTCTTCCTAAAGGTCTTCTTAGCTTTAAATGATTGGGAAGGTTTAGCTAGCTTCCCACTTTTCAGCTCTTGTTCCACTCTTCCTCCAACATGATGGGACTCATGGTCACTGTGCTCAGCCCCGTGTATGTTGTGGTGACGCATGAGTTCCATCATTTGCGCCATTTGCTCCTTGAGCTGTGAGAGCTCAGCTGTAAGCTTCTTATTTTGTTCCTCCAACGCGTCCATCTTCTTGATTTTCTGCGCGCGCGTGAGGACAGAGAGATGACCAGCCACTTTCTAAAATGAATGTTTAATTAGTTTATTTTATGGAATGAATACGCTCTTGACATGAGCTTGATAACCCTCCATTTTTAAGGCGCTGCCTTTTTAAAACGGAGTGTTACCACCCTCCTTGACTTATGATCCCTCCCCAACGGAGAATCTCGATAATTATGGGTCTCTTTTACTCATGTCAAGAGGTATTGGTGAACCTAGAATGCATGGTTTATGAGGATGCATGATATCTTATTGGTAATGATGCACATGCTCCTCACTTTTATTATATTTTCACACATGGTCTTTCTTCTCATGTCATGGTATTTTCATGCATGGGGATTATTCTTTAGACCTTATCACGAGGTTTATTATTAATGCACAAACAATATCACATAAACCTATACACAAACAATTCACTCATCCACGAACAGTCACGAGCGAATCACGAGGTAGGGGTATCCTGCAGAAAAGTGCATATTCAAGGTGGTTCTAACTGTTCTCACCGGTCTGAGGCCCCCAAGGTGCCCCCATTATAGGGACCCAATTCCTCTCGTCGTAAGTCGATGGAAAGTTCCAACGCACTGTCGGACTCGAGTTCATGGTTATCACCTTGAGTGATGTTTTCCGACAACGGTCTACGGGCACCTATAGACCCATTCGACAACCGGCCGTACTAACATCCACTCCCTATGGCTTTCCACTCATGCCCCCGGGTATAGAGGGAACTGTTGTGTGCAAAGGTTTGTGTGCAGTTTTTATTTCAAACAATTGCGAGAATTTAAACATACAACAATTATTAAAGCCAAATAGATAAACATGTTATCATACAAGTGAGGGGTAATAAAGTAATTTTAAACTATTATTTTAGAAATAATCCATCACTAAATGGGACTGACTCTCGAGGCTTCCCCAGTGGAGTCGCCAACTGTCGCCACCCGCCGAAACGGACCTTGGCAATCGCGACGATGGTCGGACTCTTTTTAATGTTTTGAAAGTGGTGGATTGCTAGAACGACTTATTCTCAAACTGAGACCTTGTCGAGCTAACAATTTTATTAAATGATTCACCAATCCATGTTAATCCCAAGCGGGACCCTCCATGGATTAGTGGTTTTCGTAAAAAGAAGGGTTCTTGGAGTCGCCACCAATGTTTTACTCAAAACATTGGAAAAAGGGATAAGGCAATTGATTTTCGCAAATCAACCTTGGCCATTACAACCAGAGTTGGGTAAGGGAGTCGGTTACGTGTGGGGAAGGTGTTAGCACCCCACAACGCCCCTTTCGGGTTCCCTATGACGGATTATTTATTAAATAATAGCGTAAAATTACTAAATTACCCCTATTTATTATAAGCGATTATATATTAAATATCTACATGATTGTCGCCACCGGCCCGAAACGGGGCGTTCGGCATTCGCGAAGGATGGTTGGACTCGTTTTTTTTGTTTTAAAATGTGGATTGCTAGAAAGACTTATTCTCAAACTGAGACCTCGTCAAACGAGCAATTTTATTAAAAGGCTCACCAATCCATATTAATCCCAAGCGGGACCCTCCATGGATTAGTGGTTTTCGCAAAAGGAGGGTTCGTGGAGTCGCCACCAATGTTTTACTCAAAACATTGGAAAAAGGGATAAGGCAATTGATTTAAAAATCAACTTTGGCCACTACAACCAGAGTTGGGTAAGGGAGTCGGTTACGCGTGGGGAAGGTGTTAGCACCCCACGGCGCCCCTTTCGGGTTCCCTATGACAGATTATTTTTAAAATAATAGTATAAAATTACTAAATTACCCCTATTTATTCTAAGCAATTATAAATTGACTATCTACATGATGACAGTTTAAATGTGCACACAGAAAGCAGTAAAAGGAAGGATTGAAAGGAAACCTCTTGAAGCGTGCTTTTATATATTGCAAAGAACTGGGAAGCGTTTTGGCGTTCCCTCGCTCTACAAGCCCGCTCCTCGCTCTCCTAGAACAAAATTTTAACTAAGGGAATCAAAAGATTTCCCCTCGACTAAGTTCGATCCTCAAGCAAAATGGCTCGGGGCTCAAGAACTTCGTCGGATCGACTCCCAGAGAGATTTCTAGGGCAGAACACTGCTCAAAAACCCCAGAATACTCAAGGAGGGAGTCAAAACTGAGTGAAAAAGTGTGGAATGACGTCCAATTGACGTCATATTTATAGGGAATAGGCGCAATACGGCCTACAGGGGCAATACGGCCGTATTGAAATTTTTGAACTTCAATACGGTCGTATTGAAGTTCAATACGGTCGTATTGAAATTCAGAAATTTCAATACGCCCGTATTGAGTTCGCTGCGGTTGTATTGAAGTGTCAATACGGTCGTATTGACTTCAGTACGACCGTATTGAAGTGCCAATACGGTCGTATTGACTTCAGTACGGCCGTATTGGGCTTTTTCCCTCCACTTCCTTATTTTGAGCTATTCTAAGACCTCTAGACCTACAGAGAACCCTCCTAGGGCCTTCGAGGAGTCCTTCTGGCTGATTATCCTTCAGTCTTCGAGAGTCTTCAAGCTTTATTTCCGACCCGGACAATTTTAGGGGTCTACAGCTGCCCCCCCTTTACTTAGTCGGACGGCCTTTTGGTGTATCGGCTGACAAGTAAAGGAGTTGACCCAATTGTCCGGGTATTGTGCCGACCTTCTGACTTGTAGCGTCTTCCGGTGGAAAAATGTTGAGTAGCCTCTCCAGGTGGGTGCATACCTCGCGCTTCTGACATCCTCGGTAGCTGAGTTTACCTTCTCCAAGGTCAACTTCACTCGACGCCCGAGCCGGAAGTTGGACATCAACGCGCCTCTGATGACGCTGATGGTTGAGTACCGCCTCTCTAGGCTTAGCTTCACTCTTTGTTCGAGCCGGAAGCTAAATATCCTTGTGACGACGGTGCGCAGTGTGAGTTTTGCCTCTCCAGGCCTTGCTTTGCTTGTTGCCCAAGCTGGAAGCTGTAAGTACCGTCTCTCCAGGCTTAGCTTCACTCTTTGTTTGAGCCGGAAGCTAAGTACCTTTGTGACAACGGTAAGCGGTGAGTACCCCTTTTCCAGAGATAGCTTCGCTCATTGCCCGAGCCGGAAGCTGCATACCTCCGTGTTTGTGACGACGGGGTAGCGTGAATATCTCCTTTCCAGGGATTTGTGATGATTTTGTCTCCACAGTCCACGATGCTGCTTCGACGGTTGTTTTTTTTGATTTTTGTGCCACTGAGGGCTGGATAACGCAGGGATCCGTCTAGGGGATGTGCAGTTACTCATAGGTTTTTTTTTTTTTTGTCCCAACTTTCCATTGCGTAGTTGGTGCCCACTGGGGAATTTCTGATTCCTTAGGGATGCAGACACAAAGATGCTCTTTCTGATGTGAGCGGTGCCTTATGATTGGCTGACGTCCTTTCGACGTTGGTGGAGTATCCCAGTTATCCTTGTTCGGGTAACTCTTTTTGATTTTCTGATTTTTTGCTGCCTCTGTGTAGGCTGTTATCCGCTGGGGATTCTGGATGTTGATTTTGTCTCCACAGTCCACGATGCTGCTTCGACGATTGTTTTTGATTTTTGTGCCACTGAGGGCTGGATAACGCAGGGATCCGTCTAGGGGATGTGCAGTCATTCACAGGTTCCTGTGCCCCAACTTGCATTGCATTGTTGGTACCCTTGGGGAATTTCTGACTCCTTGGGGTATAGACACAGATGCTCTTTCTCTCTGAGTTGAGCAATGCCTTATGTTTGGCTGACGTCCTTTTGACGTAGGTGGAGTATCCCGGTTATCCTTATTCGGGTAATCTCTTTTTTGATTTTTGGATTTTGTTGCCTCTGTGTAGGCTGTTATCCGCTAGGGGATTTTGTCATTAGTTGTGATTGGCCTCTTCTGTTAGGCGTATCAGCTTGACGTTCAATGATTGGCTGAAAAGCCGAATTCCGCTTGGGGAATTGTTGTTGATTTTTCCGATTTTTCTCTTCTTTGAAGGAATGCCTCTGTGTAGGCTGTTACCCGCTGGGGGATTTTGTCGTTGATTTTGATTAGCCTCTTCTGTTAGGCGGATTTTCTCGATGTTCATTGCCTGGCTGATAGCCGAATTCCACTTGGGGAATAGTTTATTGATCTTTTGGATCTTTTCTTTTTGAAGAAGTGCCTCTGAGTAGGCGAATTATCTTGATGTTCGGTGTTCGGCTGAGTGCCAGATTCCGCTTGGGGAATAATTATTGATATTTTTTTATTTTCTTCTCCTTTTTGCAGGGATGCCTCTTGAGTAGGCGATTGGGGATTTGGGGATCTTATTGTATCCCAGAGTATTATTTAGGAAGCCTCTACAGGCTTAGCCTCGCTCAGCGCTTTGAATCGGAGAGCTATCTTCCACTGAGGAAGTGTTAAGTCCTTTGACTTGTATATACTGTTTGGATGATCGCACTTCCATTGGGGATTGCGTCGATCTTGCTTTGATAGCTCTCGCTGGGGATTTTCCCGTGAGCTTGAGCTGAGGTTCCCTCTGGGGAGTATTATTTCTGCGAGCCTCTCCAGGCTCAAGTATTCTATACAGTTGGGGGAGTATTATTTCTGCAAGCCTCTCCAGGCTTTAGTTATTTTGAGGAAGTATTATTTCTGCAAGCCTCTCCAGGCTCAATTATTCTGAAAGAGTATTATTTCAGCAAGCCTCTCCAGGCTCAGTTATTTTGAGAGTATTATTTCTGCAAGCCTCTCCAGGCTTTATTCTGAAAGATGTGAAATCTTTGTCTTTTTTATCGACTTTTGACTTTTTCTGTATTTTTGCCTTTTTTGTCATTTTTGGCTTTTTCTGTATTTTTGCCTTTTTGTCATTTTTTGGCTTTTTCTGTATTTTTGCCTTTTTGTCATTTTTGGCTTTTTCTGTACAGAAAAAGTGCTAAAGAAATTAAATTCAGTTATTATGAGAGAGTATTATTTCGGCGAGCCTCTCCAGGCTCAGTTATTTTGTAGGAGTATTATTTCGGCAAGCCTCTCCAGGCTCAATTATTCTGAAGGAGTATTATTTCGGCAAGCCTCTCCAGGCTCAATTATTCTGAAGGAGTATTATTTCGACAAGCCTCTCCAGGCTCAATTATTTTGTGGGAGTATTGTTTCGGCAAGCCTCTCCAGGCTCAATTATTCTGAGAGTATTCTTTCGGCAAGCCTCTCCAGGCTCAGTTATTTTGAGAGTATTCTTTCGGCAAGCCTCTCCAGGCTCAGTTATTCTGAGAGTATTCTTTCGGCAAGCCTCTCCAGGCTTAGTTATTCTGTATGACGCTGTTTATTTTCTGAATCTTTGCATTTTGTTTGCTGCTGTCATACACAAGCAATTTTTCTATTTTTCTATTTTTATGTGGTTGCCTCATGACGAGGTCTTTGAAAATTTCTTTATGGCCAATACGGCCGCATCCATTTCAGTATGCCCGTATTTGAATTGAAAATTTGTTCATAACCCTAATTTTGGTACGGGCATACTGAACATGATACGGGCGTATTGTTTTTCTGAAGTTTATATATTATTTTTTTTTTGTTTTTTCAATAAACAGAGAATAAATGATCTTCTAGTACACCTATCATCTGTATGCATGTATGCAGTATGATGCACCTAATTCTATTTGATTCTTTTTTCAAAAGAATTAACCGATGCGTTTTTGGATTTTGCCATTCCTCTTAGACGGGCTGTGCGCTGCCGACTTCTATAACCGAGGAATGATGCGTATTATATTTGAGATTTGGTGTCATCAACCAAATGATCCTTCCCTTTCTTTAGAAGATGTGTCAACCCTCCTATTGACCACTATATCTCCATGTTTCCACTAGATTATTCAAAAATCGTTGGGACAAGAGAGAAAAGAAGGAAATGATATATTTTCAAAAGTTTGTGTTTTAGAGGGGATTATTTTATTTTTGAAAAATGGTTTTTGTAAGAATGGCTGGCCATGGTAGGCTTATGTGTTTAGGCTTGTTCGATTAAACACTTATGAGGTTAAGCACATCTTTGTTATTAATGATTGTGCTTTGACAACTTGGATAGCTTTTCTTGAGCTCCTTGTTGAATTCAATTGATGGTACCATCATGGATTTATTTTGTTTTTCTGTTTTTTTTGACGGCCCTAACTTTTGCCTAAAACACCCATTTGTGATGTCTTAGCGGGCTTTTGTTTTTGTTCATTATTTTGTAACCCTAATTTTTGCCTAGGTCACCCTTTTGTGGGATTCCTAGCGGGTCTTTTGCTCTTATTTTTGTGCAGCCCCCTTTTTGGGTTTCCTGCCGAGCTTTTTGTCTTTAGGATTTCTTTTATCCATGATGGCACTTATTGAGGCCAAGAAAAGGTGCTCCAAGTTGACACACACACTTCCACATAAAAATGATGTGGGTTTATTATTATTAAGATGATTTTAACCTCATTCATGTTTATTCAAACAGGGTTAAAATAATGTGGTCTAGAATTTTATTGCAAGCGAGAAAAGAAGCAATAAAGAATTAATGAAGAATGATTTTATTATAATCGCAGCGGAAACATGTGCCCTATCGAGGCTCGGGGGTCGGGCTGTCCCCGAGGAGTGATCTCTAATAGTCACTGAATTTACACATCCCTATTAGAAGGAGAAAAACATTTTGACGACGACGACCGGCCTTGACGCTTGTGAACCGGCCTTCCTAAAGATCTGGCTTAAAGAACGTCGAGAAGGATCTTGATTCCTCTTCGTTCTTTGATCTTTATAAGGGTTGTATCCTAACCCTTGTTTCCCCGGATTATCCTTGATAATGGGTAGCTCCGGGATTCCTTGGGAGTCCTTGCCTAATCATTTGTCCTGGCAAGTATCCGTTCTTGGTGAGCATGGAGGCTACCTTCTTCATTTCTCGGGGAAACGTTTCGACATTGGCGATTTCCAATGCTTGGAAGGCGGTTTCTAAAGCTTCCTCCGTTGCATCCACGTAAGGTATGGTGGATGGCTAACTGATGAGTATATCATCTTCAGCTCGTACAGTCACCAGCTTGTCACCCACAATGAATTTGACTTTCTGGTGGAGCGTAGAAGGTACAGCTTTCGCATCATGAATCCAAGGTCGGCCGAGGAGACAGCTGTATGCGGGAGTAATGTCCATCACTTGGAATTCGACATTAAAGATAGTGGGTTCAATTTGGATTGGAAGATTGATCTCTCCCACCACTTCTCTTTTAAAACCATCGAAGGCTCGAACGATCATGTTGCTCGGGCGCATTTGGACTCCCTTGATTGCCAATTGCTTGAGCGTTCTTTTTGGCATTACGTTCAAGGAAGATCCATTATCTACCAAGACTTTTAGCGATGTGATACTCCTTGCACTTTATAGAGATGTGCAAGGGCTTGTTGTGGTTTGATCCCTCGGCGGGGATTTCTTCATCGATGAAGGTGAGGTGATCATTAGCCTTGATGTGACTAACAATCCCCTCAAACTCGTCTTGGGAGATAGTGTGCGACACGTATGCCTCGTTCAAGACTTTCAACAGATCTTGTCGATGCGGTTCGGAGCTTTGGATCAACGACGACAGCGTAATCTTTGCTGGCGTCTTATGAAGTTGATCCTCGATGGAGTACTCGCTCTATCGGATATACTTTAACAGCTCGTCTGTCTCCTCCTCAGATTCTTTTTCCTCGGTTTTCTTTTCTTCTTTTTCTTTATTCTTGGGGGCTTTATCATGAAGATCTTTGGGAGTGTAGATCCTGCCACCCCTAGTCATGCCCCCAAGTCCAGCGATGTTGGAGATATCGCTGTCGGCAGAAGAGTGGATGTCGTATATCCACGGCACAGCCTTATTTGATTTGTAAGGGAAAGGCCTTGGAGCTGCGATCCTTAATGGTGTCGGACCTTCCCCTTTATTCGTCTTGATTACCAACAACGGAGTTGACGTATGCTCGCTTGGCATGGTTGTTGGCTTACACTTGATAACGAACGGCGCGCGATCCATTCTTTGAACATACGCATCGATTATTTCTTTCTTTTTATTAATGTTTATTAATGAATTACTAGGAGAGATGTATGAATGACTCCTAGATCTCTCCATGATCTATATGCATGATATGAGATGATGAAGTTGAATATGCATGCATAGTGTTTATTCAACTAAGCATTATCATGTTTTTTAGGATTTTCCTAATATGATGCATGATATTGCTTGGTTTGGGATAAATACATATATATATTTTTTGAATATTTTTTGGGTATTTTGTATTTTTTGTATTTTTTGGGTGAAAAGGGAAACTACCTATATGAATGTAATGAAGGTAGATGTTAACACCATGTACTAGAAGATCCTTATTTCTATTTATTTTTATTTTACTAGGGATGTTGTATGTTTAAAGAATGCAAATGTATGCTCATACAATGTCACATAGTCAATGCACAAACAATTCACTCATCCACGAACAGTCACGAGCGAATCACGAGGTGGGGGTCTCCTGCAGAAAAGTGCATATTCAAGGAGGATCTAACTGTTCTCACTTGGTCAAAGGCCCCCAAGGTGCCCCCATTATAGGGACCCAATTCCTCTTGTCGTGGGTCGATGGAAAGTTCCAACGCACCGTCGGACTCAAGTTCATGGTTATCACCTTGAGTGATGTTTTCCGACAACGGTCTACGGGCACCTATAGACCCATTCGACAACCGGCCGTACTAACATCCACTCCCTATGGTTAATCACTCATGCCCCCGGGTATAGAGGGAACTGTTGTGTGCAAAGGTTTGTGTGCAGTTCGTATTTCAAACAATTGCGGAATTTAAACATACAACAGTTATTTTAAAGCCATATAATAAATCATGTTATCATACAAGCAAGGGGTAATAAAGTAATTTTAACTATTATTTGTTAAAAATAGTCTGTCACTAAATGGGATTGACTCTCGAAGCTTCCCCAGCAGAGTCGCCATCTGTCGCCACCGGCCCGAAACGGGGCGTTCGGCATTCGCGAAGGATGGTTGGACTCGTTTTTTTTGTTTTAAAATGTGGATTGCTAGAAAGACTTATTCTCAAACTGAGACCTCGTCAAACGAGCAATTTTATTAAAAGGCTCACCAATCCATATTAATCCCAAGCGGGACCCTCCATGGATTAGTGGTTTTCGCAAAAGGAGGGTTCGTGGAGTCGCCACCAATGTTTTACTCAAAACATTGGAAAAAGGGATAAGGCAATTGATTTAAAAATCAACTTTGGCCACTACAACCAGAGTTGGGTAAGGGAGTCGGTTACGCGTGGGGAAGGTGTTAGCACCCCACGGCGCCCCTTTCGGGTTCCCTATGACAGATTATTTTTAAAATAATAGTATAAAATTACTAAATTACCCCTATTTATTCTAAGCAATTATAAATTGACTATCTACATGATGACAGTTTAAATGTGCACACAGAAAGCAGTAAAAGGAAGGATTGAAAGGAAACCTCTTGAAGCGTGCTTTTATATATTGCAAAGAACTGGGAAGCGTTTTGGCGTTCCCTCGCTCTACAAGCCCGCTCCTCGCTCTCCTAGAACAAAATTTTAACTAAGGGAATCAAAAGATTTCCCCTCGACTAAGTTCGATCCTCAAGCAAAATGGCTCGGGGCTCAAGAACTTCGTCGGATCGACTCCCAGAGAGATTTCTAGGGCAGAACACTGCTCAAAAACCCCAGAATACTCAAGGAGGGAGTCAAAACTGAGTGAAAAAGTGTGGAATGACGTCCAATTGACGTCATATTTATAGGGAATAGGCGCAATACGGCCTACAGGGGCAATACGGCCGTATTGAAATTTTTGAACTTCAATACGGTCGTATTGAAGTTCAATACGGTCGTATTGAAATTCAGAAATTTCAATACGCCCGTATTGAGTTCGCTGCGGTTGTATTGAAGTGTCAATACGGTCGTATTGACTTCAGTACGGCCGTATTGGGCTTTTTCCCTCCACTTCCTTATTTTGAGCTATTCTAAGACCTCTAGACCTACAGAGAACCCTCCTAGGGCCTTCGAGGAGTCCTTCTGGCTGATTATCCTTCAGTCTTCGAGAGTCTTCAAGCTTTATTTCCGACCCGGACAATTTTAGGGGTCTACAATGATGACGAATTTAAATATGCAACAATCAGAAAGCGGTAAAAGAAGGGATTTTTAGAGAAGAAACCTCTTGAAGCGTGCTTTTTATATATCAATGAAGTTTAGGAGGCTTTTTGGCGCTCCCTCCCTCTACAAGCTCGCTCGCTCCTTCCTAAAAAATAATTTTTACTATGGAAATCAAAAAGATTTCCCTTCGACTAGTTCGAATTCTCAAGCTAAATGCTTAGAACTCAAGAACTTCGTCGGATCGGCTCTCGGAGAGATTCCTAGGGCAGAACACTGCTCAAAAACCCCAGAATACTCAAGGAGAGAGTCCAAGAAGTGTGGAAAAAGTGTGGAATGACGTCCAAATGACGTCCTATTTATAGGGATGAGGCGCAGTACGGCCCCTGGGTTCAATACGGCCCGTATTGAGTTTTTGTACTTCAATACGGCCGTATTGAATTCAGTACGGCCGTATTGAAATACAGAAACTTCAATACGGCCGTATTGGTTTCAGTACGGCCGTATTGTAGTACAAAATGTGCAGTACGGCCGTACTGAACTCCAAGGAGGCCGTATTGAGCTCCAAACCTCCCACTTCCTTATTTTTAGGTACTCTAAGACCTCTAAACCTACAGATAGCCATCCTATGGTCTTCTAGGAGTCCTTCTGGCTGACTTTCTTTCGATCTTTGAGAGTCTTCGAGTCTTATTTCCGACCCGGACAATTTTAGGGGTCTACAGGGATTAACATGGATTGGTGAATCATTTAATAAAATTGTTAGTTCGATGAGGTCTCAGTTTGAGAATAAGTCGTTCTAACAATCCACCACTTTTCAAAACTTTAAAAAGAGTCCGACCATCGTCGCGAATGCCAATGTCCGTTTCGGCGGGTGGCGACAGATGGCGACTCCACTGGGGAAGCCTCGAGAGTCAGTCCCATTTAGTGATGGATTATTTCTAAAATAATAGTTTAAAATTACTTCGTTACCCCTCGCTTGTATGATAATATGTTTTATCTAATCGGCTTTAATAACTGTTGTATGTTTAAATTTTCGCAATTGTTTGAAATAAAAACTGCACACAAACCTTTGCACACAACAGTTCCCTCTATACCCGGGGGCATGAGTGGAAAGCCATAGGGAGTGGATGTTAGTACGGCCGGTTGTCGAATGGGTCTATAGGTGCCCGTAGACCGTTGTCGGAAAGCATCACTCAAGGTGAAAACCATGAACTCAAGTCCGACAGTGCGTTGGAACTTTCCATCGACTTACGACGAGAGGAATTGGGTCCCTATAATGGGGGCACCTTGGGGGCCTCAGACCAGTGAGAACAGTTAGAACCTCCTTGAATATGCACTTTTCTGCAGGATACCCCTACCTCGTGATTCGCTCGTGACTGTTCGTGGATGAGTGAATTGTTTGTGCATTGTTTATGTGACATTGTTTGAGCATACATTGCATTCTTTAAACATACAACGTTCCTTTTTAAAATAAGAATAAATAGGAATAAGAATCTTCCATTACATGGTGTTAACATCTACCTTCATCACATTCATATAGGTAGTTTCCATTTTCACCCAAAAAAAATATATACAAAAAAAAAACAAAATACCCAAAAAAAAAAAAGAGAAAAAAGTTATTCATCCAAACCAAGCAATTATCATGCATCATCTTAGGGACATCCTGAAAACATGATAATGCTTAGTTGAATAAACACAATGCATGCATATTCAACGCCATCATCTCATATCATGCATTCTTATCAAAGATCATGGAGGGATCTAGGTTTGCATTTCATACATCCCTCCTAGTGTCGCCACCGGCCCGAAACGGGCTTTCGGCATTCGCGAAGGATGGTTGGACTCGTTTATTTTGTTTAAAAATAGTGGATTGCTAGAATGACTTATTCTCAAACTGAGACCTCGTCAAACGAGCAATTTTATTAAAAGGCTCACTAATCCATATTAATCCCAAGCGGGACCCTCCATGGATTAGTGGTTTTCATAAAAGGAGGGTTCGTGGAGTCGCCACCAATGTTTTACTCAAAACATTGGAAAAAGGGATAAGGCAATTGATTTAAAAATCAACTTTGGCCACTACAACCAGAGTTGGGTAAGGGAGTCGGTTACGCGTGGGGAAGGTGTTAGCACCCCACAGCGCCCCTTTCGGGTTCCCTATGACAGATTATTTTCTAAAATAACAGCGTAAAATTACTAAATTACCCCTATTTATTCTAAACAATTATGATTTGACTATCTACATGATGACAGTTTAAATATGCACACAGAAAGCAGTAAAAGGAAGGATTGAAGGGAAACCTCTTGAAGCGTGCTTTTTATAAAAAATGAACTGGGAAGCGTTTTGGCGTTCCCTCGCTCTACAAGCCCGCTCCTCGCTCTCCTAGAACAAAATTTTAACTAAGGGAATCCAAAAGATTTCCCCTCGACTAGGTTCGATCCTCAAGCAAAATGGCTCGGGGCTCAAGAACTTCGTCGGATCAACTCTCCGAGTGATTTCTAGGGCAGAACACTGCTCAAAAACCCCAGAATACTCAAGGAGAGGGTTCAAACTATGTTGAAAAGTGTGGAATGACGTCCAATTGACGTCATATTTATAGGGAATAGGCGCAGTACGGCCTACAGGGCCAATACGGCCGTATTGAAATTTTTGAACTTCAATACGGTCGTATTGGGGTTCAATACGGTCGTATTGAAAGTCAGAAATTTCAATACGCCCGTATTGAGTTCGCAGCGGTCGTATTGAAGTGTCAATACGGTCGTACTGACTTCAGTATGGCCGTATTGAAGCTTCAATACGGCCGTATTGAGTTCAGTACGGCCGTATTGGGCTTTTTCCCTCCACTTCTTTATTTTGAGCTATTCTAAGACCTCTGGACCTACAGAGAACCCTCCTAGGGCCTTCGAGGAGTCCTTCTGGTTGATTATCCTTCAGTCTTCGAGAGTCTTCAAGCTTTATTTCCGACCCGGACAATTTTAGGGGTCTACAGCTGCCCCCCCTTTACTTAGTCGGACGTCCTTTTGGTGTATCGGCTGACAAGTAAAGGAGTTGACCCAATTGTCCGGGTATTGTGCCGACCTTCTGACTTGTAGCGTCTTCCGGTGGAAAAATGTTGAGTAGCCTCTCCAGGTGGGTGCATACCTCGGCGCTTCTGACATCCTTGGTAGCTGAGTTTACCTTCTCCAAGGTCAACTTCACTCGACGCCCGAGCCGGAAGTTGGACATCAACGCTCCTCTGATGACGCTGATGGTTGAGTACCGCCTTTCCAGGCTTAGCTTCACTCTTTGTTTGAGCCGGAAGCTAAGTACCCTTGTGACAACGGTAAGCAGTGTGAGCTTTGCCTCTCCAGGCCTTGCTTTGCTTGTTGCCCAAGCTGGAAGCTGTAAGTACCGTCTCTCCAGGCTTAGCTTCACTCTTTGTTTGAGCCGGAAGCTAAATACTTTTGTGACGGCGGTGAACAGTGTGAGTTTTGCTTCTCCAGGCCTTGCTTTGCTTGTTGCCCAAGCTGGAAGCTGTAAATACCGTCTCTCCAGGCTTAGCTTCACTCTTTGTTTGAGCCGGAAGCTAAATACCTTTGTGACGGCGGTGAACAGTGTGAGTTTTGCCTCTCCAGGCCTTGCTTTGCTTGTTGCCCAAGCTGGAAGCTGTAAGTACCGTCTCTCCAGGCTTAGCTTCACTCTTTGTTCGAGCCGGAAGCTAAGTACCCTTGTGAAAACGGTAGCAGTGTGAGTTTTGCCTCTCCAGGCCTAGTCTCGCTCTTTGTTCGAGCCGGAAACCAAGCACCTTTGTGACGACGGTGAGCGGTGTGAGTTTTGCCTCTCCAGGCCTTGCTTTGCTTGTTGCCCAAGCTGGAAGCTGTAAGTACCGTCTCTCCAGGCTTAGCTTCACTCTTTGTTCGAGCCGGAAGCTAAGTACCTTTGTGACAACGGTAAGCGGTGAGTATCCCTTTTCCAGAGATAGCTTCGCTCATTGCTCGAGCCGGAAGCTGCATACCTCCGTGTTTGTGACGACGGGGTAGCGTGAATATCTCCTTTCCAGGGATTCGTGATGATTTTGTCTCCACAGTCCACGATGCTGCTTCGACGGTTGTTTTTTGATTTTGTGCCACTAAGGGCTGGATAACGCAGGGATCCGTCTAGGGGATGTGCAGTTACTCATAGGTTCTTGTGTCCCAACTTTCCATTGCGTAGTTGGTTCCCACTGGGGAATTTCTGATTCCTTAGGGATGCAGACACAAAAATGCTCTTTCTGATGTGAGCGGTGCCTTATGATTGGCTGACGTCCTTTCGACGTTGGTGGAGTATCCCGGTTATCCTTGTTCGGGTAACTCTTTTTGATTTTCTGATTTTTTGCTGCCTCTGTGTAGGCTGTTATCCGCTGGGGATTCTGGATGTTGATTTTGTCTCCACAGTCCACGATGCTGCTTCGACGATTATTTTTGATTTTTGTGCCACTGAGGGCTGGATAACGCAGGGATCCGTCTAGGGGATGTGCAGTCATTCACAGGTTGCTGTGCCCCAACTTGCATTGCATTGTTGGTACCCTTGGGGAATTTCTGACTCCTTGGGGTATAGACACAGATGCTCTTTCTCTCTGAGTTGAGCGATGCCTTATGTTTGGCTGACGTCCTTTGACGTTGGTGGAGTATCCCGGTTTATCCTTATTCGGGTAACTCTTTTTGATTTTCTGATTTTGCTGCCTCTGTGTAGGCTGTTATCCACTGGGGGATTTTGTCGTTGATTTTGATTAGCCTCTTCTGTTAGGCGTATCAGCTTGACGTTCAATGATTGGCTGAGAGCCAGATTCCACTTGGGGAATGATTATTGATTTTTTTATTTTTTCTCCTTCTGCAGGGATGCCTCTTGAGTAGGCGACTGGGGATTTGGGGATCTTATGTATCCCAGAGTATTATTTAGGAAGCCTCTACAGGCTTAGCCTCACTCGATACTTGAGTTGGAGAGCTATCTTCACTGAGGAAGTTTAAGTCCTTTGACTTGGATATACTGTTTGGATGATCGCACTTCCATTGGGGATTGCGTCAATTTTGCTTTGATAGCTCTCGCTGGGGATTTTTCCGTGAGCTTGAGCTGAGGTTCCTCTGGGGAGTATTATTTCTGCGAGCCTCTCCAGGCTCATTTATTCTGTACAGTTGGGGGAGTATTATTTCTGCAAGCCTCTCCAGGCTTTAGTTATTCTGAGGAAGTATTATTTCTGCAAGCCTCTCCAGGCTCAATTATTCTGAAAGAGTATTATTTCAGCAAGCCTCTCCAGGCTCAAATATTCTGAGAGTATTATTTCTGCAAGCCTCTCCAGGCTCAATTATTCTGCGGGAGTATTATTTAGGCAAGCCTCTCCAGGCTTTAGTTATGATGAAAGAGTATTATTTCGGCGAGCCTCTCCAGGCTCAATTATTCTGAAGGAGTATTATTTCGGCAAGCCTCTCCAGGCTCAATTATTCTGCGGGAGTATTATTTAGGCAAGCCTCTCCAGGCTTTAGTTATGATGAAAGAGTATTATTTCGGCGAGCCTCTCCAGGCTCAATTATTCTGCGGGAGTATTATTTAGGCAAGCCTCTCCAGGCTCAGTTATTCTGAGAGAGTATTATTTCAGCGAGCCTCTCCAGGCTCAATTATTCTGTATGATTTGTTGGATTTTCTGTATTTTGCCCTTTTTTCGATTTTGGCTTTTTCTGTGTTTTTGCCTTTTTTGTTGATTTTGGCTTTTTCTGTGTTTTTGCCTTTTTTGTTGAGTTCGGCTTTTTCTGTATTTTTGTTGATTTCTGTATTTTTGCCTTTTTTGTTGGTTTTGGCTTTTTCTGTATAGAAATGTCTCAGTTATTCTGAGAGAGTATTATTTCGGCGAGCCTCTCCAGGCTCAATTATTCTGAGAGAGTATTATTTCGGCGAGCCTCTCCAGGCTCAGTTATTTTGAGAGAGTATTATTTCGGCAAGCCTCTCCAGGCTCAGTTATTCTGAGAGTATTCTTTCGGCAAGCCTCTCCAGGCTCAGTTATTTTGAGAGTATTCTTTCGGCAAGCCTCTCCAGGCTCAGTTATTTTGAGAGTATTCTTTCGGCAAGCCTCTCCAGGCTCAGTTATTTTGAGAGTATTCTTTCGGCAAGCCTCTCCAGGCTCAGTTATTCTGAGAGTATTTTTTTCGGCAAGCCTCTCCAGGCTCAGTTATTCTGAGAGTATTTTTTCGGCAAGCCTCTCCAGGCTCAGTTATTCTGAGAGTATTCTTTCGGCAAGCCTCTCCAGGCTCAGTTATTCTGTATGACGCTGTTGATTTTCTGAATCTTTGCATTTTGTTTGCTGCTGTCATACACAAGCAATTTTTCCTATTTTTTCTAATTTATGTAGTTGCCTCATGACGAGGTCTTTGAAAATTTCTTTATGGCCAATACGGCCGCATCCATTTCAGTATGCCCGTATTGAATTGAAAATTTGTTCATAACCCTAATTTTGGTACGGGCGTACTGAACATGATACGGGCGTATTGTTTTTTCTGAAGTTTATATATTTTTTGTTTTTTCAATAAACAGAGAATAAGTGATCTTCCAGTACACCTATCATCTGTATGCATGTATGTAGTATGATGCACCTAATTCTATTTGATTCTTTTTTCAAAAGAATTAACCGATGCGTTTTTGTGTTTGGATTTTGCCATTCCTCCAGACGGACTGTGCTCTGCCGATTTCTGTTACCGAGGAATGATGCATATTTGATTTTGGTGTCATCAACCAAATGATTCTTCCCTTTCTTTAGAAGATGTGTCAACCCTCCTATTGACCACTATATCTCCATGTTTCCACTAGATTATTCAAAAATCGTTGGGACAAGAGAGAAAAGAAGGAAAGGATATATATTTTCAAAAGTTTGTGTTTTAGAGGGGATTATTTTATTTTTGAAAAATGGATTTTGTAAGAATGGCTGGCCAATGGCAGGCTTATTGTGTTTAGGTTTGTTCGATTAAACATTTATGAAGTTAAGCACATCTTCGTTATTAATGATTGTGCTTTGACAACTTGGATAGCTTTTCTTGAGCTCCTTGTCGAATTCAATTGATGGTACCATCACGGATTTATTTTGTTCCCTTTTTTGACGGCCCTAACTTTTGCCTAAAACACCCATTTGTGATGTCTTAGCGGGCTTTTGTTTTTGTTCATTATTTTGTAACCCTAATTTTTGCCTAGGTCACCCTTTTGTGAGATTCCTAGCGGGTCTTTTGCTCTTATTTTGCGCAGTCCCCTTTTGGGTTTCCTGCCGAGCTTATTATCTTTAGGATTTCTTTATCCATGATGGCATTTATTGATGTCAAGAAAAGGTGCTCCAAGCTGTCATGCACATTTCCACATAAAAATGATGCGGGTTTATTGATTATTAAGACGATTTTAACCTCACTTATGTTCGTTCAAACAGGGTTAAATAATGTGGTCTAGAACTTTATTGTAAGCAAGAAAAGAATCAATAAGAAATTAATGAAGAATGATTTTATTATAATCATGATGGAAACATGTGCCCTATCGAGGCTCGGGGGTCGGGCTGTCCCCGAGGAGTGATCTCTAATAGTCACTGAATTTACACATCCCTATTAGAAGGAAAAGGACACTTGATGACGACAACTGGCCTTGATGTTTGTGAACCAGCCTTCTTAAAGATCTGGCTTAAAGAACGTTGAGAAGGATCTTGATTCCTCTTCGTTCTTTGATCTTTAACAGGGTTGTATCCTAACCCTTGTTTCCCCGGATTGTCCTTGATAATAGGTAGCTCCGGGATTCCTTGGGAGTACTTGCCCAATCCTTGTCCTGGCAAGTATCCGTTCTTTGTGAGCATATGGGCTACCTTCTTCATTTCTCGGGGAAACGTTTCAACATTGGCAATTTCCAATGCTTGGAAGGCGGTTTCCAAAGCTTCCTCTGCTGCATCCACATAAGGTATGTTGGATGGCTTACTGATGAGTATGTCATCTTCAGCTTGCACGGTCACCAGTTTGTCACCCACGATGAACTTGACTTTCTGGTGGAGCGTAGAGGGTACAGCTTTCGCATCATGAATCCAAGGTCGGCCGAGGAGACAGCTGTATGCGGGAGTAATGTCCATCACTTGGAATTCGACATTAAAGATAGTGGGTCCAATTTGGATTGGAAGATTGATCTCTCCCACCACTTCTCTTTTAGAACTATCGAAGGCTCGAACGATCATGTTGCTCGGGCGCATTTGGACCCCCTTGATTGCCAATTGCTTGAGCGTTCTTTTTGGCATCACATTCAAGGAAGATCCATTATCTACCAAGACTTTCGCGATGTGATACTCCTTGCACTTTACAGAGATGTGCAAGGGCTTGTTATGGTGCGGTCCCTCGGTGGGGATCTCTTCATCGGTGAAGGTGAGGTGATCACTAGCCGTGATGTGACTAACAATCCCCTCAAACTTGTCTTGGGAGATAGTGTGCGACACATATGCCTCGTTCAAGACTTTCGACAGAGCTTGCCGATGCGGTTCGGAACTTAGGATCAACGACAACAGCGTGATCTTTGCTGGCGTCCTATGAAGTTGATCCACGATGGAGTACTTGCTCTGTCGGATAAACTTTAACAGCTCGTCTGTCTCCTCCTCGGATTCTCTATCTTCCTCGGTTTTCTCCTTTTCTTTTCCTTTATTCTTGGGAGCTTTATCATGAAGATCATCGGGAGTGTAGATCGTGCCACTCCTAGTCATGCCCCCAAGTCCAGCGATGTTGGAGATATCGCTGTCGGCAGAAGAATGGATGTCGTATATCCACGGCACAGCCTTATTCGATTCGTAGGGGAAAGGCCTTGGAGCGATGATCCTTAACGGTGTTGGACCTTCCCCTTTGTTTGTCTTGATTACCAACAACGGAGTTGTTACGTTTTCGCTTGGCGCAGTTGTTGGCTTGCATTGAATAACCAATGGCGTGCGATCCATCTTGAACATACGCATCGATTATTTCTTTCTTTTTATTAATATTTATTAATGAATTACTAGGAGGGATGTATGAAATGCAAATCTAGATCCCTCCATGATGCATTGATAAGAATGCATGATATGAGATGATGACGTTGAATATGCATGCATTGTGTTTATTCAACTAAGCATTATCATGTTTTTAGGATTTTCCTAAGATGATGCATGATATTGCTTGGTTTGGGTAAATACATATTTTTCTTTTGAATATTTTGTATCTTTTTGTATTTTTTGGGTGAAAAGGGAAACTACCTATATGAATGCAAATGAAGGTAGATGTTAACACCATGTACTAGAAGATCTTTATTTCTATTTATTCTTTTTATTTAAATAGAATAGGGATGTTGTTTGTTTAACAAATGCAAATGTATGCTCATACAATGTCATATAGTCAATGCACAAACAATTCACTCATCCACGAACAGTCACGAGCAAATTACGAGGTAGGGGTCTCCTGCAGAAAAGTGCATATTCAAGGAGGATCTAACTGTTCTCACTTGGTCAAAGGCCCCCAAGGTGCCCCCATTATAGGGACCCAATTCCTCTTGTCGTAGGTCGATGGAAAGCTCCAACGCACCGTCGGACTCAAGTTCATGGTTATCACCTTGAGTGATGTTTTCCGACAACGGTCTCATAGGCTCCTATAAACCCATCAACCGGCCGTACTAACATCCACTCCCTATGGATTACCACTCATGCCCCCGGGTATAGAGGGAACTGTTGTGTGCAAAGGTTTGTGTACAATTTGTATTTCAAAACAATTGCGGAAATTAAACAAACAACAGTTATTAAAAGCCATATAATAAATCATGTTATCATACAAGCAAGGGGTAATGAAGTAATTTTAACTATTATTTGTTAAAAATAATCTGTCACTAAATGGGACTGACTCTCGCAGAATCCCCAGTGGAGTCGCCATCTGTCGCCACCGGCCCGAAACGGGCTTTCGGCATTCGCGAAGGATGGTTGGACTCGTTTATTTTGTTTAAAAATAGTGGATTGCTAGAATGACTTATTCTCAAACTGAGACCTCGTCAAACGAGCAATTTTATTAAAAGGCTCACTAATCCATATTAATCCCAAGCGGGACCCTCCATGGATTAGTGGTTTTCATAAAAGGAGGGTTCGTGGAGTCGCCACCAATGTTTTACTCAAAACATTGGAAAAAGGGATAAGGCAATTGATTTAAAAATCAACTTTGGCCACTACAACCAGAGTTGGGTAAGGGAGTCGGTTACGCGTGGGGAAGGTGTTAGCACCCCACAGCGCCCCTTTCGGGTTCCCTATGACAGATTATTTTCTAAAATAACAGCGTAAAATTACTAAATTACCCCTATTTATTCTAAACAATTATGATTTGACTATCTACATGATGACAGTTTAAATATGCACACAGAAAGCAGTAAAAGGAAGGATTGAAGGGAAACCTCTTGAAGCGTGCTTTTTATAAAAAATGAACTGGGAAGCGTTTTGGCGTTCCCTCGCTCTACAAGCCCGCTCCTCGCTCTCCTAGAACAAAATTTTAACTAAGGGAATCCAAAAGATTTCCCCTCGACTAGGTTCGATCCTCAAGCAAAATGGCTCGGGGCTCAAGAACTTCGTCGGATCAACTCTCCGAGTGATTTCTAGGGCAGAACACTGCTCAAAAACCCCAGAATACTCAAGGAGAGGGTTCAAACTATGTTGAAAAGTGTGGAATGACGTCCAATTGACGTCATATTTATAGGGAATAGGCGCAGTACGGCCTACAGGGCCAATACGGCCGTATTGAAATTTTTGAACTTCAATACGGTCGTATTGGGGTTCAATACGGTCGTATTGAAAGTCAGAAATTTCAATACGCCCGTATTGAGTTCGCAGCGGTCGTATTGAAGTGTCAATACGGTCGTACTGACTTCAGTATGGCCGTATTGAAGCTTCAATACGGCCGTATTGAGTTCAGTACGGCCGTATTGGGCTTTTTCCCTCCACTTCTTTATTTTGAGCTATTCTAAGACCTCTGGACCTACAGAGAACCCTCCTAGGGCCTTCGAGGAGTCCTTCTGGTTGATTATCCTTCAGTCTTCGAGAGTCTTCAAGCTTTATTTCCGACCCGGACAATTTTAGGGGTCTACACCTAGTAATTCATTAAAAAACATTAATAAAAAGAAAGGATCAATCGATGCGTATGTTCAAAGAATGGATCGCACGCCGTTCGTTATCAAGTGTAAGCCAACAACCGTGCCAAGCGAACACACGTCAACTCCGTTGTTGGTAATCAAGACGAACAAAGGGGAAGGTCCAACACCGTTAAGGATCACTACTCCAAGGCCTTTTCCCTACGAATCAAATAAGGCTGTGCCATGGATATACGACATCCATTCTTCTGCTGACAGCGATATCTCTAACATCGCTGGACTTGGGGGCATGACTAGGAGTGGCAGGATCTACACTCCCGAAGATCTTCATGATAAAGCTCCCAAGAATAAAGGGAAAGAAAAAGAAGAGAAAACCGAGGAAAATAAAGAATCCGAGGAGGAGACTGATGAGCTGTTAAAGTATATCCGACAGAGCGAGTACTCCATCATGGATCAACTTCATAAGACGCCAGCAAAGATTACTCTGTTGTCGTTGATCCTATGCTCCGAACTGCATCGACAAGCTCTGTTGAAAGTCTTGAACGAGGCATACGTGTCGCACACTATCTCCCAAGACAAGTTTGAGGGGATTGTTAGTCACATCACGGCTAGTGATCACCTCTCTTTCACCGATGAAGAAATCCCCGCTGAGGGACCGAACCACAACAAGCCCTTGCACATCTCTGTAAAGTGCAAGGAATACCACATCGCTAAAGTCTTGGTGGATAATGGATCTTCCTTGAATGTGATGCCAAAAAGAACGCTCGAGCAAGTGGCAATCAAGGGAATCCAAATGCGCCCGAGCAACATGATCGTTCGAGCTTTCGACGGTTCTAAAAGAGAAGTGGTGGGAGAAGTCAATCTCCCAATCCAAATTGGACCCACCATCTTCAACATCGAATTTCAAGTGATGGACATTACTCCCGCATACAGCTGTCTCCTCGGCCGACCTTGGATTCATGATGCGAAAGCTGTTCCTTCTACGCTCCACCAGAAAGTCAAATTCATAATGGGTGACAAGCTGGTGACTGTACAAGCTGAAGACGACATACTCATCAGCAAGCCATCTACCATACCTTATGTGGATGCAGCGGAGGAAGCTCTGGAAACCGCCTTCCAAGCATTGGAAATTGCCAATGTTGAAACGTTTCCCCGAGAAATGAAGAAAGTAGCCTCCATGCTCACCAAGAACGGATACTTGCCGGGACAAGGACTTGGCAAGGATTCCCAAGGAATTCCCGAGCTACCCATTATCAAGGATTGTCGCCACCGGCCCGAAACGGGCTTTCGGCATTCGCGAAGGATGGTTGGACTCATTTATTTTGGTTTTGAAAATGTATTGGATTATTAGAACGACTTGTTCTCAAACTGAGACCTTGTCGATCTTATCCAATTTATTTATTAAAAGTCTCACTAATCCATATTAATCCCAAGCGGGACCCTCCATGGTTTAGTGGTTTTCGCAAAAGGAGGGTTCGTGGAGTCGCCACCAATGTTTTACTCAAAACATTGGAAAAAGGGATAAGGCAATTGATTTAAAAATCAACTTTGGCCACTACAACCAGAGTTGGGTAAGGGAGTCGGTTACGCGTGGGGAAGGTGTTAGCACCCCACGGCGCCCCTTTCGGGTTCCCTATAACGGATTATTTTTAAAAGAACAGTATAAAATTACTAAATTACCCCTATTTATTCTAAGCAATTATAAATTGACTATCTACATGATGATAGTTTAAATATGCACACAGAAAGCAGTAAAAGGAAGGATTGAAGGGAAACCTCTTGAAGCGTGCTTTTATATTGCAAAGAACTGGGAAGCGTTTTGGCGTTCCCTCGCTCTACAAGCCCGCTCCTCGCTCTCCTAGAACAAAATTTTAACTAAGGGAATCAAAAAGATTTCCCCTCGACTAGGTTCGATCCTCAAGCAAAATGGCTCGGGGCTCAAGAACTTCGTCGGATCGACTCCCAGAGAGTTTTCTAGGGCAGAACACTGCTCAAAAACCCCAGAATACTCAAGGAGGGAGTCAAAACTGAGTGAAAAAGTGTGGAATGACGTCCAATTGACGTCATATTTATAGGGAATAGGCGCAGTACGGCCTACAGGGCCAATACGGCCGTATTGAAATTTTTGAACTTCAATACGGTCGTATTGGAGTTCAATACGGTCGTATTGAAAGTCAGAAATTTCAATACGCCCGTATTGAGTTCGCAGCGGTCGTATTGAAGTGTCAATACGGTTGTACTGACTTCAGTACGGCCGTATTGAAGCTTCAATACGGCCGTATTAAGTTCAGTACGGCCGTATTGGGCTTTTTCCCTCCACTTCCTTATTTTTAGCTATTCTAAGACCTCTAGACCTACAGAGAACCCTCCTAGGGCCTTCGAGGAGTCCTTCTGGCTGATTATCCTTCAGTCTTCGAGAGTCTTCAAGCTTTATTTCCGACCCGGACAATTTTAGGGGTCTACAGCTGCCCCCCCTTTACTTAGTCGGACGGCCTTTTGGTGTATCGGCTGACAAGTAAAGGAGTTGACCCAATTGTCCGGGTATTGCGCCGACCTTCTGACTTGTAGCGTCTTCCGGTGGAAAAATGTTGAGTAGCCTCTCCAGGTGGGTGCATACCTCGGCGCTTTTGACATCCTCGGTAGCTGAGTTTACCTTCTCCAAGGTCAACTTCACTCGACGCTCGAGCCGGAAGTTGGACATCAACGCGCCTCTGATGACGCTGATGGTTGAGTACCGCCTCTCCAGGCTTAGTCTCGCTCTTTGTTCGAGCCGGAAACCAAGCACCTTTGCGACGACGGTGAGCAGTGTGAGTTTTGCCTCTCCAGGCCTTGCTTTGCTTGTTGCCCAAGCTGGAAGCTGTGAGTACCGTCTCTCCAGGCTTAACTTCACTCTTTGTTCGAGCCGGAAGCTAAGTACCCTTGTGACAACGGTAAGCAGTGTGAGTTTTGCCTCTCCAGGCCTTGCTTTGCTTGTTGCCCAAACTGGAAGCTGTAAGTACCGTCCTTCCAGGCTTAGCTTCACTCTTTGTTTGAGCCGGAAACTAAGTACCTTTGTGACAACGGTAAGCGGTGAGTACCCCTTTTCCAGAGATAGCTTCTCTCATTGCCCGAGCCGGAAGCTACATACCTCCGTGTTTGTGACGACGGGGTAGCGTGAATATCTCCTTTCCAGGGATTTGGTGATGATTTTGTCTCCACAGTCCACGATGCTGCTTCGACGGTTGTTTTTTGATTTTTGTGCCGCTGAGGGCTGGATAACGCAGGGATCCGTCTAGGGGATGTGCAGTCATTCACAGGTTCCTGTGCCCCAACTTGCATTGCATTGTTGGTACCCTTGGGGAATTTCTGACTCCTTGGGGTATAGACACAAAGATGCTCTTTCTGATGTGAGCGGTGCCTTATGATTGGCTGACGTCCTTTCGACGTTGGTGGAGTATCCCGGTTATCCTTGTTCGGGTAACTCTTTTTGATTTTCTGATTTTTCGCTGCCTCTGTGTAGGCTGTTATCCGCTGGGGATTCTGGATGTTGATTTTTTTTGACTGGCCTCTTCTGTTAGGCAGATAGTCTTGATGTTCGATGTTTTGGCGGGATGCCAAATTCCGCTTGGGGAATTTTATTAATCTTTTTGATTTTTCTTCCCCTTTTGTGGGGATGCCTCTTGGATAGGCGATCATCCACTGAGGATTGATGTTGATTGGCCTCTTTTGTTAGGCAGATCATCTTGACGTTCATTTGTTAGGCTGAGAGCCAAATTCCACTTGGGGAATAGTTTATTGGTCTTCCTTTTGTAGAAATGCCTCTTTAGTAGGCGATTGGGGATTTGAAGTTTTTATTCATCCCAGAGTATTATCTAGAAAGCCTCTTCAGGCTTAGCTTCACCCATTGCTTTTGAGTTGGAAAGCTATCCTCCATTGGGGAAGTTTAAAGTCCTTAGACATTTTTCTTGGATGATCAGGCCTCCTTTGGGGATTTCGCTGATCGCATTCTGATAGCTTTCACTGGGGAATTTGGCCCGTGAGTGTAAGCTTGAGATATCTCTGGGGAATCGAGCCTTTCTAGGCCCAACTATTCTGAAGGAAGAGTATTGTTTCTGCGAGCCTCTCCAGGCTCAATTATTCTGAGGGAGTATTCTTTCTGCGAGCCTCTCCAGGCTCAATTATTCTTTGGTGTGGAGGATGAGGAGTATTTCGGCGAGCCTCTCCAGGCTCAGTTATTTTGAGAGTATTCTTTCGGCAAGCCTCTCCAGGCTCAATTATTCTGTATGATGCTGCTGATTTTCTGAATCTCTGTATTTTGCTTGCTGCTGTCATACACAAGCAATTTTCTATTTTTCTATTTTATGCAGTTGCCTCATGATAAGGTCTTTGAATGTGCAACTAATGTGTGTGATGCACAAATGCAATACAATTTTTATTTTTGTTCATTTATTTAGAAAAGTGAGTGGCTCTCCCTATCCTCTTCTTCTTGGAGGACTTTCTGTCATTGACGCGAGGGAGTATTTTTGTGAGCCTTTATGCAGGAGATTATGGATTTTACAGGAACCCCTCTTTTATTGACCGATTATTAAGAGTTTCGTACAATTTTTAGAAACATCAATTTAAAGGCATAATCACAAGGTCAAGAAAGAAAAGAAACAAATGGATATTTTATTGATATTCACAAATGTTTACACAGAAAGATTTACAAAGGGAATTTCTGAAGAATGGCTGGCCAAGGTGGGCTATACATTTTTGGCTTAAACAATTATATTTGTAATTGCTGCTCTTCCCGTTTCCCTAGTTGTTTCGGGTGAGATGCCTGAGCCAGGAGTGTAGATACTGCAAGACGCTTGCTTCTAGAAGATTATCACTTGAACCGCCTTTCGGTTTTCAGTTCACGTGATCGTTGCTTGCTTTACTTTTTGCATCTTATTCTTTTTCCCCTAATTTTTGCCTAGGACGTGTCCTAGCGGGGATAATTTTGCCTTTGTTTTGCCTAGTACCCTTGTACTGGCGGGCTTTTTGTTTTGCCCTAACTTTTGCCTAGGATGCCCTTTTTGGGTTTTCATCCTAGCGGGCTGATGCAAGCAACGTCTTCAAGCATAATACTTCTTTACCATGTCAGCGTTGACTGAGTATCGAAGTTCTTCTCCGTCCATGTCTGTGAGAATCAATGCTCCTCCGGAGAAGGCTCGCTTCACCACGTATGGTCCTTCGTAATTTGGGGCCCACTTTCCGATTTTGTCCTTTTGAGCTGGTAGCAATTTCTTCATCACCAGCTCTCCCTCATGGTAGATTCGAGGATGGACTTTCTTGTCAAAAGCCTTTTTGATCTTCCTTTGGTAGGCTTGACCATGGCATATGGCGTTCAGTCGTTTTTCTTCGATAAGGTTCAATTGGTTGTATCGACTTTGAACCCATTCTGCCTCGGAAAGTTTTGCTTCCATGATTACTCTCAGAGACGGTATCTCGACTTCAACCGGCAGAACTGCCTCCATTCCATAAACAAGGGAGAATGGAGTAGCTCCTGTGGATGTACGTACTGAAGTCCTATAACCATGGAGAGCGAAGGGTAGCATCTCATGCCAGTCTTTGAATGAGACAACCATCTTTTGTACTATCTTCTTGATATTCTTATTGGCTGCCTCAACTGCCCCATTCATCTTTGGTCGGTATGGGGAAGAGTTGTGGTGCTGAATTTTGAACTCTTTGCACAGTTCTTCCACCATCTTATTGTTCAAATTGGATCCATTATCAGTGATGATTTTGTCGGGAATACCGTATCTGCATATGATATTCTTTCTGATAAAAGATGTTACCACCTTTCGGGTCACATGAGCATACGATGCCGCTTCTACCCATTTGGTGAAATAGTCAATGGCCACAAGGATGAACCTATGTCCATTGGATGCCTTTGGCTCGATGGGTCCAATAACATCCATGCCCCACATTGCGAATGGCCATGGTGAAGCCAAAACATTAAGTGGCGTTGGTGGGACATGAATGTTGTCGGCATATGCTT
This sequence comes from Cajanus cajan, assembly GCF_000230855.2. Classification (NCBI taxonomy): domain Eukaryota; kingdom Viridiplantae; phylum Streptophyta; class Magnoliopsida; order Fabales; family Fabaceae; genus Cajanus; species Cajanus cajan. Next base: position 33,853,788 of record NC_138521.1, on the reverse strand, counting down.
GACACTTGTGGCATTTCCGGACGTATTGGTAACAATCCCTTTCAATGGTCGACCAATAATATCCTGCTCTGAGGATTTTCTTAGCCATTGCAGGCCCGGGAATATGGGTACCGAAAACCCCCTCATGTATTTCTTTGATTACATTTTGAGCTTCGACTTGGTCTATACATCTCAATAAGACCGAGTCATAATTCTTTTTGTAGAGGGTTTCTCCAATCAACAGAAATCCCATGGCCCTTCTTCGGATATGCTTTTTATCATTATCGCTGGCCATATCAGGATATTCCCCTTTTGACAGATATTGTTTGATGTCATGGAACCATGGATGATCGTCAACAGCTTCATCTATCAGTAGGCAGAATGCTTGCTTATCGTGCCGCCGGATATTGATGATGGGCATTTCATGCTCCTTATCCAAGGCGAACATCGATGAGAGCGTAGCAAGGGCGTCAGCAAACTGATTCTCCTCCCTTGGAATGTATTCAAAGATGATACTTTGGAAGAATTGTGTCAAATCTTTGATATGCTCAACATATGGTATCAGTTTAGGATTTCGGACTTCCCAGTCACCTCGTAGCTGATGGATGACTAAAGCCGAATCTCCAAATACTTTGAGTTTGAGGATACCATTGTTGATAGCCGCTTGGATTCCTAACGCGCAAGCCTCGTATTCGGCCATATTATTTGTACAGTCGAAATTGAGTCTTGCTGTTAGAGGGATATGCTTTCCTTGTGGGGAGATTAACACTGTCCCAATCCCCTGTCCAAGCATGTTGGAGGCTCCATCAAAATACATGGTCCACGCATCGTTCTTGGGATCTTCATGTTGTATACTCATTATATGTTCATCGGGGAAATCATCCTGAAGGGATTGATAATCATTGGTCGGCCCATGTGCTAGATAATCAGCTAGGGTACTGCCTTTGATGGCTTTTTGTGTGACATGTATGATGTCGAATTCTGATAATTGTACTTGCCATCGGGCGATCTTCCCAGTGATTATTGGCTTGTCGAACACGTACTTAATTGGGTCCATTTTGGAAACCAACCAAGTAGTATGCCTTATCATGTACTGCCTGAGCCTTTGTGTTGCCCACGCCAACGCACAGCAAGTCTTTTCTAATGGCGTGTAGCGGGTTTCATAATCAAGGAACTTTTTGCTCAGGTAGTAGATGGCTTGTTCTTTCTTTCCAGTTTCGTCCTGTTGCCCTAGCACGGCTCCCATGGACTCATCAAGCACTGTCAGATAGAGGATTAATGGCCTTCCCTCGACAGGTGGCACCAATATTGGTGGATTGGCCAAGCACTGTTTGACCTTGTCAAAAGCTCGTTGACAATTCTCATCCCAAGTTTCGGAATGATTCTTGCGCAACAGCTTGAATATTGGTTTGCACGTGTCAGTCAACTGTGCGATGAACCTTGCGACGTAGTTCACCCTGCCGAGGAATCCTCTAATTTCTTTCTCAGTTTTAGGAGGAGGCATTTCCATTATTGCCTTTACTTTATCGGGGTCAACCTCTATGCCTTTTTCACTGACGATGAACCCAAGAAGCTTACCCGACCGAACTCCGAAAGTACACTTAGCCGGGTTTAGCTTAAGCTGATACTTACGAAGCCGATTGAATAATTTTCTCAAATATTGGATGTGGTCCATTTCGTCTTTTGACTTTGCGATCATGTCATCCACGTATACTTCAATTTCTTTGTGGATCATATCGTGGAATAGAGTCACCATCGCTCGTTGGTAGGTGGCCCCCGCATTTTTAAGTCCGAAAGGCATCACCCTGTAGCAGAAAGTTCCCCAGGGTGTAATGAAAGAAGTTTTCTCGCGGTCTTCTATATTCATCTTGATTTGATTATACCCCGAGTATCCATCCATAAAGGAATAGAGTGTGTTTGTGGCGGTGTGATCCACAAGTGTATCGATGTGGGGCAAGGGAAAATCGTCCTTTGGACTGGCACGATTCAAATCCCTATAATCAACACACACTCTAACCTTCCCATTCTTTTTGACGACTGGCACAATGTTAGCCAGCCATTCGGGATACTGGGATACAACCAAGAATCCCGCGTCCAATTGTTTTTCCACCTCCTCCTTAATCTTTAAGGACCATTCGGGCTTGATTCGTCGAAGCTTTTGCTTAATGGGTCGAAACCCCTCTTTTAAGGGCAACTTGTGTTCGACGATGTTGGAGTCCAACCCGGGCATATCATGGTACGACCATGCAAATACGTCCTTGTATTCCCTCAATAATTGAATTAATTGCGTTTTTATTCCATCACTGATACGGGTCCCAATGTTGACCTCTTTCAATTCTTGACCCTGCCCCAAATTCACGGTCTCCAATTCTTCTTGATTCGGTTGGAGTAGACGAGCTTCTTGATCTAGCAGTCTTTGCAGATCCGGAGAGATGGTCTCCTCATTACTGTCCAGCTCAACCCATTCACCTTCGGCTTTCGGATCCCGGTCAGAGCGAGCAATCACAGACATAATTATTTATTGGTTCTGTTTAGGTTTAGAGTTTATTAATATTAATGAGAGAGAGAGAATAGAACAAAATGAGAGAATAATGTGTGAAAAATGCCTTTTTATTGATATATGAGTGTAAAACTGTATAAAACCCTTTATTTACATGAAAAGGTCCTCATGATCTCGGGTACTGATCATGAGTCCCTAAAAGAAAAAATGTGGAGGGGCCCTATCATGGCTTGCCCTTCTCTCTACTCCTGCTGCGGTAGAGGATTCTTGCTCACGTCGGGCGCCGTCGAATCGAAAGTGACCCACCCAGCGTCGATAAGGTCTTGGACCTTATACTTGAGAGCTCGGCAGTTCTCCGTTGAATGCCCCTGTGCCCCCGAATGGTATAGACATTTGTCTTGTGGATTGTACCAATCGGGGTAGGGTGGATTCACCTTCTTTGGTGGAATGTAAGCAATAAGACGCGCCTCTACTAGCTTCGGCAGGAGATCGCTATAAGTGGTCGGAAGTTTGTCAAACTTCTTCACAGAGTTGTATTGCGATTTTCCTGACTTCGAAGCGGAAGAAGACGGAGCAATGGTTACAGCGTTGACTCCTCCTTCTTTCTTCTTCCCAAAGGCCTTCTTAGCTTCATATGGTTGGGAAGGCTTAGCCAGCTTTCCACTTTTAAGTCCTTGTTCCACCCTTTCTCCAATGGTGATGATGTCCGAGAAGAGTGTCGTTGTGTTCCCTATCATTTTATCGTAATAGGGACCAGTCAACGAGTTGATGAATAAGGACACCGTCTCCTTATCCGACAGCGGGGGCTCTATCTGTGCTGCCAACTCCCTCCAACGTTGGGCGTATGCCTTGAAGGATTCATCGTTCTTTTTACTCAAGGCTTGAAGATCTGACCTATCGGGTGTTAGGTCGATGTTGTATTTATAGCGCTTGAGGAAGGCGTCGGCCAACTGCCTCCATGTGTGAACTAGATTTCCATCTAGTTGCATATACCAGTTAAGTGCAGTTTCAGCTAAGCTCTCTTGAAAGCAGTGGATCAAGAGCTTTTCATTTGTGGCATATGCAGCCATCTTGCGACAGTACATGGTGAGATGACTTTTAGGGCAAGTCGATCCCACGTACTTTGGGAAATCTGGCACTTTAAATTTAGGAGGGAATTGAATGTCCCTCACTAAACACATGTCGGCGGCGTCCTTAATGTCAAAGTCATGCCCCTCCATAGCCCTTAGCCGATCCTCGAGGGCATGGAATTGTTCCTTTGAGACCTCGGGCTCTTTTATAATAATTCCTGCCCCAAGGGGTACGGCGTTTGGAGGATCTTTTTCATGCTCTTCTTCCTCTCCCTCATGATGGGACCCATGATCACTATGATGAGAATCATGGATATTGTGATGACGCATGAGTTCCATCATTTGCGCCATCTGCTCTTTAAGCTGTGAAAGCTCGGTTGTGAGCTTCTTGTTTTGCTCCTCCAATGCTTCCATTTTCTTGATTTTCCGTGCGCGCGTAAGGACAGAGAGATGACCAGCCACTTTCTAAAATGAATGTTTAGTTAGTTTATTTTATGGAATGCATACACTCTTTAACATGAGCTTGATAAACCTCCATCTTTAAGGCGCTGCCTTTTTAAGACGGAAGTTTACCACCCTTCTTTATCTATGATTTCTCCCCAACGGAGAAACTCTATAGTCATGGGTCTCTTTCACTCATGTCAAGAGGTATTGGTGATCCTAAAATGTATGTTTTCATGAGGATGCATGATGTCTTATTGGTAATGATGTACATGCTCCTCACTTTTATTATATTTTCACACATGGTCTTTCCTCTCATGTCATGGTTTTTTATGCATGGGGATTATTTTTAGACCTTATCACGAGGTTATTTATTAATGCACAAACAATTGCACATAAGCATTTACACAAACAATTCACTCATCCACGAACAGTCACGAGCAAATTACGAGGTAGGGGTCTCCTGCAGAAAAGTGCATATTCAAGGAGGATCTAACTGTTCTCACTTGGTCAAAGGCCCCCAAGGTGCCCCCATTATAGGGACCCAATTCCTCTTGTCGTAGGTCGATGGAAAGTTCCAACGCACCGTCGGACTCAAGTTCATGGTTATCACCTTGAGTGATGTTTTCCGACAACGGTCTCATAGGCTCCTATAAACCCATCAACCGGCCGTACTAACATCCACTCCCTATGGATTACCACTCATGCCCCCGGGTATAGAGGGAACTGTTGTGTGCAAAGGTTTGTGTGCAATTTTATTTCAAACATTTGTGGAAAATTAAACATACAACAGTTATTAAAGCCAAATAGATAAACATGTTATCATACAAGTGAGGGGTAATAAAGTAATTTTAACTATTTGTTAAAAATAATCTGTCACTAAATGGGACTGACTCTCAGGCTTCCCCAGCGGAGTCGCCATCTGTCGCCACCGGCCCGAAACGGGCTTTCGGCATTCGCGAAGGATGGTTGGACTCATTTATTTTGGTTTTGAAAATGTATTGGATTATTAGAACGACTTGTTCTCAAACTGAGACCTTGTCGATCTTATCCAATTTATTTATTAAAAGTCTCACTAATCCATATTAATCCCAAGCGGGACCCTCCATGGTTTAGTGGTTTTCGCAAAAGGAGGGTTCGTGGAGTCGCCACCAATGTTTTACTCAAAACATTGGAAAAAGGGATAAGGCAATTGATTTAAAAATCAACTTTGGCCACTACAACCAGAGTTGGGTAAGGGAGTCGGTTACGCGTGGGGAAGGTGTTAGCACCCCACGGCGCCCCTTTCGGGTTCCCTATAACGGATTATTTTTAAAAGAACAGTATAAAATTACTAAATTACCCCTATTTATTCTAAGCAATTATAAATTGACTATCTACATGATGATAGTTTAAATATGCACACAGAAAGCAGTAAAAGGAAGGATTGAAGGGAAACCTCTTGAAGCGTGCTTTTATATTGCAAAGAACTGGGAAGCGTTTTGGCGTTCCCTCGCTCTACAAGCCCGCTCCTCGCTCTCCTAGAACAAAATTTTAACTAAGGGAATCAAAAAGATTTCCCCTCGACTAGGTTCGATCCTCAAGCAAAATGGCTCGGGGCTCAAGAACTTCGTCGGATCGACTCCCAGAGAGTTTTCTAGGGCAGAACACTGCTCAAAAACCCCAGAATACTCAAGGAGGGAGTCAAAACTGAGTGAAAAAGTGTGGAATGACGTCCAATTGACGTCATATTTATAGGGAATAGGCGCAGTACGGCCTACAGGGCCAATACGGCCGTATTGAAATTTTTGAACTTCAATACGGTCGTATTGGAGTTCAATACGGTCGTATTGAAAGTCAGAAATTTCAATACGCCCGTATTGAGTTCGCAGCGGTCGTATTGAAGTGTCAATACGGTTGTACTGACTTCAGTACGGCCGTATTGAAGCTTCAATACGGCCGTATTAAGTTCAGTACGGCCGTATTGGGCTTTTTCCCTCCACTTCCTTATTTTTAGCTATTCTAAGACCTCTAGACCTACAGAGAACCCTCCTAGGGCCTTCGAGGAGTCCTTCTGGCTGATTATCCTTCAGTCTTCGAGAGTCTTCAAGCTTTATTTCCGACCCGGACAATTTTAGGGGTCTACAAGGATAATCCGGGGAAACAAGGGTTAGGATACAACCCTAATAAAGATCAAAGGACGAAGAGGAACCAAGATCCTTCTCAACGTTCTTTAAGCCAGATCTTTAGGAAGGCCGGTTCACAAGCGTCAAGACCGGTCGTCGTCATCAAGTGCTTTTCTCCTTCCGATAGGGATGTATAGACCTGATGACTATTAGAGATTACTCCTCGGGGACAGCCCGACCCCCGAGCCTCGATAGGGCACATGTTTCCATTATGATTATAATAAAATCATTCTTTATTATTTCTTATTGCTTCTTTTCTTGCTTGCAATAAAATTCTAGACCACATTATTTTAACCCTGTTTGAATAAGCATGAATGAGGTTAAAATTGTCTTAATAACAATAAACCCGCATCATTTTTATGTGGAAGTGTGCGTGACAACTTGGAACACCTTTCCTTGGCCTCGACAAGTGCCATCATGGATAAAAAAGAAATCCTTTAAAAAACAAAAATCATAAAAACAAAAAAAGCTCGGCAGGAAACCCAAAAAGGGGGCTGCGCAAAAATAAGAGCAAAAGACCCGCTAGGAATCCCACGAAAGGGTGACCTAGGCAAAAGTTAGGGTTACGAAAATAAATAAAAACAAAGGTCCGCTAAGACGCCACAAAAGGGTGTTTTAGGCAAAAATAAGGACAATCAAAAAACGAAAATAAATCCATGATGGTACCATGAACCGAATTCAAAAAGAAAGGTTCAAGGAAAGTTATCTAAGTTGTCAAATCACAACGTCAAATAACAGGACTTTCTTAACTTCATAAGTGTTTAATCAAACAAGCCTAAACACATAAGCCTACCTTGGCCAGCCATTCTTACAAAAACCATTTTCGAAAAAAATAATCCCCTCTTAAACACAAACTTTCGAATAAAAATATCTTTCCTTTCTTTTCTCTTGTCCCAAACGATTTTAGAATAATCTAGTGGAAACATGGAGATATAGTGGTCAATAGGAGGGTTGACACGTTTTCTAAAGGAAGGAAAGGATCACTTGGTTGATGACGCCCATAACACGCATCATTCCTCGGTTACAGAAATCGGCAGCGCACAGCCCGTCTAGATGAATGGCAAGATCCAAACAAAGAAACGCATCGGTTAATTCTTTTGAAAAAATAAATCAAATAGAATTAGGTGCATCATACCGCATACATGCATACAGATGATAGGTGTGATGGAAGATCACTTATTCTCTGTTTATTGAAAAAACAAACAAAAAAACAAAAAAAAAACAAAAAAAACAAAAAAACAAAAAAACAAAAAATATAAACTTCAGAAAAAACAATGCGCCCGTACCATGTTCAGTACACCCGTACTAAAATCAGGGTTATGAACAAATTTTCAACTCAATACGGGCGTACCGAAATGAATACGGCAGCATTGGCCATAACGTCCACACCAATACGGGCGTATTGAATTCAATACGACCCGTATTGGCCCATTCTCATTCATCACAACATCTTCATTCCTCTGCATACTTCATCTGTGAGTGTGTTTGAGATCCTTCCGTACAGAAAAAGCCAAAAATCAACAAAAAAAGGCAAAAATACAGAAAAAGCCGAAATCAACAAAAAAGGCAGAAATTCAGAAAAAACAATAAATCGTACGGAATAACTGAGCCTGGAGAGGCTTGCCGAAATAATACTCCCCAACCGTACAGAACAACTGAGCCTGGAAAGGCTTGCCGAAATAATACTCCCTCATCATACAGAATAACTGAGCCTGGAGAGGCTTGCCGAAATAATACTCCCCAATCGTACAGAATAACTGAGCCTGGAGAGGCTTGCCGAAATAATACTCCCCAAGAGACATCTCAGCTCACACTCTTGGACCAAATTCCCAGTAAGAGCTATCAAAGCAAGATCAGTAAGATCCCCCAATGGAAGCAATGATCATCCAAACGAAATATCCGAGTCAAAGGACTCAGACTTCCTCAGTGGAAGATAGTTGTCCAACTCGAGCGACGAGTGAAGCTAAGCCTGAAGAGGCTTTCTAAATAATACTCTGGGATACATAAGATCTTCAATCCCCATTCGCCTACTCAGAGGCACCCCTTCAAAAAGCAAAAAATCAAAAACATCAATAACCATTCCCCAAGCGGAATCCGGCACTCAGCCGAACACTGAACATCAAGATCATTCGCCTACTCAGAGGCACCCCTTCAAAAAGAGAAAAATCGAAAAGATCAATAACCATTCCCCAAGCGGAATCCGGCACTCAGCTGAACACTGAACATCAAGATCATTCGCCTACTCAGAGGCACTCCTTCAAAAAGAGAAAATCAAAAAAGATCAATAATCATTCCCCAAGCAGAATTCGGCATTCAGCCAATCATTGAACGTCAAGATGATCCGCCTAACAGAAGAGGCCAATCAAGATCAAAACGACAGAATCCCCCAGCGGATGACAGCCTACGCAGAGGCAACAAAATCAAAAAAATCAAAAGAGTCACCCGAATAAGGATAACCGGGATACTCCACCAACGTCAAAAGGACGTCAGCCAATCATAAGGCATCGCTCACCTCAAAGAGAGCATCTTCGTGTCTGCATCCCCAAGGAATCAGAAATTCCCCAGTGGGTACCAACTACGCAATGGAAAGTTGGGACACAAGAACCTATGAGTAACTGCACATCCCCTAGACGGATCCCTGCGTTATCCAGCCCTCAGCGGCACCAAAATCAAAAACAAACCGTCGAAGCAGCATCGTAGACTGTGGAGACAAAATCATCACAAATCCCTGGAGAGGGCAAACTCACACTGCCAACGTCGTCAGAAACACGGAGGCAGACCCTGGGGAGGGCAAACCGCAGACCCTGGAGAGGGCAAACTCACGCTACCAAAGTGACCAGAAGCATGGAGGTATGCAACCTTGGGGAGGGCAAACCGCAGACCCTGGAGAGGGCAAACTCACGCTACCAAAGTGATCAGAAGCACGAAGGTATGCAACCCTGGGGAGGGCAAACCGCAGACCCTAGAGAGGGCAAACTCACGCTACCAAAGTGATTAGAAGCACGGAGGTATGCAACCCTGGGGAGGGCAAACCGCAGACCCGGGAGAGGGCAAACTCACGCTACCAAAGTGACTAGAAGCACGGAGGTACGCAACCCTGGGGAGGGCAAACCGCAGACCCTGGAGAGGGCAAACTCACGCTACCAAAGTGATCAGAAGCACGGAGGTACGCAACCCTGGGGAGGGCAAACCGCAGACCCTGGAGAGGGCAAACTCACGCTACCAAAGTGACTAGAAGCACGGAGGTACGCAACCCTGGGGAGGGCAAATCGCAGACCCTGGAGAGGGCAATCTCACGCTACCCCGTCGTCACAAACACGGAGGTATGCAGCTTCCGGCTCGGGTGTCGAGCGAAGCTAAGCCTGGAGAGGCGGTACTCACGCTACCCCGTCGTCACAAACACGGAGGTATGCAGCTTCCGGCTCGGGTGTCGAGCGAAGCTAAGCCTGGAGAGGCAGTACTCACGCTACCCCCGTCGTCACAAACACGGAGGTATGCATGAGCCTGGAGAGGCGACGACTAATACTCAACCTGGAGAGGCTACTCAACAATTTTCCACCGGAAGACACTACAAGTCAGAAGGATGGCCTACTCCCCGGACAATTGGGTCAACTCCTTTACTTGTCAACCGGTACACCAAAAAGCCGTTTCACTAAGTAAAGGGGGGGCAGCTGTAGACCCCTAAAATTGTCCGGGTCGGAAATAAGACTCGAAGACTCTCGAAGACCAAAGGAAAGTCAGCCGGAAGGACTCTTGGAAGACCCTGGAAGACCCTAGGATGATTATTCGTAGGTTTAGAAGTCTTAGAGTAGCTTAAAATAAAGATGTGGAAGGATTGAAGCCCAATACGGCCTCCCAGAAGTTCAGTACGGCCGTACTGGACAATTTGAACTACAATACGGCCGTACTGAAGCCAATACGGCCATACTGAAGTTTTTGAACTTCAGTACGGCAGTACTGAAACCAATACGGCCGTACTGAAGTTTTTGAAACTTCAGTACGGCCGTACTGAATTCAGTACGGCCGTACTGTAGTTCAAATCTTCAGTACGGGCCGTATTGATGTCAGAGGCCGTACTGCGCCTCACTCCTATATATAGGACGTCATTTGGACGTCATTCCACACTTTTCCACACCTTTTTGACTCTCTCCTTGAGTATTCTGGGGTTTTTGAGCAGTGTTCTGCCCTAGAATTCTCTCCGAGAGCCGATCCGATGAAGTTCTCGAGTTCTGAGCATTTAGCTTGAGAATTCGAACTAGTCGAAGGGAAATCTTTTTGATTTCCATAGTAAAGATTAATTTTTAGGGAAGGAGCGAGCGAGCTTGTAGTGGGAGGGAGTGCCAAAAAGCCTCCTAACATTTGAATTTATAAAAGCACGCTTCAAAGGTTTCTTCTTCAAAATCCTTCCTTTTACTGCTTTCTGATTGTTGTATCGCATGCTTAATTTATTCATCATGTAGATATCTTATTCATAGCCGTTTTTAATAAATAGGGGTAATTTAGTAATTTTACACTATTATTTATGAAATAATCCGTCATAGGGAACCCGAAAGGGGCGTTGTGGGGTGCTAACACCTTCCTCACACGTAACCGACTCCCTTACCCGACTCTGGTTGTAATGGCCAAAGTTGATTTGTGAAATCAATTGCCTTATCCCTTTTTCCAATGTTTTGAGTAAAACATTGGTGGCGACTCCAAGAACCCTTCTTTTTGCGAAAACCACTAATCCATGGAGGGTCCCGCTTGGGATTAACATGGATTGGTGAATCATTTAATAAAATTGTTAGTTCGATGAGGTCTCAGTTTGAGAATAATTCGTTCTAACAATCCACCACTTTTCAAAACTTTAAAAAGAGTCCGACCATCGTCGCGAATGCCAATGTCCGTTTCGGCGGGTGGCGACACTCTTTAGTAGGAACAATCTGAGTCCTCATAAGTTGCCTCATAGCCAATCTAGGTGAATAAGCTATGCAACCTCTGAGGCCCATCATGTTGGTCCCTACGGTTAGAATCTAGAAGGGGGGGTTGAATAGATTCTATGTTATTTTTCCTTTTCTTCTTTGCTTTCTAAATCTTTACCAAACAAATCTTGATTTAAAACAAACCTTTAAACATAAAAGGTAATTCAGAGTTATAAATGCACAGCTTATCCAACAAGATTTGAATAACAAGATATGTAAAGATTGAATTTATCAATTACCAAGAATCTTTAAAGTTCAGTTTCTGCAGATAATGTTTTTCTTCATACAACATTAATCAAGAAACTTATACAGAATGTAAAGAGTGTAAGGGTTAAGAAAATCATGCACCAAGATATATACTGGTTCAGCCATCCAAAGGCCTACATCCAGTTTCAGATTTAGATACACCTCTAAATCCAGTCAAATCCACTATTGATATTCTTTACAAGCACCCTGCACAAGCAATATCCAATCAATGAATTTAACAAGCAAATCTTGACACCCACAAGATTAACAAACCATTTCTTGACTCCACAAGAAACATATAACCCAAGAATATTGATCCCACAATATCCTACTTGAGAAAAACCTATCTCAAGATTTCTCTTTACACAACTCTTCCAGAGATTCTCTAATCTCAAGAGTTAAAACCATCCAAACAATAAAAGATCAGAAACGAGTACACCTGTTCGTGTAGATATGATCTTCAACAACGTAAACCAGTTTAGAATGAATTTTCTATATGAACTTCATCTTCTTGAATTGATCTTGCACACTTCTTTTTCCAAAAGTTGATTTTCAGCAGATATGTTCTTTCTTTCTTTTTCAGAAAATCTTTTTCTCTTTTGCAGTAATGTGTATTCAAAAAACTTCTTTCCGTGTGTGAAAATTCTCTTTTTTCTCTTTCTTAAAAAAAACTTCAGTTTTAATCTTATTTAAAGACAATTTTCATGTGCAAGGAAACAGTTATTTCAGTTATATTCATAACAGAGATAATCTATTACCTGTGATGGTAATCTATTACCACGAGTTAAAATAACTGAACTAATTGTTTCAGCTCCTGTTTTAATCTATTACCTAACATGGTAATCGATTAACACGATGCCAAAATAACACAAAACTCACATTTGGAACAGAGGTAATCGATTACTTTAAAGAGGTAATCGATTAACACGATCCTTTTTCCTCTTGAAATCATCAGAACCAGTTTGGTAATCTATTACCACACATGGTAATCGATTATTCCAGTATCAATCAGTTTTTCAACATGAGTCAGGTAATCTATTACCAGTTCAGGTAATCTATTCCTTAACTCAGAAAATTTCTGATGTTTTCAAGTTTTCATTTAAAGTCTCAAACACTCAGTAAATTAATACTTCATGTTCTCAACAATGAATGAAATAAGAAAAATGAGTATTATGATATTTTCACCTTCATGTTAATTACTAATTTTTAACACATAACAAACAAACACATACAAGCCTAATCTTTTAAACAATCAATACATTATCCTTTTGACATAGGCTTAAAATAAAAAGCAACATGAACAAAACATCAAAACTAAAACTTCTAGGGAACATCTTCCAGATGTAGATTCTTCAATCTTCAACAATCTCCCCCTTTTTGGTTTTGATGAGCCAAACTCTTCATGTTGACTTTCACAATCATCATGTTGTTTTGTTTCACTTGTTTGTTTGAAATTTGAACTTGAATTTGAACCTGCATATGTCTAGAACAAAGACTTCCATACAAAGCATTATGCAGTTCTATTTCCATTTATTTCTTATACAATACATAAACATACAATACATAAACAACCATATAAACATTTAATCAGTTTCTCATGAATTTCTCCCCCTGTTTGGCTTAACCAAACCAAAAAAAACAGAGTAAACAGAGAAATAACATGATACTTATGCAACAAAAACAACAAGCACTTAATAAGACTTTCATCATATAAGCATTAAAAATGTTCAGAAGCATGCAAATACTACAACTATTACAAACTTTAAGTCTGAAATATAAATCAAAGTATTTATGCAGAACAAATTAAAATGCAGTGCCTAAAATGTAATGCATAACTAAAGTTCTTCAGGGTAGGGTATGTTCATCGCATCCAGTCGTTCAGATATAGATTCAAAACAAGCCTTCAGCTCTTGATAATCTCTTCTCTGAGTTTCTCTGATGTCATCTAGCTTTGCCAGAACAGATAGCTCAAAAGTAGAAAGAGGCTTGGGCTCTTCAGCACCTTCCTCTTCTTCATTTTGAACTTCAGGTTGAGACGGCTCTGTAGTCTCAGCAGTAGGAACATCTTCCTTTGCTATCCAACCAGCATCTGTTTTTACTAGCTTCATCATTTTCAGAGCTCTATCCTTGATATCATGAACATCTCTGGTGACCTCTTTTGCTTCACCAGTTAAGGGAACTTTATAGAACACCAATACCTTGCTTATGAACACAGCATATGGACACTTGCAGTCCATTAACCTCCTTGTCTTTAGCATTATGTCTTCTACCACATATACCCAATCAACTTGAATGTTGTTCTTAAAAGCTGCGAGCAGTGCCATATCTTCTTCACTGATTTGTGCGTGATTGCTCCCCCTTGCTGCCAGAATCCAGACAATTACATAATGTAGGAGTCTATCTTCCATTCGTAGACCTCCAGCATTATATGTAATTTTCCTCTTTTCTTTTCTTTTGTATTCTTTATTAGCCTCCCAGGCTGAAACATCCCTCAGCATACTCATAAAAAACGTATCTTTATCTATTAAGAAATTTTTCATCTTTAATTCATTGAAGGTAGGTTTAATACCATTTCTGGTTAATCCACCAATCTTCAAAAATACATCAGCAGATAGAGTAACTTTTATTCCTTTAACTTCTGAAACCAAAGCACCATTTTCATCTTTTCCCAAATTTGAGTAAAAGACCCTAACAAGATCAGGGTAGTACAGTCCACTTAACCCAACAAATTTGCTAACTCCTTGACTAGATAGCAGAGTAGGAAATGTAAAACCTTGCTCTATAAGCCAAGACGAGTAGAGTACCTTTGGAGCCACAATGTCTTTGCAAGCAAAAGACTCATTGAAAGTTTCCTCTTGAGACTTCCTTGTGAACCACGAATGAGAATATTCTTCTTCAGGTTCTGGACGAGAGGACTCTTGTTTCTTCTTTTTAGATGTACCTTGACCTTGAGTAGTAGGACGAGGGTAATCTCTGTTGGCTATGTGCTTTACACGCTTTCCTTTGCCAAGACTTTCCATGAATGGGGCTTAGGGTTAGGTTTTGAAATAGATTTTGAGATAGAAAAGGGAACCAGGGGTTTCGTTCGTTTTAGTTTGAAGTAAAAATGGAGAGAGTTTTGAATTAATTTGAATTCGAAACAGATTTAAAGAGGGTTTTTGAGAGAAAAAAAACAGGGGTTCGCGTCAGGTAATCGATTAACCCAGTTGGTAATCGATTATCTCGCAACTGAAACAGGGTAATTATGCAAGTGAGTGAGTGGTAATCGATTAACCCGCATGGTAATCGATTATCACAGTGGGTATGCATCAGAAATTGCATCAAAGTAGCAGAGGTAGTCGATTACTGAAAATTGATAATCGATTACTGCTGTTGATTTTTCAGCAATTTCTTCATTTCTTCCAATGGTAATCGATTAACCCGATAGGTAATCGATTATCACAGAGAAATGTGTGCAGATACAGGGCATACTGTGTTTTGTGTGATTTCCTATTATGAGTGCACATACATCAAGTTTAAACCTATAAGTGCTTAGCAATTTCATGCATATTCACACAATCATACTTTAATTATGAGATTTAGGATAGATTGGACTCACTAATGATACCAAGATTGGTTCTTAGCTTGAAAAATCTTTCCTTTGGTAGAGGCTTTGTAAAGATGTCAGCAAGTTGATCTTCTGACATTATGAATTTGATGTCACAGTCTCCTTTCTCTACATGATCTCTGATAAAGTGATGTCTAACTTCAATGTGCTTAGTTCTTGAGTGTAGAATAGGATTCCTTGAAATGTTAATTGCACTTGTGTTGTCACACTTCAGTGGTATGTGATCAATCTTCAAACCAAAGTCTTGAAGTTGATGTTTAAACCAAATTGACTGAGCACAGCAGCTTCCAGCAGCTATATACTCAGCTTCAGCAGTTGAGAGTGCTACACAAGCTTGTTTCTTGCTCTGCCACGATATGAGACATTCTCCAAACGTGTGGCACGTTCCACTTGTACTTTTCCTATCCAATTTACAACCAGCAAAATCGGAGTCAGAGTAACCAGTTAAAGATGGAGAAGTACCTTTAGGATACCACAATCCAACATTGATTGTGCCTTTCAAATACTTCAGTATTTTCTTTACAGCCTTCAGATGTGATTCCTTTGGTTTTGATTGGAATCTAGCACATACACATACACTGTACATGATGTCAGGTAATTCTCCATATCAAATTTCTTTAACAGTTCTTTGCTATATTTAGTTTGATGTAGAAAAATTCCATTTTCCATTTGTTTGACTTGTAGTCCTAGGAAGAAGCTTAATTCTCCCATCATAGACATATCAAACTCCTTCTGCATATTGGAAACAAATTCTTCACAAAGAGATTGGTTAGTTGATCCAAATATTATATCATCAACATAAATCTGAATCAGCAGAATATCTTTTGATTTTCTCTTTATGAAAAGAGTTTTATCAACATTACCTCTTTGAAAGTCATGAGTTAGTAGAAACTTACTCAGCCTTTCATACCATTTCCTTGGAGCTTGTTTCAGTCCATACAAAGCTTTCTTGAGCTTGTAAACATGCTTAGGTAATTTGCAGTCAACAAAACCAGGTGGTTGATCTACATAAACTTCTTCATCAATTAGACCATTTAAAAATGCACTTTTCACATCCATTTGATATAGTTTGAAATCAAACACACAAGCAAATGCAAGTAAAAGCCTAACAGCTTCTAATCTAGCAACTGGAGCATATGTTTCACCAAAGTCTATACCTTCCTGTTGATTGTATCCTTTGGCTACTAATCTAGCTTTATTTTTAACTATAACACCTTCTTCATTTAGTTTGTTTCTGAAAACCCATTTTGTACCAATGACATTCATATTCTTATTGAAAGGAACTAAAATCCAAACATCATTTCTTTTGAATTGATTCAGTTCATCATGCATGGCCATTATCCAGAATTCATCTTTTAATGCATGTTCCACACATAATGGTTCAATTTGAGAAACAAATGCCATATCATCACTTAGAAGATTGAAAGAGTGTCTAGTAGAAACTCCCTTATTTATATCTCCAAGAATGTTATCCAGAGATAGATCTTTGGGTTTCCTCCATTCTTTGGGTAGTGATGTGTCTTCAGATGGTGTTTTCTGCTGTAGTTCCAGTTTTTCTTCTTCTTGTGTAATACTGTCACCTGTCTCATCTTCATCATTAAGAGATTTTCCTTTTTCAAGGATGTTAGTTTCATCAAAGGTAACATGTATAGATTCTTCAACAGATAAGGTACTTTTGTTAAAGACTCTATATGCTTTGCTAATTGCAGAATATCCAATAAAAACTCCTTCATCAGCCTTAGCATCAAATTTTCCAAGAGTGTCTTTTCCATTATTCAGAACAAAACACTTACAGCCAAACACTTTAAAATGTGAAATGTCAGGCTTTCTTCCTTTGTAAAGCTCATATGGTGTTTTCTTTAAAATAGGTCTAATCAAGATTCTATTTAGAACATAGAATGCAGTGTTTACTGCATCAGCCCAAAAGTATTTTGGTAAACCATTTTCATTTAACATGGCTCTTGCTAGCTCTATTAGAGATCTATTTTTCCTCTCTACAACTCCATTTTGTTGAGGAGTTCTAGGGACAGAAAAATTGTGATTAATACCATTTTCTTCACAAAAAGTTTGAAAAGATTCATTTTGAAATTCACCACCATGATCACTTCGCAAAGATTTAATTTTCAAGTCCTTTTCATTCTGAATTCTTTTTGAAATGATTCTAAAGGCTTTAAAAGCATTGTCTTTATGGGATATAAATGCAACCCATGTGAATCTGGAGTAGTCATCAATGAGAACTAAAGCATAAGTGTTTCCACCTAGACTTTTGGTTCTTGATGGTCCAAAGAGATCCATGTGCAAAAGTTCTAGCGGTCTAGAGGTTGACATAACTTTCTTTGATTTAAAAGAAGCTCTAGTCTGCTTTCCCTTTTGACATGCATCACAAAGTCCTTGTTTAGAGAACTTGATCTTTGGAAGACCACTAACAAGATATTTAGATGCAAGTCTATTTAACTGATCTGCATTTATATGTGCAATGCGTCTATGCCATAACCATGTTACATTATCATGTGATGTGAGACAAGAATTGGATGATGAATGCTCTAAGTCTAAGATGTATATGTTATTGACTCTTTTTCCTATAAGCAGGACTTCATTTGATTCCTTATCACAAACCATACAGCATTGATTATTAAAAGAGATATTGTAATTTTTGTCACAAAGCTGGCTAATACTAAGCAGGTTATATTTGAGACCTTCTACATACAGGACATTTTCAATGAGAGTATTGGAATTGTTACCAACACTGCCTGAGCCTAGTATTCTGCCTTTGTTGTTATCTCCATATGTTACAGATCCTCCTTCTTTTTCCTGTAATGAGATAAATTTGCTTTTATCTCCTGTCATGTGTCTTGAGCAGCCGCTGTCTAAGTACCACATTGATTGCTTTGCTCTCAAGCACACCTGCAACACAAGTTATTCAATTTGATTTTGGTACCCAATGGATCTTGGGTCCTGGAGAATCAGTGAGTACATAATCTAATTTCTTAATCCATTTATATTTTCCACTAGGAATGCCAAATTTCCTTATCATGCATCTGTAGTAGTTATGACCAGATTTCATACAATAGTTACATGAGTGGGAATTAATGGATTTCATAACATTAACATTCTGTTTTTCTTTATCCTTTGCTTTTAATGCAGCATACAATGTTTCACAGTTCTCACATGGTGACTTTAGTTTAGAGATATCTGAAAGTAGTTTCCTGTTATCATTCTCTAAATCAGAAATTTTATCTCTCATGTGTGTCATTTTCTTTTTGTAAACATTATTTGATTTTTCTAATTTCTTTGCTTCAGCATACAGTTCAGCAAATGCATTTTGCAATTCATCATACGAGTCAATAGATGAGTCAGAATCATATACCTCATAATCTGAATTATGTTTGGTCATGAGACAGAGATTTGCTTCCTGATCCTCATCACTATCACTTGAAGTTGTTGAGGCATTCTCTTCCCATGCTATGTATGCTTTCTTTTTCTTTGATCTGAACTTTTGTTTCGTCTCCTCATTCTTTTTCAGGCTTGGACAGTCAGCTCTCATGTGTCCAGCTTTTCCACATTCAAAACATTTGAACTTTGGAGATGAGTTTTCATTCTTCTTGAAGGATTTCTTCTGACTGGAGAATCTCTTATTGTTGTTCTTCCTTCTCATGAATTTTCTGAAATTCTTCACCATTAGATTTAATTCTTCTTGTTCAGAACTTTCATTGCTGCTATCCTCTTCATCACTTGAGGATTCTTTTACCTTTAAGGCCAGACCTTTTGCCTTTTTATCTTTTTGTTCTTCATCAGCAATCCTTGACAGATCCATCTCATATTCTCTTAGCTTTCCAAATAACTCAGCACTTGTCATCTGAGCTAAGTTCTTTGACTCTGTAATTGCTGTGACAGTTGGTTGCCATCTTCTGTTTAGTGACTTCAGGATTTTGACATTTACTTCTTCTTCCACGAAGTCTTTCCCTAATCCTTTTAGGTGATTTATTATGTGAATGAACCTCTTTTGCATATCCATGACAGTTTCACCTTGATTCATTCTGAAGGTTTCATATTCCTGAATGAGTGTGTTCTTTCTAGCTCTTCTCACTTCTGGAGTTCCTTCATGTGTTACTTGGATTAAATCCCAAGCTTCCTTTGCTGTAGAACAAGCTGAAATTCTAAAAAATTCATCAGAATTTAGTGCAGAATGTATGATATTTAAAGCTTTTGCATCATTCTCTGCTCTTCTAATTTCACTTTGATCCCAGCTATCATATGGTTTCTCAATTTCTTTTCCTCCCTCTATCTTAGTGGGTATTTTGTAATCTGTGATTACAGCCTGCCAAATATTTCTATGAACAGATTCCATGAAAATTTTCATTCTAACTTTCCAAAAGGGATAGTTATCTCCACAAAACAATGGGGGTCTGTTTATAGAAGCACCTTCAGCAAACGGTAATTGATTACCAGCCATCTAACCTTTCTAAAGATCTAGTCTTGAATGTTTTACAAGATACAGCTCTGGTACCAATTGTTGGTCCCTACGGTTAGAATCTAGAAGGGCGGGTTGAATAGATTCTATGTTATTTTTCCTTTTCTTCTTTGCTTTCTAAATCTTTACCAAACAAATCTTGATTTAAAACAAACCTTTAAACATAAAAGGTAATTCAGAGTTATAAATGCACAGCTTATCCAACAAGATTTGAATAACAAGATATGTAAAGATTGAATTTATCAATTACCAAGAATCTTTAAAGTTCAGTTTCTGCAGATAATGTTTTTCTTCATACAACATTAATCAAGAAACTTATACAGAATGTAAAGAGTGTAAGGGTTAAGAAAATCATGCACCAAGATATATACTGGTTCAGCCATCCAAAGGCCTACATCCAGTTTCAGATTTAGATACACCTCTAAATCCAGTCAAATCCACTATTGATATTCTTTACAAGCACCCTGCACAAGCAATATCCAATCAATGAATTTAACAAGCAAATCTTGACACCCACAAGATTAACAAACCATTTCTTGACTCCACAAGAAACATATAACCCAAGAATATTGATCCCACAATATCCTACTTGAGAAAAACCTATCTCAAGATTTCTCTTTACACAACTCTTCCAGAGATTCTCTAATCTCAAGAGTTAAAACCATCCAAACAATAAAAGATCAGAAACGAGTACACCTGTTCGTGTAGATATGATCTTCAACAACGTAAACCAGTTTAGAATGAATTTTCTATATGAACTTCATCTTCTTGAATTGATCTTGCACACTTCTTTTTCCAAAAGTTGATTTTCAGCAGATATGTTCTTTCTTTCTTTTTCAGAAAATCTTTTTCTCTTTTGCAGTAATGTGTATTCAAAAAACTTCTTTCCGTGTGTGAAAATTCTCTTTTTTCTCTTTCTTAAAAAAAACTTCAGTTTTAATCTTATTTAAAGACAATTTTCATGTGCAAGGAAACAGTTATTTCAGTTATATTCATAACAGAGATAATCTATTACCTGTGATGGTAATCTATTACCACGAGTTAGAATAACTGAACTAATTGTTTCAGCTCCTGTTTTAATCTATTACCTAACATGGTAATCGATTAACACGATGCCAAAATAACACAAAACTCACATTTGGAACAGAGGTAATCGATTACTTTAAAGAGGTAATCGATTAACACGATCCTTTTTCCTCTTGAAATCATCAGAACCAGTTTGGTAATCTATTACCACACATGGTAATCGATTATTTCAGTATCAATCAGTTTTTCAACATGAGTCAGGTAATCTATTACCAGTTCAGGTAATCTATTCCTTAACTCAGAAAATTTCTGATGTTTTCAAGTTTTCATTTAAAGTCTCAAACACTCAGTAAATTAATACTTCATGTTCTCAACAATGAATGAAATAAGAAAAATGAGTATTATGATATTTTCACCTTCATGTTAATTACTAATTTTTAACACATAACAAACAAACACATACAAGCCTAATCTTTTAAACAATCAATACATTATCCTTTTGACATAGGCTTAAAATAAAAAGCAACATGAACAAAACATCAAAACTAAAACTTCTAGGGAACATCTTCCAGATGTAGATTCTTCAATCTTCAACACATCAAAGGTACGCTTGGGTAACTGCCGCATCTCTTCAATACGTTGCTCGGACGGAACTGATGGAATCATGCTTTGGAGTGCAAGAGGTGACATACTCAAAGAACCAAGAGGAGTTGGCTAGACATGAAGGTTTGGGCCAGTCAGGGCCCAATGGGCCTGATGGGCCTAGGAAGGCCCAAGTTGAACTTTTCATGGGCCATATTTTGTTATAGCTATTTTCATATGTTTTGTATACATCATGTTAGTATAGGTATCATATATTTTGGTCTTGTATTTTGGACCACATAGAGTAGCATTTTAGGTTTTAGGCTAGTTGGGCCTAGTTTTGGGCTTCATGGGCCTTTGGGCTTTTGGTACCCAATATTGGGCTCATTTTCATTCTTGTAATTTTTCCTTTCCATTGTAATTGTTTGACCAATGTAATTAGGTCATTAGAATAGGAAAATACAAGGAATACTAAAGTATGCTAATTAGGTTAAATTAGGTTTAATTTGGAAGTCATTTAAGTTACATTTGAGTCACATGTTTAGCACCATGGGTGGCTGAACATGTGCCACTCAAATTAACCCTAAATGACTCTCAAATCACACCTAAATGCACCTTGGTACCTAAATTTTCGGACTTACACATGTGCACCAAAGTTTGAATTCAAAATTCAAATTTGAATTCAAACTTTAGGCGCCATTTTGTGAGGCTTTAGTTTAGGCACCTATGGGTCACAATTCCGTGCATACTTAAGCCATTCTTTCACCTTTTGTATTCACTTTTGAACATTATAGAAATTTGTGAGCCATTGGCCGAGTTTCCTCTCTCAAAAGTCTCCAACCTCTCACCTTCAAAAACCCTAGGCTAGTTGTCTACTTTCCTACTTTTTGAAGTGAGAATCCATTGATGCTTGAGCTTGGATGCTTCCCTCCTAAACTTTGGAAGAGTGTATCCGTGAGTTCATAGTCTTCAAGTGTTCTTAGTTGTGGAATCAAGTCTCCTTTGAAGAAGATCCGGCCTAAGCAAATCCGTGGAGAAGAACTACCTTCACTTCTCCTAGTTTTGCTATCAGGAACCAAGGACAAACCCATGTGAAGTGCTCAATGCTCCACTGTTCCATCTCTTCCTTCCATTCGGAAGCATAACGGCGGCACACGGGGATCTTCGAAAAGCTCCTCAACGGATCGGGGAAAGTCCCCATGTGACTAGAGGCGTAGAAGTGTGTGATGCTCCAGACATATAACAAGGAGGTGCAGCATCGGATAATCTTCCCTTGCTTTTGCTGAGATATGTTGACAGAAAGCAAGGTGTCGGCAAGAATGGCAGGTACGGGACTTTTCATGTGCACGTCCCATGCGAAGAAAGCATCCATAGCGGCATGGTCCACTGTGTTAGCGTGAAAGGGGAATAGGACTGTCCCAAACACGGCTAACGCTAGAGTCTTGTTGAAAGCTAACCAATCTCCCTCACCAGCTAAGGAAGAAAGGTGATCCTCAATCATAGCGAGCTTCCAACCTTTGATACTGCCGTTCCCCACTAAGGTAGATGATCGTGATGGTAGTTTGACTTGAGTAGCGACCCTCTCCACGGCCACATAATTACCACGAAAAACATAGACCCCTACTGATTTGGGCCATCGCAGCATGAGCTCGTACTCTTCGAGAGTAGGAACTAAGTCAAACTGGGGGAACTCGAAGCAATGCAGATCGAGACTCCAAAAGTGAACCAATGCTCTCAGAAAGGCCGGATCCACACATATCTTCATCAAATCGAGGACTCTCTTCCATATGATTTCTCGAACTCAACACGAGCCTCTTGTGGCATTAAAGAACAGAGGTGGTCCAACCTCTCGGCACGGTATAACAAGAAGTCCACTTTCTTCAATTGCCCTTGCACTCCCCTAGATCCCTCCATGATCTTCAATAAGAATGCATGATGTGAGATGATGGCGTTGAATATGCATGCATTGTGTTTATTCAACTAAGCATTATCATGTTTTCAAGATGTTCCTAAGATGATGCATGATATTGCTTGGTTTGGATAAATAACTTTTTTCTTTTTTGGGTATTTTGTTTTTTGTATTTTTTTGGGTGAAAATGGAAACTACCTACATGAATGTGATGAAGGTAGATGTTAACACCATGTAATGGAAGATTCTTATTCCTATTTATTCTTATTCTAAAAGGGGAATGTTGTATGTTTAAAGAATGCAATGTATGCTCAAACAATGTCACATAAACAATGCACAAACAATTCACTCATCCACGAACAGTCACGAGCGAATCACGAGGTAGGGGTATCCTGCAGACAAGTGCATATTCAAGGAGGTTCTAACTGTTCTCACTGGTTTAAGGCCCCCAAGGTGCCCCCATTATAGGGACCCAATCCCTCTCGTCGTAAGTCGATGGAAAGCTCCAACGCACTGTCGGACTTGAGTTCATGGTTTTCACCTTGAGTGATGCTTTCCGACAACGGTCTACGGGCACCTATAGACCCATTCGACAACCGGCCGTACTAACATCCACTCCCTATGGCTTTCCACTCATGCCCCCGGGTATAGAGGGAACTATTGTGTGCAAAGGTTCGTGTGCAGTTTATATTTCAAACAATTGCGAAAATTTAAACATCCAACAGTTATTAAAGCCAATTAAGTAAAACATATTATCATACAAGCGAGGGGTAATGAAGTAATTTTAAATTATCATTTTAGAAATAATCCATCACTAAATGGGACTGACTCTCGAGGCTTCCCCAGCGGAGTCGCCATCTGTCGCCACCCGCCGAAACGGACATTGGCATTCGCGACGATGGTCGGACTCTTTTTAGTTTTGAAAAATGATGGATTGTTAGAACGACTTATTCTCAAACTGAGACCTCATCGAACTAACAATTTTGTTAAATGATTCTCACCAATCCATGTTAATCCCAAACGGGACACTCCATGGATTAGTGGTTTTCGCAAAAAGGGGTTCTTGGAGTCGCCACCAATGTTTTACTCAAAACATTGGAAAAAGACATAAGGCAATTGATTTTCGCAAATCAACTTTGGCCATTACAACCAGAGTTGGGTAAGGGAGTCGATTACGTGCGGGGAAGGTGTTAGCACCCCACAACGCCCCTTTCGGGTTCCCTATGACGGATTATTTCATAAATAATAGCTTAAAATTACTAAACTACCCCTATTTATGGGAACGATTATAAGTAAACTATCTACATGATGAAAGCTTTAAACGTGCAATGCAACAATCAAAAAAGCGGTAAAAGAAAGGATTTGGAAAGAAACCTTCGAAGCGTGCTTTTATATATTCAAAAAGGAATCTAGGAGGCTTTTTGGCGCTCCTTCCCACTACACGTTCGCTCGCTCCTTTCCCTAAAAATAATGTTTACTATGGAAATCAAAGAGATTTCCCTTCGACTTGTTCGAGTCTCAAGCTAATGGCTCGTGAACTCAAGAACTTAGTCGGATCGGCTCCCGGAGAGATTTCTAGGGCAGGGAATAGCTCAAAAACCCAAGAATACTCAGCTAGAGGGTGGAGGAATGCTCCAAAAGTGTGGGAGGACGAGCCAATGACGTCCTATTTATAGGATTGAGGCGCAGTACGGCCTAGGGGGTCAATACGGCCCGTACTGAACCTCTAGGAGGGTGTATTGAGCTCAAATGGCTCAGTACGGCCGTACTGAACCTCTAGGGGGTCAATACGGCCTATTGTGTTGAGGCGCAGTACGGCCTAGGGGGTCAATACGGCCTATTGTAGTTCAAATGGCTCAGTACGGCCGTACTGAACCTCTAGGAGGGTGTATTGAGCTCCAATCCTCACATACCCTTATTCTAAGCTACTCTAAGACTTCTAGACCTACAAAGAATCATCCTAGGGTCTTCCAGGAGTCCTTCCGGGTGACTTTCCTTCGGTCTTCGAGAGTCTTTGAGTCTTATTTCCGACCCGGACAATTTTAGGGGTCTACAATGAGCCCTAAACTATTCGGCCACACAAGAAATGAAAAGGAGTATAGAAATGACCGAATAGAAAAAAAAAACAAGCAAGAAGACAAGGAAGACAAGATTTTACCCTTGATGAACCTTGGCTCTAGATACCACTTGATGGGATCCTCCCTTCCATGGATGATTTCGGCTCCTTGAAGAGGGACTCCTTGCCCAAAGATCTAGGTTCACCAAAGGAGAAAGGGGTTATGTGGATGTATGGGTGAAAAGTGGTTTTGGGACGTAAAGGTGATGAAGGATGAAAGGTTGGTGTATGGTTGCTCAAGGTTGGCTCACTCCAAGTGAAAGGTGGAGGCCACTCTAGGGTTTCACTCTCCAAGGGTGGAGAATGAAGTATGCTAGCCAAATTAACCTAAGGACTAAGGATGGGATTTTAAAGCATAAAATGCTCACTCAATATCATATAATCCAAAGTATTTACAAGGTGTGGTGCATTGGGTATTTATAGGAGGGGAGGCATCTAGGGTTGCATTTCATAAGGCAAATGTACTCCAAATGAAATGCAAATGAACCCTAGATGCAACTTGGTGGCCAAGGATGGAATCTTTGGGTTTAGATTAGCTATATCTAGGTGCATGATAAGACCATGCAACCTTTGCCCTCTACTTGGGCCTAAGCATTTCTAACACCAAAAATAGACCCAAGAGCACCAAAAATGCGTCACTCTTCTAATTTAACACCGTAGCCCAAAATTAAAACCCTAATCATCTAGAGCACCCCATAATACAAGGGTAAAATGGGAAATACAAAAGAAAATAAATTCTAAGTCCTAAACACCCCAAAATATAAGGGTAAAATTGGCAAATAAAATAAACCATGTACTAATGAAGCTTAGGAGAACTAATACTCTATGATCATAAGGAGAGTGTCCCTTGGTGGCTGAGCTCCCTCCTCCTCTTCAACTCTCCTAGCCATGGACCTAGTGATGGGGCCCACATGTGTCTTCAAGGATGGTCCTCCATCAGAAGGTCTAGGATGTATGCATTATCATTAATCTTCTTAAGGACTTGGAAAGGACCTTCTCCCCTAGGGCTTAGTTTGGACATCCTTTGAGTAGGAAATCTATCCTTCCTAAAGTGAAGCCAAACCTAATCCCCAATTTCAAAAGTCACCTTTTTCCTCCCTTTGTTGTTGTATTTGGCATATTTTTCAGTTTGTTTTTCAATTTGGCTCTTGACTGTCTCATGGTATTTTCTTATAAATTCAGCCCTTGATACTCCTTCTTTGTGATACAAGGAAATAATATTAGGGAGTGGGAGCAAGTCAAGAGGGGTAAGAGGATTAAAACCATATACAACCTCAAAGGGAGATAAGTTAGTAGTCTTGTGAACTACTCTATTGTAAGGAAACTCTATATGGGGGAGGCATTCATCCCAAGTCTTCTTGTTCCCTTTGAGAATGACCCTTAACAATGTGGATAGGGATCTATTTACTACTTCGGTTTTCCAATCGGTTTGTGGGTGGCAAGTAGTGGAATAGACAAGTTTTGTTCCTAGTTTTTCCCAAAGAATTTTCCAAAAATGACTAAGGAACTTAACATCCCTATCGGACACAATAGTCTTAGGTAACCCATGGAAACGAACCACCTATTTGAAGAAAAGTTTAGCAATATAGCTAGCATCATCTACTTTGTGGCATGGTATAAAATGAGACATTTTGCTAAAACGATCTACTACCACAAAGATAGAATCGAATCCCCTTTGGGTCCTTGGGAGACCAAGTACAAAATCCATACTAATGTCAACCCAAGGGGAGCTAGCTATAGGGAGAGGGGTGTAGAGTCCATGAGGCACCACTCTTGATTTTTCTTGAAGACAAGTGATACACTTGGAGCAATGCTTTTGAACATCCACTCTCATGTTTAGTCAATAAAATTTACATTTTAAAAGACTTACGGTTTTATCAACCCCAAAATGGCCCATGAGACCTCCCTCATGAGTTTCTTTATTCAAAATCTTTCTAATGGATCCTTGGGGTATGCAAAGTCTTCCCATTTTAAAAAGATACCCCTCAATAAGATAGAACCCATCAAAAGGATTTTCGAGGCATTTGGTGAAGGTGGATTGGAAATCTTGATCCTTCTTATACAACTCCTTTATATTATCAAATCCAAGAATTTGAGAGCCCAAGGAAAAGAGTAATGAGTGACTTCTAGATAAAGCATTCGCCACTACATTATTCTTTCCCTACTTGTATTTGATAATGTAAGGAAATTGCTCAAGATATTCTACCCACTTAACATGTCTCTTGTTCAACTTCCCTTGCCCTCTAATGTACTTAAGTGACTCATGATCGGTGTGTATGATAAACTCTCTAGTCACTAAGTAATGCTCCCATACTTGGAGGGCTCTAATAAGGGCATAAAGCTCCTTGTCATAGGTGGGGTAATTCAAGGTGGCCCCATGAATTTTTTCACTAAAGTAAGCAATGGGGTGGCCTCCTTGAAGTAACACAGCACCTATGCCAAAACCGGATGCATCACATTCTAGCTCAAAGGTTTGAGCAAAGTTTGGGAGGGCTAGAATAGGTGCATTGGTGAGCTTTTCCTTAAGAGCATTGAAAGCTTTTTCTTGGGCTTCACCCTAAATGAAAGGGACATCCTTCTTAACAAGCTCATTAAGAGGGGATGCAAGTGTGGAGAAGTCTTTGACAAATCTTCTATAGAAGCTTGCTAAACCATGGAAGCTCCTCACATCTCCCACACTTTTTGGGGTGGACCAATCTTGGATGGCTTTTATTTTCTCAGGGTCAACTTGCACTCCCTCTTTGCCAACTATAAAGCCCAAAAAGTTCACATTTTCTTTACAAAAGGTGCATTTCTCTAAGTTGGCATAGAGGTGGTTGTCCCTAAGAATTATTAACACTTCCCTTAGATTCCCAAGGTGCTCACCTAAGGATTTGCTAAAAATTAAAATGTCATCAAAATATACAACTACAAATATCCCTATGCAATCCCTAAGTACAAGATTCATGAGACCCATGAAAGTGCTAGGGGCATTGGTGAGACCAAAAGGCATCACTAACCATTCATACAAACCAAACTTGGTTTTAAAAGCGGTTTTCCATTCATCACCCTCTTTGATTCTAATTTGTTGATAGCCACTCTTAAGATCAATTTTGGAGAATATGATTGCCCCATGTAGTTCATCCAACATATCATCTAGCCTAGGGATGGGGTGCCTATATTTTATGGTGATGTTATTGATCACTTTACAATCCGTGCACATCCTCCACTTGCGATCTTTCTTAGGCACCAAAAGAACGGGAACGACACAAGGGCTAAGGCTCTTTTGAACCCAACCCTTCTTCAACAAGTCCTCAACTTGAGATTCTATCTCTTTGGTCTCTTGAGGGTTAGTCCTATAGGCGGGCCTATTAGGAAGAATAGCCCCCGGTATGAGGTCTCTTTGATGTTCTATTCCTCTTAAAGGTGGAAGCCCACTTGGAACTTCTTGAGGGAATAGGTCATCAAATTCTTTCAAAAGTTTTTGAACCTCTTGAGGTAGAGACTCAAGTTCATGACTAGTGGCAGCTAGTGTCTCTTTGAAATAGAGGAGGTATAAAGGTTTCTCAAGCAAAAGTGTTTTTTTGATGTCATTTTTAATGGATAAGTGACTTTTGTGAGCAACTTCTTTAGAGGGGACACTTGCCTCTAAACTTGATACATTCTCTTCCCCTTCTTTAGCTTTTAAGGGGATACCTTTTTTTTCTTTCTTTTGTTTTCTTATTTTTTTTTCATCCTCTTCTCTTTTGGCTTTCATTTTGAGTTGGTCTTCACTCACTTGGGAAGGTGATAGAGGACACAACACAATTTTCTTGCCCAAGTGGTGGAAACTTATTTTATTAGAAAGGCCTTCATGAATAGTATTCTTGTCAAATTGCCAAGGCCTTCCAAGTAACATGTGACTAGCATCCAATGGGACTATATCACATAAAATTTCATCTTTATACTTGCCAATTGAGATAGATACATTTACTTGTTGGTTGACCACAATACCTCCATCCTCATTTATCCATTGTAACTTGTAAGGTTTAGGGTGAGGTAGAGTAGTTAAGGCTAACTTGTTAACCAATCTAGTACTACAACAATTACAACTAGATCCACTATCCACAATGAGAGAACAAGTATTTTCTAAAACCTTGCATATTGTATGAAACAAGTTCTCTCTTTGGGATTGGTCTAAATTACTACATTGGTTCCCAACAAGCCTTCTTACCATTAATAAGTCTCCTTCACATGGGTAAGTTTCTTCCTCGGACTCTAAAACTTCTTCTTCATCACTCGAAGATGAGGAAGTAGCTTCATCAAGGCTACTATAGTGATCTTGGCCCCTTAAAATCATGGTTTTCTTTGTTGGGCGTTGAGAAGCAATGTGCCCACAACCAAGACACTTAAAACACTTGATGTCACTTGTTTTAGCATCTTTGGAAGGTGCTTTAAAAGAAGATTTTTCTTTTTCTTGCATTTTTTCTTTGGATTAAGGTTTGGAAGAGGGGCCATCCTTCTTGAAGTTCTTTGAATAAGAGGGAGTGAAGTCTTTTCTAAAAATTTTTCTTTTGAGTTGATGCTCCACTCTTGAACAAAGTTGAACAAGCTCATTGAAATCTCTATAAGGTAAAAGTTCAACTTTGTCTTTTATTTCAAGATTTAGGCCACTTTGAAATCTAGAAATGGTAGTCCTCTCTTCTTCCCTTATACCCGCCCTCATCATAAGTAACTCCATTTGTTGCCTATACTCCTCTGTCGCAACCCGAAAATTTCTAATCTTGCGACCTATAGTTTGTTGAGCTTAGGAGAGCTTGAAGCTTAAAAGAGTTTTGATGATCAAAAACATGTGTGTACAACAACAACTTGGAAGCACAAAAACAAAGTCAGAGAAAAGTCAAGAAAAGACTATGTAATAGAGCTATGTAATAGAGTTTAGAAAATAAATTGTTTTGAATAAGTTTTTATGTTGTGTGTGCTTGGTATGCTTTGTGCATAAGCAAATTCTATATCTGAACTAAGTAGAGAATATATGATGAGTTAAAAAGGTTAGGAAGTTATTTTGAGGCTTAAAACAAAGTTTTGAAAACTAACTCAAAATAATCGATTATCGTTAAATATAATCGATTATTCCAGCAATAGGCAGATTGAGATGCCTTGCTACAATAATCGATTATTTTCCTAAATAATCGATTATCCAAGGAACAACTCTCTGGAATAATCGATTATCCAACAAAATAATCGATTATATTGTTCTTGGTTGATTTCCAGAAAACCTGAAGAACAAAATAATCGATTATTCTTTAAAATAATCGATTATCTGGGTCTGAAACTTTTATAAATAGTTTGAACTTTGAGAAACTTCAGACATGAGTTAGGACTAATAATCAAATTGAGAAAAACGTTTTTGTAGAGTCTTTGTGACGAGGTCTCAGTTTGAGAATAAGTCATTCTAGCAATCCATATTTTTTAACAAATAAAAGAGTCCAACCATCCTTCGCGAATGCCGAAAGCCCGTTTCGGGCCGGTGGCGACAGATGGCGACTCCACTGGGGAAGCCTCGAGAGTCAGTCCCATTTAGTGACAGATTATTTTTAACAAATAATAGTTAAAATTACTTCATTACCCCTTGCTTGTATGATAACACGTTTTACCTATTTGGCTTTAAATAACTGTTGTATGTTTAAATTTTTGCAATTGTTTGAAATAAAAACTGCACACAAACCTTTGCACACAACAGTTTCCTCTATACCCGGGGGCATGAGTGGTAAGCCATAGGGAGTGGATGTTAGTACGGCCGGTTGTCGAATGGGTCTATAGGTGCCCGTAGACCGTTGTCGGAAAGCATCACTCAAGGTGATAACCATGAACTCGAGTCCGACAGTGCGTTGGAGCTTTCCATCGACTTACGACAAGAGGAATTGGGTCCCTATAATGGGGGCACCTTGGGGGCCTCAGACCGGTGAGAACAGTTAGAACCACCTTGAATATGCACCTTTCTGCAGGAAACCCCTACCTCGTGATTCGTTCGTGACTGTTCGTGGATGAGTGAATTGTTTGTGTAAATGCTTATGTGCAATTGTTTGTGCATTAATAAGTAACCTCGTGATAAGGTCTAAAGAATAATCCCCATGCATGAAAATGTCATGACATGAGAGGAAAAACCAATGTGTGAAAATATAATAAAAGTAAGGTGCATAGGCATCATTATCAATAATACCTCATGCATCCTCATCATCATAAGTTCACTAATACCCTCTCGATGTGAGTGAAAGAGACCCGTGACTATTGAGATTCTCCGTTGTGGAGAGATCATAGGCTAGGGAGGGTGATAAACTTTCATCTTAAAAAGGCAGCGCCTTAAAGATGAAAGATTATCAAGCTCACATCAAGAGTGTATTCATATCATAAATAAGCTAATTAGAATAAACATTCATTTTAGAAAGTGGCTGGTCATCTCTCTGTCCTCACGCGCGCGCAGAAAATCAAGAAAATGGAAGCGCTGGAAGAGCAAAATAAGAAGCTCACAACCGAGCTCTCTCAGCTCAAAGAGCAGATGGCGCAAATGATGGAACTCATGCGTCAACATAACTTCCATGGATCAAGCCACAGTGACCATGGGTCCCATCATGAGGAAGAGGAGGTGCATGAAGAAGAGCCTCCGCACGCCATACCTATTGGGGCTGGAATTATGATTAAAGAGCCCGAAGTTTCAAAGGAACAATTCCACGCCCTAGAGGATCGGCTAAGGGCTATGGAGGGGCATGATTTCGATATTAAAGATGCCGCTGACATGTGCTTAGTGAGGGATATTCAATTTCCTCCTAAATTTAAAGTGCCAGATTTCCCGAGATACGTGGGATCGACTTGCCCCAAGAGTCATCTCACCATGTACTGCCGAAAGATGGCTGCATATGCCACAAACGAAAAGCTCTTGATCCACTGCTTCCAAGAGAGCTTGGCTGATACCGCGCTCAACTGGTATATGCAGCTAGATGGAAATCTAGTACACACATGGAGGCAGTTGGCCGACGCCTTTCTCAAGCGCTACAAATACAACATCGACCTAACACCCGATAGGTCAGATCTTCAAGCCTTGAGTAAAACAAATGATGAATCTTTCAAGGCGTATGCCCAACGTTGGAGGGAGTTGGCGGCACAAATAGAGCCCCCGCTGTCAGATAAGGAGACGGTGTCCTTGTTCATAAATTCGTTGACCGGTCCCTATTATGACAAAATGATAGGGAACACGACCACACTCTTCTTGGACATCATCACCATTGGAGAAAGGGTGGAACAAGGGCTGAAAAGTGGGAAGCTAGCTAAGCCCTCCCAATCATTCGAAGCTAAGAAGACCTTCAGGAAGAAGAAGGAGGGAGAAGTCAATGCCGTAAATGTTTCTTTATCTTCTTCCACTTCGAAGTCGGGAAAGTCGCAATACAACCCTGTGAGGAAGTTTGATAAACTTCCGACCACATATAGCGACCTCCTGCCGAAGCTAGTAGAAGCGCGTCTTCTAGCTTATGTTCCACCAAGGAAATTTGATCCACCATACCCCGATTGGTACAAACCACAAGACAAATGTCTATACCATTCGGGGGCACCGGGGCATTCAACGGAGAATTGTAAAGTTCTCAAATATAAGGTCCAAGACCTTATTGATGCTGGGTGGGTCACCTTCGATTCGACAGCGCCCGACGTGAGCAAGAATCCTCTACCAAAGCAGGAGTAGAGAATGGCAAGCCACGATAGGGCCCCTTCATATTTTTCTTCTCTTTTAGGGACTCATGATCAGTACCCGAGATCATTGTAGACCCCTAAAATTGTCCGGGTCGGAAATAAGACTCGAAGACTCTCAAAGATCAAAGGAAAGTCACCCGGAAGGACTCCTGGAAGACCCTGGAAGACCCTAGGATGACAATCTATAGGTTTAGAGGTCTTAGAGTAGCAAAAAATAAGAAAGTGGAGGGAATGAAGCCCAATACGGCCTCCCAGAAGTTCAATACGGCCGTATTGAAGTTTCTGAACTTCAATACGGCTGCATTGAACTCAATGCGGCTGCACTGAACTTCAATACGGCCGTATTGAGGTTTTTGAACTCAATACGGCTGCACTGAACTTCAATACGGCCGTATTGAGGTTTTTGAACTTCAATACGGCCGTATTGAATTCAATACGGCCGTATTGTAGTTCAAAACTTCAATACGGACCGTATTGACCCTCATATACCGTATTGAGCCTCATCCCTATAAATATGACGTCAATGGGACGTCATTTCAGACTTTTGGACTGAGTTTTAACCCTCTTCTTGAGTATTCTGGGTTTTTTTGAGCAGTGCTCTACCTAGAAATCACTCGGAGAGTTGATCCGACGAAGTTTTTGAGTTCTGAGCATTTTGCTTGAGTCTCAAACTAAGTCGAAGGGAAATCCATCGGATTTCCAAGTCAAAAATTATTTTTTAGGAGAGAGCGAGCAGTCTTGTAGAGGGAGGGAACGCCAAAACGCTTCCCAATTTCTGTGAAGATATATAAGAAAGCACGCTTCAAAGGTTTATCTCTTTAAAGTCCCTTCTTTTACCGCTTTCTGTGTGTACATAATTAAACTGTCATCATGTAGATAGTTAATTTATAATTGCTTAGAATAAATAGGGGTAATTTAGTAATTTTGCATTATTATTTTTAAATAATCTGTCATAGGGAACCCGAAAGGGGCGCTGTGGGGTGCTAACACCTTCCCCACGCGTAATCGACTCCCTTACCCGACTCTGGTTGTAATGGCCGAAGTCGATTTTTGAATCGATTGCCTTAAACTTCTTTTTCCAATGTTTTGAGTAAAACATTGGTGGCGACTCCATGAACCCTTCCTTTTTATGAAAACCACTAATCCATGGAGGGTCCCGCTTGGGATTAACATGGATTGGTGAGCCTTTTAATAAAATTGCTCGTTTGACGAGGTCTCAGTTTGAGAATAAGTCATTCTAGCAATCCATATTTTTAAACAAACAAAAGAGTCCAACCATCCCTCGCGAGTGCCGAAAGCCCGTTTCGGGCCGGTGGCGACAGATGGCGACTCCACTGGGGAAGCCTCGAGAGTCAGTCCCATTTAGTGACAGATTATTTTTTAACAAATAATAGTTAAAATTACTTCATTACCCCTCGCTTGTATGATAACATGTTTATCTATTTGGCTTCAATAACTGTTGTATGTTTAAATTCTCGCAATTGTTTGAAATATAAATTGCACACAAACCTTTGCACACAACAGTTCCCTCTATACCCGGGGGCATGAGTGGTAAGCCATAGGGAGTGCATGTTAGTACGGCCGGTCGTCGAATGGGTCTATAGGTGCCCGTAGACCGTTGTCGGAAAAGCATCACTCAAGGTGATAACCATGAACTCGAGTCCGACAGTGCGTTGGAGCTTTCCATCGACTTACGACAAGAGGAATTGGGTCCCTATAATGGGGGCACCTTGGGGGCCTCAGACCGGTGAGAACAGTTAGAACCACCTTGAATATGCACTTTTCTGCAGGAAACCCCTACCTCGTGATTCGCTCGTGACTGTTCGTGGATGAGTGAATTGTTTGTGTAAATGCTTATGTGCAATTGTTTGTGCATTAATAAATAACCTCGTGATAAGGTCTAAAGAATAATCCCCATGCATGAAAATGTCATGACATGGGAGGAAAAACCAATGTGTGAAAATATAATAAAAGTAAGGAGCATAGGCATCATTATCAATAATACCTCATGCATCCTTATCATCATTTATAGGTTCACTAATACCCTCTCGATGTGAGTGAAAGAGACCCGTGACTATTGAGATTCTCTGTTGTGGAGAGGTCATAGGCTAGGGAGGGTGATAAACTTTCATCTTAAAAAGGCAGCGCCTTAAAGATGAAAGATTATCAAGCTCACATCAAGAGTGTATTCATATCATAAATAAGCTAATTAGAATAAACATTCATTTTAGAAAGTGGCTGGTCATCTCTCTGTCCTCACGCGCGCGCAGAAAATCAAGAAAATGGAAGCGCTGGAAGAGCAAAATAAGAAGCTCACAACCGAGCTCTCTCAGCTCAAAGAACAGTTGGCGCAAATGATGGAGCTCATGCGTCACCACAATATCCATGGATCACACCACAGTGACCATGAGTCCCATCATGGAGAGGAGGAAGAGCACGAGGAAGAGCCTCCACACGCTATACCTATAGGGGCTGGAATTGTAATCAAAGAGCCCGAGGTTTCAAAAGAACAATTCCACGCCCTAGAGGATCGGTTGAGGGCTATGGAGGGGCATGATTTTGACATCAAAGATGCCGCCGACATGTGTTTAGTGAGGGACATCCAATTCCCTCCTAAATTTAAAGTGCCGGATTTCCCAAAGTACGTGGGATCGACTTGCCCTAAGAGTCATCTCACCATGTACTGTCGCAAAATGGCTGCATATGCCACAAACGAAAAGCTCTTGATCCACTGCTTCCAAGAGAGCTTGGCTGATACCGCGCTCAACTGGTATATGCAGCTAGATGGAAATCTAGTACACACATGGAGGCAGTTGGCCGACGCCTTTCTTAAGCGCTACAAATACAACATCGACCTAACACCCGATAGGTCAGATCTTCAAGCCTTGAGTAAAAAGAACGATGAATCCTTCAAGGCGTACGCCCAACGTTGGAGGGAGTTGGCGGCATAGATAGAGCCCCCGCTGTCGGATAAGGAGACGGTGTCCTTGTTCATCAATTCGTTGACTGGTCCCTATTATGACAAAATGATAGGGAACACAACAACACTCTTCTCGGACATCATCACCATTGGAGAAAGGGTGGAACAAGGACTCAAAAGTGGTAAGCTGGCTAAGCCTTCCCAACCATATGAAGCTAAGAAGGCCTTCGGGAAGAAGAAAGAAGGAGGAGTCAACGCTATAACCATTTCTTCATCTTCTTCCACTTCGAAGTCAGGAAAGTCGCAGTATAACCCTGTGAGGAAGCTTGATAAACTTCCGACCACATATAGCGACCTCCTGCCGAAGTTAGTGGAAGCTCATCTTCTAGCTTACATTCCACCAAGGAAGATGGATCCACCTTATCCCGAGTGGTACAAACCACAAGATAAATGCCTATACCACTCGGGGGCACCAGGACATTCAACGGAGAACTGTAAGGCTCTCAAACACAAGGTCCAAGACCTTATTGATGCCGGGTGGGTCACCTTCGATTCGACAGCACCCGACGTGAGCAAGAATCCTCTACCAAAGCAGGAGTAGAGAATGACAAGCCACAATAGGGCCCTTCCATATTTTTCTTTTCTTTTAGGGACTCGTGATCAGTACCCGAGATCATGAGAACCTTTTCATGTAAATAAGGGTCTTTGTACAAATTTTAATACATATCAATAAAGAGGCATTTTTCACACATTATTCTCTCATTTGTTCTTTTCTCTCTTTCTCTCATTAATATTAATAAATTCTAAACCTAAACAGAACCAATAAAACAATTATGTCTGTGATTGTTCGCTCCGACCGGGATCCGAAAGTTGAGGATGAATGGGTTGAGTTGGACAGTGATGAGGAGACCATTTCTCCGGACTTGCAAAGACTGCTAGATCAAGAGGCTCGTCTACTCCAACCGCATCAAGAAAAATTGGAGACCGTGAATTTGGGGCAAGGCCAAGAAATAAAAGAGGTCAATATTGGAACCCATATCAGTGATGAAATAAGGGAGCAATTGATCCAGTTGTTAAAGGAATACAAAGATGTATTTGCATGGTCGTACCATGATATGCCCGGTTTGGACTCTAATATCGTCGAGCACAAATTACCACTGAAAGAAGGGTTTCGACCCGTCAAACAAAAGCTCCGACGAGTCAAGCCCGAATGGTCTTTAAAGATCAAGGAGGAGGTAGAAAAACAATTAGACGCGGGGTTCCTGATTGTATCACAGTATCCCGAATGGCTGGCTAACATAGTGCCGGTCATTAAAAAGAATGGAAAGGTTAGAGTTTGTGTTGACTACAGGGATCTTAATCGTGCTAGTCCAAAGGACGATTTTCCCTTACCACACATCGATACATTGGTGGATCATACAGCCACAAACACACTCTATTCCTTCATGGATGGGTACTCTGGGTACAACCAAATCAAGATGAATGTGGAAGACCGCGAGAAGACTTCCTTCATTACACCCTGGGGTACTTTTTGCTACAGGGTAATGCCTTTTGGACTCAAGAATGCGGGTGCCACCTATCAACGAGCGATGGTGACATTATTCCACGATATGATCCACAAAGAAATTGAAGTATACGTGGATGACATGATCGCAAAGTCAAAAGATGAGATGGACCATGTCCAATATTTGAGAAAATTATTCAATCGGCTTCGCAAGTATCAGCTTAAGCTAAATCCGGCTAAGTGTACTTTCGGAGTCCGGTCGGGTAAGCTTCTCGGGTTCATCGTCAGTGAAAAAGGCATAGAGATGGACCCCGATAAAGTAAAGGCAATAATGGAAATGCCTACTCCTAAAACTGAGAAAGAAATTAGAGGATTCCTCGGCAGGGTGAACTACGTCGCAAGGTTCATCGCACAGTTGACTGACACGTGCAAGCCAATATTCAAGCTGTTGCGCAAGAATCATTCCGAAGTTTGGGATGAAAATTGTCAACAAGCTTTTGATAAGATCAAACAGTGCTTGGCCAATCCACCGGTATTGGTGCCACCTGTCGAGGGAAGACCATTAATCCTCTACTTGACGGTGCTTGATGAGTCTATGGGGGCTGTGCTGGGACAACAAGATGAAACAGAAAAGAAAGAACAAGCCATCTACTACCTGAGCAAGAAATTTCTTGATTATGAAACCCGCTATACGCCGCTAGAAAAAACGTGCTGCGCGTTAGCATGGGCAACGCAAAGGCTCAGGCAGTATATGATAAGGCATACTACTTGGTTGGTTTCCAAAATGGACCCAATCAAGTACGTGTTCGACAAACCAATAATCACTGGGAAGATCGCCCGATGGCAAGTACAATTATCAGAATTTGACATCATACATGTCACTCAAAAGGCCATCAAGGGTAGTACCCTAGCTGATTACCTAGCACACAGGCCGACCAACGACTACCAATCCCTTCAGGATGATTTCCCCGATGAGCATATAATGCATCTACAACATGAAGAGCTTAAAGATGATGCATGGACCATGTATTTTGATGGAGCCTCCAACATGCTTGGACGAGGGATTGGCACAGTGCTAATCTCTCCACAAGGAAAACACATTCCCATAACGGCAAGACTCAACTTCGATTGTACAAACAATATGGCAGAATACGAGGCTTGCGCGTTGGGAATCCAAGCAGCCATCAACAATGGTATCCTAAAGCTCAAAGTGTTTGGTGATTCGGCCCTAGTCATCTACCAATTACGAGGTGAATGGGAAGTCCGAAATCCCAAATTGATACCATATGTTGAACACATCAAAGACTTGACACAACTCTTCCAAAGTGTCATCTTTGAATACATTCCAAGGGAGGAAAATCAGTTTGCCGACGCTCTTGCTACACTATCATCAATGTTCGCCTTGGATAATGAGCATGAAATGCCCATCATCAATATCCGGAGGCATGATAAGCAAGCGTTTTGCCTTCTGATAGACGAAGTAGTTGATGATCATCCATGGTTCCATGACATCAGGCAATATTTGACAAAAGGGGAATATCCTGATATGGCCAGTGATAATGACAAGAAGCATATCCGAAGAAGGGCCATGGGATTTTTGCTAGTCGGCGAAACCCTCTACAAGAAAAATTATGACTCGGTCTTGTTGAGATGTGTAGACCAAGTCGAAGCTCAAAACATAATTAAAGAAATACATGAGGGGGTTTTCGGCACCCATATTCCCGGGCCTGCAATGGTTAAGAAGATCCTCAGGGCTGGATATTATTGGTCGACCATGGAAGGAGACTGTTACCAGTATGCGCGGAAATGCCATAAATGTCAAGCATATGCCGATAACATTCATGTCCCACCCACTCCACTCAACGTGTTGGCTTCACCTTGGCCATTCGCAATGTGGGGCATGGATGTTATTGGACCTATCGAGCCAAAAGCATCCAATGGACATAGGTTCATCCTTGTGGCCATTGACTATTTCACCAAATGGGTAGAAGCGGCATCATATGCTCATGTGACCCGAAAAGTGGTAACATCCTTCATCAGGAAGAACATCATATGCAGATACGGTATTCCCGATAAAATCATCACTGATAATGGATCCAATCTAAATAACAAGATGGTGGAAGAACTGTGCCAAGAGTTCAAAATCCAACACCACAACTCTTCCCCCTATCGACCAAAGATGAATGGGGCAGTCGAAGCAGCCAATAAAAATATCAAGAAGATAGTGCAAAAGATGGTTGTCTCATTCAAAGACTGGCATGAGATGCTACCTTTCGCTCTCCATGGATACAGGACTTCAGTGCGCACATCCACAGGAGCTACTCCATTCTCCCTCGTTTATGGGATGGAGGCGGTCTTGCCTGTTGAAGTTGAGATACCTTCTCTAAGGGTAATCATGGAAGCGAAACTTTCCGAGGCAGAATGGGTTCAAAGCCGATATGACCAGTTAAACCTTATTGAAGAAAAACGGCTGAACGCCATATGCCATGGTCAAGCCTATCAAAGAAAGATCAAAAGGGCTTTTGACAAGAAAGTCCACCCTCGAGTCTATCATGAGGGAGAGCTGGTAATGAAGAAATTACTACCAGCCCAAAAGGACAAAATCGGAAAGTGGGCCCCGAATTACGAAGGACCATACGTGGTGAAGCGAGCCTTCTCCGGAGGAGCATTGATCCTCACAGACATAGATGGAGAAGAACTTCGATACCCAGTCAATGCCGACGTGGTAAAGAAGTATTATGCTTGAAGACGTTGCTTGCATAAGCCCGCTAGGATGAAAACCCGAAAAAGGGCATCCTAGGCAAAAGTTAGGGCAAAACAAAAAGCTCGCCAGTACAAGGGTACTAGGCAAAACAAAGGCAAAATTATTCCCGCTAGGATACGTCCTAGGCAAAAGTTAGGGGCAAAAGAATAAGACATAAAAATAAAGCAAGCAACGATCACTTGAATCGAAAACCGAAAGGCGATTCATGTGATTATCTTCTAGAAGCAAGCGTCTTGCAGTGTCTACACTCCTGACTCAGGCATATCACCCGAAACAACTAGGAGAACGTACGGAGCAACAATTACAGATATAATTGTTAAGCCCAATGTAAATAGCCTACCCAGGCCAGCCATTCTTCAGAAATTACCTTCTGTATATCTTTCTGTAAAAACACTTGTGAATATTAATAAAATATCTATTCATTTCTTTTCTCTCTTGACCATGTGATTATGCCTCTGAATTGGTATTTCTAAAAAATTGTATGAAATTCCCTAATAATCGGTCAATAAAAGAAAATGGGAGGGGTTCCTATAAAATCTGTAATCTCCTGCGTAAAAAGGCTCACAAAAATATTCCCTCACGTCAATGACAGAAATTCCTCCAAGAAGAGGAGGATAGGGAGAGCCATTCATTTTTCTAAAAAGCATTAATAAAATAATCAAACTTGCATTTGTGCATCACACACACATTAGTTGCACATTCAAAGACCTTATCATGAGGCAATTGCATAAAATAGAAAAAAATAGAAAAATTGCTTGTGTATGACAGCAGTCAACAGAAAAGGCCAAAAAACAACAAAAAAAAGCAAAACACAAAAAAAGCCAAAATCAACAAAAAGGCAAAATACAGAAAATCCAGCAAAATTGTACAGGATAACTGAGCCTGGAGAGGCTCGCTGAAATAATACTCCCACAGAATAATTGAGCCTGGAGAGGCTTGCCGAAATAATACTCTCAGAATAATTGAGCCTGGAGAGGCTTGCTGAAATAATACTCCCACAGAATAATTGAGCCTGGAGAGGCTCGCCGAAATAATACTCCCCAGAGATATCTCAACTTCCACTCACGGGCCAAATTCCCCAGTGAAAGCTATTAAAGCGAGATCAGCAAAATTCCCCAAGGGAGGCTTGATCATCTAAACAGAATATCCAAGTCGAAAGGACTTAAACTCCTCCAGTGGAAGATAGCTTTCCAACTCAAAACAAAGAGTGAAGCTAAGCCTGAAGAGGCTTTCTAAATAATACTCTGGGATACATAAGATCTCCAAATCCTCAGTCGCTTACTCAAGAGGCACCCTTACAAAAGGAGAAAAATAAAAAAAAATAATAATAATTCCCCAAGCGGAATTCGGCATCTAGCCAAACCATTAAACATCAAGATGATTTGCCTAACAGAAGAGGTCAATCAAAAATCAACATCCAGAATCCCCAGCGGATAACAGCCTACACAGAGGCAGCAAAAATCAGAAAATCCAAAAGAGTCACCCGAATAAGGATAACCGGGATACTCCACAACGTCGAAAAGACGTCAGCCAATCATAAGGCATCGCTCACATCAGAAAGAGCATCTTCGTGTCTACACCCCAAGGAAACAGAAATTCCTCAATGGGCACCAACTATGCAAAGGAAAGTTGGGACACAAGAACCTATGAGTAACTGCACATCCCCTAGACGGATCCCTGCGTTATCCAGCCCTCAGCGGCACCAAAATCAAAAACAAATCGTCAAAGCAGCATCGTGGACTGTGGAGACAAAACCATCACAGATCCCTGGAGAGGGCAAACTCACATTGCCAACGTCGTCAAGAACACGGAGGCAGACCCTGGGGAGGGCAAACCGCAGACCCTGGAGAGGGCAAACTCAACTGCCTAGGTTGTCAGAAACACCAAAGCAGAGCCTGGAGAGGCGGTACTCACGCTACCAAAGTGTTCAGAAGCGCGGAGGTATGCAGCTTCCAGCTCGGGCGGCGAGCGAAGCAAAGCCTGGAGAGGCAATACTCACAACTTCCAGCTCGGGCGTCGAGTGAAGTTGAGCCTGGAGAGGCGGTACTCACAGCTTCCAGCTTGGGCGGCAAGCGAAGCTAACCCTGGAGAGGGCAAACTCAATTGCCTAGGATGTCAGAAGCACCGAAGCAGAACCTGGAGAGGCAATACTCACAACTTCCAGCTCGGGCGTCGAGTGAAGTTGAGCCTGGAGAGGCGGTACTCACAGCTTCCAGCTTGGGCGGCAAGCGAAGCTAACCCTGGAGAGGGCAAACTCAACTGCCTAGGATGTCAGAAGCACCGAAGCAGAGCCTGGAGAGGCGGTACTCACAACTTCCAGCTCGGGCGTCGAGTGAAGTTGAGCCTGGAGAGGCGGTACTCACGCTACCAGAGTGTTCAGAAGCACGGAGGTATGCAGCTTCCGGCTCGGGCGACGAGCGAAGCAAAGCCTAGAGAGGCTACTCAGCAATTTTCCACCGGAAGACACTACAAGTCGGAAGGATGGCCTTATTCCCCGGACAATTGGGTCAACTCCTTTACTTATCAACCGGTACACTAAAAGGCCGTTTGACTAAGTAAAGGGGGGGCAGCTGTAGACCCCTAAAATTGTCCGGGTCGGAAATAAGACTCGAAGACTCTCAAAGATCAAAGGAAAGTCACCCGGAAGGACTCCTGGAAGACCCTGGAAGACCCTAGGATGACAATCTATAGGTTTAGAGGTCTTAGAGTAGCAAAAAATAAGAAAGTGGAGGGAATGAAGCCCAATACGGCCTCCCAGAAGTTCAATACGGCCGTATTGAAGTTTCTGAACTTCAATACGGCTGCATTGAACTCAATGCGGCTGCACTGAACTTCAATACGGCCGTATTGAGGTTTTTGAACTCAATACGGCTGCACTGAACTTCAATACGGCCGTATTGAGGTTTTTGAACTTCAATACGGCCGTATTGAATTCAATACGGCCGTATTGTAGTTCAAAACTTCAATACGGACCGTATTGACCCTCATAAACCATATTGAGCCTCATCCCTATAAATATGACGTCAATGGGACGTCATTTCGGACTTTTGGACTGAGTTTTAACCCTCTTCTTGAGTATTCTGGGTTTTTTTGAGCAGTGCTCTGCCTAGAAATCACTCGGAGAGTTGATCCGACGAAGTTTTTGAGTTCTGAGCATTTTGCTTGAGTCTCAAACTAAGTCGAAGGGAAATCCATCGGATTTCCAAGTCAAAAATTATTTTTTAGGAGAGAGCGAGCAGTCTTGTAGAGGGAGGGAACGCCAAAACGCTTCCCAATTTCTGTCAAGATATATAAGAAAGCACGCTTCAAAGGTTTATCTCTTTAAAGTCCTTTCTTTTACCGCTTTCTGTGTGTACATAATTAAACTGTCATCATGTAGATAGTTAATTTATAATTGCTTAGAATAAATAGGGGTAATTTAGTAATTTCGCATTATTATTTTTAAATAATCTGTCATAGGGAACCCGAAAGGGGCGCTGTGGAGTGCTAACACCTTCCCCATGCGTAACCGACTCCCTTACCCGACTCTGGTTGTAATGGCCGAAGTCGATTTTTGAATCGATTGCCTTAAACTTCTTTTTCCAATGTTTTGAGTAAAACATTGGTGGCGACTCCATGAACCCTTCCTTTTTATGAAAACCACTAATCCATGGAGGGTCCCGCTTGGGATTAACATGGATTGGTGAGCCTTTTAATAAAATTGCTCATTTGACGAGGTCTCAGTTTGAGAATAAGTCATTCTAGCAATCCATATTTTTAAACAAACAAAAGAGTCCAACCATCCCTCGCGAGTGCCGAAAGCCCGTTTCGGGCCGGTGGCGACAATCATGAGAACCTTTTCATGTAAATAAGGGTTTTTGTACAGTTTTAATACATATCAATAAAGAGGCATTTTTCACACATTACTCTTTCTTTTGTTCTTTTCTCTCTTTCTCCATTAACATTAATAATTCTAAACCTAAACAGAACCAATAATATAATTATGTCTGTAATTGTTTGCTCTGACCGGGATCCGAAAGTTGAGGATAAATGGGTTGAGTTGGACAGTGATGAGGAGACCATTTCTCCGGATCTGCAAAGATTGCTAGATCAAGAAACTCGTCTACTCCAACCGTGTCAAGAGAAATTGGAGACCGTGAATTTGGGGCGGGGC
This sequence comes from Cajanus cajan, assembly GCF_000230855.2. Classification (NCBI taxonomy): domain Eukaryota; kingdom Viridiplantae; phylum Streptophyta; class Magnoliopsida; order Fabales; family Fabaceae; genus Cajanus; species Cajanus cajan. The sequence goes on along the minus strand of NC_138521.1, from coordinate 33,809,673 downwards.
CGAGAGATAAAAGAGGTCAATATTGGGACCCATATCAGTGATGAAATAAGGACACATGTTTCCACTGTGATTATAATAAAATCAGTCTTCATTGCTTCTTTTCTTGCTTATAATAAAATTCTAAACCACATTATTTTTAACCCTGTTTGAATAAACATGAATGAGGTTAAAATCATCTTAATAATAATAAACCCGCATCATTCTTTATGTGGAAGTGTGTGTGACAACTTGGAACACCTTCCCTTGGCCTCGACAAGTGCCATCATGGATAAAAATAAATCCTTTAAAATAAAAAGAAGCTCGGCAGAAAACCCAAAAAGGGGGATGCGCAAAAATAAGAGCAAAGAACCCGCTAGGAATCCCACGAAAGGGTGACCTAGGCAAAAATTAGGGTTGCAAAATAAACAAAAAACAAAAGTCCGCTAAAACACCACAAAAGGGTGTTTCAGGCAAAAATAAGGACAATAAAAAAAAAACAAAAGAAATCCATGATAGTACCATGAACCGAATTCAAAAAGAAAGGTTCAAGGGAAGCTATCCAAGTTGTCGAATCACAACACGACTTTTTAACTTCATAAGTGTTTAATCAAACAAGCCTAAACACATAAGCCTACCTTGGCCATCCATTCTTACAAAAACCCTTTTTGAAAAATAAATCCCCTCTAAAACACAAACTTCAGAATAAAAGTATCTTTCCCTTCTTTTCTCTCTTGTCCCAAATGATTTTAGAATAATCTAGTGGAAGCATGGAGAAATAAATCATCACTGATAATGGATCCAATCTAAATAACAAAATGGTGGAAGAACTGTGCCAAGAATTCAAGATCCAACACCATAACTCTTCCCCATATCGGCCAAAGATGAATGGGGCAGTCAAGGCAACCAATAAGAACATCAAGAAAATAGGGCAAATGATGGTTGCCTCATTTAAAGACTGGCACGAGATGTTACCCTTCGCTCTTCATGGTTATAGGACTTCAGTACGCACGTCTACAGGAGCTACTCCATTCTCCCTCGTTTATGGGATGGAGGCAGTTCTACCCGTCGAAGTCAAGATACCTTCTCTAAGGGTAATTATGGAAGCAAAACTTTCCGAGGCAGAGTGGGTTCAAAGCCGATACGACCAGTTGAACCCTATCAAAAAGAAACGGCTGAACGCCATATGCCATGGTCAAGCCTATCAGAAGAAGATCAAAAAGGCTTTTGACAAGAAAGTCCACCCTCGAGTCTACCATGAGGGAAAGTTGGTAATGAAGAAATTGCTACCAACTCAAAAGGACAAAATCGGAAAGTGTGCCCCAAATCACGGAGGACCATACGTGATAAAACGAGCCTTCTCAGGAGGAGCATTAACCCTCACAGACATAGATGGAGAAGAACTTCGATACCCAGTCAACGCCGACGTGGTAAAGAAGTATTATGCTTGAAGACGTTGCTTGCATAAGCCCGCTAGGATGAAAACCCGAAAAAGGGCATCCTAGGCAAAAGTTAGGGCAAAACAAAAAGCCCGCCAGTACAAGGGTACTAGGCAAAACAAAGGCAAAATTATCCCCGCTAGGATACGTCCTAGGCAAAAGTTAGGGGCAAAAGAATAAGATGTAAAAGCAAAGCAAGCAACGGTCACTTGAATCGAAAACCGAAAGGCGGTTCAAGTGATTATCTTCTAGAAGCAAGCGTCTTGCAGCATCTACGCTCCTGGCTCAGGCGTCTCACCCGAAGCAACTAGAGGAATGTAAAGAGCAACAATTACAGATATAATTGTTAAGCCCAATGTATATAGCCTACCCTGGCTAGCCATTCTTCAGAAATTCCTTCTGTATATCTTTCTGTAAAAACACTTGTGAATATCAATAAAATGTCTATTCATTTTCTCTTCTCTCTTGACCATGTGATTATGCCTCTAAAATTGGTATTTCATAAAAATTGTACGAAATTCCTTTAATAATCGGTCAATAAAGAAATTGGAGGGGTTCCTGTAAAATCAGTAATCTCTTGCATTAAAAGGCTCACGAAAATACTCCCTCACGTCGATGATAGAAATTCCTCCAAGAAGAAGGGGATAGGGAGAGCCACTCACTTTTCTAAATAAATGAACAAAAATAAAAAAATTGTATTGCATTTGTGCATCACACACACATTAGTTGCACATTCAAAGACCTTATCATGAGGCAACCGCATAAAATAGAAAAATAGAAAAATTGCTTGTGTATGACAGCAGCAAACAAAATGCAGAAATTCAGAAAATCAATAAAACGTACAGAATAACTGAGCCTGGAGAGGCTCGCCGAAATAATACTCTCTCAGAATAACTGAGCCTGGAGAGGCTCACCGAAATAATACTCTCACAGAATAATTGAGCCTGGAGAGGCTCGCCGAAATAATACTCTCTCAGAATAACTGAGCCTGAAGAGGCTTGCCAAAATAATACTCCTCAGAGACATTTCTGTACAGAAAAAGCCAAAACCAACAAAAAAGGCAAAAATACAGAAAAAGCCAAAATCAACAAAAAATACAGAAAAAGCCGAAATCAACAAAAAAGGCAAAAACACAGAAAAAGCCAAAATCAACAAAAAAGGCAAAAAAACAGAAAAAGCCAAAATCAACAAAAAGGCAAAATACAGAAAATCCAACAAATTATACAGAATAACTGAGCCTGGAGAGGCTTGCCAAAATAATACTCTCCAAAAGACATCTCAGCTTGCATTCTTGGGCTGAACAAAAAACCAATTCATCATACAGAATAATTGAGCCTGGAGAGGCTTGCCGAAACAATACTCTCTCAGAATAACTGAGCCTGGAGAGGCTTGCCGAAATAATACTCCCACAGAATAACTGAGCCTGGAGAGGCTTGCTGAAATAATACTCTCTCAGAATAATTGAGCCTGGAGAGGCTCGCCGAAATAATACTCTCTTAGAATAATTGAGCCTGGAGAGGCTTGCCGAAACAATACTCTCTCAGAATAACTAAGCCTGGAGAGGCTTGCCGAAATAATACTCTCACAGAATAATTGAGCCTGGAGAGGCTTGCCGAAATAATACTCTCATCAGAATAATTGAGCCTGGAGAGGCTCGCAGAAATAATACTCCCCAGAGAAACCTCAACTCAAGCTCACGGAACAAATCCCCAGCGAGAGCTATCAAAGCAAGATCGACAAAATTCCCAAATGGAAGCACGATCACCCAAGCAGTATATCTAGTCAAAGGACTTAAAACTTCCTCAGTGGAAGATAGCTCTCCAACTCAGGCGTTGAGTGAGTCTAAGCCTGTAGAGGCTTCCTAAATAATACTCTGGGATACATAAGATCCCCAAAATCCCCAGTCGCCTACTCAAGAGGCATTCCTACAAAAAGAAAAAAATCAAAAGATCAATAATCATTCCCCAAATGGAATCCGGCTCTTGGCCAAACATCAAGCGTCAAGATGATCTGCCTAACAGAAGAGGCTAATCACAATTAATGACAAAATCCCCCAGCGGATAACAGCCTACACAGAGGCGACAAAACCAGAAAAACAAAAAGAGTCACCCGAATAAGGATAACCGGGATACTCCACCATCGTCGAAAGGACGTCAGCCAATCATAAGGCACCGCTCATCTCAGAAAGAGCATCTTCGTGTCTACACCCCAGGGAAACAGAAATTCCTCAATGGGCACCAACTATGCAAAGGAAAGTTGGGACACAAGAACCTATGAGTAACTGCACATCCCCTAGACGGATCCCTGCGTTATCCAGCCCTCAGTGGCACAAAAATCAAAAACAATCGTCAAAGCAGCATCGTGGACTGTGGAGACAAAATCATCTCAAAGCCTAAGAGGCAATACTCAGCTACCCAGTTGTCGAGAGCACCGAGGTATGCACAAGTCTGGAGAGACGGTACTCAAAGAAAGTCTGGAGAGACGGTACTCAAAGAAAGTCTGGAGAGACGGTACTCAAACAAAGTCTGGAGAGACGGTACTCAAAGTCTGGAGAGACGGTACTCAAAGTCTGGAGAGACGGTACTCAAACAAAGTCTGGAGAGACGGTACTCAAAGAAAGTCTGGAGAGACGGTACTCAAACAAAGTCTGGAGAGACGGTACTCAAACAAAGTCTGGAGAGACGGTACTCAAACAAAGTCTGGAGAGACGGTACTCAAACAAAGTCTGGAGAGACGGTACTCAAAGTCTGGAGAGACGGTACTCAAACAAAGTCTGGAGAGACGGTACTCAAAGTCTGGAGAGACGGTACTCAAAGAAAGTCTGGAGAGACGGTACTCAAAGTCTGGAGAGACGGTACTCAAAGTCTGGAGAGACGGTACTCAAAGTCTGGAGAGACGGTACTCAAAGTCTGGAGAGACGGTACTCAAAGTCTGGAGAGACAGTACTCAAAGTCTGGAGAGATGGTACTCAAAGTCTGGAGAGACGGTACTCAAAGTCTGGAGAGACGGTACTCAAAGTCTGGAGAGACGGTACTCAGAGACTGGAGAGACGGTACTCAAGGTCTGGAGAGACAGTACTCAACCATCAGCGTCGTCAGAGGCACGTTGGTGTTCAACTTCCGGCTCGGGCGTCGAGTGAAGTTGACCCTGGAGAGGGTAAACTTAGCTACCGAGGTTGTCAGAAGCGCCGAGGTATGCAACAACCTGGAGAGGCTACTCAACAATTTTCCACCGGAAGACGCTACAAGTCAGAAGGTTGGCACATCACCCGGACAATTGGGTCAACTCCTTTACTTGTCAGCCGGTACACCAAAAGGCCGTCCGACTAAGTAAAGGGGGGGCAGCTGTAGACCCCTAAAATTGTCCGGGTCGGAAATAAAGCTTGAAGACTCTCGAAGACCAAAGGAAAGTCAGCCGGAAGGACTCCTGGAAGACCGTGGAAGACCCTAGGATGACAATCTGTAGGTTTAGAGGTCTTAGAGTAGCAAAAAATAAGAAAGTGGAGGGAATGAAGCCTAATACGGCCTCCCAAAAGTTCAGTACGGCCGTATTGAACATTTTAAACTACAATACGGCCGTATTGAGGTTTTTTGAACTTCAATACGGCCGTACTGAATTCAATACGGCCGTATTGTAGTTCAAAACTTCAATACGGACCGTATTGACCCCCATAGGCCGTATTGCGCCTCATCCCTATAAATATGACGTCAATTGGACGTCATTCTACACTTTTGGACTGAGTTTTAACCCTCTTCTTGAGTATTCTGGGTTTTTTTGAGCAGTGCTCTGCCTAGAAATCACTCGGAGAGTTGATCCGACGAAGTTCTTGAGTCACGAGCCATTTGCTTGAGTCTCGAACCTAGTCGAAGGGAAATCCTCCGGATTTCCATAGTTAAAATTTTATAGGAGGGAGCGAGCGGTCTTGTAGAGGGAGGGAACGCCAAAACGCTTCCCAATTTCTGTCAAGATATATAAGAAAGCACGCTTCAAAGGTTTATCTCTTTAAAGTCCCTTCTTTTACCGCTTTCTGTGTGTACATATTTAAACTGTCATCATGTAGATAGTTAATTTATAATAGCTTAGAATAAATAGGGGTAATTTAGTAATTTCGTACTATTATTTTTAAATAATCTGTCATAGGGAACCCGAAAGGGGCGCTGTGGGGTGCTAACACCTTCCCCACGCGTAACCGACTCCCTTACCCGACTCTGGTTGTAATGGCCGAAGTCGATTTTTGAATCGATTGCCTTAAACCTCTTTTTCCAATGTTTTGAGTAAAACATTGGTGGCGACTCCATGAACCCTTCCTTTTTATGAAAACCGCTAATCCATGGAGGGTCCCGCTTGGGATTAACATGGATTGGTGAGCCTTTTAATAAAATTGCTCGTTTGACGAGGTCTCAGTTTGAGAATAAGTCATTCTAGCAATCCATATTTTTTAACAAATAAAAGAGTCCAACCATCCTTCGCGAATGCCGAAAGCCCGTTTCGGGCCGGTGGCGACAATTTAGAGGTCATTTGAATTTAGGGTTATTTAGGTTACATGTGTAGTTACATTAGAATGTAATTAGAATCACATTTGGTGTGCATTTCGGCCATGTGCAACACATGCACATGGTGTGATCCGAAATGCAACTCAAATGGAACTCTAATTACATTTCAAATGAGCTTGCACATGGGTGATCCGGTTTAAGGCACCAAAATTTGAATTTTGAATTCAAATTTTGGGCGCCTAAAGTTAAGTGAACCATACCATGGTTTCACTTAACCTTAGGCTAACCCATGGTTACCTAAACCTAATTTACTCTTATAAATTCATATGACCGAGCCATGTACCTCACTTTTGGAATTAATTGAATGAGATTTCTTCACTTGAAAACTCACCCTCCGAAAGTCCCTTTGGTTTCCTACTCTACCCTCCTTGAGTGCTTCTCTTTGTAGAGCTAGGACACCCTTTCTTCCGTGGAACTTAGCTAGAAGCAAGCTTGGGCCACCTTGAGTCTCTTTGGAGCTCCAATCCTTGAAGCCTCTTCCAAGGATCCGTGGAGACTTAAAGTTCTTCCTATGTGCATCCAAGTGGAAGCACATCAATTCTATTCTATTCCACTATTGATATGTCTTTTCTTAGTGGGCACATAGAATCACTTGGGGTTACCGTTTGCCACTACTTGGCTCATGGTTGGCTGTTTAGCTTGTGCTTCGTCCTGATGACTCATTCGAACCCATAGCAAGTAGAATGCATGATGAGATTCCACTTGGAGATCTCATGAATTCTTCAATGCTTCTAGGATTCCTTAGAAGTTCTTCAAGGAAGAAGACTCCAAGAAGCACAATGTGACCTAAGCTTGCGTGTAGCCAAGTCTGGAGAAGAAGAGAATTCCCTAACTCTACAAGGAGAGCAGCTCAAGTAGGGTAGAGTTTTAGGAGAAAGGTGACTTCGGAGAAGGAGAATTCTAAGAGAGAAAAACTCATTCAATAATCCAAAGTAATTACGAGCTCGGTCATAAGGAATTTATAGGGAAAATTTAGGTCAAAGTAACCATGGGTTAGCCTAAGGTTAAGTGAAACCAAGGTAGAGTTCACTTAACCTTAGGCGCCCAAAATTTGAATTCAAAATTCAAATTTTGGAGCCTAAACCCGGATTACCACATGTGCAAGTCATTTGGAATGTCATTAGGCTTCCATTTGAGTTGTATTTCGGATCACACCATGTGCATGTGTTGCACATGGCCGAAATGCACACCAAATGAGAATCTAATTACATTCTAATGCAACTACACATGTAACCTAAAATTAACCCTAAATCTAAATGACCATGAAATGAAATTCCTAGTCTAATGGCCAGAAATACAAGGCACTAAGGCCCAATCCTACACTAACCCTAATCTACTTGGGCTTGAGTCAAAGCCCAACAAAACAAAGAGATGGGCTTTCCTTGGGCTAGGGCCCACTCCTCTTGTATCCTCCTTGCCATAGCCCTAGTAGTTGGGCCCTTGGCCCATGGGCTTCCTCCATCAATGCATGAATGCATGGATGCAATGAAAATGCAAGACAAGAATAATTATTATTTTTTTTTTTGTGTAACGCCCTTCCATATTAAAACTAGGACTAACACCATATTCAGAAGGGAGATCTAGGACATAGGCATTATTATTTATTTTCCTAAGGACTTGAAAGGGTCCATCTCCTCTAGGACTAAGTTTTGACTTTCTTTTGGAAGGAAACCTATCCTTCCTAAGGTGTAGCCAAACCTAGTCACCTTCCTTGAAGACAACTTCCTTTCTACCCTTGTTATTATATTTTGATATTTTTCAGTTTGGGATTGAATATGATCTCTAACCCTCTCATGAAATTTTTTTAACAAACTCAGCCCTAGATGTGCCTTCTTTATGAATAAAGGAATGTAGACCCCTGAAATTGTCCGGGTCAGAAATAAAGCTCAAAGACTCTCAAAGACCGAAGGAAAGTCAGCCGGAAGGACTCCTGGAAGACCCTAGGATGATTCTTTGTAGGTCTAGAAGTCTTAGAGTAGCTTAGAATAAGGGTGTGCGAGGATTGGAGCTCAATACACCCTCCCAGAGGTTCAGTACGGTCGTACTGAGCCATTTGAACTGCAATACGGCCGTAGTGAACTCAATACGGCCGTACTGAAGTTTTTGAACTTCAGTACGACCGTACCAAATTCAATACGGCCGTACTGTAGTTCAAAATGGCTCAGTACGGGCCGTACCGAATTCAATACGGCCGTACTGTAGTTCAAAAACCCAGTACGGGCCGTATTGACCTCCCAGGCCGTATTGCGCCTCAATCCTATAAATAGGACGTCATTGGCACGTCCTCACACACTTTGGACACACGTTTGGACCCTCTTGCTGAGGATTCTTGGGTTTTTGAGCTATTCTCTGCCCTAGGAACCTCTCTGAGAGCCAACCCGACTAAGTTCTTGAGTCATGAGCCTTGAAGCTTGAGACTCGAACAAGTCGAAGGGAAATCTCTTTGATTTCCATAGTTAATATTTGTTCTAGGGAAAGGAGCGAGCGAGCGTGTAGTGGGAAGGAGCGCCAAAAAGCCTCCTAACTCTTTTTGAATATATAAAAGCACGCTTCAAAGGTTTCTTTCCAAGTCCTTTCTTTTACCGCTTTCATTTATCGCTTTTTGATTGTTGCATTGCACGCTTTCAACATGTAGATAATTTACTTATAATCGTTCTAATAAATAGGGGTAATCTAGTAATTTTACATTGTTATTTATGAAATAATCCGTCATAGGGAACCCGAAAGGGGCGTTGTGGGGTGCTAACACCTTCCTCGCACGTAATCGACTCCCTTACCCGACTCTGGTTGTAATGGCCAAGGTTGATTTATGAAAATCAATTGCCTTATATCTTTTTCCAATGTTTTGAGTAAAATATTGGTGGCGACTCCAAGAACCCTTCTTTTTACGAAAACCACTAATCCATGGAGGGTCCCGCTTGGGATTAACATGGATTGGTGAGAGTCATTTAAATAAAATTGTTAGCTCGATGAGGTCTCAGTTTGAGAATAAGTCGTTCTAACAAACCATCATTTTTCAAAACTTAAAAAGAGTCCAACCATCGTCGCGAATGCCAAGGTCCGTTTCGGCGGGTGGCGACAGATGGCGACTCTGCTGGGGAAGCCTCGAGAGTCAGTCCCATTTAGTGATGGATTATTTCTAAAATGATAGCTTAAAATTACTTCATTACCCCTCGCTTGTATGATAATACGTTTTACCTAATTGGCTTTAATAACTGTTGGATGTTTAAATTTTCGCAATTGTTTGAAATAAAAACTGCACACAAACCTTTGCACACAACAGTTCCCTCTATACCCGGGGGCATGAGTGGAAAGCCATAGGGAGTGGATGTTAGTACGGCCGGTTGACGAATGGGTCTATAGGTGCCCGTAGACCGTTGTCGGAAAACATCACTCAAGGTGATAACCATGAACTCAAGTCCGATAGTGCGTTGGAGCTTTCCATCGACTTACGACGAGAGGGATTGGGTCCCTATAATGGGGGCACCTTGGGGGCCTTGGACCGGTGAGAACAGTTAGAACCTCCTTGAATATGCACTTTTCTACAGGATACCCCTACCTCGTGATTCGCTCGTGACTGTTCGTGAATGAGTGAATTGTTTGTGCATTGTTTATGTGACATTGTTTGAGCATACATTGCATTCTTTAAACATACAACGTTCCCTTTTAAAATAAGAATAAATAGGAATAAAAATCTTCCATTACATGGTGTTAACATCTACCTTCATCACATTCATATAGGTAGTTTCCCTTTTCACCCAAAAAAATACAAAAAACAAAATATCCAAAAAAGATATTTATCCAAACCAAGCAATATCATGCATCATCTTAGGAGCATCCCGAAAACATGATAATGCTTAGTTGAATAAACACAATGCATGCATATTCAACGCCATCATCTAATATCATGCATTCTTATCTGTCGCCACCGGCCCGAAACGGGCTTTCGGCATTCGCGAAGGATGGTTGGACTCGTTTGTTTTAAAATATGGATTGCTTAGAATGACTTATTCTCAAACTGAGACCTCGTCAAACGAGCAATTTTATTAAAAGGCTCACCAATCCATGTTAATCCCAAGCGGGACCCTCTATGGATTAGTGGTTTTCATAAAAATTGAGGGTTCATGGAGTCGCCACCAATGTTTTACTCAAAACATTGGAAAAAGAAGTTTAAGGCAATCGATTCAAAAATCGACTTTGGCCATTACAACCAGAGTCGGGTAAGGGAGTCGGTTACGCGTGAGGAAGGTGTTAGCACCCCACAGCGCCCCTTTCGGGTTCCCTATGACAGATTATTTTCTAAAATAACAGTGTAAATTACTAAATTACCCCTTTTTATTCTACGCAATTATAAATTAACTATCTACATGATGACAGTTTAAACATGCACACAGAAAGCAGTAAAAGGAAGGATTTAAGAAGAAACCTTTGAAGCGTGCTTTTATATATTTCGTAAAACTGGGAAGCTTTTTGGCGTTCCCTCGCTCTACAAGCCCGCTCGCTCCCTCCTATAAAATTTTGACTATGGAAATCCGGAGGATTTCCCTTCGACTAGGTTCGAATCTCCAAGCTAAGTGCTCGGAATTCCAGAACTTTGTCGGATCAACTCTCCGAGTGATTTCTAGGGCAGAACACTGCTCAAAAACCCCAGAATACTCAAGGAGGGAGTCAAAACTGAGTGTGAAAGTCTAATGACGTCCAATTGACGTCATATTTATAGGGAATAGGCGCAATACGGCCTACAGGAGCAATACGGCCGTATTGAAATTTTTGAACTTCAATACGGCCGTATTGAGTTCAATACGGCCGTATTGAAATTCAGAAATTTCAATACGGCCGTATTGAGTTCAATACGGCTGTATTGAAGCTTCAATACGGCCGTATTGATTTCAGTACGGCCGTATTGAAGTTTCAGAAACTTCAATACGCCGTATTGAGTTCACTGCGGCCGTATTGAAGCTTCAATACGGCCGTATTAAGTTCAGTACGGCCGTATTGGGCTTCATTCCCTCCACTTCCTTATTTTAAGCTATTCTAAGACCTCTAGACCTACAGAGAACCCTCCTAGGGCCTTCCAGGAGTCCTTCTGGCTGATCTTCCTTCAGTCTTCGAGAGTCTTCAAGCTTTATTTCCGACCCGGACAATTTTAGGGGTCTACAGCTGCCCCCCCTTTACTTAGTCAAACGGTCTTTTGGTGTACCGGCTGACAAGTAAAGGAATTGACCCAATTGTCCGGGTGATGTGCCAACCTTCTGACTTGTAATGTCTTCCGGTGGAAAATTGTTGAGTAGCCTCTCCAGGTGGGTGCATACCTCGGCGCTTCTGACATCCTCGGTAGCTGAGTTTACCCTCTCCAGGGTCAACTTCACTCGACGCCCGAGCCGGAAGTTGAACACCGACGTGCCTCTGGCGACGCTGGTGATTGAGTACCGTTTCTCCAGACCTTGAGTATTGTCTCTCCAGACCTTGAGTACTGTCTCTCCAGACCTTGAGTACTGTCTCTCCAGACTTTGTTCGAGTACCGTCTCTCTAGACTTTGTTCGAGTACCGTCTCTCCAGACCTTGTTTGAGTACCGTCTCTCCAGACCCTGTTTGAGTACTGTCTCTCCAGACTTCGTTTGAGTATTGTCTCTCCAGACCTTGTTTGAGTATCGTCTCTCCAGACTTTGCCTCTCAAAAATGAGGTAGTTGAGTATAGTTTGTCTCCACAGTCCACAATGCTGCTTCGACGGTTTGTTTTTCTGATTTTGTGCCGCTGAGGGCTGGATAACGCAGGGATCCGTCTAGGGGATGTGCAGTCATTCATAGGTTCTCGTGTCCCAACTTGCATTGCTTAGTTGGTACCCATGGGAATTTTTGACTCCTTGGGGTGTAGACACAGATGCTCTCTCTCTGAGTTGAGCGATGCCTTATGTTTGGCTGACGTCCTTTTGACGTGGGTGGAGTATCCCGGTTGTCCTTATTCGGGTGACTCTTTTTAATTTTTGGATTTTGTTGCCTCTGTGTAGGCTGTTATCCGCTGGGGATTCTGGATGTTGATTTTGTCTCCACAGTCCACGATGCTGCTTCGACGATTATTTTTGATTTTTATGCCACTGAGGGCTGGATAACGCAGGGATCCGTCTAGGGGATGTGCAGTTACTCATAGGTTCTTGTGTCCCAACTTTCCATTGAGTAGTTGGCGCCCATTGAGGAATTTCTGTTTCCTTGGGGTGTAGACACGAAGATGCTCTTTCTGAAATGAGCAGTGCCTTATGATTAGCTGACGTCCTTTGGACGTTGGTGGAGTATCCCGGTTATCCTTATTCGGGTATCTCTTTTGGGTTTTCTGATTTTTGTCACCTCTGTGTAGGCTATTGTCCGCTGGGGGATTTTGTCGTTGATTTTGATTAGCCTCTTCTGTTAGGCATATCATCTTGATGTTCAATGGTTGGCTGAAAAGCCAAATTCAGCTTGGGGAATAAGTATTGATATTTTTTATTTTCTTCTCCTTTTTGCAGGGATGCCTCTTGAGTAGGCGATTGGGGATTTGGGGATCTTATTGTATCCCAGAGTATTATTTAGGAAGCCTCTACAGGCTTAGCCTCGCTCAGCGCTTTGAGTCGGAGAGCTATCTTCCACTGAGGAAGTGTTAAGTCTTTTGACTTGTATATACTGTTTGGATGATCGCACTTCCATTGGGGATTGCGTCGATCTTGCTTTGATAGCTCTCGCTGGGGATTTTCCCGTGAGCTTGAGCTGAGGTTCCCTCTGGGGAGTATTATTTCTGCGAGCCTCTCCAGGCTCAGTTATTCTGCATACTGTGGAGGATGTGGAGTTTTATTTTGGTAAGCCTCTCCAGGCTTAGTTATTCTGTACAAACTGTTTGTTGGATTTTTTATATCCTTGCCTTTTTTCATTTTCGGCTTTTTCTGTATTTTTCCTTTTCTTCTGATTTGGCTTTTTCTGTATTTTGCCCCTTTTTTATGTTTTTGGCTTTTGCTGTACAGAAATTAAAAGTGCTAAAGAAATTAAATTCAGTTATTATGAGAGAGTATTATTTCGGCGAGCCTCTCCAGGCTCAGTTATTCTGAAGGAGTATTATTTCGACAAGCCTCTCCAGGCTCAATTATTCTGTGGGAGTATTGTTTCGGCAAGCCTCTCCAGGCTCAATTATTCTGTATGAGTATTATTTCGGCAAGCCTCTCCAGGCTCAATTATTCTGAGAGTATTCTTTCGGCAAGCCTCTCCAGGCTTAATTATTCTGAGAGTATTCTTTCGGCAAGCCTCTCCAGGCTCAATTATTCTGAGAGAGTATTATTTCGGCAAGCCTCTCCAGGCTCAGTTATTTTGAGAGTATTCTTTCGGCAAGCCTCTCCAGGCTCAATTATTCTGTATGATGCTGTTGATTTTCTGAATCTTTGTATTTTGCTTGCTGCTGTCATACACAAGCAATTTTCTATTTTTCTATTTTATGCAGTTGCCTCATGATAAAGTCTTTGAATGTGCAACTAATGTGTGTGTGATGCACAAATGCAATACAATTTTTTTTATTTTTGTTCATTTATTTAGAAAAGTGAGTGGCTCTCCCTATCCTCTTCTTCTTGGAGGACTTTCTGTCATTGACGCGAGGGAGTATTTTTGTGAACCTTTATGCAGGAGATTATGGATTTTACAGGAACCCCTTCAATTTTCTTTTATTGACCGATTAATAATGGAATTTCGTACAATTTTTATGAAAAACCAATTCAGAGGCATAATCACATGGTCAAGAAAGAAAAGAAACAAATGGATATTTTTATTGATATTCACAAGTGTTTTTACAGAAAGATATACAGAAGGAAATTTCTGAAGAATGGCTGGCCAAGGTAGGCTATATACATTGGGCTTAACAATTATATCTGTAATTGTTGCTCTTTACGTTCCCTTAATTGCTTCGGCCTGAGCCAGGAGTGTAGATACTGCAAGACGCTTGCTTCTAGAAGATTATCACTTGAACCGCCTTTCGGTTTTCGGTTCAAGTGATCGTTGCTTGCTTTGTTTTTATATCTTATTCTTTTGCCCCTAACTTTTGCTTAGGACGTATCCTAACGGGGTAAATTTGCCTTTGTTTTGCCTAGTACCCTTGTACTGGCAGGCTTTTTATTTTGCCCTAACTTTTGCCTAGGACGCCCTTTTTGGGTTTTCATCCTAGCGGGCCTATGCAAGCAACGTCTTCAAGCATAGTACTTCTTTACCACGTCAGTGTTGACTAAGTATCGAAGTTCTTCTCCATCCATGTTTGTGAGGATCAATGCTCCTCCTGAGAAGGCTCGTTTTTCCACGTATGGTCCTCCGTGATTTGGGGCATACTTTCCGATTTTGTCCTTTTGAGTTGGTAGTAATTTCTTCATTACCAACTCTTCCTCATGGTAGACTCGAGGGTGGACTTTCTTGTCAAAAGCCTTTTTGAGCTTCCTCTGATAGGATTGACCATGGCATATGGCGTTCAGCCGTTTCTTTTTGATAGGGTTCAACTGGTCATATTGGCTTTGAACCCATTCTGCCTCGGAAAGTTTTGTTTCCATAATTACCCTTAGAGAAGGTATCTCGACTTCGACGGGTAGAACCGCCTCCATCCCATAGACGAGGGAGAATGGAGTAGCTCCTGTAGATGTGCGTACTGAAGTCCTATAACCATGAAAAGCGAAGGGTAACATCTCGTGCCAGTCTTTAAATGAGGCAACCATCATTTACCCTATTTTCTTGATGTCCTTATTGGTTGCCTCGACTGCCCCATTCATCTTCGGCCGATATGGGGAAGAGTTGTGGTGTTGGATCTTGAATTCTTGGCACAGTTCTTCCACCATTTCGTTGTTCAGATTAGATCCATTATCAGTGATGATTTATTTCTCCATGCTTCCACTAGATTATTCTAAAATCTTTTGGGACAAGAGAGAAGAGAAAGGAAAGATATTTTTGTTCTAAAGTTTGTGTCTTTAGAGGGGATTTATTTTTCAAAAATGGTTTTTGTAAGAATGGGTGGCCAAGGTAGGCTTAAGTGTTTAGGCTTGTTTGATTAAACACTTATGAAGTTAAAAAAATCGTGTTGTGATTCGACAACTTGGATAGCTTCCCTTGAACCTTTCTTTTTGAATTCGGTTCGTGGTACCATCATGGATTTATTTTTGTTTTTGATTGTCCTTATTTTTGCCTAAAACACCCTTTTGTGGTGCTTTAGCGGACTTTTGTTTTTCGTTTATTTTGCAACCCTAATTTTTTCCTAGGTCACCCTTTCGTGGGATTCCTAGCGGGTCTTTTGCTCTTATTTTTGCGCAGTCCCCTTTTTGGGTTTCCTGCCGAGCTTCTTTTATTTTGAAAGATTTCTTTTTACCCATGATGGCACTTGTCAAGGCCAAGGGAAGGTGCTCCAAGTTGTCACACACACCTTCACATGAAAATGATGTGGGTTTATTAAAATGATTTTAACCTCATTCATGTTTATTCAAACAGGGTTAAAAATGATGTGGTTTAGAATTTTATTATAAGCAAGAAAAGAAGCAATGAAGAATGATTTTATTATAATCATAGTGGAAACATGTGTCCTTATTTCATCACTGATATGGGTCCCCATGTTGACCTCTTATATCTTTCGGCCATGCCCCAAATTCACAATCTCCAATTTCTCTTGACGAGCTTCTTAATCTAGCAATCTTTGCAGATCCGGAGAAATGGTCTCCTCATCACTGTCCAACTCAACCCTTTCACCTTCGGATCCCGGTCAGAGCGAACAATTACAGACATAATTATTTTATTGGTTCTGTTTAGGTTTAGAATTTATTAATGTTAATGAGGAAAGAGAGAAAAGAACAAAAAAGAGAATAATGTGAAAATGCCTCTTTATTGATGTATGTATATAAAACTGTACAAAACCCTTATTTACATGAAAAGGTCCTCATGATCTCGGGTACTGATCATGAGTCCCTAAAAGAAAAATATGAAGGGGCCCTATCGTGGCTTGTTCTTCTCTCTACTCCTGCTTTGGCAGAGGATTCTTGCTCACGTCGGGCGCTGTCGAATCGAAGGTGACCCACCCGGCATCAATAAGGCTTTGGACCTTGTATTTGAGAGCTAGGCATCTCTCTGTTGAATGCCCTGGTGCCCCCGAATGGTATAAACATTTGTCTTGTGGCTTGTACCAATCGGGGTAAGGTGGGTCGATCTTCCTTGGTGGAATATGAGCTAGAAGTTTGGCTTCTACTAGCTTCGGAAGGAGATCGCTATAAGTGGTCGGAAGTTTATCAAACTTCTTCACAGGGATGAATTGCGATCTTCCTGACTTCGAAGTGGAAGAAGCCGAGGATATGGTTATAGCATCGACTCCTCCCTCATTCTTCTTCCTGAAGGTCTTCTTAGCCTCGAATGATTGGGAAGGCTTGGCTAGCTTCCCACTTTTCAATCCTTGTTCCACCCTTTCCCCAATGGTGATGATGTCCGAGAAGAGTGTCGTTGTGTTCCCTATCATTTTATCGTAATAGGGACCAGTCAACGAGTTGATGAATATGGACACCGTCTCCTTTTCTGACAGCGGGGGCTCTATCTGTGCCGCCAACTCCCTCCAACGTTGGGCGTACGCCTTGAAAGATTCATCATTATTCTTGCTCAAGGCTTGAAGATCTGACCTATCGGGTGTTAGGTCGATGTTGTATTTGTAGCGCTTGAGAAAGGCGTCAGCCAACTGCCTCCATGTGTGTACTAGATTTCCATCTAGCTGCATATACCAGTTGAGCGCGGTATCAGCCAAGCTCTCTTGGAAGCAGTGGATCAAGAGCTTTTCATTTGTGGCGTATGCAGCCATTTTGCGACAGTACATGGTGAGATGACTTTTGGGGCAAGTCGATCCCACGTACTTCGGGAAATCTGGCACTTTAAATTTAGGAGGGAATTGAATGTCCCTCACTAAGCACATATCGGCGGCATCTTTGACATCAAAATCATGCCCCTCCATAGCCCTTAGCCGATCCTCGAGGGCATGGAATTGTTCCTTTGAGACCTCGGGCTCTTTTATTATAATTCCTGCCCCAAGGGGTACGGCGTTTGGAGGATCTTTTTCATGCTCTTCCTCCTCTCCCTCATGATGGGACCCATGATCACTATGATGAGATTCATGGATGTTGTGATGACGCATGAGTTCCATCATTTGCGCCATTTGCTCTTTAAGCTGTGAAAGCTCGGTTGTGAGCTTCTTGTTTTGCTCCTCCAATGCTTCCATTTTCTTGATTCTCTGTGCGCGCGTAAGGACAGAGAGATGACCAGCCACTTTCTAAAATGAATGTTTAGTTAGTTTATTTTATGGAATGAATACACTCTTTAACATGAGCTTGATAAACCTCCATCTTTAAGGCGCTGCCTTTTTAAGACGGAAGTTTACCCCCCTTCTTTATCTATGATCTCTCCCCAACGGAGAATCTCTATAGTCATGGGTCTCTTTCACTCATGTCAAGAGGTATTGGTGACCCTAAAATGTATGTTTTTATGAGGATGCATGATGTCTTATTGGTAATGATGTACATGCTCCTCACTTTTATTATATTTTCACACATGGTCTTTCCTCTCATGTCATGGTTTTTTATGCATGGGGATTATTTTTAGACCTTATCACGAGGTTATTAATGCACAGACAATTGCACATAAGCATTTACACAAACAATTCACTCATCCACGAACAGTCACGAGCGAATCACGAGGTAGGGGTCTCCTGCAGAAAAGTGCATATTCAAGGAGGATCTAACTGTTCTCACTTGGTCAAAGGCCCCCAAGGTGCCCCCATTATAGGGACCCAATTCCTCTCGTCGTAAGCCGATGGAAAGCTCCAACGCACTGTCGGACTCAAGTTCATGGTTATCACCTTGAGTGATGTTTTCCGACAACGGTCTCATAGGCTCCTATAAACCCATCAACCGGCCGTACTAACATCCACTCCCTATGGATTACCACTCATGCCCCCGGGTATAGAGGGAACTGTTGTGTGCAAAGGTTTGTGTGCAATTTATTTCAAACAATTGCGGAAATTTAAACAAACAACAGTTATTTTAAAGCCAAATATATAAAGCATGTTATCACACAAGCAAGGGGTAATGAAGTAATTTTAACTATTATTTATTAAAAATAATCTGTCACTAAATGGGACTGACTCTCGAGGCTTCCCCAGTGGAGTCGCCATCTGTCGCCACCGGCCCGAAACGGGCTTTCGGCATTCGCGAAGGATGGTTGGACTCGTTTGTTTTAAAATATGGATTGCTTAGAATGACTTATTCTCAAACTGAGACCTCGTCAAACGAGCAATTTTATTAAAAGGCTCACCAATCCATGTTAATCCCAAGCGGGACCCTCTATGGATTAGTGGTTTTCATAAAAATTGAGGGTTCATGGAGTCGCCACCAATGTTTTACTCAAAACATTGGAAAAAGAAGTTTAAGGCAATCGATTCAAAAATCGACTTTGGCCATTACAACCAGAGTCGGGTAAGGGAGTCGGTTACGCGTGAGGAAGGTGTTAGCACCCCACAGCGCCCCTTTCGGGTTCCCTATGACAGATTATTTTCTAAAATAACAGTGTAAATTACTAAATTACCCCTTTTTATTCTACGCAATTATAAATTAACTATCTACATGATGACAGTTTAAACATGCACACAGAAAGCAGTAAAAGGAAGGATTTAAGAAGAAACCTTTGAAGCGTGCTTTTATATATTTCGTAAAACTGGGAAGCTTTTTGGCGTTCCCTCGCTCTACAAGCCCGCTCGCTCCCTCCTATAAAATTTTGACTATGGAAATCCGGAGGATTTCCCTTCGACTAGGTTCGAATCTCCAAGCTAAGTGCTCGGAATTCCAGAACTTTGTCGGATCAACTCTCCGAGTGATTTCTAGGGCAGAACACTGCTCAAAAACCCCAGAATACTCAAGGAGGGAGTCAAAACTGAGTGTGAAAGTCTAATGACGTCCAATTGACGTCATATTTATAGGGAATAGGCGCAATACGGCCTACAGGAGCAATACGGCCGTATTGAAATTTTTGAACTTCAATACGGCCGTATTGAGTTCAATACGGCCGTATTGAAATTCAGAAATTTCAATACGGCCGTATTGAGTTCAATACGGCTGTATTGAAGCTTCAATACGGCCGTATTGATTTCAGTACGGCCGTATTGAAGTTTCAGAAACTTCAATACGCCGTATTGAGTTCACTGCGGCCGTATTGAAGCTTCAATACGGCCGTATTAAGTTCAGTACGGCCGTATTGGGCTTCATTCCCTCCACTTCCTTATTTTAAGCTATTCTAAGACCTCTAGACCTACAGAGAACCCTCCTAGGGCCTTCCAGGAGTCCTTCTGGCTGATCTTCCTTCAGTCTTCGAGAGTCTTCAAGCTTTATTTCCGACCCGGACAATTTTAGGGGTCTACATTATCAAAGATCATGGAGGGATCTAGGTTTGCATTTCATACATCCCTCCTAGTAATTCACTAATAAACATTAATAAAAAGAAAGAATTAATCGATGCGTATGTTCAGAATGGATCGCACGCCGTTTGTTATTAAGTGTAAACCAACAACCGCGCCAAGCGAACACACATCAACTCCGTTGTTGGTAGTCAAGACGAATAAAGGGGAAGGTCCGACACCGTTAAGGATCACTACTCCAAGACCTTTTCCCTACGAATCGAATAAGGCTACGCCATGGATATACGACATCCATTCTTCTGCCGACAGCGATATCTCTAACATCGCTGGACTTGGGGGCATGACTAGGAGTGGCAGGATCTACACTCCCGAAGATCTTCATGATAAAGCTCCCAAGAATAAAGGAAAAGAAAAAGAAAAAGAAAAAAACGAGGAAAATAAGGAATCCGAGGAGGAGATTGACGAGCTGTTAAAGTATATCCGACAGAGCGAGTACTCCATCGTGGATCAACTTCATAAGACGCCAGCAAAGATTACTCTGTTGTCGTTGATCCTATGCTCCGAACCGCATCGACAAGCTCTGTTGAAAGTCTTGAACGAGGCATACGTGTCGCACACTATCTCCCAAGACAAATTTGAGGGGATTGTTAGTCACATCACGGCTAATGATCACCTCACTTTCACCGATGAAGAAATCCCCGCTGAGGGACCGAACCACAACAAGCCCTTTTACATCTCTGTAAAGTGCAAGGAATATCACATCGCTAAAGTCTTGGTGGATAATGGATCTTCCTTGAATGTGATGCCAAAAAGAACGTTCGATCAAATGGCAATCAAGGGAATCCAAATGCGCCCGAGCAACATGATCGTCCGAGCTTTCGACGGTTCTAAAAGAGAAGTGGTGGGAGAAATTAATCTTCCAATCCAAATTGGACCCACCGTCTTCAATGTCGAATTTCAAGTGATGGACATTACTCCCGCGTACAGCTGTCTCCTCGGCCGACCTTGGATTCATGATGCGAAAGCTGTTCCCTCTACGCTCCACCAGAAACTCAAATTCATAGTGGGTGACAAGCTGGTGACCGTACAAGCTGAAGATGACATACTCATCAGCAAGCCATCTGCCATACCTTACGTGGATGCAGCAGAGGAAGCTCTAGAGACCGCCTTCCAAGCATTGGAGGTTGCCAATGTCGAAACGTTTCCCCGAGAAATGAAGAAGGTAGCCTACATGCTCACCAAGAACGGATACTTGCCTGGACAAGGACTTGGCAAGGATTCCCAAGGAATTCCCGAGCTACCCATTATTAAGGATAATCCGGGGAAACAAGGGTTAGGATACAACCCTAATAAAGATCAAAGGACGAAGAGGAATCAAGATCCTTCTCGACGTTCTTTAAGCCAGATCTTTAGGAAGGCCGGTTCACAAGCGTCAAGGCCGGTCGTCGTCATCAAGTGCTCTTCTTCTTCCGATAGGGATGTATAGACCTGATGACTGTTAGAGATTACTCCTCGGGGACAGCCCGACCCCCGAGCCTCGATAGGGCACATGTTTCTGCTAGAATTATAATAAAATCATTCTTTATTAATTCTTATTGCTTCTTTTCTTGCTTGCAATAAATTTCTAGACCACATTATTTTTAACCCTGTTTGAATAAGCATGAATGAGGTTAAAATTGTCTTAATAACAATAAACCCGCATCATTTTTATGTGGAAGTGTGTATCACAACTTGGAGCACCATTGCTTGGCCTCGACAAGTGCCATCATGGATAAAAAAAGAAATCCTTTAAAAGCAAAAATCATAAAAACAAAAAAGCTCGGCAGGAAACCCAAAAAGGGGGCTGCGCAAAAATAAGAGCAAAGAACCCGCTAGGAATCCCACGAAAGGGTGACCTAGGCAAAAATTAGGGTTGCAAAAATGAACAAAAACAAAGGTCCTCTAAGACGCCACAAAAGGGTGTTTTAGGCAAAAATAAGGACTATCAAAAAGCAAAAGAAATCCATGATGGTACCATGAGCCGAATTCAAAAAGAAAGGTTCAAGGGAAGCTATCTAAGTTGTCAAATCACAACATCAATAACAGGACTTTCTTAACTTCATAAGTGTTTAATCAAACAAAGCCTAAACACACGAGCCTACCTTGGCCAGCCATTCTTACAAAAACCATTTTCAAAACAATAATAATCCCCTCTAAAACACAAACTTTTGAACAAAAATATCTTTCCTTTCTTTTCTCTTGTCCCAAACGATTTTAGAATAATCTAGTGGAAACATGGAGATATAGTGGTCAATAGGAAGGTTAATACATCTTCTAAAGGAAGGGAAGGATCACTGGGTTGATGACACCAATCTCGATATAACACGCATCATTCCTCGGTTACAGAAATCGGCAGCGCACAGCCCGTCTAGAGGAATGGAAAAATCCAAACAAAGAAACGCATCGGTTAATTCTTTTGAAAAATAAATCAAATAGAATTAGGTGCATCATACCGCATACATGCATACAGATGATAGGTGTACTGGAAGATCACTTATTCTCTGTTTATTGAAAAAACAAACAAAAAACATATAAACTTCAAAAAAAACTTCAGTACGCCCGTACCAGGTTCAGTACGCCCATACTGAAATTAGGGTTACGTATAAACTTTCAACTCAATACGGGCGTACTGAAATGAATACGGTCGTATTGGCCACAACGTTCACATCAATACGGGCGTATTGAATTCAATACGGGCCGTATTGGTCCAATTTTTTGTACACTAACGGTAAGGTCAGTACGGCCGTACTGAATTCAATACGGGCCGTACTGACCTACTTTTTTCTATAAATACGCCCCTTCCCCCTCTCATTCTGCACATCATTCTCATCCCTCTGCATACCTTGTCTGTGAGTGAGTCTGAGATACCCCTAATTCTGAGAAATGGCCGAGTCATCAAGAAAGAGACAGAGGGTCCCCGCGCAACTCGAAATGACCGCGCGGCATCAAGAGAGGCTGGAGTTCCTTGAGTCGTTCATCTTCCAGTCGTCGAGGGTGCTCGACTTCACCATCCTCCGGGCAATGGAATGGGAGGGTGAGGTTAGAGGCTACATCAACGCCATAGGATGGGGATTCCTCCTTGATCCCCACCCTCATATCTTCCCAACTGCGACGAAGGAATTTCTGGCTACCGTCGGCGTCACAGAGTCGACGAACAGCTTTGGCGCGACAGTCTACTCAGTGGATTTCTGGATGAGGGGAGGATACCGCTCCCTGACACTGGACGAATTCAACGTCCAGGCTGGCTTCTTTCAGCGAGCTGATCAACTGGAATATCGGGACGCCATCTGTGAGTGCCCCGATAATCTGACCCCGAACGAGATGTGGAGAGAGCTCACGGGTCAGATGGACTACCACGCTGGAGTAAAGGGTACTCGGCTCCCGACGGCGCTCCGGATTTTCCACAAGCTGATCACCGGCTCCATCCATGCCAGACTGAAGAGCCCAGAGTCAGTGACGCGACAGGATCTACTGGCTCTTTACTGCATGGCCACCGGACAGAGGGCCAACCCCGGATTCTTTTTCCTCTAGCATATAAAGAATCTGGGGGCAAGAGAGGGTAGCGACGCTCGGCGAGGATACATTATGGTCTCCACGCTCCTTTCACGACTCGCCGAGACTTGGGGGTGCCCCGATGGCGTAGATGCGGGGGAGTTGGCGCCCAAGCCCATCAATGCTGCCACCCTGCTCAACATGAAGATCATTGCCAGGGCAGGAAGGCAATATGTACGAGCGACCACCCACGACACCTTCAGCGAGCTCTTCGAGAACATCGAGCTCCCGGGTGATGTGGACCCGCAGCCAGAGGCCAACACCTCGCAGCAGGACAGGGCCTACTTTGATGCTCGTTTCGACGCGTTGCAACAGAGCATCGACGCTCGATTCGACGCTGCTCAGCATAGCATAGACGCCCTGAGACAGGATTTTGACAGCCTGTCACTCTGGCTGCATCGTCGCTTCCCAGACCCTCCACAAGATCCGCCGGCAGAGGAGTGAAGACCGGCTATTTTTCTTGCTTTTTGTTTATTTGATTGATCGGGCTGTGCCCCACTCCTTTCATTACCATTGTACAAATTTCATTCCATTTAATAAATGAAATTTTCCACTTTTGAATCCAAAAATTCTTTAGCACTTTAATTTCTGTACAGAAAAAGCCGAAATCAACAAAAAAGGCAAAAATACAGAAAAAGCCAAAAATCGAAAAAAGACAAAATTCAGAAAATCCAACAAATATACAGAATAATTGAGCCTGGAGAGGCTTGCCGAAATAATACTCCCCAGAGACATCTCAACTTACACTCTTCGGCCGAATTCCCAGTGAAAGCTATCAGAGCAAGATCAGCAAGATTCCCCAATGGAAGCATGATCATCCAAACAAAATATCCGAGTCAAAGGACTCAGACTTCCTCAATGGAAGATAGCTTTCCAACTCGAGCGACGAGTGAAGCTAAGCCTGAAGAGGCTTTCTAAATAATACTCTGGGATACATAAGATCCTCAATCCCCATTCGCCTACTTAGAGGCACTCCTTCAAAAAGAGAAAATCTAACAATCATACAGAATAACTGAGCCTGGAGAGGCTTGCCGAAATAATACTCCCCAGAGACATCTCAGCTTGCACTCTTGGGCCGAATTCCCAGTGAAAGCTATTAGAGCAAGATCAGCAAGATTCCCCAATGGAAGCATGATCATCCAAACAAAATATCCGAGTCAAAGGACTTAGACTTCCTCAGTGGAAGGTAGCTTTCCAACTCGAGCGACGAGTGAAGCTAAGCCTGAAGAGGCTTTCTAAATAATACTCTGGGATACATAAGATCCTCATTCTCCATTCGCCTACTCAGAGGCACTCCTCCAAAAAAAAAGGGAAAATCCAAAAAGATCAATACCCATTCCCCAAGCGGAATTCGGTATTCAACCAAAAAAACTGAATGTCAAGATAATCCGCCTAACAGAAGAGGCCAATCAAGATCAACACGACAGAATCCCCCAGCGGATAACAACCTACACAGAGGCAACAAAATCAGAAAATCAAAAAAGTCACCCGAATAAGGATAACCGGGATACTCCACCAACGTCGAAAGGACGTCAGCCAATCATAAGGCATCGCTCACCTCAGAAAGAGCATCTTTGTGTCTGCATCCCCAAGGAATCAGAATTTTCCCAGTGGGCACCAACTACGCAATGGAGAGTTGGGACACAAGAACCTATGAGTAACTGCACATCCCCTAGACGGATCCCTGCGTTATCCAGCCCTCAGCGGCATCAAAATCAAAAACAACCGTCGAAGCAGCATCGTGGACTGTGGAGACAAAATCATCACAATAGAATCCCCCAGCGGATAACAGCCTATGCAGAGGCAATAAAACCAGAAAATCAAAAAGAGTCACCCGAATAAGGATAACCGGGATACTCCACCACCGTCGAAAGGACGTCAGCGAACCATAAGGCACCACTCACATCAGAAAGAGCATTTTTGTGTCTACATCCCCAAGTCATCAGAATTTCCTCAGTGGGCACCAACTACGCAATGGAAAGTTGGGACACAAGAACCTATGAGTAACTGCACATCCCCTAGACGGATCCCTGCGCTATCCAGCCCTCAGCGGCACCCAAATCAAAAACAACCGTCGAAGCAGCATCGTGGATTGTGGAGACAAAATCATCACAAATCCCTGGAGAGGGCAAACTCACGCTACCAAAGTGACCAGAAGCACGGAGGTATGCAACCCTGGGGAGGGCAAACCGCAGACCCTGGAGAGGGCAAACTCACGCTACCGAGGTTGTCAGAAACACCGAGGTATGCACGAGCCTGGAGAGGCGACGACTAATACTCAGCTACCCCGTCGTCAGAAACACGGAGGTATGCAGCTACCGAGGTTGTCAGAAACACCGAGGTATGCACAAGCTTGGAGAGGCGGTACTCAGCTACCCCGTCGTCAGAAACACGGAGGTATGCAGCTACCGAGGTTGTCAGAAACACCGACGTATGCACAAGCCTGGAGAGGCGGTACTCAGCTACCCCGTCGTCAGAAACACGGAGGTATGCAGCTACCGAGGTTGTCAGAAACACCGAGGTATGCACGAGCCTGGAGAGGCGACGACTAATACTCAGCTACCCCGTCGTCTGAAACACGGAGGTATGCAGCTACCGAGGTTGTCAGAAACACCGAGGTATGCACGAGCCTGGAGAGGCGGTACTCAGCTACCCCGTCGTCAGAAACACGGAGGTATGCAGCTACCGAGGTTGTCAGAAACACCGAGGCATGCACGAGCCTGGAGAGGCGGTACTCAGCTACCCCGTCGTCAGAAACACGGAGGTATGCACGAGCCTGGAGAGGCGACGACTAATACTCAACCTGGAGAGGCCACTCAACAATTTTCCCACCGGAAGACACTTCAAGTCGGAAGGATGGCTTACTCCCCGGACAATTGGGTCAACTCCTTTACTTGTCAACCGGTACACCAAAAAGCCGTTCGACTAAGTAAAGGGGGGGCAGCTGTAGACCCCTGAAATTGTCCGGGTCGGAAATAAAGCTCAAAGACTCTCAAAGACTGAAGGAAAGTCAGCCGGAAGGACTCCTGGAAGACCCTAGGATGATTCTTTGTAGGTCTAGAAGTCTTAGAGTAGCTTAGAATAAGGGTGTGCGAGGATTGGAGCTCAATACACCCTCCCAGAGGTTCAGTACGGCCGTACTGAGCCATTTGAACTGCAATACGGTCGTAGTGAACTCAATACGGCCGTACTGAAGTTTTTGAACTTCAGTACGGCCGTACCAAATTCAATACGGTCGTACTGTAGTTCCAAATGGCTTAGTACGGGCCGTACCGAATTCAATACGGCCGTACTGTAGTTCAAAAACCCAGTACGGGCCGTATTGACCTCCCAGGCCGTATTGCGCCTCAATCCTATAAATAGGACGTCATTGGCACGTCCTCACACACTTTGGACACACGTTTGGACCCTCTTGCTGAGGATTCTTGGGTTTTTGAGCTATTCTCTGCCCTAGGAACCTCTCTGAGAGCCAACCCGACTAAGTTCTTGAGTCATGAGCCTTGAAGCTTGAGACTCGAACAAGTCGAAGGGAAATCTCTTTGATTTCCATAGTTAATATTTGTTCTAGGGAAAGGAGCGAGCGAGCGTGTAGTGGGAAGGAGCGCCAAAAAGCCTCCTAACTCTTTTTGAATATATAAAAGCACGCTTCAAAGGTTTCTTTCCAAGTCCTTTCTTTTACCGCTTTCATTTATCGCTTTTTGATTGTTGCATTGCACGCTTTCAACATGTAGATAGTTTACTTATAATCGTTCTAATAAATAGGGGTAATCTAGTAATTTTACATTGTTATTTATGAAATAATCCGTCATAGGGAACCCGAAAGGGGCGTTGTGGGGTGCTAACACCTTCCTCGCACGTAATCGACTCCCTTACCCGACTCTGGTTGTAATGGCCAAGGTTGATTTATGAAAATCAATTGCCTTATATCTTTTTCCAATGTTTTGAGTAAAATATTGGTGGCGACTCCAAGAACCCTTCTTTTTACGAAAACCACTAATCCATGGAGGGTCCCGCTTGGGATTAACATGGATTGGTGAGAGTCATTTAAATAAAATTGTTAGCTCGATGAGGTCTCAGTTTGAGAATAAGTCGTTCTAACAAACCATCATTTTTCAAAACTTAAAAAGAGTCCAACCATCGTCGCGAATGCCAAGGTCCGTTTCGGCGGGTGGCGACAAGGAAGCAACATCTGGTAAGGGCAAAAGATCCAAAGGAGTAAGAGGATTGAAACCATAGACAATCTCAAAAGGAGACATGTTAGTGGTTTTGTGAACCACTCTATTGTAAGCAAACTCAACATGAGGGAGATAGTCATCCCATGACTTTTTATTGCCTTTGAGGATGGCCCTCAACATAGTCCCTAGAGACCTATTTACTACCTCAGTTTGCCCATCAGTTTGGGGATGACATGTGGTAGAAAATAGAGGTTTAGTTCCTAGCCTTGCCCAAAGAGTTTTCCAAAAATGGCTAAGGAACTTAACATCTCTATCGGAGACTATAGTTTTGGATAACCCATGTAGTCTGACAATTTCTTGAAAGAATAATTTAGCAATGTTACTTGCATCATCCACTTTGTGGCATGGAATAAAGTGTGCCATTTTGCTAAAACGGTCCACAGCCACAAAGATGGAATCCTTTCCTCTTTGGGTCCTAGGCAAACCAAGGATAAAATCCATGGAAATGTCTACCCAAGGAGAATTGGATATTGGCAAGAGGGTGTAGAGTCCATGAGGTTTAGTGGTAGACTTTGCTTGTAAACAAGCAATGCAACTACTACAAAACCTTTGAACATCTCTTTTCATATGAGGCCAAAAGAATTTCTCTCTCAAAAGTGAAAGAGTTTTCTCAATTCCAAAATGCCCCATGAGCCCACCCTCATGGCTCTCCTTGACCAAAAGTTTCCTAATAGATCCTTGGGGTACACAAAGTTTATTTTCTTTAAAAAGATACCCCTCAGAAATATAGTACCCTTGATAAGGTTTTTGAATACATAAAGAATAAAAGTTAGTAAAATCAAGGTATTTCTCATACAATTCCTTGATGTCATCAAACCCTAGTATTTGAGAACCTAGGATGTTCAACAAAACATGTCTTCTTGACAAAGCATCAGCTACTACATTTGTAGAGCTCTTTTTGTATTTGATGACATAAGGAAATTGCTCAAGGTACTCAACCCATTTTGCATGCCTCTTATTTAACTTATGTTGATCCTTCAAGTATTTAAGTGATTCATGATCACTATGGATAACAAATTCCTTGGTCACAAGGTAATGCTCCCAAGTTTGAAGGGCACGAACCAAAGCATACAACTCCTTGTCATAGGTAGGGTAGTTCAAGGCAGCCCCATGAAGTTTTTCACTAAAATAGGCTATTGAGTGGCCACCTTGTAACAACACAGCTCCTATGCCAAGACCTGAAGCATCACATTCTAGCTCAAAAGTTTTGCTAAAATCAGGTAGAGCTAGAACAGGTGCTTGAGTGATTTTATGCTTAAGCTCTTGAAAGGATAAATTATGTTTTTCTTGCCACTCAAAGACCACATCCTTCTTCACCAACTCATTGAGAGGTGAAGCTACTGTAGAGAAGTTAGGAACAAAACGTCTATAAAAGCTTGCCAAACCATGGAAGCTCCTAACTTCACTAACATTAGTAGGAATAGGCCATTCTTGGATGGCTTTGATTTTCTCGGGGTCCACATGAACCCCATTTTTACTTACCACAAACCCTATAGAAAAATAACATTATCCACACAAAAATTGTACTTGTCTACATTGGCAAACAAGTGATTGTCTCTAAGAACAAGTAAAACTTGTCTTAGGTGATCCACATGATCACTGAGACTTTTTCTATATATTAAAATATCATCAAAATAAACAACTACAAATCTACCAATGCAATCCCTTAGGGAATGATTCATTAGCCTCATGAATGTGCTAGGTGCGTTAGTAAGCCCAAAAGGCATTACTAACCATTCATATAGACCTCTTAAAAGCAGTTTTCCACTCATCACCTTCCTTGATTCTAATTTGGTGATATCCACTATTAAGATCTATTTTGGAAAATATAGATGACCCATGCAATTCATCAAGCATGTCATCAAGCCTAGGGATTGGGTGCCTATATTTTACGGTGATGTTGTTGATGGCTCTACAATCACAACACATCCTCCATTTTCCATCTTTCTTTGGCACCAAGATGACAGGCACAACACAAGGGCTTAGACTCTTTTGAATCCAAAGCTTATCCAACAACTCTTGTACTTGCTTCTCTATCTCTTTAGTCTCTTGTGGGTTGGTCCTATAGGTTGGTCTATTTGGAAGACTAGCCCCAAGCATAAGATCTATTTGATGCTCTATTCCCCTAAAAGGTGGAAGTCCCACTGGGCCTTCACTAGGGAATACATCATCAAATTCTTTCAAAAGATTTTTCACCTCAAGAGGTAGAGAAATTTCCAAAGAGCTCGTGGCAATGCATGTGAGTGTTCCTCTACACATGAGGATATGAGAAGATGGTTCACAGAAGAGAGAGGTTTTGTGTAAAGGTTTTGAATCAAAAATCTCTTCTTGAACTATCTCTAGAGAGGGAACACTAGTCTCTCTAGAATCCTCTTGTGGGTTGTTTTCCTTTCTCTTGCTCACGCTTGGTCTTCATTTGTACTTGATCTTCCATCACTTGTGAAGGTGATAGAGGATGAAGCACAAACTTCTTACCCTTGTGAGTGAAAGTTATGTTATTGGTTAGGCCATCATGATGAGTTTGTTTGTCAAATTGCCATGGCCTACCCAATAAAATATGACAAGCTTCCATGGGAACTACATCACATTTTACTTTATCTTTATAGTTCCCAATAGAAAACTCTACTTCCACTTGTTGGTTGACCACCATATCCCCATCATCATTAAGCCAATGAAGTTCATAAGGTTTGGGATGGGGTGTGGTAGTCAAGCCAAACTTTTCTACCATCCTAGTGCTACAAAAATTGCACCAAGATCCACTATCCACTATGAGAGAACAAGCCTTGTTTGAAATATTACATCTTGTATGAAAGATGTTCTCTCTTTGGGATTGTGTATCACTAGGTTGGTTGTTGAGGACCCTTCTCATCATAAGAAGTTCCCCATTGTAAGGGTAAGTGACCTCACATGACTCTCCCTCACTTGCTTCTTCTTCATCCTCACTTGAAGATGAAGAATTAGTAGCTTCATCTTGGCTACTATAAATGTCTTGGCCCTTTAGAATCATCACCTTCTTGTTAGGGCATTGAAAAGCAATGTGGCCTCTCCCAAGACACTTAAAGCACTTTATATCACTAGACTTGGTGCTAGTGTGTGAGGTGTTTGTTTTTTTGTCCTTTTCTTTTTCTTGGCACTTTATCTCTTGAAGAACCAAATGCTCTTGATACCACTTGATGAGATTCCACTTGGAGATCTCATGAATTATTCAATGGTTCCGGGATTCCTTAGAAGTTCTTCAAGGAAGAAGACTCCAATAAGCACAATGTGACCTAAGCTTGCGTGTATCCAAGTCCGGAGAAGAAGAGAATTCCCTAACTCTACAAGGAGAGGAGCTCAAGTAGGGTAGAGTTTTAGGAGAAAGGTGACTTCGGAGAAGGAGAATTCTAAGAGAGAAAAACTCATTCAATAATCCAAAGTAATTAGAAGCTCGGTCATAAGGAATTTATAGGGAAAATTTAGGTCAAAGTAAACATGGGTTAGCCTAAGGTTAAGTGAAACCAAGGTAGAGTTCACTTAACCTTAGGCGCCCAAAATTTGAATTCAGAATTCAAATTTTGGAGCCTAAACCCGGATTACCACATGTGCAAGTCATTTGGAATGTCATTAGGCTTCCATTTGAGTTGCATTTCGGATCACACCATGTGCATGTGTTGCACATGGCCGAAATTGACACCAAATGAGAATCGAATTACATTCTAATGCAACTACACATGTAACCTAAAATTAACCCTAAATCTAAATGACCATGAAATGAAATTCCTAGTCTAATGGCCGGAAATACAAGGCCCAAAAGAAATACAAGGCACTAAGGCCCAATCCTACACTAACCCTAATCTACTTGGGCTTGAGTCAAAGCCCAACAAAACAAAGAGATGGGCTTTCCTTGGGCTTGGGCCCACTCCTCTTGTATCCTCCTTTCCATAGCCCTAGTAGTTGGGCCCTTGGCCCATGGGCTTCCTCCATCAATGTATGAATGCATGGATGCAATGAAAATGCAAGATAAGAATAATTTTTTTATTTTACTTTTTTTGTGTAACGCCCTTCCATATGCCCCTAACTCATATGCATGCGATGTAGTTGATGCTCATGTGTTTAGTCCTAAACATGCAATTTTTTTTTTATGTCGGGAGATTAACTTGTATGTTTTAAGGTTAAAGTTGACGATTCCTTTTTATTCGTTCCGTTTGTGATTGTTGTCAGGATATGTTCTTTTGAACTCAAGATTTCAATGGCTCCTCAAGTATCAGTATGTAGTCAAATGTCTCTAAACTCCGTTAAGGGACATCTCAGTAGTCTTCCCTCTATGAGTATTCACCGTGCATTTTCCGTGTATCTTTTCGGTACCATTTTAATGCCATAAGGGTCAAGAGAAAAGAAGAAAAGGGATGTTTGTATTTTTTCAAAAGGTTGTTAGAAGGGATATTTTTTTCAAAAGGGGCTTTTAGAAGAATGGCTGGTCAAGGTGGGTTTTAGTGTTTATGGCTATTAAACAAAGCATATTTGCTACAAAGAAGCTATCATTGTGTTTAGCCTTTTTGGAAAGTGAAGTGATGACTTGGGGTCGTACTCTAATTGGATGATTCCTCTGAGTTGCCTTTCAGTTTTCAACTCAGGTTGTTGCTTTAACGTCCTAACTTTTTGCCTAGGTCACAGGAGATGTGTTCCCTAGAAGACATTTTTCTTTTGATCCTTTCTTTTGCCTAGGTTACCTATTTTTACTTGTGGGTTGCCTAGTAGATCTTGCCCTAACTTTTGCGCAGCCCCCTTAGTGGGTTTCCTACCAGGCCTTCATTTTTTTTTGCAGCACTCATGAGGTATGGGATGTCTTTATTTTATTAAACCCTAGTCATGTTTGAATTCTTGATTGTTCCATTGTTATCTTTTCCATGCTATTATTGAGTGTAGACCCCTAAAATTGTCCGGGTCGGAAATAAGACTCAAAGACTCTCGAAGACCGAAGGAAAGTCAGCCGGAAGGACTCCTGGAAGACCCTAGGATGATTCTTTGTAGGTCTAGAAGTCTTAGAGTAGCTTAGAATAAGGGTGTGTAAGGATTGGAGCTCAATACGCCCTCCTAGAGGTTCAGTACGGCCGTACTGAGCCATTTGAACTACAATACGGCCATAATGAAATCAATACGGCCGTACTGAATTCAGTACGGCCGTACTGTAGTTCAAAAACTCAGTATGGGCCGTATTGACTCCTTAGGCCGTACTGCGCCTCAATCCTATAAATAGGACGTCATTGGCTCGTCCTTCCACATATTTGGAGCATTTCTCCACCCTCTGGCTGAGTATTCTTGGGTTTTTGAGCTATTCTCTGCCCTAGAAATCTCTCCGAGAGCTGATCCAACTATGTTCTTGAGTTCACGAGCCTTTAGCTTGAGACTCGAACAAGTCGAAGGGAAATCTCTTTGATTTCCATAGTTAATATTTATTTTTAGGCAAAGGAGCGAGCGAACGTGTAGTGGGAAGGAGCGCCAAAAAGCCTCCTAACTCCTTTTTGAATATATAAAAGCCCGCTTCGAAGGTTTCTTTCCAAATCCTTTCTTTTACCGCTTTCATTTATCGCTTTTTGATTGTTGCATTGCACGTTTAAAGCTTTCATCATGTAGATAGTTTACTTATAATCGTTCTAATAAATAGGGGTAGTTTAGTAATTTTACGCTATTATTTATGAAATAATCCGTCATAGGGAACCCGAAAGGGGCGTTGTGGGGTGCTAACACCTTCCCCACACGTAATCGACTCCCTTACCCAACTCTGGTTGTAATGGCCAAAGTTGATTTGCGAAAATCAATTGCCTTATGTCTTTTTCCAATGTTTTGAGTAAAACATTGGTGGCGACTCCAAGAACCCCTTTTTGCGAAAACCACTAATCCATGGAGGGTCCCGTTTGGGATTAACACGGATTGGTGAGAATCATTTAACAAAATTGTTAGTTCGATGAGGTCTCAGTTTGAGAATAAGTCGTTCTAACAATCCATCATTTTTCAAAACTAAAAAGAGTCCAACCATCGTCGCGAATGCCAATGTCCGTTTCGGCAGGTGGCGACAGATGGCGACTCCACTAGGGAAGCCTCGAGAGTCAGTCCCATTTAGTGATGGATTATTTCTAAAATGATAGTTTAAAATTACTTCATTACCCATCGCTTGTATGATAATATGTTTTACCTAATTGGCTTTAATAACTGTTGGGTGTTTAAATTTTCGCAATTGTTTGAAATATTAACTGCACACGAACCTTTGCACACAACAGTTCCCTCTATACCCGGGGGCATGAGTGGAAAGCCATAGGGAGTGGATGTTAGTACGGCCGGTTGTCGAATGGGTCTATAGGTGCCCGTAGACCGTTGTCGGAAAGCATCACTCAAGGTGAAAACCATGAACTCAAGTCCGACAGTGCGTTGGAGCTTTCCATCGACTTACGACGAGAGGGATTGGGTCCCTATAATGGGGGCACCTTGGGGGCCTTAGACCGGTGAGAACAGTTAGAACCTCCTTGAATATGCACTTGTCTGCAGGATACCCCTACCTCGTGATTCGCTCGTGACTGTTCGTGGATGAGTGAATTGTTTGTGCATTGTTTATGTGACATTGTTTGAGCATACATTGCTTTCTTTAAACATACAACATTCCCCTTTTAGAATAAGAATAAATAGGAATAAGAATCTTCCATTACATGGTGTTAACATCTACCTTCATCACATTCATGTAGGTAGTTTCCCTTTTCACCCAAAAAAATACAAAAAACAAAATACCCCAAAAAAAAAAAAAAAAGGGTTATTTATCCAAACCAAGCAATATCATGCATCATCTTAGGAGCATCCTGAAAACATGATAATGCTTAGTTGAATAAACACAATGCATGCATATTCAACGCCATCATCTCATATCATGCATTCTTATCGAAGATCATGGAGGGATCTAGGGGAGTGCAAGGGCAGTTGAAGAAAGTGGACTTCTTGTTATACCGTGCCGAGAGGTTGGACCACCTCTGTTCTTTGATGCCACATGAGGCTCGTGTTGAGTTCGAGAAATCATATGGACGAGTCCTCGATTTGATGAAGATATGTGTGGATCCGGCCTTTCTGAGAGCATTGGTTCACTTTTGGAGTCTCGATCTGCATTGCTTCGAGTTCCCCCAGTTTGACTTAGTTCCTACTCTCGAGGAGTACGAGCTCATGCTGCGATGGCCCAAATCAGGAGGGGTCTATATTTTTCATGGTAATTATGTGACCGTGGAGAGGGTCGCTACTCAAGTCAAACTACCATCACGATCATCTGCCTTAGTGGGGAACGACAGTATCAAAGGTTGGAAGCTCGCTATGATTGAGGATCACCTTTCTTCCTTAGCTGGTGAGGGAGATTGGTTAGCTTTCAAAAAGACTCTAGCATTAGCCGTGTTTGGGACAGTCCTATTCCCCTTTCACGCTAACACAGTGGACCATGCCGCTATGGATGCTTTCTTCGCATGGGACGTGCACATGAAGAGTCCCGTGCCTGCCATTCTTGCCGACACCTTGCTTTCTGTCAACATATCTCAGCAGAAGCAAGGGAAGATTATCCGATGCTGCACCTCCTTGTTATATGTGTGGAGCATCACACACTTCTACGCCTCTAGTCACATGGGGACTTTGCCCGATCCGTTGAGGAGCTTTTCGAAGATCCCCGTATGCCGCCGTTATGCTTCCGAATGGAAGGAAGAGATTGAACAGTGGAGCATTGAGCACTTCACATGGGTTTGTCCTTGGTTCCGTCCGAGCAACGTATTGATGAGATGCGGCAGTTACCCAAGCGTACCTTTGATGGGCCTCAGAGGTTGCATAGCTTATTCACCTAGATTGGCTATGAGGCAACTTATGAGGACTCAGATTGTTCCTACTAAAGAGGAGCTTGGAGGATTGTGTTTCTCCTTTGATTCTGAGCATCAAAGGGACATGCACGCTGTCGTTAGAGCGTGGGAGAGACCAATCTACGAGGGAGATCGAGAGCTTGGAAAGCCTCGGGTATCCGTCTCCACCGACTACGAGACTTGGAGGAGCGAGAGGGGAGTGCCCCAACCATCCACCTCTTGCGCAACCGCAGTTACGAGGAGGTTGCTGCAAGAACAAGTCGATGCCTTGACCAAGAAGCTGGAAATCATGGGAGCTCAGATGAGAGTTCTTGAGGAGAAAAGCGAAGAATCCAGTTTCGTCATTGACGGTCTACAAAGGCAGTGCAAGAAAAAAGACCATGAGATAGAGCGGCTCAAGGACGAGTGTGCTAACCTTAATGAGAAGGCTATTCGGGCATCCAAAATGCCAAAGGTCGAACCGAGTAGTCAACTCCGAGATGTCAACGCAAAGATAGCACGCCTTGAAGCCGAGTACACAAGGCAGGCACAGTTGATCAAGGATATGCAAGATGATCTACTCTTGACTCGATCCGATGCACAGCAATGGCGGGAAGTTGCTCAACAACAAACCGCAAGCCTTTCCGATTTTCGCAAGAAGGAAAGGGAAGGATTAGCACATATGGCTAAGCTCCGAGAGGAGAAGGATCGAGTCGAAGACGAGCTTAATGAGCTGCAAGCCATGATCAACTACTATATTCAAAAGGTGAAGGACGCTCAAAAGATTAGTGATAATATGAGCCAAGCGGTCCATAAGCAAGCCGAAGCAATGGCCCGTCATGTAGAGGAAGCCGAAGTTGAATGAAGAAGAAACATGAACCCGCCTGTGGGTTTCTATCGACTTTTCTCATTTTGTAAAAATTTGCTTCGAAGCATTGTAGACCCCTAAAATTGTCCGGGTCAGAAATAAAACTCGAAGACCCTCAAAGATCGAAGGAAAAGTCAGCCAGAAGGACTCCTAGAAGACCATAGGATGGCTATCTGTAGATTTAGAGGTCTTAGAGTAGCTTAAAATAAGGAAGTGGAGGGAATGAAGCCCAATACGGCCGTACTACACTTAATACGGCCGTATTGAAGCTTCAACACGGCCGCAGCGAACTCAATACGGCGTATTGAAGTTTCTGAAACTTCAATACGGCCGTACTGAAATCAATACGGCCGTATTGAAGCTTCAATACAGCCGCAGTGAACTCAATACGGGCGCATTGAAATTTCTGAATTTCAATACGGCCGTATTGAACTTCAATACGACCGTATTGAAGTTCAAAAATTTCAATACGGCCGTATTGATTCTGTAGACCGCATTGCGCCTATTCCCTATAAATATGACGTCAATTGGACGTCATTCCACACTTTCACACTCAGTTTTGACTCCCTCCTTGAGTATTCTGGGGTTTTTGAGCAGTGTTCTGCCCTAGAAATCTCTCTGGGAGTCGATCCGACGAAGTTCTGGAATTCCGAGCACTTAGCTTGGAGATTCGAACCTAGTCGAAGGGAAATCCTCCGGATTTCCATAGTCAAAATTTTATAGGAGGGAGCGAGCGGGCTTGTAGAGCGAGGGAACGCCAAAAAGCTTCCCAGTTTTACGAAATATATAAAAGCACGCTTCAAAGGTTTCTTCTTAAAGTCCTTCCTTTTACTGCTTTCTGTGTGCATATTTAAACTGTCATCATGTAGATAGTTAATTTATAATTGCTTAGAATAAATAGGGGTAATTTAGTAATTTTACACTGTTATTTTAGAAATAATCTGTCATAGGGAACCCGAAAGGGGCGTTGTGGGGTGCTAACACCTTCCCCACGCGTAACCGACTCCCTTACCCAACTCTGGTTGTAATGGCCGAAGTTGATTTATAAAATCAATTGCCTTATCCCTTTTTCCAATGTTTTGAGTAAAACATTGGTGGCGACTCCACGAACCCTTTTACTACGAAAACCACTAATCCATGGAGGGTCCCGCTTGGGATTAACATGGATTGGTGAGACATTTGATAAATAAATTGGATAAGATCGACAAGGTCTCAGTTTGAGAACAAGTCGTTCTAATAATCCAATACATTTTCAAAACTAAAATAAAAGCGAGTCCAACCATCCTTCGCGAATGCCGAAAGCCCGTTTCGGGCCGGTGGCGACAGATGGCGACTCCACTGGGGAAGCCTCGAGAGTTAGTCCCATTTAGTGACAGATTGTTTTTAACAAATAATAGTTAAAAATTACTTCGTTACCCCTTGCTTGTATGATAACATGATTTATTATATGGCTTTAATAACTGTTGTATTTTTAAATTTACGCAATTGTTTGAAATAAAAACTGCACACAAACCTTTGCACACAACAGTTCCCTCTATACCCGGGGGCATGAGTGATTAACCATAGGGAGTGGATGTTAGTACGGCCGGTTGTCGAATGGGTCTATAGGTGCCCGTAGACCGTTCTCGGAAAACATCACTCAAGGTGATAACCATGAACTTGAGTCCGACGGTGCGTTGGAGCTTTCCATCGACCTACGATGAGAGGAATTGGGTCCCTATAATGGGGGCACCTTGGGGGCCTTGGACTGGTGAGAACAGTTAGAACCTACCTTGAATATGCACCATTTCTGCAGGATACCCCTACCTCGTGATTCGCTCGTGACTGTTCGTGGATGAGTGAATTGTGTGTGCATTTTTTATGTGACATTGTATGAGCATATATTTGCACCTTTTAAACATACAACATTCTTGTTTACAATAAAAAATAAGAATAAATAGAAATAAAGATTTGCTAGTACATGGTGTTAACATCTGCCTCCATTGCATTCATATAGGTAGTTTCCCTTTTCACCCAAAAAAAATAATAATAATAAAAAATACCCAAAAAAGAAAAATGATATTTACCCAAAACCAAGCGATATCATGCATCATCTTAGGGACATCCCGAAAACATGATAATGCTTAGTTCAATAAACACTATGCATGCATATTCATCGCCATCATCTCATATCATGCATTGTATTGTAGATTATGGAGAGGTCTAGGGAGGTGCAAAGGCCATTAAAGAAAGTGGACTTCCTATTATACCGTGCTGAGAGGTTGGATCACCTCTGTACCTTGATGAGGATTTGTGTGGATCCAGCTTTTCTGAGGGCATTGGTTCACTTCTGGAGTCCCGATCTGCACTGTTTTGAGTTCCCCCAGTTTGACCTGGTTCCTACTCTAGAGGAGTACGAGCTCATGTTACGGTGGCCTAAATCAGCTGAGGTCTACCTTTTTCAGGGGAACCATGTGGCCGTAGAGAGAGTAGCCACTCAGGTCAAACTACCACTACGATCAGCTGCCTTAGTAGGGAACGACAGTATCAAGGGTTGGAAGCTTGCTATGATCGAAGACCACCTTTCTTCCTTGGCTGGTGAGGGAGATTGGTTAGCTTTCAACAAGACTCTTGCGTTAGCCGTGTTTGGGGTGATCCTATTCCCCTTTCACGCTAACACAGTGGACCATGCTGCGATGGACGCTTTCTTTGCTTGGGACGTGCATATGAAGAGTCCCGTGCCCGCTATTCTTGCCGACACCTTGCTATCTGTTCATCTATCTCAACAGAAGCAAGGGAAGATCATCCGATGCTGCACCTCCTTGTTATATGTGTGGGGCATCACACATTTCTACGCCTCTAGTCACATGGGGACCTTGCCCGATCCGTTGAGAAGCTTCTCAAAGATCCCCGTCTGCCGCCGATATGCTTCCGAGTGGAAGGATGAGATGGAACAGTGGAGTATCGAGCACTTCACGTGGGTTTGCCCTTGGTTCCGTCCGAGCCATGTATTGACAAGATGCGGCAGTTATTCGAGCATACCGTTGATGGGCCTCAGAGGTTGCATAACCTACTCACCTAAATTGGTTATGAGGCAACTAATGAGGACCCAAATCGTTCCTACCATAGAGGAGCTGGGAGGGTTGTGTTTCTCTTTCGATCCCGAGCATCAGAGAGATATGCACGCTGTTATAAGAGCGTGGGAGAGACCAACCTATGAGGGAGATCTCGAGCTTGAAAAGCCTCGGGTGTCCGTTTCCATTGACTACGAGAAATGGAGGAATGAGAGGGGGGTGTCACAACCATCCACCTCTTGTGCAACCACGACTACAAGGAGGGTGTTGCAAGAACAGGTCGACGCCTTGACCAAGAAACTGGAAATCATGGGATCTCAGATGAGAGTTCTTGAAGAGAAAAACGAAGAATCCAGTTTCACCATTGATGGTCTTCAAAGGCAATGCAAGAAGAAGGACCATGAGATAGAGCGGCTCAAGGATGAGTGTGCTAACCTCAACGAGGAGACTACTCGGGCATCCAAAATGCCAAAGGTTGAACCGAGTAGTCAACTCCAAGAAGTCAATGAGAAGATAGCACGCCTTGAAGCCGAGCATGCAAAGCAGGCACAGTTGATCAAGGACATGCAAGATGATTTGTTTCTGACTCGATCCGACGCACAGCAATGGCGGGAAGTCGCTCAACGACAAGCCGCAAACCTTTCCGATTTCCGCAGAAAAGAAAGGGAAGGATTGGCACAAATGGCCAAACTCCAAGAGAAGAAGGATCGAGCCGAAGACGAGCTTAATGAGCTACAGGCCATGATCAACTACTATACTCAGAAAGCGAAGGAGGCTCAGAAAATCAGTGACGATATGAGCCAAGCGGTCCATACGCAGATTGAAGCAATGGGTCGTCATGTCGAGGAAGCCGAAGATGAATGGCAAAGAAATATGAACCCGCCTGTGGGTTTCTACCGGCTTTTCTCTTATTGTAAAAAATTGCTTCAAAGCATTGTATAAAAGTTGTACACTTTCTTTAATGAATAAAATCGTATTTTTGAGATTTATTGCCTTTGCATCTCATTAGTCATTCATTTTGCATTTATCTCTCCTAGTAATTAATAATAAAGATTAATAAAAAGAAAGAATTAATCGATGTGTATGTTCAGAATGGATCGCACGCCATTTGTGATAAAATGCAAACCAACAACTGCGCAAAGCGAACACACGACGACGCCGTTGTTGGTAATCAAGACAGAAAAAGGGGAAGGTCCCACGCCGTTAAGGATTGTCGCTCCAAGACTTTTCCCTTACGAATCAAATAAGGCTGTGCCATGGATATACGACATCCATACTTCTGCCGGCAGTGATATCTCCAATATCGCTGGACTTGGGGGCATGACTAGGAGTGGCAGGATCTACACTCTCGAAGATCTTCACGATAAAGCTCCCAAGAATAAAGAAAAAGGAAAAGATAAAACCGAGGAAAAAGAATCCGAGGAGGAGACTGATGAGCTGTTAAAATTCATCAGACAGAGCGAGTACTCCATTGTGGATCAACTTCACAAGACACCAGCAAAGATCACTTTGCTGTCGTTGATCCTAAGCTCCGAACCGCATCGGCAAGCTCTGTTGAAGGTCTTGAACGAGGCATATGTGTCGCATACCATCTCCCAAGACAAGTTTGAGGGAATTGTTAGCCACATCACGGCTAATGACCACCTCACTTTCACCGATGAAGAGATCCCCGCCGAGGGACCTAATCACAACAAGCCCTTGCACATCTCTGTAAAGTGCAAGGAGTATCACATCGCAAAAGTCTTGGTGGATAACGGATCTTCCTTGAATGTGATGCCCAAAAGAACTCTTGATCAAATGGCAATCAAGGGAGTCCAAATGCGCCCGAGCAACATGATCGTTCGAGCTTTCGACGGTTCTAAAAGAGAAGTGGTGGGAGAAGTCAATCTTCCAATCCAAATTGGACCCACCATCTTCAACGTCGAATTTCAAGTGATGGATATTACTCCTGCATACAGCTGTCTCCTAGGCCGACCTTGGATTCATGATGCGAAAGCTGTACCCTCTACGCTTCACCAGAAAGTCAAGTTCATAGTGGGTGACAAACTGGTGACTGTACAAGCTGAAGATGACATACTCATCAGCAAGCCATCCAACATACCTTATGTGGATGCAGCAGAGGAAGCTTTGGAAACCGCCTTCCAAGCATTGGAAATTGCCAATGTTGAAACGTTTCCTCGAGAAATGAAGAAGGTAGCTCATATGCTCACAAAGAACGGATACTTGCCAGGACAAGGATTGGGCAAGTACTCCCAAGGAATCCCGGAGCTACCCATTATCAAGGACAATCCAAGGAAACAAGGGTTAGGATACAACCCTGTTAAAGATCAAAGAACGAAGAGGAATCAAGATCCTTCTCGACGTTCTTTAAGCCAGATCTTTAGGAAGGCTGGTTCACAAACGTCAAGGCCAGCTGTCGTCATCAAGTGTCCTTTTCCTTCTAATAGGGATGTGTAAATTCAGTGACTATTAGAGATCACTCCTCGGGGACAGCCCGACCCCCGAGCCTCGATAGGGCACATGTTTCCATTATGATTATAATAAAATCATTCTTCATTATTTCTTTATTGCTTCTTTTCTTGCTCGCAATAAAAATCTAAACCACGTTATTTAACCCTGTTTGAATAAACATGAATGAGGTTAAAATCATCTTGATAATAATAAACCCGCATCATTTTTATGTGGAAATGTGCATAACGACTTGGAGCACCTTTTCTTGGCCTCAATAAGTGCCGTCATGGATAAAAGAAATCCATTCAGGACAAAAATCCTAAAAAACAAAAAGCTCGGCAGGAAACCCAAAAAGGGGGCTGCACAAAAATAAGAGCAAAAGACCTGCTAGGAATCCCACAAAAGGGTGACCTAGGCAAAAATTAGGGTTACAAAATAATGAACAAAAACAAAAGCCCTCTAAGACATCACAAAAGGGTGTTTTAGGCAAAAGTTAGGGCCGTCAAAAAAAGAAAAAAACGAAATAAATCCATGATGGTACCATCAATTGAATTCAACAAGGGGCTCAAGAAAAGCTATCCAAGTTGTCAAAGCACAATCATTAATAACAAAGATGTGCTTAACCTCATAAGTGTTTAATCGAACAAACCTAAACACTTAAGCCTACCATGGCCAGCCATTCTTACAAAAACCATTTTTCAAAAAATAAAATAATCCCCTCTAAAACACAAACTTTTGAAAATATATCTTTTCCTTCTTTTCTCTCTTGTCCCAACGATTTTTGAATAATCTAGTGGAAACATGGAGATATAGTGGTCAATAGGAGGGTTGACACATCTTCTAAAGGAAGGGAAGGATCATTTGGTTGATGACACCAAATCCCAAAATCAAATACGCATCATTCCTCGGTTACAGAAATCGGCAAAGCACAGTCTGTCTGGAGGAATGGCAAGATCCAAACAAAGAACGCATCGATTAATTCTTTTGAAAAACTGAATCAAATAGAATTAGGTGCATCTCATTTGCATACATGCATACAGATGATAGGTGTACTAGAAGATCACTTATTCTCTGTTTATATTTAAAAAAAAAAAAAACCAAAAATCAAAAATCAGAAAAATCCAATACGCCCGTATTGGTATTAATACGGTCGTATTGGAGTTAACGTTAAGTACAACGTTTCAACTTCAATACGGGCGTATTAAAATCCAGTACGCCTGTACTGAACCCCAATACGGTCGTATTGAATCCAATACGGTCCATATTGATTGTAAACTTTGTACATCAACGGAAAGGCCAATACGGCCGTATTGAATCCAATACGGGCCGTATTGGCGGAATTTTGCCTATAAATAAAGACTTCCCCTCCCTCATTTTGCATACCTTTCTTCATTCTCCACATTCCTTGCTTGTGAGTGCATTCCTACAAAGATCATCGAAAATGGCAGAATCTTCTCGCAAAAGGCAGAGAGCCCTGGCCAGACGTATAATGACAGATCGACACCGGGACCGGCTACAGCTTATAGAGACGTTCACCATCGAGCCGTCAAGAGTGCTCGACTTTGAGCTTCTCCAAGCAGTGGGCTTAGAGAATGATGTCAGGAACTACTTCGACGCCATAGGACGGGGATTTGTCCTTAATCCACCATCCCAGCTATATTTGACGGCCACGAAGGACTTCTTGGCTACAGTCGGCGTCACGGAGTCGACTAACAGCTATGGGGAGGATGTTTGCGCGGTGGATTTCTGGATGAATGAAGGATACCGCTCGCTGACGTTGGACGAGTTCAACGTCCAGGCAGGGTTCTTCAGCCGCACTGATCAGCTGGCATTCCGAGATGCCATATGCGAGTGGCCTGATCAGTGGACTCCGGTTGAGATGTGGAGTTTGCTCACTGGCCGACGGGATTATCATTCAGGAGTGAAGGGCTCCCGGCTCCCGACTGCTCTTAGGATCTGTCACAAGATCCTCACCAGTACTATTCATGGCAGGTCCAAGAGTCCGGAGTCGATTACACGGCCGGATCTGCTGGCCTTATATTGCATGGCCACCGGCCGGAAGGCCAATCCTGGATATTTCTTCCTCGAGCACGTGAAGAAGCTTGGGGTACGAGAGGGAGGAGAGTCCAGACAGGGGTACATCTTGGTTGCCCCACTCCTCTCACAGCTGGCGGAGACATGGGGATGTCCCGATGGTGCAGAGCCAGGGGCATTGGCGCCGAAGCTGATTGGCGCCTCCACCCTGATTAACATGAAGATCATCGCTAGATCGCCAGGAGGGGGGTTTGTGCGAGTAGATGGCCTCGAGACCTTCGACAACCTCCTCAACAACCTCGACTTTGAGGGAGGCGACGCCCCGCAGCCAGAGGCTAGCACATCACGGTCGGACAGGGGATACTTTGACGCCCGCTTCGACACACTGCAGCAAAGCATTGACACGCGATTCGATGCTTTTCAGCAGAGCATCGACACGCGATTCGATGCTTTTCAGCATAGTATCGGTACATGGCAGCAGAGTACCGATACTCGACTAGACAGCTTGGTGCAGGGTTTTGACAACCTCTCAGTCTGGCTCCATAGCCACTACCCCACTCCTCCTCAGGATCCGCCGGCAGATGAGTGAAGACCGGATTGCTTCCTTTAATTTTTATGTATTTAGTTTGGGCTGTGTCCCATCTTTTGATTTCTTTTGATTTCTCTCGTACAAACTTATTTTCTATTTAATGAAAATTTCCACTGTTTGATTTTAAATTCTCTAGCAATTTAAATTCTGTACAGCAAAAGCCAAAAACATAAAAAAGGCAAAATACAGAAAAAGCCAAAAAAAATGACAAAAAAGGCAAACATACAGGAAAAGTCAAAAGTCGACAAAAAAGACAAAGATTTCACATCCCACAGAATAACCGAGCCTGGAGAGGCTTGCCGAAATAATACTCTCACAGAATAATTGAGCCTGGAGAGGCTCGCCGAAATAATACTCTCAGAATAATTGAGCCTGAAGAGGCTTGCAGAAATAATACTTCCTCAGAATAACTAAAGCCTGGAGAGGCTTGCAGAAATAATACTCCCCCAACTGTACAGAGTAAATGAGCCTAGAGAGG
The DNA here is from genome assembly GCF_000230855.2 of Cajanus cajan. NCBI lineage: Eukaryota > Viridiplantae > Streptophyta > Magnoliopsida > Fabales > Fabaceae > Cajanus > Cajanus cajan. The sequence continues at coordinate 33,765,157 of NC_138521.1, read as the reverse complement.
CTCGCAGAAATAATACTCCCCAGAGGGAACCTCAACTCATGCTCTTGGATTCAAAATCCCCAGCAAGAGCTATCAAGCAAGATCGTCAAAATCCCCAATGGAAGTACGATCTCCCAAGCAGAATATCCAAGTCAAAGGACTTAAACTTCCTCAGTGAAGATAGCTCTCCAACTCAAGTGTCGAGTGAGGCTAAGCCTGTAGAGGCTTCCTAAATAATACTCTGGGATACATAAGATCCCTCATTCCCCAATCGCCTACTCAGAGGCATCCCTGCAAAAGGAGAAAAATCAAAAAAAAAAAAAATATATATATATATATATATCAATAACCATTCCCCAAGCGGAATTTGGCACTCAGCCGAACACTGAACTTCAAATCCCCAGTCGCCTACTCAAGAGGCACCCCTTCAAAAAGAGAAAAAATCAAAAAGATCAATAATCATTCCCCAAGTGGAATTTGGCTCTTAGCCAATCATTGAACATCAAGGTGATATGCCTAACAGAAGAGGCCAATCACAACCAATGACAAAATCCCCTGGCGGATAACAGCCCACACAGAGGCAACAAAATCCAAAAATTAAAAAGAGATACCCGAATAAGGATAAACCGAGATACTCCACCAACGTCAAAGGACGTCAGCCAAACATAAGGCATCGCTCAACTCAGAGAGAAAGAGCATCTGTGTCTATACCCCAAGGAGTCAGAAATTCCCCAAGGGTACCAACAATGCAATGCAAGTTGGGGCACAGGAACCTGTGAATGACTGCACATCCCCTAGACGGATCCCTGCGTTATCCAGCCCTCAGTGGCACAAAAATCAAAAAACAATCGTCGAAGCAGCATCGTGGACTGTGGAGACAAAATCAACATCCAGAATCCCCAGCGGATAACAGCCTACACAGAGGCAGCAAAAAATCAGAAAATCAAAAAGAGTTACCCGAACAAGGATAACCGAGATACTCCACCAACGTCGAAAGGACGTCAGCCAATCATAAGGCACCGCTCACATCAGAAAGAGCATCTTTGTGTCTGCACCCCTAAGGAATCAGAAATTCCCTAGTGGGCACCAACTACGCAATGGAAAGTTGGGACACAAGAACTTATGAGTAACTGCACATCCCCTAGACGGATCCCTGCGTTATCCAGCCCTCAGTGGCACAAAAATCGAAAAACAACCGTCGAAGCAGCATCGTGGACTGTGGAGACAAAATCATCACAAATCCCTGAAAAGGAGATATTCACGCTACCCCGTCGTCACAAACACGGAGGTATGCAGCTTCCGGCTCGAGCAATGAGCGAAGCTATCTCTGGAAAGGAGATACTCACTGCTCACCGTTGTCACAAGGGTACTTAGCTTCCGGCTCGAACAAAGAGTGAAGCTAAGCCTGGAAAGGCGGTACTCACAGCTTCCAGCTTGGGCAGCAAGCGAGACAAAGCCTGGAGAGGCGAAACTCACACTGCTCACCGTCGTCACAAAGGTGCTTAGTTTCCGGCTCGAACAAAGAGCGAGACTAAGCCTGGAGAGGCGAAACTCACACTGCTACCGTTGTCACAAGGGTACTTAGCTTCCGGCTCGAACAAAGAGTGAAGCTAAGCCTGGAGAGGCAGTACTCACAGCTTCCAGCTTGGGCAGCAAGCAAAGCAAAACCTGGAGAGGCTACTCGACAATTTTCCACCGGAAGACGCTACAAGTCAGAAGGTCGGCGCATCACCCGGACAATTGGGTCAACTCCTTTACTTGTCAGCCGGTACACCAAAAGGCCGTCCGACTAAGTAAAGGGGGGCAGCTGTAGACCCCTAAAATTGTCCGGGTCGGAAATAAAACTCGAAGACCCTCAAAGATCGAAGGAAAAGTTAGCCAAAAGGACTCCTAGAAGACCATAGGATGGCTATCTGTAGATTTAGAGGTCTTAGAGTAGCTTAAAATAAGGAAGTGGAGGGAATGAAGCCCAATACGGCCGTACTACACTTAATACGGCCGTATTGAAGCTTCAACACGGCCGCAGCGAACTCAATACGGCGTATTGAAGTTTCTGAAACTTCAATACGGCCGTACTGAAATCAATACGGCCGTATTGAAGCTTCAATACAGCCGCAGTGAACTCAATACGGGCGCATTGAAATTTCTGAATTTCAATACGGCCGTATTGAACTTCAATACGACCGTATTGAAGTTCAAAAATTTCAATACGGCCGTATTGATTCTGTAGACCGTATTGCGCCTATTCCCTATAAATATGACGTCAATTGGACGTCATTCCACACTTTCACACTCAGTTTTGACTCCCTCCTTGAGTATTCTGGGGTTTTTGAGCAGTGTTCTGCCCTAGAAATCTCTCTGGGAGTCGATCCGACGAAGTTCTGGAATTCCGAGCACTTAGCTTGGAGATTCGAACCTAGTCGAAGGGAAATCCTCCGGATTTCCATAGTCAAAATTTTATAGGAGGGAGCGAGCGGGCTTGTAGAGCGAGGGAACGCCAAAAAGCTTCCCAGTTTTACGAAATATATAAAAGCACGCTTCAAAGGTTTCTTCTTAAAGTCCTTCCTTTTACTGCTTTCTGTGTGCATATTTAAACTGTCATCATGTAGATAGTTAATTTATAATTGCTTAGAATAAATAGGGGTAATTTAGTAATTTTACACTGTTATTTTAGAAATAATCTGTCATAGGGAACCCGAAAGGGGCGTTGTGGGGTGCTAACACCTTCCCCACGCGTAACCGACTCCCTTACCCAACTCTGGTTGTAATGGCCGAAGTTGATTTATAAAATCAATTGCCTTATCCCTTTTTCCAATGTTTTGAGTAAAACATTGGTGGCGACTCCACGAACCCTTTTACTACGAAAACCACTAATCCATGGAGGGTCCCGCTTGGGATTAACATGGATTGGTGAGACATTTGATAAATAAATTGGATAAGATCGACAAGGTCTCAGTTTGAGAACAAGTCGTTCTAATAATCTAATACATTTTCAAAACTAAAATAAAAGCGAGTCCAACCATCCTTCGCGAATGCCGAAAGCCCGTTTCGGGCCGGTGGCGACAAGCATTGTATAATGAGTTGTACACTTTCTTTGATTAATAAATCAAATTTTTGAGATCTATGAAATCTTTCAATTGCCTTTGCATTTCATAGTCATTCATTTGCATACATCTCTCCTAGTAATTCATTAATAACATTAATAAAAAGAAAGGATTAATCGATGCGTATGTTCAGAATGGATCGCACGCCGTTTGTTATTAAGTGTAAGCCAACAACCGCGCCAAGCGAACGCACATCAACTCCGTTGTTGGTAATCAAGACGAATAAAGGGGAAGGTCCGACACCGTTGAAGATCACTGCTCCAAGACCTTTTCCCTACGAATCGAATAAGACTGTGCCATGGATATACGACATCCATTCTTCTGCCGACAGCGATATCTCTAACATCACTGGACTTGGGGGCATGACTAGGAGTGGCAGGATCTACACTCCCGAAGATCTTCATGATAAAGCTCCCAAGAATAAAGGAAAGGAAAAAGAAAAAGAGAAAATCGAGGAAAATAAAGAATCCGAGGAGGAGACTGACGAGCTGTTAAAATATATCCGACAGAGCGAGTACTCCATCGTGGATCAACTTCATAGGACGCCAGCAAAGATTACTCTGTTGTCGTTGATCCTAAGCTCTGAACCGCATCGGCAAGCTCTGTTGAAAGTCTTGAACGAGGCGTACATGTCGCACACTATCTCCCAAGACAAGTTTGAGGGGATTGTTAGTCACATCACGGCTAATGATCACCTCACTTTCACCGATGAAGAAATCCCCGTTGAGGGACCGAATCACAACAAGCCCTTGCACATCTCTGTAAAGTGCAAGGAATATCACATCGCTAAAGTCTTGGTGGATAATGGATCTTCCTTGAATGTGATGCCAAAAAGAACGTTTGATCAAGTGGCAATCAAGGGAATCCAAATGCGCCTGAACAATATGATCGTTCGAGCTTTCGACGGTTCTAAAAGAGAAGTGGTGGGAGAAATCAATCTTCCAATCCAAATTGGACCCACCATCTTTAATGTCGAATTTCAAGTGATGGACATTACTCCCGCGTACAGATGTCTCCTCGGCCGACCTTGGATTCATGATGCGAAAGCTGTTCCCTCTACGCTCTACCAGAAAGTCAAATTCGTAGTGGGTGACAAGCTGGTGACCGTACAAGCCGAAGATGACATACTCATCAGCAAGCCATCTGCCATACCTTACGTGGATGTAGCAGAGGAAGCTCTAGAGACCGCCTTCCAAGCATTGGAGATTGCCAATGTCGAAACGTTTCCCCGAGAAATGAAGAAGGTAGCCTACATGCTCACCAAGAACGGATACTTGCCTGGACAAGGACTTGGCAAGGATTCCCAAGGAATTCCCGAGCTACCCATTATTAAGGATAATCCGGGGAAACAAGGGTTAGGATACAACCCTAATAAAGATCAAAGGACGAAGAGGAACCAAGATCCTTCTCGACGTTCTTTAAGCCAGATCTTTAGGAAGGTCGGTTCACAAGCGTCAAAGCCGGTCGTCGTCATCAAGTGCTCTTCTTCTTCCGATAGGGATGTATAGACCTGATGACTGTTAGAGATCACTCCTCGGGGACAGCCCGACCCCCGAGCCTCGATAGGGCACATGTTTCCGCTAGAATTATAATAAAATCGTTCTTTATTAGTTCTTATTGCTTCTTTTCTTGCTTGCAATAAATTTCTAGACCACATTATTTTTAACCCTGTTTGAATAAGCATGAATGAGGTTAAAATCGTCTTAATAACAATAAACCCGCATCATTTTTATGTGGAAGTGTGTGTGACAACTTGGAGCACCTTTCCTTGGCCTCGACAAGTGCCATCATGGATAAAAAAGAAATCCTTTAAGGACAAAATCATAAAAACAAAAAAAGCTCGGCAGGAAACCCAAAAAGGGGGCTGCGCAAAAATAAGAGCAAAGAACCCGCTAGGAATCCCACGAAAGGGTGACCTAGGCAAAAATTAGGGTTGCAAAAATGAACAAAAACAAAGGTCCGCTGAGACGCCACAAAGGGGTGTTTTAGGCAAAAATAAGGACAATCAAAAAGCAAAAGAAATCCATGATGGTACGATGAGCTGAATTCAAAAAGAAAGGTTCAAGGGAAACTATCTAAGTTGTCGAATCACAACGTCAATAACAAGACTTTCTTAACTTCATAAGTGTTTAATCAAACAAGCCTAAACACATGAGCCTACCTTGGCCAGCCATTCTTACAAAAACCGTTTTCAAAACAATAATAATCCCCACTAAAACACAAACTTTTGAACAAAAATATCTTTCCTTTCTTTTTTCTTGTCCCAAACGATTTTAGAATAATCTAGTGGAAACATGGAGATATAGTGGTCAATAGGAGGGTTGATACGTCTTTTAAAGGAAGGGAAGGATCACTGGGTTGATGACACCAATCTCGATATAACACGCATCATTCCTCGGTTACAGAAATCGGCAGCGCACAGCTCGTCTAGAGGAATGGCAAAAATCCAAACAAAGAAACGCATCGGTTAATTCTTTTGAAAAATGAATCAAATAGAATTAGGTGCATCATACCGCATACATGCATACAGATGATAGGTGTACTGGAAGATCACTTATTCTCTGTTTATTGAAAAAAAAAAATGAACTTCAGAAAAAACAATGCGCCCGTACCATGTTCAGTACGCCCGTACTAAAATTAGGGTTATGAACAAATTTTCAACTCAATACGGGCGTACTGAAATGAATACGGCCGTATTGGCCATAACGTCCACACTAATACGGGCGTATTGAATTCAATACGGCCCGTATTGGCCCATTCTTTTGTACATCAACAGTAAGGTCAGTACGGCCGTACTGAATTCAGTACGGACCGTACTGACCTAATTTTTTCTATAAATACGTCCCTCCTCCTCTCATTCATCACAACATCTTCATTCCTCTGCATACTTTATTTGTGAGTGTGTTTGAGATCCCTCCGATTCTGAAAAATCGACAAAAAAGGCAAAAATTCAGAAAATCCAACAATCGTACAGAATAACTGAGCCCGGAGAGGCTTGCCGAAATAATACTCCCCAGAGACATCTCAGCTTGCACTCTTGGGCCGAATTCCCAGTGAAAGCTATCAGAGCAAGATCATCAAGATTCCCCAATGGAAGCATGATCATCCAAATAAAATATCCGAGTCAAAGGACTTAGACTTCCTCAGTGGAAGATAGCTTTCCAACTCGAGCGACGAGTGAAGCTAAGCCTGAAGAGGCTTTCTAAATAATACTTTGGGATACATAAGATCCTCAATCCCCATTCGCCTACTCAGAGGCACTCCTTCAAAAAGAGAAAATCTGAAAAGATCAATAACCATTCCCCAAGCGGAATTCGGTATTCAGCCAAACACCGAACGTCAAGATAATCCGCCTAACAGAAGAGGCCAATCAAGATCAATACGACAGAATCCCCCAGCGGATAACAGCCTACGCAGAGGCAACAAAACCAGAAAATCAAAAAAGTCACCCGAATAAGGATAACCGGGATACTCCACCAACGTCGAAATAACGTCAGCCAATCATAAGGCATCGTTCACCTCAGAAAGAGCATCTTTGTGTCTGCATCCCCAAGGAATCAGAATTTCCCCAGTGGGCACCAACTACGCAATGGAAAGTTGGGACACAAGAACCTATGAGTAACTGCACATCCCCTAGACGGATCCCTGCGTTATCCAGCCCTCAGCGGCACCAAAATCAAAAACAACCGTCGAAGTAGCATCGTGGACTGTGGAGACAAAATCATCACAAATCCCTGAAGAGGGCAAACTCACGCTACTAAGGTCGTCAGAAACACCAAGGTATCCACGAGCCTGGAGAGGCGACGACTAATACTCAGCTACCGACGTTGTCAGAAACACGGAGGTATGCAACTGCCAACGTCGTTGTCGCCACCGGCCCGAAACGGGCTTTCGGCACTCGCGAAGGATGGTTGGACTCTTTTATTTGTTTAAAAATATGGATTGCTAGAATGACTTATTCTCAAACTGAGACCTCGTCAAACGAGCAATTTTATTAAAAGGCTCACCAATCCATGTTAATCCCAAGCGGGACCCTCCATGGATTAGCGGTTTTCATAAAAAGGAAGGGTTCATGGAGTCGCCACCAATGTTTTACTCAAAACATTGGAAAAAGAAGTTTAAGGCAGTCGATTCAAAAATCGACTTCGGCCATTACAACCAGAGTCGGGTAAGGGAGTCGGTTACGCGTGGGGAAGGTGTTAGCACCCCACAGCGCCCCTTTCGGGTTCCCTATGACAGATTATTTAACAATTATAGTGCGAAATTACTAAATTACCCCTATTTATTCTAAGCAATTATAAATTAACTATCTACATGATGACAGTTTAAATATGTACAATCAGAAAGCGGTAAAAGAAGGGATTTTTAGAAAAGAAACCTCTTGAAACGTGCTTTTTATATATCAAGTAAAACTGGGAAGCTTTTTGGCGTTCCCTCGCTCTACAAGCCCGCTCACTCCTTCCTAAAAAAATTTAACTATGGAAATCCGGAGGATTTCCCTTCGACTAAGTTCGAATCTCCAAGCTAAATGCTCGGAATTCCAGAACTTCGTCGGATCGACTCCCAAAGAGATTTCTAGGGCAGAACACTGCTCAAAAACCCCAGAATACTCAAGGAGGGAGTCAAAACTCAGTGAAAAGTGTGTAATGACGTCCAATTAACGTCATATTTATAGGGATGAGGCTCAATACAGTCTCTGGGGGTCAATACGGTCCGTATTGAAGTTTTGAACTACAATACGGCCGTATTGAATTCAATACGGCCGTATTGAAGTTCAAAAACCTCAATACGGCCGTATTGAAGTTCAGTGCAGCCGTATTGAGTTCAAAAACCTCAATACGGCCGTATTGAAGTTCAGTGCAGCCGTATTGAATTCAATGCAGCCGTATTGAAGTTCAGAAACTTCAATACGGCCGTATTGAGTTCAGTGCGGCCGTATTGAAATTCAAAATGTTCAATACGGTCGTACTGAACCTCTGGGAGGCCGTATTGGGCTTCATTCCTCCCACTTTTCTTATTTTAGCTATCCTAGGACCTCTAGACCTATAGAGAACCCTCCTTGGGCCTTCTGGAAGTCCTTCTGGCTGATCTTCCTTCAGTCTTCGAGAGTCTTCAAGCTTTATTTCCGACCTGGACAATTTTAGGGGTCTACAGCTGCCCCCCCTTTACTTAGTCGGACGGCCTTTTGGTGTACCGGCTGACAAGTAAAGGAGTTGACCCAATTGTCCGGGTGATGTGCCAACCTTCTGACTTGTAGCGTCTTCCGGTGGAAAATTGTTGAGTAGCCTCTCCAGGTTGTTGCATACCTCGGCGCTTCTGACAACCTCGGTAGCTAAGTTTACCCTCTCCAGGGTCAACTTCACTCGACGCCCGAGCTGGAAGTTGAACACCAACGTGCCTCTGACGACGCTGATGGTTGAGTACTGTCTCTCCAGACCTTGAGTACCGTCTCTCCAGACTTTGAGTACTGTCTCTCCAGACCTTGAGTACTGTCTCTCCAGACCTTGAGTACCGTCTCTCCAGACCCAACTTCACTCGACGCCCGAGCTGGAAGTTGTGAGTACCCGCCTCTCCAGGCTTAGCTTCGCTTGCCGCCCAAGCTGGAAGCTGTGAGTACCGCCTCTCCAGGCTCTGCTTCGGTGCTTCTGACATCCTAGGCAGTTGAGTTTGCCCTCTCCAGGGTTAGCTTCGCTTGCCGCCCAAGCTGGAAGCTGTGAGTACCGCCTCTCCAGGCTCTGCTTCGGTGCTTCTGACATCCTAGGCAGTTGAGTTTGCCCTCTCCAGGGTTAGCTTCGCTTGCCGCCCAAGCTGGAAGCTGTGAGTACCACCTCTCCAGGCTCAACTTCACTCGACGCCCGAGCTGGAAGTTGTGAGTACCGCCTCTCTAGGCTTTGCTTCGCTCGCCGCCCGAGCTGGAAGCTGCATACCTCCGTGCTTCTTAACACTTTGGTAGCGTGAGTACCGCCTCTCCAGGCTTGTGCATACCTCGGTGCTCTGGACATCTGGGTAGCGTGAGTTTGCCCTCTCCAGGGTCTGCGGTTTGCCCTCCCCAGGGTCTGCGTACCTCCGTGCTTCTGATCACTTTGGTAGCGTGAGTTTGCCCTCTCCAGGGTCTGCGGTTTGCCCTCCCCAGGGTCTGCGTACCTCCGTGCTTCTGATCACTTTGGTAGCGTGAGTTTGCCCTCTCCAGGGTCTGCGGTTTGCCCTCCCCAGGGTCTGCGTACCTCCGTGCTTCTGATCACTTTGGTAGCGTGAGTTTGCCCTCTCCAGGGTCTGCGGTTTGCCCTCCCCAGGGTCTGCCTCCGTGTTCTTGACGACATTGGCAATGTGAGTTTGCCCTCTCCAGGGATCTGAGATGGTTTTTGTCTCCACAGTCCACTATGCTGCTTCGACGTTTTTCTGATTTTGTGCCACTAGGGGCTGGATAACGCAGGGATCCGTCTAGGGGATGTGCAGTCATTCATAGGTTCTTGTGCCCCAACTTGCATTTGCATAGTTGGTACCCATGGGGAATTTCTGACTCCTTGGGGTGTAGACACAGATGCTCTTCTTGAATTGAGCGATGCCTTATGTTTGGCTGACGTCCTTTGACGTTGGTGGAGTATCCCGATTATCCTTATTCGGGTGTCTCTCTTTGATTTTCTGATTTTGTAGCCTCTATGTAGGCTATTATCCACTGGGGGTTCTGGATGTTGATTTTGATTTTGTCTCCACAGTCCACGATGCTGCTTTGACGATTGTTTTTGATTTTTGTGCCACTGAGGGCTGGATAACGCAGGGATCCGTCTAGGGGATGTGCAGTTACTCATAGGTTCTTGTGTCCCAACTTTCCTTTGCATAGTTGGTGCCCATTGAGGAATTTCTGTTTCCCTGGGGTGTAGACACGAAGATGCTCTTTCTGAGATGAGCGGTGCCTTATGATTGGCTGACGTCCTTTCGACGATAGTGGAGTATCCCGGTTATCCTTATTCGGGTGACTCTTTTTGTTTTTCTGGTTTTTTCGCCTCTGTGTAGGCTGTTATCCGCTGGGGGATTTTGTCATTGATTGTGATTAGCCTCTTCTGTTAGGCAGATCATCTTGACGCTTGATGTTTGGCCAAGAGCCAGATTCCATTTGGGGAATGATTATTGATCTTTTGATTTTCTTTTTGTAGGAATGCCTCTTGAGTAGGCGACTGGGGATTTTGGGGATCTTATGTATCCCAGAGTATTATTTAGGAAGCCTCTACAGGCTTAGACTCACTCAACGCCTGAGTTGGAGAGCTATCTTCCACTGAGGAAGTTTTAAGTCCTTTGACTAGATATACTGCTTGGGTGATCGTGCTTCCATTGGGAATTTTGTCGATCTTGCTTTGATAGCTCTCGCTGGGGATTTGTTCCGTGAGCTTGAGTTGGGGTTTCTCTGGGGAGTATTATTTCTGCGAGCCTCTCCAGGCTCAATTATTCTGATGAGAGTATTATTTCTGCGTGCCTCTCCAGGCTCAATTATTCTGATGAGAGTATTATTTTGGCAAGCCTCTCTAGGCTCAATTATTCTGAAAGAGTATTATTTCGGCAAGCCTCTCCAGGCTCAGTTATTCTGAGAGAGTATTTTTTCGGAAAGCCTCTCCAGGCTCAATTATTCTGAAGGAGTATTATTTCGGCAAGCCTCTCCAGGCTCAATTATTCTGATGAGGGAGTATTATTTCGGCGAGCCTCTCCAGGCTCAATTATTCTGAGAGTATTATTTCGGCAAGCCTCTCCAAGCTCAATTATTCTGAGAGTATTATTTCGGCGAGCCTCTCCAGGCTCAGTTATTCTGAGAGAGTATTATTTCGGCGAGCCTCTCCAGGCTCAGTTATTCTGAAGGAGTATTATTTCGGCAAGCCTCTCCAGGCTCAGTTATTCTGAAGGAGTATTATTTCGGCAAGCCTCTCCAGGCTCAATTATTCTGTGGGAGTATTATTTCGGCAAGCCTCTCCAGGCTCGGTTATTCTGTATGGTGAGAGAGTATTGTTTCTGCAAGCCTCTCCAGGCTTAATTATTCTGAGGAAGTATTTTTCAGCAAGCCTCTCCAGGCTCAATTATTCTGTACAAACTGAGGAGTATTGTTTGTATCCTTGCCTTTTTTCGTTTTCGGCTTTTGTTGACTGTTGTCATACACAAGCAATTTTCCTATTTTTCTATTTTATGCAATTGCCTCATGAAGAGGTCTTTGAAAATTTCTTTATGGCCAATACGGCCGTATCCATTTCAGTATGCCAGTATTGAATTGAAAATTTGTTCATAACCCTAATTTTGGTACGGGCGTACTGAACATGATACGGGCGTATTGTTTTTCTGAAGTTTATATTTTTTGTTTTTTTTCAATAAACAGAGAATAAGTGATCTTCCATTACACCTATCATCTGTATGCATGTATGCAGTATGATGCACCTAATTCTATTTGATTCACTTTTCAAAAGAATTAACCGATGCGTTTTTTGCTTGGATTTTGCCATTCCTCCAGACGGACTGTGCGCTGCCGATTTCTGTAACCGAGGAATGATGCATGTTATATTGAGATTTGGTGTCATCAACCAAATGATTTTCCTTTCCTTTAGAAGATGTGTCAACCCTCCTATTGACTACTATATCTCCATGTTTCCACTAGATTATTCAAAAATCGTTTGGGACAAGAGAGAAAAGAAGGAAAGGATATTTTTTCGAAAGTTTGTGTTTTAGAGGGGATTATTTATTTTTGAAAAATGGATTTTGTAAGAATGGCTTGGCCAATGGTAGGCTTAAGTGTTTAGGCTTGTTTGATTAAACACTTATGAAGTTAAGCACGTCTTGGTTATTAACATTTGTGTTTTGACAACTTGGATAGCTTTTCTTGAACCCCTTTGTTGAATTTAGTTGGTGGTACCATCATGGATTTATTCTATTTTTCGATTGCCCTAACTTTTGCCTAAAACACCCATTTGTGGAGTTTTAGCGGGCTTTTGTTTTTGTTCATTATTTTGTAACCCTAATTTTTGCCTAGGTCACCCTTTCGTGGGATTCCTAGCGGGTCTTTTGCTCTTATTTTTGCGCAGTCCCCTTTTTGGGTTTCCTGCCGAGCTTTTTATTTTTTAGGATTTTTGTCCTGAATGGATTTCTTTTTATCCATGACGGCACTTGTTGAAGCCAAGAAAAGGTGCTCCAAGTTGTCACACACTTCCACATAAAAAAGATGCGGGTTTATTGATTATTAAGACGATTTTAACCTCATTTATGTTTATTCAAACAGGGTTAAATAATGCGGTCTAGAATTTTATTGCAAGCAAGAAAAGAAGCAATAAGAAAGAATGATTTTATTATAATCATAATGGAAACATGTGCCCTATCGAGGCTCAGGGGTCGGGCTGTCCCCGAGGAGTAATCTCTAATAGTCATCGAGTTTATACATCCCTATCGGAAGAAGAAAAACACTTGATGACGACAGCCGGCCTTGATATTTGTGAACCAGCCTTCCTAAAGATCTGGCTTAAAGAACGTCGAGAAGGATCTTGATTCCTCTTCGTTCTTTGATCTTTAACGGGGTTGTATCCTAACCCTTGTTTCCCCGGATTATCCTTGATAATGGGTAGCTCCGGGATTCCTTGGGAGTCCTTGCCTAATCCTTGTCCTGGCAAGTATCCGTTCTTAGTGAGCATATGGGCTACCTTCTTCATTTCTCGGGGAAACGTCTCAACATTGGCAATTTCCAATGCTTGGAAGGCGGTTTCCAAAGCTTCCTCTGCTGCATCCACATAAGGTATGTTGGATGGCTTGCTGATGAGTATGTCATCTTCAGCTTGTACAGTCACCAGTTTGTCACCCACTATGAACTTGACTTTCTGGTGGAGCGTAGAGGGTACAGCTTTCGCATCATGAATCCAAGGTCGGCCAAGGAGACAGCTGTATGCAGGAGTAATATCCATTACTTGGAATTCGACATTAAAGATAGTGGGCCCAATTTGGATTGGAAGACTGATTTCTCCCACCACTTCTCTTTTAGAGCCGTCGAAAGCTCGAACGATCATGTTGCTCGGGCGCATTTGGACTCCCTTGATTGTCATTTGGTCGAACGTTCTCTTTGGCATTACGTTCAAGGAAGATCCATTATCTACCAAGACTTTTGCGATGTGATACTCCTTGCACTTTACGGAGATGTGCAAGGGCTTGTTGTGATTAGGTCCCTCGGTGGGGATCTCTTCATCGGTGAAAGAGAGGTAATCATTAGCCGTGATGTGACTAACAATCCCCTCAAATTTGTCTTGGGAGATACTGTGCGACACGTATGCCTCGTTCAAGACTTTCAACAAAGCTTGTCGATGCAGTTCGGAGCATAGGATCAACGACAACAGAGTAATCTTTGCTGGCGTCTTATGAAGTTGATCCATGATGGAGTACTCGCTCTGTCGGATATATTTTATCAGCTCATCAGTCTCCTCCTCGGATTCTTTTTCCTCGGTTTTCTCTTTTTCTTTTTCTTTACTCTTGGGAGCTTTGTCATGAAGATCTTCGGGAGTGTAGATCCTGCCACTCCTAGTCATGCCCCCAAGTCCAGCGATGTTGGAGATATCGCTGTCGGCAGAAGAATGGACGTCGTATATCCATGGCACAACCTTATTTGATTCGTAGGGGAAAAGCCTTGGAGCGATAATCCTTAACGGTGTCGGACCTTCCCCTTTGTTTGTCTTGATTACCAACAACGGAGTTGATGTGCGCTTGCTTGGCGCGGTTGTTGGCTTACACTTAATAACAAATGGCGTGCGATCCATCTTGAACATACGCATCGATTATTTCTTTCTTTTTATTAATGTTTATTAATGATTTATTGGGAGGGATGTATGAAATGCAAACCTAGATCCCTCCATGATCTTTGATAAGAATGCATGATATGAGATGATGACGTTGAATATGCATGCATTGTGTTTATTCAACTAAGCATTATCATGTTTTCGGGATGTTCCTAAGATGATGCATGATATTGCTTGGTTTGGATAAATAACCCTTTTTTCTTTTTTGGGTATATTTATTTATTATTATTATTATTTTTGTATTTTTGGGTGAAAAGGGAAACTACCTATATGAATGTGATGAAGGTAGATGTTAACACCATGTAATGGAAGATTCTTATTTCTATTTATTCTTATTTTAAAAGAATAGGGATGTTGTATGTTTAAAGAAATGCAATGTATGCTCATACAATGTCACATAATCAATGCACAAACAATTCACTCATCCACGAACAGTCACGAGCGAATCACGAGGTAGGGGTATCCTGCAGAAAAGTGCATATTCAAGGTGGATCTAACTGTTCTCACCGGTCTGAGGCCCCCAAGGTGCCCCCATTATAGGGACCCAATTCCTCTCGTCGTAAGTCGATGGAAAGCTCCAACGCACTGTCGGACTCGAGTTCATGGTTATCACCTTGAGTGATGCTTTCCGACAACGGTCTACGGGCACCTATAGACCCATTCGACAACCGGCCGTACTAACATCCACTCCCTATGGCTTACCACTCATGCCCCCGGGTATAGAGGGAACTGTTGTGTGCAAAGGTTTGTGTGCAGTTTTTATTTCAAACAATTGCAAAAAATTTAAACATACAACAGTTATTTAAAGCCAAATAGGTAAAACATATTATCATACAAGTGAGGGGTAATGAAGTAAATTTAACTATTATTTGTTAAAAATAATCTGTCACTAAATGGGACTGACTCTCGAGGCTTCCCCAGTGAAGTCGCCATCTGTCGCCACCGGCCCGAAACGGGCTTTCGGCGTTCGCGAAGGATGGTTGGACTCTTTTATTTGTTTAAAAATATGGATTGCTAGAATGACTTATTCTCAAACTGAGACCTCGTCAAACGAGCAATTTTATTAAAAGGCTCACCAATCCATGTTAATCCCAAGCGGGACCCTCCATGGATTAGCGGTTTTCATAAAAAGGAAGGGTTCATGGAGTCGCCACCAATGTTTTACTCAAAACATTGGAAAAAGAAGTTTAAGGCAGTCGATTCAAAAATCGACTTCGGCCATTACAACCAGAGTCGGGTAAGGGACTCAAGTTCATGGTTATCACCTTGAGTGATGCTTTCCGACAACGGTCTACGGGCACCTATAGACCCATTCGACAACCGGCCGTACTAACATCCACTCCCTATGGCTTACCACTCATGCCCCCGGGTATAGAGGGAACTGTTGTGTGGAAAGGTTTGTGTGCAGTTTTTATTTCAAACAATTGCAAAAAATTTAAACATACAACAGTTATTTAAAGCCAAATAGGTAAAACATATTATCATACAAGTGAGGGGTAATGAAGTAATTTTAACTATTATTTGTTAAAAATAATCTGTCACTAAATGGGACTGACTCTCGAGGCTTCCCCAGTGAAGTCGCCATCTGTCGCCACCGGCCCGAAACGGGCTTTCGGCGTTCGCGAAGGATGGTTGGACTCTTTTATTTGTTTAAAAATATGGATTGCTAGAATGACTTATTCTCAAACTGAGACCTCGTCAAACGAGCAATTTTATTAAAAGGCTCACCAATCCATGTTAATCCCAAGCGGGACCCTCCATGGATTAGCGGTTTTCATAAAAAGGAAGGGTTCATGGAGTCGCCACCAATGTTTTACTCAAAACATTGGAAAAAGAAGTTTAAGGCAGTCGATTCAAAAATCGACTTCGGCCATTACAACCAGAGTCGGGTAAGGGACTCAAGTTCATGGTTATCACCTTGAGTGATGCTTTCCGACAACGGTCTACGGGCACCTATAGACCCATTCGACAACCGGCCGTACTAACATCCACTCCCTATGGCTTACCACTCATGCCCCCGGGTATAGAGGGAACTGTTGTGTGGAAAGGTTTGTGTGCAGTTTTTATTTCAAACAATTGCAAAAAATTTAAACATACAACAGTTATTTAAAGCCAAATAGGTAAAACATATTATCATACAAGTGAGGGGTAATGAAGTAATTTTAACTATTATTTGTTAAAAATAATCTGTCACTAAATGGGACTGACTCTCGAGGCTTCCCCAGTGAAGTCGCCATCTGTCGCCACCGGCCCGAAACGGGCTTTCGGCGTTCGCGAAGGATGGTTGGACTCTTTTATTTGTTTAAAAATATGGATTGCTAGAATGACTTATTCTCAAACTGAGACCTCGTCAAACGAGCAATTTTATTAAAAGGCTCACCAATCCATGTTAATCCCAAGCGGGACCCTCCATGGATTAGCGGTTTTCATAAAAAGGAAGGGTTCATGGAGTCGCCACCAATGTTTTACTCAAAACATTGGAAAAAGAAGTTTAAGGCAGTCGATTCAAAAATCGACTTCGGCCATTACAACCAGAGTCGGGTAAGGGACTCAAGTTCATGGTTATCACCTTGAGTGATGCTTTCCGACAACGGTCTACGGGCACCTATAGACCCATTCGACAACCGGCCGTACTAACATCCACTCCCTATGGCTTACCACTCATGCCCCCGGGTATAGAGGGAACTGTTGTGTGGAAAGGTTTGTGTGCAGTTTTTATTTCAAACAATTGCAAAAAATTTAAACATACAACAGTTATTTAAAGCCAAATAGGTAAAACATATTATCATACAAGTGAGGGGTAATGAAGTAATTTTAACTATTATTTGTTAAAAATAATCTGTCACTAAATGGGACTGACTCTCGAGGCTTCCCCAGTGAAGTCGCCATCTGTCGCCACCGGCCCGAAACGGGCTTTCGGCGTTCGCGAAGGATGGTTGGACTCTTTTATTTGTTTAAAAATATGGATTGCTAGAATGACTTATTCTCAAACTGAGACCTCGTCAAACGAGCAATTTTATTAAAAGGCTCACCAATCCATGTTAATCCCAAGCGGGACCCTCCATGGATTAGCGGTTTTCATAAAAAGGAAGGGTTCATGGAGTCGCCACCAATGTTTTACTCAAAACATTGGAAAAAGAAGTTTAAGGCAGTCGATTCAAAAATCGACTTCGGCCATTACAACCAGAGTCGGGTAAGGGACTCAAGTTCATGGTTATCACCTTGAGTGATGCTTTCCGACAACGGTCTACGGGCACCTATAGACCCATTCGACAACCGGCCGTACTAACATCCACTCCCTATGGCTTACCACTCATGCCCCCGGGTATAGAGGGAACTGTTGTGTGGAAAGGTTTGTGTGCAGTTTTTATTTCAAACAATTGCAAAAAATTTAAACATACAACAGTTATTTAAAGCCAAATAGGTAAAACATATTATCATACAAGTGAGGGGTAATGAAGTAATTTTAACTATTATTTGTTAAAAATAATCTGTCACTAAATGGGACTGACTCTCGAGGCTTCCCCAGTGAAGTCGCCATCTGTCGCCACCGGCCCGAAACGGGCTTTCGGCGTTCGCGAAGGATGGTTGGACTCTTTTATTTGTTTAAAAATATGGATTGCTAGAATGACTTATTCTCAAACTGAGACCTCGTCAAACGAGCAATTTTATTAAAAGGCTCACCAATCCATGTTAATCCCAAGCGGGACCCTCCATGGATTAGCGGTTTTCATAAAAAGGAAGGGTTCATGGAGTCGCCACCAATGTTTTACTCAAAACATTGGAAAAAGAAGTTTAAGGCAGTCGATTCAAAAATCGACTTCGGCCATTACAACCAGAGTCGGGTAAGGGAGTCGGTTACGCGTGGGGAAGGTGTTAGCACCCCACAGCGCCCCTTTCGGGTTCCCTATGACAGATTATTTAACAATTATAGTGCGAAATTACTAAATTACCCCTATTTATTCTAAGCAATTATAAATTAACTATCTACATGATGACAGTTTAAATATGTACAATCAGAAAGCGGTAAAAGAAGGGATTTTTAGAAAAGAAACCTCTTGAAGCGTGCTTTTTATATATCAAGTAAAACTGGGAAGCTTTTTGGCGTTCCCTCGCTCTACAAGCCCGCTCACTCCTTCCTAAAAAATTTTAACTATGGAAATCCGGAGGATTTCCCTTCGACTAAGTTCGAATCTCCAAGCTAAATGCTCGGAATTCCAGAACTTCGTCGGATCGACTCCCAGAGAGATTCCTAGGGCAGAACACTGCTCAAAAACCCCAGAATACTCAAGGAGGGAGTCAAAACTCAGTGAAAAGTGTGTAATGACGTCCAATTAACGTCATATTTATAGGGATGAGGCTCAATACGGTCTCTGGGGGTCAATACGGTCCGTATTGAAGTTTTGAACTACAATACGGCCGTATTGAATTCAATACGGCCGTATTGAAGTTCAAAAACCTCAATACGGCCGTATTGAAGTTCAGTGCAGCCGTATTGAGTTCAAAAACCTCAATACGGCCGTATTGAAGTTCAGTGCAGCCGTATTGAATTCAATGCAGCCGTATTGAAGTTCAGAAACTTCAATACGGCCGTATTGAGTTCAGTGCGGCCGTATTGAAATTCAAAATGTTCAATACGGCCGTACTGAACCTCTGGGAGGCCGTATTGGGCTTCATTCCTCCCACTTTTCTTATTTTAGCTATCCTAAGACCTCTAGACCTATAGAGAACCCTCCTTGGGCCTTCTGGAAGTCCTTCTGGCTGATCTTCCTTCAGTCTTCGAGAGTCTTCAAGCTTTATTTCCGACCTGGACAATTTTAGGGGTCTACAGTCGTCAGAAACACGGAGGCATGCAGACCCTGGAGAGGGCAAACTCACGCTACCGAGGTCGTCAGAAACACCGAGGTATGCACGAGCCTGGAGAGGCGACGACTAATACTCAGCTACCGACGTCGTCAGAAACACGGAGGTATGCAGCTGCCAACATCGTCAGAAACACGGAGGCATGCAGACCCTGGAGAGGGCAAACTCACGCTACCGAGGTCGTCAGAAACACCGAGGTATGCACGAGCCTGGAGAGGCGACGACTAATACTCAGCTACCGACGTCGTCAGAAACACGGAGGTATGCAGCTGCCAACGTCGTCAGAAACACGGAGGCATGCAGACCCTGGAGAGGGCAAACTCACGCTACCGAGGTCGTCAGAAACACCGAGGTATGCACGAGCTTGGAGAGGTGATGACTAATACTCAGCTACCGACGTCGTCAGAAACATGGAGGTATGCAGCTGCCAACGTCGTCAGAAACACGGAGGCATGCAGACCCTGGAGAGGGCAAACTCACGCTACCGAGGTCGTCAGAAACACCGAGGTATGCATGAGCCTGGAGAGGCGATGACTAATACTCAGCTACCGACGTCGTCAGACACACGGAGGTATGCAGCTACCAAAATCGTCAGAAACACGGAGGCATGCAGACCCTGGAGAGGGCAAACTCACGCTACCGAGGTCGTCAGAAACACCTAGGTATGCACGAGCCTGGAGAGGCGACGACTAATACTCACCCTGGAGAGGGCAAACTCAACCTGGAGAGGCTACTCAACAATTTTCCCACCTGAAGACACTACAAGTCGGAAGGATGGCTTACTCCCCGGACAATTGGGTCAACTCCTTTACTTGTCAACCGGTACACCAAAAAAAGTCGTTCGACTAAGTAAAAGGGGGGCAGCTGTAGACCCCTAAAATTGTCCGGGTCAGAAATAAGACTCAAAGACTCTTGAAGACCGAAGGAAAGTCAGCCGGAAGGACTCTTGGAAGACCCTAGGATGATTCTTTGTAGGTCTAGAAGTCTTAGAGTAGCTTAGAATAAGGGTGTGTAAGGATTGGAGCTCAATACGCCCTCCTAGAGGTTCAGTACGGCTGTACTGAGCCATTTGAACTACAATACGGCCATAATGAAATCAATACGGCCGTACTGAAGTTTTTGAACTTCAGTACGGCCATACTGAATTCAGTACGGCCGTACTGTAGTTCAAAAACTCAGTACGGGCCGTATTGACTCCTTAGGCCGTACTGCGCCTCAATCCTATAAATAGGACGTCATTGGCTCGTCCTTCCACACATTTGGAGCATTTCTCCACCCTCTGGCTGAGTATTCTTGGGTTTTTGAGCTATTCTCTGCCCTAGAAATCTCTCCGAGAGCTGATCCGACTAAGTTCTTGAGTTCACGAGCCTTTAGCTTGAGACTCGAACAAGTCGAAGGGAAATCTCTTTGATTTCCATAGTTAATATTTATTTTTAGGGAAAGGAGCGAGCGAACGTGTAGTGGGAAGGAGCGCCAAAAAGCCTCCTAACTCCTTTTTGAATATATAAAAGCCCGCTTCGAAGGTTTCTTTCCAAATCCTTTCTTTTACCGCTTTCATTTATCGCTTTTTGATTGTTGCATTGCACGTTTAAAGCTTTCATCATGTAGATAGTTTACTTATAATCGTTCTAATAAATAGGGGTAGTTTAGTAATTTTACGCTATTATTTATGAAATAATCCGTCATAGGGAACCCGAAAGGGGCGTTGTGGGGTGCTAACACCTTCCCCACACGTAATCGACTCCCTTACCCAACTCTGGTTGTAATGGCCAAAGTTGATTTGCGAAAATCAATTGCCTTATGTCTTTTTCCAATGTTTTGAGTAAAACATTGGTGGCGACTCCAAGAACCCCTTTTTGCGAAAACCACTAATCCATGGAGGGTCCCGTTTGGGATTAACACGGATTGGTGAGAATCATTTAACAAAATTGTTAGTTCGATGAGGTCTCAGTTTGAGAATAAGTCGTTCTAACAATCCATCATTTTTCAAAACTAAAAAGAGTCCAACCATCGTCGCGAATGCCAATGTCCGTTTCGGCGGGTGGCGACATTGAGTAACATCTTTGTTGCAAATACATTTTCTTTGTTAAGGGTTGATGGATGAGGCCTAGAGTGATATTTAGAGGGAGAAGAGAAATGAAAGAGTGTTATGACATTTAAAACAGTACTTTCAATTTACACGTGCCCCTTTAGCAAAGCTCGAAGGACCGGGCATGCCCCGAGTTCGTGATTCATACTTAGAGAGATAGACAGAGGTTGCCCCCTAGAGAGTCATGAATGATTTGATAATTTCAAAAACAAAACCTTTCTACTTGCTTGAACGTCGGTGTTTTGCATTTGGAGTGAAACCTTTGTGAATTCTTGCTTTCGAAGGGAATACTCGAGCTACCTTTCAATTCCAACTCAGATAGACATTTCTTATTTTTATATATCCCTACTTTTGCATAGGACATATCCTATCGGGATTTTGATTCTTTTTTTTTCACCCTAATTTTTGCCTAGGACGCCCTTTACAGGTTTTCATCCTAACGGGTTTTTGTATGCAATGTCTTTATTCTTCAATTGGGTTTTGTCTTGTAATTCCCTAAAAAGCAAGGATTCATCCATTGTTGATCATTCCTCTTATCCCGGCAATTGTTATTTTTGCATGGGAAAGTCTCGATGTTTGAATCGTCAATTTGGGCGTGTGATGCCCCCAATTACTGATAAGTGTTCCTCGATTTGATGTTTCAGGTTCGCATTTGATTACAGTAATTTCCATTATCTGGATAACATGCACAAATTAGATTTCCCTTTTTATTCTTATTTATTATTTACAAGGAAGACGTGTTATCTATATGAAACATAAAGTAGGATGCAAAGACATATGAGAAATTCAACGGATATCATTCCCATTGATTTTTTTTTAGAGAACATTCTTTGCATACTATTATGTGTGCCTTCCATTTCTAATGAATGTATGCTAATGCACTATCCTAAGAGATGCATGATATTTATTTTCTGCCTAAATTTTATCATGTTTTTGACTAAGGGTTATGATGCATGATTTTTTTTTGCTATATATTTTTTTTTATATAAACTACCCTATATGATGCTTTAGAGTTAGGATATATAGAAGGGAGTTAAATTTTCATCATAATTTTTTATTAATATCTATTTGTTTGTAATTCTTATCCATTTAAAATAAATAAACACAAACAAATGCAACACACATATACTCAAACAAATGTACACTCACGAACAGTCACGTTTAAATCCTTGATCTGCAAGAAAAGTGCATTGCATAGGAAAGTTCTAATCTCACTGGTCTTTAGGCCCCCAAGGTGCCCCCATTATAGGGACCCAGTATCTCTGTCGCCGTCACCTGGCAAACTCTAAGGTCTGTCGCAGTATTTCGGGCTAGAGTAACTGGTTATCACCTTGAGTGTGATTTCCGACAAGGCTCGCAGGCTCCAAGGTCAAACTTGACTACATCCTCCACACTAGATGACCCTTGTTTTAACCTTTGAAGCTTATCCATAAGCTCACGGTCATAGTATGGGGGAATATGTCTCCTCCTTAAGGCACTACAGAGTTCATTCCAATATTGAATTGGGGGTTCATGATGCATTCTTCTTTCTTTTTCTAAAGAGGTCCACCAATACATAGCATGCCCTTGGAAGCTAAGGGTTGCTAAAGAAACCTTTTTCTCTTCACTTATTCCATGGCAAGAAAAAAGTTGTTCAACTTTCATTTCCCAATCTAAATATGTTTCAACATTGTCTTTGCCATGAAATGAGGGAAGAGTAATGTTGGGTTTTTTATTGGAAGACTCCATTGGTCTTGGTCTTTGTGTTCTTGGTGGCCTTTGATAGTAATCATCATTGTGATGACTACTATAATGGCTATCGCTTAGGGAGTTTGTAGGGTGTTGACTACCCTCACTTTCACTTCTAGGGATGTTTACCCTTGGGTTGGATCCCCCAACTCCCCCTCCCATGACTAGTTTTGCTAACATCTCTTTTATTTCCTTATTATTTTTCTCATTTTCTCTCTCTTTTCTCTTATATTCTTCCTCTCTTTTTGCATTTTCTTCTTCTTTTCTTTTTATATACTCCCTAAGTTCTCTAAGCTCATCCCTAAGACTTTGTCTACTACTATGAGTATTTTGACCCCTCACACTTGAATGATCACCCATCTTTGATCAATAAAGGTTTTCATAAAGAAGTTCTTAGAAATGTTTTCACAAAGAGTGAGTGATAAAAGGTTTTCACAAAAGAATTTTGAGGGCAAGAATAGTGATAGGAGGCCTAAGTGTACAAAGTGAACTATCAAGGGAGGTGGACCACTAGGGGTCTCTTAAAAACCAAACATTTTCAAGTAGAAATCACTAAGCCCCTTTTCACTTTTCTTACAAAAATCAAATTTGTCACAAAAGTGTGAGTGTGTGCACAGACCCTTAGTAGGTAAATTTAGAGCCTTCTAAACGCGCAAGAGAACCTAAAGCATGCA
The DNA here is from genome assembly GCF_000230855.2 of Cajanus cajan. Lineage (NCBI taxonomy): Eukaryota > Viridiplantae > Streptophyta > Magnoliopsida > Fabales > Fabaceae > Cajanus > Cajanus cajan. The sequence goes on along the minus strand of NC_138521.1, from coordinate 33,741,915 downwards.
TACTAACAATAACAAAGAGTAAATGAAAGCAATAAAACATAGGCTAGTCGGAGGCCCTAGGGTGGAAGCTTGAAGTGACCTTGGGGGTATTCAAGACACTTCCACAAGTACTAAACGAAATTATTAGAAAAATTAATTAGTTAAAAGGCCAATTACAACCCAACAAATGAATAGGGACCAATACATAAGTGGCCCAACAAAAACAACAAGAAAGGGAAAGAAAGAGGCACAAAAGAGAAAACAAGAAATTAAAGTCTTCAAGCCTCCAATGGTGGTTCCTTCACAATGAGAAAACTTGGTTAGTCCTCTCCCAAGGTGTGATGGCAAAAACTAGGAGAAGTGATAGGTGTTCCTCTCCTCGGATTCACCAATGCTTGAACCTCTTCAATGGAGCTTGAAATCCGAATGTAAGACACTTGAAGGAGTGAAGATTTTCGGACTTAGGGTTCCTAGACTATGGTTAGAAGCATCCAAGCTTAAGGAACAAAGGAAAGCTCACTTCAAAAGGTAGGAAACCTAGCTAGGGTTCCTAAAAAGTGATGGCTCTCTCTTGGTGACTTTTGGAAGAAACTTGGCAGAATATTTGCTCTCAAATTTCATATATCAAAAGTTATTACAATGAGTGAAGGAGGAGGCTTAAATGGATCCAGAATTAGGGACACTTGGCACCAATGTGGAGGCTTCACATGTGGCGCCAAGTTTTGAATTCAAATTTTGAATTTGAATTCAAAACTTAACTCACATGTGCAAGTCCAGTTCACATTGATGCTAGGTGTATTTAGGTTTGACTTAGTGTGCATTTAGGGTTGAATTTGAGTCACACATGTTCAGCCAAGGTGGCACCATCCATGTGACTCAAAATGCAACTTAAATGCATGTTAAATTAAACCTAGTTTTGAATTTTGAATTCAAAACTTAACTCACATGTGGAAGTCCGGTTCACATTGATGCTAGGTGTATTTAGGTTTGATTTAGTGTGCATTTAGGGTTGAATTTGAGTCACACATGTTCAGCCAAGGTGGCACCATCCATGTGACTCAAAATGAAACTTAAAAGCATGCTAAATTAAACCTAGTTTTGCCTAATTCAATTAAACTAATAAACCTCCTTAAATCCTAATCTAATGACCTAAATACAATGGTCAATGAATGTCGCAACCCGAAAATTTCCGATCTTACGACTAATGGTTTAGACATCCTTTTAAAGATCTCATCAATTAAGGAATGCCCAGACACCAGACTAATCCTTAATTAATGGTTTTGAAAAATGGTTCATCGAGTCGCCACCAATGTTTTACTCAAAACATTTGAAAAAGAAAAGGTTTTTAAATGGAATCCAATAATGGCCTTGATAACCAGAATTGGGTTCGGGGGTCGGTTACGTGTAGGGAAGGTATTAAGCACCCCTACAGCGCCCTAAATCGGTACCGTATGATGAAGTTAACGTAATAAGAAATAATAAATTAAATATTAGATCCCCTTTTATTAATAATTATTTACATACTTGAAATTTAAATTATACGATTGACCCTAAAATGTCTACATGATTATTTTTATTATAAATAATATTTATTAAAAATAAGAAATAAAAGAGAGAGAAGAAAATTAGCTGAAATACCTCTTGAACGAGCTCTATTAATCTTCAAAGATGGAGATTTGGGTGCTTTTTGGCAACCCTTCACACTACAATGCCTCACAAAAATCTCAAGAAATACAAAGAGAAGGGGAGAGAGAAAAAGAGAGAAATTTTGTGCTCTAGGGAGTCTGGACGAAATTTTGGAGTCCGGAGAAATGAGCCCCAGCCGTCTATTTATAGACTTCGGGAAGGGGGTCCAGAATGGCTCGTTCCAAAATCGGAACGGTCGTTCTGGATATGGCCGTTGTGGGTTAATTTTGGACCCTGGAACGGCCCGTTCTGAAACCGGAACGACCCATTCCGAGGAACCAGAACGGCCCGTTCTGATTTCAGAACGACCCGTTCTAGGGTCCAAATTAAGCACACATGATTGGTTTGGAACGGCCTTGGAACGACCCGTTCCAAATTTAGGAATGGCGCATTTCAGACCCGTTCCAAATAAGCTTTTACCCCTTTTTGGAGGAGTTTGGAACGGCCTGTTCCAATCTTGGACGCCCCGTTCTAATCTCGGAACAGCTCGTTCCAAATTAGGGTTTTTGGCTTTTTTGGGAGTCTCGGAACGGCCCGTTCCGGACCTTGGAACGGCCCGTTCCAGGCCCATAAAAATATTTAATTTGTGCTTTTGGGCCCTCTGAAGTCCTGTCTTCTCGTTGGCATGCTTCGGGAGCTCCTTCCCTTCGTAACAGAGATCCATGTCCTTGTTTGTGTGCCCCCCGGACGAAATTGGGTGTCTACAATGAAATACAAACATTAGGAAATAATAAAAGAAACAAAATGAGCCCAGTATTGGGTACCAAAAGCCCAAAGGCCCATGAAGCCCAAAACTAGGCCCAATAGGCCTATGGCCCAAAAATGCTACTCTATGTGGTCCAAAATGCAAGACCAAAATATAGGAAACCTATAATAACATGATATATACAAGATATAAGAAAATAGCTAAAACCAGGTATGGCCCATGAGAAGCTCAACTTGGGCCTTTCAAGCCCATCCTTGACTGGCCCAAACCTTCATGTCTAGCCAACTCCTCTTGGCTCCTTCAATGTCACCTCTTGCCTTCCTAGGCATGATTCCATCATCCCCTCCCTCTTGAAAAGGATTTGTCCTCAAATCATGAGGATGCATGGAATAAGAATCATCACCTACATACACAACAAACCATGTATAAGAGGTGACATGTTTAGAGGAAGAAAATGGAATGTGGATCCTAAGGGGAATCCTTCTAACTAGCCTAGCAAAGAAAACTAAACTATTAAAATGAGAATCCCTAAAAATAGAAATGAGATCCTCTTCTAAGTATAACCTAGAATGAAATCCTAAAAATGTAGTGACACTATGACTAAGACAATGAAAAGAATGATTCTTAAAAACTACAACATCTTGCCTAAAGTACCCTAAATGGTAGCCTAGGATTTTCCTAAAATATAAAGAAACAAATACTAGAAAACGTCCTAAACAATTTTGAATCATATTGTTTGGTAGATAAAATGTCTTGGAAAATCTTGAAAACTCACATAAACTATTTTTGTCTTGTAGGGAAGGGTGCAAATTAAGTTCAAATAAAGATGAACTTCCCATAAGATCAAAAATAGAATATGAAATATGACAAGATGTATCTATCAAACAATATATTCCAAAATTTGGGTGCTTTATTAGAACAACTATGGTAGAAGGAGTCCTAAAGAGAGGAAGGCTATCTTCCTTGGGCACCTCCAAGGAAGTAGCACAAGAAGTGCAACTAAGTGTAGTCCACTCCTTCTTCACTACATCTTGAAGTTGAGATTCATTTTTCTTTAAAATATTTTGCTCTAGAATCTCTACTTCATGACTAGTGGTAGCATAAGGGTAAGAGTTAAGGTCTTTATGTATGAAGAGAGTATTTTACAAATGGTTTTTAGAGATAGAACAACTCTCTTCACTCACAAGTCCTTTAGAGGAGATATTTTCCTCCTTATTCTTCCCTAAGAGCAATGCGTTTTTTCTTTCTTTTTCTCTTATTTTTCTCAACTTTTCTTTCGCTAAAAGTTTTTCTTCCTTTTGTTTAAGAATGTGAATTTCTTCCACTAAAATTGCAAGTTGTGCTTCTCTTTCAAGTTTTTCTTTTTCTCTTTTTAAGACTTCTTGCTTTGTCTAAGGTGTTAGTGATTTAAGCCTTTGAGTAGAATGTGAAAAACTTTTTGGAGAGCTTGAATCACTATCACTTGAGGAATATTTTCTCATGATTAAACAAAAGAATTTTTATATGCTATGCAAAAAGAAAATATTTTTGGGTTTTTCTAGGAACAAAAATAGCACTTGGAAGTCTAAGTGTACAAGTTTCACTATCAACGGAGGTGAGCTACTAAGAGCCACTTAATAACCAAGCCTTTTCAAGTGGAAATCACTAAACTCCTTTGTGGTATTTCAATTCCACAAAAATTTTCACAAAGATTTTTATGTTGAATGCTTTTCACAATTATTTTTTAAGCTATCTAAACGTGACAAGTAAATCTACTCAAAACTAGTCGAATTAGGACATTAAAGTAAACAAATCAAAGATCAAACAACTCAAAGGAAACAAGGTTAAGCAACTAGTCATTTTGCCCTAAGTGGAAGCTTGAAACATATGAAATTTCCAAGCCACTTCCACTAGTACTACACGTGAGTGAGCTACCAAGGGTTAGATATACCTGACCAGCTTCTTAATACTCCCTCCAAGCTTTACAAATTGATTTAAAATACAAGAGAAATTGCAAAAATTTAAACTACACTAGAAAACAATTTGTGGCGGCTTTAGTGACCAATTAGTGACGGATTTGCTGTCCAATTTTTCTAACACTTGTTTAAGTGTCTCAATCCGCCACTAATCTTTGTTTTTGCTTGCTCCTGGACCCTGCACAAATAACACAACAATGTGATTAATGTAGGCTGCTCACAAGGTTAAGGGAATGATCACTCTTGTGAAGGTAGTTTAGGAAAGTTTTGGTCACTAAATTAGGTCAAATTTCAAAGTCTTTTGTAACCAATTCTTTCCTACTTTTTGTTGAGTCAATGTTTGATCCTTAAGCAAGGATTTGAGGCCACTTCCAGCACAGAATTTTGAATCAAAGTAAACAAGACAAGCAACAAAAGTACAATTTATAAAGCTTATACCAAAAATTGAAGAGTAAGGTGTTTAAGACAAGACTCAAAGATTAGTCAAAAATAAAAAGAAGCTAGCACACAAAGGATCACCTATCAAAGGCACTAGAGTAGATTACAAAAATAAATCTAAGATTAAAAACAAAAATAAGACACAAATATGTGGCTGGACAGAAAAATTTATAGGCAAAAAATGTTACCAAAACCGAGAGCTACATATACCAATTTTTCACTCCTTTTTGGCTTTTTCTTTTGCTATTTCTTTCCTTTCTTTATGCAAATATTTTTCACTTCTTTTTCTTTTAATGATCAGGAGTTCAAATGCCTTTTTAACACATATAAGTCTCGGTTTTAGGCTACTAAAAACTGCAGCAAAAATTTTACATAAAACAAGAGGTGCTCACATGCATTTTGTAACTAGTGCTTCACAATTTTATAGTATTTTTAGGTCAAATTTTATGCACTATTTTTCTTTTGTTTTCTCATGCATTAAGAACACATACACCTCTGTTTTGTCTCTGTTTTAATGCTTTAAAATTTGATATAGTTTCAGCCACACACAAGACTCAAAGAAACCTAATAGAGAAGTAGTGTTTAACAATTTTTTTTTTTTGACAAACTTTTAACAAGACATAAAGGAAACCTAACTCTAAGAAATTTGCTAGAAATAATAGCAAATCATGAACTCAAATATGTAGAACAAAAGCACATATAAGTAAGGTTCAGATTCAATAAGAAAATATGCAAAAAAATTCAGACACAAACAATTAAGCTAAACAAGCTATTCTAGGAATTATCAACATATAAAGAACTACACATAACTTTCTAAGACAAAACAAGGATTCAAAAACAAAAATCTAATGCAATGGATGAAGTCCAATCACGGACACATGCTAGGAAATGATAGACTCAAACAAAAACAAAAAGAAGCACAAGCAAATAGGTCCTAAACATATTGATTGTGAAAGAAAATCAAAATACAATCAATCACTGGATCTATGGATAGAAATTTTTTTCAAAAACAAATAGATCCGAAATGAAACTCAAACAAGACACACAAGAACACAAAGACAACAATACAAACGGACCAAAAAAATTAAGGAAACTTATCTCCAAGAAGAACCTTGCTCTTGATACCAAAAATGATGGCAAAAACTAGGAGAAGTGATAGGTGTTCCTCTCCTCGGATTCACCAATGCTTGGACCTCTTCAATGGAGCTTGAAATCCGAATGTAAGACACTTGAAGGAGTGAAGATTTTCGGACTTAGGGTTCCTAGACTATGGTTAGAAGCATCCAAGCTTAAGGAACAAAGGAAAGCTCACTTCAAAAGGTAGGAAACCTAGCTAGGGTTCCTAAAAAGTGATGGCTCTCTCTTGGTGACTTTTGGAAGAAACTTGGCAGAATATTTGCTCTCAAATTTCATATATCAAAAGTGATTACAATGAGTGAAGGAGGAGGCTTAAATGGATCTCGAATTAGGGACACTTGGCGCCAATGTGGAGGCTTCACATGTGGCGCCAAGTTTTGAATTCAAATTTTGAATTTGAATTCAAAACTTAACTCACATGTGCAAGTCCGGATCACATTGATGCTAGGTGTATTTAGGTTTTATTTAGTATGCATTTAGTGTTGAATTTGAGTCACACATGTTCAGCCAAGGTGGCACCATCCATGTGACTCAAAATGCAACTTAAATGCATGCTAAATTAAACCTAGTTTTGAATTTTGAATTCAAAACTTAACTCACATGTGCAAGTCCGGTTCACATTGATGCTAGGTGTATTTAGGTTTGATTTAGTGTGCATTTAGGGTTGAATTTGAGTCACACATGTTCATCCAAGGTGGCACCATCCATGTGACTCAAAATGCAACTTAAATGCATGCTAAAAACCTAGTTTTGCCTAATTCAATTAAACTAATAATCCTCCTTAAATCCTAATCTAATGACCTAAATACAAGGGTCAATTAAATACAAACATTAGGAAATAATAAAAGAAACAAAATGAGCCCAATATTGGGTACCAAAAGCCCAAAGGCCTATGAAGCCCAAAATGGCCCAAAAATGCTACTCTATGTGGTCCAAAATACAAGACCAAAATATAGGAAACCTATACTAACATGATATATAAAAGATATAAGAAAATAGCTAAAACCAAGTATGGCCCATGAGAAGCTCAACTTGGGCCTTTCAAGCCCATCGGGCCCATTGGACCTTGACTGGCCCAAACCTTCATGTCTAGCCAACTCCTCTTTGCTCCTTCAATATGTCACCTATTGCCTTCCTAGGCATGAGTCCATCAAGGTGTCTACACTCCAAGACTTTTAGTAATCCTTCCAAAGTACTTTGGGCTACACGAACAACTCCTCCCCCTCAATGTCCCCAAAGTTGTAAGGGAAAATTGAAGTGTACTTTATCTACACCAAGTAAACCAACCAAGAGCAAGAAGGAGGCCAAGGAAATGAAAACTAAAAATGCTCAATTAGAAAGGCTAAAATCAAATGTAATATTGATGAGACAAAACAAAGAATTCCAAGAAAGACAAGCAAAAATTAAGTCACATTTGAAAGGCAAGCACTCAAAGGAAATCCTAGAATGGCTCTAGAGTAGAATTAAGTGTTTAGTGTTTCTTGTCTTTATAATTTCATGTCCATCCTCCCAAGTCCAACCAAGGTATTCATCGAAGTCCAGCCAAGGTTTTGGTCTCAAATAGGGTCCAAAATTAGTCCAAGTCCAAGTCCAAATGTGCAAGGGTATAATGGTCCAAGTCCACAAGTCTAGCAACAATTCCTTTTCATTTTTTTTTCTTTTCTTTTCTCTTTTGTTTTCAAATTTCACGTCAGATTTTTTTGGGCAGCACATAGAGTCAGATTTGGACTCTCTTTTTACTTGTTATGTTGCTTGGTTTTTACACTTGTGGCGGTTTACAAGGTTGCACAAAAAAGGAAAGAGACAAAAAGGACTAGTAGCATAAAAATGGCATGTTTTGGGTGAAGTGTATTTGGTTCTTTGTCCTCTTGTTAGGTGCAGATTTTTGCAGTGTGTTCAGAAATTTTTCAGACTTACAAAGCACTTGGTTGACTCACAAAATGGACAACAAGACAAGGGGTGATGGTGGCATCCAAGAGTGGCTAACCATAAATGTGCAAGATACAAGTTACACATAAACTCAACAAATCTTGGAGCATGTTAAGGACTAATTATCATGCAAGATTGACTTCTAAGATGGACATATATGGTTTAAGGAGAAAGAAAAAGAGAGGGAAACATAACTTTGACAAAAATTGGATGAGAAAAGATCAAAACAGAGTTCATGTAGTGTTCAACATGTTCATCATGTTCTTGAAACAAAAATGTCCAGCCAAGACAAAATAGAGAAAAGCACAAAAGAACCTATTTTAAGAGAATCCTAAAGGAGAACAAGGAGGCTCATGAACAAGTAATGAACCACTCAACAAGAACACAATATTTCAAGAAATATTTGAGAAGACAACATCAAAGATAACATCAAGACATGTAAGAAGACATAGACATGACAAGGAAAAATTTTAAAGACACAAGAGAAGGAAACAAGTCACCCTTGAAGACAACCATGGCTCTGATACCACATGATGGGCTTCTTCCCTCCATGGTGTGTTCTTTGGCTTCCAAGGAGGAGCTCCCTCTTTCTCCATGGTCTAGGAAGAATTATGATGGTTGGATGTTCCTCAAGGGTGGTGGAAAAATAATATTGAAGGGTGGAGGTGAAGGTGGACGAAAATGGAGGTGGGAAGGTGGAAGGTGTTTTTGGTGCTCTTGGCTAGCTCTCTCCACCAAGGGTTTGTGGAGGCCACTCAAGGTAAACCCAAAGTCTCTTTAGGGTAGAGAGGAGAGGAGGTTGGGCATGAGGACCCTAGGAGACTAAGGAAGGATTTTGAGGCACAAAGGCTCAGTCAAAATGTATATATTCCAAAGTGGGTACAAGGTTGATGGAAGAGCATGGACCAAGGGTCCAACCACTAGGGCAATGGCCAGAAGATTACTTGAAGACTTGTCTGCTTCAGAGCTTAGTGGGCCCAATGGGCTTGGTGGGCCTAGGGTGCTCCTCACTTTGGCTTTACTTGTTTGACACCATTTTTGTTGCATAACCATAGAATAGGAACTTACATTGTTTTGGTCTTGTATTTTGGACCATAGATTAGGAATTGTATGCTTTTGGGCTTATAGGGCTTAGAATTGGGCTTCTTTGGCCTTTGGGCTTTTGACACCTAATATTGGGCTCATTTTCATTCTTGTAATTTTTCCTATTCATTGTATTTCATTGACCATTGTATTTAGGTCATTAGTATAGGATTTAAGGAGGAATACTTGTTTAAGAGGATTAGGCAAAACTAGGTTTAATTTAGCTTGCATTTAAGTTGCATTTTGAGTCACAAGGTTGGCGCCACCTTGGCTGAACATGTGTGACTCAAATTCAAACCTAAATGCAAAGTAAATCAAACCTAAGTTGCATTTAGCCCTTGTAATCCGGTGATGCACATGTGGGTTAAGATTTGAATTCAAATTTGAATTTTGAATTCAAATCTTGGCACCACATGTGAAGCCTTCACATTGGCGCCAAATGCTTCCCAAATCCGGTCTTATAAAAGCTTCCCTCCTAAAATATTGTATTCACTTTTGATATATAGAATTTCTGAACATTATTTCAGCAAAATTCTTCAAGAGTCACTGAGAGAGAGAGTGCCTTCAAACCCTAGGAACCCTACTTAGTTTCCTACCTTTGAAGTGAGCAATCCTTTGATGCTTAAGCTTGGATACTTCCATCCATAGTTTAGGTCCTTTTGAACCGAGAACCTTCTTCAATTCAAGCTTCATCCATTCAGTCTAAATCTCCAAGGAGTTGATCCTACGCTTGGTGAAAGCAAGGAGAAGTTCATCCATCATTTCTCCAAGTTTTGTCCATCAATTTTGGTATCTAGAGCAAGGTTTCTTCATTCGAGATAAATGTTCTTGATTTTGACCGATTGTGTTTTGTGTTCTTGTGTTGTGGATTGTAACAAATTGAGTTTCTATTCAGATCTAATTTCTTTTTAAATCAAATTGTTCTATAGATCCAAATTGTTGATTGCACCTTGAGTTCAATCCGCAATCAATAAAAATTAGGAATCAACTTGTGCTTAGTTTTTGATGTTGTTTGAGTCACTTTTATTTCATTGTTTTGATTCGGCTATCTCTTTGAATTGCATGTGTTTTGATTTTGTTTTTGAATCTTAGTTTTGTCAAGTCATGTTAGTCCTTTAAAAATGTCAAAAATATTCAAGATATGTTTGTATTCATGTGCTAAAAAAATTTGAGTTCTTTAGAGTTTTGGCCGAGACTTGTTTTACTTTAATTGTGCCTTGCTTGTTTGCTTTTTCATTTACATATTTGAGTTCATGTTCATCACTAGATCATTGGTGAACTCTTAGTGTTAGGTTCCATTGTGTACTTGAGTTTTCAAATTACTTTCCATATTACTCTTGAATCAATCTTTTGTAACTTGAAAATTTTAAGTGAATCATCTTATTTCTAGTGCACTAATTGTTTTGGATTCAAATTTTAAAAGTATGCTTGCTGTAAAACAGAGAAAATACAGAGTATAACAATTCAAAATAGTTTAAAAAAAAAGAGAATAAAAGAATCCAACTAAAAGTTAAAAACTAGTGCACTAGTTCTTCAATTTTCACTTGAAATTCTTCATTCTAGTAGATCCGGTTTCTATACTTTGGAATTGTGAAAAATTTGAAATCAAAAGGCAAGTATCTTCTCTTGAAAATATATTTTGAATACAGAAAAAGAAAAGAATAAAAAAAAATATATATATATATATATATATGAATGAGCAAGGAAAAGCCGACAAGAGCAATTAAAGAAAAATACACTTGATTCAACAAATTAATTGGACTACTAGTTTGTTTATACTTGTTCAATTTCTTCCAAATTTTGTTAGTTTGTTAATCTACTCTAGTGCCTATCTAGGAACCTTCTTTAATTGTGTGCTAGCTTTCTTTGGAGTCTTATTTTTCAGCTTTCATTTTTGGATATCTTTGAGTCTTGTCTTAAACACTTTAATCTTCAATTTTTGGTATAAGCTTGTTAAATTGTGCTTTTGTTGCTTGTCTAGTTTTCTTTGAATAAAAATTATGTGCTGGAAGTGGCCTAAAATCCTTGCTTAAGGACCAAACATTGACTCAACAATAGTAGGAAAGGAATTGGACATAAAAGGCTTAAAATCTTGACCTAATTTAGTGACCGAAAATTCCTAAACCTACCTTCACAAGAGTGATCTTTCCATCTACCTTGTGAGCAGCCTACATACATTACTTTGATGTGTTATTTATGCAGGGTCCAGGAGCAACAACAAACAAGGGTTAGTGGCGGATTTGGACACTTAAACAAGTGTTAGGGAACTTGGACAACAAATCCGTCACTAATTGGTCACTAAAGCCGCCACAAATTTGTTTTTAGTGTAGTTTAAATTTTTGCAATTTCTCTTGTATTTTCAATCAATTTGTAAAGATTGGAGGGAGTATTAAGAAGCTGGTCAGGTATATCTAACCCTTGGTAGCTCACTCACATGTAGTACTAGTGGAAGTGGCTTGGAAATTTCATATGTTTCAAACTTCCACTTAGGGCAAAAGGACTAGTTACTTAATCTTGTTTCCTTTGGGTTGTTTGTTCTTTAAATTGTTTACTTTGCTACCTTAATTCGACTAGAATTGTGTAGAGTTACTTGTTCATGTTTAGTTATCTTCTGATGGAGATGGTAAGGAGGAGTGATGAATGTTCTTCTCCTTAGCTCTCCTTATGCACGGATCTTCTTCAAGGAGATGGAAACCACAAAGATGAACACTATATGGAGGAGATTCTCGGATAGGAAGAAGGCTTAAGCCTTGGATGGAAGCATCCAAGCTTAAGGTGCAAGGGAAAGCTCACTTCAAAGAGGAGGAAATCCTAGAAGGGTTCCTAAGGTGAAGCTTTCTCTCATGGTGACTCTTGAACGAAATTTGGCTGAATAAGCTCTCAAATTTCATTATTCTCAAAAGTGAATACAAAGAGTGGAAGAATCACTTAAGTAGGGTTCCAAGTGTGCAACTTTGGGCGCCTAAATCCAAGGCTACATGTGGCGCCCAAAATTTGAATTCAAACTTGAAATTTGAATTCAAATTTTGGCTCCCATGTGCTAGTCCGAAAATTTAGGTGCCTAGATGCATTTAGGTTTGATTTGAGAGTTATTTAGGGTTAATTTGAGTGGCACATGTTCAGCCACCCATGGTGCTAAACATGTGACTCAAATGTAACTTAAATGACTTCCAAATTAAACCTAGTTTAACCTATTTTGCCTATTTAAGTAATTCTTGTATATTCCTAATCTAATGACCTAAATACAATGGTCAAACAAATACAATGGAAAGGAAAAATTACAAGAATGAAAATGAGCCCAATATTGGGTACCAAAAGCCCAAAGGCCCATGGAGCCCAAAACTAGGCCCAACAAGCCTAAAACCTAAAATGCTACTCTATGTGGTCCAAAATACAAGACCAAAATATACGATACCTATACTAACATGATGTATACAAAACATATGAAAATAGCTATAACAAAATATGGCCCATGAAAAGTTCAACTTGGGCCTTCCCAGGCCCATCAGGCCCATTGGGCCCTGACTAGCCCAAACCTTCATGTCTAGCCAACTCCTCTTGGCTCCTTCAATATGTCACCTCTTGCCTTCCTAGGCATGTTTCCATCATCCCCTCCCTCTTGAAAAGGATTTGTCCTCAAATCACGAGGATGCATGGAATAAGAAACATCACCTACATACACAACAAACCATGTATAAGAGGTGACATGTTTATGATGAAAAAATGGATTATGGATCCTAAGAGGAGTCCTTATATCTAGCCTAAGAAAAAATAAACTATCAAAATTAGACTCCCTAAAAGTAGAAATAGGCTCCTCTCCTAAGCATAACCTAGAAGTAAAACCTAAGAATGTAATAACACTATGACTAAGACAATGAAAAGAATGATTTTTAAACACTACAATATCTTGCCTAAAATACCCTAAATGGTAGCCTAGGCTTTTCCTAAAACATAAAAAAAAAAATACTAGAAAACGTCCTAAACAATTTTGAATCATATTGTTTGGTAGATAAAATGTCTTGGAAAATCTTGAAAACTCATATAAACTATTTTTGTCTTGTAGGGAAGGGTGCAAATTAAGTTCAAATAAAGATGAACTTCCCATAAGATCAAAAATAGAATATGAAATATGACAAGATGTATCTATCAAACAATATATTCCAAAATTTGGGTGCTTTATTAGAACAACTATGGTAGAAGGATTCCTAAAGAGAGGAAGGCTATCTTCCTTGGGCACCTCCAAGGAAGTAGCACAAGAAGTGGAACTAAATGTAGTCCACTCTATCTTCACTACATCTTGAAGTTGAGATTCATTTTTCTTTAGAATGATTTGTTCTTGAATCTCTACTTCATGACTAGTGGTAAGATTAGAGTAAGAGTTAAGGTCTTTATTTATGAAGAGAGTATTTTGTAAATGATTTTTAGTGGTAGAACAACTCTCTTCACTCACAAGTCCTTTAGAGGAATTATTTTCCTCCTTACTCTTCCCTAAGAGCAATGCCTTTTTTCTTTCTTTTTCTCTTGTTTTTCTCAATTTTTCTTTTGCTAAAAGTTTTTCTCTCTTTTGTTTAATAATGTGAATTTCTTCTTCTAAAATTGCAATTTGTGCTTTTTTTTCAAGTTTTTCTTTTTCTTTTTTTAAAGCTTCTTGCTTTGTCCAAGGTGTTAGTGATTTAAGCCTTTGAGTAGAATGTGAAAAACCTTTTGGAGAGCTTAATTCACTACCACTTGAGAAATATTTTCTCATGATTAAACAAAAGAATTTTTTTGTATATGCTATGCAAAAAGTTATAAAATGTTTTTGGTATTTTCTAGGAATGAAAATAACACTTGGAAGTCTAAGTGTACAAGTTGCACTATCAAGGGAGGTGAGCTACAAAGAGCCACTTAATAACCAAGCCTTTTCAAGTGGAAATCACTAAACTCCTTTGTGGTATCTCCAATTCCTCAAAACTTTTCACAAAAATTTTTGTATGCTTTTTCACAATTTGTTTGTTTTTGGCACTTAACTAAACGTGAGAAAATAAAACTACACAAGTCTAGACGTTTATAGGAAACAAAGTAAAGCAATTAAGTACAAGAAAACTTAAAAGAAGCAAGTTAAACAACTAGTCGGATATCCTAAGTGGAAGCTTGAAACATATGAAATTTCCAAGCCACTTCCACTAGTACTACACGTGAGAGTCTATCAAGGATGTAGATATACCTGACCAGCTTCTTAATACTCCCTCCAAGCTTTACAAATTGGTTTAAAAAATACAAGAGAATTGACAAAAATTAAACTAGCCTAAAAAGCAATAAAGTGGCGGCTTTGAAGACCAATTAGTGGCGGTTTTGTGTTCAACTTTTCTAACACTTAACCAAGTGTTTAATCCACCACTAATCCTTCAATATGCTGCTCCTGGACCTGCAAAAGAAACACAACAAAGAGGTTAAGGTGGCTGCCTCACAAGGTGAAGGAAATTGGTCACTCAAGTGAAGGAGATTTAGGATGATTTTGGTCACTAAATTAGGTCAAATTTGGTGATTATAGTGTCCAAAATTTTTCCTACTCTTTGTTGAGCAATGCTTGATCCTTGAGCAAGGATTTAAGGCCACTTCCAGCACAGGAAATTATTGAAAGAAAACTAGACAAGCAACAAAGCACAATTTGAAAAGCTTATACCAAAATTAAGAGTAATAGATGTATATGACAAGACTCAAAGAGGTTCAACAAGTAAAACTGAAAATTAAGACTCCAAATAAAAGCTAGCACTCAGAGAGAAGAGTTCCTAGATAGGTACTAGAATAGATGAACAAAACAAAAAAAATTTGAAGACAATTGGACAAGTATAGCAAAAATAGTAGCCAAAACAATAACAAGGAATCAAGTAGGTTTTTCAATTTGTATACCTCTCGGCTTTTTCCTTTTAATTTTCTTTCTCTATTTTTTTTTTAATTCTTTCTTTTTCCAGTATCAAATTAAGAGTCCAGAGAGTATATTTGCCTTTTGTTTCAAAATTTTTAGAGATTCCAAGCTATAGAAACCGAGAATACAAATCAGCCAAAAAAATTAGGTCAAATTTCAAGTGAAAATGATAAACTAGTGCACTAGTTTTAGGTTTTGGTTTGGATTCTTTTTGAACTATTTTTCTTTTGAACTTTAGGTCTTTTCTTTTGTTTAGGCTCTGTTTTATCTCTGTTTTTCAGCCTCCTTTTTTTTTTAAAAAAAAAAAAAATTTGAATCCACAAGAAAGTGCACTAGAAGTAGGTTAAACACTTGAAATTTTAGGTCACAAATTTTTTTAAGAAATTTTCAAAGGAAAGTGAATTGAAAACTTAAGTACACAATAGAAACCTAACTCTAAAGAAATTTGCTAGAACTAATAGCAAATTATGAACACAATAAGGTAAAAGAAAAGCACATATAGGTAAGCACAAAGAGAAGCAAACCGAGAGCCAAAATAATGAACAATGCACTTAACACAAAAAATTAGGTCAACATGCTATTCAAGGAATTTTGTGACATAAAAGGACTACACACAAACTCTAAGACAAAACAAGATTAAAAACCAAAATCTAATGCATATGCATGAGGTCCAATCACGGACACATACAAGAATGGAGAAACTCAAAGAAAACAAATTATAAGCACAAGCAAAAAGTTCCTAAACAAGTTGATTGAGGAAGAAAAATCAAGAACAATCAACCAATGGATCTATGAACACAAGAACATCAACAATATAGATCCGAAAATTGAAACTCAAATTAAGACAAGACAAACACAAGAACACAAGAACACGGACACAAAAATAAAGAACACTTATCTCCTTGAAGACCTTGCTCTTGATACCAAAAATGATGGAGATGGTAAGGAGGAGTGATGAATGTTCTTCTCCTTAGCTCTCCTTATGCACGGATCTTCTTCAAGGAGATGGAAACCACAAAGATGAACACTATATGGAGGAGATTCTCGGATAGGAAGAAGGCTTAAGCCTTGGATGGAAGCATCCAAGCTTAAGGTGCAAGGGAAAGCTCACTTCAAAGAGGAGGAAATCCTAGAAGGGTTCCTAAGGTGAAGCTTTCTCTCATGGTGACTCTTGAACGAAATTTGGCTGAATAAGCTCTCAAATTTCATTATTCTCAAAAGTGAATACAAAGAGTGGAAGAATCACTTAAGTAGGGTTCCAAGTGTGCAACTTTGGGCGCCTAAATCCAAGGCTACATGTGGCGCCCAAAATTTGAATTCAAACTTGAAATTTGAATTCAAATTTTGGCTCCCATGTGCTAGTCCGAAAATTTAGGTGCCTAGATGCATTTAGGTTTGATTTGAGAGTTATTTAGGGTTAATTTGAGTGGCACATGTTCAGCCACCCATGGTTCTAAACATGTGACTCAAATGTAACTTAAATGACTTCCAAATTAAACCTAGTTTAACCTATTTTGCCTATTTAAGTAATTCTTGTATATTCCTAATCTAATGACCTAAATACAATGGTCAAACAAATACAATGGAAAGGAAAAATTACAAGAATGAAAATGAGCCCAATATTGGGTACCAAAAGCCCAAAGGCCCATGAAGCCCAAAACTAGGCCCAACAAGCCTAAAACCTAAAATGCTACTCTATGTGGTCCAAAATACAAGACCAAAATATACGATACCTATACTAACATGATGTATACAAAACATATGAAAATAGCTATAACAAAATATGGCCCATGAAAAGTTCAACTTGGGCCTTCCCAGGCCCATCAGGCCCATTGGGCCCTGACTGGCCCAAACCTTCATGTCTAGCCAACTCCTCTTGGCTCCTTCAATATGTCACCTCTTGCCTTCCTAGGCATGTTTCCATCATCTTCAAAAACAATTATGAAAAGCATTAAACATAAAAAAAAAATTTGTGAAAAGTTTTATGGAATTGAAAATACCACAAGGGAGTTTAGTGATTTCCACTTGAAAAGACTTGGTTATTAAGTGGTTCTTAGTAGCTCACCTCCCTTGATAGTGCAATTTGTACACTTAGACTTCCAAGTGTTATTTTTCCTAGAAAAGACCAAAAATATTTTGTTTCTTTTGCATAGCATATAAACTTCTTATTGCTTAATCATGAGTCATATTTCTCAAAGTGATAGTGACCTTGAATCTCCTAAAAGTTTTTCTCAAATTGTTAGGGAGGTTGAGGCACTAAAACTATGGAGACAACAAGAGGTACTTCAAAAAGAAAGGCAAAATATTGAAAGAGAAGTACAACTTGTTGCTCTTGAGGAACAGATAAACAAAATTAAGCAACAAGAAGCAAGACTTTTAGAAAAACTTAAAAAGCAAAAGAGTAAAAAAAAGTTCTACTAAAGGTTCCAATGGCTCCACAAGCCAAGAGGATGTGGTTAGTTTGAATGTAGATGAATATTACCAACCCATACCTAGAAGAGTCATTAAGGAACCAAAGGTTAGGGAATCAAGAGTTGATCTCCCTTCCTTTCATGGAAAAGAAGATGTGGATGCCTACTTGGATTGGGAAATGAAAGTGGAGCAAATCTTCACTTGTCATCAAGTAGGTGAGAAAAGAAAAGTTCCCTTAGCCACCTTAGCTTTCCAAGGACAAGCTATGAATTGGTGGATAGCCTTGGTAAGAGAAAGGCGACTTCATAATGATCCTCCTATAGCCTATTGGAATGATTTGAGGAGTGCTATGAGAAGAAGGCACATACCTTCTTATTATAGTAGGGAGTGTTAGAAAAGAATGGCACAATCCAAGAGGGGGGTGAATTGGATTCTATGACACTTTAAAAAATATCAGAGTATTTAGGATCTTTATTTCAATTAAACTTTTCTAAAAATGAATTTTCAATGAAGTTTCTTAAAGACTTGTTATAGAAGAATGAATCCTATATGCTTTCTTGATTAACAATTAATGGTGTTCAAAGATAATGTCAATATGTAATGCTTTGATTCAGTTCAGACCAATGATATTCATGCACACATATTAACCAAGAACAATCTTCTTTAATGCTCAATCAATAAATTACACAAAGTAAAAGATAAGGGTAAGAAGAAGATTGCACAAGTCTTTTATCCTGGTTCAGCCACTCCACATGTGACCTACATTCAGTCCTCAATCACAACCTGATCAAGATTTGTTCCACTATCTTAATGAAGAAGGTTTACAAGCATACCACACATGCATATACTCCTACATTCAAGATAACCACTTTCTTGATCCAAAGAAAGCACCCCTTGTAGAAACCCACTACAAGAATCTTTTACCACTTGAGAAACCCTCTCAAGATTTTATAAGTATTCACAAAAAATTAAGGAACGAATTCACCTGGAATTCAGAAGCAAATCTTAATCTTTTCCCTTTCATGAATGTGATGATGATGATGATTCTATCTCAAAGATTTTCTCAAACGTTTTTCTTCTTGGATTCACAAAGAAAACTCTCCAAGATTGTCACAAAGACTTCACAAAAACGCTTTTCTAATTTTGATTCTCAATTCTAACTCTGTTCTGAAGTTTCAAAAAGTTCAAACTATTTATAAAAGTTTCAGAACCAGATAATCGATTATTTTAAAGAATAATTGATTATTTTGTTCTTCAGGTTTTCTGGAAACCAACCAAGAAAAATATAATCGATTATTTTGCTGGATAATCGATTATTCCAGAAAGTCATTTCTAGGATAATCGATTATTTCACAAATAATTGATTATTGCAGCAAGGCATCACTTTTTGCCTGTTTGCTGGAATAATCGATTATATTTAATGATAATCGATTATTTTGAGTTAGTTTTCAAAACTTCGTTTTAAGTCTCAAAATAACTTCTTAATCCTTTTAACTCATCATCATACACTCCCTAATCAGTCTAGATATAGATTTAGCTTGTGTTGTGGTCATGTCACCAAGTGCCTGGCTTCAGTTGTGGTCATGTCACCAAGTGCTCCACCACTTGCAGCATCTATTATACTCCTCTCTATGTTATTCATCCCCTCATAAAAACATTGCAGCAACAACTGCTCAGAAATCTGGTGGTGAGGACAACTTGCACACAATTTCTTGAATCTCTCCCAGTACTCATACAAGCTCTCTCCACCAAGTTTCCTGATCCCTGATATATCTTTTCTGATTGTAGTGGTCCTCGAGGCAAGGAAGAATTTCTCCAAAAACATTCTTTTAAGATCATCCCAGCTGGTGATGGACCTGGGGCTAAATAATACAACCAATCTTTAGCAACTCCATCTAATGAGTGTGGAAATGCCTTCAAGTAAATGTGGTCCTCTTGAACATTAGGAGGCTTCATGGTAGAACAAACAATATGGAACTCCTTAAGATGTTTATTTGGATCCTCACCTGCATAACCATGAAACTTGGGCAACAAATGGATTAGTCCAATTTTAAGCACAAAAGGAACATCCTCTTTAGAATATTGAATGCACAAACTCTCATATGTGAAATCAGGTGCAGCCATCTCCCTAAGAGTCCTCTCACGGGGTCTACTATAAGGTTGTTCACCCATGTTTTCTGTTTGAATTGAATCAAGCTCAGATGCAACACTTACACTATGACTATCACTATGACTATTACTATCTAAAGATGGAATGATATGCTCTCTAATTAGTCTATGGAATGTCCTATCAATCTCAGGATCAAATGAATGCAAAAAACCTGGGTTGCTCCTAGTCATTGTCGCAACCCGAAAATTTCTGATCTCACGACATATGGTTTAGACATCCTTTTAAAAGTCTCATTAATTAAAGAATGCTCGGATACCAGACTAATCCTTAATTAATGATTTTTGAAAATAGGTTCATGGAGTCGCTACCAATATTTTACTCAAAACATTGGAAAAAGAAAAGGTTTTTTAAAGATCCAACTATGGCCTTGATAACCAGAGGGAGGTATTAAGCACCCCTACAGCGCCCTCAATCGGTACCCTATGATGAAGTTAACATGATAAGAATTAATAAATTAAATATTGAATCCCCTTTATTAATATTTATTTACATGCTTAAAATATAAATTAAGCGATTAACCCTAAAATATCTACATTATGACGTTTATTATAACAAAAAAGAGATAAAGATGAGAAATAAAAGGAAGAGAAGAAGATTGGATGAAATACCTCTTGTACAAGCTTTATTGAATCTTCAAATATAGAAAAGGTGCTTCGTGGCAACCTTTCACACTACAGTATGCCTCACAGATCTCAAGAAATACAATAGGAGGAAGAGAGAATATAGAGATGCGACACAAATCTCAAGAAATATAATAGAAGGGAGAGAGATAGAGAATTTTCGTGCTCAAAGGAGTCTTATTTGAAATTTCTCTGGCCGCCCTAAGAACTGTGCCCGAAGCTTCTATTTATAGGAATCAGAAGGGGCCAGAACGGCCTGTTCCGGATTCGGAACGGCCCGTTCTGGCCCAATCGTGTTGCGGGTTGCATCAATTGTCCTGTGGCGGAGGCTAGGTGGGCCAAGTCACTGTCAAATCATGGCGCTTGGGCTGCTACGCTCTTAAGTCAAAAGAGTTGCGCCCTGACTATCAGCTATAGCTTTTGGCCTAGTGGTAAGCGCTCGATCCAACAATTGGTATCAGAGCCAAGGTCATGAGTTCGATACCCAGCGGGGCAATTGTTGAGGGGGAGATTGTTGCGGGTTGCATCAATTGTCTCGTGGCGGAGGCTAGGTGGGCCAAGTCACTATCGAATCATGGCGCTTGGGTTGCTGCGCTCTTAAGTAAAAAGAGTTGCACCCTGACTATTAGCTATAGCTTTTGGCCTAGTGGTAAGCGCTCGATCCAACAATTGGTATCAGAGCCAAGGTCATGAGTTCGATACCTAGCGGGGCAATTGCTGAGGGGGAGATTGTTGCGGGTTGCATCACTTATCCCGTGGCGGAGGCTAGGTGGGCCAAGTCACTGTCGAATCATGGCGCTTGGGCTGCTGCGCTCTTAAGTAAAAAGAGTTGCGCCCTGACTATCAGCTATAGCTTTTGGCCTAGTGGTAAGCGCTCGATCCAACAAATCGTTATGTGCAAATTTCGAACCCTAGAACGGCCTGTTCTGAAAACGGAACGGCTCGTTCTAGAGTAGAAATTAACACGAATTTTCCTTTTCTAGAATAGCCCGTTCCAAATTTTCCTTGTTTGGAACGGCCCGTTCCACCCAAAATATTTAGGTGTTTTTAGTTACGCTGGAACGACCCGTTCTGATATTGGAACGGCCCGTTCCGGGGTTCAGAACGGCCCGTTCCGATTTTGGAACGGCCCGTTCTGATTTTGTAACGGCCCGTTCTGATTTTGGAACAGCCCGTTCTGGGTTACTAAAACCACCATATTTGGCCTTTAGGCCTTATGATGTCCTGTCTTGTTGTTTGACTGCTTCGGAAGCTCCTTCCCTTCATAACGGAGGTCCATTTCTTTCTTTGTGTGCCCCCGGACGAAATTGGGTGTCTACAGCTGCCCCTCTTTACTTGTCCTTTGGAGTAGCTATGTTGCTTTTCCAAAGGCAAGTAAAGACGTAGACATTTCATCCGGGTCTCCTCCTCGTCTCTTTGGTGTTGGCGCTTCTACGTTCCTTCTCTGGGATAGGTGTATTTGCTCATGTACTCGCCCTTTAGAGCAGTTGAGTGTTGGTTGCATACTCTATTGGGTAACAAGGCTGACAAACTGTACACCTGATCTTTGATCTTCAAGTAGATGCTCCATTGTTTCTCTTGTGATAGTGCGTTCTTTTATTTGTATCTTGTTGAAGAGGGAGTATTTTCGTAGCTCAGCTTCCCTCACGTCTTTGTCGTATACCGGATTGGGAGATGACTACAGTCTCTCTAGACCTTTCCCTCATGGCTTTGTCGTATACTGGATTGGGATGCAAGTACAGTCTCTCCAGACTTTTCCCTCACGGCTTTGTCGTATACCGGATTGGGATGCGAGTAAAGTCTCTCTAGACCTTTCCCTCACGGTTTTGTCGTATACCATATTGGGATGCGACTACAGTCTCTCCAGACCTTTCCCTCACAGCTTTGTCGTATACCAGATTGGGATGTGAGTACAGTCTATCCAGATCTTTCCCTCACGGCTTTGTCATATACCGGATTGGGATGCGAGTATAGTCTCTCCAGACCTTTCCCTCACGGCTTTGTCGTATACCGGATTGGGAGGTGAGTACAGTCTCTCCAGACCTTATTGTATTTGAGGAAATTGTCGATGCCCTCATTGGTTTGCCTAACTTGTGGTAGATATTGCCCCAAGGATGTTGGGCAGGAGGTGTGTTGTGATGCCTCTAATTTGGGATGCTTTTGTCTTTTGTTCAGATGCTGTCAATTGGAATTTGTGTTTTCCTTTTTTGGCTTTTCTTGTCGAGATGCAGAAATGTTGAATGCTTATTTTATGCAAGATTTATTTATTTATTTTTGAATAATCCCCTTTGGATAAAGAAAGTTTTCTAAGTGTGTGAAATGCTTTTGGATGCATGCAATGTATGTTGATTTTAGCTTTTTGTTTTTTTTTTGTTTTTTTTTAACTTAGAAGGTGGCTTCCCTTTTCTACTTCTCACGAATAAACTATTCAGCTTGATGCACGACATTTAGTTTTATTGGCCGTTTGATGTATTGAACCGTCTTGGGGCTCTCTCTTTTCTTTTTCTTCTTTTGTTTTTTTTAGAAACCCTAACTTTTGCCTAGGATGTATCCTAGCGGGTATTTTTGCTCTTTTCTTTTGCCCTAATTTTTGCCTAGGATGCCCTTTGCGGGTTTTCATTCGAGCGGGTTATTTTCATTTTTTTTCCTTCTTTTTATTTTTTTGGACATGTTTAAATTTTGACAACCATCAACAAAATATGTCATTAGGATAGGACAAGACAGAAATGAAAGAAAGGATGATTTAGAATGAATGGGTGGTTAAGGTAGGTCAGTGTTTAAGTTTTTTAAACAAACATTTCCTTGGATAATTATTATAATCACTCTTCTAATTATCTTGGACTACATGTCTGAGTCTCGGGCAGAGTCCTTCCAAAAGTTTTGGCCTTTAGCAGGAGTATTCAAACCGCCTTTTGGTTTTCCACTTGAAAAGTCGTCACTTGCTATTTTTTTTAATTTTTTATATTCCTAATTTTTGCCTAAGACATATCCTAGCGAGATTTTTTTTTTTTGCCTAGGACGCCCTTTTTGGTTTTTTCACCCTAGCAATATTTTGCAAGTGATGTCTTTGGGGCATAACACTTCTTTGCTTTAACGAAACCTCCTGCTATCTACGTTAACGCTGCCCCTGTCCCGTACACCAAGGAGAAAGATGTTGCCCCGGCCTACGGGTGTTGAGAGTTCTTTCATGGACCGAGATTTCTGCTTCTTTTGTCAACTTGTCGGAGCCTTCCCTATCTTCCCGCTTTTTAAGCCTTGCTCAACCCTTTCACCTATGGTGACTATGTCGGCAAAAAGGGTCAATGTGTTCCCTATCATCTTGTCATAATAGGGTCCACTTAAAGAGTTGATGAACATTGTCACCATCTCCTTGTCAGATAATGAAGGCTCTATTTGTGCATCCAATTCTCCATCTCTGTGCATAGGTTTTGAAGGACTCATTGCCCTTCTTGCTCAAGCTTTGTAAATCAGACCTATCAGGAATTAGGTCGATGTTATACTTGTATCGACGAAGAAAAGCATCGGCTAACTGTTTCCATGTTTGGATTTTCCCTCCATCCAGCTGCATGTACCAGTTGAGAGCGACATCTGAAAGGCTTTCCTGAAAACAGTGTATCAGGAGCTTTTCATTGTCCACGTAGGCTGCCATCTTCCTACAGTACATTGTTAGATGTCCTTTTGGACAACTGGCTCCGGTGTACTTTTGGAAGTCATGGATTTTGAACTTGGTGGGGAATTGGATGTCTTGCACTGTAGACACCCAATTTTGTCCGGGGGGCACACAAACAAAGAAATGGACCTCCATTACGAAGGGAAGGGGCTTCCAAAGTAGGCAAACAACAAGACAAGACATTAGAAGGCCTAAAGGCCAAATAAGGTGGTTTCAGTAGCCCGGAACGGGCCGTTCCAAAATCGGAACGGGCCGTTCCAAAAACTCAGAACGGGCCGTTCCACAATCGGAACGGACCGTTCTGAACCCCTGAACGGGCCGTTCCAATGTAAGAACGGGCCGTTCCAAACAAGGCAAATATGGAACGGGCCGTTTTGGAAAAGGAAAATTTGTGTTACTTTCTACTCTGGAACGGGCCGTTCTGTTTTTAGAACGGGCCGTTCCAGGGTACGAAATTTACACATAATAATTGGGCCAGATGGGCCGTTCCGAAACCGGAACAGGCCGTTCTGGCCCACTGCTGATCCCTATAAATTGAAGTCTTGGGCACAGTTCTCGGGGTGGCCAGAGAAATTTTGAATAAGACTCCTTTGAGCATGAAAATTCTCTATTTCTCTCCCTTCTATTATATTTTTTGAGATTTGTGTCGCATCTCTATATTCTCTCTCCCCCCTATTGTATTTCTTGAGATTTGTGAGACATACTGTAGTGTGAAAGGTCGCCACAAAGCACCTTTTTCATATTTGAAGATTCAATAAAGCTTGTTCAAGAGGTATTTCAGCTAATCTTCTTCTCTTCCTTTTATTTCTTATCTTTATCTCTTTTTTTTGTTATAATAAACGTCATAATGTAGATATTTTAGGGTTAATCGCTTAATTTATATTTTAAGCATGATTTATATTTTAAGCATGTAAATAAAATATTAATAAAGGGGATTCAATATTTAATTTATTAATTCTTATAATGTTAACTTCATCATAGGGTACCAATTGAGGGCGCTGTAGGGGTGCTTAATACCTTCCCTACACGTAACCGACCCCCGAACCCAATTCTGGTTATCAAGGCCATTGTTGGATCTTTAAAAAACCTTTTCTTTTTCCAATGTTTTGAGTAAAATATTGGTGGCGACTCCATGAACCTATTTTCAAAAACCATTAATTAAGGATTAGTCTGGTGTCCGGGCATCCCTTAATTAATGAGACTTTTAAAAGGATGTCTAAACCATACGTCGCGAGATCGGAAATTTTCGGGTTGCGACATGCACCAAGCACATATCCGCAGCCTCTTGAACATCAAAACTATGACCTTCCACAACTCTCAGTCTTTCTTCCAAGGCGTTCAGATGATCTTTGGAAAAGTCACCGGCGCTGCTAGTAGTATTGTCGTGTTGCAATTTGTTCATGGCCTCAAGCATTCTAGCCATTTGTTCCTTGAGATGTTCAAGCTCCTCATTGAGGACACGATTTCTTTCCTCTAGGTCTTCCATAGCTTTTATCTTTTGAGCTCGTGTGAGTACGGAATGTTGAAAAGCCACCTTTAAGGGATAAGATAATTTCCTATTAAGCTTATTTAAATGATAATGCATAAAGGAAGTCTCTCAAAAAAGACTTTGTAGCCACTCCTTTGAACATGAGATCAAAGTGTCCCTTTTCGTATTTTTTTACGATGTAACAAAGGTCACACTAATTGGAGTTCATTAGTCTTTGTGAGAAATCTCCTTGTGATCATAGGAATGTATGTGGTATGCATGTCCCGCCTTTTTACTCTCTCTTTTATATTTTTTATTTTTTTATTTTTGGAAAATGCATGATGCCCCCCTTTTTTAAAGAGGGGATGTATGATTCTCACATATCTTATTTTCACACTAGGTTTTCTCTCACATGATAATGCTTTTTTATTTTTTGTTTTTTTGTTTTTTTCTTTATCTTAGGGGAAATATAAAAAAAAATGAATGGTTTGAATAGACAAAATGCAACAAACATATGCTCATACAATCCACAAGCAGTCGCGTATAAATCCATGGTCTGTGATCCCTGTTAAGAAAAGTGCATTGTATAGGGCGGTTCTAATTATCCTCACTTTGGTCTTAAGGTCCCCAAGGTGCCCCATTATAGGGACCCAGTATCTTTGTCGCCGTCACCTGGAAAACTCTAAGGTCTGTCGCAGTATTTTGGGCTAGAGTAACCGTTTATCACCTTGAGTGTGATTTCCGACAAGGCTCGCAGGCTCGAAGGCCAAACTTGGGCCGGTCGTATGTGTAGACCCCTAAAATTGTCCAGGTCAGAAATAAGACTTGAAGACTCTCGAAGACCGAAGGAAAGTCAGCCGAAAGGACTCCTGGAAGACCCTAGGATGATTCTTCATAGGTTTAGAAGTCTTAGAGTAGCTTAAAATAAGGATGTGGGAGGATTGGAGCTCAATACGGCCTCCTAGAAGTTCAGTACGGCCGTAATGAACAATTTGAACTACAATACGGCCGTACTGAAACCAATACGGCCGTACTGAAGTTTTTGAACTTCAGTACGGCCGTACTGAATTCAATACGGCCGTACTGTAGTTCAAAACTTCAGTACGGGCCGTATTGATGTCAGAGGCCGTACTGCGCCTCACTCCTATATATAGGACGTCATTTGGACGTCATTCCACACATTTGGACACTTTTTCCATACTTTTGGACCCTCTTGCTGAGTATTCTGGGGTTTTTGAGCAGTGTTCTGCCCTAAAAGTCTCTCCGAGAGCCGATCCGACAAAGTTCCTGAGTTCTGAGCATTTAGCTTGAGGATTCGAACTAGTCGAAGGGAAATCTTTTTGATTTCCATAGTAAAAATTAATCTTTAGGGAAGGAGCGAGCAAGCGTGTAGTGGGAAGGAGCGCCAAAAAGCCTCCTAACGTCTGTTTGAATATATAAAAGCACGCTTCAAAGGTTTCTTTTTCAAATCCTACCTTTTATTGCTTTCTGATTGTTGCATTGCATTTTTCATCATGTAGATATCTCGTTTATAGTCGTTTCTAATAAATAGGGGTAATTTAGTAATTTTACACTGTTATTTATAAAATAATCCGTCATAGGGAACCCGAAAGGGGCGTTGTGGGGTGCTAACACCTTCCTCACATGTAACCGACTCCCTTACCCGACTCTGGTTGTAATGGCCAAGGTTGATTTGCGAAAATCAATTGCCTTATCCCTTTTTCCAATGTTTTGAGTAAAACATTGGTGGCGACTCCAAGAACCCTTCTTTTTGCGAAAACCACTAATCCATGGAGGGTCCCGCTTGGGATTAACATGGATTGGTGAATCATTTAATAAAATTGTTAGTTCGATGAGGTCTCAGTTTGAGAATAAGTCGTTCTAACAATCCATCATTTTTCAAAACTTAAAAAGAGTCCAACCATCGTCGCGAATGCCAAGGTCCGTTTCGGCGGGTGGCGACAGATGGCGACTCCACTGGGGAAGCCTCGAGAGTCAGTCCCATTTAGTGATGGATTATTTCTAAAATGATAGTTCAAAATTACTTCATTACCCCTAGCTTGTATGATAATATGTTTTATCTATGTGGTTTTTAATAACTGTTGTATGTTTAAATTTTCGCAATTGTTTGAAATAAAAACTGCACACAAACCTTTGCACACAACAGTTCCCTCTATACCCGGGGGCATGAGTGGAAAGCCATAGGGAGTGGATGCTAGTACGGCCGGTTGTCGAATGGGTCTATAGGTGCCGTAGACCGTTGTCGGAAAACATCACTCAAGGTGAAAACCATGAACTCAAGTTCGACAGTGCGTTGGAACTTTCCATCGACTTACGACGAGAGGAATTGGGTCCCTATAATGGGGGCACCTTGGGGGCCTTAGACCAGTGAGAACAGTTAGAACCTCCTTGAATATGCACTTTTCTGCAGGATACCCCTACCTCGTGATTCGCTCGTGACTGTTCGTGGATGAGTGAATTGTTTGTGTATAGATCTATGTGACATTGTTTGTGCATTAATAATAAACCTCGTGATAAGGTCTAAGAATAACCCCCATGCATGAAAAATGTCATGACATGAGAGGAAAGACCATGTGTGAAAATATAATAAAAGTGAGGAGCATGTGCATCATTACCAATAAGACATCATGCATCCTCATAACCATTCATTTTAGGCTCACCAATACCCCTTGACATGAGTGAAAGAGACCCATGACTATTGAGATTCTCCGTTGGGGAGAGATCATAAGTCAAGGAGGGTGGTAAACCTCCGTCTTAAAAAGGCAGCGCCTTAAAGATAGAGGGTTATCAAGCTCATGTCAAGAGTGTATTCATTCCATAAATAAACTAATTAGATTAAGCATTCATTTTAGAAAGTGGCTGGTCATCTCTCTGTCCTCACGCGCGCGCAGAAACTCAAGAAAATGGACGTGTTGGAGGAACAAAACAGGAAGCTTACAACCGAGCTCTCACAGCTCAAGGAGCAAATGGCGCAAATAATGGAACTCATGCGTCACCAAAACATACACGGGGCTCAACACAGTGACCATGAGTCCCATCATGAGGAGGAGCAAGAGCAAGAGCCTCCGCAAGCTGTACCCCTTGGGGCGGGGATTACAATTAGAGAGCCCGAGATTTCAAAGGAACAATTCCACGCTCTCGAGGACCGGTTGAGGGCTATGGAGGGGCATGATTTTGATATCAAAGATGCCGTCGACATGTGCTTAGTGAGGGACATCCAATTCCCTCCCAAATTTAAAGTGCCCGATTTCCCAAAGTATATGGGATCGACTTGCCCCAAAAGTCATCTCACCATGTATTGCCGAAAGATGGCTGCATATGCCACTAATGAAAAGCTCTTAATCCATTGCTTCCAAGAGAGCTTGGCTGACACCGCACTCAACTGGTATATGCAGCTGGATGGGAATCAGGTGCTTACATGGAAGCAGTTGGTCGACGCATTTCTCAAGCGCTACAAGTATAACATCGACCTAACACCCGATAGGTCCGATCTTCAAGCCTGGAGTAAGAAAAATGATGAATCCTTTAAGGCGTACGCCCAACGATGGAGGGAGTTGGCGGCACAAATAGAGCCCCCGCTGTCGGATAAGGAGACGGTGTCCCTGTTTATAAACTAGTTGACCAGTCCCTATTATGACAAGATGATAGGGAAC
Organism: Cajanus cajan; assembly: GCF_000230855.2. NCBI lineage: Eukaryota > Viridiplantae > Streptophyta > Magnoliopsida > Fabales > Fabaceae > Cajanus > Cajanus cajan. Next base: position 33,713,080 of record NC_138521.1, on the reverse strand, counting down.
ACGACAACGTTCTTCTCGGACATCATCACCATTGGAGAAAGAGTGGAACAAGGGCTGAAAAGCGGGAAGCTAGTTAAGCCTTCCCAATCATTTGAAGCTAAGAAGACCTTTGGGATGAAGAAAGAGGGAGGAGTCAACGCCATAACTATTTCTTCATCTTCCTCCGCTTCGAAGTCGGGAAAGTCGCAGTACAACCCTGTGAAGAAGTTTGATAAACTTCCGACCACATATAGCGACCTCCTACCGAAGCTAGAGCAAGCTCATCTTCTAGCTTACATTCCACCAAGGAAGATTGATCCACCTTACCCCGATTGGTACAAACCGCAAGACAAATGTCTATACCATTCGGGGGCACCGGGGCATTCAACGGAGAACTGTAGAGCTCTCAAATATAAGGTCCAAGACCTTATCGATGCTGGGTGGATCACTTTTGATTCGACAGCGCCCGACGTGAGCAAGAATCCTCTACCGAAGCAGGAGTAGTGATGGAGGACCATCCTTGGTACTTCACTTCATGTGAGACCCATCACATGGTTCATGACTATGGCTAATTTGAGTAGTATAGAATTTATTGCTTTATTCCATTTTTACCCTTGTATTTTGGGGTATTTTAGTCCTAGGGTTTATTTCTTTGTATTTCCCATTTTGCCCTTGTATTTTGGGGTAATTTAGATGCTTAGGATTTTTAATTGGGCTAGGGTGCATCCATTAAGGAGGTGACGCACACTTAGTGGTGTTGTTTGGTCATTTTTTTGGTGTTAGGTAGGCTTAGGCCCAATTGGAGGGCCAAGGATGCATGGACTTATCATGCACCTTGTTGTAGCCAACCTAAACCCTTAAAGATGCCAAACTTGGCCACCAAGTAGCATCTAGGGTTGCATTTGGCATTTCATTTAGGGTGCATTTCTCCCTAGTGAAATTCGGCCACTCACCCTAAATGCAACCCTAAATGCAAGCCTTCCTATATATTCCCCTAGTCTAGCTCCTTGTAGACACTTTGGATCATAGTGATATTGAGTGTGCATTCTTGCCTCATTGTCATTCTCCTTAGTCTTAGGAACTCCACGGCCCCTCCCTTCTCCTCCTCCCTAAACCACCGTGAGTGAGTGAGCTTGGCCTTCCTTGGTTGGCCTTCACCACCCTAGTGAAGTGAGCTAGCCAAAAGGAGCATCACCTCCACCAAACACCTTCCCTTCACCTTGTGCGCCACCTTCAACCACCCTAAACACCAACCTTTCCATAGTTCTAGGTTGCCTTTGGCTAACCTCCTCCCATCTCCACCATAAAAGCAAAACCCTAAATAGGTTTCATCCTACACTTGGATGAAACAACCTTGAGCAAACCCTCTTCACCTTCACCTTTGTGCTTCCGCCACCATCTCCTTCATTTTTCATCATCTTTTGGAATCTCCCTTGTTGAACCAAGATCAAGGGCGTGCATGGAACTAAGCCACCCTCCATCAAGTGGTATCTAGAGCCATGGTTCTTCAAGGGTAAATGTTTTCCTTCCTTATTTTCCTTTGAGTCTTCTTTGTTCTCTATTTTTGTATTCGGTCATTTCTCTTCTTCTCCTCTCTTGACCGAATATTTTTGTGTGGTTCATACTTGTTTTCCTTGAACCTTCCATGTTTTAGGTTCCATTGTTAGGTTGTCATATTTCTATGCTAGGTTGAGTATTACATGTTCATGCATTTTTCTTTTTGAATCTACCTATTGTTTTGTCATTTTTACTTCCTATATTTTGTCTTACATATTTTCCATGTATGTGCCCAAACACCTTGCATGAAAACATGAAAAATACCATGATGCATACATCTTAAGTGGGCGTGTCATATAGAATTCCTATCTAGGTCATTCATGCATGCTAATAGCTTCTAGCATGTTCTATGTTGCCATGATTTTCCATGTGTGAACCTTCTTGCACATGCTAGAAAAACCGCCCATCTTTACCCTTGCATTTTCACTTGTCTAAGTTGCTTTCTTGTTTTCCAAGAACCCTAAAAGAATCTAAGAGGTGCTGGATATTTTGTGCTAAAACAACTTGACCTAAATAGTACAAAACCAATTCCACTCAAAATATTCCTTAAAGAACCTCTAAGGATGCGCCACTTGTCTTGCTCCTATGCTACATATTTTTGACCTAATTTTTGTGCCACCACAAGTGCAAAACCTAAGCAACTAATTGGGCTAAAAAAAAAAAAAAAAAAAGTTAAAAAAAATTGACCCAAGGACAATTAAAAGGCCAATTGCCGTGACCAAAAAGAACAAGAACAAAAATCTTGGACAAAAAGGAATTGTTGCTAGACTTGTGGACTTGGACCATTACCTTTGCATTTGGAGTTGGACATTTGACAATTTGGACATATTTTTGGGACCTATACCTTGGCAGGACCAAAAACATTAAAGGACTTAAGCAAGTGAAACTTAAACACAAACCCATTCTAGTGCCATTCTAGGTTTATTCTTTTGAGTGCTATCTTTTATTGATTGAGTCTTAATTTTTGCTTGTCTTTCTTTTGGCCTCTTTTGTTTGTCTCCATAAATTCTCTTTGAGTTTAGCTTTCCTAATTGTGCCTTTTCAGTTTTATCTTTTTGGAACTCTTGCTCTTGGTTGGTTTTCATTGATTGTAGGTGAAGCACCTATCTAGCAAAGTAGCAATCCTTTGGTGGATTGAATGGAGGAGTGAACCAAAACCCAACCTAGCCTTTGGGAGGGTTTTCACTAAACCAAAAGAGAGTAAACACTTTGGAGAGGTGCTAACATGTTTGCTATTTGTGAAGGAGCCAAAGAGAAGGAGTTTTGAAGACTTCAATTTCTTGCTTTCATCTTTTACTTTGCTTTCTTGTTTTCGGCCAACTTTGTTTTAGGCCTTCTCTTTCTTTCTCTTGGTTTGTAATTGGCCATTATTAAACCTCTACAACTTGGTTTTTAGTTCGTGTAGAGAAGGTGATTTGAAAACCTTCATTAGGACCCGACTAGTATATGCTTTAAATTGCTTTCCATTGCATGCTATATAGCTTTACTAGTATAATTGTTTAGGTTTTTTATCCTTTGTTTCCAAAAACGTTTAGAAGGCTTATTTTTGCCTACTAGGGGTGCGTGCACACACACACTTGGTAGTGTCAAAATTGTTTTGTAAGAAAAGTGGTAAGGGCTTAGTGATTCCTACTTGAGAGGGCTTGGTTATTAAGTGATTCTTTGTAGTCCACCTCCCCTTGAAGGTTCAATTTGTATACTTAGGCCTTTTCTACTTATCTTGCACCTTCAAAACTTTTTTTGTGAAAACCTTTTTATCACTCAATCTTTGTGAAAACCTTTTTAACTCTTTGTGAAATTTTGTGAAAACCTTTTGATCAAAGATGAGTGAGCATTCTAGTGTACATGGTCATAATTCTCATAGTACTAGGTCTAGTGTTAGGGATGAGCTTAGGCAATTGAAAGATTACCTAAGAAGAAAAGAGGAAGAAAATATAAAAAGAGAGGAAGAAATTAGAAGAAAAGAAAAAGAGCAAGAAAGAAATAATGAAGAAATAAAAAGATTGCTAGAAAGATTAGTTGTGGGAGGAGAGGCTAGTGGTTCAAGACCAAAAGTCACTTCTCCTCAACCCTCAAGAGGAAAGGGGCACATGTATACAAGTGCTCATGAGGAGGAAGGGCATCATACCCAACCTCCAAGTGATATCTTCTTTAGTAGTCATCACAATGATGATTACTATCAAAGGCCCCCAAGACATCATAGAAATAGGGAGTCCTCCAATAGGGAACCTAACATCAATCTTCCCCCATTTCATGGCAAGGATAATGTTGAAAATTATTTAGATTGGGAAATGAAAGTTGAGCAACTTTTCTCTTGCCATGGAATAAGTGAAGATAGGAAGGTTTCTTTAGCAACCCTTAGCTTCCAAGGGCATGCTATGTATTGGTGGACCTCCTTAGAAAAAGAAAGGAGAATAAATCATGAGCCCCCAATCCAATATTGGAATGAGCTCCGTAGTGCCTTAAGAAGGAGGCATATTCCTCCATACTATGACCGAGAGCTTATGGATAAGCTTCAAAGATTGAAACAAGGGTCCTCTAGTGTGGAAGAATATAGGCAATCTATGGAGTTGCTAATGATGAGGGCTGGGATTAGGGAGGAAGAGAGGACCACAATCTCTAGATTTCAAAGTGGTCTTAATCTTGAGATAAGAGACAAAGTTGAACTTCTACCTTATAAGGATTTGAATGAACTTGTTCAACTTTGTTCAAGAGTGGAGCATCAACTTACAAGAAAACCTTTTCGAAAAGACTCCACTCCCTCTTATTCCAAGAGTTTTAAGAAGGAGGGCCACTCTTCCCTACCTTATCCCAAAGAAGAAAAAGAAAAAGAAAATTCATCTTTTAAAGCCCCTTCCAAAGAGTCTAAGTCAAGTGAAATCAAGTGCTTTAAGTGTCTTGGAAGAGGACATATTGCTTCTCAATGTCCTACAAAGAAAACCATGGTTTTAAAAGCCCAAGATCACTATAGTAGCCTTGATGAAGCTACTTCATCTTCCTCTAGTGAAGAAGAAGCCATAGACTCCGAGGAAGAAATTTTACCTTGTGAAGGAGACTTATTGTTGGTTAGAAGGCTCCTTAACAATCAATCTAGTGAAATTGACCAATCACAAAGAGAGAACTTGTTTCAAACAAAATGCAATGTCTTAGAAAGTACTTGTTCTCTCATTGTCGATAGTGGGTCTACTTCAAATTGTTGTAGTACTAGATTGGTTGATAAGTTAGCCTTGACTACAAAACCTCATCCTAAACCTTACAAAATGCAATGGATCAATGAGGATAGAGGTGTTGTAGTTAACCAACAAGCAAGCATACCAATCTCTATTGGCAACTATAAAGAAAATGTTTTGTGTGACATAGTGCCACTAGAGGTTAGTCATGTCTTGCTTGGGAGGCCATGGCAATTTGACAAGCACATAATCCATGATGGCCTCACCAATAAAATAAGTTTCCAACACTTAGGTAAGAAGTTTGTGTGGTGTCCTCTATCACCCTCTCAAGTGAATGAGGACCAACTCAAACTAAAGGCTAAGAAAGATGATGAAGAGAAAAGCAAAAACAAAAAGAAAAGAAAAGATAAAAAGAATTTTTCCTTTGAAGAAAAAGGGCTAGGTTCAAGTGAACCTTAACCCTTGTGCCATCCTCTTTTCTTTGGTGCCAAAGAAAGATGGCAATGGAGGATGAGCACCTTTTTAAAAAGCCATCATTGAATAAAAGGCACCCAATCCAAGTTAGATGATTTGGTGAATGAATTGCATGGGTCAATAAAATTTTGGTGATGCCTCTTTGGCTCTCCCCTTTGCCCTAAGCACTTTCATTCAACAAATTATGTACTAAGGATTGCATAGTTAAGTTTTAATTTTTACTCCCCTAATTGTGGTTTCACTTCTTTTGAAGGATCAATGGAATGGAAGAGCTTAAAGATTTGAGGTCAAATCCTTCTCAAGAAGGAGGGTATGATGGAGGACCATCCTTGGTACTTCACTTCATGTGAGACCCATCACATGGTTCATGACTATGGCTAATTTGAGTAGTATAGAATTTATTGCTTTATTCCATTTTTACCCTTGTATTTTGGGGTATTTTAGTCCTAGGGTTTATTTCTTTGTATTTCCCATTTTGCCCTTGTATTTTGGGGTAATTTAGATGCTTAGGATTTTTAATTGGGCTAGGGTGCATCCATTAAGGAGGTGACGCACACTTAGTGGTGTTGTTTGGTCATTTTTTTGGTGTTAGGTAGGCTTAGGCCCAATTGGAGGGCCAAGGATGCATGGACTTATCATGCACCTTGTTGTAGCCAACCTAAACCCTTAAAGATGCCAAACTTGGCCACCAAGTAGCATCTAGGGTTGCATTTGGCATTTCATTTAGGGTGCATTTCTCCCTAGTGAAATTCGGCCACTCACCCTAAATGCAAGCCTTCCTATATATTCCCCTAGTCTAGCTCCTTGTAGACACTTTGGATCATAGTGATATTGAGTGTGCATTCTTGCCTCATTGTCATTCTCCTTAGTCTTAGGAACTCCACGGCCCCTCCCTTCTCCTCCTCCCTAAACCACCGTGAGTGAGTGAGCTTGGCCTTCCTTGGTTGGCCTTCACCACCCTAGTGAAGTGAGCTAGCCAAAAGGAGCATCACCTCCACCAAACACCTTCCCTTCACCTTGTGCGCCACCTTCAACCACCCTAAACACCAACCTTTCCATAGTTCTAGGTTGCCTTTGGCTAACCTCCTCCCATCTCCACCATAAAAGCAAAACCCTAAATAGGTTTCATCCTACACTTGGATGAAACAACCTTGAGCAAACCCTCTTCACCTTCACCTTTGTGCTTCCGCCACCATCTCCTTCATTTTTCATCATCTTTTGGAATCTCCCTTGTTGAACCAAGATCAAGGGCGTGCATGGAACTAAGCCACCCTCCATCAAGTAGAGAGAAGAGCAAGCCACGATAGGGCCCCTCCACATTTTTCTTTTCTTTCTGGGACTCATGATCAGTACCCGAGATCATGAGATCCTTTTCATGTAAATAAGGGTTTTTGTACAGTTTTTTATACATATCAATAAAGAGGCATTTTTCACATCATTCTCTCATTTGTTCTTTTCTCCCTTTCTCTCATTAACATTAATAATTCTAAACCAAAAACAGAACCAATAAAACAATTATGTCTGTGATTGTTCGCTCCGACCGGGATCCGAAAGTTGAGGATGAATGGGTTGAGTTGGACAGTGATGAGGAGACCATCTCTCCGGATCTGCAAAGACTGCTAAATCAAGAAGCTCGTCTACTCCAACCGTATCAAGAGAAATTGGAGACCGTGAATTTGGGGTAGGGCCAAGAGATAAAAGAGGTAAACATTGGGACCCATATCAGTGATGAAATAAGGGCGCAATTGATCCAATTGTTAAGGGAATATAAGGACGTATTTGCATGGTCGTACCGTGATATGCCCGGTTTGGACTCTAACATCGTCGAGCACAAGTTACCATTGAAAGAAGGGTTTCGACCCGTCAAACAAAAGCTCCGACGAATCAAGCCTGAGTGATCTTTAAAGATCAAGGAGGAGGTCGAAAAGCAATTAGACGCGGGATTCTTGGTTGTATCCCAGTATCCCGAATGGCTGGCTAACATCGTGCCAGTCATTAAAAAGAATGGAAAGGTTAGAGTTTGTGTTGACTACAGGGATCTGAATCGTGCCAGTCCAAAGGACGATTTTCCCTTACCGCACATCGATACACTAGTGGATCATACAGCCACGAACACACTCTATTCCTTTATGGATGGGTACTCTGGGTACAACCAAATCAAGATGAATGAGGAAGACCGCGAGAAAACTTCCTTCATTACACCCTGGGGCACTTTCTGCTACAGGGTGATGCCTTTTGGACTCAAAAATGCGGGTGCCACCTACCAACGAGCGATGGTGATGTTATTCCACGACATGATCCACAAAGAAATCGAAGTATACGTGGACGACATGATCGCAAAGTCGAAGGACGAAATGGACCATATCCAATATTTGAGAAAACTATTCAACCGACTTCGCAAGTATCAGCTTAAGCTAAATCCGGCTAAGTGTACTTTCGGAGTTCGGTCGGGTAAGCTTCTCGGGTTCATCGTCAGTGAAAAGGGCATAGAGGTGGACCCCGATAAAGTGAAGGAAATAATGGAAATGTCTCCTCCTAAGACCGAGAAAGAGATAAGAGGATTCCTCGGCAGGGTGAACTATGTCGCAAGGTTCATCGCACAGTTGACTGACACGTGCAAACCAATATTCAGGCTGTTGCGCAAGAATCATTCCGAATCTTGGGGTGAGGATTGTCAACGAGCTTTTGATAAGATCAAACAGTGCTTGGCCAATCCACCAGTATTGGTGCCACCTGTCGAGGGAAGACCGTTAATACTCTATTTAACCGTGCTTGATGAGTCCATGGGATTTCTGCTAGTCGGTGAAACCCTCTACAAGAAAAATTATGACTCGGTCTTGTTGAGATGTATAGACCAAGTCGAAGCTCAAAATATGATCAAAGAAGTACATGAGGGGGTTTTCGGTACTGTCGCCACCGGCCCGAACGGGCTTTCGGCATTCGCGAAGGATGGTTGGACTCGTTTATTTGTTTAAAAATGTGGATTGCTAGAATGACTTATTCTCAAACTGAGACCTCGTCAAACGAGCAATTTTATTAAAAGGTTCACCAATCCATATTAATCCCAAGCGGGACCCTCCATGGATTAGTGGTTTTCGCAAAAGGAGGGTTCGTGGAGTCGCCACCAATGTTTTACTCAAAACATTGGAAAAAGGGATAAGGCAATTGATTTTATAAATCAACTTTGGCCATTACAACCAGAGTCGGGTAAGGGAGTCGGTTACGCGTGGGGAAGGTGTTAGCACCCCACAGCGCCCCTTTCGGGTTCCCTATGACAGATTATTTCTAAAATAATAGCGTAAAATTACTAAATTACCCCTATTTATTATAAGCGATTATAAATTAACTATCTACATGATGACAGTTTAAATATGCACACAGAAAGCAGTAAAAGGAAGGATTTAAGAAGAAACCTCTTGAAGCGTGCTTTTATATATTGAGTAAAACTGGGAAGCTTTTTGGCGTTCCCTCGCTCTACAAGCTCGCTCGCTCTCTCCTATAAAATTTTGACTATGGAAATCCGGAGGATTTCCCTTCGACTAGGTTCGAATCTCCAAGTTAAGTGCTCGGAATTCCAGAACTTCGTCGGATCGACTCCCAGAGAGATTTCTAGGGCAGAACACTGCTCAAAAACCCCAGAATACTCAAGGAGGGAGTCAAAACTGAGTGTGAAAGTGTGGAATGACGTCCAATTGACGTCATATTTATAGGGAATAGGCGCAATACGGCCTACAGGAGCAATACGGCCGTATTGAAATTTTTGAACTTCAATACGGTCGTATTGAAGTTCAATACGGCCGTATTGAAGTTCAGAAATTTCAATACGGCCGTATTGAATTCAATACGGCTGTATTGAAGCTTCAATACGGCCGTATTGATTTCAGTACGGCCGTATTGAAGTTTCAGAAACTTCAATACGCCGTATTGAGTTCACTGTGGCCGTATTGAAGCTTCAATACGGCCGTATTGGGGTTCAGTACGGCCGTATTGGGCTTTTTCCCTCCACTTCTTTATTTTGAGCTATTCTAAGACCTCTAGACCTACAGAGAACCCTCCTAGGGCCTTCCAGGAGTCCTTCTGGCTGATCTTCCTTCAGTCTTCGAGAGTCTTCAAGCTTTATTTCCGACCCGGACAATTTTAGGGGTCTACAGCTGCCCCCCCTTTACTTAGTCAAACGGTCTTTTGGTGTACCGGCTGACAAGTAAAGGAGTTGACCCAATTGTCCGGGTGATGTGCCATCCTTCCGACTTGTAGTGTCTTCAGGTGGGAAAATTGTTGAGTAGCCTCTCCAGGTTATTGCATACCTCGGCGCTTCTGACAACCTCGGTAGCTAAGTTTAACACCAACGTGCCTTTGACGACGCTGATGGCTGAGTATTGTCTCTCCAGACCTTGAGTATTGTCTCTCCAGACCTTGAGTACCGTCTCTCCAGACTTTGTTTGAGTACCGTCTCTCCAGACTTTGTTTGAGTACCGTCTCTCCAGACCTTGTTTGAGTACCGTCTCTCCAGACTTTGTTTGAGTACCGTCTCTCCAGACTTTGTTTGAGTACCGTCTCTCCAGACCTTGTTTGAGTATTGTCTCTCCAGACCTTGTTTGAGTATTGTCTCTCCAGACTTTGTTCGAGTACTGTCTCTCCAGACTTCGTTTGAGTATCGTCTCTCCAGACTTTGTTTGAGTACTGTCTCTCCAGACTTCGTTTGAGTACCGTCTCTCCAGACTTGTGCATACCTCGGTGCTCTCGACAACTGGGTAGCTGAGTATTGCCTTTTAGGCTTTGAGATGATTTTGTCTCCACAGTCCACGATGCTGCTTCGACGGTTTTTTCTGATTTTGTGCCACTGAGGGCTGGATAACGCAGGGATCCGTCTAGGGGATGTGCAGTCATTCACAGGTTCCTGTGCCCCAACTTGCATTGCATTGTTGGTACCCATGGGGAATTTCTGACTCCTTGGGGTGTAGACACAGATGCTCTTTCTCTCTGAGTTGAGCGACGCCTTATGTTTGGCTGACGTCCTTTGACGTTGGTGGAGTATCCCGGTTGTCCTTATTCGGGTGACTCTTTTTGATTTTCTGATTTTTACTGCCTCTGTGTAGGCTGTTATCCGCTGGGGATTCTGGACGTTGATTTTTTTTGACTGGCCTCTTCTGTTAGGCAGATAGTCTTGATGTTCGATGTTTTGGCGGGATGCCAAATTCCACTTGGGGAATAGTTTATTGGTCTTCCTTTTGAAGAGATGCCTCTTTAGTAGGCGATTGGGGATTTGAAGTTTTTATTCATCCCAGAGTATTATTTAGAAAGCCTCTTCAGGCTTAGCTTCACTCATCGCTTTTGAGTTGGAAAGCTATCCTCCATTGGGGAAGTTTAAAGTCCTTAGACATTTTTCTTGGATGATCAGGCCTCCTTTGGGGATTTCGCTGATCGCATTCTGATAGCTTTCACTGGGGAATTTGGCCCGTGAGTGTAAGCTTGAGATATCTCTGGGGAATCGAGCCTTTCTAGGCCCAACTATTCTGAAGGAAGAGTATTGTTTCTGCGAGCCTCTCCAGGCTCAATTATTCTGAAGGAGTATTATTTCTGCGAGCCTCTCCAGGCTCAATTATTCTGAAGGGAGTATTCTTTCTACGAGCCTCTCCAGGCTCGATTATTCTGAAGGAGTATTATTTCTGCGAGCCTCTCCAGGCTCAATTATTCTGTCTGATCGGGAGAGTATTATTTAGGAAGCCTCTACAGGCTTAGCCTCACTCAATGCCTGAGTCGGAGAGCTACTTTCCACTGAGGAAGTCCGAAGTCCTTTGACTTGGATATATTACTTGGATGATCGTACTTCCTTTGGGAGATTTTGACGATCTTGCTTTGAAAGCTCTTGTTGGATATTGGCTTCATGAGCTGAGGTTCCCTTTGGGGAGTATTATTTCTGCGAGCCTCTCCAGGCTCGATTATTCTTTGATGTGGAGTATTATTTTGGCGAGCCTCTCCAGGCTCAATTATTCTGAATGAGTATTGTTTCGGCAAGCCTCTCCAGGCTCAGTTATTTCTGAGAGAGTATTATTTCAGTAAGCCTCTCCAGGCTCAGTTATTCTGATGAGAGTATTATTTCAGCAAGCCTCTCCAGGCTCAATTATTCTGTACAGTTGGGGGAGTATTATTTCTGCAAGCCTCTCCAGGCTTTAGTTATTCTGAAAAAGTATTATTTCAGCAAGCCTCTCCAGGCTCAATTATTCTGAGAGTATTATTTCGGCGAGCCTCTCCAGGCTCAGTTATTCTGAAAGATGTGAAATCTTTGTCTTTTTTGTCGACTTTTGACTTTTTCTGTATGTTTGCCTTTTTTGTCATTTTTTGGCTTTTTCTGTATTTTTGCCTTTTCTGTTGTTTTTCGGCTTTTTCTGTACAGAAATGTCTCAGTTATTTTGAGAGAGTATTATTTCGGCAAGCCTCTCCAGGCTCAGTTATTCTGTGGGAGTATTGTTTCGGCAAGCCTCTCCAGGCTCAGTTATTCTGAGAGTATTCTTTCGGCAAGCCTCTCCAGGCTCAATTATTCTGAGAGTATTCTTTCGGCAAGCCTCTCCAGGCTCAGTTATTCTGAGAGTATTCTTTCGGCAAGCCTCTCCAGGCTCAGTTATTCTGAGAGTATTCTTTCGGCAAGCCTCTCCAGGCTCAGTTATTCTGTGCAATCTTGTTTGTTGGATTTTCTATATCCTTGCCTTTTTTCATTTTCGGCTTTTGTTGACTGTTGTCATACACAAGCAATTTTCTATTTTTTTCTATTTTTATGCAATTGCCTCATGACGAGGTCTTTGAAAATTTCTTTATGGCCAATACGGCCGCATCCATTTCAGTACGCCCATGTTGAGTTGAAATTTTGTTCATAACCCTGATTTTAGCATGGGCGTACTGAACATGGTACGGGCGCATTGTTTTTTCTGAAATTTATATTTTTTATTATTTTTTGTTTTTTCAATAAACAGAGAATAAGTGATCTTCCAGTACACCTATCATCTGTATGCATGTATGCAGTGTGATGCACCTAATTCTATTTGATTCTTTTTTTTTCAAAAGAATTAACCGATGCGTTTTTGTGTTTGGATTTTGCCATTCCTCCAGACGGACTGTGCTCTGCCGATTTCTGTTACCGAGGAATGATGCATATTTGATTTTGGTGTCATCAACCAAATGATTCTTCCCTTTCTTTAGAAGATGTGTCAACCCTCCTATTGACCACTATATCTCCATGTTTCCACTAGATTATTCAAAAATCGTTGGGACAAGAGAGAAAAGAAGGAAAGGATATATTTTCAAAGGTTTGTGTTTTAGAGGGGATTATTTTATTTTTGAAAAATTGTTTTTTGTAAGAATGGCTGGCCATGGTAGGCTTATGTGTTTAGGCTTGTTCGATTAAACACTTATGAGTTTAAGCACATCTTTGTTATTAATGATTGTGTTTTGACAACTTGGATAGCTTTTCTTGAGCCCCTTGTTGAATTCAATTGATGGTACCATCATGGATTTATTTTGTTTTTTTCTTTTTTTGACGGCCCTAACTTTTGCCTAAAACACCCATTTGTGATGTCTTAGCGGGCTTTTGTTTTTGTTCATTATTTTGTAACCCTAATTTTTGCCTAGGTCACCCTTTTCGTGGGATTCCTAGCGGGTTTTTGTCTTCGTTTTGTAACCCTAACTTTTGCCTAGGTCACCCTTTTGTGGGATTCCTAGCGGGTCTTTTGCTCTTATTTTTGCGCAGTCCCCTTTTTGGGTTTCCTGCCGAGCTTATTATCTTTAGGATTTCTTTATCCATGATGGCACTTATTGAGGCCAAGAAAAGGTGCTCCAAGTTGACACACACACTTCCACATAAATGATGTGGGTTTATTATTATTAAGATGATTTTAACCTCATTCATGTTTATTCAAACAGGGTTAAAATAATGTGGTCTAGAATTTTATTGCAAGCGAGAAAAGAAGCAATAAAGAATTAATGAAGAATGATTTTATTATAATCATAATGGAAACATGTGCCCTATCAAGGCTCGGGGGTCGGGCTGTCCCCGAGGAGTGATCTCTAATAGTCACTGAGTCTATACATCCCTATCGGAAGGAGAAAAACATTTTGACGACGACGACCGGCCTTGACGCTTGTGAACCGGCCTTCCTAAAGATCTGGCTTAAAGAACGTCGAGAAGGATCTTGATTCCTCTTCGTTCTTTGATCTTTGTTAGGGTTGTATCCTAACCCTTGTTTCCCCGGATTATCCTTGATAATGGGTAGCTCCGGGATTCCTTGGGAGTCCTTGCCTAATCCTTGTCCTGGCAAGTATCCGTTCTTGGTGAGCATATGAGCTACCTTCTTCATTTCTCGGGGAAACGTTTCAACATTGGCAATTTCCAATGCTTGGAAGGCGGTTTCTAAAGCTTCCTCTGCTGCATCCACATATGGTATATTGGATGGCTTGCTGATGAGTATGTCATCTTCAGCTTGTACAGTCACCAGTTTGTCACCCACTATGAACTTGACTTTCTGGTGGAGCGTAGAAGGAATAGCTTTTGCATCATGAATCCAAGGTCGGCCAAGGAGACAGCTGTATGTTGGAGTAATGTCCATCACTTGAAATTCGACGTTGAAGATAGTGGGTCCAACTTGGATTGGAAGATTGATTTCTCCCACTACTTCTCTTTTAGATCCGTCAAAAGCTCGAACGATCATGTTGCTCGGGCGCATTTGGACTCCCTTGATTGCCACTTGCTCGAGAGTTCTTTTTGGCATCACGTTCAAGGAAGATCCATTATCTACCAAGACTTTTAGCGATGTGATACTCCTTGCACTTTATAGAGATGTGCAAGGGCTTGTTGTGGTTTGATCCCTCGGTGGGGATTTCTTCATCGATGAAGGTGAGGTGATCATTAGCCGTGATATGACTAACAATCCCCTCAAACTTGTCTTGGGAGATAGTGTGCGACACGTATGCCTCGTTCAAGACTTTCAACAGAGCTTGCCGATGCGGTTCGGAGCATAGGATCAACGACAACAGAGTAATCTTTGCTGGCGTCTTATGAAGTTGATCCATGATGGAATACTCGCTCTGTCGGATAAACTTTAACAGCTCGTCTGTCTCCTCCTCGGATTCTTTTTCCTCGGTTTTCTTTTCTTCTTTTTCTTTATTCTTGGGGGCTTTATCATGAAGATCTTCGGGAGTGTAGATCCTGCCACTCCTAGTCATGCCCCCAAGTCCAGCGATGTTGGAGGTATCGCTGTCGGCAGAAGAGTGGATGTCGTATATCCACGGCACAGCCTTATTTGATTTGCAAGGGAAAGGCTTTGGAACTGTGATCCTTAATGGTGTCGGACCTTCCCCTTTATTCGTCTTGATTACCAACAACGGAGTTGATGTGCGCTCGCTTGGCGCGGTTGTTGGCTTACACTTGATGACGAACGGCGTGCGATCCATTTTTGAACATACGCATCGATTTAATCCTTTCTTTTTATTTATGTTTATTAATGGAATACTAGGAGAGATGTATGAAATGAATAACTCCTAGATCCCTCCATGATCTATATGCATGAGATGATGATGTTGAATATGCATGCATTGTGTTTATTGAACTAAGCATTATCATGTTTTTAGGATTTTCCTAAGATGATGCATGATATTGCTTGGTTTGGGTAAATACATATTTTTCTTTTGAATATTTTGTATCTTTTTATATTTTTTGGGTGAAAAGGGAAACTACCTATATGAATGCAATGAAGGTAGATGTTAACACCATGTACTAGAAGATCTTTATTTCTATTTATTCTTTTTATTTAAAAAAGAATGTTGTATGTTTAAAAGGTGCAAATGTATGCTCATACAATGTCACATAGTCAATGCACAAACAATTCACTCATCCACGAACAGTCACGAGCGAATCACGAGGTGGGGGTCTCCTGCAGAAAAGTGCATATTCAAGGAGGATCTAACTGTTCTCACTTGGTCAAAGGCCCCCAAGGTGCCCCCATTATAGGGACCCAATTCCTCTCGTCGTAAGTCGATGGAAAGTTCCAACGCACTGTCGGACTCGAGTTCATGGTTATCACCTTGAGTGATGTTTTTCCGACAACGGTCTCATAGGCTCCTATAAACCCATCAACCGGCCGTACTAACATCCACTCCCTATGGATTACCACTCATGCCCCCGGGTATAGAGGGAACTGTTGTGTGCAAAGGTTTGTGTACAGTTTGTATTTCAAACAATTGCGGAATTTAAACAAACAACAGTTATTAAAGCCATGTAATAAAGCATGTTATAATACAAGCGAGGGGTAATGAAGTAATTTTAACTATTATTTGTTAAAAATAATCTGTCACTAAATGGGACTGACTCTCGAGGCTTCCCCAGTGGAGTCGCCATCTGTCGCCACCGGCCCGAACGGGCTTTCGGCATTCGCGAAGGATGGTTGGACTCGTTTATTTGTTTAAAAATGTGGATTGCTAGAATGACTTATTCTCAAACTGAGACCTCGTCAAACGAGCAATTTTATTAAAAGGTTCACCAATCCATATTAATCCCAAGCGGGACCCTCCATGGATTAGTGGTTTTCGCAAAAGGAGGGTTCGTGGAGTCGCCACCAATGTTTTACTCAAAACATTGGAAAAAGGGATAAGGCAATTGATTTTATAAATCAACTTTGGCCATTACAACCAGAGTCGGGTAAGGGAGTCGGTTACGCGTGGGGAAGGTGTTAGCACCCCACAGCGCCCCTTTCGGGTTCCCTATGACAGATTATTTCTAAAATAATAGCGTAAAATTACTAAATTACCCCTATTTATTATAAGCGATTATAAATTAACTATCTACATGATGACAGTTTAAATATGCACACAGAAAGCAGTAAAAGGAAGGATTTAAGAAGAAACCTCTTGAAGCGTGCTTTTATATATTGAGTAAAACTGGGAAGCTTTTTGGCGTTCCCTCGCTCTACAAGCTCGCTCGCTCTCTCCTATAAAATTTTGACTATGGAAATCCGGAGGATTTCCCTTCGACTAGGTTCGAATCTCCAAGTTAAGTGCTCGGAATTCCAGAACTTCGTCGGATCGACTCCCAGAGAGATTTCTAGGGCAGAACACTGCTCAAAAACCCCAGAATACTCAAGGAGGGAGTCAAAACTGAGTGTGAAAGTGTGGAATGACGTCCAATTGACGTCATATTTATAGGGAATAGGCGCAATACGGCCTACAGGAGCAATACGGCCGTATTGAAATTTTTGAACTTCAATACGGTCGTATTGAAGTTCAATACGGCCGTATTGAAGTTCAGAAATTTCAATACGGCCGTATTGAATTCAATACGGCTGTATTGAAGCTTCAATACGGCCGTATTGATTTCAGTACGGCCGTATTGAAGTTTCAGAAACTTCAATACGCCGTATTGAGTTCACTGTGGCCGTATTGAAGCTTCAATACGGCCGTATTGGGGTTCAGTACGGCCGTATTGGGCTTTTTCCCTCCACTTCTTTATTTTGAGCTATTCTAAGACCTCTAGACCTACAGAGAACCCTCCTAGGGCCTTCCAGGAGTCCTTCTGGCTGATCTTCCTTCAGTCTTCGAGAGTCTTCAAGCTTTATTTCCGACCCGGACAATTTTAGGGGTCTACAGGTACCCATATCCCGGGGCCTGCAATGGCTAAAAAGATCCTCAGGGCGGGATACTATTGGTCGACCATGGAAAGGGATTATTACCAGTACGTGCGAAAATGCCATAAATGTCAAGCATACGCCGACAACATTCATGTCCCACCAACTCCACTCAATGTATTGGCTTCACCTTGGCCATTCGCAATGTGGGGCATGGATGTTATTGGGCCCATCGAGCCGAAAGCATCCAATGGACATAGATTCATCCTTGTGGCCATTGACTACTTCACCAAATGGGTAGAAGCGGCATCGTATGCTCATGTGACCCGAAAGGTGGTAACATCCTTCATCAAGAAGAACATTATATGCAGATACGGTATTCCCGATAAAATCATCACTAATAATGGATCTAATTTGAACAACAAAATGGTGGAAGAACTGTGCCAAGAATTCAAGATCCAACACCACAACTCTTCCCCATATCGACCAAAGATGAATGGGGCAGTCGAGGCAGCCAATAAAAACATCAAGAAAATAGTGCAAAAGATGGTTGTCTCATTTAAAGACTGGCATGAGATGTTACCCTTCGCTCTTCATGGTTATAGGACTTCAGTACGCACATCTACAGGAGCTACTCCATTCTCCCTCGTCTATGGGATGGAGGCATCTCTACCTGTTGAAGTCGAGATACCTTCGCTAAGGGTAATCATGGAAGCAAAACTTTCCGAGGCAGAATGGGTTCAAAGCCGATACGACCAATTGAATCTTATCGAAGAGAAACGGCTGAACGCCATATGCCATGGTCAAGCCTATCAGAGGAAGATCAAAAAGGCTTTTGACAAGAAAGTCCACCCTCGAGTCTACCATGAGGGAGAGCTAGTAATGAAGAAATTGCTACCATCTCAAAAGGACAAAATCGGAAAGTGGGCCCCGAATTACGAAGGACCATACGTGGTAAAGCGAGCCTTCTCAAGAGGAGCATTGATCCTCACGGACATGGATGGAGAAGAACTTCGATACCCAATCAACGCTGACGTGGTAAAAAAGTACTATGCTTGAAGACGTTGCTTGCATAGTGTCGCCACCGGCCCGAAACGGGGCTTTCGGCATTCGCGAAGGATGGTTGGACTCTTTTATTGTTTTGAAAAGTATGGATTGCTAGAATGACTTATTCTCAAACTGAGACCTTGTCAAACGAGCAATTTTATTAAAAGGCTCACCAATCCATGTTAATCCCAAGCGGGACCCTCCATGGATTAGCGGTTTTCATAAAAAGGAAGGGTTCATGGAGTCGCCACCAATGTTTTACTCAAAACATTGGAAAAAGAAGTTTAAGGCAATTGATTTTATAAATCAACTTCGGCCATTACAACCAGAGTTGGGTAAGGGAGTCGGTTACGCATGGGGAAGGTGTTAGCACCCCACAGCGCCCCTTTCGGGTTCCCTATGACAGATTACTTTATAAATAACAGTGTAAAATTACTAAATTACCCCTATTTATTATAAACGATTATGAACAAGATATCTACATGGCGAATAAATTAGATATGCGATGCAACAATCAGAAAGCAGTAAAAGGAAGGATTTTGAAGAAGAAACCTTTGAAGCGTGCTTTTATATATATTTCGTAAAACTGGGAAGCTTTTTGGCGTTCCCTCGCTCTACAAGCCCGCTCGCTCCCTCCTATAAAATTTTGACTATGGAAATCCGGAGGATTTCCCTTCGACTAGGTTCGATCCTCAAGCAAAATGGCTCGGGGCTCAAGAACTTCGTCGGATCAACTCTCCGAGTGATTTCTAGGGCAGAACACTGCTCAAAAACCCCCGAATACTCAAGGAGAGGGTTGAAACTATGTTTCAAAAGTGTGGAATGACGTCCAATTGACGTCATATTTATAGGGAACAGGCCCAATACGGGCTACAGAATCAATACGGTCGTATTGAAATTTTTGAACTTCAATACGGCCGTATTGAGTTCAATACGGCCGTATTGAAATTTAGAAATTTCAATGTGCCCGTATTGAGTTCACTGCGGCTGTATTGAAGCTTCAATACGACCGTATTGATTTCAGTACGGCCGTATTGAAGTTTCAGAAACTTCAATACGTCGTATTGAGTTCACTGCGGCCATATTGAAGCTTCAATACGGCCGTATTAAGTTTAGTACGGCCGTATTGGGCTTCATTCCCTCCACTTCCTTATTTTAAGCTACTCTAAGACCTCTAGACCTACAGAGAACCCTCCTAGGGCCTTCCAGGAGTCCTTCTGGCTGATCTTCCTTCAATCTTCGAGAGTCTTCAAGCTTTATTTCCGACCCGGACAATTTTAGGGGTCTACAGCTGCCCCCCCTTTACTTAGTCAAACGGTCTTTTTGGTGTATCGATTGACAAGTAAAGGAGTTGACCCAATTGTCCGGGTAATACGCTAACCTTCTGACTTGTAGTGTCTTCCGGTGGAAAATTGTTGAGTAGCCTCTCCAGGTTGAGTATTAGTCGTCGCCTCTCCAGGCTCATGCATACCTCGGTGCTCTCGACAACTGGGTAGCTGAGTACTGCCTCTCCAGGCCTGTGCATACCTCGGTGCTCTCGACAACTGGGCAGCTGAGTATTGCCTCTCCAGGCTTGTGTATACCTCGGTGCTCTCGACAACTGGGTATCTGAGTATTGCCTCTCAGGCTTGTGCATACCTCGGTGCTCTCGACAACTGGGTAGCAGAGTATTGCCTCTCCAGGCTTGTGTATACCTCGGTGCTCTCGACAACTGGGTATCTGAGTATTGCCTCTCAGGCTTGTGCATACCTCGGTGCTCTCGACAACTGGGTAGCAGAGTATTGCCTCTCAGGCTTGTGTATACCTCGGTGCTCTCGACAACTGGGTATCTGAGTATTGCCTCTCAGGCTTGTGCATACCTCGGTGCTCTCGACAACTGGGTAGCAGAGTATTGCCTCTCAGGCTTGTGTATACCTCGGTGCTCTCGACAACTGGGTATCTGAGTATTGCCTCTCCAGGCTTGTGCATACCTCGGTGCTCTCGACAACTGGGTAGCTGAGTATTGCCTCTCTAGGCTTGTGCATACCTCGGTGCTCTCGACAACTGGGTAGCTGAGTATTGCCTTTTAGGCTTTGAGATGATTTTGTCTCCACAGTCCACGATGCTGCTTCGACGGTTTTTCTGATTTTGTGCCGCTGAGGGCTGGATAACGCAGGGATCCGTCTAGGGGATGTGTAGTCATTCATAGGTTCCTGTGCCCCAACTTGCATTGCATTGTTGGTACCCATTGAGGAATTTCTGTTTCCTTGGGGTGTAGACACAGATGCTCTTCTTGAATTGAGCGATACCTTATGTTTGGCTGACGTCCTTAGACGTTGGTGGAGTATCCCGGTTATCTTTATTCGGGTATCTCTTTTGGGTTTTCTGATTTTTGTCGCCTCTGTGCAGGCTGTTATCCGCTGGGGATTTTGTCGTTGATTTTGATTAGCCTCTTCTGTTAGGCGTATTAGCTTGACGTTCAATGATTGGCTAAAAAGCCAAATTCCGCTTGGGGAATTGTTATTGATTTTTTTCTTTTTTTGGGTTTTCCTTTTTGAAGGAGTGCCTCTTGTGTAGGCGACTGGGGATTTGAAGTTCAGTGTTCGGCTGAGTGCCAGATTCCGCTTGGGGAATACTTATTGATATTTTTGATTTTTCTCTTTTTGCAGGGATGCCTCTGAGTAGGCGATTGGGGAATGAGGGATCTTATGTATCCCAGAGTATTATTTAGGAAGCCTCTGCAGGCTTAGCCTCACTCAACACTTGAGTTGGAGAGCTATCTTCACTGAGGAAGTTTAAGTCCTTTGACTTGGATATTCTGCTTGGGAGATCGTACTTCCATTGGGAATTTTGTCGATCTTGCTTTGATAGCTCTCGTTGGGGATTTGTTCTGAGTGCGAGCTGAGGTTTCTCTGGGGAGTATTATTTCTGCGAGCCTCTCCAGGCTCATTTATTCTGTACAGTCGGGGAGTATTATTTCTGCAAGCCTCTCCAGGCTTAGTTATTCTGAAAGAGTATTATTTCGGCGAGCCTCTCCAGGCTCGTTTATTCTGTGGGAGTATTATTTCGGCAAGCCTCTCCAGGCTCAATTATTCTGTATGAGTATTGTTTCGACAAGCCTCTCCAGGCTCAATTATTCTGTATGAGTATTGTTTCGGCAAGCCTCTCCAGGCTCAATTATTCTGTATGAGTATTGTTTCGGCAAGCCTCTCCAGGCTCAGTTATTTTGTATGAGTATTATTTCGGCAAGCCTCTCCAGGCTCTGTTATTCTGTATGATGCGGAGTTTTTGTCTTTTTTGTCGACTTTTGACTTTTTCTGTATTTTTGCCTTTTTGTCGTTTTTTTGGCCTTTTCTGTTGACTGCTGTCATACACAAGCAATTTTCTATTTTTTTATTTTATGCAATTGCCTCATGATAAGGTCTTTGAATGTGCAACTAATGTGTGTGTGATGCACAAATGCAAGTTTTTATTTTTGCTCATTTATTTAGAAAAGTGAGTGGCTCTCCCTATCCTCTTTTTCTTGGAGGAATCGACGTGAGGGAATATTTTTGTGAGCCTTTTATGCAGGAGATTACGGATTTTATAGGAACCCCTCCAATTTTCTTTATTTGACCGATTATTAAGAGAGTTTCGTACAATTTTTGAAACATCAATTTAGAGGCATAATCACATGGTCAAGAGAGAAAAGAAACAAATGGATATTTTATTAATATTCACAAGTGTTTTTACAGAAAGATATACAGAAGGAAGTTTCTGAAGAATGGCTGGCCAGGGTAGGCTATATACATTGGGCTTAACAATTATATCTGTAATTGTTGCTCTTTACGTTCCCCTAATTGCTTCGGCCTGAGCCAGGAGTGTAGATGCTGCAAGATGCTTGCTTCTAGAAGATAATCACTTGAATCGCCTTTCGGTTTTCGATTCAAGCGATCGTTGCTTGCTTTGCTTTTACATCCTATTCTTTTGCCCCTAACTTTTGCCTAGGACGTATCCTAGCGGGGATAATTTTGCCTTTGTTTTGCCTAGTACCCTTGTACTGGCGGGCTTTTATTTCTCCCTAATTTTTGCCTAGGACGCCCTTTTTGGGTTTTCATCCTAGCGGGCTTATGCAAGCAACGTCTTCAAGCATAGTACTTCTTTACCACGTCAGTGTTGACTGGGTATCGAAGTTCTTCTCCATTCGTGTCTGTGAGGATTAATGCTCCTGCTGAGAAGACTCGTTTTATCACTTATGGTCCTCCGTGATTTGGGGCACACTTTCCGATTTTGTCCTTTTGAGTTGGTAGTAATTTCTTCATTACCAACTCTCCCTCATGGTAGACTCGAGGGTGGACTTTCTTGTCAAGAGCCTTTTTGATCTTCCTCTGATAGGCTTGACCATGGCATATGGCGTTCAGCCATTTCTCTTGGATAAGGTTCAACCGGTTGTATCGGCTTCGAACCCTTTCTGCCTCGGAAAGTTTTGCTTCCATGATTACCCTTATATAAGGTTTTTCGACTTCGACGGGTAGAACTGCCTCCTGAAGTCCTATAACCATGAAGAGCAAAGGGTAATATCTCGTGTCAGTCTTTAAATGAGACAACCATCTTTTGCACTATTTTCTTGATGTTCTTTTTGGTTGCCTCGACTGCCCCATTCATCTTTGGCCGATATGGGGAAGAGTTGTGGTGTTGGATCTTGAATTCTTGGCTCAGTTCTTCCACCATTTTATTATTCAGATTAGATCCATTATCAGTGATGATTTATTTCTCCATGCTTCCACTAGATTATCCTAAAATCTTTTGGGACAAGAGAGAAAAGAAAAGAAAGATATTTTTATTCTGAAGTTTGTGTTTTAGAGGGGATTTATTTTTCAAAAATGGTTTTTGTAAGAATGGTTAGCCGAGGTAGGCTTATGTGTTTAGGCTTGTTTGATTAAACACTTATGAAGTTAAGAAAATCTTTGTTTATTGACGTTGTGATTTTGACAACTTGGATAGCTTCTCTTGAACCTTTCTTTTTGAATTCGGTTCGTGGTACCATCATGGATTTCTTTTGTTTTTTGATTGTCCTTATTTTTGCCTAAAACACCCTTTCGTGGTATTTTAGCGGACTTTTGTTTTTGTTTATTTTTGTAACCCTAACTTTTGCCTAGGTCACCCTTTCGTGGGATTCCTAGCGGGTCTTTGCTCTTATTTTTGCGCAGTCCCCTTTTTGGGTTTCCTGCCGAGCTTCTTTTATTTTGAAAGATTTCTTTTTACCCATGATGGCACTTGTCGAGGCCAAGGGAAGGTGCTCCAAGTCGTCACACACACCTCCACATGAAAATGATGTGGGTTTATTATTATTAAGATGATTTTAACCTCATTCATGTTTATTCAAACAGGGTTAAAAATGATGTGGTTTAGAATTTTATTATAAGCAAGAAAAGAAGCAATGAAGAATGATTTTATTATAATCATAGTGGAAACATGTGTCCTTATTTCATCACTGATATGGGTCCCAATATTGACCTCTTTTATTTCTCGGCCCTGCCCCAAATTCATGGTCTCCAATTTCTCTTGACACGATTGGAGTAGACGAGTTTCTTGATCTAGCAGTCTTTGCAGATCCGGAGAGATGGTCTCCTCATCACTGTCCAACTCAACCCATTCATCCTCAACTTTTGGATCCCGGTCAGAGCGAACAATTACAGACATAATTATTTTATTGGTTCTGTTTAGGTTTAGAATTATTAATGTTAATGAGGAAAGAGAGAAAAGAACAAAAGAGAGAATGATATGTGAAAAATGCCTCTTTATTGATATGTATTAAAACTGTACCAAAAACCCTTATTTACATGAAAAGGTCCTCATGATCTCGGGTACTGATCATGAGTCCCTAAAAGAAAAAAGTGGAGGGACCCTATCATGGCTTGTTATTCTCTCTAATCCTGCTTTGGCCGAGGATTCTTGCTCACGTCGGGCGCTATCGAATCAAAAGTGATCCACCCGGCATCAATAAGGTCTTGGACCTTATATTTGAGAGCTCTGCAGTTCTCCGTTGAATGCCCCGATGCCCCCGAATGGTATAAACATTTGTCTTGTGGTTTGTACCAACTGGGATGAGGTGGATCAATCTTCTTTAGTGGAACGTAAGCTAGAAGACGTGCTTCCACTAGCTTCGGCAGGATGTCGCTATATGTGGTCGGAA
Organism: Cajanus cajan; assembly: GCF_000230855.2. NCBI lineage: Eukaryota > Viridiplantae > Streptophyta > Magnoliopsida > Fabales > Fabaceae > Cajanus > Cajanus cajan. The sequence goes on along the minus strand of NC_138521.1, from coordinate 33,689,093 downwards.
GTTTATCAAACTTCTTCACAGGTTTGAATTGCGATCTTCCTGACTTCGAAGTGGAAGAAGACGAAGAGATGGTTATGGCACTGACTTCTCTCTCCTTCTTCTTCTCAAAGGTCTTCTTAGCTTTAAATGATTGGGAAGGTTTAGCTAGCTTCCCGCTTTTCAGCTCTTGTTCCACTCTTCCTCCAACATGATGGGACTCATGGTCACTGTGCTCAGCCCCTTGTATGTTGTGGTGACGCATGAGTTCCATCATTTGTGCCATTTGCTCTTTGAGCTGTGAGAGCTCGGCTGTAAGCTCCTTATTTCGTTCCTCCAACGCGTCCATTTTCTTGTTGAGCTGAGAGAGCTCGGTTGTGAGCTTCTTATTTTGCTCCCCCAGCGCTTCCATTTTCTTGATTTTCTGCGCGCGCGTGAGGACAGAGAGATGACCAGCCACTTTCTAAAATGAATGTTTATTCTAATTAGCTTATTTATGATATGAATACACTCTTGATGTGAGCTTGATAACCCTCCATTTTTAAGGCGCTGCCTTTTTAAGATGAAGGTTTATCACCCTCCCTAGCCTATGATCTCTCCCCAACGGAGAATCTCAATAGTCATGGGTCCCTTTTACTCACATCGAGAGGGTATTGGTGAACCTAAAATGCATGGTCTATGAGGATGCATGATGTCTTATTGGTAATGATGTACATGCTCCTCACTTTTATTATATTTCCTCACATGGTCTTTCCTCTCATGTCATGGTATTTTCATGCATGGGGATTATTCTTTAGACCTTATCACGAGGTTTATTATTAATGCACAAACAATTGCACATAAGCATTTACACAAACAATTCACTCATCCACGAACAGTCACGAGCGAATCACGAGGTAGGGGTATCCTGCAGAAAGGTGCATATTCAAGGTAGGTTCTAACTGTTCTCACTAGTCCAAGGCCCCCAAGGTGCCCCCATTATAGGGACCCAATTCCTCTCATCGTAGGTCGATGGAAAGCTCCAACGCACCGTCGGACTCAAGTTCATGGTTATCACCTTGAGTGATGTTTTCCGACAACGGTCTACGGGCACCTATAGACCCATTCGACAACCGGCCGTACTAACATCCACTCCCTATGGTTAATCACTCATGCCCCCGGGTATAGAGGGAACTGTTGTGTGCAAAGGTTTGTGTACAGTTTGTATTTCAAACAATTGCGGAATTTAAACATACAACAGTTATTTAAAGCCATATAATAAATTATGTTATCATACAAGCAAGGGGTAACGAAGTAATTTTTAACTATTATTTGTTAAAAACAATCTGTCACTAAATGGGACTGACTCTCGAAGCTTCCCCAGTGGAGTCGCCATCTGTCGCCACCGGCCCGAAACGGGGCTTTCGGCATTCGCGAAGGATGGTTGGACTCTTTTATTGTTTTGAAAAGTATGGATTGCTAGAATGACTTATTCTCAAACTGAGACCTTGTCAAACGAGCAATTTTATTAAAAGGCTCACCAATCCATGTTAATCCCAAGCGGGACCCTCCATGGATTAGCGGTTTTCATAAAAAGGAAGGGTTCATGGAGTCGCCACCAATGTTTTACTCAAAACATTGGAAAAAGAAGTTTAAGGCAATTGATTTTATAAATCAACTTCGGCCATTACAACCAGAGTTGGGTAAGGGAGTCGGTTACGCGTGGGGAAGGTGTTAGCACCCCACAGCGCCCCTTTCGGGTTCCCTATGACAGATTACTTTATAAATAACAGTGTAAAATTACTAAATTACCCCTATTTATTATAAACGATTATGAACAAGATATCTACATGGCGAATAAATTAGATATGCGATGCAACAATCAGAAAGCAGTAAAAGGAAGGATTTTGAAGAAGAAACCTTTGAAACGTGCTTTTATATATATTTCGTAAAACTGGGAAGCTTTTTGGCGTTCCCTCGCTCTACAAGCCCGCTCGCTCCCTCCTATAAAATTTTGACTATGGAAATCCGGAGGATTTCCCTTCGACTAGGTTCGATCCTCAAGCAAAATGGCTCGGGGCTCAAGAACTTCGTCGGATCAACTCTCCGAGTGATTTCTAGGGCAGAACACTGCTCAAAAACCCCCGAATACTCAAGGAGAGGGTTGAAACTATGTTCAAAAGTGTGGAATGACGTCCAATTGACGTCATATTTATAGGGAACAGGCCCAATACGGGCTACAGAATCAATACGGTCGTATTGAAATTTTTGAACTTCAATACGGCCGTATTGAGTTCAATACGGCCGTATTGAAATTCAGAAATTTCAATGCGCCTGTATTGAGTTCACTGCGGCTGTATTGAAGCTTCAATACGGCCGTATTGATTTCAGTACGGCCGTATTGAAGTTTCAGAAACTTCAATACGCCGTATTGAGTTCACTGCGGCCATATTGAAGCTTCAATACGGCCGTATTAAGTTTAGTACGGCCGTATTGGGCTTCATTCCCTCCACTTCCTTATTTTAAGCTACTCTAAGACCTCTAGACCTACAGAGAACCCTCCTAGGGCCTTCCAGGAGTCCTTCTGGCTGATCTTCCTTCAATCTTCGAGAGTCTTCAAGCTTTATTTCCGACCCGGACAATTTTAGGGGTCTACACATAGGCCCGCTAGGATGAAAACTCGAAAAGGGCGTCCTAGGCAAAAGTTAGGGCAAAATAAAAAGCCCGCCAGTACAAGAGTACTAGGCAAAACAAAGGCGAATTTATCCCCGCTAGGATACGTCCTAGGCAAAAATTAGGGGCAAAAAAATAAGATACAAAAACAAAGCAAGCAACGATCACTTGAATCGAAAAACGAAAGGCGGTTCAGGTGATTATCTTCTAGAAGCAAGCGTCTTGCAGTATCTACACTCCTGGCTCAGGCATCTCACCCGAAGCAATTAGGGGAACGTAAGAGCAACGATTACAGATATAATTGTTAAGCCTGATGTATATAAGCCTACCCTGGCCAGCCATTCTTCAGAAATTCCTTTTGTATATCTTTCTGTAAAACCATTTGTGAATATCAATAAAATATCTATTCATTTCTCTTCTCTCTTGACCATGTGATTATGCCTCTAAATTGGTGTTTCTAAAAAATTGTACGAAATTCCTTTAATAATCGGTCAATAAAGAAAGTTGGAGGGGTTCCTATAAAATCCGTAATCTCCTGCATAAAAGGCTCACAAAAATATTCCCTCGCGTCGACGACAGAAATTCCTCCAAGAAGAGGAGGATAGGGAGAGCCATTCATTTTTCTAAAAACATTAACAAAATGATTAAACTTGCATTTGTGCATCACACACACATTAGTTGCACATTCAAAGACCTTATCATGAGGCAGTCGCATAAAAATAGAAAAATAGGAAAAATTTGTTGTGTATGACAGCAGCCAACAGAAAAAGCCGAAATCAACGAAAAAAGGCAAAATTCAGAAAATCCAACAAATATACAGAATAATTGAGCCTGGAGAGGCTTGCCGAAATAATACTCCCCAGAGACATCTCAGCTTGCACTCTTGGGCTGAATTCCCAGTGAAAGCTATCAGAGCAAGATCAGCAAGATTCCCCAATGGAAGCATGATCGTCCAAACAAAATATCCAAGTCAAAGGACTTAGACTTCCTCAGTGGAAGATAGCTTTCCAACTCAAGCGACGAGTGAAGCTAAGCCTGAAGAGGCCTTCTAAATAATACTCTGGGATACACAAGATCCTCAATCCCCATTCGCCTACTCAGAGGCACTCCTCCAAAAAAGGAAAATCCAAAAAGATCAATACCCATTCCCCAAGCGGAATTCGGTATTCAACCAAACACCGAACGTCAAGATAATCCGCCTAACAGAAGAGGCCAATCAAAATCAGACGACAGAATCCCCCAGCGGATAACAGCCTACACAGAGGCAACAAAATCAGAAAATCAAAAGAGTCACCCGAATAAGGATAACCGGGATACTCCACCACCGTCGAAAGGACGTCAGCCAACCATAAGGCACCGCTCACATCAGAAAGAGCATCTTTGTGTCTGCATCCCCAAGGAATCAGAATTTCCCCAGTGGGCACCAACTACGCAATAGAGAGTTGGGACACAAGAACCTATGAGTAACTGCACATCCCCTAGACGGATCCCTGCGTTATCCAGCCCTCAGCGGCATCAAAATCAAAAACAACCGTCGAAGCAGCATCGTGGACTGTGGAGACAAAATCATCACAATAGAATCCCCCAGCGGATAACAGCCTACGCAGAGGCAATAAAACCAGAAAATCAAAAAGAGTCACCCGAATAAGGATAACCGGGATACTCCACCAACGTCGAAAGGACGTCAGCCAATCATAAGGCATCGCTCACCTCAAAAGGAGCATCTTTGTGTCTGCACCCCCAAGGAATCAGAAATTCCCCAGTGGGCACCAACTACGCAATGGAAAGTTGGGACACAAGAACCTATGAGTAACTGCACATCCCCTAGACGGATCCCTGCGTTATCCAGCCCTCATTGGCACAAAAATCAAAAACAATCGTCGAAGCAGCATCGTGGACTGTGGAGACAAAATCATCACAAATCCCTGGAGAGGGCAAACTCACACTGCCAACGTCGTCAGAAACACGGAGGCAGACCCTGGGGAGGGCAAACCGCAGACCCTGGAGAGGGCAAACTCAGCTATCAAGGTTGTCAGAAACACCGAGACAGAGCCTGGAGAGGCGGTACTTAGCTACCCCGTCATCAGAAACATGGAGGTATGCAACCCTGGGGAGGGCAAACCGCAGACCCTGGAGAGGGCAAACTCAGCTGCCAAGGTTGTCAGAAACACCGAGGCAGAGCCTGGAGAGGCGGTACTCAGCTACCCCGTCGTCAGAAACAACGGAGGTATGCAACTGCCAATGTCGTCAGAAACACAGAGGCAGAGCCTGGAGAGGCGGTACTCAGCCACCAACGTCGTCAGAAACACGGAGTTGTGCAACTGCTAACGTCGTCAGAAACACGGAGGCAGAGCCTGGAGAGGCGGTACTCAGCTACCGAGGTTGTCAAAAACACCGAGGTATGCACGAGCCTGGAGAGGCGACGACTAATACTCAACCTGGAGAGGCTACTCAACAATTTTCCACCGGAAGACACTACAAGTCGGAAGGATGGCTTATTCCCCGGACAATTGGGTCAACTCCTTTACTTGTCAACCGGTACACCAAAAAGCCGTTTGACTAAGTAAAGGGGGGGCAGCTGTAGACCCCTAAAATTGTCCGGGTCGGAAATAAGACTCGAAGACTCTCGAAGACCGAAGGAAAGTCAGCCGAAAGGACTCCTGGAAGACCCTGGAAGACCCTAGGATGATTCTTCATAGGTTTAGAAGTCTTAGAGTAGCTTAAAATAAGGATGTGGGAGGATTGGAGCTCAATACGGCCTCCTAGAAGTTCAGTACGGCCGTAATGAACAATTTGAACTACAATACGGCCGTACTGAAACCAATACGGCCGTACTGAAGTTTTTGAACTTCAGTACGGCCGTACTGAATTCAATACGGCCGTACTGTAGTTCAAAACTTCAGTACGGGCCGTATTGATGTCAGAGGCCGTACTGCGCCTCACTCCTATATATAGGACGTCATTTGGACGTCATTCCACACATTTGGACACTTTTTCCATACTTTTGGACCCTCTTGCTGAGTATTCTGGGGTTTTTGAGCAGTGTTCTGCCCTAGAAGTCTCTCCGAGAGCCAATCCGACAAAGTTCTTGAGTTCTGAGCATTTAGCTTGAGGATTCGAACTAGTCGAAGGGAAATCTTTTTGATTTCCATAGTAAAAATTAATCTTTAGGGAAGGAGCGAGCAAGCGTGTAGTGGGAAGGAGCGCCAAAAAGCCTCCTAACGTCTGTTTGAATATATAAAAGCACGCTTCAAAGGTTTCTTTTTCAAATCCTTCCTTTTATTGCTTTCTGATTGTTGCATTGCATTTTTCATCATGTAGATATCTCATTTATAGTCGTTTCTAATAAATAGGGGTAATTTAGTAATTTTACACTGTTATTTATAAAATAATCCGTCATAGGGAACCCGAAAGGGGCGTTGTGGGGTGCTAACACCTTCCTCGCACGTAACCGACTCCCTTACCCGACTCTGGTTGTAATGGCCAAGGTTGATTTGCGAAAATCAATTGCCTTATCCCTTTTTCCAATGTTTTGAGTAAAACATTGGTGGCGACTCCAAGAACCCTTCTTTTTGCAAAAACCACTAATCCATGGAGGGTCCCGCTTGGGATTAACATGGATTGGTGAATCATTTAATAAAATTGTTAGTTCGATGAGGTCTCAGTTTGAGAATAAGTCGTTCTAACAATCCATCATTTTTCAAAACTTAAAAAGAGTCCAACCATCGTCGCGAATGCCAAGGTTCGTTTCGGCGGGTGGCGACAGTATGTCAACCACTTTCTATATTTAATACCCTCATGCCCCCGAGTGTAGGGGGAACTGTTGTGGGCAAAGGTTTGTGTACAATTTTTATTCCAAACATGTGCGGAATTTAAATAAACAAACAGATACCAAAGCTAAATAAAGAAAACAAACAAGGTAAAGGGGAAAAATATTTAAATTATTTATTCTTATTTTATTAACTTAATCATTTATTTGGGCCTGACCATCTTAAAACGTCCACAGTGGAGTCGCCATCTGTCGCAACCTGAAAATTTCTGATCTCGCGACATATGGTTTAGACATCCTTCTAAAAGTCTCATTAATTAAAGAATGCTCGGACACTAGACTAATCCTTAATTAATGATTTTTAAAAATAGGTTCATGGAGTCGCCACCAATAGTTTACTCAAAACATTGGAAAAAGAAAAGGTTTTTTAAAGATCCAACTATGGCCTTGATAACCAAAATTGGGTTCAGGGGTCGGTTACGTGTAGGGAAGGTATTAAGCACCCCTACAGCGCCCTCAATCGGTACCCTATGATGAAGTTAACATGATAAGAATTAATAAATTAAATCCCCTTTATTAATATTTATTTACATGCTTAAAATATAAATTAAGCGATTAACCCTAAAATATCTACATTATGACGTTTATTATAACAAAAAAGAGATAAAGATGAGAAATAAAAGGAAGAGAAGAAGATTGGATGAAATACCTCTTGAACAAGCTTTATTGAATCTTCAAATATAGAAAAGGTGCTTTGTGACGACCTTTCACACTACAGTATGCCTCACAGATCTCAAGAAATACAATAGGAAGGAGAGAGAATATAGAGATGCAACACAAATCTCAAGAAATATAATAGAAGGGAGAGAGATAGAGAATTTTCGTGCTCAACGGAGTCTTATTCAAAATTTCTCTGGCCACCCTGAGAATTGTGCTCGAAGCTTCTATTTATAGGAATCAGAAGGGGTCAGAACGACCTGTTCCGGATTCGAAATGGCCCGGCCCAATCGTTATGTGCAAATTTTGAACCCTAGAACGGCCTGTTCTGAAAAAGGAACGGCCCGTTCCAAAGTAGAAATTAATACGAATTTTCCTTTTCCAGAACGGCCCGTTCCAAATTTTCCTTGTTTGGAACGACCCGTTCTGGTATTGGAACGGCCCGTTCCACCCAAAATATTTAGGTGTTTTTAGTTACGTTGGAACGACCTGTTCTGATATTGGAACGGCCCATTCCGGGGTTCAGAACAGCCCGTTCCGTGGTTCAGAACGGCCTGTTCCGGGGTTCAGAACAGCCTGTTTTGATTTTGGAACGGCCCGTTCCGGGTTACTAAAACCACCTTATTTGGCCTTTAGGCCTTCTGATGTCCTGTCTTGTTGTTTGACTGCTTTGGAAGCTCCTTCCCTTCATAACGGAGGTCCATTTCTTTGTTTGTGTAGCCCCGGACGAAATTGGGTGTCTACATCAGGACACGTGAATAGTAGGAGTAAAATGGGAATTTCCATGACAACTCAGAAAGCATCAAAACTAATGCACCAATATCATCCTAAAATCATTAGAAACTACCACAAAAAAAATTTGAGAGCAAAATTCAAAGCCTAACTATATGAACCATCTATGAAAAGTTTGGAAAACTAGGGAAATAAAACTTCAAAATTAGAAGAAAAAAATAGTAAACAGCCTTTTTTTGAAAATCTAGCTGGGGCCTGTAACGACCCACCTTAGGTCACCACACCAACAAATACCAATCACACTAGAGTGTAAATATAAAATAACGTATAAATGGTTTTCATCATATAAAACATAAATTTATAAAAGTCATCATCAGTAAGGTTATACAGTCCTCCAAAAATAATATAATTATAACATCATGAAAGTATCAAAATAAGACACCCTAGGTGTTGGTCAAGCTCTAAGTCTAGCCACTTCTCAAATCAGCTACCCAAAAAGACTCCTTGCCATCGCAAAGCTTCACACCTGATCTACTCCCCCACATAGTGAGATCATCACAGTCCACATCATGAAAATATAAGGGTTAGCACATATAAAACCAACCATAGTACAATAAAATGAAATATCATTAGACTAGATATTCATCAACAATATGTATCCATACCAAGGGAATGACAACATTATAACAAGTCATTTCCATGCCAAATATAAACCAATCCAAAATTCAATGTATACACATCCATGCCAATGCATACATATTCTATGATAATAAAGAATCCATAATCAATGTATACAATCCATACCAAATGCATACATATTCCACATCCAAACCAAAGTCACACCACTGTATAATCCCATGAAGTAGCCAACACATCCAAACCAAATGTTGACCTCAACACATCCAAACCAAGTGTTGAATTCGTGAACATGTCACCTGCCCATGTCACACACCTAACCTCTCATGGAAAATATACAGTTAGGTTACGTCGTCACGTAACCCTGGTGATCGTGGCCACTTCATCCATCGGTATGACTCGGCCTTGCCCCCATATCGGTAGCAAATAGAATACTTAGACGAGTACTTCAGAATCCACCTAATATCTGAAGTGGTTTATTATATTGATGGCTTCCTCCTTCCATGATGGATGTAGAGTATGAAGGGGGAAGACCTTGCCCTTGATCTAGGCTCACAAAAGGGTAGACAAAAGGTGACTTATGATGGGAAAAGGAAGATGGGCGTGAAGTAGGTTTAGGGTGGCGGAAATGTTTAGGTGAATGGTGTTTGGTTGCTCAAGGTTGGCTCACTCCAAGTATAGGTGGAGGCCACTCTAGGGTTTCACTCTCCAAGGGTGGAGAATGAAGGAGGCTAGCCGAAGTTAACCTAGTGACTAAGGAAGAGATGTTGAGGCATAAAAGCTCACTCAATATCATATAATCCAAAGTATTTACAAGTGGTGGGGTGTTGGGTATTTATAGGAGGGGAGGCATCTAGGGTTGCATTTGGGACATGCATGGCCGAAATTCATAAGGCAAATGCACTCCAAATGACATGCCAAATGAACCCTAGATGCTACTTGGTGACCAAGTTTGGAATCTATGGGTCTAGATTGGCTACATCAAGGTGCATGATATGATCATGCAACCTTTACCCTCCACTTGGGCCTAAGCCTTTCTATCACCAAAAATAGATCCAAAACTCACCGAAAATAGGCGTCACCTCCTAATGTGATACCCTAGCCCAAATTAGAAACCTAATCTCCTAAAGCACCCCATAATACAAGGGTAAAATGGGAAATACAAAGAAATAAATCCTATGACTAAAATACCCCAAAATACAAGGGTAAAAATGGAAAATATAATAAATCCTAAATTAATGAGGCTTAGGAGAGCACTAATACTCTATGATCATGAGGAGAGTGTCCCTTGGTGTGTGAACTCCCTCCTCCTCTTCAACTCTCCTAGCCATGGACCTAGTGATGGGGCCCACATGTGTCTTCAAGGATGGTCCTCCATCATCCCCTCCTTCTTGAGAAGCATCTGTCCTCAGATTAGATTCTTCATCCAAATCCTCAGCTCCTAAAAATGGTGTGAGATCACAAACATTAAAAGATGAGCTAGTGCCATAATCAGAAGGAAGGTCTAATTTATATGCATTGTCGTTTATTTTGTGAAGGACTTGGAATGGTCCATCTCCCCTAGGGTTTAGTTTTGACATCCTTTGAGTAGGAAATCTATCCTTCCTCAAATGAAGCCAAACCCAATCCCCAACTTCAAAAGTAAGTTTCTTTCTTCCTTTGTTGTTGTATTTGGCATATTTTTGAGTTTGTTGTTCAATTTGACTCTTGATCTTTTCATGTTATTTTTTGATGAAATCCGCCCTAGATACTCCTTCTTTGTGAAACAAGGAAGGGGTATTAGGGAGGGGTAAAAGATCAAGAGGAGTGATTGGGTTAAAGCCATAGACAACTTCAAAGGGGGAAAGATTAGTAGTCTTATGGACTACTCTATTGTATGCAAATTCTAAATGGGGGAGACAATCATCCCAAGTTTTCTTATTTCCTTTGAGGAGTACCCTCAACAAAGTGGATAGGGACCTATTTACTACTTCGGTTTGGCCATCGGTTTGAGGATGACAAGTAGTAGAATAGAGGAGCTTAGTTCCTAGTTTTTCCCATAAAACTTTCCAAAAATGACTAAGGAACTTAGCATCCCTATCGGACACAATTGTTTTGGGTAGACCATGCAAACGGACCACTTCCCTAAAGAAAAGTTTAGCTATATAGCTAGCATCATCCACTTTGTGGCATGGTATAAAATGAGCCATTTTGCTAAAACGGTCCACTACCACAAAGATGGAGTCAAATCCCCTTTGAGTCCTTGGAAGCCCAAGCACAAAGTCCATGCTAATATCTACCCAAGGGGAGCTAGCTATAGGAAGGGGGGTATAGAGTCCATGAGGCATTACTCTTGATTTAGCTTTCAAACAAGTAATGCATTTGGAGCAATGCCTTTGGACATCTATTCTCATGTGGGGCCAATAAATTTTAGCTTTCAAGAAACTTAGGGTTTTATCAACCCCAAAATGGCCCATGAGACCGCCTTCATGACTCTCTTTGACCAAAAGTTTTCTAATGGATCCTTGGGGTATGCAAAGTTTGCCCATTCTAAAAAGATACCCCCCAAGAAGATAGAATCCATCAAAAGGCTTTTGGAGACATTTGGCATAAGTGGCTTGGAAGTCTAAATCAAGCTCATACAATTCCTTTAGATCATCAAAGCCAAGTATTTGTGTTCCTAAGGTGGAGAGCAAAGTGTGCCTCCTTGAAAGAGCATCGGCTACCACATTGCTCTTTCCCTTCTTATATTTGATGATGTAGGGGAATTGTTCAAGATATTCCACCCACTTTGCATGCCTTTTATTCAACTTCCCTTGCCCTCTAAGATACTTGAGTGACTCATGGTCGGTGTGAATAACAAATTCTTTAGTCACCAAGTAGTGCTCCCAAACTTGGAGAGCTCTTAGGAGGGCATAGAGTTCCTTGTCATAGGTGGGATAATTCAAGGTGGCCCCATGAAGTTTTTCACTAAAGTAAGCAATGGGGTGACCTCCTTGAAGTAACACAACACCTATGCCCAAACCGGATGCATCACATTCTAGCTCAAAGGTTTGATCAAAATTTGGTAGAGCTAGAATGGGTGTATTGGTGAGTTTCTCTTTTAGGTTTTTAAATGCTTTTTCTTGGGCTTCACCCCAAAGGAAGGGCACATCCTTCTTAACAAGCTCGTTAAGAGGGGATGCAAGTGTGGAGAAGTCTTTTACAAACCTTCTATAGAAGCTAGCTAAGCCATGAAAACTTCTAACTTCTCCAACACTTTTTGGGGTGGGCCATTTGATGGAGAAGACTAGGAGAAGTGGACGTTGCTCTCCTCCTTGAATTCGCCAATGCTAGGATCTTCTTCAAAGAGATTGGATTCCACTTAGATGTACACTTAAGGAAGAATGATTTTCGGACTTGTGGTTCCTAAGCTATGGAGGGAAGTATCCAAGCTCAAGAAACAATGGACTACTCACTTCAAAGAGAAGGAAAGAATGGAACTCTCCTAGGGTTTTGAGGTGAGAAGCTAGAAGACTTTGAGGAAGAAACTCGGCCAATGGCACTCAAATTTCAATATGAATCAAAGTGAGTACAATAGGTGAAGGAGGGAACATATATGCATCCGAAAATATGAATACACTTGGCGCCACATGAGTGGTCACCATTGTAGACCCCTAAAATTGTCCGGGTCGGAAATAAGACTCGAAGACTCTCAAAGATCGAAGGAAAGTCAGCCAGAAGGACTCCTAGAAGACCATAGGATGACTATCTGTAGGTTTAGAGGTCTTAGAGTAGCCAAAAATAAGAAAGTGGGAGGTTTGGAGCTCAATACGGCCTCCTTGGAGTTCAGTACAGCCGTACTGCACATTTTGAACTACAATACGGCCGCACTGAACTCAATACGGCCGTATTGAAGTTTCTGAACTTCAATACGGCTGCATTGAATTCAATACGGCTGCACTGAACTTCAATACGGCTGCATTGAATTCAATACGGCTGCACTGAACTTCAATACGGCTGCACTGAACTTCAATACGGCCGTATTGAGGTTTTTTGAACTTCAATACGGCCGTATTGAATTCAATACGGCCGTATTGTAGTTCAAAACTTCAATACGGACCGTATTGACCCCCAGAGGCCGTATTGAGCCTCATCCCTATAAATATGACGTCAATTGGACGTCATTCTACACTTTTGGACTGAGTTTTAACCCTCTTCTTGAGTATTCTGGGTTTTTTTGAGCAGTGCTCTGCCTAGAAATCACTCGGAGAGTTGATCCGACGAAGTTTTTGAGTTCTGAGCATTTTGCTTGAGTCTCGAACTAAGTCGAAGGGAAATCCATCGGATTTCCAAGTCAAAAATTATTTTATAGGAGGGAGCGAGCGATTTTGTAGAGGGAGGGAACGCCAAAACGCTTCCCAATTTCTGTCAAGATATATAAGAAAGCACGCTTCAAAGGTTTATCTCTTTAAAGTCCCTTCTTTTACCGCTTTCTGTTTGTACATATTTAAACTGTCATCATGTAGATAGTTAATTTATAATTGCTTAGAATTGTCGCCACCGGCCCGAAACGGGCTTTCGGCATTCGCGAAGGATGGTTGGACTCGTTTATTTGTTTAAAAATAGTGGATTGCTAGAATGACTTATTCTCAAACTGAGACCTCGTCAAACGAGCAATTTTATTAAAAGGCTCACTAATCCATATTAATCCCAAGCGGGACCCTCCATGGATTAGTGGTTTTCACAAAAGGAGGGTTCGTGGAGTCGCCACCAATGTTTTACTCAAAACATTGGAAAAAGGGATAAGGCAATTGATTTAAAAATCAACTTTGGCCACTACAACCAGAGTTGGGTAAGGGAGTCGGTTACGCGTGGGGAAGGTGTTAGCACCCCACAGCGCCCCTTTCGGGTTCCCTATGACAGATTATTTTCTAAAATAACAGCGTAAAATTACTAAATTACCCCTATTTATTCTAAACAATTATGAATTGACTATCTACATGATGACAGTTTAAATATACACACAGAAAGCAGTAAAAGGAAGGATTGAAAGGAAACCTCTTGAAGCGTGCTTTTATATATTGCAAAGAACTGGGAAGCGTTTTGGCGTTCCCACGCTCTACAAGCCCGCTCCTCGCTCTCCTAGAACAAAATTTTAACTAAGGGAATCAAAAAGATTTCCCCTCGACTAGGTTCGATCCTCAAGCAAAATGGCTCGGGGCTCAAGAACTTCGTCGGATCAACTCTCCGAGTGATTTCTAGGGCAGAACACTGCTCAAAAAACCCCAGAATACTCAAGGAGAGGGTTCAAACTATGTTGAAAAGTGTGGTAGGACGTCCAAATGGCCTCCTATTTATAGGAATGGGCCTCAATACGGCCTACAGGGGCAATACGGCCGTATTGAAATTTTTGAACTTCAATACGGTCGTATTGAAGTTCAATACGGCCGTATTGAAGTTCAGAAATTTCAATACGGCCGTATTGAATTCAATACGGCTGTATTGAAGCTTCAATACGGCCGTATTGATTTCAGTACGGCCGTATTGAAGTTTCAGAAACTTCAATACGCCGTATTGAGTTCACTGTGGCCATATTGAAGCTTCAATACGGCCGTATTGGGGTTCAGTACGGCCGTATTGGGCTTTTTCCCTCCACTTCTTTATTTTGAGCTATTCTAAGACCTCTAGACCTACAGAGAACCCTCCTAGGGCCTTCGAGGAGTCCTTCTGGCTGATTATCCTTCAGTCTTCGAGAGTCTTCAAGCTTTATTTCCGACCCGGACAATTTTAGGGGTCTACAGCTGCCCCCCCTTTACTTAGTCAAACGGTCTTTTGGTGTACCGGCTGACAAGTAAAGGAGTTGACCCAATTGTCCGGGTGATGTGCCGACCTTCTGACTTGTAATGTCTTCCGGTGGAAAATTGTTGAGTAGCCTCTCCAGGTTGTTGCATACCTTGGCGCTTCTGACAACCTCGGTAGCTAAGTTTAACACCAACGTGCCTCTGACGACGCTGATGGCTGAGTATTGTCTCTCCAGACCTTGAGTATTGTCTCTCCAGACCTCGAGTACTGTCTCTCCAGACTTTGTTTGAGTATTGTCTCTCCAGACTTTATTTGAGTATCGTCTCTCCAGACTCTGAGTACTGTCTCTCCAGACTTCGAGTACTGTCTCTCCAGACTTCGAGTACTGTCTCTCCAGACTTTGTTTGAGTACTGTCTCTCCAGACCTTGTTTGAGTATTGTCTCTCCAGACCTTGTTTGAGTATTGTCTCTCCAGACCTTGTTTGAGTATTGTCTCTCCAGACTTTGTTTGAGTATTGTCTCTCCAGACCTTGTTTGAGTATTGTCTCTCCAGACCTTGTTTGAGTATTGTCTCTCCAGACCTTGTTTGAGTACCGTCTCTCCAGACTTCGTTTGAGTATCGTCTCTCCAGACTTTGCCTCTCAAAGATGAGGTAGTTGAGTATAGTTTGTCTCCACAGTCCACAATGCTGCTTCGACGGTTTGTTTTTCTGATTTTGTGCCGCTGAGGGCTGGATAACGCAGGGATCCGTCTAGGGGATGTGCAGTCATTCATAGGTTCTTGTGTCCCAACTTGCATTGCTTAGTTGGTACCCATGGGAATTTTTGACTCCTTGGGGTGTAGACACAGATGCTCTCTGAGTTGAGCGATGCCTTATGTTTGGCTGACGTCCTTTTGACGTGAGTGGAGTATCCCGGTTATCCTTATTCGGGTGTCTCTCTTTGATTTTCTGATTGTGTTGCCTCTGTGTAGGCTGTTATCCACTGGGGGATTTTGTCGTTGATTTTGATTAGCCTCTTCTGTTAGGCGTATCGGCTTGACGTTCGATGTTTGGCTAAGAGCCGGATTCCACTTGGGGAATACTTATTGATATTTTTGATTTTCTTCTCCTTTTTGCAGGGATGCCTCTTGAGTAGGCGATTGGGGATTTGGGGATCTTATTGTGTCCCAGAGTATTATTTAGGAAGCCTCTACAGGCTTAGCCTCGCTCAGTGCTTTGAGTCGGAGAGCTATCTTCCACCGAGGAAGTGTTAAGTCCTTTGACTTGTATATACTGTTTGGATGATCGCACTTCCATTGGGGATTGCGTCGATTTTGCTTTGATAGCTCTCGCTGGGGATTTTTCCGTGAGCTTGAGCTGAGGTTCCCTCTGGGGAGTATTATTTCTGCGAGCCTCTCCAGGCTCAGTTATTCTGCATACTGTGGAGGATATGGAGTATTATTTTGGTAAGCCTCTCCAGGCTTAGTTATTTGGTACAGATTGTTTGTTGGATTTTCTATATCCTTGCCTTTTTTATTTTCGGCTTTTTCTGTATTTTGCCTTTTCTTCTGATTTTGGCTTTTTCTGTATTTTGCCTTTTTTATGTTTTTGGCTTTTGCTGTACAGAAATTAAAAGTGTTAAAGAAATTAGATTTATGAGAGAGTATTATTTCGGCAAGCCTCTCCAGGCTCAGTTATTTTGTAGGAGTATTATTTCGGCAAGCCTCTCCAGGCTCAATTATTCTGTGGGAGTATTGTTTCGGCAAGCCTCTCCAGGCTCAATTATTCTGTACGAGTATTATTTCGGCAAGCCTCTCCAGGCTCAATTATTCTGAGAGTATTATTTCGGCGAGCCTCTCCAGGCTCAGTTATTTTGAGAGAGTATTATTTCGGCGAGCCTCTCCAGGCTCAGTTATTTTGAGAGTATTCTTTCGGCAAGCCTCTCCAGGCTCAGTTATTCTGTATGATGCTGTTGATTTTCTGAATCTTTGTATTTTGCTTGCTGCTGTCATACACAAGCAATTTTCTATTTTTCTATTTTATGCGGTTGCCTCATGATAAGGTCTTTGAATGTGCAACTAATGTGTGTGTGATGCACAAATGCAATATAATTTTTTACTTTTGTTCATTTATTTAGAAAAGTGAGTGGCTCTCCCTATCCTCTTCTTCTTGGAGGACTTTCTGTCATTGACGCGAGGGAGTATTTTTGTGAGCCTTTATGCAGGAGATTATGGATTTTACAGGAACCCCTCCAATTTTCTTTTATTGACCGATTATTAATGGAATTTCGTACAATTTTATGAAAAACCAATTCAGAGGCATAATCACATGGTCAAGAAAGAAAAGAAACAAATGGATATTTTTATTGATATTCACAAGTGTTTTTACAGAAAGATATACAGAAGGAAATTTCTGAAGAATGGCTGGCCAGGGTAGGCTATATACATTGGGCTTAACAATTATATCTGTAATTGTTGCTCTTTACGTTCCCCTAATTGCTTCGGCCTGAGCCAGGAGTGTAG
This sequence comes from Cajanus cajan, assembly GCF_000230855.2. NCBI lineage: Eukaryota > Viridiplantae > Streptophyta > Magnoliopsida > Fabales > Fabaceae > Cajanus > Cajanus cajan. Next base: position 33,672,346 of record NC_138521.1, on the reverse strand, counting down.
ATGCTGCAAGATGCTTGCTTCTAGAAGATAATCACTTGAACCGCCTTTCGGTTTTCGGTTTAAGCGATCGTTGCTTGCTTTGCTTTTACATCTTATTCTTTTGCCCCTAACTTTTGCTTAGGACGTATCCTAACGGGGTAAATTTGCCTTTGTTTTGCCTAGTACCCTTGTACTGGCAGGCTTTTTATTTTGCCCTAACTTTTGCCTAGGACGCCCTTTTGTGGGATTCCTAGCGGGTCTTTTTATCTTTAGGATTTCTTTATCCATGATGGCACTTATTGAGGCCAAGAAAAGGTGCTCCAAGTTGACACACACACTTCCACATAAAAATGATGTGGGTTTATTATTATTAAGATGATTTTAACCTCATTCATGTTTATTCAAACAGGGTTAAAAAAAATGTGGTTTAGAATTTTATTATAAGCAAGAAAAGAAGCAATGAGAAAGAATGATTTTATTATAATCATAGTGGAAGCATGTGTCCTTATTTCATCACTGATATGGGTCCCAATGTTGACCTCTTTTATCTTTCGGCCATGCCCCAAATTCACGGTTTCGAATTTCTCTTGACGAGCTTCTTGATCTAGCAATCTTTGCAGATCCGGAGAAGTGGTTTCCTCATCACTGTCCAACTCAACCCTTTCACCTTCGGATCCCGGTCAGAGCGAACAATTACAGACATAATTATTTTATTGGTTCTGTTTAGGTTTAGAATTATTAATATTGATGAGGAAAGAGAGAAAAGAACAAAAGAGAGAGTGATGTGTGAAATGCCTCTTTATTGATATATGTAAAATGTACAAAAACCCTTATTTACATGAAAAGGTTCTCATGATCTCGGGTACTGATCATGAGTCCCTAAAAGAGAAATATGAAGGGGCCCTATCGTGGCTTGTTCTTCTCTCTATTCCTGCTTTGGCCGAAGATTCTTGCTCACGTCGGGCGCTGTTGAATCAAAAGTGATCCACCCGGCATCAATAAGGCTTTGGACCTTATATTTGAGAGCTCTACAGTTCTCCGTTGAATGCCCCGATGCCCCCGAGTGGTATAGGCATTTATCTTGTGGTTTGTACCACTCGGGATAAGGTGGATCAATCTTCTTTAGTGGAACGTAAGCTAGAAGACGTGCTTCCAATAGCTTCGGCAGGAGGTCGCTATATGTGGTCGGAAGTTTATCAAACTTCTTCACAGGGTTGAATTGCGACTTTCCTGACTTCGAAGTGGAAGAAGATGAGGAAATGGTTATAGCATTGACTCCTCCTTCCCTCTTCTTCCCAAAGGTCTTCTTAGCTTTAAATGATTGGGAAGGTTTAACTAGCTTCCCACTTTTCAGCTCTTGTTCCACTTTTCCTTCAACATGATGGGACTCATGGTCACTGTGCTCAGCCCCTTGTATGTTGTGGTGACTCATGAGTTCCATCATTTGCGCCATTTGCTCTTTGAGCTGTGAGAGCTCGGCTGTAAGCTCCTTATTTCGTTCCTCCAACGCGTCCATTTTCTTGTTGAGCTGAGAGAGCTCGGTTGTGAGCTTCTTATTTTGTTCCTCTAGCACTTCCATTTTCTTGATTTTCTTTGCGCGTGTGAGGACAGAGAGATGACCAGCCACTTTCTAAAATGAATGTTTATTCTAATTAGCTTATTTATGATATGAATACACTCTTGATGTGAGCTTGATAATCTTTCATCTTTGAGGCGCTGCCTTTTTAAGATGAAAGTTTATCACCCTCCCTAGGCTATTATCTCTCCACAACGGAGAATCTCAATAGTCACGGGTCTCTTTTACTCACATCGAGAGGGTATTAGTGAACCTATAAATGATGATGAGGATGCATGAGGTATTATTGATAATGATGCCTATGCTCCTTACTTTTATTATATTTTCACACATTGGTTTTTCCTCTCATGTCATGACATTTTCATGCATGGGGATTATTCTTAGACCTTATCACGAGGTTTATTATTAATGCACAAACAATTGCACATAAGCATTTACACAAACAATTCACTCATCCACGAACAGTCACGAGCGAATCACGAGGTAGGGGTCTCCTGCAGAAAAGTGCATATTCAAGGAGGATCTAACTGTTCTCACTTGGTCAAAGGCCCCCAAGGTGCCCCCATTATAGGGACCCAATTCCTCTCGTCGTGGGTCGATGGAAAGTTCCAACGCACCGTCGGACTTAAGTTCATGGTTATCGCCTTGAGTGATGCTTTCCGACAACGGTCTACGGGCACCTATAGACCCATTCGACAACCGGCCGTACTAACATCCACTCCCTATGGTTAATCACTCATGCCCCCGGGTATAGAGGGAACTGTTGTGTGCAAAGGTTTGTGTGCAGTTTTTATTTCAAACAATTGCGGAATTTAAACATACAACAGTTATTTAAAGCCATATAATAAAACATATTATAATACAAGCAAGGGGTAATAAAGTAATTTTGACTATTATTTGTTAAAAATAATCTGTCACTAAATGGGACTGACTCTCGAGGCTTCCCCAGCAGAGTCGCCATCTGTCGCCACCGGCCCGAAACGGGCTTTCGGCATTCGCGAAGGATGGTTGGACTCGTTTATTTGTTTAAAAATAGTGGATTGCTAGAATGACTTATTCTCAAACTGAGACCTCGTCAAACGAGCAATTTTATTAAAAGGCTCACTAATCCATATTAATCCCAAGCGGGACCCTCCATGGATTAGTGGTTTTCACAAAAGGAGGGTTCGTGGAGTCGCCACCAATGTTTTACTCAAAACATTGGAAAAAGGGATAAGGCAATTGATTTAAAAATCAACTTTGGCCACTACAACCAGAGTTGGGTAAGGGAGTCGGTTACGCGTGGGGAAGGTGTTAGCACCCCACAGCGCCCCTTTCGGGTTCCCTATGACAGATTATTTTCTAAAATAACAGCGTAAAATTACTAAATTACCCCTATTTATTCTAAACAATTATGAATTGACTATCTACATGATGACAGTTTAAATATACACACAGAAAGCAGTAAAAGGAAGGATTGAAAGGAAACCTCTTGAAGCGTGCTTTTATATATTGCAAAGAACTGGGAAGCGTTTTGGCGTTCCCACGCTCTACAAGCCCGCTCCTCGCTCTCCTAGAACAAAATTTTAACTAAGGGAATCAAAAAGATTTCCCCTCGACTAGGTTCGATCCTCAAGCAAAATGGCTCGGGGCTCAAGAACTTCGTCGGATCAACTCTCCGAGTGATTTCTAGGGCAGAACACTGCTCAAAAACCCCAGAATACTCAAGGAGAGGGTTCAAACTATGTTGAAAAGTGTGGTAGGACGTCCAAATGGCCTCCTATTTATAGGAATGGGCCTCAATACGGCCTACAGGGGCAATACGGCCGTATTGAAATTTTTGAACTTCAATACGGTCGTATTGAAGTTCAATACGGCCGTATTGAAGTTCAGAAATTTCAATACGGCCGTATTGAATTCAATACGGCTGTATTGAAGCTTCAATACGGCCGTATTGATTTCAGTACGGCCGTATTGAAGTTTCAGAAACTTCAATACGCCGTATTGAGTTCACTGTGGCCATATTGAAGCTTCAATACGGCCGTATTGGGGTTCAGTACGGCCGTATTGGGCTTTTTCCCTCCACTTCTTTATTTTGAGCTATTCTAAGACCTCTAGACCTACAGAGAACCCTCCTAGGGCCTTCGAGGAGTCCTTCTGGCTGATTATCCTTCAGTCTTCGAGAGTCTTCAAGCTTTATTTCCGACCCGGACAATTTTAGGGGTCTACAAGAATAAATAGGGGTAATTTAGTAATTTCGCACTATTATTTTTAAATAATCTGTCATAGGGAACCCGAAAGGGGCGCTGTGGGGTGCTAACACCTTCCCCACGCGTAACCGACTCCCTTACCCGACTCTGGTTGTAATGGCCGAAGTCGATTTTTGAATCGATTGCCTTAAACCTCTTTTTCCAATGTTTTGAGTAAAACATTGGTGGCGACTCCATGAACCCTTCCTTTTTATGAAAACCGCTAATCCATGGAGGGTCCCGCTTGGGATTAACATGGATTGGTGAGCCTTTTAATAAAATTTCTCGTTTGACGAGGTCTCAGTTTGAGAATAAGTCATTCTAGCAATCCATATTTTTTTTAAACAAACAAAAGAGTCCAACCATCCTTCGCGAATGCCGAAAGCCCGTTTCGGGCCGGTGGCGACAGATGGCGACTCCACTGGGGAAGCCTCGAGAGTCAGTCCCATTTAGTGACAGATTATTTTTAACAAATAATAGTTAAAATTACTTCATTACCCCTTGCTTGTATGATAACATGTTTATCTATTTGGCTTTAATAATTGTTGTATGTTTAAATTTTCGCAATTGTTTGAAATAAAAACTGCACACGAACCTTTGCACACAACAGTTCCCTCTATACCCGGGGGCATGAGTGGTAAGCCATAGGGAGTGGATGTTAGTACGGCCGGTTGTCGAATGGGTCTATAGGTGCCCGTAGACCGTTGTCGGAAAGCATCACTCAAGGTGATAACCATGAACTCGAGTCCGACAGTGCGTTGGAGCTTTCCATCGACTTACGACGAGAGGAATTGGGTCCCTATAATGGGGGCACCTTGGGGGCCTCAGACCGGTGAGAACAGTTAGAACCACCTTGAATATGCACCTTTCTGCAGGAAACCCCTACCTCGTGATTCGCTCGTGACTGTTCGTGGATGAGTGAATTGTTTGTGTAAATGCTTATGTGCAATTGTTTGTGCATTAATAAAAAACCTCGTGATAAGGTCTAAAGAATAATCCCCATGCATGAAAATGTCATGACATGAGAGGAAAAACCAATGTGTGAAAATATAATAAAAGTAAGGAGCATAGGCATCATTATCAATAATACCTCATGCATCCTCATCATCATTTATAGGTTCACTAATACCCTCTCGATGTGAGTGAAAGAAACCCGTGACTATTGAGATTCTCCGTTGTGGAGAGGTCATAGGCTAGGGAGGGTGATAAACTTTCATCTTAAAAAGGCAGCGCCTTAAAGATGACAGATTATCAAGCTCACATCAAGAGTGTATTCATATCATAAATAAGCTAATTAGAATAAACATTCATTTTAGAAAGTGGCTGGTCATCTCTCTGTCCTCACGCGCGTGCAGAAAATCAAGAAAATGGAAGCGCTGGAAGAGCAAAATAAGAAGCTCACAACCGAGCTCTCTCAGCTCAAAGAACAGATGGCGCAAATGATGGAGCTCATGCGTCACCACAATATGCATGGATCACACCACAATGACCATGAGTCCCATCATGGAGAGGAGGAAGAGCACGAGGAAGAGCCTCCACACGCTATACCTATAGGGGCTAGAATTGTAATCAAAGAGCCCGAGGTTTCAAAAGAACAATTCCACGCCCTAGAGGATCGGTTGAGGGCTATGGAGGGGCATGACTTCGATATTAAAGATGCCGCCGACATGTGTTTAGTGAGGGACATCCAATTCCCTCCTAAATTTAAAGTGCCGGATTTCCCAAAGTACGTGGGATCGACTTGCCCTAAGAGTCATCTCACCATGTACTGTCGAAAGATGGCTGCATATGCCACAAACGAAAAGCTCTTGATCCACTGCTTCCAAGAGAGCTTGGCTGATACCGCGCTCAACTGGTATATGCAGCTAGATGGAAATCTAGTACACACATGGAGGCAGTTGGCCGACGCCTTTCTCAAGCGCTACAAATACAACATCGACCTAACACCCGATAGGTCAGATCTTCAAGCCTTGAGTAAAAAGAACGATGAATCCTTCAAGGCGTACGCCCAACGTTGGAGGGAGTTGGCGGCACAGATAGAGCCCCCGCTGTCGGATAAGGAGACGGTGTCCTTGTTCATCAATTCGTTGACTGGTCCCTATTATGACAAAATGATAGGGAACACGACAACACTCTTCTCGGACATCATCACCATTGGAGAAAGGGTGGAGCAAGGACTCAAAAGTGGGAAGCTGGCTAAGCCTTCCCAACCATATGAAGCTAAGAAGGCCTTCGGGAAGAAGAAAGAAGGAGGAGTCAACGCTATAACCATTTCTTCATCTTCTTCCACTTCGAAGTCAGGAAAGTCGCAGTATAACCCTGTGAGGAAGCTTGATAAACTTCCGACCACATATAGCGACCTCCTGCCGAAGTTAGTAGAAGCTCATCTTCTAGCTTACATTCCACCAAGGAAGATGGATCCACCTTATCCCGAGTGGTACAAACCACAAGATAAATGCCTATACCACTCGGGGGCACCAGGACATTCAACGGAGAACTGTAGGGCTCTCAAACACAAGGTCCAAGACCTTATTGATGCCGGGTGGGTCACCTTCGATTCGACAGCACCCGACGTGAGCAAGAATCCTCTACCAAAGCAGGAGTAGAGAATGACAAGCCACAATAGGGCCCCTCCGTATTTTTCTTTTCTTTTAGGGACTCGTGATCAGTACCCGAGATCATGAGAACCTTTTCATGTAAATAAGGGTCTTTGTACAAATTTTAATACATATCAATAAAGAGGCATTTTCCACACATTATTCTCTCATTTGTTCTTTTCTCTCTTTCTCTCATTAATATTAATAAATTCTAAACCTAAACAGAACCAATAAAACAATTATGTCTGTGATTGTTCGCTCCGACCGGGATCCGAAAGTTGAGGATGAATGGGTTGAGTTGGACAGTGATGAGGAGACCATTTCTCCGGACTTGCAAAGACTGCTAGATCAAGAGGCTCGTCTACTCCAACCGCATCAAGAAAAATTGGAGACCGTGAATTTGGGGCAAGGCCAAGAAATAAAAGAGGTCAATATTGGAACCCATATCAGTGATGAAATAAGGGAGCAATTGATCCAGTTGTTAAAGGAATACAAAGATGTATTTGCATGGTCGTACCATGATATGCCCGGTTTGGACTCTAATATCGTCGAGCACAAATTACCACTGAAAGAAGGGTTTCGACCCGTCAAACAAAAGCTCCGACGAGTCAAGCCCGAATGGTCTTTAAAGATCAAGGAGGAGGTAGAAAAACAATTAGACGCGGGGTTCCTGATTGTATCCCAGTATCCCGAATGGCTGGCTAACATAGTGCCGGTCATTAAAAAGAATGGAAAGGTTAGAGTTTGTGTTGACTATAGGGATCTTAATCGTGCTAGTCCAAAGGACGATTTTCCCTTACCACACATCGATACATTGGTGGATCATACAGCCACAAACACACTCTATTCCTTCATGGATGGGTACTCTGGGTACAACCAAATCAAGATGAATGTGGAAGACCGCGAGAAGACTTCCTTCATTACACCCTGGGGTACTTTTTGCTACAGGGTAATGCCTTTTGGACTCAAGAATGCGGGTGCCACCTATCAACGAGCGATGGTGACGTTATTCCACGATATGATCCACAAAGAAATTGAAGTATATGTGGATGACATGATCGCAAAGTCAAAAGATGAGATGGACCATGTCCAATATTTGAGAAAATTATTCAATCGGCTTCGCAAGTATCAGCTTAAGCTAAATCCGGCTAAGTGTACTTTCGGAGTCCGGTCGGGTAAGCTTCTCGGGTTCATCGTCAGTGAAAAAGGCATAGAGGTGGACCCCGATAAAGTAAAGGCAATAATGGAAATGCCTACTCCTAAAACTGAGAAAGAAATTAGAGGATTCCTCTGCAGGGTGAACTACGTTGCAAGGTTCATCGCACAGTTGACTGACACGTGCAAACCGATATTCAGGCTGTTGCGTAAAAATCATTCTGAATCATGGGATGAAAATTGTCAACAAGCTTTTGATAAGATCAAACAGTGCTTGGCCAATCCACCGGTATTGGTGCCACCTGTCGAGGGAAGACCATTAATCCTCTACTTGACGGTGCTTGATGAGTCTATGGGGGCTGTGCTGGGACAACAAGATGAAACAGGAAAGAAAGAACAAGCCATCTACTACCTGAGCAAGAAATTTCTTGATTATGAAACCCGCTATACGCCGCTAGAAAAAACATGCCGCGCGTTAGCGTGGGCAACACAACGGCTCAGGCAGTATATGATAAGGCATACTACTTGTTTGGTTTCCAAAATGGATCCAATCAAGTACGTGTTCGACAAACCAATAATCACTGGGAAGATTTCCCGATGGCAAGTACAGTTATCAGAATTTGACATAATACATGTCACACAAAAGGCCATCAAGGGCAGCACCCTAGCTGATTACCTAGCACATGGGCCGACCAACGACTACCAATCCCTTCAGGATGATTTCCCCGATGAGCATATAATGCATCTACAACATGAAGAGCTTAAAGATGATGCATGGACCATGTATTTTGATGGAGCCTCCAACATGCTTGGACGAGGGATTGGCACAGTGCTAATCTCTCCACAAGGAAAACACATTCCCATAACGGCAAGACTCAACTTCGATTGTACAAACAATATGGCAGAATACGAGGCTTGCGCGTTGGGAATCCAAGCAGCCATCAACAATGGTATCCTAAAGCTCAAAGTGTTTGGTGATTCGGCCCTAGTCATCTACCAATTACGAGGTGAATGGGAAGTCCGAAATCCCAAATTGATACCATATGTTGAGCACATCAAAGATTTGACACAACTCTTCCAAAGTGTCGTCTTTGAATACATTCCAAGGGAGGAAAATCAGTTTGCCGACGCTCTTGCTACACTATCATCAATGTTCGCCTTGGATAATGAGCATGAAATGCCCATCATCAATATCCAGAGACATGATAAGCAAGCGTTTTGCCTTCTGATAGACGAAGTAGTTGATGATCATCCATGGTTCCATGACATCAAGCAATATTTGACAAAAGGGGAATATCCTGATATGGCCAGTGATAATGACAAGAAGCATATCCGAAGAAGGGCCATGGGATTTTTGCTAGTCGGCGAAACCCTCTACAAGAAAAATTATGACTCGGTCTTGTTAAGATGTGTAGACCAAGTCGAAGCTCAAAACATGATCAAAGAAGTTCATGAGGGGGTTTTCGGTACCCACATTCCCGGGCCAGCAATGGCTAAAAAGATCCTCAGGGCGGGATATTATTGGTCGACCATGGAAAAGGATTGTTACCAATATGTGCGAAAATGCCATAAATGTCAAGCATACGCCGACAATATTCATATCCCACCAACCCCACTCAACGTATTGGCTTCGCCTTGGCCATTCTCAATGTGGGGCATGGATGTTATTGGACCCATTGAGCCGAAAGCATCCAACGGGCACAGATTCATCCTTGTGGCCATTGACTATTTCACCAAATGGGTAGTGTAGACCCCTAAAATTGTCCGGGACGGAAATAAAGCTTGAAGACTCTCAAAGACTGAAGGAAGATCAGCCAGAAGGACTCCTGGAAGGCCCTAGGAGGGTTCTCTGTAGGTCTAGAGGTCTTAGGATAGCTCAAAAATAAGGAAGTGGAGGGAATGAAGCCCAATACGGCCGTACTGAACTTAATACGGCCGTATTGAAGCTTCAATACGACCGTAGTGAACTCAATACGGCGTATTGAAGTTTCTGAAACTTCAATACGGTCGTACTGAAGTCAATACGACCGTATTGACACTTCAATACAACCGCAGCGAACTCAATACGGGCGCATTGAAATTTCTGAATTTCAATACGACCGTATTGAACTTCAATACGACCGTATTGAAGTTCAAAAATTTCAATACGGCCGTATTGCCCCTGTAGGCCATATTGCGCCTATTCCCTATAAATATGACGTCAATTGGACGTCATTCCACACTTTTTGAGATAGTTTCAACCCTCTCCTTGAGTATTCTGGGGTTTTTGAGCAGTGTTCTGCCCTAGAAATCACTCGGAGAGTTGATCCGACGAAGTTCTTGAGCCCCGAGTCATTTTGCTTGAGGATCGAACCTAGTCGAGGGGAAATCTTTTTGATTCCCTTAGTTAAAATTTTGTTCTAGGAGAGCGAGGAGCGGGCTTGTAGAGCGAGGGAACGCCAAAACGCTTCCCAGTTCTTTGCAATATATAAAAGCACGCTTCAAGAGGTTTCCCTTCAATCCTTCCTTTTACTGCTTTCTGTGTGCATATTTAAACTGTCATCATGTAGATAGTCAATTTATAATTGCTTAGAATAAATAGGGGTAATTTAGTAATTTTATACTGTTCTTTTAAAAATAATCTGTCATAGGGAACCCAAAAGGGGCGCCGTGGGGTGCTAACACCTTCCCCACGCGTAACCGACTCCCTTACCCAACTCTGGTTGTAGTGGCCAAAGTTGATTTTTAAATCAATTGCCTTATCCCTTTTTCCAATGTTTTGAGTAAAACATTGGTGGCGACTCCACGAACCCTCCTTTTATGAAAACCACTAATCCATGGAGGGTCCCGCTTGGGATTAATATGGATTAGTGAGCCTTTTAATAAAATTGCTCGTTTGACGAGGTCTCAGTTTGAGAATAAGTCATTCTAGCAATCCACATTTTTAAAACAAATAACGAGTCCAACCATCCTTCGCGAATGCCGAAAGCCCGTTTCGGGCCGGTGGCGACAGATGGCGACTCCGCTGGGGACGCCTCGAGAGTCAGTCCCATTTAGTGACAGATTATTTTTAACAAATAATAGTTAAAATTACTTTATTACCCCTCACTTGTATGATAACATGTTTATCTATTTGGCTTTAATAATTGTTGTATGTTTAATTTTCCGCAATTGTTTGAAATAAAAACTGCACACAAACCTTTGCACACAACAGTTCCCTCTATACCCGGGGGCATGAGTGGTAATCCATAGGGAGTGGATGTTAGTACGGCCGGTTGATGGGTTTATAGGAGCCTATGAGACCGTTGTCGGAAAACATCACTCAAGGTGATAACCATGAACTTGAGTCCGACGGTGCGTTGGAGCTTTCCATCGACCTACGACAAGAGGAATTGGGTCCCTATAATGGGGGCACCTTGGGGGCCTTTGACCAAGTGAGAACAGTTAGATCCTCCTTGAATATGCACTTTTCTGCAGGAGACCCCTACCTCGTAATTTGCTCGTGACTGTTCGTGGATGAGTGAATTGTTTGTGCATTGACTATGTGACATTGTATGAGCATACATTTGCATTTGTTAAACAAACAACATCCCTATTCTATTTAAATAAAAAGAATAAATAGAAATAAAGATCTTCTAATACATGGTGTTAACATCTACCTTCATTTGCATTCATATAGGTAGTTTCCCTTTTCACCCAAAAAAATACAAAAATATATAAAATATTCAAAAGAAAAATATATATTTATCCCAAACCAAGCAATATCATGCATCATATTAGGAAAATCCCGAAAACATGATAATGCTTAGTTCAAATAAACACTATGCATGCATATTCATCTTCATCATCTCATATCATGCATTGTATTGTAGATTATGGAGAGATCTAGGGAGGTGCATGGGCAGTTGAAGAAAGTGGACTTCTTATTGTACCATGCCGAGAGGTTGGATCACCTCTGTACCTTGATGCCACGAGAGGCTCGTTTGGAATTTGAGAAATCCTATGGACGAGTTCTCGACTTGATGAAGATCTGTGTAGATCCAGCCTTTCTGAGAGCCTTGGTCCATTTTTTGGAGTCTCGAGCTGCACTGTTTCGAGTTCCCCCAGTTTGACCTAGTTCCTACTCTCGAGGAGTACGAGCTCATGCTACGATGGCCCAAATCAGCTGGGGTCTATATCTTTCATGATAACCATGTGGCCGTGGAGAGAGTTGCCACTCAGGTCAAATTACCATCACGATCGGCTGCCTTAGTGGGGAACGGCAGTATTAAAGGTTGGAAGCTTGCTATGATTGAAGACCACCTTTCTTCCTTGGCTGGTGAGGGAGATTGGTTAGCTTTCAACAAGACTCTAGCGTTAGCTGTATTTGGGATGATCCTTTTCCCCTTTTACGCTAACACAGTGGACCATGCTGCAATGGACGCTTTCTTCGCTTGGGACGTGCACATGAAGAGTCCCGTGCCTGCCATTCTTGCCGACACCTTGCTGTCTGTTCATCTATCACAACAGAAGCAAGGAAAAATCATCCGATGTTGCACCTCCTTGCTGTATGTATGGGGCATTACACACTTCTATGCCTCTAGTCATATGGGGACCTTGCCCGATCCATTGAGGAATTTCTCCAAGATCCCCGTACGCCGCCGATATGCTTCCGAGTGGAAGGAAGAGATGGAACAGTGGAGCATTAATCACTTCACATGGGTTTGCCCTTGGTTCCATCCGAGCCATGTATTGACAAGATGCGGCAGTTATCCAAGCATACCATTGATGGGCCTCAGAGGTTGCATAGCCTACTCGCCTAAATTGGTTATGAGACAACTAATGAGGACCCAAATTGTTCCTACTAAAGAGGAGCTTGGAGGGTTGTGTTTCTCCTATGATTCCGAGCATCAAAGGGATATGCACTCTGTCATAAGAGCGTGGGAGAGACCAACCTATGAGGGAGATCTCGAGCTTGGAAAGCCTCGGGTATCCGCCTCCACCGACTACGAGAAATGGAGGAACGAGAGGGGGGTGTCTCAGCCATCCACTTCTTGTGCAACTACAGCAGCAAGGAAGGTGTTGCAAGAACAAGTCGACGCCTTGACCAAGAAACTGGAAATCCAAGGAGCTCAAATGAGAGCTCTCGAGGAGAAAAACGAAGCATCCAGTTTCCTCATTGATGGTCTTCAAAGGCAATGCAAGAAGAAAGACCACGAGATAGAGCGGCTCAAGGATGAGTGTGCTAACCTCAACGAGGAGACTACTCGGGCATCTAAAATACCAAAGGTTGAACCGGGTAATCAACTCCAAGAAGTCAATGTCAAGATAGCACGCCTTGAAGCCGAGCATGCAAAGCAGGCACAGTTGATCAGGGACATGCAAGAGGACTTGCTATCGACTCGATCCGACGCACAGAAATGGCGGGAAGTCGCTCAACGACAAGCCGCAAACCTTTCCGACTTCCGCAAAAAGGAAAGGGAAGGATTGGCACGAATGGCTAAACTCCAAGAGGAGAAGGATCGAGCCGAAGACGAGCTTAACGAGCTGCAGGCCATGATCAACTATCACATTCAGAAAGCGAAGGAGGCTCAGAAGACTTGTGATGATATGAGCCAAGCCGTCCACTCGCAAGTTGAAGCAATGGCACGCCATGTTGAGGAAGCCGAAGAAGAATGGCAACGACGTATGAACCCGCCTGTGGGCTTCTACCGGCTTTTCTCTTTTTGTAAAAAATTGCTTCAAAGCATTGTATAAAAAGTTGTACACTTTCTTCAATGAATAAAATCGAATTCTTGAGATTTATCGCCTTTGCATCTCATAGTCATTCATTTGCATTTATCTCTCCCGGTAATTTAATAATAAATGTTAATAAAAAGAAAGAAATAATCGATGCGTATGTTCAGAATGGATCGCACGCCATTGGTCATTAAATGCAAACCAACAACTGCGCAAAGCGAACACACGACGACACCGTTGTTGGTAATCAAAACAGACGAAAGGGAAGGTCCGACGCCGTTAAGGATTGTCGCTCCAAGGCCTTTCCCCTACAAAACAAATAAGGCTGTGCCATGGATATACGACATCCGTTCTTCTGCCGATTGCGATATCTCTAACATCGCTGGACTTGGGGGCATGACTAGGAGTGGCAGGATCTACACTCCCGAAGATCTGCACGATAAAGCTCCCAAGAATAAAGGAAAAGAAAAGGAGAAAACCGAGGAAGATAGAGAATCCGAGGAGACTGATGAGTTGTTAAAATTCATCAAACAAAGCGAGTACTCCATCGTGGATCAACTTCACAAGACACCAGCAAAGATCACTTTGTTGTCGTTGATCCTAAGCTCCGAACCGCATCGGCAAGCTCTGTTGAAGGTCTTGAACGAGGCATATGTGTCGCATACCATCTCCCAAGACAAGTTTGAGGGAATTGTTAGCCACATCACGGCTAATGATCACCTCACTTTCACCGATGAAGAAATCCCCGCCGAGGGACCTAATCACAACAAACCCTTGCACATCTCTGTAAAGTGCAAGGAGTATCACATCGCAAAAGTCTTGGTGGATAACGGATCTTCCTTGAATGTGATGCCCAAAAGAACTCTTGATCAAGTGGCAATCAAGGGAGTCCAAATGCGCCCGAGTAACATGATCGTTCGAGCTTTCGACGGTTCTAAAAGAGAAGTGGTGGGAGAAGTCAATCTTCCAATCCAAATTGGACCTACCATCTTCAACGTCGAATTCCAAGTGATGGATATTACTCCTGCATACAGCTGTCTCCTAGGCCGACCTTGGATTCATGATGCGAAAGCTGTACCCTCTACGCTCCACCAAAAAGTCAAATTCATTGTGGGTGACAAACTGGTGACTGTACAAGCTGAAGATGACATACTCATCAGCAAGCCATCCAACATACCTTATGTGGATGCAGCAGAGGAAGCTTTGGAAACCGCCTTCCAAGCATTGGAAATTGCCAATGTTGAAACGTTTCCCCAAGAAATGAAGAAGGTAGCCCATATGCTCACAAAGAACGGATACTTGCCAGGACAAGGATTGGGCAAGTACTCCCAAGGAATCCCGGAGCTACCTATTATCAAGGACAATCCGGGGAAACAAGGGTTAGGATACAACCCTGTTAAAGATCAAAGAACGAAGAGGAATCAAGATCCTTCTCAACGTTCTTTAAGCCAGATCTTTAAGAAGGCTGGTTCACAAACATCAAGGCCAGTTGTCGTCATCAAGTGTCCTTTTCCTTCTAATAGGGATGTGTAAATTCAGTGACTATTAGAGATCACTCCTCGGGGACAGCCCGACCCCCGAGCCTCGATAGGGCACATGTTTCCATCATGATTATAATAAAATCATTCTTCATTAATTTCTTATTGATTCTTTTCTTGCTTACAATAAAGTTCTAGACCACATTATTTAACCCTGTTTGAACGAACATAAGTGAGGTTAAAATCGTCTTAATAATCAATAAACCCGCATCATTTTTATGTGGAAATGTGCATGACAGCTTGGAGCACTTTTTCTTGGCATCAATAAATGCCATCATGGATAAAGAAATCCTAAAGATAATAAGCTCGGCAGGAAACCCAAAAGGGGACTGCGCAAAATAAGAGCAAAAGACCCACTAGGAATCCCACAAAAGGGTGACCTAGGCAAAAATTAGGGTTACAAAATAATGAACAAAAACAAAAGCCCGCTAAGACATCACAAATGGGTGTTTTAGGCAAAAGTTAGGGCCGTCAAAAAAGGGAACAAAATAAATTCGTGATGGTACCATCAATTGAATTCGACAAGGAGCTCAAGAAAAGCTATCCAAGTTGTCAAAGCACAATCATTAATAACGAAGATGTGCTTAACTTCATAAATGTTTAATCGAACAAACCTAAACACAATAAGCCTGCCATTGGCCAGCCATTCTTACAAAATCCATTTTTCAAAAATAAAACAATCCCCTCTAAAACACAAACTTTTGAAAAATATACCTTTTCCTTCTTTCCTCTCTTGTCCCCAACGATTTTTGAATAATCTAGTGGAAACATGGAGATATAGTGGTCAATAGGAGGGTTGACACATCTTCTAAAGGAAGGGAGAATCATTTGGTTGATAACACCAAAAATCAAATACGCATCGTTCCTCGGTTACAGAAATCGGCAAAGCACAGTCTGTCTGGAGGAATGGCAAGATCCAAACAAAGAACGCATCGATTAATTCTTTTGAAAAACTGAATCAAATAGAATTAGGTGCATCTCATTTGCATACATGCATACAGATGATAGGTGTACTAGAAGACCACTTATTCTCTGTTTATCTAAAAAAAAAAAAAAAAAAAAAAAAAAAATCATCATAAATCAGAAAAATCCAATACGCCCGTATTGGTATTAATACGGTCGTATTGGAGTTAACGTTAAGGACAACGTTTCAACTCCAATACGGGCGTATTAAAATCCAGTACGCCCGTACTAAACCCCAACACGGTCGTATTGAATCCAATACTGTCCGTATTAATTGTAAACTTTGTACATCAACGGAAAGGCCAATACGGCCGTATTGAATCCAATACGGGCCGTATTGGCAGAATTTTGCCTATAAATAAAGACTTCCCCTCCCTCATTTTGCATACCTTTCTTCATTCTCCACATTCCTTGCTTGTGAGTGCATTCCTAGAGAGATTATCGGAAATGGCAGAATCTTCTCGCAAAAGGCAGAGAGCCCCAGCCAGACGTGTAATGACAGATCGACACCGGGACCGGCTACAGCTTATAGAGACGTTCACCATCGAGCCGTCAAGAGTGCTCGACTTTGAGCTTCTCCAAGCAGTGGGCTTGGAGAATGACGTCAGGAACTACTTCGACGCCATAGGATGGGGATTTGTCCTTAATCCACCATCCCAGCTATATTTGACGGCCACGAAGGAGTTCTTGGCTACAGTCGGCGTCACGGAGTCGACTAACAGCTATGGGGAGGATGTTTGCGCGGTGGATTTCTGGATGAATGAAGGATACCGCTCGCTGACGTTGGACGAGTTCAACGTCCAGGCAGGGTTTTTCAGCCGCACTGATCAGCTGGCATTCCGAGATGCCATATGCGAGTGGCCTGATCAGTGGACTCCGGTTGAGATGTGGAGTTTGCTCACTGGCCGACGGGATTATCATTCAGGGGTGAAGGGCTCCCGGCTCCCGACTGCTCTTAGGATCTGTCACAAGATCCTCACCAGTACTATTCATGGCAGGTCCAAGAGTCAGGAGTCGATTACACGACCGGATCTGCTGGCCTTATATTGCATGGCCACCGGCCGGAAGGCCAATCCTGGATATTTCTTCCTTGAGCACGTGAAGAAGTTTGGGGTACGAGAGGGAGGAGAGTCCAGACAGGGGTACATCTTGGTTGCCCCACTCCTCTCACAGCTGGCGGAGACATGGGGATGTCCCGATGGTGCAGAGCCAGGGGCATTGGCGCCAAAGTTGATTGGTGCCTCCACCCTGATTAACATGAAGATCATCGCTAGATCGCCAGGAGGGGGGTTTGTGCGAGTAGATGGCCTCGAGACCTTTGACGACCTCCTCAACAACCTCGACTTTGAGGGAGGCGACACCCCGCAGCCAGAGGCTAGCACGTCACGGTCGGACAGGGGATACTTTGACGCCCGCTTCGACACACTGCAGCAGAGCATTGACACGCGATTCGATGCTTTTCAGCAGAGCATCGACACGCGATTCGATGCTTTTCAGCATAGTGTCGGTACATGGCAGCAGAGTACCGATGCTCGACTAGATACCTTGGTGCAGGGGTTCGACAACCTCTCCGTCTGGATGCATCGCCGCTTCCCGGACTCGCCACAGGACCCGCCAGCAGAGGAGTGAAGACTGGCTTCTGTTTTATTGCTTTTTCATGTACTAGTTTGGTTGGGCTTAGCCCCATTTCTCAAATTTTTCTTGTACAAATTCATTTTTAATGAAATTTGCCACTTTTTCTCTAGCAATTTAAATTCTGTACAGCAAAAGCCAAAAACATAAAAAAAGGCAAAATACAGAAAAAGCCAAAAAATAAAAAAGGCAAGGATACAGAAAATCCAACAATCAGTTTGCACAGAATAACTGAGCCTGGAGAGGCTTGCCGAAACAATACTCCTCATCCCCCACATCAAAGAATAATTGAGCCTGGAGAGGCTCGCAGAAATAATACTCCCCAGAGAAACCTCAACTCACGCTCTTGGACTCAAAATCCCCAGCAAGAGCTATCAAAGCAAGATCGACGACATTCCCAATGGACGCACGATCACCCAAGCAGAATATCCAAGTCAAAGGACTTAAACTTCCTCAGTGAAGATAGCTCTCCAACTCAAGTGTCGAGTGAGGCTAAGCCTGTAGAGGCTTCCTAAATAATACTCTGGGATACATAAGATCCCCAAATCCCCAGTCGCCTACTCAAGAGGCATCCCTGCAGAAGGAGAAAAACAAAAAAATCAATAATCATTCCCCAAGTGGAATCTGGCTCTCAGCCAATCATTGAACGTCAAGCTGATACGCCTAACAGAAGAGGCTAATCAAAATCAACGACAAAATCCCCCAGTGGATAACAGCCTACACAGAGGCAGCAAAATCAGAAAACCAAAAGAGACACCCGAACAAGGATAACCGGGATACTCCACCAACGTCGAAAGGACGTCAGCCAATCATAAGGCACCGCTCACATCAGAAAGAGCATCTTTGTGTCTGCACCCAAAGGAATCAGAAATTCCCCAGTGGGAACCAACTACGCAATGGAAAGTTGGGACACAAGAACCTATGAGTAACTGCACATCCCCTAGACGGATCCCTGCGTTATCCAGCCCTTAGTGGCACAAAATCAAAAAACAACCGTCGAAGCAGCATCGTGGACTGTGGAGACAAAATCATCACGAATCCCTGGAAAGGAGATATTCACGCTACCCCGTCGTCACAAACACGGAGGTATGCAGCTTCCGGCTCGGGCAATGAGCGAAGCTATCTCTGGAAAAGGGGTACTCACCGCTCACCGTTGTCACAAAGGTACTTAGCTTCCGGCTCAAACAAAGAGTGAAGCTAAGCCTGGAGAGACGGTACTTACAGCTTCCAGCTTGGGCAACAAGCAAAGCAAGGCCTGGAGAGGCAAAACTCACACTGCTCACCGTCGTCACAAAGGTGCTTGGTTTCCGGCTCGAACAAAGAGCGAGACTAAGCCTGGAGAGGCGAAACTCACACTGCTACCGTCGTCACAAGGGTACTTAGCTTCCGGCTCGAACAAAGAGTGAAGCTAAGCCTGGAGAGGCGATACTCACAGCTTCCAGCTTGGGCAGCAAGCATAGCAAAACCTGGAGAGGCTACTCGACAATTTTCCACCGGAAGACGCTACAAGTCAGAAGGTCGGCGCATCACCCGGACAATTGGGTCAACTCCTTTACTTGTCAGCCGGTACACCAAAAGGCCGTCCGACTAAGTAAAGGGGGGGCAGCTGTAGACCCCTAAAATTGTCCGGGACGGAAATAAAGCTTGAAGACTCTCAAAGACTGAAGGAAGATCAGCCAGAAGGACTCCTGGAAGGCCCTAGGAGGGTTCTCTGTAGGTCTAGAGGTCTTAGGATAGCTCAAAAATAAGGAAGTGGAGGGAATGAAGCCCAATACGGCCGTACTGAACTTAATACGGCCGTATTGAAGCTTCAATACGACCGTAGTGAACTCAATACGGCGTATTGAAGTTTCTGAAACTTCAATACGGTCGTACTGAAGTCAATACGACCGTATTGACACTTCAATACAACCGCAGCGAACTCAATACGGGCGCATTGAAATTTCTGAATTTCAATACGACCGTATTGAACTTCAATACGACCGTATTGAAGTTCAAAAATTTCAATACGGCCGTATTGCCCCTGTAGGCCGTATTGCGCCTATTCCCTATAAATATGACGTCAATTGGACGTCATTCCACACTTTTTGAGATAGTTTCAACCCTCTCCTTGAGTATTCTGGGGTTTTTGAGCAGTGTTCTGCCCTAGAAATCACTCGGAGAGTTGATCCGACGAAGTTCTTGAGCCCCGAGTCATTTTGCTTGAGGATCGAACCTAGTCGAGGGGAAATCTTTTTGATTCCCTTAGTTAAAATTTTGTTCTAGGAGAGCGAGGAGCGGGCTTGTAGAGCGAGGGAACGCCAAAACGCTTCCCAGTTCTTTGCAATATATAAAAGCACGCTTCAAGAGGTTTCCCTTCAATCCTTCCTTTTACTGCTTTCTGTGTGCATATTTAAACTGTCATCATGTAGATAGTCAATTTATAATTGCTTAGAATAAATAGGGGTAATTTAGTAATTTTATACTGTTCTTTTAAAAATAATCTGTCATAGGGAACCCGAAAGGGGCGCCGTGGGGTGCTAACACCTTCCCCACGCGTAACCGACTCCCTTACCCAACTCTGGTTGTAGTGGCCAAAGTTGATTTTTAAATCAATTGCCTTATCCCTTTTTCCAATGTTTTGAGTAAAACATTGGTGGCGACTCCACGAACCCTCCTTTTATGAAAACCACTAATCCATGGAGGGTCCCGCTTGGGATTAATATGGATTAGTGAGCCTTTTAATAAAATTGCTCGTTTGACGAGGTCTCAGTTTGAGAATAAGTCATTCTAGCAATCCACATTTTTAAAACAAATAACGAGTCCAACCATCCTTCGCGAATGCCGAAAGCCCGTTTCGGGCCGGTGGCGACAGGTAGAAGCGGCATCATATGCTCATGTGACCCGAAAGGTGGTAACATCCTTCATGAGGAAGAACATCATATGCAGATACGGTATTCCCGATAAAATCATCACTGATAATGGATCCAATCTAAATAACAAGATGGTGGAAGAACTGTGCCAAGAGTTCAAAATCCAACACCACAACTCTTCCCCCTATCGACCAAAGATGAATGGGGCAGTCGAGGCAGCCAATAAAAATATCAAGAAGATAGTGCAAAAGATGGTTGTCTCATTCAAAGACTGGCATGAGATGCTACCCTTCGCTCTCCATGGATACAGGACTTCAGTGCGCACATCCACAGGAGCTACTCCATTCTCCCTCGTTTATGGGATGGAGGCGGTCTTGCCTGTTGAAGTTGAGATACCTTCTCTAAGGGTAATCATGGAAGCAAAACTTTCCGAGGCAGAATGGGTTCAAAGCCGATACGACCAATTGAACCTCATTGAAGAAAAACGGTTGAACGCCATATGCCATGGTCAAGCCTATCAGAGAAAGATCAAAAAGGCTTTTGACAAGAAAGTCCACCCTCGAGTCTATCATGAGGGAGAACTAGTAATGAAAAAGTTGCTACCAGCTCAAAAGGACAAAATCGGAAAGTGGGCCCCAAATTACGAAGGACCATATGTGGTGAGGCGAGCCTTCTCAGGAGGAGCACTGATCCTCACGGACATGGATGGAGAAGAACTTCGATACCCAGTCAACGCTGACGTGGTAAAGAAGTATTACGCTTGAAGACGTTGCTTGCACAGGCCTGCTAGGATGAAAACCCGAAAAGGGCGTCCTAGGCAAAAGTTAGGGCAAAATAAAAAGCCCGCCAGTACAAGGGTACTAGGCAAAACAAAGGCAAAATCACCCCCGCTAGGATACGTCCTAGGCAAAAGTTAGGGGCAAAAGAATAAGACATAAAATAAAGCAAGCAACGATCACTTGAATCGAAAACCGAAAGGCGATTCATGTGATTATCTTCTAGAAGCAAGCGTCTTGCAGTGTCTACACTCCTAACTCAGGCATATCACCCGAAACAACTAGGAGAACATACAGAGCAACAATTACAGATATAATTGTTAAGCCCAATGTAAATAGCCTACCCAGGCCAGCCATTCTTCAGAAATTTCCTTCTGTATATCTTTCTGTAAAAACACTTGTGAATATTAATAAAATATCTATTCATTTCTTTTCTCTCTTGACCATGTGATTATGCCTCTAAATTGGTATTTCTAAAAAATTGTATGAAATTCCTTAATAATCGGTCAATAAAAGAAAATGGGAGGGGTTCCTATAAAATCCGTAATCTCCTGCGTAAAAAGGCTCACAAAAATATTCCCTCACGTCAATGACAGAAGTTCCTCCAAGAAAAGGAGGATAGGGAGAGCCATTCATTTTTCTAAAAACATTAAATAATAAAACTTGCATTTGTGCATCACACACATTAGTTGCACATTCAAAGACCTTATCATGAGGCAATTGCATAAAATAGAAAATAGGAAAAATTGCTTGTGTATGGCAGCGGTCAACAGAAAGGGCCGCAAATCAACAGAAAAGGCAAAAATACAGAAAAAGCCAAAAAAATGACAAAAAGGCAAAAAATACAGAAAAAGCCAAAAACGACAAAAAAAGGCAAAAGATTTAGAAAATCAATCGCCTCCCACAGAATAATTGAGCCTGGAGAGGCTTGCCGAAATAATACTCTCAGAATAATTGAGCCTGGAGAGGCTTGCCGAAATAATACTCCCACAGAATAACTGAGCCTGGAGAGGCTCGCCGAAATAATACTCCCCAGAGATATCTCAGCTTCCACTCACGGGCCAAATTCCCCAGTGAAAGCTATCAAACCAAGATCAGCAAAATTCCCCAAGGGAGGCTTGATCATCTAAACAGAATATCCAAGTCGAAAGGACTTAAACTTCTTCAGTGGAAGATAGCTTTCCAACTCAAACAAAGAGTGAAGCTAAGCCTGAAGAGGCTTTCTAAATAATACTCTGGGATACATAAGATCCCCAAATCCCCAGTCGCCTACTCAAGAGGCACCCTTACAAAAGGAGAAAAAATAAAAAAAATAAAAATTCCCCAAGCGGAATTCGGCATCTAGCCCAACCACTAAACATCAAGATGATTTGCCTAACAGAAGAGGTCAATCAAAAATCAACATCCAGAATCCCCAGCGGATAACAGCCTACACAGAGGCAGCAAAAAATCCAAAAGAGTCACCCGAATAAGGATAACCGGGATACTCCACCAACGTCGAAAGGACGTCAGCCAATCATAAGGCACCGCTCATCTCAGAAAGAGCATCTTCGTGTCTACACCCCAAGGAAACAGAAATTCCTCAATGGGTACCAACTACACAATGGAAAGTTGGGACACAAGAACCTATGAGTAACTGCACATCCCCTAGACGGATCCCTGCGTTATCCAGCCCTCAGCGGCACCAAAATCAAAAACAAATCGTCAAAGCAGCATCGTGGACTGTGGAGACAAAACCATCACAGATCCCTGGAGAGGGCAAACTCACATTGCCAACGTCGTCAAGAACACGGAGGCAGACCCTGGGGAGGGCAAACCGCAGACCCTGGAGAGGGCAAACTCAACTGCCTAGGTTGTCAGAAACACCAAAGCAGAGCCTGGAGAGGCGGTACTCACGCTACCAAAGTGTTCAGAAGCACGGAGGTATGCAGCTTCCAGCTCGGGCGGCGAGCGAAGCAAAGCCTGGAGAGGCGGTACTCACAACTTCCAGCTCGGGCGTCGAGTGAAGTTGAGCCTGGAGAGGCGGTACTCACAGCTTCCAGCTTGGGTGGCAAGCGAAGCTAACCCTGGAGAGGGCAAACTCAATTGCCTAGGATGTCAGAAGCACCGAAGCAGAGCCTGGAGAGGCGGTACTCACAGCTTCCAGCTTGGGCGGCAAGCGAAGCTAAGCCTGGAGAGGCGGGTACTCACAACTTCCAGCTCGGGCGTCGAGTGAAGTTGAGCCTGGAGAGGCGGTACTCACGCTACCAGAGTGTTCAGAAGCACGGAGGTATGCAGCTTCCGGCTCGGGCGACGAGCGAAGCAAAACCTGGAGAGGCTACTCAGCAATTTTCCACCGGAAGACACTACAAGTCGGAAGGATGGCCTTATTCCCCGGACAATTGGGTCAACTCCTTTACTTATCAACCGGTACACTAAAAGGCCGTTTGACTAAGTAAAGGGGGGGCAGCTGTAGACCCCTAAAATTGTCCGGGTCGGAAATAAGACTCGAAGACTCTCAAAGATCGAAGGAAAGTCAGCCAGAAGGACTCCCAGAAGACCATAGGATGACTATCTGTAGGTTTAGAGGTCTTAGAGTAGCCAAAAATAAGAAAGTGGGAGGTTTGGAGCTCAATACGGCCTCCTTGGAGTTCAGTACGGCCGTACTGCACATTTTGAACTACAATACGGCCACACTGAACTCAATACGGCCGTATTGAAGTTTCTGAACTTCAATACGGCTGCATTGAATTCAATACGGCTGCACTGAACTTCAATACGGCTACATTGAATTCAATACGGCTGCACTGAACTTCAATACGGCTGCACTGAACTTCAATACGGTCGTATTGAGGTTTTTTGAACTTCAATACGGCCGTATTGTAGTTCAAAACTTCAATACGGACCTTATTGACCCCCAGAGGCCGTATTGAGCCTCATCCCTATAAATATGACGTCAATTGGACGTCATTCTACACTTTTGGACTGAGTTTTAACCCTCTTCTTGAGTATTCTGGGTTTTTTTGAGCAGTGCTCTGCCTAGAAATCACTCGGAGAGTTGATCCGACGAAGTTTTTGAGTTCTGAGCATTTTGCTTGAGTCTCGAACTAAGTCGAAGGGAAATCCATCGGATTTCCAAGTCAAAAATTATTTTATAGGAGGGAGCGAGCGGTTTTGTAGAGGGAGGGAACGCCAAAACGCTTCCCAATTTCTGTCAAGATATATAAGAAAGCACGCTTCAAAGGTTTATCTCTTTAAAGTCCCTTCTTTTACCGCTTTCTGTTTGTACATATTTAAACTGTCATCATGTAGATAGTTAATTTATAATTGCTTAGAATAAATAGGGGTAATTTAGTAATTTCGCACTATTATTTTTAAATAATCTGTCATAGGGAACCCGAAAGGGGCGCTGTGGGGTGCTAACACCTTCCCCACGCGTAACCGACTCCCTTACCCGACTCTGGTTGTAATGGCCGAAGTCGATTTTTGAATCGATTGCCTTAAACCTCTTTTTCCAATGTTTTGAGTAAAACATTGGTGGCGACTCCATGAACCCTTCCTTTTTATGAAAACCGCTAATCCATGGAGGGTCCCGCTTGGGATTAACATGGATTGGTGAGCCTTTTAATAAAATTGCTCGTTTGACGAGGTCTCAGTTTGAGAATAAGTCATTCTAGCAATCCATATTTTTTTTAAACAAACAAAAGAGTCCAACCATCCTTCGCGAATGCCGAAAGCCCGTTTCGGGCCGGTGGCGACAACCATGTTGGCGCCAAGATTTGAATTCAAATTTGAATTTGAATTCAAATCTTGTCACACATGTGTATGACCGGTCCCATGGGTGCTTGGTGCATTTGGTTTTGATTTAGTGTGCATTTAGGGTTGAATTTGAGTCACACATGTTCAGCCAAGGTGGCATGATCCATGTGACTCAAAATGCAACTTAAATGCATGCTAAATTAAACCTAGTTTACCCTAATTTAACTAAACTAGTAATCCTCCTTTAATCCTAATCTAATGGCCTAATTACAATGGCCAAACAAATACAATGGAAAGGAAAAATTACAAGAATGAAAATGAGCCCAATATTGGGTACCAAAAGCCCAAAGGCCCATGAAGCCCAAAACTAGGCCCAACAAGCCTAAAACCTAAAATGCTACTCTATGTGGTCCAAAATACAAGACCAAAATATATTCATACTATACTAACAAAAATATAATAAGAATGTTAAAAACAAAATAAGCCCATGTTGAAACTTGGTTTGGGCCTTCCAAGCCCATAGGGCCCGTTGGGCCTAGACTGGCCCAATCTTCCATGTCTAGCCCACTCCTCTTGGATCTTTGAGTGTGTCACCTCTTGCATTCCCAAGTATGATTCCATCACCATTCTTGGATAGCCTTTATTTTCTCGGAGTCAACTTGTACTCCCTCTTTGCCAACAATGAAGCCCAAAAATTTAACTTGTTCTTGACAAAAAGTACATTTTTCAAGGTTGGCATAGAGGTGGTTGACTCTAAGAATTATTAGGACTTTCCTTAGATGTCCAAGATGTTCATCTAAGGTCTTACTATACACAAGGATGTCATCTAAGTAGACAACCACAAATTTTCCTATGCAATCCCTAAGAATATGATTCATTAGGCGCATGAAAGTACTAGGGGCATTAGTGAGTGTCGCCACCCGCCGAAACGGACATTGGCATTCGCGACGATGGTCGGACTCGTTTTAGTTTTGAAAAATGATGGATTGTTAGAACGACTTATTCTCAAACTGAGACCTCATCGAACTAACAATTTTGTTAAATAATTCTCACCAATCCGTATTAATCCCAAACGGGACCCTCCATGGATTAGTGGTTTTCGCAAAAAGGGGTTCTTGGAGTCGCCACCAATGTTTTACTCAAAACATTGGAAAAAGACATAAGGCAATTGATTTTCACAAATCAACTTTAGCCATTACAACCAGAGTTTGGGTAAGGGAGTCGATTACGTGTGGGGAAGGTGTTAGCACCCCACAACGCCCCTTTCGGGTTCCCTATGACAGATTATTTCATAAATAATAGCGTAAAATTACTAAACTACCCCTATTTATTAGAACGATTATAAGTAAACTATCTACATGATGAAAGTTTTAAACGTGCAATGCAACAATCAAAAAGTGATAAATGAAAGCGGTAAAAGAAAGGATTTGGAAAGAAACCTTCGAAGCGGGCTTTTATATACTCAAAAAAGGAGTTAGGAGGCTTTTTGGCGCTCCTTCCCACTACACGTTCGCTCACTCCTTTCCCTAAAAATAAATATTAACTATGGAAATCAAAGAGATTTCCCTTCGACTTGTTCGAGTCTCAAGCTAAAGGCTCGTGAACTCAAGAACTTAGTCGGATCAGCTCTCGGAGAGATTTCTAGGGCAGAGAATAGCTCAAAAACCCAAGAATACTCAGCAAGAGGGTGGAGAATGCTCCAAATGTGTGGAAGGACGAGCCAATGACATCCTATTTATAGGATTGAGGCGCAGTACGGCCTAAGGAGTCAATACGGCCCGTACTGAGTTTTTGAACTACAGTACGGCCATACTGAATTCAGTACGGCCGTACTGAAGTTCAAAAACTTCAGTACGGCCGTATTGATTTCATTATGGCCGTATTGTAGTTCAAATGGCTCAGTACGGCCGTACTGAACCTCTAGGAGGGCGTATTGAGCTCCAATCCTCACACACCCTTATTCTAAGCTACTCTAAGACTTCTAGACCTACAAAGAATCATCCTAGGGTCTTCCAGGAGTCCTTCCGGCTGACTTTCCTTCGGTCTTCGAGAGTCTTTGAGTCTTATTTCCGACCCGGACAATTTTAGGGGTCTACAGTGAGACCAAAAGGCATCACTAACCACTCATATAAACCAAACTTGATCTTAAAAGCGGTTTTCCATTCATCACCTTCTTTGATTCGAATTTGGTGATAACCACTTTTAAGGTCAATTTTGGAAAAGATGATGGCCCCATGTAATTCATCTAACATATCATCTAGCCTAGGGATTGGGTGCCTATATTTTATTGTTATGTTATTGATGGCTCTACAATCAGTGCACATCCTCCATTTTCCATCTTTCTTAGGCACCAAGAGAACGGGGACGGCACAAGGGCTAAGGCTCTTTTGAACCCAACCCTTCTTCAACAAGTCATCAACTTGAGCTTCTATCTCTTTGGTTTCTTGTGGGTTAGTCCTATAGGCGGGCCTATTAGGAAGACTAGAACCCGGTATGAGGTCTATTTGATGTTCTATTCCTCTTAAAGGTGGAAGTCCACTTGGAAATTCTTGAGGAAATAGATCATCAAACTCTTTTAAAAGTTTTTGAACCTCATGAGGTAGAGACTCAAGCTCATGACTAGTGGCAGCAAGTGTCTCTTTGAAATAGAGAAGGTACAAAGGTTGTTCAATCAAAAGTGTGTTTTTGATATCATTTTTAAGGGATAAAACACTTTTATGAACAACTTCTTTAGAGGGGACACTTGCCTCTAAACTTGGTACCTCCTCTTCCCCTTCTTTATTTTTAAGGGAAAGGTCTTTTTTTTCTTTCTTTGGTTTTCTACTTTTTTTTCTTCTCCCTCTCTTTTGTCCTTCATTTTGAGTTGGTCCTCATACACTTGGGAGGGTGATAGAGGACACAACACAATCCTTTTACCTAAGTGATGAAAACTTATTTTGTTGGTTAGGCCATCATGAATAGTTTTTTGGTCAAATTGCCAAGGCCTTCCAAGTAAAATATGACTAACATCCAATGGCACTATATCACATAAAACTTCATCTTGGTATTTTCCAATGGAGATAGGTATATTTACTTGTTGATTAACTACAATACCTCCCTCTTCATTGATCCATTGTAATTTGTAAGGTTTTGGGTGAGGTATAGTAGTTAATGCTAGCTTATCCACTAATCTAGTGCTACAACAATTGCAACTAGATCCACTATCCACAATGAGAGAACAAGTGTTTTCTAAAACTTTGCACCTTGTATGAAACAAGTTCTCTCTTTGGGATTGGTCTAGGTTACTAGATTGGTTTCCAAGAAGCCTTCTAACCATTAACAAGTCTCCTTCACAAGGGTAAATTTCTTCCTCGGACTCTAAGTTTTCTTCTTCATCACTTGAAGTAGAAGAAGAAGTTTCATCAAGGCTACTATAGTGGTCTTGGCCCTTTAAAATCATGATTTTCTTTGTTGGGCATTGGGAGGCAATGTGCCCTCGACCAAGGCACTTAAAGCACTTGATGTCACTTGTCTTAGTGTCTTTGGAAGATGTCTTTTGAGAGGTTTCTTTTTCTTTTTCTTTAGGAAAAGGATTGGAAGAGGGGCCCTCCTTCTTAAAACTCTTGGAATAAGATGGAGTGGAGTCTTTTCTAAAAGTTTTTCTTTTAAGTTGGTGCTCCACTCTAGAACAAAGTTGAACAAGCTCATTCAAATCTCTATATGGTAAGAGCTCAACTTTGTCCCTTATTTCAAGGTTAAGACCACTTTGGAATCTTGAGATGGTGGTCCTCTCTTCTTCCCTTATCCCAGCCCTCATCATGAGTAACTCCATAGATTGCTTATATTCTTCCACACTAGATGACCCTTGTTTCAATCTTTGTAGCTTATCCATAAGCTCACGGTCATAGTATGGAGGAATATGCCTCCTTCTCAAGGCACTACGGAGCTCATTCCAATATTGAATTGGAGGCTCATGGTTTATTCTTCTCTCTTTTTCTAAGGAGGTCCACCAATACATGACATGCCCTTGGAAGCTAAGGGTTTCCAAAGAAACCTTTCTCTCTTCACTCACTCCATGGCAAGAAAATAGTTGTTCTACTTTCATTTCCCAATCCAAATAAGTTTCCACATTGTCTTTGCCAT
This sequence comes from Cajanus cajan, assembly GCF_000230855.2. Classification (NCBI taxonomy): domain Eukaryota; kingdom Viridiplantae; phylum Streptophyta; class Magnoliopsida; order Fabales; family Fabaceae; genus Cajanus; species Cajanus cajan. The sequence goes on along the minus strand of NC_138521.1, from coordinate 33,643,493 downwards.
GGAATGGGGGAAGAGGGATGTGGGGTTCCCTATTGGAAGACTCCCTATGTCTATGATGCCTTGGGGGTCTTTGATAGTAACCATCATTGTGATGGCTACTAATGAAGGTATCACTTAGAGGTTGGGTGTGATGCCCTTCCTCCTCATGAACACTTGCATACATATGCCCCTTTCCTCTTGAGGGTTGAGGAGAAGTGACTCTTGGTTTTGAACCACTAGCCTCTCCTCCCACAACTAGTCTTTCAAGCAATCTTTTTATTTCTTCATTATTTCTTTCAAACTCTTTTTCTTTTCTTCTCAATTCTTCCTCTCTTTTTATATTTTCCTCTTCTTTTTTTCTTAGGTACTCTTTCAATTCCCTAAGTTCATCCCTAACACTAGACCTAGTACTACGAGAATTATGACCATGTACACTAGAATGATCACTCATCTTTGATCCAAAAAGGTTTTCACAAAGTTGTTTTCAAAAAGGGTTTGAAATGGTTTTCACAAAGAGTGAGTGATAAAAAGGTTTTCACAAAAAGGGTTTTCAAGGTGCAAGATAGGTAGGAAAAGGCCTAAGTGTACAAAGTGAACTTTCAAGGGGAGGTGGACTACAAAGAATCACTTAATAACCAAGCCCTATCAAGTAAAAATCACTAAGCCTTTTCTACTTTTCTTACAAAACAATTTGGCACAATAATAAAGTGTGTGTGTGCACGTTACCCCTAGTAGGCAAAAGCAAGCCTTCTAAACGGATTTGGAGACAAAGATAAAAGCCTAAGCAATTATACTACCAAAACTATAAAACATGCAAAAGGAAAGCACTTAAAACATATTCTAGTCGAGGTCCTAGGTGAAGGTTTTCAAATCACCTTCAAACTACACAAAGCTAAACCAAAATGAAGAGGTTTAAGAATGGCCAAATTACAAACCAAAAAGAATGAAACTAAGGCCCAAAAACACACTAGGCCGAGAAGAAGAAAATTAAGCAAAATTATGATGAACAAAAATTTAGGTCTTCAAACTCCTTCACTTGGGTTCCTTCACAAAGAGCAAACTTGTTAGTCCTCTCCAAGTGTTTGATCACTCCTTTTAGTGTAGTGAAATCCCTCCAAAGGCTAGGTTTGGATTCGGTTCACTCCTCCACTCAAATCCACCAAAGGTGTGCTAGTTTGCTAGGAGAAGTCCTTCACCTACAAGTAAAATGAAACCAACCCAAGAGCAAGAGTCCAAAAAGATAAAACTGAAAAAGCACAATTAGGAAGGCTAAACTCAAAGAGAATTGATGGAGACAAAACAAAAGAGGCCAAAGAAAGACAAACTAAAAATAAGACTCAATCAAAAGAAGGAAGCATACAAAAGATTAAACCTAGAAAGGCACTAGAATAGATTAGTGTTTAAGCTCACTTGATTAAGTCTTTTAAAGATTCGGTCCAGCCAATATTAAGGTCTCAACAATGGTCCAAAAATGTCACAAGTCCAACTCCAAATGCTTAGGTAATGGTCCAAGTCCACAAGTCTAGCAACAAGTCCTTTTTGGTCCAAATTTTTTTTATACTTTTTCTTCTTTTGTTCTATTTTTCACGTCAATTTCTTTTAGGCTCCTTGGGTCCAATTTCTTTTCTTTAATGTTCAGCCCATTGTTGCTTAGGTTTTGCACTTGGGGGTGGTGAAAATTAGGTTAAATTTTAGGAGAAGGAGAGGAGGACAAGTGGCGTGATTTTAGAGGTGTTTAGGGTATCTTTTGAGTGGAAAATGATTTGTACTATCTAGTACAAGTTGTTTGCACAAAATTTTTCAGCACACCTCTTAGATTCTTTTAGGGTTTCTTTAGGCATAGAAAGATGACCAAATCAAGTGAGAATGCAAGGAGAGTGGGCGGTTATGCATGTGAAAGGAAATGTTTACACATGGAAATCAAAAATCACATAGAACATGCTAGGACTAGGTAGCATGCATGAATGACTCCTAAAAAGAAAGTTATATGTCACGCCCACTATGTAATGCAATATGGCATATTTTGTTCATGTGTTTCATGCAAAGTGTTTGGCACATACATGGAATTTATGTAGACAAAATATAGGAAACAAAATGACAAAACTTTAGGTGGATTCAAAAATCAAAAAGCATGTTCATAGCATGTTCTTCATGTTCATGTGAGACTCAAGAAAATGAAAAGCATGGCAACACCTAATAATGGAAACCTAAAATGTTCAAGGAAGGTTCACAAGAAGCAAGAATATGAACCCAAACATTCGGTCATACAAAGAAAGCAAAAGAGAGACAAAGACCGAATGGAAAGAAGACAAAGGAGACAAGGAAAAACAACGTTTACCCTTGATGAACCTTGGCTCTTGATACCACTTGATGGCTTCCTCCTTCCATGATGGATGTAGAGTATGAAGGGGGAAGACCTTGCCCTTGATCTAGGCTCACAAAAGGGTAGACAAAAGGTGACTTATGATGGGAAAAGGAAGATGGGCATGAAGTAGGTTTAGGGTGGCGGAAATGTTTAGGTGAATGGTGTTTGGTTGCTCAAGGTTGGCTCACTCCAAGTATAGGTGGAGGCCACTCTAGGGTTTCACTCTCCAAGGGTGGAGAATGAAGGAGGCTAGCCGAAGTTAACCTAGTGACTAAGGAAGAGATGTTGAGGCATAAAAGCTCACTCAATATCATATAATGCAAAGTATTTACAAGTGGTGGGGTGTTGGGTATTTATAGGAGGGGAGGCATCTAGGGTTGCATTTGGGACATGCATGGCCGAAATTCATAAGGCAAATGCACTCCAAATGACATGCCAAATGAACCCTAGATGCTACTTGGTGACCAAGTTTGGAATCTATGGGTCTAGATTGGCTACATCAAGGTGCATGATATGATCATGCAACCTTTACCCTCCACTTGGGCCTAAGCCTTTCTATCACCAAAAATAGATCCAAAACTCACCAAAAATAGGCGTCACCTCCTAATGTGATACCCTAGCCCAAATTAGAAACCTAATCTCCTAAAGCACCCCATAATACAAGGGTAAAATGGGAAATACAAAGAAATAAATCCTATGACTAAAATACCCCAAAATACAAGGGTAAAAATGGAAAATATAATAAATCCTAAATTAATGAGGCTTAGGAGAGCACTAATACTCTATGATCATGAGGAGAGTGTCCCTTGGTGTGTGAACTCCCTCCTCCTCTTCAACTCTCCTAGCCATGGACCTAGTGATGGGGCCCACATGTGTCTTCAAGGATGGTCCTCCATCATATATAATCTTTGGAAAAGTTCCATATTGGAATCCTCACCATGGGACTCCCAAATTCCATATTTTCCCAAAGACTATATCCTGATCTCACCAAGAGATCTCCCAATCCATACCATAACCTTACTCCTCTAAGTCCTATTAGCTTTCCAAACCAAACACACATAGCATATTCCATAATTACATACAAACGTTTCCATAACCATGCCAAATTACTTAATATAACAACATAAATAATTAAACACCCAAAACAACTATCAACTTAACCAAATCACTCTTTGTGAAATGGCAATCTTCACATAAAATAGCGTATTAAGAGTTATACTACTCCTATCATGCTTATCTTTATCTCATATGAAAGCTAATAAGATTTCCTACAACTCTTATGAAGACATCAAGTCCTAATTTGATGGAATCATGCTTTGGAGTGCAAGAGGTGACATACTCAAAGAACCAAGAGGAGTTGGCTAGACATGAAGGTTTGGGCCAGTCAGGGCCCAATGGGCCTGATGGGCCTGGGAAGGCCCAAGTTGAACTTTTCATGGGCCATATTTTGTTATAGCTATTTTCATATGTTTTGTATACATCATGTTAGTATAGGTATCATATATTTTGGTCTTGTATTTTGGACCACATAGAGTAGCATTTTAGGTTTTAGGCTAGTTGGGCCTAGTTTTGGGCTTCATGGGCCTTTGGGCTTTTGGTACCCAATATTGGGCTCATTTTCATTCTTGTAATTTTTCCTTTCCATTGTATTTGTTTGACCATTGTATTTAGGTCATTAGATTAGGAATATACAAGAATTACTTAAATAGGTAAATTAGGTTAAACTAGGTTTAATTTGGAAGTCATTTAAGTTACATTTGAGTCACATGTTTAGCACCATGGGTGGCTGAACATGTCCCACTCAAATTAACCCTAAATAACTCTCAAATCAAACCTAAATGCATCTAGGCACCTAAATTTTCGGACTAGCACATGGGAGCCAAAATTTGAATTCAAATTTCAAGTTTGAATTCAAATTTTGGGCGCCACATGTAGCCTTGGATTTAGGCGCCCAAAGTTGCACACTTGGAACCCTACTTAAGTGATTCTTCCACTCTTTGTATTCACTTTTGATCATAATAGAAATTTGTGAGCCATTGGCCGAGTTTCCTCTCTCAAAAGTCCTTTAGAGTTCATCTTCAAAACCTTAGGATTTCACCTTAGAATCCTTCTCTTTGAAGTGTGCTCTCCATTGATGCTTGAGCTTGGATGCTTCCCTCCTAGTTCTAGGTTGAGTTCATCCGTGAGTTCTTAGCTTCTAAGTGTTCTTAAGTTGAAGAATTAAGTCTCCATTGAAGAAGATCCGGCCTAAGCAAATCCGTGGAGAAGATCATCCATCACTTCTCCTAAGTTTGCTATCATAATTCCATCATGTACTTTGTTAAAAATTCTAAAAACCGCAATAGCTATAACCAATGCTGGCAGCTTGACCCCTGTTCACTAAAATAGTCATATCTGGAGTTCTAGACCTCCTTTTTGGGTGACTCCAACGCCATTGGAAAGATAACATCCAAAGATACAACTTTGATGAAGACTTAAAGTCCAACATATTCACGCCCGGCGCAATAATATCCTGCCCGGCTCAAAACTCAAATAGACCTACAAAGGTCTCAGTGCCCGGTGCAATTATCCTACGCCCGCCGCAATTCCAGACAGAGACTCACAATGAGTCTCCATGCCAGAAGTGCTCAGATCACGCCCGGCGCAATATCAGTAACCAAAAATACAAGGCACACGTTTGATAGTGCGCCCGGCATGGTTCTCCCCACGCCCGGTGTGATTCACCCAGGAATTCCCCTTCCAAATAGCGCCCAGCGTGACTAGCCTCGCGCCAGGCATGATTTGACAATGGTGGTCCCTGATGAATTCACGCCCGGCGCCAAGAACTGTGCCTGGCGCAGTTACTTCCAGAAACCCTCAAAAACCTTAAAAATTTCTTCCCAACATGAATCCAATTCAAATTACACGAGTTCAAATCATTACAAAGCATAAATACTATCCAAAAATAGCATATTAAGCAATAAAATCAAGTCTTAACCACTAATTCGTGGAAATCATGTAGAAACCCCAACCAAAACCCTTTCCCCTCAATCCATCCTTAATCAGGCATAAATCATGGAATCAATGTGATATTTCAAGCCCATACATACTAGATTAAGTCTTATAAGCACTACCCTTAACTTAGAAACTTCTGAGATGCAAGATTTGGACAAAACCCTCAAATCCCAACTCAAACTTTAATCCTCCTTTTCAAGGCTTTAGAGGCTGAATCTCTTGAAACTCTAGTTATGAAAATTGATCCTAGCTTGATAAGCTTCCCAAATGAGTCCTCAACTTCCCTCCAAACCAGAGCTTCTCTCTCTACTTCCTCTCTCTAGAACTGTCTCTGTCTGACAAAATGAGACCCTCCGGTCCTAAGTCCCTATATATAGCCATTTTCCAAAATTTTCAAATTTCACCCTTAGCAACTATTCACCTCAAATATTCTATTCCTTAAAGTATTTCAACTCCCTAAGCTCTAAAACAACCTCTAATTCACTCAGAAAGGCTTGATTTATGTGTTATTCCTTTCTATTACAATATCCAAAAACCAACACTATATGAAATGCAACATATATATCAACACTCAAACAATTATCATTTTCAGATACATATGCTTGAAATAATGAGTTGTATGCCATAATACTTCACTTAACTAAGATGAGAAGGAAGGTGACCAGTCTTCTTCCCTCTTAGTACCAATTCAGTATAATGGTTTACAATGCATCATTCACCAAATTCATGCACACACATGCCTATATAAACCTCTCTAAACATCAACCTCTCATCTCATACTATAAAATCACTACTATACCCAAACAACCAATCAAAACTACATAAAAATACATCATGCACCGAGGTAAGTACATTTCAAATCCACACCTCCAAATCCAATCCAAACCAAATAAACAACAAACACATATATACATACACACACACACACACACACACACACACACACACACACATATATATGTGCATAAAGTATATCTACTAACTAGCTCGATATTTCCATAGCGTTACAACTCTCCCCAACAATAAAAATTTTCGTCCTCGAAAATTCACTTACTCAAAAGAGATATGGGTATTGATCCTTCATTCTATCTTCCAACTCCCAAGTGGTTTCATTTGTAACTCCATCCCAAATAACCTTTACCAAATTGATAGATTTGCCCCGCAACTGCTTAACTTTCTTATTTGCCACTGAAACTGGTTGTTTCTCAAAAGTTAAATTCTCCTTAACCTGCACTGCCTCTGATTCCAAAACATGACTCGGATCATGAATATACTTCCTCAGCTGGGAAACATGGAACACATCATGCAGATTAGACAGGAATGGAGATAATGCAATCTGATATGCCACTAGTCCAATCCTCTTGAGAATTTGATACGGCCCAATAAACTTAGGATTCAACTTCTTAGCTTTGATAGCCCTTCCCACACCTGTAGTGGGAGTAACCTTAAAAAATACATGCTCTCCCTCTAAAAACTCCAACGGTTTCCTCCTCTTGTCTGCATAAGACTTTTGCTGACTCTGAGTAGGTTTCATTCTTTACTGAATTTGTTTCACTTTTTCAGTAGTCTATAAGATGATCTCTGGCCCCACTATCATTGATTCTCCCTCTTTAAACCAACACAAAGGTGTTCGGCACTTCCTCCCATACAGAGCCTCAAATGGTGTCATTGCTATACTTGCATGAAAACTGTTATTATAAGTGAACTCGACCAATGACAACATTTTCTTCCCAACTCCCTAGATGATCCAAAATACAAGCCCTCAACAAGTCCTCCAAAGATTGGATAGTCCATTCAGACTGCCCATCAGTCTGTGGGTGATAAGCAGAACTGAGTCTCAACTTAGTCTCTAACGCCTAGTGCAAACTCTGCCAAAATCGGGAGGTAAAACAAGGATCCCTATCAGAGATGATACTGGAGGGCACACCATGTAATCTAACTATATCTCCTTGATATACAACTGAGTTAACTTTTACAATGACCATTTTACATTCACTGGAAGAAAATGAGCACACTTAGTTAATCTATCCACAATCACCCAAATAGAGTCACAATTCTTAGCAGACCTTGGCAAGCCAATAACAAAATCAATAGCAATACTGTCCCATTTCCATTTTGGCACTTCCATCATCTGTAACAAACCTCCTGGTTTTTGATGTTCTACTTTAGCTTTCTGACACACAATGCAAGATGCAACATACTCGGCTACCTACCTTTTCATACCATTCCACAAAATCATTTTCTTCAAATCTTGATACATTTTTGTCACCCCCGGATGTACACTCAACTTTCTTTTATAACCTTCTTCAAGTATCAACTGATAGAAAAGAATGGCACAATCCAAGAGGGGGGTGAATTGGATTCTATGAGACTTTAAAAAATATCAGAGTATTTAGGATCTTTATTTCAATTAAACTTTTCTAAAAATGAATTTTCAATGAAGTTTCTTAAAGACTTGTTATAGAAGAATGAATCCTATATGTTTTCTTGATTAACAATAAATGGTGTTCAAAGATAATGTCAATATGTAATGCTTTGATTCAGTTCATACCAATGATATTCATGCACACATATTAACCAAGAACAATCTTCTTTAATGCTCAATCAATAAATTACACAAAGTAAAAGATAAGGGTAAGAAGAAGATTGCACAAGTCTTTTATCCTGGTTCAGCCACTCCACATGTGACCTACATTCAGTCCTCAATCACAACCTGATCAAGATTTGTTCCACTATCTTAATGAAGAAGGTTTACAAGCATACCACACATGCATATACTCCTACATTCAAGATAACCACTTTCTTGACCACAAGAAAGCACCCCTTGTACCCACTACAAGAATCCTTTACCACTTGAGAAACCCTCTCAAGATTTTACAAGAATTGACAAAGAATTAAGGAACGAATTCACCTGGAATTCAGAAGCAAATCTTAATCTTTTCCCTTTCAAGAATGTGATGATGATGATGATTCTTTCTCAAAGATTTTCTCAAACGTTTTTCTTCTTGGATTCACAAAGAAAACTCTCCAAGATTGTCACAAAGACTTCACAAAAACGCTTTTCTAATTTTGATTCTCAATTCTAACTCTGTTCTAAAGTTTTAAAAAATTCAAACTATTTATACAAGTTTCAAAACCAGATAATCGATTATTTTAAAGAATAATCAATTATTTTGTTCTTTAGGTTTTCTGGAAACCAACCAAGAACAATATAATCAATTATTTTGCTAGATAATCAATTATTCCAGAGAGTCATTTCTAGGATAATCGATTATTTCACAAATAATCGATTATTGCAGCAAGGCATCCCTTTTTGCCTGTTTGCTGGAATCATCGATTATATTTAATGATAATCGATTATTTTGAGTTAGTTTTCAAAAATTCGTTTTAAGTCTCAAAATAACTTCTTAATCCTTTTAACTCATCATCATACACTCCCTAATTAGTTTAGATATAGATTTAGCTTATGCACACAGCACACACAACAAATAAACTCAACCAAAACAATTTATACACTAATTCCTATTACATAGCACTTTCTTTGAACTTTGTTTTTGCCTTCTAAGTTGTAGTTGTCCTTGTCACACCTTTGTTATCATCAAAACTTCTTCAAGCCTCAGAGGTGATCTTATCAAGTTCAGGATCCCCCTAAGCTCAACAATCTCCCCCTTTTTGATGATGAGAAACCATGACACAAATCATGACAAACCAAGCTAGGCTTAAACCATTTGCTTTTTCTTTCACTTTCAACAACTCAAAACCTACAAAGCAACCTGCAATGCCATACACACAACAACAACCTTTCTCCCCCTTTGGCATTATCAAAAACAAATCAAGCTAAGTTTGTTCTTAACATACAATATAAGTCATATGCATACTCCTTAAGTGCTCAAAACAATACCAAAACACATTCAACATATCATAGGTATTGATCAACATCCAATCTTTATGAATAGAAAATTTTCAAATTTATCAAGTTACTTTCAATCACATTATCTAATTCATTACCATAAAAATCATATGATCAGCAACAAAAAAATTCATTTGTCAACCAAAATCACAATGTATAGTACAATATTACAATTCAAAGTCCATAATCATTATCAATTATGCCAATCAAATATCAAAAACCACATATCAATGTCCAAAAAAATAGAACATCAATCAATATGCTCAAAACCAAAGCATCAATGCATCAGCCAATCAAATCAGAATTTGGAACATCATTCAAACCAACATATCAGCAAAATAAACTTCAAATTTCATCAGAAATTTAATTGTTCAACAGATTAAAGCAAATAAATTGTTCCAGAATTAAACTATTACAGCCAAATTGTAATTAACATCCAAAAACAGAATTGAAAAGTCCTAATTAAAACTAATCAGCAAAACAGAACAACAATCACTCCGAGTCTTCAAGTATGCCTAGGTGAGTCTTGAGTCGGTTCACCTCGCGATCAAGATCATCAAACCTGTCAAGAATACCAGAAAACAAGGACTCATGCCTCCTAGACATCTCCATCACCGCATCAGGATTATTTATCATGATTTGCTCAAATTGAGAAAATGGCTTAGGCTCCGCTTCTGGCTCCCGGTCAGGTTCAGCTTCCACCTGTGGTGGCTGATTCTCATCGTGAGATGGAACGCCATCTTCATTTGTCGCCGATTCAGGAGTTGGAGGTACATCTCCCTTGAAGACCCACTTGTCTTCCTGTTTGAGCATCCCCATGTGATGCAAGGAAGATTTTTCAATCTTATTAGAAGCATGGAGAATTATTTTCTTCTCCCTTGTTAGGTCTACCCCTACATTCTCAAAAAAATTTGACAGCAACAAAGCATACGGAATTGGTCCATCCTCTTTCCGTCTTGCCTTCCACATACAATCATTGACAACCAATACCCAATCGATCTTAATTTTCTTTTTAATCACATGCATCAATAAAATGTCATCCCTTGACATTTGAGCATGATTGTGTAAACGGGGTTTTAACATCCAAGCAATAATAAAGGAAATCAAACGGAAATTTTTCTTCATATATATGCATGACAAAAGGTCATGCGTCATACAAAAGGTCATGCGTCACAAAAGCAATTACCCATTTGTTGACGCTACTGGCAATGACACCTCGTTCAAGGGCAAGAAGAACTACATTGGTTGGCTTAGGACTATCAAGATTATTTCTACTTATTGTGATGGTCTCAACAATAATGAGCAAGACACCTCATTAGAGAAGGGAGGTCGGTGGTTTAGCTCAGCCATCGACGACAACTAGGATGCGACATTCCACAACCTTAAGAGGGTGCACGTGAAGAGTATAAAGAAGTGATCATAGTTAAATGCATTTTAAAGTTTTGTCATAAAAAATTAAAATAAATTTACCTATAGGTGACAATGTGAAATGAAATATAATAAATATAATATGTTTTTTGCTTCTCATATAAGATTTTTTTAATAGGAATTGATGACAAAGACTATTTTTAAAATATTATAAAAGATTAAGGATGAAATAACAACAAAAATTTGTAGGAACTACAAGTGAAAAACTAATGAATTAAATAGATGAAAATTAATTTAAACCATTTTTATTTTTCATCTTTTATCCCTATTAAAGATTATCGTTGATTAATGAGAAGAGAATTTGAAAATAAAAGTTTTCTCTCACTTCTTAAAGTCTACAATTATTTGTCATTTTGTCAATTTAATTGGTATTAGTTCTTATAATACATAAACATTGATATGAAGTAATATCTTCATTTCTCTCATAAAAATTAATGATAAGTAAGAAGGGTAAATTTGGTACATTATGACTTTATGTACAATTAAAAAATGGGTTAAATAATCTTACACAAAAAATAGAGACCAAAGTGGTTACAAAGTAAGTTGGTAGTCATTATTGATGAGTGAAAATTATTTTTTTTGTGTGTGTAAGTTTTTTTTCTTTCTATTTTATCCTCAAGAGATGTGATGGTAGGAAAAAGATTAATATATAATAAAGTGATATAAATGTTTAAAATAAATGTGAAAATTAAAGGACAATATCCCTTTTGTATATAGTACTAATAAGAGAAAAAAAACATTGTGTGCCTTTATATATTTATTCTTGAGAAATTTTAAGATAAGATAGGGAAAAGATTAATATATACTAAAAGATATAAATGTGTAAAATATATGTGAAAACCAAAGGACAATATTCCTTTTGCATATAATACTTGTAAGAGAAAGAGATATTGTGTGTCTTTATATATTTATTCTTAAGGAATTTTAATATAAGATAATTACTAAAACAATATTAAGATTTTAAATTTGGTAATTGTATTGGGTATTAATTTTATTTTTATTTTGGAGCGTTAATAATATTTAAGGGTAAAAATGTCTAATTCAAAAAATGGAAACCAAGAAAATATTTATTAATTAATATCCCCTTTATGATAAGTATAAATAAATTATTATACTCGTTGCTTCTCCCATTCAATTTTTTTTATTTTAAAAATCCGATGGTTAAATGATAAGTGTCGGTAGTTTTTAGTGTAAAATTAAAAAATATAAATAATAAATAATAATTTATAAAAAGCAATTATAAAAGTAAAATTAAATATAAAATGTATACACCAAAAAAATATATCATATTTATTATTTTTAATATAATATAGATTATTGAATGTAATTTTTTAGGATTTATTTGTATAAATATCCTTGTAAGTTAAAACTAATTTATTTTTATATAATTAAAAATAAGTTGCTGGCAAGAAAAAGTCGTTTAAGAACTTAAAATAAGAAAACTTTTATAAATTAATTTATTATATATATATATATATATATATATTAAATTTACAATAATCTCATTAAAGCTTAAACATAAGATCTCAAACATATTACCAGCCCAAACAACTAAGTTGACCTTAAAAGTTTTATAAAAACTAATTTATAATTATCTAAAGTGATTTTATTTTTTCTTACTTATTTTTTCTTTTAAAACATTTAAAAAGCTTATCTAAACATTCTCTTAATATTAAGCGATCCCTAACAGTATCTTGAGGCCATCGATAATAAAAGCTCACCCAAATAATTATTGCACAAATTTAAACTGCAAAAAAAATAAAATAAAATTACTCTGTCCTTTTGTCCATGTTTCTTCTTTTTTTGTCCAAGTTTCTTCTCTTTTTGTCTTTGCACTTCCTTTTTTCTTTGTGAGTTTTGGAGGTATCCCCATTCATAGGTCCGAGATCCACCACATCTATGAATTGAAAGGTCCGAATGATCCACTCTATAATCAGTTATTAGAATCAATAGGTCTTCAAATCTTTCATTTGAAAAAATGGAACATAAGATATAATTCAGATTATACCATATCACTTATTTTACTGGATCTTACGGAGCCTGCTCATCCAAAATAAAATCGAGTTTGATCATAGAAAAGATTATCTTCAAATAAAACCAGTGAGAATGTCGACTTAAGTAAAGCAAACGTTAGTGAGAATCCAATAATGCCTCGAAAACTCAAGAGTTCCTTCGCAAGGTTCATCCACGAAAGGTGAGTCAGGACCTAAGATCAGGCCGAAAGGCATAGTCGATGAATAACAAGTGAATATTCCTATACTACCCTTTGTTGACAATTACTTAATTAGTCGTGAAGTCTCAAAGACCTTCTCCATAAGGATTTTTTTTAATCCAAAAGGATTGTCTACCAAACACATTTTGGTGACTTGGTAAAATGAAACCATCATCTACGAAAATTATAGTTAATATATTTTATCCACTTGTACCAACCCATGGCTTTGCATCCACTCAATTATTCTGATTCCCCTTGTGAATAAAGGCAAGACTAGATGGGTGAAGCTCAAAAATCCGATATGGAACGTGTTAGTGTATATTTAAATATCGGTTTAAACTCATGTTTAACGAAAAAAATGTATGTTCTAATAAAAAAAGTAAGTTTCTGAGTATAAATTTTTTTAATTTCAACTGAATTAAACTTAACTGGTTCATAAATACATCCTTGATTTTTAACATTGAGAGAAATTCTTAAAAGTATTTTTAAGTTTGTATCCGACCGGACTAATATATATCCCTTAATTTATAATACATTTCTATTACTCTTTTTTTCTTCTACCAAAATATCCTCTAATTTTACTTTTATTCTTTAACTTTTGGAGTTCAAAAACTCTTGAAAGTATGAAAAAAATCCTTTTGAAACATCAAATTTATTATTTTGAAAAGTAATTTGTAAAAGTATTAAAACATCTTTTTGAAAAATACTTTCCAAAAATTTGAGAAAATAAAAATTCATTTTAGAATCAACATAATCATATTATGAATAGAAATCTTCAAAAATATTCACCAAATCTCGTTGTTTACATGCGTAATTACCTATTATGTATAAGTCATGCCTTATATTCAATGTAAGAAGTAATGAAATGAAAAGTTATGGAGTGAAAGAATGGTAAAATTGAGAGTAAAAATACAACATTAAAAGTAAGAAATAAAAAAATCAAGAGTGTTTAGTAGTGAAGAATGTAATAGAAGAAGAAGAAGACGACCAAAGGGGTGGATGAAAAACATAATTTTAAAAATAAAGTTTATTTACAGAGAAAATTAATTCAAAACATAGTTTTAAAATTTTTGAAAGAATAACAATAATAAAGAGGTGTGAATATCAACCACCTTTACTTATTTTTTCTTGGAAGAAATAACACCAAGCTAGTTACTGTGATTTTTCTTTTTCTTTTTTCTTTTGTTTAGATCCTACTATAAGTATAATATTAAGGGCTCATCAACACAACAAAACAAACCTCAATGAAATCGTTCATTCTTGTAAATGTTTACATATAGTAAAAATAATTTTGGACAAAAAAGTAATGAATAATTTGGACATGGATTTATTAAAACTCTTATATATGGCCAATGGAGAAGATTATACATGTTCCTTATCAAAGCTACCTAGTAGCTGCCTTGCACGAACCCTTACTTGCAATCTTACAAGTGCGTGCATACATTGCATTGCTATACGTGATTGTTTCCTCACCCACACCCCACGAACCAATGCTTGAAGCTTCACTAGGCTTTTTAAAGCCCTATAAGCTCGTCTCGCCTGTCAAATAAATAATTGATTGTATAATATTATCATATAATATATGAAGATTATATAATCTTTAGAAGAAATAAGGTGTCATACTAGATGTCCCCTGAAATAAGCTTGGATCTTAATTGCCGCAACATCTTCTTCAGTGACCAAAGAAATTGGTGTTGGAAAAGTGAAGTCTTCGTTGCTAAGTATGGCTTCTTCGCTTTCATTGCTGCGAGGGAGAATGATGATGTTTTTGTTGGATGATCGGAGGAATCTGCCTCGAACAATTCTGAACCATTTTTGGGACACACCCATTTTGATTTGGTTATCTTTTGTCTTTGAAATGGAATGCTTGCAATGCATATATATGATGCGATGTGATGGATTGTCTCGCCCTCAACGCTTTGGGAGGAAGTGGCGTAACGTAAAGGGAGGGAAGAGTTGTGGGCAACATGTTTGAAAATCTTATTTGCTTTGGTGCCTATAATAGTGATGTCAGAATTCTGAAGCCGAAAACGTGGCGGGGTGATTTTCTTTTCTGACCAGTTCGGTGTGAGTTCAAAGCATTCTTTAGTTAGTACCGTGGTTTTAAATTGCGGTTGCGGTCGCCGTTGTAGTTACTGCAGTTGCGGGTATTGCGGGTATTGCAATGCGGATTGCGGCTGTTGCGGTGTGAGATTATTAATTATTTTCACTAAATATAAAAAATTTATAATTATCAATATATATTTTATTTTTAAGGATTTATACATTTTAATTCCTTTTTTTTTTAAATATTCTATTATTTTAATGAATAATTTAATTTATTTTAAAATTATAGTATCAATTTATCGTATTGCGGATGTATTGCGGTACATTGCAGATGTGTCGGACACAACACCGTTACGTTGCGGAAAAATGTGTGATTTCCAGTATCATCGCAATTGCGGTCAAATACCGTTGCGGACAAGGCCGCAACAGCAATATTGCGACCGCAACACCGCAATTTAAAACCATGGTTAGTACTGCACAACCAACTCGCTGGAGTAAAATAAAGTGTCGCTATCACAAATTCTTTGTGTGATAATCTTGTTGATAATGTCTTATTAGTATACTGGGTTTCATCTAATAGTTTTGTATATTATTCAAACATGGATTCTGTCTGTTCGGTTAATTTATTATTTTGAAACATTTTTTTTCCAATTAATCTTGTGAATAGTCTATAATTGTTCACTCTTAAATATGGTTCGTAGTGGTTAAAAATTTGAATTCGATTTGATGAATCATCTGTCAAGTCTTATACATCATTGTTCAATCTCATAAATTTAGTTTGTTTTATTAGCCCTATGGATCATTTATTTTTATTCATTTTAATATAGGTCCAATCTTAGTAGGCATAGACCGTGTTTATACCTTTTTTTTTCTTCTATTCATTGGTAGTAATTCAAAAAAGTTAGCATACTGGTATTTAAAAAAAAAAAAAAAAAAAAAAAAAAAAAAAAAAAGCAGAAATGATATTATTTTATTTAATTCTTCCTAAATTAGATAAATTTTGCAGTGTTTCTTTTAGTGAGAGTGACCGAAAGATTCACATCTGACAGAAAGTTTCATTTGTGCTCCCTTTAATTATTTATAATATAAATATATATAGTTTGAATTTGTTGACATTAAGGAAATATTAATTTCTCATGTCTAAGTATCTATTTTAAAAAATAAGTATTTTTAGAAAATATTATTTCCCAGGAATATTTTTATCCTACTTTTTCACAAAAATTAAAGTAAATATTATTCAATATTAATATAAGAAGGGAGGTGGAATTATGGTTATCTTAAAATTTGAATTGTTTTTATCAAACTAATATTTAGAAGCTAATGCTTCTAAAGGTTTAAAAAATTTATTCTACTTTTGATAGTTTCTTTATAAAACAACTTAGAAGTTTGTGCCTCTAAGATATTTGAAAATACTTTTTACCTTGTTTAAAAATTTAGTATGATAAATATGAGTAGTTTAAAGTAATTTAAATAAATACGAGAGTAAGAGTAAGAGATATTTCACCCTGTAATTTATCCTAGTTAGGGATGATAACGGGACAAGGTGGGTATAGGTTTCTCTATATCGTCCCCGTCCATGTTTCCATACCTTATACTCATGTCTGTCCCTATATATGACAAGTATGAAATTTATGTCCTCATTTCTATACCTGTTAGGTATTGGGTATATCTATATCCGCCTTATATTGTCAAAAAATTCATTAAACATTATTTTATTGCAAAAAATATTAAAAAAAGATTTCAAAATAAAATAGTAATTATAAAATTATATTAATTAAACTTTATTTGACATAAATTAAAAATAAAGAAATTACATAAATTTTAAGTAAATTTTAAAAAATAAATTAAATATATATAAATTTTAAATGGTATAGATACAAGTATGGGTACGGGATGAGTACGTATATACTCATCTCGTCCTCATACTCGATTTAATGAATTGGGTATTACCTGTACCTATGTGATGGAAGAGAGTAAAAGTGGTTGATGTTCTTCTTCACTCTCCACCTTCAATCCCTTTCTTTTCTTGAGGTTGACATGCCAAGAGAGAAACACCTTGAAGAAGCTTCAATGGTGGAGAAGTAACAAGGAGGTTCGGTAGCTTCTTCAAGAAGCTAGAAGATTGAGGCACCAAGGCACAAAGGTTGGAAACCTTTGTGAAGGAACCTAGGGGAGAAAGTTCTCCACGAAATTCTAAGGCTTTGGAAGAGAGAATTTTGAGAGAAATTCTGATTATTATTCATCCAAAGTGAGGGAAAAGGTTAGATTTACAAATATATAGAAAGAGGTAGCTTAGGGAGCAAGCTAACTTTAACCATGGTTCAAGTGAACCATGGTTGAGTTGCTTGACCGTCCAAGCTAGTTAAGAGGCTTGTAGAGCAAGCTTCTCACTTAGCTTGCTTCCCAAGAAAGCTAAGGAGAAGCTTGTAGCACAAGCTTCTCAAGGCTTCAAAGAATGAGAAGCAATTCGGCCAAGGAAGAAGAACTAGGCAAGCTAGGCGGTCTTGGTTCCATTTTGCTCACTTTAATTATTTCAAAAATGTTTGGTTTGGTTTAGTTAGGTCCATCCAAAAATGATGAGACCTAGCTAAATCAAATCCATGAAAAATTAGGAGCAAAATGAGTCCAATATGTAAAATTTTGCCTAGGCCCAATTCTGGCCCAATTACTAGTCACACCCTCAAGCATTGCTAATTACCACCCCACTTCTACTACTAAAAAAATAGAAAAGAGTGTACTTTAAAATTAGGTTAAATGAAGTCAAAGTCTCCAAGTAACCTACCTTAGAAACAATATACAATGGTCTATAAAATGAAATAAAGTGTCTCACAAATACAAAGGCAAAAATAAGCCTATACAAAGGCAAAAATAAGCCTATACAAGGAAACTATGTACAAGTTTATATACAACATATGAAAATGTCTTCAAAATCATCCCATTCCTCTTGGTTCTTTTAAAGTATCACCTCTTGGATTCCTTGGCCTTGGCATATTTCCATCACTATGTCTAATCAAAACAGGTATTACCCATCAAAGTTGGGATGAGTTCGGACATTATCCACGGATACAAGTTTACTTGCCATCCCTAATCTTGGTTCACCCAACCTTGGGTTACACCTAATCCCCACATCTATTGTGGGATTTCTCTACTATAATCAAAAATCAATGCTCTAAATACAACCACCAACACTTATTGGATTTTCCCTACACAAATTATCCACCTACTAATCGTGTAGTCACCATTAGCCAACTACTAAGTAACCGTACACCTGTTGAGTAAACGCCCACCCTCACAGCCCATGGCCATGAGTCAAACCACAACCAATTGGTTGCAACTTTTCTACCCTTTCTTTCCTTCTACACACTAGATTCGGGAATGGGTAATCAAATGTGTTTACAGATTTGAGAAACCTTAACAAATTTTAAAGGTTTTTGACTCTCCTAGGATAAAAGCTTCCACTGAGGAAGTATTTTTACTCTTTCTATCATAGATCAGATTACAAATGTGTATGGGTGAGAGATATGAATTAGAGTATGAAACAAGTAATTACAATTTTATCTAGCTTGGATATTGATAACTTTTAATGTTCTTACTTGCTTCAAATAGTTCCCTTAGTCTTCCTTTTATTTGTGACGCCCCAGTTTTCAAACTTTTAGTTGGGGGTAATGTTGTAATTTTCAAGGGTAATTTAATAATTTTTCATAAATTTTCAGGGGTGATTTAGTAGCCCAGAACGGGCCGTTTCCAAATTGGAACGGGCCGTTCCCAAATTGGAACGGGCCGTTCCAGTCTACTAACACTACTAGAAAAATGGAAATTAGAGACGGAAAGAATCCGTCATAAAATTAAAGAAAATCCGTCACAAAATTATTAGTGACGGAATTTGTGACGGATTTTGGATCGTCAGAAAAAATGGCGTCACAAAATATTTAGTGACGGAAAAATTCAGTTCATCACAATTAGTGACGGAAATATGCCGTCACTAACTAATAAATTTTCCGTCACAAATTACTTAAATAAATGTTAATACTTGAGTAAAATTCCGTCGCAATTTGTGACGGCCTAAGAAGTCGTCGCAATTTGTGAGGGAACGCATTCGTAACAAACTGTGAGGGATTCAAAATCCGTCACAAAATCCGTATTTTTTATTTTTATGAATTTTTAAATAAAAAATAATTAAATTATCCCAGATTTATTAATTATACAATATATATTATTTTCACTTTGTTTTTTCTAATCTACAAGTATTAATTATTAATTTTCAGATAATTAACAGTGGTAAGATTCGAACCCCTTACCTTCTACTTATTCTAACCTTAACACTCCTTCTCCGGCCATCTGAGCTACCTTATCAGTTCAGTACTTATTTAACAATATATATATAAATATGAAAGAATATCAATTTTTATCACAATAATATCAAACATCATTAAACATCAAACTAATAAATTTAAAATAGATTCATAATTAAAATCATAATATAATTTATTTTAGAATTTTTATTTTATTAAATTAATTGAAAATTAATTATATTTTATCACTTTTTAATCAAGTGAATGAATGATAATGAATTAACAAAATTTTTAAAATATATTTTAATTGAAAGTATATTTTTAGTAAATATTTGAATATAAAAGTATTTTTATAAATAATTAAATGAAAAATATATTTTAAAATTTATTTCTCTCATAACACCACTTAAGTAAAAATATTCAAAAAAAACTAAACTTATATTTGTTTCCGTTATTTTTCCAAAAAAAATAAAATACAAAGAAAAGATCAAACCTTTTGATAATTAAGTCATCTAAAAATTAAGACCAAAAAATAATGTTGATTGGACCAAACTACCCAATACGTACGGACTGAGTTTAGTGTGATATCCTCCACCAAAAAGAAAAAGGATAATAGACTCCGAAACTATAATGCATAAATAGAATTTGAAAATTAAAACAATTTATTCGAAACGGTTACACGAGGAAAAACGAAAAGAATGAATAGTTGTTTAGATTGTGAAACTTGTAATCAATTACTAAAACCTTATATTCGATTACTAGATGATTTTATAAATTTAACTTTAATTCTAATACTTATAATCCTTTAACTAACTTTTTAATTAATAAAAAATATTATAAATAATGATTTTTTTATAATATTTATTAAAATTATACATGTAACACTTAAATCCAAAATAATGATCAAGTGCCATAAATTCTCCGGCATCAGCCATATATATATATATATATATATATATATATATATATTATTTTTACATTACTTGCATTCACAGATTAAGGAATGTTTTTACTTTCATATATTATTTTATAAATTATATATTATAAATTATCATAAATATTTTTTAAACTAAGTATAAAAATTAAATGAAGTTTAAATAAATGCAAATGACAATGTATTACAAAGTAATAGTTTCATCTTTGTATTAAAAATATATTATCCTTCTCTTTCTCATCTATCTTTTAACATAATTGTACAATAAAATTTTCTATTTTGAGAGGGATACATAATCTCTCACAGATTGTGACGGAATTTGTGACGGAATATAATTTTTAAAAATTATCCGTCACAGAATTCGTCACAAATTGTGAGAGATTCAAAATCCGTCACAAAATCTTAATTTTTTATTTTCACGAATTTTTAAATAAAAAATAATTAAATTATTCTAGATTTATTAATTATATAATATATATTATTTTCACCTTTTTTTTCTAATATACAAGTATTAATTATAAAGTGTATTATATAATATATATAATACATTTTATAATTAATTATATATATATTTTCTAATATATATATTTTCACCTTTTATTAATTATATAATATATATTAAATTATTCCATTTAGGTGTATTATAAAGTATGATGATAATATTTTTATATATTTATTGATAGACTTAATTGTACTTTTTATTAAATGATCAAGCATAATGAATTTTCTAGCATCAACCATTATATATATATATATATATATATAGTTATATATAATTATATATAATTTATAAATATACTTTTATATATTTATTTTTATCTTTTTAGTTAAAATGCAAATTAATATTGTCTTTTTATAATTTCATAAGTATTTTTAAATTAAAAGTTTTTTCCTAATTCATATTTTAATTTCTTATACTTCAAAATAACAACTTATTATTTAAATTAATTCATTTCTTATGTTTTAATTTTTAATCTTTTGATGAAAAAAATATTCTAGTTTCATAATTTTTTAATTATTTTTTTAGCAAAATATTTTTTATTTATACATAATTCTTAAATATAATAATTGTGTAATAAAATTTTCTATTTTGAGAGGGATACGTAATCCCTCACAAATTGTGACGAAATTTATGATGGAATACAATGTTTAAAAATTTTCCTTCACAGAATCCGTCACAAATTGTGAGGGATTCAAAATCCGTCACAAAATCCTAATTTTTTATTTTTATGAATTTTTAAATAAAAAATAATTAAATTATTCCAAATTTATTAATTAGATAATATATATTATTTTCACCTTTTTTTTTCTAATATACAAGTATTAATTATAAAGTGTATTATATATATATTATATAATACACTTTATAATTAATTATATATATATATATATATATATATATTTTTCACCTTTTATTAATTATATAATATATATTAAATTATTCCATTTAAGTGTATTATAAAGTATGATGATAATATTTTTATATATTTATTGATAGACTTAATTGTACTTTTTATTAAATGATCAAGCACAATGAATTTCCTAGCGTCAACCATTATATATATATATATATATATAATTTATAAATATACTTTTATATATTTATTTTTAGCTTTTTTAGTTAAAATACAAAATAATATTGTCTTTTTATAATTTCATAAGTATTTTTAAATTAAAAGTTGTTTCCTAATTCATATTTTAATTTCTTATACTTCAAAATGACAACTTATTATTTAAATTAATTCATTTCTTATGTTTTAATTTTTAATCTTTTGATGAAAAAAATATTTTAGTTTCATAATTTTTTAATTATTTTTTTAGCAAAATATTTTTTATTTATACATAATTTTTAAATATAATAATTGTACAATAAAATTTTTTATTTTGAGAGGGATACATAATCCCTCACAGATTGTGACGGAATTTGTGACGGAATACAATTTTTAAAAATTTTCCGTCACAGAATCCGTCACAAAATTATTCATTAAATTTTGTGACGGATTTTTGTGACGAAATATTTAGGGAGGAATCAAAATTCGTCACTAAATCCGTCGCAAATTGTTATTTTATTAGCGACCCCGTTTGTGACAGAATTGTTAGAGACAGAAATTTTTCCGTCACAAAATCCGTCACAAACTCTAAAAATAAGTAGTTCGTCACAAAAATAAAATTTTCGTCACAAAAGTCGTCACTATTAGTGACGACATTTTATCCGTCACAAATTTTAATTTTTCTAGTAGTGTAAAACATGGGTAATTTAGTAGCCCGGAACGGGCCGTTCTCAAAATGGAACAGGTCGTTCCAAACTACTAAAAAGGCCTATAACCCTAGTTGAGAACGGGTCGTTCCAAATATGGACGTTATGGGTTAAATGCAACCCTAGAATGGGCCGTTATGGTTTGAGAATAGGTTGTTCTGAATGTAAATTTTACACATGCCGCCAGAGTCCAGAACAGGCCGTTCTAGATTTGAAACGGGCCGTTCCGGCAACGCCTGATGCCTATAAATAGAGTGTTTTGGCACTCCCAAAAAGCACACCTTTCATTTCTAACTCTTTTTCTTCCTTTCTCTCTTCTCTTCTTCTTCCTTTCTCTCTTCTCTTCTTCTGCACTCTCTGAAGACCGAGGGGAACCCACCGGAGGAGATCAACCTGATCCTTAGTTTGAGCTACTGTTTAACCAGGTACGGGGGAAAAGGAAATTATTTGTATGCAAAGTTACATGAGGGAATTGGGTAGAAGAGGAAGCTCGTAGGATTATGAGTAATTTTATAATTATTTCTGTTTGGAGAATTATTGGTCTTATGTGATTCTGTATGAATTTAGGATTATGAATATATGTTTAATTTGTAAGAATGATGATTTGGGAGAAAGAACGAAATTATAGAAAAGTGCCTGTAAGTTAGGTTTTGGAAAAATTGGATTATTTTTGTTTGAGGAATTGATGATCCCATTAGATTCTGTATGTGTTGAGGATTAGAAATATATATTTAATTTGTAAGAATGATGATCTGGGAGAGAGAACGAAATTGTAGAAAAGTGCCTATGAGTTAGGTTTTGGAATAATTGGGGGTTTTACCTTTTATGTTAAGGTTATATTAAATTAGTAATTCCATTGATTATTATATTAATTTAAGAATGTTATTGTTATATTACTTGATAAGAATTGATGATCTAGATGTGAATTTCTTGAGGGGTGTAAACCCTTATTTTGTTGGACTTATCTGTTGTGTGTATGCGATATCTTATTGAGCTATAAAATGAGATGTGATGAATGTGAATATCATTATGATTGTGGTTCCTCACATCAACGACCAGGGATGGCACGACCCCTGGTTAAGTGATGCTACAAGGAGGGCGTGACCCTGGCATGGTGTGGGATGAGTAAGACAATTAACACGTATCACTTATGTCAAATATGGCAGCCCTGGCATAGGGTTAATTGCAAGATTTGTGTGGATTGTGATGTGATTGTGGTTCCTCACATCAATGACCAGGGATGGCACGACCCCTGGGTAAGTGATGCTACTGGCTGGGCGTGACCCTGGCATGGTGTGGGATGAGTGAGACAATTAACCCGTATCACTTATGTTAGTTGTGGCGTGGCCTTGACATAGTGTTAATTGTAAGATTTATGTGAATTATGAATGTGAAAATGATACTATTAATTGCAAGATTTGAGATGAATGAGTGTGATTGCAAATTATGATGTGAAGATGATGCATGATTGATAGAGTTATGATATATAGAAATGCTTGTAAATATTTCATTATGTAATGAGATTACATTGTTGTGTGTCTGTATGTTCTTTGCGAATTATGATGTAAATATTTCATTATGTAATGAGATTACATTGTTGGAGTTGGCTTAACTTTTAAGCAGTGCTAACATCTTGTACTTTTACTTTGATATTGTTAGCATATCCTTTAGGAGTAGTTTGTTTCAAAAGCTTCCTTTTGAGTGTGCTTTTGAGTAATCTTCTAAACAAGGTGATGGAGATGAGTAGAAGAAGTGAAACACAAACTCCTCCTAAGCTCCTCCTAGGATCGGATCTTCTTCAATGGAGATTAAAACACAATTGAAGAACACATTGAGATGAAGAACACTTGCGAAAATGGAAGAAGGAAGCATCCAAGCTCAAGAACTCAAGGGATTGCACACTTCAAAGTGAAGGAAACTAGGTTTTCCTAAGGATTTTGAAGGCATTCTCTTAGGTTTTGTCTCTTGGAAATTTTGGTGACTCTTGAGGGAATTAACTGAAGAAAATGTTCAGAAATTCTCATATATTCAAAAGTGATTACAATGTGTAGGAGACACACTTAAGTTGGGACGGTTTTGAGTGGCATTGGCGCCTAGACTAAGCTACACAAGTTGGCGCCTAAAATTTGAATTCAAATTGGAAATTTGAATTCAAATTTTGGTGCACATGGGTGTGGCCGTGAGTTTAGGTACCTAATGTGCATCTAGGTCTGATTTGAGAGTCATTTAAGGTTAATTTGAGTGTCACATGTTCAGCCACCAATTGGTGCAAAACATGTGACTCAAATGTAACTTAAATGGCTTCCAAATTAAACCTAATTTAACCTAGTTAACCTACTTTAGTATTTCTTGTATTTTCCTAATCTAATGACCTAAATACAATGGTCAAACAAATACAATGGAAAGGAAAAATTACAAGAATTAAAATGAGCCCAATATTGGGTACCAAAAGCCCAAAGGCCCATGAAGCCCAAAACTAGGCCCAACAGGCCTAAAACCTAAAATGCTACTCTATGTGGTCCAAAATACAAGACCAAAATATATGATACCTATACTAACATGATGTATACAAAACATATGAAAATAGCTATAACAAAATATGACCCATGAAAAGTTCAACTTGGGCCTTCCCAGGCCCATCAGGCCCATTGGGCCTTGACTGGCCCAAACCTTCATGTCTAGCCAACTCCTCTTGGATCTTTGAGTGTATCACCTCTTGCATTCCCAAGTATGATTCCATCATCCCCTCCCTCTTGAAAAGGATTTGTCCTCAAATCTAGAGGATGTATGGAAGAAACATTAGCACCTACATGTAAAACATGCAAGGAATAAGAAGTGACATGCTAAGAAAAAAGATCATGGATCCTAAGAGGAGTCCTACTTTCTAACCTAACAAAGAAAGATAAAATATTAGACTCTCTAGAAATAGGCTCCTCTCCTAAGCATAACCTAGAAGTAAAACCTAAAAATGTGAGAACACTATGACTAAAACAATGGAAATATTGAGTTTTAAACACTACTATATCTTGCCTAAAGTACCCTAAATGGTAACCTAGGCTTTTCCTAAAAAATAAAGAAAAAACTACTAGAAAACATCCTAAACAATTTTGGATTTGATTGTTTGCTAGATACTTATAATCATATAAACTATATTTGTCTTGTAGGGAAGGAATCATATTAAGTTCAAAAGAATAAGATCTTCCCATAGAAGCAAACATAGAATATATATTATTACAAGTTGTATCTACCAAACAATGTAAACTAAAAATTGGGTGCTTTATTAAGACCACAAAAATACTTTCTCCCTTGTGCACCTCCAAGGAAGTAGTATAAGGAGTAAAACTAAAAATAGTTTTCTCCTTCTTCACTATATCCCGAAGTTGAGAATTCTTTGTTTGAAATTGATTTTGTTCCTCATTCTCAACTTTAAGATTAGTGGGGCATTAGAACACAAAGAACACACTAGAACACAAGAAGAAACGGACTCAAAAGTGAAACAACTTATCTCCTTGAAGACCTTGCTCTTGATACCAAAAATGATGGAGATGAGTAGAAGAAGGGAAACACAAACTCCTCCTAAGCTCCTCCTAGGATCGGATCTTCTTCAATGGAGATTAAAACACAATTGAAGAACACGTTGAGATGAAGAACACTTGCGGAAATGGAAGAAGGAAGCATCCAAGCTCAAGAACTCAAGGGATTGCACACTTCAAAGTGAAGGAAACTAGGTTTTCCTAAGGATTTTGAAGGCATTCTCTTAGGTTTTCTCTCTTGGAATTTTCGGTGACTCTTGAGGGAATTAGCTGAAGAAAATGTTCAGAAATTCTCATATATTCAAAAGTGATTACAATGTGTAGGAGAAACACTTAAGTAGGGACGGTTTTGAGTGGCATTGGTGCCTAGACTAAGCTACACAAGTTGGCGCCTAAAATTTGAATTCAAATTGGAAATTTAAATTCAAATTTTGGTGCACATGGGTGTGGCCGTGAGTTTAGGTACCTAATGTGCATCTAGGTCTGATTTGAGAGTCATTTAGGGTTAATTTGAGTGTCACATGTTTAGCCACCAATTGGTGCAAAACATGTGACTCAAATGTAACTTAAATGACTTCCAAATTAAACCTAATTTAACCTAGTTAACCTACTTTAGTATTTCTTGTATTTTCCTAATCTAATGACCTAAATACAATGGTCAAACAAATACAATGGAAAGGAAAAATTACAAGAATGAAAATGAGCCCAATATTGGGTACCAAAAGCCCAAAGGCCCATGAAGCCCAAAACTAGGCCCAAGATGCCTAAAACCTAAAATGCTACTCTATGTGGTCCAAAATACAAGACCAGAATATATGATACCTATACTAACATGACGTATACAAAACATATGAAAATAGCTATAACAAAATATGGCCCATGAAAAGTTCAACTTGGGCCTTCCAAGGCCCATTGGGCCCTGACTGGCCTAAACCTTCATGTCTAGCCAACTCCTCTTGGATCTTTGAGTGTATCACCCCTTGCATTCCCAAGTATGATTCCATCATCCCCTCCCTCTTGAAAAGGATTTGTCCTCAAATCTAGAGGATGCACGGAAGAAACATTAGCACCTACATGTAAAACATGCAAGGAATAAGAAGTGACATGGTAAGAAAAAAGATCATGGATCTTAAGAGGAGTCCTACTTTCTAACCTAACAAAGAAAGATAAAATATTAGACTCTCTAGAAATAGGCTCCTCTCCTAAGAATAACCTAGAAGTAAAACCTAAAAATGTGAGAACACTATGACTAAGACAATGGAAAGATTGAGTTTTAAACACTACTATATCTTGCCTAAAGTACCCTAAATGGTAACCTAGGCTTTTCCTAAAAAATAAAGAAAAAACTACTAGAAAACATCCTAAACAATTTTGGATTTGATTGTTTGCTAGATACTTATAATCATATAAACTATATTTGTCTTGTAGGGAAGGAATCATATTAAGTTCAAAAGAATAAGATCTTCCCATAGAAGCAAACATAGAATATATATTATTACAAGTTGTATCTACCAAACAATGTAAACCAAAAATTGGGTGCTTTATTAAGACCACAAAAATAATTTCTCCCTTGTGCACCTCCAAGGAAGTAGTATAAGGAGTAAAACTAAAAATAGTTCTCTCCTTCTTCACTATATCCCGAAGTTGAGAATTCTTTGTTTGAAATTGATTTTGTTCCTCACTCTCAACTTTAAGATTAGTGGCAGCATTAGGATAAGAGTCAAAACTTTTATGAATAAAGAGAGTTCTTTGCAAGGCTTGTTTGGTAATAAAATAACTCTCCTTGTTCACAAATGTTTTAGTGGAGTCCCCTTCATCCACACTCTTTCCTTCTTTCCTTTCTTTATTTCTTTTTCTTTTCATTTGCTTTTGATCCTCAAACACTTGGGATGGTGTTAAAGGATTAAAAAAAATTTCCTTATCTTTATGAGTGAAGGTTATTTTGTTAGTGAGGCCATCATGTATAGTGTGTTTATCAAATTGCCATGGCCTACCAAGCAAAGTATGACAAGCTTCCATAGGGATCACATCACATAAAACTTTGTCTTTATAGTCCCCTATAGAAAACTTGACCTTCACTTGTTGATTTACCTCCAATTCCTCACCTTCATTAAGCCAATGAAGTTTATAAGGATGAGGGTGAGGAATAGTGGTAAGGGCTAACTTGTTAACCAACCTTGTACTACAACATATAGAGCATGATCCACTATCAACAATAAGAGAACAATTTCTTTTGGAAACTAAACATCTTGTGTGAAAGATGTTCTCTCTTTGTGATAGTGAAGTGGGACAAGGTTGACTTCCAAGAAGCCTTTTGATCATAAGAAGATCACCATCAACAGGATATAGCTTTTCACTTGGATGATCTTCGTCACTAGTCTCACTATCACTTGAAGTGGTAGAACTAGATTCATCATGACTGCTATAAATGTCTTGTCCTCTCAAAATCATAACCTTTTTAGTTGGACATTGAGAAGCTATATGGCCTCTCCCAAGACATTTAAAACATTTGATGTCACTAGTTTTACTACTAGAAGTGACAACATTTTTATTTTTATCTTTTTCTTTTTCTATTTCTTTTTCTTGACCCTTACTAGAGTTTTTAGAAGAGTCATATTGACCCTCCCTCTTGTCTTCTTTCTTGATATAAGAGCTAGTTTGAGTTTTACCTTTAAAAGAATTTTTCCTTAAATTTTGTTGTTCCACCCTTATACAAAGTTGGACCAAATCATCAAGGTCCCTATAAGGGAGTAACTCAACCCTATCTCTTATGTCAAAATTGAGACCACTTAAAAATCTAGCAATGGTCAATCTTTCTTCTTCCCTTATCCCAGCCCTCATGAGATATAACTCCATTTTTTGTCTATACTCCTCCAGACTCATGTTCTTTTGTTGGAGTCTTTGGAGCTTATCCATAAGCTCCCTACTATAATAAGAAGGAATGTGCCTTCTTCTCATAGCACTCCTCAATTCATTCCAATAAGTGATGGGAGGATCATTGTGAAGTCTTCTCTCTCCTTCCAAGGATGTCCACTAATACATGGCTTGTCCTTGAAAAGCTAGGGTGGCCAAAGGAACTCTTCTTTCCTCACCTACTTGATGACAAGTGAAGATTTGCTCCACTTTCATCTCCCAATCTAAGTAGGCGTCCACATTTTCTTTTCCATGAAAGTAAGGGAGATCAACCCTTGATTCCCTCACTTTAGGTTCCTTAATGACTCTTCTAGGATGGGGTTGGTAATATGCATCAAGGTTTAGGCTATCCTCATTTTGGGTAGGAGAGTAATTGGAACTCTTTGTGGAACCTTTTGAGGAACTTTTTTGACTTTTGTTTTTATGTAATTTTTTTTAAAAGTTTTGCTTCTTGTTGCTTAATCTTTTGAATTTCTTCCTCTAAAGCAAGAAGTTGTACTTCTCTTTCAATCTTTTCTTTTTGTTTTTGAAGTACCTCCTCATGCTTCCAAAGTTTTAGTGCTTCAACCTCCTTGACAATTCTTTTAAAACTTTTAGGAGATTCAAAGTCACTACTACTTTGAGAATGATGACTCATGATTAAGCAATAAGAATTTATATGCTATGCAAAAAGATATAAAATATTTTTGGTATTTTCTAGGAATGAAAATAGCACTTGGGAGTCTAAGTGTACAAATTGCACTATCAAGGGAGGTGAGCTACAAAGAGCCACTTAATAACCAAGCCTTTTCAAGTGGAAATCACTAAACTCCTTTGTGGTACTTCCATTTCCCCAAAACTTTTCACAAAAAATTTTGAATGCTTTTTCACAATTGGTTTGTTTTTGATGTTAACTAAATGTGAACAAAATAAATCTACACAATTCTAGACGTATTAAGGCAGCAAAGTAAACAAAATTAAAGTTCAAACACTTGAAGGAAGCAAGGATAATCAACTAGTCGGTTTGCCCTAGGTGGAAGCTTGAAACATATGAAATTTCCAAGCCACTTCCACTAGTACTACACGTGAGAATGCTAACAAGGAGTTAGATATACCTGACCAGCTTCTTAATACTCCCTCCAAGCTTTACAAATTGATTTTAAAATACAAAAGAGATTGCAAAATTTAAACTAGACTTGAAAGCAAGTAAATGATGGCTTTAGTGACCAATTAGTGACGGATTTTGATGTACAAATTTTCAACACTTATTCAAGTGTTTAATCCGCCACTAATCCTTCAAATATGATGCTACTGGACCTGCAAAAGAAACACAACAAAGAGGTTAATGGTGGCTGCCTCACAAGGTGAAAGGAATGGTCACTCAAGTGAAGGAAGTTTAGGAAAAGCTAGGTCACTAAATTAGGTCAAATTTTTGTAGTCTTAGTGTCCAAACTTTTCCTACTCTTTGTTGAGCAATGCTTGATCCTTGAGCAAGGATTTGAGGCCACTTCCAGCACATGGAATTTAATGAAAGAAAACTAGACAAGCAATAAAGCACAATTTGGAAAGCTTATACCAAAAGTAAAGAGTAATAGGTGTATATGACAAGACACAAAGAGGTTCAACAAGTAAAACTGAAAATTAAGACTCCAAATAAAAGCTAGCACTCAGTTAGGAAGGTTCCTAGATAGGTACTAGAGTAGATGAACAAAACAAAAAAAATTTGAAAGCAATTGGATAAGTATAGAACAATTAGTAGTCAAAACAATAACAAGGAATCAAATGAATTTTATCCAAGAACACCTCATGGCTTTTTCAAATTAAATTGTCTTATATATATATTTTTTTTAATTCTTTCTTTTTTCAGTCTCAACTTAAGACTCCAGAGAAGGTGTTTGCCTTTTGTTTCAAATTTTTCTATGATTCCAAGCTATAGAAACCGTGACTACAAAATTAGGTCAAAAATTCAAGTGAAACTATGAAACTAGTGCACTAGTTTTAGGTTTTTGTATTGAATTCTTTTTGCACACTTTTCTTTTGAACTTTAGAACTTTTCTTTTGTTTTAGGCTCTGTTTTATCTCCATTTTCAGCCTCTAATTTTTTTTTTTTAAATTGAATCCACAAGAAAGAGTGCACTAGAAGTAGAATTAAGCACTTGAAATTTTGAGTCACAAAATTTTTTATAAGATTTTTCAATGGAAAGTGATTTGAAAACTCAAGTACACAATGGAAACCTAACTCTAAAGAAACTTGCTAGGACTAATAGCAAATTATGAACACAATAAGGTAAAAGAAAAAGCACATATAGGTAGGCACAAATTAGAGCAAACCGAGAGCAACATGTAGACACAAAATTTCAAAATAAAACTAGGTTAAACATGCTATTCAAGGAATTTGCAACATATAAGGACTAAACATGAACTTCTAAGACAAAACAAAGATTCAAAAACAAAATCTAATGCACATGCATGAGGTCCAATCACGGACACATACAAGGAATGGAGAGACTCAAAATAAAATCAAAATTAGCACAAGCAAATAGTTCCTAAACAAGTTGATTGAGGAAGAAAATTCAAAAACAATCAACCAATGGATCTATGGAACAAAAGGTGATTCAAAATGTATAAATCCAAAAAGAAACTCAATCAAGACAATTAGAACACAAAGAACACACTAGAACACAAGAAGAAACGGACTCAAAAGTGAAACAACTTATCTCCTTGAAGACCTTGCTCTTGATACCAAAAATGATGGAGATGAGTAGAAGAAGTGAAACACAAACTCCTCCTAAGCTCCTCCTAGGATCGGATCTTCTTCAATGGAGATTAAAACACAATTGAAGAACACGTTGAGATGAAGAACACTTGCGGAAATGGAAGAAGGAAGCATCCAAGCTCAAGAACTCAAGGGATTGCACACTTCAAAGTGAAGGAAACTAGGTTTTCCTAAGGATTTTGAAGGCATTCTCTTAGGTTTTCTCTCTTGGAATTTTCGGTGACTCTTGAGGGAATTAGCTGAAGAAAATGTTCAGAAATTCTCATATATTCAAAAGTGATTACAATGTGTAGGAGAAACACTTAAGTAGGGACGGTTTTGAGTGGCATTGGCGCCTAGACTAAGCTACACAAGTTGGCGCCTAAAATTTGAATTCAAATTTTGGTGCACATGGGTGTGGCCGTGAGTTTAGGTACCTAATGTGCATTTAGGTCTGATTTGAGAGTCATTTAGGGTTAATTTGAGTGTCACATGTTCAGCCACCAATTGGTGCAAAACATGTGACTCAAATGTAACTTAAATGGCTTCCAAA
Source organism: Cajanus cajan (assembly GCF_000230855.2). Lineage (NCBI taxonomy): Eukaryota > Viridiplantae > Streptophyta > Magnoliopsida > Fabales > Fabaceae > Cajanus > Cajanus cajan. The sequence goes on along the minus strand of NC_138521.1, from coordinate 33,611,343 downwards.
ATAAACCTAATTTAACCTAGTTAACCTACTTTAGTATTTCCTGTATTTTCCTAATCTAATGAACTAAATACAATGGTCAAAAAAATACAATGGAAAGGAAAAATTACAAGAATGAAAATGAGCCCAATATTGGGTACCAAAAGCCCAAAGGCCCATGAAGCCCAAAACTAGGCCCAACAGGCCTAAAACCTAAAATGCTGCTCTATGTGGTCCAAAATACAAGACCTAAATATATGATACCTATACTAACATGATGTATACAAAACATATGAAAATAGATATAACAAAATATGGCCCATGAAAAGTTCAACTTGGGCCTTCCCAGGCCCATCAGGCCCATTGGGCCCTGACTGGCCCAAACCTTCATGTCTAGCCAACTCCTCTTGGATCTTTGAGTGTGTCACCTCTTGCATTCCCAAGTATGATTCCATCACAAGGTCTTCAGTACCAATTTTTTTTAAAAGCTGAGTTTAAATTAAGACTTGTTGCTTAGGAGGCTCTACTAGATAAACTATGATTTAGGTTCCTCAAGGTATCTTTCCTTGAGAGAATATGTTCACAGTTGAAGATCCTTAATGCATAAATCTTAAGCACTTTGTCCAAAGAACAAAGATAATCAATGATAGTTGTCTTTGCTTCTGAGTGTCCTTTTCAACAATATATCTTAGATGATATAATACATTTAGTCTGAAATACTTGAGCAAATATGTTAGATATTATTGATTATTCGTTTAACATTTGTAACTAAGGATTAGTCAGTATTAAAACCATTTAGGATTCAACAAAAACATTCTCATGATGAGGGTGAGAATCTAACTTTCCCGACTAGGAGGGAAAATTTTAGTTATTTAAAAGACCACAATATCTCTTTTTAAATTAGAAAATATATAGTTAAGTTTCATCTTTCCACAATATCTCTCTCCTTCTGTTTCTCTTTGTCTCTCACACACACACTTCTCTCTCACTATCACCCCCGCCCCGCCTTCTCTCTCCCTTTCCATCTCTCATTCTCATTCTCTCGCTCTCCCTCTTCTCTCTCTCCCTCCCATATCTCTATTTCTCTATCTTTCTTGAATCTCATTATTTCTTAAACTTATCAATTTTAATAATATTATTTAAGTCTGTTTTATTTCTATAGTTTAATGGTATTTGCTATCATTTTTTTATTTCACTTCTAGAAAATTACAAAATAGCGATTCGAAATTAGCGAATGATTTAGCGACCGATTATGAATATTCAAAATAGCGATCGATTTAGCGACCAAAATAAGTCATCGCTAGAAAATCGGTCGCTATTTCGGTAGCTAAATAAGAAATTTTGATTTTTTTAGTGACAGAATTAAATTTGGTCGCTATTTTGGTCACTAAATAAGAAATTTTGATTTTTTTAGCCATGGAATTGAATTTGGTCGCTAAATATTAGTTAAAATTAGCGACGGAATTGAATTCGGTCACTAAATAAGAAATTTTGATTTTTTTAGCGATAGAATTGAATTCAGTCGCTAAATATTAGTTAAAATTAGCGACAAAATTGAATTTGGTCTCTAAATATCAATTAAAATTAGCGACGGAATTGAATTCGGTCGCTAAATAAAATTTTTTGATTTTTTTAGCAACGAAATTAAATTTGGTCGCTAAATATTAGTTAAAATTAGTGACGGAATTGAATTCGGTCGCTAAATCAGAAATTTTGACTTTTTTGGCGAGGAATTAAATTCGATCGCTAAATATTAGTTACAATTAGCAATGGAATTCTATTAAGTCGCTAAATATTAGTTAAAATTAGCAACGAAAATCTATTCAGTCGCTAAATATTAGTTAAAATTAGCGACAAAATTCTAGTCGTTCGCTAAATAAAACATAAAAAAATTTATAAATTGCTTAAAAGTGATGATAATATTGTTGTTGAGTATCAATCCCATTTTCTTTTTTTGTAAGAGAAATACATTAATTTATAATAAAAAAATATTTATATGCACTCCTACATAATTAACACCAATAGTTATTTATGTGAAAAAATATTTAGAGTTTTTTTTTACGATTGGTTTTTTAGGCATTTTTTTAATTAGAGTGTATGAATTTTTTAAAATTTCTTATTTATTTTGATCAATATTTATAATATATATTTCTAATTTATGATAAATTTATATTTAAATAAATTTTTATATTTAAATTTTATTGATAGAAGAGATGTGATATCTTAAGGAAAAAAAAAGAATTATAACATCCTCTCTTTTTCTAATAGGAATAGTACAAATGTGTAACACCCCGAATTTTCTACTAATACAATATTAATTATTATTTATTGTTATATTTATGAAGATTATTTTCTTATAGTTATTAAAGGAGTTTTATAGAATATTGTAAAGGTTTGTAATAATTTAAATTATTTATGAAAATTTTTATATAAAATTATGTTTTTTTTAGGGTCGGAACGAGTTGTTCCAAAAGTGGAACGGGCCGTTCCAAACGATGAAAACAAACTATTTTTGAAGTAGCAGAACGAGTCGTTCCAAAAGTGGAACAGGTCGTTCCAAGATTCTAAAAATGCCTAAAAAGTTTAGTTGAAAACGGGTCGTTCTACTTATGGTCAATCTGTGTTAAACGGAACCCCAGAACGGACCCTTCTAATTTTAGAACGGGCCGTTCTGATTTTTGGAAACAGGCCGTTCTGATTTTAGAACAGGCTGTTCCAGTTGAAAATTTTACATATGATCGAATGGTCCAGAACGGGTCGTTCCAGATTCAGAATGGGCCGTTCCGGGTACCACTGAATGCCTATAAATATGAGGCATGGGGTGAAAAAAATTATAACTGATTGAGAAGGTAAAAACTTAGAGAGAGAAAAAGAAAGAGAAAGAAAGAGAGAGAGAGAGAGAAAGAAAGAGAGAGTTTAGAGGAAGAGAGTAACAAGGTCCTGCTCAAGTTTCAGCTCCTGCTTATCCAAGTAAGGGGGGAGTGAGAAATCTCGCTCGGAGGTGTGGGAATAATTGTTAGATAGTCTGATTGTCAGATTGTCCCCAATCCCTTGCCTGTTGCATGCTCCTAGAAACATGCAAAGTATTAATGTGTTCTATTTTATTTTCTGTTTGCTCTACTTTGTTCCTTGTTAGAAGCAATAAATGAATATGTAATTAATACTAAAAATAAATAAGTGTTAATATGAATAAGCATGCTCTTTGTGGATTCCTGTGCGGACCTTATGAGGAATAATTATGATATGACTATGTAAAATATGCACAAATGACATGAGACATAAGAATGGACTATTGAGACAAGCTATGATTATGAGAATATGAAAAATGATGACATGATGTACTAAATGAAATTCTGTAATAAGTCAAATGTCGAGTCAATAAAATAATGAATGTATGACATGCATCATATACATATATAACTCCAGGTGTGCCGCTGAGGCCGCATACCAGTGATGTAACCAGGTGTACCTTAGGGTCACCAGTGATGCAACTAGGTGTACCTTAGGGTCACCAATGATGTAACATGCTAACAAGGTGTATCTTAGGGTCACCAGTGATGTAACATGCTAACAAGGTGTACCTTAAGGTCACCAATGAAGTAACATGCTAACAAGGTATGCCTTAGGGTCACCAGTGATGTAACAAGCTAACCAGGTGTACCTTAGGGTCACCAGTAATGTAACCAGGTGTACCTTAGGGTCACCAGTGATGATGTGAAACTTCCATATGGCACCACATGCATGCATTTATGAGTCGAGTCCATGACATCATAGCATGATAAATGAGTGTACATGTGATACTGATCATGTATGGATATTGTTTATATGTGATTAGTGTTTATGAATTATGATTGTTGTGTGTGCTATCTAACCTTTATTTCTGCACCTGAAACTGAGTGAGATGTTTCTTACTCCCTTGTTGTTCTTGTATATGTTTAAATTATGTTGCAGGTGATCATCATCATGAGGATGTTGGTGATGAGGCTTAAGGCTTCAGTTGGGCATGCTCTGATAGGATGTGACATCGAGCATAATTAGGCTTAGTTTAAGATGTTATTGTTTTAAAAGCCTTAGTTTTCTTTTCTTTTGTAATTTTGAACGTTATTGATAAAAGACAAAAATGTGCATCTTTGTCATATTATTTTGATTACATGATTTGGAAATTATAAATTAATTCCTAACTAGGAGGCACTGCCACCTTTGCTGGAATTAATCTATATTTTTCTTTATATGATTTCTTGAGTTTTGATACTTACATGTTGACTTTTTATGATTGATGAGTTACGAATGTGAATCTTCTACCGTATGATATTTGAGACAATTGTTTTATCCATGAAAGATGTTATCAAACTATGAAAGATTTTATTTACTCAAAAAGAAAAAAAATTATTGTTTACATTTATTGTGTATTAATGTTGGGGTAGAGTGTGTCACAAAATGTATTTTCTTAACTATTAGTATTTCTTTATTGTTGTGTGATAAAATTGATTATTTTAAATTATTTTAAATTATTTAACTAGAATCTTATTAATAATTTACTATATAATTTTAATATTTTTGTATAACTAATATCTTATTTTAAACTTGATATGAAAATATTATGATATAATTATATAAGAATTTAAATTAGTATTTTATTAATGGTTGATAATTAGAAAATAAAACAAGGATAAATACATTTTTTGAATTTTATATCTTAGATTTAAGATGAATAAATATATTAAGTTAATTAATAATTTATTTAAAATGTTAAAATTTAATTTATAAAAATAATATTTTAAAAGAGAAGGGTTATAATAACATCGGTGTAACTTTTACTAAGTATTACATCGCTCAATAACTTTATATTAAATCTGAATTTTATAAATTCAACCGTTAGATTGAAAGTTTTTTTACTCTTAGATCATATATACAAAATTTTATATGAATTCAAGATGATTTGATACTTCATTCTTGTAAAACAAAATTGACGTAATATATACATTTCAAATAAAATATGAGCATTTTGATTACTTTAAAGTTGTTGTTCAATTTTAACAAAAATTGATATAAACATATAAAGTGAGTGATATGAACTTTCAATCCAACGGTTGGATTTACAAAATTCACATTTAATATAAAGTTATTAAGTGGTGTAATACTTAGTAAAAATTATACCAGTGTTATTATAACCCTTCTCATTTTAAAATATATAAATTATTACTTAAACTTTTAAATTTATAATAAATAATTTAAATTGTATCATAAAATTAATTTTAAATAGAAATAAGTAGATTGTTAATTATAAAAGTAAGTATATATATAAATAAAGATTAATTAAATATAATATAATAATTATTATTAGTAATATAATTATTATATATATTATTATATATTTATAACGGTCCGGATACACCAAAATGATAAGGATCCAAAGATAATATAAGTATGAGATTGATAGTTGAGGATGACTTAAATGTATTAATTTGTACTACTTATACTAACATCATGCATTTGCTTTTTGGTAGCTTATCTTATAAGAACTTTACAGTTAAGCGTGCTTGACTTGGAATAATATAGGGATGAGTGTGACCTTCTGAGAAGTTTCCAAAAATTGTGTAATTAAGGACAAAACATGCTAAAAAGTTAAGTATTGTGAAATAAAATCCTCAAGAGGCCAAATATGAGTGGTTCGTAGCGACCGAATTTGCGACGTCTATAAAATTTAATAAAATAAAATATAAATATTTAGCGATCGATTTATTCGGTCACTAATTTGGTCCCATACACTTCAGCGACCAAACTCATTGCAACCATTTTGCAACCGAATTAGCGACCGAAAATTTTTCCGTTGCTAAATAGCTTAGCAACCAGGGTTTTAGCCTTCTTAGTTATAAGGTAGCACTTTTCTTTGTTTATTTTTTTCCTATATTTAAATAATTTCAACAATAAGTTTTCAAATTTTAAAAATAGTTTAAGTTTGATTAAATGCAAATATTATTATATAAAAAAAAATTGTATATATATGTACCGTCTCGCCTATTTCCGATACGATTCGTAGGAGTGGTTGCCTAAGCCCTTTCGCCTTTCAGGCTCAGGGCTGGAAGGCTAGTGTACCATCTAGGTAAAAATCCGACTAAGTGTACCGTCTAGGTAAAAACCCGACTAGGGGACCGTCTAGGTAAAAATCCGACTAAGTGTACCGTCTAGGTAAAAATCCGACTAGTGTACCGTCTAGGTAAAAATCCGACTGATCTCTACTCGGTCATAATCCGACCTGTCTGCTCTGCAGGGGTAACTCGGCCAAAATCCGGTCTAACTCTCCCACATAGATACTGTTCCGATATCAGGGATAAGATCCCATCTTTAATGACAAGATATTCTCCAAATATTAACGGTTAAGGAAATCTCTTGATCCTCGGGGCCCAAGTGGCCCATGAACGACATACCATAAAACCCAAAACCCTAGAGTTGAGAAGGCAGATTACACTTTTGAATGCTCTGGCTTCGCGGCTTGACCTAGAGGAAACCCTAGTTCGTCCCGTGGCCGGAACATTTTGGCGCCCACCGTGGGGCTACGGTGAAACTTTTCCTTACGCCCCAAGAAACACAAAAACCTACGCCCTATCATGGCGAGAGGCGGCAACAACAACAATTCACAACCCCCTACCATGGAAGAGATGATGGCCATGATCAATGGCCTACGAGAGGAGAATGCGCGTTCCAGGGAGAGAGAAGAAGCTATTCAACGCGAGAATGAGGAGATTAGGAGGAGGGCGGATGAGATGCAGGCCAGAATAGCGGCTAGTACCAGGACTGTGGAGGAGGATGTTATGCTGGAGGTCCCTAGAGACTTTCGACCATTTTCGGAAGCCATAGAGGCTGAGATCATCCCCAGGGATCATCGGATTCCTCAGGTCGAAGCTTTTGATGGAACGCAGGATCCCAGCCAGCACTTGACAGATTTCCGGGCTCAAATGCTGATATGTGGTGGAGGCATGGAGGTCCGCTGTAAGCTATTCATGGGCACCCTCAAAAAGGCTGCACTTGATTGGTTTAGCGGCTTACCTGATCGGTCAATCACTGATTTCGACGTGTTCAGCAGGCTATTCATGGCACAGTTCGCCGCCAATAAAAAGAAGCCGCCGATCACGTCGGACCTGTTTGATCTCAAGCAGCAGCAGGAAGAGTCGTTGAAGGACTTCCTGCAAAGATTCAACGAGGTTGCTTTGAGGATAGCGTCTCTAGATGAGAAGATGGCTGTTATCGCGTTCCAAAAGGGATTGAGGTCGGGAGCCTTCGACATTGCGCTGGAAAGAGCAAGTTGTCAGACAATGTCGGAAGTGCGAGCCTTTGCGCTGAGTCACATTAAGACGGAGGAGGGGCAGATCAGCAAGAGAGCAGCAGAAAACCGAGAGGGCGGAAATAACAACAAGGAAGGTAACAAGCATCTCCGGCCACGGTCGGATTGGAATAAGCGACATGATCGTTACAATACTAAAGAGGGTAACTACAGGAAGGCTGATTATGTCTCCAGGTCGGGGGCCGAATTGACACGTAATAGTGAGGAAGAAAAATTTACTGCACTTAATGTCCCCAGATGTCACGTATTGCATGATGTGAGCAGCGCATCACTTTTCGAGTTTCCCGCGCCGACTGACAGACAGCTGGGACCTCTCAAATCCGAGTGGTGCGAGTTTCATCGAACCCACGGACACGCGACCAAGAGTTGTTTTGTTTTGGGTAGGCAGATTGAACGCCTTATCAAGGAGGGCCGTTTGAAGAAGTTTATTGCCGGAAAGCAGGACGAGGGCTCGTCCGACAGACGACGCAGGCCGGGAGGAGAAGACACCAGGAGAGGAAGGCGTGAAGGGAGATCTCCACCGAGAGATTCCCCGCAAAAAACTACGGAAGCTCACCAGCGGCCTGTCCATGGAGACTTCAACACCATTGCAGGGGGATTTGCGGGAGGAGGACCGACTTCAGCAGCTCGGAAGAGATACTCTCGGTCAGTTTTATCGGTCTCGGATTGGGTGAAGCCCTCTCGGCCACCCATCACGTTCTCAGACGCCGACTTCGATGGGGTATCTCCCCACGAGGACGACCCCATAGTCGTCTCAGTAATCGTCATTGGGTATAATGTAAAACGAGTATTAGTGGACCAAGGCAGTTCGGCGGATATAATATTTTGGGAAGCTTTCGTCTGCATGAAGATTCCAACTGATCGCCTCATGCCGTATGCAGGTACGTTGGTCAGTTTTGCAGGTGATCAGGTAATAGCCAGGGGATACGCCGACTTGGAGACAACGTTCGGCCAGGGGGACAACATGAAGACTGTCACTATCCGATACCTGGTAGTGAACGCTCAATCATCCTACAGCATACTAGTCGGTCGGCCGACACTAAACAAGTTGGGAGCGGTCGTCTCCACGCCCCATTTAAAGCTGAAATATCCTTTGCCCAACGGAAAGGTGGGCGTCGTCTGTGTCTATCAAGAGGTGGCGAGAAAATGTTACGAAGACAGTTTGAGGGCGAGGCGACACCTATATGTGACACAGGTTGATCAGGGTGTTCAGTCAATTGAGTTGGATCCGAGAGTGAGTCACTTTGATACCCGACCAGCCCCAGCGGAGGACATAAAGGAGGTTACCCTGGCCGAGGGGAAAGCCGTCAAGATTGGTGTATCTCTAAGTAAGGAAGACGAGGAAGGCTTAGTCCCATAAACATTTGTACTAGGTGCACTCTTTTCCTAACTCAGTATTTTGTCCCCGTAAAAATGAGAGGGGTTTTTGCTGAGAAGGTTTTTAATGAGGCACCACCCATTCAATTCCTAATGAATGTCATTTCAATTATTTTGTTTTCACGACTTATAACATGTGTCATTTTTGAGGCATCGAAGAACTCGTGATTGACCGGTTGGATTCCGACTGGGCGAGTATAGAACTCGTGATTGATCGGATGAATTCCGGCGGGGCGAGTATAAGCAACTCGAAGAACTCGTGATTGACCGGTTGGATTCCGACTGGGCGAGTATAGAACTCGTGATTGATCGGATGAAATCCGGCGGGGCGAGTATAAGCAACTCGAAGAACTCGTGATTGACCGGTTGGATTCCGACTGGGCGAGTATAGAACTCGTGATTGATCGGATGAATTCCGGCGGGGCGAGTATAAGCAACTCGAAGAACTCGTGATTGACCGGTTGGATTCCGACTGGGCGAGTATAGAACTCGTGATTGATCGGATGAAATCCGGCGGGGCGAGTATAAGCAACTCGAAGAACTCGTGATTGACCGGTTGGATTCCGACTGGGCGAGTATAGAACTCGTGATTGATCGGATGAATTCCGGCGGGGCGAGTATAAGCAACTCGAAGAACTCGTGATTGACCGGTTGGATTCCGACTGGGCGAGTATAGAACTCGTGATTGATCGGATGAAATCCGGCGGGGCGAGTATAAGCAACTCGAAGAACTCGTGATTGACCGTTTGGATTCCGACTGGGTGAGTATAGAACTCGTGATTGATCGGATGAAATCCGGCGGGGCGAGTATAAGCAACTCGAAGAACTCGTGATTGACCGGTTGGATTCCGACTGGGCGAGTATAGAACTCGTGATTGATCGGATGAATTCCGGCAGCGCGAGTATAAAAAATCGAAAGACTCGTCACTGATCGGTAAAAATCTGACGGTGTGAACAAAATCCAACCGTTTCAATTATATGATCGGATTTTGGATGACAATGTTGCTAAACATCCTTGAGGACTCGGCAACCAGCCGATTACTTTGGATTGTGCAACTCGGCACTGAGCTGATTACTTTTAATTAGGCGAATCGGCATTTAGCCGATTGCTTACACTCCCACCTTTACGTCTTTGGACAGAAAACGGAATTTGGGCGACTAGCTTCGATTTGACAACTCCATCTTTAACTTAAAAAAGTTTATTTTTTTCACTCATCGTATTCAGGTGGCGTATGACCGATCACTTGGTCAATTTCCTTTGTGAAGAAAGTTTTAAGCACGAAGTTTTGAATCGCCAAGTAGCCGATCACTTGATTCAAACATGACTTTTAACTTAGAAAGTTTTACAGATATTCTTTCTTACTCAGCATTAGGACGAGACCTTGTTCAAAACCTTCAAATTTTAACTTAGAACCTTGTTGGGTCTCTCAGAAATTATAATCGGAATTTGCCCGATTGCGTACGGTTCAAAACCTCTTAATTTTAACTTGGAATCTTTTTGTTTCTTGGAGATGGTAATCGGAAATGGAGGTGGTATTTGGAATTTAGCCGATTCGTCATGGTTCAAAACCTTCAAATATGAACTTAGAATAATATATATTTTTTTTCTTACTCGAAATTTGGGCGAGACATGATCCAAATGTCACTTTGAACTTAGAATAATCATATTCTTTTTTCTTGATCGGATTCTAGGCGAGACCTCTTCAAACGTCACGTTCAAATTAAAATAATCATATTTCTTTTTTCTTTAGTCGGAATATTGCCGATTACACTTTCAGTTAGAAAAAGTTTCACATCTTTAGTCGGAATTCGGCCGATTATACCCTTCAGTCTCATTTTATGTTGACTTTTTCATGATTACTTAGAAAACCTTCCACGCACATTTTGACTAAAAGTCAAAATCACCAATTACATGATCAAGCTCGCTTCTTGAAAAAAGTTTCGCATGAATGTTTCAATCGACATGTAGGCGATTATTTTTCATGTGTTTATCTCATTTTAACTTTAGAAAAATTGTCCTCCTTTTAGTGCAGTCGGAATTTTGCCGATCATGTCATTAAATCTCATGATAAACTAGTCAAAAAACTTCCAAGTTTAATCAGAATTTTGGCAATCGGATTGTCAAATTTCATTGTAACAAACAAATTTTCTCATCATTTATAGTCGGAAATTAGTCGACTGGATTTTGGTGAATTTCAACTCGGTATTTCAGTGACCCAAGTGACTGAGTCGGATAGTTAACCAACTACTCTATTTGAAGCTTTTTAACTGGGTGAATTTTCTCACATCCCTTACTAGAGCCCGAGGAGCCACGAATTGAGATAACGAGCCTGTGAATCTTCTTGGTCCGTCCCTTGCCTTAGCCATAAAAGAGTGCTCAACAAAAAGCTGAATGTATCGGCTGAGGATAAGCCTTCTCGCCATACACGCTCAAGGCTGGGGGGCTAGTGTATGGTCCAGGACGAAATCCGACTAGGGGCCTCCACGAGGGGCATGTCGACCATGGCTAAGCCGTCTCCTTGTCTAGCAAAGCCCTTTCGCCTTTCAGGCTCAGGACTGGAAGGCAAGTGTACCGTCTCGCCTATTTCCGATACGATTCGTAGGAGTGGTTGCCTAAGCCCTTTCACCTTTCAGGCTCAGGGCTGGAAGGCTAGTGTACCATCTAGGTAAAAATCCGACTAAGTGTACCGTCTAGGTAAAAACTCGACTAGGGGACCGTCTAGGTAAAAATCCGACTAAGTGTACCGTCTAGGTAAAAATCCGACTAGTGTACCGTCTAGGTAAAAATCCGACTGATCTCTACTCGGTCATAATCCGACCTGTCTGCTCTGCAGGGGTAACTCGGCCAAAATCCGGTCTAACTCTCCCACATAGATACTGTTCCGATATCAGGGATAAGATCCCATCTTTAATGACAAGATATTCTCCAAATATTAACGGTTAAGGAAATCTCTTGATCCTCGGGGCCCAAGTGGCCCATGAACGACATACCATAAAACCCAAAACCCTAGAGTTGAGAAGGCAGATTACACTTTTGAATGCTCTGGCTTCGCGGCTTGACCTAGAGGAAACCCTAGTTCGTCCCGTGGCCGGAACAATATATGTTATTATTTTTTTACTATCTTTGAAAAGTAATTAGATCATAAAAAAGTTTAATATCAAATTTATAGTAAAATTTGAGTAGATAAATATATATGATAAAATTATTTTAATATAGGATATTTTTGTAAAAAAATATTTATATACCAGAAATACACTATTGTAACTAAACGTAAAAATCTTTAATTCTGGATGATCTTGTATGAATATTTAGAGGAACCTTTATGAGTAAGAATAACTAAACAGATTTTAGTTATTCTCAAGAATCATAATTTATAATTCTCAAGAATTATGAATGTTGGGTATAAAAAAATTTCTCTTTTACCAAATGCCTATTAAGTGTATGTCTAAAAACTTACATCAAATCTTATACCTTCAATAACTATTGTATAATATAAATTTAACTAATCCAACAATTGAATTATGTTATATTATATTCAAGATTACGTATTGTACTATCCGTACTGCGTAGCCGAGCTCCGAGCTCGGCACCATAACGCAAGCCGACCTCGGACATGCACTGCGTGACATCAGCTCGGTATTTAAGCGAATCATAACTGATCCCTGAGGATCTCGCCCCGGACGAGGTCCGTTATCTAATCATATTACACCTCATCTCAGGCCCAAGGCCCAAAGCAACCAAAGCAACCCTAATTCACACCTAGGTACGTGCATTACTTATACGAGACTAATACTCACACAAACACTAACTTTAGCATCGGAGTCTCTTTTGCAGGTACCACCCCCATCTCGGAGCATCAAGCATACTAGCGAAGGAGGCTCACCGATCTTACCTGGCGGATCAGCTCTACAACAGATTTCCGGTAAGAACATTTGGCGCCCACCGTGGGGCCGATCAAGACAGCTCTTATCGGCCACCTGTATGGTTTTCACCAGAAGCCATAGTAGACGCACAACAGACGACGCAAACCACTCAACCACCATGGATAACGAAGCAGCGTTGAGGAGACTAATCGATCAGGTCGAACAGATGCGGCAGCAACATGCCGCCGACCTACAAAACATGCGTGCCAAGCTCGACACTGACCTAGCGGCAATGCGTACCGCTAATGAGGCCGACCTGGCTGCGCTACGCGCCGAGAACGAGCGAATCCGCGCTCAACTCCCTCGACACCACTCCGATCATCCTCCTCATACGAGCAACCATAATGGAGAGGAGGAGCACTCAGTCTCTCAATCCCGGACTGCGACTAGGGCACCGACTTCACGACCCGCCACGCACCGATCTCATGCATCGACGCACAAGTCGGGCCCAGACGCCAGCAGAGCACCCACTCATGCCACAGAAAGCCAAGAAACCTTCCGCCGACATCCTTTTGTGGACGGCATCATGGAGACCCCACTCCCTCGTGGATGGAAACCTCTCCATCTCGACCGCTATGACGGCACGACGGACCCCGATGAGCACATTGACCTGTACACAACCCAGGTAAACCTCTACACTAACAGTGACGCTATCCTGTGTAGGGTTTTTCTGACCTCGCTCAAAGGAGCCGCACTCCACTGGTACACCCAGCTACCCGCCGGGTCCATCGACAGTTTCAGCACCCTAGTCCGGCGATTCATGGCGCAATACGCCACAAGCCGACCTCATCACACAACCTCGACCGCTTTGGCCAACCTCAGGCAGAATGACGATGAACCTCTACGAACCTTCATGGAACGCTTCTCCAGCATCCCTGAGGTCGCCCTGCACTCCATGCTCATGGCCCTAAAAGCTGGCCCCTTCGTCGACAGTCTATGTCGAGACCCCCCCCCCACCCCCCCCACCCCCCCGTGATATGGACGAGCTCCGCGCTTGCGCGGCCGGGTACATCCAGATGGAGGAACACTCCGCTTTCTGCGACCAGGTTCGCGGAAAAGGTCCAACAAAGTCAGAACAAGGGCATAAGGAAAAAATAAAAGTCAACAACGACAGCCAGTTCAAGAAGTCAACTAGGGCAAACAGAGGAGGGAGATACGACTTCTACACTCCCCTAAACGCACCTAGAGTCCACATCCTGGAGGAAGCCAGCAATAGCAACCTGCTCGCCCTTCCACCACCAGGCCACACTCCCAACAGCGCCGACAAGTCCAAGCACTGCCGGTACCACAAGAACCATGGTCACACCACGGAGGAGTGTCGCACACTCAGGGATCGTATCAAAGAACTCATTCAGGCAGGCCACCTCGGCCAGTACGTCCAGCGACAACAGGGTAACCGAGGCGGCTACGGCGGTCGGCGACGAGGCAGAGGTCGTGGTTCGGGAGCTCGCACTGACCCACACCCGGGTTCCCAACAAAATACTAACGGCGCAGTACAAGCCGAGATAAGCCAAGAGACAGAGTCGGCTCCCTTACGGGGAGTAATCAACACAATTGCAGGTGGCTTTGCGGGGGGAGGCGCCAGCAGCTCGGCTCGAAGAAGACACCTGCGAAGCATCAACTGCGTCCACTCTACCACCTCGGCCCCGCACCAAAGCTCACCACCGATCTCTTTTTCTGATGAGGACTACGCTGGCGTCAGCCCTAACCAAGATGACCCCATGGTCATCGTTGTAGAAATAGCCAACTGGGAGGTGCAGAAAACACTCATCGACCAGGGGAGCTCGGCCGACGTCCTGGACTAGCCGACGTTCCTCAAACTAGACGTCCCCCACTCTCTCATACAACCTCACACTGAGCCCCTAGTCGGCTTCGCAGGAGAGCGAGTTCACACTCGAGGGTACATAGACTTACTGACAACTTTCGGAACACCACCGGATATAAGGCGGGTCATGGTCCGATACCTCCTCGTGGAAGCCAACACTTCCTACAACATCATCATCGGAAGGCCCACTTTAAACCAACTCGGAGCGGTAGTGTCAACCCCACACCTCACCATGAAGTTCCCGGGCAAGGACGATAAAATCATCTTCGTCAAGGCTAATCAGAAAATGGCTCGGCAATGCTATGCCGAGAGTCTGAAGGTCTCCTCGTCCAGCAAGCAAAGCAAGGGGGATCCCCTCACCGCAGCTTCTTAAGTTTCATTTCTTTTTTCAGTATGAACACAGTTGTGCACTTTTTTCCTGCCCCAGTCTTTGACTGCAAGGGTTTTTAACGAGGCACACAGGAATAATAAATAAAATTACTCATTTTTCTCAATCCATACTCTTATTTTTCTGCTCATATAAAGGTCGAGTACGAACCTTAGAACTCTCACCCGGGGTCGAGTACGAACCTCGAAAAATTCATTTTACTCCAAAACGGGGTCGAGTACGAACCTTAAAACTCTCATCCGGGGTCCAATACGGACCTCGAAAATATTCGTTTTACTCCAAAATGAGGTTCAGTACGAACCTCGGAAAAATTCATTTTACTCCAAAACGGGGTCGAGTTCGAACCTTAATTAAATAGTCCATCTAAAATCTAAGGTCAAATTCGAACCTCGGTTTATTAAGGTCAAATTTGAACCTTCATCAAAATCTAAGGTCGAATTCGAACCTTGGTTTATTAAGGTCAAGTCTGAACCCTCACGAAAATCCAAGGTCGAATTCGAACCTCGATTTATTAAGGTCAAGTTTGAACCCTCACGAAGCTCTAAGGTCAAATTCGAACCACATAAGCCGAGGTCGAATACGAACCTCGGCACTCTCGTTAACGGTCGAGTTCGAACCTTAATCAAATCGTTTCCCTCAAAATCAAGGTTGAGTACGAACCTTAGAACTCTCACCCGGGGTCGAGTACGAACCTCGGAAAAATTCATTTTACTCCAAAACGGGGTCGAGTACAAAGCTTAAAACTCTCATCCGGGGTTGTAGACCCCTAAAATTGTCCGGGTCGGAAATAAAACTCGAAGACCCTCAAAGATCGAAGGAAAAGTCAGCCAGAAGGACTCCTAGAAGACCATAGGATGGCTATCTGTAGATTTAGAGGTCTTAGAGTAGCTTAAAATAAGGAAGTGGAGGGAATGAAGCCCAATACGGCCGTACTACACTTAATACGGCCGTATTGAAGCTTCAACACGGCCGCAGCGAACTCAATACGGCGTATTGAAGTTTCTGAAACTTCAATACGGCCGTACTGAAATCAATACGGCCGTATTGAAGCTTCAATACAGCCGCAGTGAACTCAATACGGGCGCATTGAAATTTCTGAATTTCAATACGGCCGTATTGAACTTCAATACGACCGTATTGAAGTTCAAAAATTTCAATACGGCCGTATTGATTCTGTAGACCGTATTGCGCCTATTCCCTATAAATATGACGTCAATTGGACGTCATTCCACACTTTTGAACATAGTTTCAACCCTCTCCTTGAGTATTCTGGGGTTTTTGAGCAGTGTTCTGCCCTAGAAATCACTCGGAGAGTTGATCCGACGAAGTTCTTGAGCCCCGAGCCATTTTGCTTGAGGATCGAACCTAGTCGAAGGGAAATCCTCCGGATTTCCGTAGTCGAAATTTTATAGGAGGGAGCGAGCGGGCTTGTAGAGCGAGGGAACGCCAAAAAGCTTCCCAGTTTTTACGAAATATATAAAAGCACGCTTCAAAAGTTTCTTCTTAAAGTCCTTCCTTTTACTGCTTTCTGTGTGCATATTTAAACTGTCATCATGTAGATAGTTAATTTATAATTGCTTAGAATAAATAGGGGTAATTTAGTAATTTTACACTGTTATTTTAGAAATAATCTGTCATAGGGAACCCGAAAGGGGCGCTGTGGGGTGCTAACACCTTCCCCACGCGTAACCGACTCCCTTACCCAACTCTGGTTGTAATGGCCAAAGTTGATTTATAAAATCAATTGCCTTATCCCTTTTTCCAATGTTTTGAGTAAAACATTGGTGGCGACTCCACGAACCCTCCTTTTGCGAAAACCACTAATCCATGGAGGGTCCCGCTTGGGATTAATATGGATTGGTGAGACATTTAATAAATAAATTGGATAAGATCGACAAGGTCTCAGTTTGAGAACAAGTCGTTCTAATAATCCAATACATTTTCAAACTAAAATAAAAGCGAGTTCGACCGTCTTCGCGACCGCCGAGGCCCGTTTGGGCCGGTGGCGACAGATGGCGACTCCACTGGGGAATTTCTTCGAGAGTCAGTCCCATTTAGTGACAGACTATTTTTAACAAATAATAGTTAAAATTACTTTATTACCCCTTGCTTGTATGATAACATGATTTATTATGTGGCTTTAAATAACTGTTGTATGTTTAAATTCCGCAATTGTTTGAAATACAAACTGCACACAAACCTTTGCACACAACAGTTCCCTCTATACCCGGGGGCATGAGTGATTAACCATAGGGAGTGGATGTTAGTACGGCCGGTTGTCGAATGGGTCTATAGGTGCCCGTAGACCGTTGTCGGAAAACATCACTCAAGGTGATAACCATGAACTTGAGTCCGACGGTGCGTTGGAGCTTTCCATCGACCCACGACAAGAGGAATTGGGTCCCTATAATGGGGGCACCTTGGGGGCCTTGGACTGGTGAGAACAGTTAGAACCTACCTTGAATATGCACCATTTCTGCAGGATACCCCTACCTCGTGATTCGCTCGTGACTGTTCGTGGATGAGTGAATTGTGTGTGCATTTTTTATGTGACATTGTATGAGCATACATTTGCACCTTTTAAACATACAACATTCTTGTTTACAATAAAAAATAAGAATAAATAGAAATAAAGATTTTCTAGTACATGGTGTTAACATCTGCCTCCATTGCATTCATATAGGTAGTTTCCCTTTTCACCCAAAATATACATAAAATACAAAATACTCAAAAGGAAAAAAAAATACGTATTTATCCAAACCAAGCAATATCATGCATCATCTTAGGAATATCCCGAAAAACATGATAATGCTTAGTCGAATAAACACTATGCATGCATATTCATCGCCATCATCTCATATCATGCATTGTATTGTAGATTATGGAGAGGTCTAGGGAGGTGCAAAGGCCATTAAAGAAAGTGGACTTCCTATTATACCGTGCTGAGAGGTTGGATCACCTCTGTACCTTGATGTCAAGAGAGGCTCGCGTCGAGTTTGAGAAATCTTATGGGCGAGTTCTCGATTTGATGAGGATTTGTGTGGATCCAGCTTTTCTGAGGGCATTGGTTCACTTCTGGAGTCCCGATCTGCACTGTTTTGAGTTCCCCCAGTTTGACCTGGTTCCTACTCTAGAGGAGTACGAGCTCATGTTACGGTGGCCTAAATCAGCTGGGGTCTACCTTTTTCAGGGGAACTATGTGGCCGTAGAGAGAATAGCCACTCAGGTCAAACTACCACTACGATCAGCTGCCTTAGTAGGGAACGGCAGTATCAAGGGTTGGAAGCTTGCTATGATCGAAGACCACCTTTCTTCCTTGGCTGGTGAGGGAGATTGGTTAGCTTTCAACAAGACTCTTGCGTTAGCCGTGTTTGGGACGATCCTATTCCCCTTCCACGCTAACACAGTGGACCATGCTGCGATGGACGCTTTCTTTGCTTGGGACGTGCATTTGAAGAGTCCCGTGCCCGCTATTCTTGCCGACACCTTGCTATCTGTTCATCTATCTCAACAAAAGCAAGGGAAGATCATCCGATGCTACACCTCCTTGTTATATGTGTGGGGCATCACACATTTCTACGCCTCTAGTCACATGGGGACTTTGCCCGATCCGTTGAGAAGCTTCTCAAAGATCCCCGTCTGCCGCCGATATGCTTCCGAGTGGAAGGATGAGATGGAACAGTGGAGTATCGAGCACTTCACGTGGGTTTGCCCTTGGTTCCGTCCGAGCCATGTATTGACAAGATGCGGCAGTTATTCGAGCATACCGTTGATGGGCCTCAGAGGTTGCATAACCTACTCACCTAAATTGGTTATGAGGCAACTAATGAGGACCCAAATCGTTCCTACCATAGAGGAGCTGGGAGGGTTGTGTTTCTCTTTCGATCCCGAGCATCAGAGAGATATGCACGCTGTTATAAGAGCGTGGGAGAGACCAACCTATGAGGGAGATCTCGAGCTTGAAAAGCCTCGGGTGTCCGTTTCCATTGACTACGAGAAATGGAGGAATGAGAGGGGGGTGTCACAACCATCCACCTCTTGTGCAACCACGACTACAAGGAGGGTGTTGCAAGAACAGGTCGACGCCTTGACCAAGAAACTGGAAATCATGGGAGCTCAGATGAGAGTTCTTGAAGAGAAAAACGAAGAATCCAGTTTCACCATTGATGGTCTTCAAAGGCAATGCAAGAAGAAGGACCATGAGATAGAGCGGCTCAAGGATGAATGTGCTAACCTCAACGAGGAGACTACTCGGGCATCCAAAATGCCAAAGGTTGAACCGAGTAGTCAACTCCAAGAAGTCAATGTGAAGATAGCACGCCTTGAAGCCGAGCATGCAAAGCAGGCACAGTTGATCAAGGACATGCAAGATGATTTGTTTCTGACTCGATCTGACGCACAGCAATGGCGGGAAGTCGCTCAACGACAAGCCGCAAACCTTTCCGATTTCCGCAGAAAGGAAAGGGAAGGATTGGCACAAATGGCCAAACTCCAAGAGGAGAAGGATCGAGCCGAAGACGAGCTTAATGAGCTACAGGCCATGATCAACTACTATACTCAGAAAGCGAAGGAGGCTCAGAAAATCAGTGACGATATGAGCCAAGCGGTCCATACGCAGATTGAAGCAATGGGTCGTCATGTCGAGGAAGCCGAAGATGAATGGCAAAGAAATATGAACCCGCCTGTGGGTTTTTACCGGCTTTTCTCTTATTGTAAAAAATTGCTTCAAAGCATTGTATAAAAGTTGTACACTTTCTTTAATGAATAAAATCGTATTTTTGAGATTTATTGCCTTTGCATCTCATTAGTCATTCATTTTGCATTTATCTCTCCTGGTAATTAATAATAAAGATTAATAAAAAGAATTAATCGATGCGTATGTTCAGAATGGATCGCACACCATTTGTGATAAAATGCAAACCAACAACTGCGCAAAGCGAACACACGGCGACTCCGTTGTTGGTAATCAAGACAGACGAAAGGGAAGGTCCGACACCGTTAAGGATCATCGCTCCAAGGCCTTTCCCCTACAAAACAAATAAGGCTGTGCCATGGATATACGACGTCCATTCTTCTGCCGACAGCGATATCTCCAACATCGCTGGACTTGGGGGCATGACTAGGAGTGGCAGGATCTACACTCCCGAAGATCTGCACGATAAAGCTCCCAAGAATAAAGGAAAAGATAAAACCGAGGAAAAAGAATCCGAGGAGGAGACTGATGAGCTGTTAAAATTCATCAGACAGAGCGAGTACTCCATTGTGGATCAACTTCACAAGACACCAGCAAAGATCACTTTGTTGTCGTTGATCCTAAGCTCCGAACCGCATCGGCAAGCTCTGTTGAAGGTCTTGAACGAGGCATATGTGTCGCATACCATCTCCCAAGACAAGTTTGAGGGAATTGTTAGCCACATCACGGCTAATGATCACCTCACTTTCACCGATGAAGAGATCCCCGCCGAGGGACCTAATCACAACAAGCCCTTGCACATCTCTGTAAAGTGCAAGGAGTATCACATCGCAAAAGTCTTGGTGGATAACGGATCTTCCTTGAATGTGATGCCCAAAAGAACTCTTGATCAAGTGGCAATCAAGGGAGTCCAAATGCGCCCAAGCAACATGATCGTTCGAGCTTTCGACGGCTCTAAAAGAGAAGTGGTGGGAGAAGTCAATCTTCCAATCCAAATTGGACCCACCGTCTTTAATGTCGAATTCCAAGTGATGGATATTACTCCCGCATACAGCTGTCTCCTCGGCCGACCTTGGATTCATGATGCGAAAGCTGTACCCTCTACGCTCCACCAGAAAGTCAAGTTCATAGTGGGTGACAAACTGGTGACTGTACAAGCTGAAGATGACATACTCATCAGCAAGCCATCCAACATACCTTATGTGGATGCAGCAGAGGAAGCTTTGGAAACCGCCTTCCAAGCATTGGAAATTGCCAATGTTGAAACGTTTCCTCGAGAAATGAAGAAGGTAGCTCATATGCTCACAAAGAACGGATACTTGCCAGGACAAGGATTGGGCAAGTACTCCCAAGGAATCCCGGAGCTACCCATTATCAAGGACAATCCGGGGAAACAAGGGTTAGGATACAACCCTGTTAAAGATCAAAGAACGAAGAGGAATCAAGATCCTTCTCGACGTTCTTTAAGCCAGATCTTTAGGAAGGCTGGTTCACAAACGTCAAGGCCAGCTGTCGTCATCAAGTGTCCTTTTCCTTCTAATAGGGATGTGTAAATTCAGTGACTATTAGAGATCACTCCTCGGGGACAGCCCGACCCCCGAGCCTCGATAGGGCACATGTTTCCATTATGATTATAATAAAATCATTCTTCATTATTTCTTTATTGCTTCTTTTCTTGCTCGAAATAAAAATCTAAACCACGTTATTTAACCCTGTTTGAATAAACATGAATGAGGTTAAAATCATCTTGATAATAATAAACCTGCATCATTTTTATGTGGAAATGTGTATAACGACTTGGAGCACCTTTTCTTGGCCTCAATAAGTGCCGTCATGGATAAAAGAAATCCATTCAGGACAAAAATCCTAAAAAACAAAAAGCTCGGCAGGAAACCCAAAAAGGGGGCTGCACAAAAATAAGAGCAAAAGACCCGCTAGGAATCCCACAAAAGGGTGACCTAGGCAAAAATTAGGGTTACAAAATAATGAACAAAAACAAAAGCCCGCTAAAACATCACAAATGGGTGTTTTAGGCAAAAGTTAGGGCCGTCAAAAAAAAAGAATAAAAATAAATCCATGATGGTACCATCAATTGAATTCAACAAGGGGCTCAAGAAAAGCTATCCAAGTTGTCAAAGCACAATCATTAATAACAAAGATGTGCTTAACTTCATAAGTGTTTAATCGAACAAACCTAAACACAATAAGCCTACCATTGGCCAGCCATTCTTACAAAATCCATTTTTCAAAAAATAAAACAATCCCCTCTAAAACACAAACTTTTGAAAATATATCTTTTCCTTCTTTTCTCTCTTGTCCCAATGATTTTTGAATAATCTAGTGGAAACATGGAGATATAGTGGTCAATAGGAGGGTTGACACATCTTCTAAAGGAAGGGAAGGATCATTTGGTTGATGACACCAAATCCCAAAATCAAATACGCATCATTCCTCGGTTACAGAAATCGGCAAAGCACAGTCTGTCTGGAGGAATGGCAAGATCCAAACAAAAAACGCATCGATTAATTCTTTTGAAAAACTGAATCAAATAGAATTAGGTGCATCTCATTTGCATACATGCATACAGATGATAGGTGTACTAGAAGATCACTTATTCTCTGTTTATATTAAAAAAAAAAAAAAAAAAAAAAAAAAATCAAAAATCAGAAAAATCCAATACGCCCGTATTGGTATTAATACGGTCGTATTGGAGTTAACGTTAAGTACAACGTTTCAACTCCAATACGGGCGTATTAAAATCCAGTACGCCTGTACTGAACCCCAATACGGTCGTATTGAATCCAATACGGTCCATATTGATTGTAAACTTTGTACATCAACGGAAAGGCCAATACGGCCGTATTGAATCCAATACGGGCCGTATTGGCGGAATTTTGCCTATAAATAAAGACTTCCCCTCCCTTATTTTGCATACCTTTCTTCATTCTCCACATTCCTTGCTTGTGAGTGCATTCCTACAAAGATTATCGGAAATGGCAGAATCTTCTCGCAAAAGGCAGAGAGCCCCGGCCAGACGTGTAATGACAGATCGACACCGGGACCGGCTACAGCTTATAGAGACGTTCACCATCGAGCCGTCAAGAGTGCTCGACTTTGAGCTTCTCCAAGCAGTGGGCTTGGAGAATGATGTCAGGAACTACTTCGACGCCATAGGATGGGGATTTGTCCTTAATCCACCATCCCAGCTATATTTGACGGCCACGAAGGAATTCTTGGCTACAGTCGGCGTCACGGAGTCGACTAACAGCTATGGGGAGGATGTTTGCGCGGTGGATTTCTGGATGAATGAAGGATACCGCTCGCTGACGTTGGACGAGTTCAACGTCCAGGCAGGGTTTTTCAGCCGCACTGATCAGCTGGCATTCCGAGATGCCATATGCGAGTGGCCTGATCAGTGGACTCCGGTTGAGATGTGGAGTTTGCTCACTGGCCGACGGGATTATCATTCAGGGGTGAAGGGCTCCCGGCTCCCGACTGCTCTTAGGATCTGTCACAAGATCCTCACCAGTACTATTCATGGCAGGTCCAAGAGTCCAGAGTCGATTACACGGCCGGATCTGCTGGCCTTATATTGCATGGCCACCGGCCGGAAGGCCAATCCTGGATATTTCTTCCTCGAGCACGTGAAGAAGCTTGGGGTACGAGAGGGAGGAGAGTCCAGACAGGGGTACATCTTGGTTGCCCCACTCCTCTCACAGCTGGCGGAGACATGGGGATGTCCCGATGGTGCAGAGCCAGGGGCATTGGCGCCGAAGCTGATTGGTGCCTCCACCCTGATTAACATGAAGATCATCGCTAGATCGCCAGGAGGGGGGTTTGTGCGAGTAGATGGCCTCGAGACCTTCGACGACCTCCTCAACAACCTCGACTTTGAGGGAGGCGACGCCCCGCAGCCAGAGGCTAGAACATCACGGTCGGACAGGGGATACTTTGACGCCCGCTTCGACACACTGCAGCAGAGCATCGACACGCGATTCGATGCTTTTCAGCATAGTGTCGGTACATGGCAGCAGAGTACCGATACTCGACTAGACGGCTTGGTGCAGGGTTTTGACAACCTCTCAGTCTGGCTTCATAGCCACTACCCCACTCCTCCTCAGGATCCGCCGGCCGATGAGTGAAGACCGGATTGCTTCCTTTAATTTTTATGTATTTAGTTTGTTTGGGCTGTGTCCCATCTTTTGATTTCTTTTGATTTCTCTCGTACAAACTTATTTTCTATTTAATGAAAATTTCCACTGTTTGATTTTAAATTCTCTAGCAATTTAAAATTCTGTACAGCAAAAGCCAAAAACATAAAAAAAGGCAAAATACAGAAAAAAGCCAAATCAGAAGAAAAGGCAAAATACAGAAAAAAGCCGAAAATGAAAAAAGGCAAGGATATATAAAATCCAACAAACAGTTTGTACAGAATAACTGAGCCTGGAGAGGCTCGCCGAAACAATACTCCTCAATAAACAGAATAATTGAGCCTGGAGAGGCTCGCAGAAATAATACTCCCCAGAGGGAACCTCAACTCATGCTCTTGGATTCAAAATCCCCAGCAAGAGTTATCAAGCAAGATCGTCAAAATCCCCAATGGAAGTACGATCTCCCAAGCAGAATATCCAAGTCAAAGGACTTAAACTTCCTCAGTGAAGATAGCTCTCCAACTCAAGTGTTGAGTGAGGCTAAGCCTGTAGAGGCTTCCTAAATAATACTCTGGGATACATAAGATCCCTCATTCCCCAATCGCCTACTCAGAGGCGTCCCTGCAAAAAAGAGAAAAATCAAAAATATCAATAAGTATTCCCCAAGCGGAATCTGGCACTCAGCCGAACACTGAACTTCAAATCCCCAGTCGCCTACTCAAGAGGCACCCCTTCAAAAGGAGAAAAAAATCAAAAAGATCAATAACCATTCCCCAAGAGGAATTCGGCATTCAGCCAATCATCAAACATCAAGATAATTCGCCTATTCAGAGGCACTCTTTCAAAAAAGAAAAAAAAAAAAAATCGAAAAGATCAATAATCATTCCCCAAGCGGAATCCGGCTCTCAGCCTATCATTGAACATCAAGATGATCTGCCTAACAGAAGAGGCCAATCACAACCAATGACAAAATCCCCTGGCAGATAACAGCCTACACAGAGGCAACAAAATCCAAAAATTAAAAAAAGAGATACCCGAATAAGGATAAACCGGGATACTCCACCAACGTCAAAGGACGTCAGCCAAACATAAGGCATCGCTCAACTCAGAGAGAAAGAGCATCTGTGTCTATACCCCAAGGAGTCAGAAATTCCCCAAGGGTACCAACAATGCAATGCAAGTTGGGGCACAGGAACCTGTGAATGACTGCACATCCCCTAGACGGATCCCTGCGTTATCCAGCCCTTAGTGGCACAAAAATCAAAAACAATCGTCGAAGCAGCATCGTGGACTGCGGAGACAAAATCAACATCCAGAATCCCCAGCGGATAACAGCCTACACAGAGGCAGCAAAAAATCAGAAAATCAAAAAGAGTTACCCGAACAAGGATAACCGGGATACTCCACCAACGTCGAAAGGACGTCAGCCAATCATAAGGCACCGCTCACATCAGAAAGAGCATCTTTGTGTCTGCACCCCAAAGGAATCAGAAATTCCCCAGTGGGCACCAACTACGCAATGGAAAGTTGGGACACAAGAACCTATGAGTAACTGCACATCCCCTAGACGGATCCCTGCGTTATCCAGCCCTCAGTGGCACAAAAATCAAAAACAACCGTCGAAGCAGCATCGTGGACTGTGGAGACAAAATCATCACAAATCCCTGAAAAGGAGATATTCACGCTACCCCCGTCGTCACAAACACGGAGGTATGCAGCTTCCGGCTCGAGCAATGAGCGAAGCTATCTCTGGAAAGGAGGTACTCACTGCTTACCGTTGTCACAAGGGTACTTAGCTTCCGGCTCGAACAAAGAGTGAAGCTAAGCCTGGAGAGGCGGTACTCACAGCTTCCAGCTTGGGCAGCAAGCAAAGCAAAGCCTGGAGAGGCGAAACTCACACTGTTACCGTTGTCACAAGGGTACTTAGCTTCCGGCTCGAACAAAGAGTGAAGCTAAGCCTGGAGAAGCGGTACTCACAGCTTCCAGCTTGGCAGCAAGCAAAGCAAAACCTGGAGAGGCTACTCGACAATTTTCCACCGGAAGACGCTACAAGTCAGAAGGTCGGCGCATCACCCGGACAATTGGGTCAACTCCTTTACTTGTCAGCCGGTACACCAAAAGGCCGTTCGACTAAGTAAAGGGGGGGCAGCTGTAGACCCCTAAAATTGTCCGGGTCGGAAATAAAACTCGAAGACCCTCAAAGATCGAAGGAAAAGTCAGCCAGAAGGACTCCTAGAAGACCATAGGATGGCTATCTGTAGATTTAGAGGTCTTAGAGTAGCTTAAAATAAGGAAGTGGAGGGAATGAAGCCCAATACGGCCGTACTACACTTAATACGGCCGTATTGAAGCTTCAACACGGCCGCAGCGAACTCAATACGGCGTATTGAAGTTTCTGAAACTTCAATACGGCCGTACTGAAATCAATACGGCCGTATTGAAGCTTCAATACAGCCGCAGTGAACTCAATACGGGCGCATTGAAATTTCTGAATTTCAATACGGCCGTATTGAACTTCAATACGACCGTATTGAAGTTCAAAAATTTCAATACGGCCGTATTGATTCTGTAGACCGTATTGCGCCTATTCCCTATAAATATGACGTCAATTGGACGTCATTCCACACTTTTGAACATAGTTTCAACCCTCTCCTTGAGTATTCTGGGGTTTTTGAGCAGTGTTCTGCCCTAGAAATCACTCGGAGAGTTGATCCGACGAAGTTCTTGAGCCCCGAGCCATTTTGCTTGAGGATCGAACCTAGTCGAAGGGAAATCCTCCGGATTTCCGTAGTCGAAATTTTATAGGAGGGAGCGAGCGGGCTTGTAGAGCGAGGGAACGCCAAAAAGCTTCCCAGTTTTTACGAAATATATAAAAGCACGCTTCAAAGGTTTCTTCTTAAAGTCTTTCCTTTTACTGCTTTCTGTGTGCATATTTAAACTGTCATCATGTAGATAGTTAATTTATAATTGCTTAGAATAAATAGGGGTAATTTAGTAATTTTACACTGTTATTTTAGAAATAATCTGTCATAGGGAACCCGAAAGGGGCGCTGTGGGGTGCTAACACCTTCCCCACGCGTAACCGACTCCCTTACCCAACTCTGGTTGTAATGGCCAAAGTTGATTTATAAAATCAATTGCCTTATCCCTTTTTCCAATGTTTTGAGTAAAACATTGGTGGCGACTCCACGAACCCTCCTTTTGCGAAAACCACTAATCCATGGAGGGTCCCGCTTGGGATTAATATGGATTGGTGAGACATTTAATAAATAAATTGGATAAGATCGACAAGGTCTCAGTTTGAGAACAAGTCGTTCTAATAATCCAATACATTTTCAAACTAAAATAAAAGCGAGTTCGACCGTCTTCGCGACCGCCGAGGCCCGTTTGGGCCGGTGGCGACAGGGGTCGAGTACGGACCTCGGAAAAATTCGTTTTACTCCAAAACGAGGTCGAGTACGAACCTCGGAAAAATTCATTTTACTCCAAAACGGGGTCGAGTTCGAACCTTAATTAAATAGTCCATCTAAAATCTAAGGTCGAATTCGAACCTCGGTTTATTAAGGTCAAATTTGAACCTTTATGAAAATCTAAGGTCGAATGTGAACCTTGGTTTATTAAGGTCAAGTCTGAACCCTCACGAAAATCCAAGGTCGAATTCGAACCTCGGTTTATTAAGGTCAAGTCTGAACCCTCACGAAAATCCAAGGTCAAATTCGAACCTCGGTTTATTAAGGTCAAGTCTGAACCCTCACGAAAATCCAAGGTCAAATTCGAACCTCGGTTTATTAAGGTCAAGTTTGAACCCTCACGAAGCTCTAAGGTCGAATTCGAACCACATAAGCCGAGGTCGAATACGAACCTTGGCACTCTCGTTAAACGGTCGAGTTTGAACCTTAATCAATCGTTTCCCTCAAAATTAAGGTCGAGAACGAACCTTAGAACTCTCACTCGGGGTCGAGTATGAACCTCAAAAAAATTCGTTTTACTCCAAAATGAGGCCGAGTACGAACCTCGACAAAATCGTTTTACACAAACCCAAGGTCAAGTCCATCGTTTGAGGTCAAATTTGAACCTTCGTATAGCTCACCTCACTTCAATTCGAGACCGAATCCGAACCTCAGGCCAAATTCGAACCTCTCAACAGATTCCTTTACGAAAAACCGAGGTCGAGGTTTCACCCCGGCGTGACCAGCTCGGATCTATAAAAACACAAAACAGACACCGAACGTATACCTCAAAACGCGCACAAAGCAAAAACCAAGCACAAACACATAAAAGCAAAGAAATATATATATACGCATATATCATCAAAGTTCCCAGAGTTCAACACTTGAATTCAAAACAGAAAATTAAACTAGGCTATTACAAAATTGGCCTACGCAGAGGCGTTCTCACTAGAACTGTCATCGACATCGTCCTCCTTAACCAGCCTCCCAAAGCGGACAACCTTCTCCACATGCATGGAGGAAAAGTCGAACCCGGGAGCAAGAAGCCGTGCTTGACGAGCGGCCTTGTGGAAGCCCCTCCGATGCTCCATCACAACGGAGCGTTCAACCTCCGCAAGCCTCCCTTCCACGGCCGCCTTCCCCGTCGCCAGCTCCGCCTTCAGGGTGGCAATCTCGTCTTCCCGGCCACCAAGAATGACCTCGCTACGAAGGCGCTCTTCAGCCGCCGCCGCCAACTCTCCTTTAAGAGAGGTCACAAGATCCCCCAGAGCCCGCATTTTGCCACAGGAAGACGTCACTTCATCCTCCAAAGAACGGGCGCGACCCCGAGAGAAGGCGACGAGCTCCTGTAGCTCCCCCACCTGGGAGGCATAAGCCTTGTTGGATCGCAAAGCGATCTCGAGAGACTTCTGCACCCTCGCAAGGTCGCCCCGCGCAGATCGAAGCTCGGCCTCCTGCCACTTCGCCTCACCAAGGGCAGTACTAAGAGCCTTGTTCTCCTCCCTCAGGATCTTATTCGCATCCTTCCAAGGTTGAAGTTGGCCCCTCAGCTTGGCCATCTCCTCTTGCTGCTTGGCCAGGTCCTCTTGCTGCTTACCCCACCTAGGCTTCTAGTGGCCCAGGATACCCATAGCCCTCTGCAGAAGGACCTGGGCAGCGTCGAAACTATCCTCGGGGCCAGCCTCGTCTATCAACCCCTGGTCCTCGGAGCTCAACGAGCCCTGAGGGAAGAACTTCTCGGCGGTCACCCCCGCGCTCCACAGCGAGCCCATGTCGACCGAGGCGCTCACGTGGTCCAGCCGCACTTTTGAAAGGCCCTTCCCGAAGCGATGGGTTAGGTATCGGCTCCGGGAAACCCCCTGTGACGAGCCAGACGGCGGCACCGAAGCTGCAGCGGTGGGCGGGGGAATCTCACGGCTCAGACCCCCTTCACGAGCCTCAACAGAGGCGGAAGCCGGCGTCCCCTGCTCGGTATCTGGAAGGTCCGCAATAGGAACCTCTGACCTCGCCTGCGAAAACCAGCCCCATGTCAAAAAATAAAATAAGGTGGCATACGGGAAACCACGAAAGTCAGGGAACACTACTTACCTCAACAGCAGGAACAACCTGCTCGGTGGCCGGAACTGCCACCCCGGCAGCCTGGGCAACCCGCCTGGCAGCCTGTGTCGTCGCCTCAGCAGCATCTCCTGCCTGCGAAAGACGGCCCTAGGTCAGATCACAGAAAAACACAATAAACAACACTAAAAAAGCAACAGTAACAAGGTTCTCACCACCTTGGCAGCCTGGGCGACCTGCTTAGTGGCCGAAATCGCCACCTTGGCAGCCCGAACCACCTCCTCAAAAGCCACCTGAGGGGCCTCCTTGGGCAGTGGACTCTTAGTAAGGTCCACCGCACTCGCATCAGCGGCCGTGAGGTCACCTCCTCGATGTCTGCAGAGGTCCCCTCGACCTCCTTCGCTCCCCTTTTCCTCTTTCGGCTGACCTTTAGAGGGGGAACATCCTCCTCTTGAGGCTCGGGGACCTCGAGTTCTGTGACATTGTAGCGATGTTTGAGCTCGCGCCACAAATTCTTCCCCATGATACGTACAGACAAGAAGCAAAACACAGCAGCAAAAGAAAGCTACACAAACCCCAAGCCACCAAAAAACAAAATACTCACTCTCCAAACCCCTCTCCCTGTATGCCGAGTTCGCAAGCGACAGAACGAGCTTGCAATCCAGCGGGCGAGGAAGTGCAGCGAGGTTGTCGATAGCGGCCACCTCCGAGGCCGTCAGTTTCACCTGGCCTACCCCATGAAACCTAGACGGTTTGGGGCACCAGTAGAAAGGGAATTTCGGCAGCCTGCCGAAATAAAACGCCCCATCCTCCAAAGGGTCAACATTCACAAGAGCAACCCGGAAAAACTCTTGCTTGAAATTTTTATATGACTGGGAGTAGAGGGTAAACAAACCCCCATCCCTACTCCCATTCAAGGACAAAATGCCATATGGCGGAACGCCTAACTTCAACTGATAAAAATGAAGAAAGACGGGAAGGGATACCTCTATCCCTAAAACTGTACACAAGACTTGAAAAGCCCTCAAGAAACCCCAACTGTTGGGATGCAACTGGCAAGGAGCCGCGTTGACATGGTTCAAAAAATCACACTCAAATTGAGTGAAAGGAAGATAGACACCTAAATCCCTAAGGAAACAATAGTACATATAGAAATGGGGAGAATCGGTAGACTTCCCCATGTACACACCCTCACTAGCCTGACAGGGTTCAAGCCGGATCATTCGGGAAATAGAAGGGTCGCAAACCCTGCACGACCTGGCGATCCTATTGACCTCAAGAAAGGTCTGAAAGACACTTTGGATGTCCCCCACCTCGCACTTGACCCAGTCATAGCCAGGAATGCCCGGCTCCGGGCCCCGGGACGGATCCCTCTTTTCGGCGGCGGCTTTCCCGGTAGCCACCGCCTTACCACGCGCCTTGCCCCGAGAAGGCCCAGAAGAACCGACACTACTTCCCCCAGCCATGAAAAAGACAAGAAAGACTTGAAGAAGGTTGGGGAAGAAGGAAAAAGAAGACTGTAGAAAGGAAGTACCTAGTACTCTCCCTCAGAAATTAACCCTAACAGTGACTGGGTTACCGGAAACGACGGCGGAAACGGAGAAAATGGAGACGGAAGACGAGCAGAAAAACGAGAGGAACAGCGTACGCAAGAAGCTGAAAAAGCGAAAAGTGAGCAAAGTGAGAAGCGAAGAGGCGCGTATGAGAGAAAAGAAAGTTTTCCCCCAAAAATTCAAAGCGGCCATGCCACGCGTCAACCTAAGGGCACGCCTGACAACGCAATTAATTGCAAATTCATCATTGCATAAGCGTCATTTCCCATGACCCGCCACTTGCACGTTTCCTGGAAATGAACAGTCGCGACACGTGTCACCATAATGAGCAAACGTACGCGAGAGGTCACCTCCTCCCAGCGAACCTTGAGATCACATTTTCTTAACCAAGGTCGAGTTCGAACCTTGATATGCCAAGGTCGAGTCCAAACCTTGAGATCACATTTTCTTAACCAAGGTCGAGCTCGAACCTTCAAACAACAAATTTGGGAGTTCCTCAGAAGCCCCTTCGCTCTTACATCACTCGGTGCTTGGAGGGCAAGTGTACTGGCCAGCCAAGTTGCCGACTTGTCCTTCACCAATCTATTGATTCAATCAAAGGTTTACCAGCCTGACCAAGCAGTAAACTCATCATTGCCGGGTTCCTCAGCTCGGCCATGAAATATGGACATTGGAATACGACATCGGCCTAAAGAGGCCACGTCATCAAACAGATAAAAATACAATTTTGTTACCACGCCACCTGCACGTTCTCGAGAACGAGGCGACAGTTGCAACACATGGCATCTTGACAGGCAAGCATGCGCGAAAGGTCACTGCTCCCTAACGAGCTCGGTCTTAACTCCTCGACCTACGGTCTTCGGAACTCGGGGGGCTAGTGTACTATCCGTACTGCGTAGCCGAGCTTCGAGCTCGGCACCATAACGCAAGCCGACCTCGGACACGCACCGCGTGACATCAGCTTGATATTTAAGCGAATCATAACTGATCCCCGAGGATCTCGCCCCGGACGAGGTCCTTTATCTAATCATATTACACCTCATCTCAGGCCCAAGACCCAAAGCAACCCTAATTCACACCTAGGTACGTGCATTACTTATACGAGACTAATACTCACACAAACACTAACTTTAGCATCGGAGTCTCTTTTGCAGGTACCACCCCCATCTCGGAGCATCAAGCGTACTAGCGAAGGAGGCTCACCGATCTTACCTGGCGGATCAGCTCTACAGCAAATTTCCGTTAAGAACACGTATATCAAATGTCACATGATTCCAAAATTGTTTACTAGTTCATCATATTGTTTTATTTTAATATATATTATAATATTTAAAATATGTGTGTATATCCATTTTTGGATAACATATATAAAAATTTTAAATCATGTAAAATTTGGTATACATGAAGAGACTTGATCAAATTATTTACACTATTTAATAATTTATTTTATTAATTCAAATTGACAGATAATCATAAAAAAAACATTTTTAACATTAATTTGAATCTATATAATGATGTATCATATGATATTTTTAATTTTTTTTAAAATATGTAGAATTGATCTATATACTAAGGACTCTTAATTGAATGGTTGGATTGTTGATCTATGTAGAGTTGATCTATATAACGATGCACGATTTATATTAGTTGTAGTTTGATATTTAGCAGATTATATCAATTCAAATTAATGACAACGATAAATATAAAGTATAATAATATTAAGAATAAATTAAAAAATAATATTAAAAATTAAATATATATACTAAATTATTATTACAAATTATTGAAAACTTCTTTGTGACCAAAATTAGAACACATTTTTCAATCTTCATTTTTTCTATCAGTAACTAAAATTTTTAATCCCTACTTTGGTGTAACTCTTAAAATTGCTAGTTGACCATGAGAAAACGTGATTTTAGAAGATACACTCCAACATGTTTTAAAGATTGATCTTAACTTTTGTTAATAGTCATTGCAAATGAAACAATCAATGAAAATTGTTTTCATTGAAATTTAAATAGAATGAAGGAATTAATGATAACCTAGGTATATATACCTTGAAGCCAATTTTAAAATCCATAAATAATTTTTATAATTCATATAATCATATTTTAGGAAAAAAAATGTTTAAATGCAAATATTTATAATTTTTTATTAACCTTAACTAATACCCAGTACCCGTATTTTATAAACATGGCGGCATTGATTACCTATTATGAATTCATGAAATTTTTTACCTTTTATTCTTCTTTCATTATCTTCATTTTTTGAAACACTGAAATATTTTAAATTTTTTTTGTTATTTTTCTTCAACAGTTTTATTTCATAAAATATATTTGATATTCTCATCGGTCCTCAAATTAATATGAATTAAATATTATATTAATTTAAATAAAGATTTTAAAAAAATTTTAAGTATTGAAGGAAATATATTTTATCTTTATATTTATTCAATTTGCAGAATTGAATAAATAATACAACATGACCATCAGAATTATGTTGATCAAGTGTGTGTTATATTTGACAAGCGTAAATTTTCCAAAGAATACAATTCAAGTTATTGTACCTTTAATAATATTATTAAATAAAACATATAAAGTTTTAATATTTTAATAAAATATAAAATATTAAGTAAATTAATAGAGGCTTAAATTTTGTTTCTTGTACATATAAAAGAAAAAAAAATATAATTATTTTAAACCAAAGTAAATAAAAATGGAAAAACCTTAAAAGATATAAATATTAACAATTTCATACTGTTCAAAAAAAGTATTTCCATACTGGATAATACATTTTTATTTTGAAAGTCAAATATATTTCATATATGAATGATACGTACAATGAATATCCACTCGATTTTTCATGGAATGATATATGTTATAAAATTTTGTTTTGTTTTCATTTTAGAATAAAATCAAATAGTAATAGTATATATTAGTTGGATAAAAGTTTGTTTGCAATTAGTAATGGGTTATTATGATAGCAAATGTTTAAAAATGTATAAGAATAATTTTAGAATGAAAAAAAATTAGTAATTATTATTAGTAATATTTATAATTATTAGTAATTCCTAATTAGTAATAAATAACAATTCTTGATGGTTTTTATTTACAAAACCCATAATTAGTTATGGACAAATATTTATTATTAGTAATATTTTTAAAAATAATTGAAATATTTATTAATTTACTCATTTCTCATTTTTGAATTATTAATTTAGCATATTCTTATTTTATCATTAAACATTAAAAATTTAATTTGATTTTTTACGAAATTATATATTTTTAACAAATTATAATGATTGAATTTAAATTTTTTTTACATATTACATAATGTATATATAAAAATTCATTCAAATCTTAAATAAATAATTTTTTAATAAATTTCAAAAAATTATATATTATTTTAAATGTGTAACAATGAAATTAATTTATATAAAAGTATGAATGATACGTATAAAGCTGTTTATATTCATTGTAACAAACCTATTTTCATAGAATGTACGAGGGTCCAAAAGCTCAATGAGGGTAATTTCGTAATTCACAGGGGTGTTTTAGTAGCCCAGAACGGGACGTTCCAAAATTGGAACGGTCCGTTCCAAGTTACTAAAATGAAGGTGATTTAGTGGCTCGAAACGGGCCGTTCTGGAAATGGAACGGGCCGTTCCAAACCATTAAAATTGCCTATGATTCTTAGTTGGGAACGGGCCGTTCCGGATTTCAGAAATGACCTTTAAAACTTATTGAGAACGGGTCGTTCTAGTTTCAGAACGGGCTGTTCCAAAATATGACTGTTGAGAGTTTTTAATGCATCCTAGAACGGGCCGTTTTGGTTTGAGAACGGGTCGTTCTGGATGTGAATTTTACACATGACGTGTGATTTCAGAACGGGTCGTTCCGTATTTGAAACGGGCCATTCCGCAAATCTGATGCCTATAAATTGAGTGCTCTAACACTCCTAAATTCATATTTTTCAGTTCTGACTTCTTTCTCCTACATTCTCTTCTTTCCCTTCTACACTCTTGATGGAGTTCACTTGGAGAAGATTGATGATCTTCAAGTTCTCCATCCTTAGGACCGTGAATGTTCTTGAGGTCTTGACTTCAATGACTCTTTGAAGCTCCTTGAAGTATTCTTCAATGGAGAAGAAGTCTTGGAAGTAGGTTCGGTTTTCCTTAAGCTTGATGTAGAAGCTTGAGGAACCAATGCAAAGGTAGAAGAACTTTGGTGAAACCTTAGAGAGAAAGGTTTCTCTACGGTTTTTGTGAGGACTCTTGAGAGAGAAATTCTGAAGTTTATTTCTCAAATTCATCAAAAGTGAGTACAAGAGAGGTAATTACAAATATATAGGTTAGAGGTAGCTTCTAGGAGAAGCTAACCTTAACCATGGTTCACTAGGAACCATGGTAAGGTGGACTTAACTCCCATGGTTTAGCTAGCTTGTAGGAGAAGCTAACCTTGACCATGGTTCACTTAAGAACCATGGTAAGGTAGGCTTAACCTTCTAAGGTTTAGAAGCTTGCAAGGCAAGCTTCAAACCTTGAAGGGAAGAGAAGCAATTTCGGCCATGAACAAAGGAAGAAGGCTAGGCGGCCTTGGGTCCTTTTTGCTCCTTGAATTAATTCAAAAATCCTTGATTTGGTGTAGTTAGGTTCATCATATGATGATGAGACCTAGCTAAATCAAATCTATGAAAAATTAGGAGCAAAATGAGTCCAATATGCAAAATTTTGCCTAGGCCCAGTTCTGGCCCAATTACTAGTCACACCCTCAAGCATTGCTAAATGTCACCCCTTTTTCCCTACTGAAAAAATACAAAATGAATGTATCAACTAGGGAGGTTAAATGGAGCTAAACTCTCCAAGTAACCTACCTTAAAAATAATATACAAACACTAGGAAAAAGCAAGTAAAGTGCCTCACAAATACAAAGGCAAAATAACCTATACAAGAGACTATTTACAAAATATATGAAAAAAGGTCTTTAAGATCATCCCATTCCTCTTGGTTCTTTCAGTATATCACCTCTTGGATTCCTTGGCCTTGGCCATAGTCTATCATCCCCTCCCTCTTGAAAAGGATTTGACCTCAAATCTCGAGGGTCCTCATGATTATTGGTCATACCTACAAATATATAATAAAATTCATTAAAGGTGATATTTTCAACAAATAAATGTGAAAGGAATATCCTAGAAGGAATCCTTTCATGGAACCTAAAGAAATCAATGACACTAGACCTACTAATATAATGAATAGGATCCGTGTGTGGAGTGATGAGATCTTTATCCTTATCTATGTTTTTCTCTTTCTTTTTAGCCAATTCTTTGGAGGGTTCTGAAATGATTTTCTTTTCAAAAGGTTTTTCCTCCTCGAAGTAGTCTTTCTTAAGAGATCTAGAGTGGGAGCTTTCTCTTTTAAAATATTTTCTCAACATTTGTTGTTCTACCCTTACACAAATTTGGACCAAGTCATTTAGGTCCCTGTAGGGTAGTAGCTCCACTTGGTCTCTAATCTCTAAGTTAAGACCACTCATGAATCTGGCTACTGTAGTGGCTTCCTCTTCCCTTATACAAGCCCTCATCATTAAAAGCTCCATTTGTTGCCTGTACTGTTCTACAGACAAATCCTTTTGTTGGAGCCTTTGGAGCTTATTCATAAGCTCTCTTCCATAATAGGTGGGAATGTGCCTCCTTCTCATTGCACTTTTAAGATCATTCCAATATTGAATTGGAGGATCATTGTGGAGGCGTCTCTCTCTTTCTAGGGCTGTCCACCAATACATGGCATGCCCTTGGAAGCTAAGGGCAGCCAAAGGGACTTTTCTTTCTTCACTTACCCTGTGGCAAGCAAATAGTTGCTCAACCTTCATTTCCCAATCTAAATATGACTCCACATCATCTTTTCCAAAAAATTGTGGGAGGTCAACTTTGACTTCCCTTGGCCTAGTAGTTCTCCTAGGAGTATGTTGGTAGTGATCCCCTTGATTCATGCTTTCATTAGGGGATGTATATTGGGAATGTGAGCTCCTACTCTTTTTCCTATGTTTCTTCATATCTTCTTTCAATTTTTCTTCCTCTTGCCTTAAAATTCTCAATTCTTCCTCTAAATAAGCAAGTTGTCCTTCTCTTTCAATTCTTTCCTTCTCTCTTTGAATGGACTCTTGCTTTTTCCATAGTTTAAGTGATTTGAGCTCTTTAGTGATGTAAGAAAGACTTTTTGGAGAGCCATCACTTTCACTATTGGAGGAATTTTGAGACATTTTAATTCAAGAGATTTTTCCACACAAAAATATTTTTTATGAAAATAAGATTTTTTTGAAGTGCTTAGACTTGGCACTTGGAGGTCTAAGAGTACAAATTGAACTTTGGAGGGAGGTGAGCTACTAAAGAGCCACTTAATAACCAAGCATCTTCAAGTAAAAATCTCTAAACCCCCTTGTACTTTTGTCTTGCACAAAACAATTTTCACAAAGAACTTTTCTTAAAGAAAAATAACAAACAAGTGCCTATGTGTACAATTTATAAGATGCTTGTAAACATAAAGAGCAAGAAAACATAAATTGCTTGAAAACTTAAATGACTGAAAACATAAATTGCTTAAAACATAAATTGCTTGAAAACTTAAATGACTGAAAACATAAACTAGGCGTGGTAGGCAATTTAAACCTAAGTGAGAGCTTGAGAGGTACCAAAGACCTTCAAGGACCCTCTCACAAGTGCTAAACGAAATTTACTATGAGAACTCTTAAGGAGAGATGGAGATACACCAAAGGCACTCCAAGACACTCCTTAATAAAGGCCTTGTACAAAAATTTGGAAATCAAAAATTACAAGAAAATGAAATTCAAATTTTCTTCAAATGAAATGCAAATTCACACTCCAAATGAAATGTAAATTCACAATCAAATGAATTTAGTGGCTGCACCTAATTTCAAGGCAAACAAATTAGCCACTAATTTAGAACAAATTTAGAGACGGATTTTTGTAAGGAAAACTAGTTTTAGTAACCAAAATTTTCGTCACTAAATTTAGTTCTAAATTTTCACAAAAATTTTCACAATTAGCTTCACTCCTTCTTGCTCCAATTCAGCCACCAACTGCAGCCTCACAAAGGTGTTTCACTCCTCTTTTTAGAAGTAACCTTGAGGTTAGTCACTTCTAGGTGTTTCCAAGAGCCTAGCCACCAAGAGAGAACAAACTCCCTAAGCAACCACCAAAGCCTTCAAGTGGATGTCCTTTGCCTTGGCCTCCTACACCTTTCAAGAAGCACTCAACCACCTTCAAGACTGAATATTAGTGCTAAAACTGAAAATGAACAATTTAGAATGGCTACACCAATTGGTGGAAAACAAATGAGACAAGACTAGAAAGAATTCCAAAAATGACAAGCAACAATTAAAGGAAATTTTGAAGGCTAGCACACAAAGATTAACCTAGGAAAGGCACTAGAATTGATTACCAAATTAAAAGCTAAGATTAGAAAACAAAATAAGACTCAAAAATGTGGCTGGACCAACAAAATATATAGGCAATTACACACCAAAACCGAGAGCAACACTTAACAATATTTTCACTCCTTTTTGGCTTTTTCTTTTGCTATTTTCTTTCTTTTTCTTTTGCAAAATATTTTTCACTTGTTTTTCTTTTAATGTTCAGGAGTTTTAATGCCTTTTGAACAATGATATGTGATGGAATCATGCTTTGGAGTGCAAGAGGTGACATACTCAAAGATCCAAG
Source organism: Cajanus cajan (assembly GCF_000230855.2). Classification (NCBI taxonomy): domain Eukaryota; kingdom Viridiplantae; phylum Streptophyta; class Magnoliopsida; order Fabales; family Fabaceae; genus Cajanus; species Cajanus cajan. The sequence continues at coordinate 33,572,876 of NC_138521.1, read as the reverse complement.
AGGAGTTGGCTAGACATGAAGGTTTGGGCCAGTCAGGGCCCAATGGGCCTGATGAACCTGGGAAGCCCCAAGTTGAACTTTTCATGGGACACATTTTGTTATAGCTATTTTCATATGTTTTGTATACATCATGTTAGTATAGGTATCTTATATTTTGGTCTTGTATTTTGGACCACATAGAGTAGCATTTTAGGTTTTAGGTTTGTTGGGCCTAGTTTTGGGCTTCATGGGCCTTTGGGCTTTTGGTACCCAATATTGGGCTCATTTTCATTCTTATAATTTTTCCTTTCCATTGTATTTGTTTGACCATTGTATTTAGGTCATTAGATTAGGAATATACAAGAATTACTTAAATAGGTAAATTAGGTTAAACTAGGTTTAATTTGGAAGTCATTTAAGTTACATTTGAGTCACATGTTTAGCACCATGGGTGTATGAACATGTGCCACTCAAATTAACCCTAAATAACTCTCAAATCAAACCTAAATGCATCTAGGCACCTAAATTTCGGACTAGCACATGGGAGCCAAAATTTGAATTCAAATTTCAAGTTTGAATTCAAATTTTGGGCGCCACATGTAGCCTTGGATTTAGGCGCCCAAAGTTGCACACTTGGAACCCTACTTAAGTGATTCTTCCACTCTTTGTATTCACTTTTGAGAATAATGAAATTTGAGAGCTTATTCAGCCAAATTTCGTTCAAGAGTCACCATGAGAGAAAGCTTCACCTTAGGAACCTTTCTAGGATTTCCTCCTCATTGAAGTGAGCTTTCCCTTGCACCTTAAGCTTGGATGCTTCCATCCAAGGCTTAAGCCTTCTTCCTATCCGAGAATCTCCTCCATCTAGTGTTCATCACGTTGGTTTCTATTTCCTTGAAGAAGATCTGTGCATAAGGAGAGCTAAGGAGAAGAACATTCATCACTCCTCCTTACCTTCTCCATCAATTTTGGTATCAAGAGCAAGGTTCTTCAAGGAGATAAGTTGCTTCCATTTTTGTGTCCGTGTTCTTATTGTTCTTGTGTGTCTTGTGTCTTATTTGAGTTCTTCTTTTCGGATCTATGTTGTTTTGAATTTTTTTGTGTTCTATAGATCCATTGTTGATTGTTCTTGATTTTCTTCCACAATCAATGTTTTAGGAACTATTTGCTTGTGCTTATTTTGAGTTTATTTTGAGTTTCTCCATTCCTTGTATGTGTTCGTGATTGGACCTCATGCATTGCATTTAGATTTTGGTTTTGAATCTATGTTTTGTCTTAGAAGTTTGTGTTTAGTCTTTATATGTTGCAAATTCCTTGAATAGCATGTTTAACCTAGTTTTATTTTGAACTTTGTGTCTACATATTGCTCTCGGTTTTGCTTCTCTTTTGCCTACCTATATGTGCTTTTTCTTTTACCTTATTGTGTTCATAATTTGCTATTAGTCCTAGCAAGTTTCTTTAGAGTTAGGTTTCCATTGTGTTCTTAAGTTTTCAAATCACTTTCCATTGAAAATGTTATAAAAAAATTTTTGACTCAAAATTTCAAGTGCTTAATTCTACTTCTAGTGCACTCTTTCTTGTGGATTCAATTTTTAAAAAAAATTAGAGGCTGAAAACAGAGATAAAACAGAGCCTAAAACAAAAGAAAAGACCTAAATTTCAAAAGAAAAAGAGTTCAAAAGGAATCCAAACCAAAACCTAAAGACTAGTGCACTAGTTTCTCAAATTTACTTGAATTTTGACCTAATTTTTGGCTAACTTGTAGTCTCGGTTTCTATAGCTTGGAATCATAGAAAAATTTGAAACAAAAGGCAAACACCTTCTCTGGAGTCTTAATTTGAGACTAGAAAAAGAAATAATTAAAAAAAAAAATAGTTAAAGCATTTTAAATAGAAAAAGCCGAGAGGTGTACATTGGTGAAAATCATTTGATTCCTTGTTATTGTTTTGACTACTACTTGTGCTATACTTATCCAATTGCTTTCAAAATTTTTTTGTTTTGTTCATCTACTCTAGTACCTATCTAGGAACATTCCTAAATGAGTGCTAGCTTTTATTTGGAGTCTTAATTTTCAGTTTTACTTGTTGAACTTCTTTGAGTCTTGTCATATATACATATTACTCTTAACTTTTGGTATAAGCCTTTCAAATTGTGCTTTATTGCTTGTCTAGTTTTCTTTCATTAATTTCCTGTGCTGGAAGTGGCCTCAAATCCTTGCTCAAGGATCAAGCATTGCTCAACAAAGAGTAGGAAAAGTTTGGACACTAAGACCTAAAAATTTGACCTAATTTAGTGACCAAAACTTCTCCTAAACTTCCTTCACTTGAGTGACCATTCCTTTCACCTTGTGAGACAGCCACCATTAACCTCTTTTGTTGTGATTCTTTGCAGGTCCAGGAGCATCAAATTTGAAGGATTAGTGGCGGATTAAGACACTTAAACAAGTGTTAGAAAAGTTGAACACAAAACCGTCACTAATTGGTCACCAAAACCGCCATTTATTGCTTTCTAGGCTAGTTTAAATTTTGCAATCTCTCTTGTATTTTTAAATCAATTTGTAAAGCTTGGAGGGAGTATTAAGAAGCTGGTCAGGTATATCTAACTCCTTGTTAGCATTCCCACGTGTAGTACTAGTGGAAGTGGCTTGAAAATTTCATATGTTTCAAGCTTCCACCTAGGGCAAACCGACTAGTTGATTATCCTTGCTTCCTTCAAGTGTTTGAACTTTAATTTTGTTTACTTTGCTGCCTTGAAACGTCTAGAATTGTGTAGTTTTACTTGCTCACGTTTAGTTTAGTCTCAAAAACAAACAAATTGTGAAAAAAGCATTCAAAATTTTTGTGAAAAGTTTTGGGGAATTGGAAGTACCACAAAGGAGTTTAGTGATTTCCACTTGAAAAGGCTTGGTTATTAAGTGGCTCTTTGTAGCTCACCTCCCTTGATAGTGCAACTTGTACACTTAGACTTCCAAGTGCTATTTTCATTCCTAGAAAATCCCAAAAACATTTTATAACTTTTTGCATAGCATATAAAATCTTATTGCTTAATCATGAGTCAACATTCTCAAAGTAGTAGTGACTTTGAATATCCTAAAAGTTTTAAAAGAATTGTCAAGGAGGTTGAGGCACTAAAACTTTGGAAGCATGATGAAATACTTCAAAAACAAAAAGAAAAACTTGAAAAGGAAGTACAAATCATGGCTTTAGAACAAGAGATCCAAAAGATTAAGCAACGAGAAGAAAAACTTTTGAAAAGATTAAATAAAAATAAAAGTCCAAAAGGTTCTTCTAGGAGCTCAACCAAGAGCTCCAATGATTCTCAAAATCAAGATAATGATGGTAGTATACAAATGGATGCTTACTATCAACCCCCACCTAGGAGAGTCATTAAAGAACACAAAGTGAGGGAATCAAGGGTTGATCTCCCTTACTTTCATGGCAAAGAAAATGTGGATGCCTACTTGGATTGGGAGATGAAAGTGGAGCAAATCTTCACTTGTCATCAAGTAGGTGAGGAAAGAAGAGTTCCTCTAGCCACCCTAGCTTTTCAAGGACAAGCCATGTATTAGTCGACATCCTTGGAAAGAGAGAGAAGACTTCACAATGATCCTCCCATCACTTATTGGAATGAATTGAGGAGTGCTATGAGAAGAAGGCACATTCCTTCTTATTATAGTAGGGAGCTTATGGATAAGCTCCAAGGACTCCAACAAAAGAATATGAGTGTTGAGGAGTATAGACAAAAGATGGAGTTGTATCTCATGAGGGTTGGAATAAGGGAAGAGGAAAGATTGACCATTGCTAGGTTTTTAAGTGGTCTAAATTTTGATATAAGAGATAGAGTTGAGTTACTCCCTTATAGGGACCTTGATGATTTGGTCCAACTTTGTATAAGGGTGGAACAACAAAATTTGAGGAAAAGTTCTTTTAAAGGTAAAACTCAATCTAGCTCATATATCAAGAATGACTACAAGAGGGAGGGTCAACATGACTTTTCTACAAACTCTAGTAAGGGTCAAGAAAAAGAAATAAAAAAAGAAAATGATAAAAATAAAAATGTTGTCACTTCTAGTAGTAAAACTAGTGACATCAAATGTTTTAAATGTCTTGGGAGAGGCCATATAGCTTCTCAATGTCCAACTAAAAAGGTTATGATTTTGAGAGGACAAGACATTTATAGCAGTCATGATGAATCTAGTTCTACCACTTCAAGTGATAGTGAGACTAGTGAGGAAGATCATCCAAGTGAAAAGCTATATCCTATTGATGGTGATCTTCTTATAATCAAAAGGCTTCTTGGAAGTCAACCTTGTCCCACTTTACTATCACAAAGAGAGAACATCTTTCACACAAGATGTTTAGTTTCCAAAAGAAATTGTTCTCTTATTGTTGATAGTGGATCATGCTCTAATTGTTGTAGTACAAGGTTGGTTAACAAGTTAGCCCTTACCACTATTCCTCACTCTCATCCTTATAAACTTCATTGGCTCAATGAAGGTGAGGAATTGGAGGTAAATCAACAAGTGAAGGTCAAGTTTTCTACAGGGGACTATAAAGACAAAGTTTTATGTGATGTGATCCCTATGGAAGCTTGTCATATTTTGCTTGGTAGGCCATGGCAATTTGATAAACACACTATACATGATGGCCTTACTAACAAAATAACCTTCACTCATAAAGATAAAGAAATTGTTTTTAATCCTTTAACACCATCCCAAGTGTTTGAGGATCAAAAGAAAATGAAAAGAAAAAGAAATAAAGAAAGGAAAGAAGGAAAGAGTATGGATGAAGGGGACTCCACTAAAACATTTGTGAACAAGAAGAGTTATTTTATTACCAAACAAGCCTTGCAAAGAACTCTCTTTATTCATAAAAGTTTTGACTCTTATCCTAATGCTGCCACTAATCTTAAAGTTGAGAATGAGGAACAAAATCAATTTCAAACAAAGACTTCTCAACTTCGGGATATAGTGAAGAAGGAGAGGACTATTTTTAGTTTTACTCCTTATACTACTTCCTTGGAGGTGCACAAGTGTAGACCCCTAAAATTGTCCGGGTCAGAAATAAAGCTTGAAGACTCTCGAAGACTGAAGGAAGATCAGCCAGAAGGACTCCTGGAAGGCCCTAGGAGGGTTCTCTGTAGGTCTAGAGGTCTTAGAATAGCTTAAAATAAGGAAGTGGAGGGAATGAAGCCCAATACGGCCGTACTAAACTTAATACGGCCGTATTGAAGCTTCAATATGGCCGCAGTGAACTCAATACGGCGTATTGAAGTTTCTGAACTTCAATACGGCCGTACTGAAATCAATACGGCCGTATTGAAGCTTCAATACAGCCGCAGTGAACTCAATACGGCCGTATTGAAATTTCTGAGCTTCAATACGGCCGTATTGAACTCAATACGGCCGTATTGAAGTTCAAAAATTTCAATACGGCCGTATTGATTCTGTAGCCCGTATTGCGCCTGTTCCCTATAAATATGACGTCAATTGGACGTCATTGGACACTTTCACACTCAGTTTTGACTCCCTCCTTGAGTATTCTGGGGTTTTTGAGCAGTGTTCTGCCCTAGAAATCTCTCTGGGAGTCGATCCGACGAAGTTCTGGAATTCCGAGCACTTAGCTTGGAGATTCGAACCTAGTCGAAGGGAAATCCTCCGGATTTCCATAGTCAAAATTTTATAGGAGGGAGCGAGCGGGCTTGTAGAGCGAGGGAACGCCAAAAAGCTTCCCAGTTTTACGAAATATATAAAAGCACGCTTCAAAGGTTTCTTCTTAAAATCCTTCTTTTTACTGCTTTCTGTGTGCATATTTAAACTGTCATCATGTAGATAGTTAATTTATAATCGCTTATAATAAATAGGGGTAATTTAGTAATTTTACGCTATTATTTTAGAAATAATCTGTCATAGGGAACCCGAAAGGGGCGCTGTGGGGTGCTAATACCTTCCCCACGCGTAACCGACTCCCTTACCCGACTCTGGTTGTAATGGCCAAAGTTGATTTATAAAATCAATTGCCTTATCCCTTTTTCCAATGTTTTGAGTAAAACATTGGTGGCGACTCCGCGAACCCTCCTTTTGCGAAAACCACTAATCCATGGAGGGTCCCGCTTGGGATTAATATGGATTGGTGAGACTTTTAATAAATAAATTGGATAAGATCGACAAGGTCTCAGTTTGAGAACAAGTCGTTCTAATAATCCAATACATTTTCAAAACTAAAATAAAAGCGAGCTCGACCGTCTTCGCGACCGCCGAGGCCCGTTTGGGGCCGGTGGCGACAGATGGCGACTCCACTGGGGAAGCTTCGAGAGTCAGTCCCATTTAGTGACAGATTGTTTTTAACAAATAATAGTTAAAATTACTTCATTACCCCTTGCTTGTATGATAACATGATTTATTATATGGCTTTTAATAACTGTTGTATTTTTAAATTTACGCAATTGTTTGAAATAAAAACTGCACACAAACCTTTGCACACAACAGTTCCCTCTATACCCGGGGGCATGAGTGATTAACCATAGGGAGTGGATGTTAGTACGGCCGGTTGTTGAATGGGTCTATAGGTGCCCGTAGACCGTTGTCGGAAAACATCACTCAAGGTGATAACCATGAACTTGAGTCCGACGGTGCGTTGGAGCTTTCCATCGACCTACGATGAGAGGAATTGGGTCCCTATAATGGGGGCACCTTGGGGGCCTTGGACTGGTGAGAACAGTTAGAACCTACCTTGAATATGCACTTTTCTGCAGGAGACCCCTACCTCGTGATTCGCTCGTGACTGTTCGTGGATGAGTGAATTGTTTGTGTAAATGCTTATGTGCAATTGTTTGTGCATTAATAATAAACCTCGTGATAAGGTCTAAAGAATAATCCCCATGCATGAAAAAACCATGACATGAGAGGAAAGACCATGTGTGAAAATATAATAAAAGTGAGGAGCATGTGCATCATTACCAATAAAGATATCATGCATCCTCATAGACCATGCATTTTAGGTTCACCAATACCTCTTGACATGAGTAAAAGTGACCCATAATTATCGAGATTCTCCGTTGAGAGATCATAAGTCAAGGAGGGTGGTAACACTCTGTTTTAAAAAGGCAGCGCCTTAAAAATGGAGGGTTATCAAGCTCATGTCAAGAGCGTATTCATTCCATAAATTAATTAGATTAAATATTCATTTTTAGAAAGTGGCTGGTCATCTCTCTGTCCTCACACGCGCAAAGAAAATCAAGAAAATGGAAGCGCTAGAGGAACAAAACAAGAAGCTCACGACCGAGCTTTCACAGCTCAAAGAGCAGATGGCGCAAATGTTGGAACTCATGCGTCACCATAACATTCATGGATCTCATCACAGTGACCATGGGTCCCATCATGAGGGAGAGGAGGAAGAGCATGAAGAAGATCCTCCACATGCCATACCCCTTGGGGCTGGAATTATGATTAAAGAGCCCGAAGTATCAAAGGAACAATTCCACGCCCTCGAGGATCGGCTAAGGGCTATGGAGGGGCATGATTTTGACATCAAGGATGCCGCCGACATGTGTTTAGTGAGGGACATCCAATTCCCTCCTAAATTTAAAGTGCCGGATTTCCCAAAGTATGTGGGATCGACTTGCCCCAAAAGTCATCTCACCATGTACTGTCGCAAGATGGCTGCATATGCCACAAATGAAAAGCTCTTGATCCACTGCTTCCAAGAGAGCTTGGCTGATACCGCGCTCAACTGGTATATGCAGCTAGATGGAAATCTAGTACACACATGGAGGCAGTTGGCCGACGCCTTTCTCAAGCGCTACAAATACAACATCGACCTAACACCCGATAGGTCAGATCTTCAAGCCTTGAGTAAAAAGAATGATGAATCTTTCAAGGCGTACGCCCAACGATGGAGGGAGTTGGCGGCACAGATAGAGCCCCCGCTGTCGGATAAGGAGACGGTGTCCTTATTCATCAACTCGTTGACTGGTCCCTATTACGATAAAATGATAGGGAACACAACGACACTCTTCTCGGACATCATCACCATTGGGGAGAGAGTGGAACAAGGACTTAAAAGTGGGAAGCTAGCAAAGCCCTCCCAATCATTCGAAGCTAAGAAGACCTTTGGGAAGAAGAAGGAGGAAGGAGTCAACGCCATAACCATTTCTTCATCTTCTTCCACTTCGAAGTCAGGAAGATCGCAATTCATCCCTGTGAAGAAGTTTGATAAACTTCCGACCACTTATAGCGATCTCCTGCCGAAGCTAGTAGAAGCCAAACTTCTAGCTCATGTTCCACCAAGGAAGATCGACCCACCTTACCCCGATTGGTACAAGCCACAAGACAAATGTTTATACCATTCGGGGGCACCAGGGCATTCAACAGAGAGATGCCTAGCTCTCAAATACAAGGTCCAAAACCTTATTGATGCCGGGTGGGTCACCTTCGATTCGACAGCGCCCGACGTGAGCAAGAATCCTCTGCCAAAGCAGGAGTAGAGAGAAGAACAAGCCACGATAGGGCCCCTTCATATTTCTCTTTTAGGGACTCATGATCAGTACCCGAGATCATGAGAACCTTTTCATGTAAATAAGGGTTTTTGTACAGTTTTAATACATATCAATAAAGAGGCATTTTTCACATTATTCTCTTTTTTGTTCTATTCTCTCTCTCTCATTAATATTAATAAACTCTAAACCTAAACAGAACCAATAAAATAATTATGTCTGTAATTGTTCGCTCTGACCGGGATCCGAAGGTGAAAGGTTTGAGTTGGACAATGATGAGGAAACCATTTCTCCGGATCTGCAAAGATTGCTAGATCAAGAAGCTCGTCAAGAGAAATTGGAGACTATAAATTTGGGGCATGGCCGAGAGATAAAAGAGGTCAACATTAGGACCCATACCAGTGATGAAATAAGGACACATGTTTCCGCTATGATTATAATAAAATCATTCTTCATTGCTTCTTTTCTTGCTTATAATAAAATTCTAAACCACATTATCTTTAACCCTGTTTGAATAAACATGAATGAGGTTAAAATCATCTTAATAATAATAAACCCACATCATTTTTATGTGGAGGTGTGTGTGACAACTTGGAGCACCTTCCCTTGGCCTCGACAAGTGCCATCATGGGTAAAAAGAAATCTTTCAAAATAAAAGAAGCTCGGCAGGAAACCCAAAAAGAGGACTGCGCAAAAATAAGAGCAAAAGACCCGCTAGGAATCCCACGAAAGGGTGACCTAGGCAAAAGTTAGGGTTACAAAAATAAACAAAAACAAAAGTCCGCTAAAACGCCACAAAAGGGTATTTTAGGCAAAAATAAGGACAATCAAAAAACAAAATAAATCCATGATGGTACCATGAACCGAATTCAAAAAGAAAGGTTCAAGGGAAGCTATCCAAGTTGTCAAATCACAACACAACTTTTTAACTTCATAAGTGTTTAATCAAACAAGCCTAAACACATAAGCCTACCTTGGCCATCCATTCTTACAAAAACCATTTTTGAAAAATAATCCCCTCTAAAACACAAACTTTTGAAAAATATACCCTTTCCTTCTTTTCTCTCTTGTCCCAACGATTTTAGAATAATCTAGTGGAAGCATGGAGAAATAAATCATCACTGATAATGGATCTAATCTGAACAACAAAATGGTGGAAGAACTGTGCCAAGAATTCAAGATCCAACACCACAACTCTTCCCCATATCGGCCAAAGATGAATGGGGCAGTCGAGGCAACCAATAAGAACATCAAAAAATAGTGCAAAAGATGGTTGTCTCATTTAAAGACTGACACGAGATGTTACCCTTCGCTCCTCATGGCTATAGGACTTCAGTACGTCCATTTACAGGAGCTACTCCATTCTCACTCGTTTATGGGGTGGAGGCAGTTCTACCCATCGAAGTCGAGATACTCTATCTAAGGGTAATCATGGAAACAAAACTTTCCGAGGCAGAATGGGTTCAAAGCCAATATGACCAGTTGAACCCTATCAAAAAGAAACGGCTGAACGCCATATGCCATGGTCAAGCCTATCAGAGGAAGATCAAAAAGGCTTTTGACAAGAAAGTCCACCCTCGAGTCTACCATGAGGGAGAGTTGGTAATGAAGAAATTACTACCAACTCAAAAAGAGCAAAATCGGAAAGTGTGCCCCAAATCACGGAGGACCATACGTGGTAAAACGAGCCTTCTCAGGAGAAGCATTGATTCTCACAAACATGGACGGAGAAGAACTTCGATACCCAGTCAACATTGACGTGGTAAAGAAGTACTATGCTTGAAGACGTTGCTTGCATAGGCCTGCTAGGATGAAAACCCAAAAAAGGCGTCCTAGGCAAAAGTTAGGGCAAAATAAAAAGCCCGCCAGTACAAGGGTACTAGGCAAAACAACGGCAAAATTATCCCCGCTAGGATACGTCCTAGACAAAAGTTAGGGGCAAAAGAATAAGATGTAAAAGCAAAGCAAGCAACGATCGCTTGAATCGAAAACTGAAAGGCGGTTCAAGTGATTATCTTCTAGAAGCAAGCGTCTTGCAGCATCTACACTCCTGGCTCAGGCCGAAGCAATTAGGGGAACGTAAAGAGCAACAATTACAGATATAATTGTTAAGCCCAATGTATATAGCCTACCCTGGCCAGCCATTCTTCAGAAATTTCCTTCTGTATATCTTTCTGTAAAAAAAAAAAAATAAACACTTGTGAATATCAATAAAAATATCCATTTGTTTCTTTTCTTTCTTGACCATGTGATTATGCCTCTGAATTGGTTTTTCATAAAAATTGTACGAAATTCCATTAATAATCGGTCAATAAAAGAAAATTGGAGGGGTTCCTGTAAAATCCATAATCTCCTGCATAAAGGCTCACAAAAATACTCCCTCGCGTCAATGACAGAAAGTCCTCCAAGAAGAAGAGGATAGGGAGAGCCACTCACTTTTCTAAATAAATGAACAAAAATAAAAAATTGTATTGCATTTGTGCATCACACACACATTAGTTGCACATTCAAAGACCTTATCATGAGGCAACCGCATAAAATAGAAAAATAGAAAATTGCTTGTGTATGACAGCAGCAAGCAAAATGCAAAGATTCAGAAAATCAACAGCATCATACAGAATAACTGAGCCTGGAGAGGCTTGCCGAAAGAATACTCTCAGAATAATTGAGCCTGGAGAGGCTTGTCGAAATAATACTCCTTCAGAATAATTGAGCCTGGAGAGGCTTGCCGAAATAATACTCCTACAAAATAACTGAGCCTGGAGAGGCTTGCCGAAATAATACTCTCTCATAATAACTGAATTTAATTTCTTTAGCACTTTTAATTTCTGTACAGCAAAAGCCAAAAACATAAAAAAGGCAAAATACAGAAAAAGCTAAATCAGAAGGAAAGGCAAAATACAGAAAAAGCCGAAAATGAAAAAAGGCAAGGATATAGAAAATCCAACAAACAGTTTGTACTGAATAACTAAGCCTGGAGAGGCTTACCAAAATAATACTCCACATCCTCCACAGCATGCAGAATAACTGAGCCTGGAGAGGCTCGCAGAAATAATACTCCCCAGATGGAACCTCAGCTCAAGCTCACGGAAAAATCCCCAGCGAGAGCTATCAAAGCAAAATCGACGCAATCCCCAATGGAAGTGCGATCATCCAAACAGTATATACAAGTCAAAGGACTTAACACTTCCTCAGTGGAAGATAGCTCTCCGACTCAAAGCGCTGAGTGAGGCTAAGCCTGCAGAGGCTTCCTAAATAATACTCTGGGATACATAAGATCCCTCATTCCCCAATCGCCTACATAAGAGGCACTCCTTCAAAAGGAAAAATCATAAAAAGATCAATAATCATTCCCCAAGTGGAATCCGGCTCTCAGCCTATCATTGAACATCAAGATGATCTGCCTAACAGAAGAGGCCAATCACAAACCAATGACAAAATCCCCTGGCGGATAACAGCCTACACAGAGGCAACAAAATCCAAAAATTAAAAAGAGTTACCCGAATAAGGATAACCGGGATACTCCACCAACGTCCAAAGGACGTCAGCCAATCATAAGGCACTGCTCATCTCAGAAAGAGCATCTTCGTGTCTACACCCCAAGGAAACAGAAATTCCTCAATGGGCGCCAACTACTCAATGGAAAGTTGGGACACAAGAACCTATGAGTAACTGCACATCCCCTAGACGGATCCCTGCGTTATCCAGCCCTCAGTGGCACAAAAATCAAAAACAATCGTCGAAACAGCATCGTGGACTGTGGAGACAAAATCAACATCCAGAATCCCCAGCGGATAACAGCCTACACTGAGGCAGCAAAAATCAGAAAATCAAAAAGAGATACCCGAATAAGGATGAACCGGGATACTCCACCAACGTCAAAGGACGTCAGCCAAACATAAGGCATCACTCAACTCAGAGAGAGAGCATCTGTGTCTACACCCCAAGGAGTCAAAAATTCCCATGGGTACCAACTAAGCAATGCAAGTTGGGACACAAGAACCTATGAATGACTGCACATCCCCTAGACGGATCCCTGCGTTATCCAGCCCTCAGCGGCACAAAATCAGAAAAACAAACCGTCGAAGCAGCATTGTGGACTGTGGAGACAAACTATACTCAACTACCTCATTTTGAGAGGCAAAGTCTGGAGAGACGATACTCAAACAAAGTCTGGAGAGACAGTACTCAAACAAAGTCTGGAGAGACGATACTCAAACAAAGTCTGGAGAGACGATACTCAAACAAAGTCTGGAGAGACAGTACTCAAACAAAGTCTGGAGAGACGATACTCAAACAAAGTCTGGAGAGACAGTACTCAAACAAAGTCTGGAGAGACGATACTCAAACAAGGTCTGGAGAGACGGTACTCAAACAAAGTCTGGAGAGATGGTACTCAAACAAAGTCTGGAGAGACGGTACTCAATCAAAGTCTGGAGAGACGGTACTCAAAGTCTGGAGAGACGATACTCAAACAAAGTCTGAAGAGACGGCACTCAAACAAAGTCTGGAGAGACAGCACTCAAACAAAGTCTGGAGAGACGGTACTCAAGGTCTGGAGAGACAGTACTCAAGGTCTGGAGAGACAGTACTCAAGGTCTGGAGAGACAGTACTCAAGGTCTGGAGAGACAGTACTCAAGGTCTGGAGAGACAATACTCAAGGTCTGGAGAGACAATACTCAGCCATCAGCGTCGTCAGAGGCACGTTGGTGTTAAACTTAGCTACCGAGGTTGTCAGAAGCGCCGAGGTATGCAATAACCTGGAGAGGCTACTCAATAATTTTCCACCGGAAGACGCTACAAGTCAGAAGGTTGGCACATCACCCGGACAATTGGGTCAACTCCTTTACTTGTCAGCCGGTACACCAAAAGACCGTTTGACTAAGTAAAGGGGGGGCAGCTGTAGACCCCTAAAATTGTCCGGGTCAGAAATAAAGCTTGAAGACTCTCGAAGACTGAAGGAAGATCAGCCAGAAGGACTCCTGGAAGGCCCTAGGAGGGTTCTCTGTAGGTCTAGAGGTCTTAGAATAGCTTAAAATAAGGAAGTGGAGGGAATGAAGCCCAATACGGCCGTACTAAACTTAATACGGCCGTATTGAAGCTTCAATATGGCCGCAGTGAACTCAATACGGCGTATTGAAGTTTCTGAACTTCAATACGGCCGTACTGAAATCAATACGGCCGTATTGAAGCTTCAATACAGCCGCAGTGAACTCAATACGGCCGTATTGAAATTTCTGAGCTTCAATACGGCCGTATTGAACTCAATACGGCCGTATTGAAGTTCAAAAATTTCAATACGGCCGTATTGATTCTGTAGCCCGTATTGCGCCTGTTCCCTATAAATATGACGTCAATTGGACGTCATTGGACACTTTCACACTCAGTTTTGACTCTCTCCTTGAGTATTCTGGGGTTTTTGAGCAGTGTTCTGCCCTAGAAATCTCTCTGGGAGTCGATCCGACGAAGTTCTGGAATTCCGAGCACTTAGCTTGGAGATTCGAACCTAGTCGAAGGGAAATCCTCCGGATTTCCATAGTCAAAATTTTATAGGAGGGAGCGAGCGGGCTTGTAGAGCGAGGGAACGCCAAAAAGCTTCCCAGTTTTACGAAATATATAAAAGCACGCTTCAAAGGTTTCTTCTTAAAATCCTTCTTTTTACTGCTTTCTGTGTGCATATTTAAACTGTCATCATGTAGATAGTTAATTTATAATCGCTTACAATAAATAGGGGTAATTTAGTAATTTTACGCTATTATTTTAGAAATAATCTGTCATAGGGAACCCGAAAGGGGCGCTGTGGGGTGCTAACACCTTCCCCACGCGTAACCGACTCCCTTACCCGACTCTGGTTGTAATGGCCAAAGTTGATTTATAAAATCAATTGCCTTATCCCTTTTTCCAATGTTTTGAGTAAAACATTGGTGGCGACTCCGCGAACCCTCCTTTTGCGAAAACCACTAATCCATGGAGGGTCCCGCTTGGGATTAATATGGATTGGTGAGACTTTTAATAAATAAATTGGATAAGATCGACAAGGTCTCAATTTGAGAACAAGTCGTTCTAATAATCCAATACATTTTCAAAACTAAAATAAAAGCGAGCTCGACCGTCTTCGCGACCGCCGAGGCCCGTTTGGGGCCGGTGGCGACAACAAGGGAGAAAGTATTTTTGTGGTCTTAATAAAGCACCCAATTTTTGGTTTACATTGTTTGGTAGATACAACTTGTAATAATCTATATTCTATGTTTGCTTCTATGGGAAGATCTTATTCTTTTGAACTTAATATGATTCCTTCCCTACAAGACAAATATAGTTTATATGATTATAAGTATCTAGCAAACAATCAAATCCAAAATTGTTTAGGATGTTTTCTAGTAGTTTTTTCTTTATTTTTTTAGGAAAAGCCTAGGTTACCATTTAGGGTACTTTAGGCAAGATATAGTAGTGTTTAAAAATCAATCTTTCCATTGTCTTAGTCATAGAGTTCTCACATTTTTAGGTTTTACTTCTAGGTTATGCTTAGAAGAGGAGCCTATTTTTAGGGAGTCTAATTTTGATAGTTTATTTTTTCTTAGGCTAGATAGAAGGACTCCTCCTAGAATTTCTGAAAGTTTCATCTCTTATCCATTGTATGTTATACATGTAGGTGTTGGGTTTTCTTCCATTCATCCTCGAGATTTGAGGACAAATCCTTTTCAAGAGGGAGGGGATGATGGAATCATGCTTTGGAGTGCAAGAGGTGACATACTCAAAGATCCAAGAGGAGTTGGCTAGACATGAAGGTTTGGGCCAGTCAGGGCCCAATGGGCCTGATGAACCTGGGAAGGCCCAAGTTGAACTTTTCATGGGCCATATTTTGTTATAGCTATTTTCATATGTTTTGTATACATCATGTTAGTATAGGTATCATATATTTTGGTCTTGTATTTTGGACCACATAGAGTAGCATTTTAGGTTTTAGGCTTGTTGGGCCTAGTTTTGGGCTTCATGGGCCTTTGGGCTTTTGGTACCCAATATTGGGCTCATTTTCATTCTTGTAATTTTTCCTTTCCGTTGTATTTGTTTGACCATTGTATTTAGGTCATTAGATTAGGAATATACAAGAATTACTTAAATAGGTAAATTAGGTTAAACTAGGTTTAATTTGGAAGTCATTTAAGTTACATTTGAGTCACATGTTTAGCACCATGGGTGGCTGAACATGTGCCACTCAAATTAACCCTAAATAACTCTCAAATCAAACCTAAATGCATCTAGGCACCTAAATTTTCGGACTAGCACATGGGAGCCAAAATTTGAATTCAAATTTCAAGTTTGAATTCAAATTTTGGGCTCCACATGTAGCCTTGGATTTAGGCGCCCAAAGTTGCACACTTGGAACCCTACTTAAGTGATTCTTCCACTCTTTGTATTCACTTTTGAGAATAATGAAATTTGAGAGCTTATTCAGCCAAATTTTGTTCAAGAGTCACCATGAGAGAAAGCTTCACCTTAGGAACCCTTCTAGGATTTCCTCCTCTTTGAAGTGAGCTTTCCCTTGCACCTTAGGCTTGGATGCTTCCTGTAGACCCCTAAAATTGTCCGGGTCGGAAATAAAGCTTGAAGACTCTCGAAGACTGAAGAAGGATCAGCCAGAAGGACTTCCAGAAGGCCCAAGGAGGGTTCTCTATAGGTCTAAGAGGTCTTAGGATAGCTAAAAATAGAAAATAGGAGGAATTGGGACCAATACGGGCTGCTTGGGGACCAGTACGGCCTGTATTGAAGTTTTGAACTTCAATACGGCCGTACTGGACTCAATACGGCCGTATTGAAGATTTGTGAACTTCAATACGGCCGTATTGAGTTCAATACGGCCGTATTGAAGAACAAATTCTCAATACGGGCCGTATTGACCCCAGCGCCCGTATTGCTCCTATTTCCTATAAATATGGCGTCATTTGACGTCAATACACACTTTTCAACCATTTCTTGACTCTCTTATTGAGTGTTCTGGGGTTTTTGAGCAGTGCTCTGCCTTAGGAACCTCTCTGGGAGTCAGGACCGGTTAAATCCTCGAGTTCTGAGCGCTTTGCTTGAGTCTCGGATTTAACCGAAGGGGAAATCTTTTTGATTCCCTTAGTCAAAAATTTTCTTCGAGGAGAGTGTCGAGCGAGCTTGTAGAGGGAAGGAGCGCCGCAAAGCCTCCTAGCATTTATTGAGATTTATAAAAGCACGCCCCAAGAGGTTTTCTTTAATTCCCTCCTTTTACTGCTTTCTGTGTGTTTAATTTAAGCATCATGTAGATATTTAAAATAATAATCGTTCATAAATAAAAGGGGTAATTTAGTAATTTTGTGCTATTATTTGTAAAATAATCCGTCATAGGGAACCCGTTAGGGGCGCTGTGGGGTGCTAACACCTTCCTCACGCGTAACCGACTCCCTTACCCGACTCTGGTTATAATGGCCGAAGTCGATTTTTGAAATCGATTGCCTTAACTTCTTTTTCCAATGTTTTGAGTAAAACATTGGTGGCGACTCCACGAACCCTCCCTTTTTACAAAAACCACTAATCCATGGAGGGTCCCGCTTGGGATTAAATTGGATTGGTGAGACTCTTTCAATAATAAATTGGATAAGATCGACGAGGTCTCAGTTTGAGAACAAGTCTTTCTAACAATCCAATACATTTTCAAACAAAAAATAAAAAGAGAGCTCGACCGTCTTCGCGACCGCCGAGGCCCGTTTGGGCCGGTGGCGACAGATGGCGACTCCACTGGGGAATTTCTGAGAGTCAGTCCCATTTAGTGATGGATTATTTTCAAAATAATAGTCTAAAATTACTTCACTACCCCTCACTTGTATGATAACATGATTTATTATATGGCTTTAATAACTGTTGTTTGTTTAATTTCCGCAATTGTTTGAAATACAAACTGTACACAAACCTTTGCACACAACAGTTCCCTCTATACCCGGGGGCATGAGTGATAATCCATAGGGAGTGGATGTTAGTACGGCCGGTTGATGGGTTTATAGGAGCCTATGAGACCGTTGTCGGAAAAACATCACTCAAGGTGATAACCATGAACTCAAGTCCGACAGTGCGTTGGAACTTTCCATCGGCTTACGACGAGAGGAATTGGGTCCCTATAATGGGGGCACCTTGGGGGCCTCAGACCGGTGAGAACAGTTAGAACCACCTTGAATATGCACTTTTCTGCAGGATACCCCTACCTCGTGATTCGCTCGTGACTGTTCGTGGATGAGTGAATTGTTTGTGTATAGGTTTATGTGACATTGTTTGTGCATTAATAAACCTCATGATAAGGTCTAAAGAATAATCCCCATGCATGGAAAATATCATGACATGAGAGAAAAAACCATGTGTGAGAATATAATAAAAGCAAGGAGCATGTACATCATTGTTAATAAGATCTCATGCATCCTCATCAGTCATTCATTTTAGGATCACCAATACCCTCTCGATGTGAGCAAAAGAGACCCATGACTATTGAGATTCTCCGTTATGGAGAGGTCATAGGCTAAGGAGGGTGATAAACCTTCATCTTAAAAAGGCAGCGCCTTAAAGATGGAGGGTTATCAAGCTCACTTCAAGGGTGTATTCATACCATGAATAAACTAATTAGCTTAAAAACATTCATTTTAGAAAGTGGCTGGTCATCTCTCTGTCCTCACACGTGCGCAGAAGATCAAGAAGATGGAAGCTCTGGAGGAGCAAAACAAGAAGCTCACAACCGAGCTTTCACAGCTTAAGGAGCAAATGGCGCAAATGATGGAACTCATGCGTCATCACAACGTCCATGGATCACACCACAGTGACCATGGGTCCCATCATGAGGGAGAGGAGGAAGAGTATGAAAAAGATCCTCCAAACGCTGTACCTCTTGGGGCTGGAATTATAATAAAAGAGCCCGAGGTTTCAAAGGAACAATTCCATGCCCTCGAGGATCGGCTAAGGGCTATGGAGGGGCATGATTTTGATATCAAGGACGCCGCCGACATGTGCTTGGTGAGGGACATTCAATTCCCTCCCAAATTCAAGGTGCCAGATTTTCCAAAGTACGTGGGATCGACTTGCCCTAAAAGTCATCTCACCATGTACTGTCGCAAGATGGCCGCATATGCCACAAATGAAAAGCTCTTGATTCATTGTTTCCAAGAGAGCTTAGCTGATACCGCGCTCAACTGGTATATGCAACTAGATGGAAATCTAGTACATACATGGAGACAGTTGGCCGACGCCTTTCTCAAGCGCTATAAATACAACATCGACCTAACACCCGATAGGTCCGATCTTCAAGCCTTGAGCAAAACAAATGATGAATCCTTCAAGGCGTACGCCCAACGATGGAGGGAGTTGGCGGCACAGATAGAGCCCCCGCTGTCAGATAAGGAGACGGTGTCCTTATTCATCAACTCGTTGACCGGTCCCTATTACGACAAAATGATAGGGAACACGACAACACTCTTCTCGGACATCATCACCATTGGAGAAAGGGTGGAACAAGGGCTCAAAAGTGGGAAGTTAGCTAAGCCTTCCCAATCATACGAAGCTAAGAAGACCTTCGGGAAGAAGAAAGAAGGAGGAGTCAATGCCATAACCATCTCTTCGTCTTCTTCCACTTCGAAGTCAGGAAGATCGCAGTCTACCCCTGTGAGGAAGCTTGATAAACTTCCGACCACATATAGCGACCTCCTGCCGAAGCTAGTAGAAGCCAAACTTCTAGCTTATGTTCCACCAAGGAAAATGGACCCACCCTACCCCGAGTGGTACAAACCTCAAGATACATGCTTATACCACTCGGGAGGACCAGGACATACAACGGAGAACTGCAGAGCTCTCAAACATAAGGTCCAAGACCTTATTGATGCTGGGTGGGTCACCTTTGATTCGACAGCGCCCGACGTGAGCAAGAATCCTTTGCCCAAGCAGGAGTAGAGAGAAGGGCAAGCCACGATAGGACCCCTCCATGTTTTTCTTTTCTTTTAGGGACTCATGATCAGTACCCGAGATCATGAGAACCCTTTTATGTAAATAAGGGTCTTGTACATTTTTACACATATCAATAAAAGGCATTTTTCACACATTACTCTCTCATTTTGTTCTTTTCTCTCTCTCTCATTAACATTAATAAATTCTAAACCTAAAACAGAACCAATAAATAATTATGTCTGTGATTGTTCGCTCCAATCGGGATCCGAAAGCTGAGGATGAATGGGTTGGGTCGGACAGTGATGAGGAGACCATCTCTCCGGATCTGCAAAGACTGCTAGACCAAGAAGCTCGTCTACTCCAACCGTATCAAGAAGAATTGGAGACTGTAAATTTGGGGCAGGGTCAAGAGTTGCAAGAGGTCAACATTGGGACCCATATCAGTGATGAAATAAAAGCACAATTGGTCCAATTATTAAGGGAATACAAAGATGTATTTGCGTGGTCATACCGTGATATGCCCGGTTTGGACTCCAAAATCGTCGAGCACAAGTTGCCATTGAAAGAAGGGTATCGACCCGTTAAGCAAAAGCTTCGACGAATCAAGCCCGAATGGTCTTTAAAGATCAAGGAGGAGGTGGAAAAACAATTAGACGCGGGATTCTTGGTCGTATCCCAATATCCCGAATGGCTGGCTAACATTGTGCCAGTTATCAAAAAGAATGGAAAGGTTAGAGTGTGTGTTGACTACAGGGATCTAAATCGTGCCAGTCCAAAGGACGATTTTCCCTTGCCACATATTGATACACTCGTGGACCACACAGCCACAAACACACTCTATTCCTTTATGGATGGATACTCGGGGTATAACCAAATCAAGATGAACATGGAAGACCGCGAGAAGACTTCCTTCATTACACCTTGGGGCACGTTTTGCTACAGGGTAATGCCTTTTGGACTCAAGAATGCGGGTGCCACCTACCAACGAGCGATGGTGACATTATTCCACGATATGATCCACAAAGAAATTGAGGTCTACGTGGATGACATGATCGCAAAGTCAAAAGACGAAATGAACCATATCCAATATTTGAGAAAATTATTCAACCGGCTTCGCAAATATCAGCTTAAGCTAAATCCTGCTAAGTGTACTTTCGGAGTCCGGTCGGGTAAGCTTCTCGGGTTCATCGTCAGTGAAAAAGGCATAGAAGTGGACCCCGATAAAGTAAAGGCAATAATGGAAATGCCTCCTCCTAAAACTGAGAAAGAGATAAGAGGATTCCTTGGCAGGGTGAACTATGTTGCAAGGTTCATCGCACAATTGACTGACACGTGCAAGCCAATATTCAAGCTGTTGCGCAAGAATCATTCAGAAACTTGGGGTGAGGATTGTCAACAAGCTTTCAACAAAGTCAAACAGTGCTTGGCCAATCCACCAGTATTGGTGCCGCCTGTCGAGGGAAGGCCATTAATCCTCTATCTAACTGTGCTTGATGAGTCCATGGGAGCCGTGCTAGGGCAACAGGACGAAACAGGGAAAAAAGAACGAGCCATCTACTACTTGAGCAAGAAATTTCTAGATTATGAGACACGCTACACGCCATTAGAAAAGACATGCTGTGCGTTAGCGTGGGCAACACAAAGGCTCAGGCAGTACATGATTAGGCATACTACTTGGTTGGTTTCCAAAATGGATCCAATCAAGTACTTGTTCGATAAGCCAATAATCACTGGGAGAATTGCCCGATGGCAAGTACAATTATCAGAATTCGACATCATACATGTCACACAAAAGGCCATCAAGGGCAGTACCCTAGCTGATTACCTAGCACATGGGCCGACCAACGATTATCAATCCCTTCAGGATGATTTCCCCGATGAGCATATAATGAGTATACAACATGAAGAACCAAAAGATGATGCGTGGACCATGTATTTTGATGGAGCCTCCAACATGCTTGGACAAGGGATTGGGACAGTGTTAATCTCCCCACAAGGAAAGCATATCCCCTTAACGGCAAGACTCAACTTCGACTGTACAAATAACATGGCCGAATACGAGGCTTGCACGTTAGGAATTCAAGCGGCTATCAACAATGGTATCCTCAAACTCAAAGTATTTGGGGATTCGGCTCTAGTTATCCATCAGCTACGAGGTGACTGGGAAGTCCGAAATCCTAAACTAATACCATATGTTGAGCATATCAAAGATTTGACACAATTCTTTCAAAGTGTCATCTTTGAATACATTCCAAGGGAGGAAAATCAGTTTGCCGACGCTCTTGCTACACTCTCATCAATGTTCGCCTTGGATAGTGAGCATGAAATGCCTGTTATAAATATCCGGCGGCATAATAAGCAAGCGTTCTGCTTTCTGATAGATGAAGCTATTGATGATCATCCATGGTTCCATGACATCAAACAGTATTTGACAAAGGGGAAATATCCTGATATGGCCAGTGATAATGACAAAAAAAATATCCGGAGAAGAGCCATGGGATTTCTGCTAATCGGCAAAACCCTCTACAAGAAAAATTATGACTCGGTCTTGTTAAGATGTGTAGACCAAGCCGAGGCTCAAAACTTGATCAAAGAAGTACATGAGGGGGTTTTCGGTACCCATATTCCCGGGCCCGCAATGGCTAAAAAGATCCTCAGAGCAGGATATTATTGGTCGACCATGGAAAAGGATTGCCACCAATACGTGCGAAAATGCCACAAATGTCAAGCATACGCCGATAACATCCATGTTCCGCCAACTCCACTCAACGTATTGGCTTCACCTTGGCCATTCTCAATATGGGGCATGGATGTTATTGGACCCATCGAGCCAAAGGCATCCAATGGACACAGATTCATCCTTGTGGCCATTGACTATTTCACCAAATGGGTAGAAGCGGCATCGTATGCTCACGTGACCCGAAAGGTGGTAACATCCTTCATCAGGAAGAATATTATATGCAGATACGGTATTCCCGACAAGATCATCACTGATAACGGATCCAATTTGAATAACAAGATGGTGGAAGAACTGTGCCAAGAGTTCAAAATCCAACACCATAACTCTTCCCCATATCGACCAAAGATGAATGGGGCAGTCGAGGCAGCCAACAAAAACATCAAGAAGATAGTACAAAAGATGGTTGTCTCATTCAAAGACTGGCATGAGATGCTACCCTTCGCTCTCCATGGATACAGGACTTCAGTGCGCACGTCCACAGGAGCTACTCCGTTCTCCCTTGTTTATGGGATGGAGGCAGTTCTACCCGTCGAGGTCGAAATACCTTCTCTAAGGGTAATCATGGAAGCGAAACTTTCCGAGGCAGAATGGGTTCAAAGCCGGTATGACCAATTGAACCTTATTGAAGAAAAGCGGCTGAACGCCATATGCCATGGTCAAGCCTATCAAAGGAAGATCAAAAAGGCTTTTGACAAGAAAGTCCACCCTCGAGTCTACCATGAGGGAGAGCTGGTGATGAAGAAATTACTACCAGCCCAAAAGGACAAAATCGGAAAGTGGGCCCCAAATTACGAAGGACCATACGTGGTGAAACGAGCCTTCTCCGGAGGAGCATTGATCCTCACAAACATGGATGGAGAAGAACTTCGATACCCAGTCAACGCTGACGTGGTAAAGAAGTACTACGCTTGAAGACGTTGCTTGCACAGGCCCGCTAGGATGAAAACCCGAAAAGGGCGTCCTAGGCAAAAGTTAGGGCAAAATAAAAGCCCGCCAATACAAGGGTATTAGGCAAAACAAAGGCAAAATTATCCCCGCTAGGATACGTCCTAGGCAAAAATTAGGGGCAAAAGAATAAGATGTAAAAACGAAGCAAGCAACGGTCACTTGAACCGAAAACCGAAAGGCGGTTCAAGCAATTATCTTCTAGAAGCAAGCATCTTGCAGCATTTACACTCCTGGCTCAGGCATCTCACCCAAAGCAATTAGGGGAACGGGAAGAGCAGCAATCACAGATGTAATTGTTTAAGCCAAAATGTATATAGCCTACCCTGGCCAGCCATTCTTCAGAAAATCCCTCTGTAAATCTTTCTGTAAAAATATTTGAAAATCAATAAAATATCCATTTGTTTCTTTTCTCTCTTGACCATGTGATTATGCCTTTAAATTGATGTTTCAAAAATTGTATGAAACTCTGTTAATAATCGGTCAATAAAGAAAATTGGAGGGGTTCCTATGAAATCCGTAATCTCCTGCATAAAGGCTCATAAAAATACTCCCTCGCGTCAACGACAGAAAGTCCTCCAAAAAAGAGGAGGATAGGGAGAGCCATACACTTTTCTAAACAAAAGAATAAAAAATACAAACTTGCATCGCGTGCATCACACACATTAGTTGCACATTCAAAAGACCTTACCATGAGGCAATTGCATAAAATAGAAAAAATAGAAAATTGCTTGTGTATGACAGCAGTCAACAAAAGCCGAAAACGAAAAAGGCGAGGATATAGAAAATCCAACAAACAGCTTGTACAGAATAATCGAGCCTGGAGAGGCTCGCAGAAATAATACTCCCCAAAGGGAACCTCAGCTCATGAAGCCAATATCCAACAAGAGCTTTCAAAGCAAGATCGTCAAAATCTCCCAAAGGAAGTACGATCATCCAAGTAATATCTCCAAGTCAAAGGACTTCAGACTTCCTCAGTGGAAAGTAGCTCTCCGACTCAGGCATTGAGTGAGGCTAAGCCTGTAGAGGCTTCCTAAATAATACTCTCCCGATCAGACAGAATAATTGAGCCTGGAGAGGCTCGCAGAAAGAATACTCCCTTCAGAATATCTGAGCCTGGAGAGGCTCGCAGAAAGAATACTCCCTCAGAATAATTGAGCCTGGAGAGGCTCGCAGAAACAATACTCTTCCTTCAGAATAGTTGAGCCTAGAAAGGCTCGATTCCCCAGAGATATCTCAAGCTTACACTCACGGGTCAAATTCCCCAGTGAAAGCTATCAGAATGCGATCAGCGAAATCCCCAAAGGAGGCCTGATCATCCAAGAAAAGTGTCTAAGGACTTTAAACTTCCCCAATGGAGGATAGTTTTCCAACTCAAAAGCGATGAGTGAAGCTAAGCCTGAAGAGGCTTTCTAAATAATACTCTAGGATGAATAAAAACTTCAAATCCCCAATCGCCTACTAAAGAGGCATCTCTTCAAAAGGAAGACCAATAAACTATTCCCCAAGTGGAATTTGGCCCTCAGCCTAACAAATGAACGTCAAGATGATCTGCCTAACAAAAGAGGCCAATCAACATCAATCCCCAGTGGATGATCGCCTATCCAAGAGGCATCCCCACAAAAGGGGAAGAAAATCAAAAAGATTAATAAAATTCCCCAAGCGGAATTTGGCATCCCGCCAAAACATCGAACATCAAGACTATCTGCCTAACAGAAGAGGCCAGTCAAAAAATCAACATGTCAACATCCCTAGCGGATAACAGCCTACACAGAGGCTACAAAACCAGAAAAGTCAAAAAGAGTCACCCGAATAAGGATAACCGGGATACTCCACCAATGTCGACAGGACGTCAGCCAAACATAAGGCATCGCTCATTTCAAAAAGAGCATCTTTGTGTCTACACCCCAAGGAAACAGAAATTCCTCAATGGGCACCAACCATACAATGCAAAGTTGGGACACAAGAACCTATGAGTAACTGCACATCCCCGAGACGGATCCCTGCGTTATCCAGCCCTCAGCGGCATCAAAATCAAAATCAAACCGTCGAAACAGCATCGTGGACTGTGGAGACAAATCAATCACAGATCCCTGGAGAGGGCAAACTCGCCATGCCGAAGTGAACAGAAACACGGAGGCAGACCCTGGAGAGGGCAAACTCACTTTGCCAAAGTGATCAGAAACACGGAGGCAGACCCTGGAGAGGGCAAACTCAGTACCGAAGTGTTCAGAAAGCACGGAGGTATGCAACTTTCGGCTCGGGCGGCGAGTAAAGTTGTATCTGGAGAGACAGTACTCACAGCTTCCGGCTAGGGCGTCTAGTGAAGCTACCCTGGAGAGGGCAAACTCAGTACCGAAGTGTTCAGAAAGCACGGAGGTATGCAACTTTCGGCTCGGGCGGCGAGTAAAGTTGTATCTGGAGAGACAGTACTCACAGCTTCCGGCTAGGGCGTCTAGTGAAGCTACCCTGGAGAGGGCAAACTCAGTACCGAAGTGTTCAGAAAGCACGGAGGTATGCAACTTTCGGCTCGGGCGGCGAGTAAAGTTGTATCTGGAGAGACGGTACTCACCCTGGAGAGGGCAAACTCAGTACCAAAGTGTTCAGAAAGCACGGAGGTATGCAACTTTCGGCTCGGGCGGCGAGTAAAGTTGTATCTGGAGAGACGGTACTCACCCTGGAGAGGGCAAACTCAGTACCAAAGTGTTCAGAAAGCACGGAGGTACGCAACTTCCGACTCGGGCAGCGAGTGAAGTTGTACTCACAGCTTCCAGCTAGGGCGTCTAGCGAGGCTAACCTGGAGAGGCTACTCAACCAATTTTCCACCGGAAGACGCTACAAGTCAGAAGGTTGGCACATCACCCGGACAATTGGGTCAACTCCTTTACTTGTCAACCGGTAAACTAAAAAGCCGTTTGACCAAGTAAAGGAGGGGGCAGCTGTAGACCCCTAAAATTGTCCGGGTCGGAAATAAAGCTTGAAGACTCTCGAAGACTGAAGAAGGATCAGCCAGAAGGACTTCCAGAAGGCCCAAGGAGGGTTCTCTATAGGTCTAAGAGGTCTTAGGATAGCTAAAAATAGAAAATAGGAGGAATTGGGACCAATACGGGCTGCTTGGGGACCAGTACGGCCTGTATTGAAGTTTTGAACTTCAATACGGCCGTACTGGACTCAATACGGCCGTATTGAAGATTTGTGAACTTCAATACGGCCGTATTGAGTTCAATACGGCCGTATTGAAGAACAAATTCTCAATACGGGCCGTATTGACCCCAGCGCCCGTATTGCTCCTATTTCCTATAAATATGGCGTCATTTGACGTCAATACACACTTTTCAACCATTTCTTGACTCTCTTATTGAGTGTTCTGGGGTTTTTGAGCAGTGCTCTGCCTTAGGAACCTCTCTGGGAGTCAGGACCGGTTAAATCCTCGAGTTCTGAGCGCTTTGCTTGAGTCTCGGATTTAACCGAAGGGGAAATCTTTTTGATTCCCTTAGTCAAAAATTTTCTTCGAGGAGAGTGTCGAGCGAGCTTGTAGAGGGAAGGAGCGCCGCAAAGCCTCCTAGCATTTATTGAGATTTATAAAAGCACGCCCCAAGAGGTTTTCTTTAATTCCCTCCTTTTACTGCTTTCTGTGTGTTTAATTTAAGCATCATGTAGATATTTAAAATAATAATCGTTCATAAATAAAAGGGGTAATTTAGTAATTTTGTGCTATTATTTGTAAAATAATCCGTCATAGGGAACCCGTTAGGGGCGCTGTGGGGTGCTAACACCTTCCTCACGCGTAACCGACTCCCTTACCCGACTCTGGTTATAATGGCCGAAGTCGATTTTTGAAATCGATTGCCTTAACTTCTTTTTCCAATGTTTTGAGTAAAACATTGGTGGCGACTCCACGAACCCTCCCTTTTTACAAAAACCACTAATCCATGGAGGGTCCCGCTTGGGATTAAATTGGATTGGTGAGACTCTTTCAATAATAAATTGGATAAGATCGACGAGGTCTCAGTTTGAGAACAAGTCTTTCTAACAATCCAATACATTTTCAAACAAAAAATAAAAAGAGAGCTCGACCGTCTTCGCGACCGCCGAGGCCCGTTTGGGCCGGTGGCGACACTTCCATCCAAGGCTTAAGCCTTCTTCCTATCCGAGAATCTCCTCCATCTAGTGTTCATCACGTTGGTTTCTATTTCCTTGAAGAAGATTCGTGCATAAGGAGAGCTAAGGAGAAGAACATTCATCACTCCTCCTTACCTTCTCCATCAATATGTCTCGGTTTTAATGTAGAAAAACTGCAGCAAAAATTTTACACAAAACAAGAGGTGTTCACAAACATGTTTTCACTAGTGCTTCACAATTTTGTAGTATTTTTAGGTCAAATTTTTAAGCACTTTTTCCTTTGTTTTTCTCATGCAATTAGGACACATACACCTCTGTTTTGGCTCTGTTTTAATGCTTATAAAAGTGTATTAGGTTTCAGCCACAAGAAGAGTCAAGGAAAAACCTAATAGGAAAGTGTTTATATACTTTTCTTGACAAAACTTTTTAATATGACATAATAGAAACCTAACTCTAGGAAATTTGCTAGAACTAATAGCAAATTAGGAACTCAAAACATGTAAATTAAAAGCACATATGGGAAGGTTCAGATTTAATAAGAAAAATACACAAAGATTTCGGACACAAAAACACAAAACAAAATTAGGTCAAACAAGCTAGTCTAGGAAGTTTTAACATACAAAGGACTACACATGATTTTCTAGGACAAAACAAGTGATTCAAAAACAAAATCTATGCAATATGAATGTTGTCCAATCACGGACACATGTTATAGAATGGAGAGACTCAAGCAAAATAAGATGCACAAGTACAAGAACCTAGGCGCACAACAACAATTGATTCAAGAAGAATAGGAACAAGCAAACAAGAATCAATCACTTCATATATGACATATAGGATCCATCAAAAATCATATTAGAACTAGATCCTTGCAGCAAACATAGATTTAGACATAGACAAGGAAGAAACAACACAGATTCAAGTAGGAAAAGTTAGTACAAAAAACCTCAAGAGCACTAGGCTCTAGATACCAAAAATGATGGAGTTCACTTGGAGAAGATTGATGATCTTCAAGTTCTCCATCCTTAGGACCGTGAATGTTCTTGAGGTCTTGACTTCAATGACTCTTTGAAGCTCCTTGAAGTATTCTTCAATGGAGAAGAAGTCTTGGAAGTAGGTTCGGTTTTCCTTAAGCTTGATGTAGAAGCTTGAGGAACCAATGCAAAGGTAGAAGAACTTTGGTGAAACCTTAGAGAGAAAGGTTTCTCTACGGTTTTTGTGAGGACTCTTGAGAGAGAAATTCTGAAGTTTATTTCTCAAATTCATCAAAAGTGAGTACAAGAGAGGTAATTACAAATATATAGGTTAGAGGTAGCTTCTAGGAGAAGCTAACCTTAACCATGGTTCACTAGGAACCATGGTAAGGTGGACTTAACTCCCATGGTTTAGCTAGCTTGTAGGAGAAGCTAACCTTGACCATGGTTCACTTAAGAACCATGGTAAGGTAGGCTTAACCTTCTAAGGTTTAGAAGCTTGCAAGGCAAGCTTCAAACCTTGAAGGGAAGACAAGCAATTTCGGCCATGAACAAAGGAAGAAGGCTAGGCGGCCTTGGGTCCTTTTTGCTCCTTGAATTAATTCAAAAATCCTTGATTTGGTGTAGTTAGGTTCATCATATGATGATGAGACCTAGCTAAATCAATTCTATGAAAAATTAGGAGCAAAATGAGTCCAATATGCAAAATTTTGCCTAGGCCCAGTTCTGGCCCAATTACTAGTCACACCCTCAAGCATTGCTAAATGTCACCCCTTTTTCCCTATTGAAAAAATACAAAATGAATGTATCAACTAGGGAGGTTAAATGGAGCTAAACTCTCCAAGTAACCTACCTTAAAAATAATATACAAACACTAGGAAAAAGCAAGTAAAGTGCCTCACAAATACAAAGGCAAAATAACCTATACAAGAGACTATTTACAAAATATATGAAAAAAGGTCTTTAAGATCATCCCATTCCTCTTGGTTCTTTCAGTATATCACCTCTTGGATTCCTTGGCCTTCTACATTCTCTTCTTTCCCTTCTACACTCTCTAAAGATTGAGGGGCACTTAGAGGAAGAGACCAAGAGATCTCTGTTGTTTCAACTACTGTTTGTCCAGGTGTAGACCCCTAAAATTGTCCGGGTCGGAAATAAAACTCGAAGACCCTCAAAGATCGAAGGAAAGTCAGCCAGAAGGACTCCTAGAAGACCATAGGATGGCTATCTGTAGGTTTAGAGGTCTTAGAGTAGTTTAAAATAAGGAAGTGGAGGGAATGAAGCCCAATACGGCCGTACTAAACTTAATACGGCCGTATTGAAGCTTCAACACGGCCGCAGTGAACTCAATACGGCGTATTGAAGTTTCTGAAACTTCAATACGGCCGTACTGAAATCAATACGACCGTATTGAAGCTTCAATACAGCCGCAGTGAACTCAATACGGGCGCATTGAAATTTCTGAATTTCAATACGGCCGTATTGAACTCAATACGACCGTATTGAAGTTCAAAAATTTCAATACGGCCGTATTGATTCTGTAGCCCGTATTGCGCCTATTCCCTATAAATATGACGTCAATTGGACGTCATTGGACACTTTTGAACATAGTTTCAACCCTCTCCTTGAGTATTCTGGGGTTTTTGAGCAGTGTTCTGCCCTAGAAATCACTCGGAGAGTTGATCCGACGAAGTTCTTGAGCCCCGAGCCATTTTGCTTGAGGATCGAACCTAGTCGAAGGGAAATCCTCCAGATTTCCATGGTTAAAATTTTATAGGAGGGAGCGAGCGGGCTTGTACAGCGAGGGAACGCCAAAAAGATTCCCAGTTTTACGAAATATATAAAAGCACGCTTCAAAGGTTTCTTCTTAAAGTCCTTCCTTTTACTGCTTTCTGTGTGCATATTTAAACTGTCATCATGTAGATAGTTAATTTATAATTGCTTAGAATAAATAGGGGTAATTTAGTAATTTTATACTGTTATTTTTAGAAATAATCTGTCATAGGGAACCCGAAAGGGGCGTTGTGGGGTGCTAACACCTTCCCCACACGTAACCGACTCCCTTACCCAACTCTGGTTGTAATGGCCGAAGTTGATTTATAAAATCAATTGCCTTATCCCTTTTTCCAATGTTTTGAGTAAAACATTGGTGGCGACTCCATGAACCCTTTTACTACGAAAACCACTAATCCATGGAGGGTCCCGCTTGGGATTAACATGGATTGGTGAGACATTTAATAAATAAATTGGATAAGATCGACAAGGTCTCAGTTTGAGAACAAGTCGTTCTAATAATCCAATACATTTTCAAAACTAAAATAAAAGCGAGCTCGACCGTCTTCGCGAATGCCGAAAGCCCGTTTCGGGCCGGTGGCGACACCAGGTACGGGGGAAAAGGGAATTATTTATATGTAGAGTTACATGAGGGAATTGGGTATAGGAAGAGTCCCTTAGAATTATGAGTAATTTTATAATTATTTCTGTTTGGAGAATTATTGGCCTTATGCGATTCTGTACATATTTAGGACTACGAATATATGATTAATTTGTGAAAATGATGCTCTGGGAGAGAGAACGAAATTATAGAAAAGTGCTTGTAAGTTAAGTTTTGGAAAAATTAGATTATTTCTGTTTGAGGAATTAATGATACCATTAGATTCTGTATGTGTTGAGGATTAGAAATATATATTTAATTTGTAAGAATGATGATTTGGGAGAGAGAACGAAATTGTAGAAAAGTGTCTGTGAGCAAGGTTTTGGAATAATTGGGGGTTTTAACATTTATGTTAAAATTAAATTAAATTAATAATTCTATTGATTATTTTTATTAATTTATGAATGTTATTATTATATTAATTGATAAGAATTGATGATCTAGATGTGAATTGCTTGAGGGGTGTGTAAACCCTTATTTTGTTGGACTTATCTATTGTGTATGTGATATGAAATTGTGTATGTGATATGGAATTGAACTATGAGATGAGATGTTGTGTGGAATGTGAATGAGATGTGATTGTGGTTCCTCACACTAATGACTAGGGATGAGACGAACCTTGAGTAGTGATGCTTCAAGGACGAGCGTGCCCCTAGCATGGTGTGGGATGAGTGAGACAATTAACAAGCATCACTTATGTCACATATGGCAGCCCTGACATAGGGTTAATTGCAAGAGATTGTGTGGATTGTAATGTGATTGTGGTTCCTCACACTAATGACCAGGCATAAGACGAACCTTGAGTAAGTGATGCTACAAGGATGAGCGTGCCCCTGGCATGGTGTGGGATGAGTGAGGCAATTAACTCGTATCACTTGTGTCAGATGTGGCGTGGCCTTGACATAGTGTTAATTGTAAGATTTGTGTCGATTGTGATGGATTGGTGTAATTGTGAATTGAGATGTGATAAATTATGATATATATATATATATATATATATATATATATAAATGCTTGTAAATAACATTTCAAGTTATGATGTGATGATGTTGTGGATTTCCTTGTGTGCTTTATATATAAATATTTTCTTTTCTCACTGTACAATTTGTGGATGTTTTAGGTGAGGAAGATCCGGCTTTGAGTGGCATCTAGAATGTCAACTGTTGAGTTGTGGGTGTGCTCTGATATTGTGACATCGGGGCAGAAAATTCTAGGATATGGAATTTTTATATGGATTTAGAGTTGTATTTATTATTTTTAAAAATAATTTGTAAACTCTCAAGTTTTACTTTATAAATTTTATTTTTAATTATTTTGGTTATTTATGAAGGTTTTATGTGAACCCTTTTTACCAACGTTGAATATTTTATTCTTTAGTTTATTTACAAGATTTATTTAAATATGTGTTGGGGGTAGTAAGGGTGTCACATTTAGTGGTATCAGAGCAGGTCGATCCAATCAGCCGTGAGTTATGAGTCTACTATGCTTGTTTGGTAGATTAATAATGTGATGAATTGATTGTTGAACTTATTGATGTGCTAATGTGATGATTGATTATGTTGTTGTTTATTTATTTGTGTGCATTGTGTTCTCAGGATTTGTCTGATAGACATGATATAACTTGATGATGCTATTTTTGATTGCTTTTTGTTATTCTCATGATTGCTTAATTGTTTTCGTACTTCTTGCTTATGTAAGAAGTAGTGGTTGGGTGGCATCGCTCGTGTTGCGAGCATAGGTGAAAGTAGTGGTAGAAGACAAGGTATCTTACTAACCAACTAGAACTAGTGGAACCTTGGATGTGGGTGAGAAATTGATGGAGGACCATCCATGGTACTTCATGTGAAACCCATCACATGGTCCAATGCTATGACTAATTTTGAGTAGTGTAGGATTTATTTGGTTTATTCCAATTTTACCCTTGTATTTTGGGGTATTTTAGTCATAGGATTTATTTCTTTGTATTTCCCATTTTTGCCCTTGTATTTTGGGGTAATTTAGATGCTTAGGATTTTAATTGGGCTAGGGTGCATCCATTAAGGAGGTGACGCACACTTAGTGGTGTTGTTTGGTCATTTTTTTGGTGTTAGGTAGGCTTAGGCCCAATTGGAGGGCCAAGGATGCATGGACTTATCATGCACCTTGTTGTAGCCAACCTAAACCCTTAAAGATGCCAAACTTGGCCACCAAGTAGCATCTAGGGTTGCATTTGGCATTTCATTTAGGGTGCATTTCTCCCTAGTGAAATTCGGCCACTCACCCTAAATGCAACCCTAAATGCAAGCCTTCCTATATATTCCCCTAGTCTAGCTCCTTGTAGACACTTTGGATATTAATGATATTGAGTGTGCATTTTGCCTCATTGTCATTCTCCTTAGTCTCTAGGAACTCCACGGCCTCCTCCCCTTCTCCTCCTCCTTCCACCACCGTGAGTGAGTGAGTTTGGCCTACCTTGGGTGGCCTTCACCAACCTTAGTGAAGTGAGCTAGCCAAAAGGAGCAACACCCCACCAAACACCTCCCATACACCTTGTGCGCCACCTCTATCACCCTAAACACCAACCTTTTCCTTAGCACTAGGTTGCCTTTGGCTAACCTCCTCCCATCTCCACCATAAAAGCAAAACCCTAAATAGGTTTCATCCTACACTTGGATGAAACAACCTTGAGCAAACCCTCTTCACCTTCACCTTTGTGCTTCCGCCACCATCTCCTTCATTTTTCATCATCTTTTGGAGTCTCCCTTGTTGAACCAAGATCAAGGGCGTGCATGGAACTAAGCCACCTTCCATCAAGTGGTATCTAGAGCCATGGTTCTTCAAGGGTAAATGTTTTCCTTCCTTATTTCCCTTTGAGTCTTCTTTGTTCTCTATTTTTTTGGTATTCGGTCATTTCTCTTCTTCTCCTCTCTTGACCGAATATTTTTGTGTGGTTCATACTTGTTTTCCTTGAACCTTCCATGTTTTAGGTTCCATTGTTAGGATGTCATATTTCTATGCTAGGTTGAGTATTACATGTTCATGCATTTTTCTTTTTGAATCTACCTATTGTTTTGTCATTTTTACTTCCTATATTTTGTCTTACATATTTTCCATGTATGTGCCCAAACACCTTGCATGAAAACATGAAAAATACCATGATGCATACATCTTAAGTGGGCGTGTCATATAGAATTCCTATCTAGGTCATTCATGCATGCTAATAGCTTCTAGCATGTTCTATGTTGCCATGATTTTCCATGTGTGAACCTTCTTGCACATGCTAGAAAAACCGCCCATCTTTACCCTTGCATTTTCACTTGTCTAAGTTGCTTTCTTGTTTTCCAAGAACCCTAAAAGAATCTAAGAGGTGCTGGATATTTTGTGCTAAAACAACTTGACCTAAATAGTACAAAACCAATTCCACTCAAAATTTCCTTAAAGAACCTCTAAGGATGCGCCACTTGTCTTGCTCCTATGCTACATATTTTTGACCTAATTTTTGTGCCACCACAAGTGCAAAACCTAAGCAACAAATTGGGTTGAAATTTTAACAAAAAAATTGGACCCAAGGACATTAAAAAGCAAAAGGCCGTGAACCCAAAAAGAACAAGAACAAAAAAAAAAAATATTGGACAAAAAGGACTTGTTGCTAGACTTGTGGACTTGGACCATTCCCTTTGCATTTGGAGTTGGACATTTGACAATTTGGACATATTTTGGGACTTATACCTTGGCTGGACCAAAAACATTAAAAGATTTAAGCAAGTGAAACTTAAACACAAACCCATTCTAGTGCCATTCTAGGTTTATTCTTTTGAGTGCTATCTTTTATTGATTGAGTCTTAATTTTTGCTTGTCTTTCTTTTGGCCTCTTTTGTTTGTCTCCATAAATTCTCTTTGAGTTTAGCTTTCCTAATTGTGCCTTTTCAGTTTTATCTTTTTTGGAACTCTTGCTCTTGGTTGGTTTTCATTGATTGTAGGTGAAGCACCTATCTAGCAAAGTAGCAATCCTTTGGTGGATTGAGTGGAGGAGTGAACCAAAACCCAACCTAGCCTTTGGAAGGGTTTTAACTAAACCAAACGGAGAGTAAACACTTGGGAGAGGTGCTAACACGTGTGCTCATTGTGAAGGAACCACAAGAGGAGGAGTTTGAAGACTTGTTTTTCTTGTTTACATTGTTTTACTTACTTTCGGCCCTTTGTTTTAGGCCATTCATTTCTTCCCTTTGGTTTGTAATTTTGGCCATTTTAAACCTCTTCAACTTGGGTTTTAGAGCGTGTAGAGAAGGTGATTTGAAAACCTTCACTAGGACCTCGACTAGTGTATGCTTTAAATTGCTTTCCATTGCATGCTATATAGCTTTACTAGTATAATTGTTTAGGTTTTTTTTTTATCCTTTGTTTCCAAAAACGTTTAGAAGGCTTAATTCTTTTGCCTACTAGGGGTGCGTGCACACACACACTTGGTAGTGTCAAAATTGTTTTTTTTGTAAGAAAGGTAACAAGGGCTTAGTAATTTTTACTTGAAAAGGGCTTGGTTATTAAGTGATTCTTTGTAGTCCACCTCCCCTTGAAGGTTCAATTTGTATACTTAGGCCTTTTCTACTTATCTTGCACCTTCAAAACTTTTTGTGAAAACCTTTTTTATCACTCAATCTTTGTGAAACCCTTTTTAACTCTTTGTGAAAATTTTGTGAAAACCTTTTGATCAAAGATGAGTGAGCATTCTAGTGTACATGGTCATAATTCTCATAGTACTAGGTCTAGTGTTAGAGATGAGCTTAGGCAATTGAAAGATTACCTAAGAAGAAAAGAGGAAGAAAATATAAAAAGAGAGGAAGAAATTAGAAGAAAAGAAAAAGAGCAAGAAAGAAATAATGAAGAAATAAGAAGGTTGCTAACTAGGTTAGTTGTGGGAGGAGAGGCTAGTGGTTCTAAACCAAGAGTCACTTCTCCTAAGTCTTCAAAAGGCAAAGGGGCTTTGGTCCCTTCAACTATTCACGAAGAGGAGGGGCACCATACCTCCCCTCCAAGTGATGTCTTTTATAGTAGTCATCACAATGATGGTTACTATCAAAGACCACCTAGGAATCATAGAAATAGGGAGTCTTCCAATAGGGAACCCAACATCAATCTTCCCTCATTTCATGGCAAAGATAATGTTGAAACTTATCTAGATTGGGAAATGAAAGTGGAGCAACTTTTCTCTTGCCATGGAATAAGTGAGGATAGAAAGGTTTCTTTAGCAACCCTTAGCTTCCAAGGGCATGCTATGTATTGGTGGACCTCCTTAGAAAAAGAAAGGAGAATAAATCATGAGCCCCCAATCCAATATTGGAATGAGCTCCGTAGTGCCCTAAGAAGGAGGCATATTCCTCCATACTATGACCGTGAGCTTATGGATAAGCTCCAAAGATTGAAACAAGGGTCATCAAGTGTGGAAGAATATAGGCACTCTATGGAGCTACTCATGATGAGAGCTGGGATAAGGGAAGAAGAAAGGACCACAATTTCTAGATTTCAAAGTGGTTTAAACCTTGAAATAAGGGACAAAGTTGAACTTTTGCCTTATAGGGATTTGAATGAATTAGTTCAACTTTGTTCAAGAGTGGAGCATCAACTAAAAAGAAAATCTTTTCAAAAAAACTCCACTCCATCTTATTCCAAGAATTTTAAGAAGGAGGGTCCTTCTTCCAAACCTTTTCCCAAAGAAAAAGAAAAAGAAACTTCTCAAAGGGCACCTTCCAAAGACACTAAGACAAGTGATATCAAGTGCTTCAAGTGTCTTGGCCGTGGGCACATTGCTTCACAATGTCCCACCAAGAAAACCATGATTTTAAGAGGTCAAGATCACTATAGTAGCCTTGATGAAGCTACTTCCTCATCTTCAAGTGATGAAGAAGAAGTCTTAGCATCCGAGGAAGAAACTTACCCATGTGAAGGAGACTTATTAATGGTAAGAAGGCTCCTTGGTAACCAATCTAGTGACTTAGACCAATCCCAAAGAGAAAACTTGTTTCACACAAGATGTAAAGTTTTTGATAACACTTGTTCTCTCATTGTGGATAGTGGATCTAGTTGTAACTGTTGTAGTACTAGATTAGTTAACAAGTTAGCCTTAACTACTCTCCCTCATCCTAAACCTTACAAATTGCAATGGATCAATGAGGAAGGAGGGATTGTAGTTAACCAACAAGTAAATATACCTATCTCCATTGGCAAGTATAAGGATGAAATTCTATGTGATATAGTGCCATTGGATGCTAGTCATATTTTACTTGGGAGGCCATGGCAATTTGATAAGCACATAATCCATAATGGCCTCACCAATAAAATATGTTTCCAACACTTAGGTAAGAAGTTTGTGTGGTGTCCTCTATCACCCTCTCAAGTGAATGAGGACCAACTCAAACTAAAGGCTAAGAAAGATGATGAAGAGAAAAGCAAAAACAAAAACAAAAAGAAAAGAAAAGATAAAAAGAATTTTTCCTTTGAAGAAAAAGGGCTAGGTTCAAGTGAACCTTAACCCTTGTGCCATCCTCTTTTCTTTGGTGCCAAAGAAAGATGGCAATGGAGGATGAGCACCTTTTTAAAAGCCATCATTGAATAAAAGGCACCCAATCCTAAGTTAGATGATTTGGTGAATGAATTGCATGGGTCAATAAATTTTAAATGGTGATGCCTCTTTGGCTCTTCCCTTTTGCCCTAAGCACCTTCATTCAACAAATTATGTACTTAAGGATTGCATAGTTACGTTTTAATATTTTACTCCCCTAATTGTGGTTTCACTTCTTTTGAAGAATCAATGGAATGGAAGAACTTGAAGATTTGTGGTCAAATCCTTCTCAAGCAGGAGGGTATGATGGAGGACCATCCATGGTACTTCATGTGAAACCCATCACATGGTCCAATGCTATGACTAATTTTGAGTAGTGTAGGATTTATTTGGTTTATTCCAATTTTACCCTTGTATTTTGGGGTATTTTAGTCATAGGATTTATTTCTTTGTATTTCCCATTTTTGCCCTTGTATTTTGGGGTAATTTAGATGCTTAGGATTTTAATTGGGCTAGGGTGCATCCATTAAGGAGGTGACGCACACTTAGTGGTGTTGTTTGGTCATTTTTTTGGTGTTAGGTAGGCTTAGGCCCAATTGGAGGGCCAAGGATGCATGGACTTATCATGCACCTTGTTGTAGCCAACCTAAACCCTTAAAGATGCCAAACTTGGCCACCAAGTAGCATCTAGGGTTGCATTTGGCATTTCATTTAGGGTGCATTTCTCCCTAGTGAAATTCGGCCACTCACCCTAAATGCAACCCTAAATGCAAGCCTTCCTATATATTCCCCTAGTCTAGCTCCTTGTAGACACTTTGGATATTAATGATATTGAGTGTGCATTTTGCCTCATTGTCATTCTCCTTAGTCTCTAGGAACTCCACGGCCTCCTCCCCTTCTCCTCCTCCTTCCACCACCGTGAGTGAGTGAGTTTGGCCTACCTTGGGTGGCCTTCACCAACCTTAGTGAAGTGAGCTAGCCAAAAGGAGCAACACCCCACCAAACACCTCCCATACACCTTGTGCGCCACCTCTATCACCCTAAACACCAACCTTTTCCTTAGCACTAGGTTGCCTTTGGCTAACCTCCTCCCATCTCCACCATAAAAGCAAAACCCTAAATAGGTTTCATCCTACACTTGGATGAAACAACCTTGAGCAAACCCTCTTCACCTTCACCTTTGTGCTTCCGCCACCATCTCCTTCATTTTTCATCATCTTTTGGAGTCTCCCTTGTTGAACCAAGATCAAGGGCGTGCATGGAACTAAGCCACCTTCCATCAGAAATTGACTTATCGAATGTATTAAGAGTTTACGATTAGTGGCGTTTCTGAAAGCTATAGTTGTAGTGATTGAATCCAAGAGGTTATGTGTCGAGCATTAGAGCTTTGAGTGTTCTTGATGAAAGGTCAAAGTGTTGGTGATTTCCTTAAGTTTTGATGCTTGCATATTAATCTTGTTAGGGGTTAGGTTGCATGAGGATTTTATTTCAGCTCTAAGTTTTTTTGTGGAATAGGTGAGTTATTTTCGTTTAGGGATTGTAGTTGGAAGCTTGGATATGAGTTTAAGGTAGAAAGAAGTAAGTTTGGAAGGGTTGAGGTATTTTGTGGGATGTTAGTGCACTATTATTGTCTAGTGTAGGAGATGTTTTTGCTGTAGTTTTGTTATGCCAGTAGGAGTACCGTATTGATAAATTTAGATTTTGTGGTCTTCATGAAAGTTGTATCTTAGATGTGATCTTTTCAATGGCACTGGAATTAGGTAAAATGAAGGTTTAGAACTCCAGTTATAGTTGTTTTGGTAATCAGAGGCTAGTTGTAAGCGTTAAATTTATCTGTTGTGACTTTTGAATTGTTAGCTAAGAAGAGGATCTATTCAGAATCTCATATCTTCATAAGAGTTATAGTTATTCTTTTATCTTTCTTTTGAGATAGGATTGAGATCATTGGACGAGTGTAACTCTCTAGGTATCATTTCTTGCTAGTTGTTGAAGGGATATGTATGGTGTCATGATGTTTTGAGTTGTTAGGCAATGCAAGGATAAAAAAAACTGATTTTGATATGATGTTTTGAGGTGTTTTCATGTAGATTGAGAGGTAGTTTAAGGTTGTATGATGCTATGTGATAAAGTTGGTTCATGTACATGTTGTATGGTGTAAACGATAATGGATTCATACATGATTAGGTATAGTATATACATGAATGTTTGAATTAGGTGTTTTAATATGATTTGATATGCATGCATATTGATAGGAGGATAGATGATCTTATATATCAATTAGTGGGTGTTTGTGTGTTTAGTAAGATTGACCTTAGGATGTGATATCATCAAATTAGAGTTGAGGATGCTAGACAGTTTTATGCTAGTTATCTAAGTGTGATTTTTGATTGTATGAGATGAGTGTTCTTGGCCCTGTAATTTCTAGCGAAGGTATAACGTAGATCTACCTAAGGTAGAAGTTGTGCTTAAGTGGGAGATACTAAAAGTCAATTAGTGAGGTTAAGAGTTTTCTTAGAATAATTTATAGGAGATTTATTGAGTAAATTTCTAAGATAGCAATTCGAGGTTTAGGCTGCTCTCATTCCACTCGCCTCTACTACAAGAATCGCTTTTGCTTTCTATTCTTACCGGGGATCTGAGGTAGAGTTGATCCACTAGGTAAGGTCGGTGAGCCTCCTTCACTAGTACGTTGGTGCTCCAAGATGGGGGTGGTACCTGCAAAAGAGACTCTGATGCCAAAGTTAGGGTTTGTATGAGTAGGTGTCTCGTATAAGTAATGCACATACCTTAGTGTGAATTAGGGTTGTGTTGGGCCTTGGTCCTGAGATCAGTTATGATATGATTAGATAGCGGATCTCGTCGCGGGCGAGATCTCCGAGATTAGTTATGATCAGATTAGATAGTGGATCTCGTCCTAGGCCGAGGTCTCTCAGTGCATGTCTGAGGTCATTCTATGCTACGATGCCGAGCTCGAGCTCGGCATGACGGTATGGATAGTACACTAGCCCCCCGAGCTCCGAAGACCGTAGGTCGAAGAGTTAAGTCCGAGCTCGTCAAGTGACCGTGACTCTTCGCATATGTTTGCCTGTTGAGGTGCCATGTGTCACAACTGTCATTTCCCATTTTGAAGCACGAGATCGGTGTGTTAATGGGCATGGCGGCTATGAAATGATGACTTCATCCATCGTAATGGGCCTCATTTAATGCGTGGTCAGGTGTGTCCTTTGGTGACACATGTCGTGACCGTTTTGAATTTTGGGGAAAAACTTTTCCTTCTCCTCGCGCCTCTTCCCATTCACTTTATTCTTTTTCTTCCTTCTTGGCTTCTCGCGTAAGCTGCTTCCTGGGTCTCTGTTCATTCTCCCCCTCTATTTTCTCTGTCTCCGCCATCGTTTCTGGTAACCCAATTGTTATTAGAGTCGTTTTTTTTAGGAAGAGTACCAGGTACTTCCTTTCTGTAGTCTTCTTTCTTCTTCTTCTCAAATTTTCTTTCGTTCTTGATGGCTAGAGATAGCGGTGCTGGGTCCTCCGTGCCTGCCAAGGGTAAGGCGCGCAATAAGGTGGTGGCCACCGGGACGGTTGTTGCCGAAAAGAAAAAGGCGGAGAACCCGCCCAAGGATCTCGTCCCTGGCGTTCCTAGCTATGATTGGGTCAGACGCGACGTGGGGGAGTTCCAGAGCGTGTTTAAGTCGTTCCTGGAGGTCAATGCGGTTCGCAGAACGCATAGGATTTGTGAGTTTTCTGTCTTTAAGTTTATCCGTCTCGAGCCGTGTCGGCCCGATGAACGTGTGTATATGGGGAGTTCTTCTGACCCTCCCCATTTCTATGTATATCAGTGATTTTTTAGGGATTTAGGTGTCTGCCTCCCCTTCACTCAATTTGAGTGTGATTTCTTAAACTTCATCAACTTGGCCCCTTGCCAGTTGCACCCAAATAGTTGGGGTTTTTTGAGGACTTTTCAGGTCCTATGTTCAGTCTTAGGGAAAGAGGTGTCTCTTCCTGTTTTCCTCCATTTTTACCAGTTGAAAATAGGGGTTCCTCCTTATGGCCTATTGTCTCTGAGTGGGAGTAAGGATGGGGATTTATTTACCCCTTATTCCCAATCATATAAAAATTTTAAAGAAGAATTCTTCCGGGTGGCGCTTGTAGACGTCGACCCGTAAGTGGATGGGGCCTTTTACTTCGGTGGGCTGCCGAAGTTCCCCTTTTACTGGCGGCCAATCCCGGCTAGGTTCCATGGAGTAGGGGAGTTGCGATTGACGGCTTCAGAGTTGGCCGCTATTAAGAACCTTGAAGCCCTTCCTCGCCCGCTGGATTGCAAGCTCGTCCTGTCGCTTGCGAACTCGGCGTATAAGGAGAGGGGCTTAAAGAGTGAGTATTCCGTCTTTCTTAGATTTGTTAAGATTTGTAGAAGCTTATTTTGCTGATGTGTCTGTTCTTCTAGTTTGCAGGCATCATGGGCAGGAACAAGTGGCGTGAGCTGAAGCACTGCTACAATGTTGCTGAAATTGAGGTCCCCGAGCCTCGGGAAGAGGAGGTTGCCCCTCTAAAAACTAGAAAAAGAAAGAGGGCCGAGAAGGATGTCGGGGGCACCTCTGCCCCTCCGGATGCCGAGGAAGTGACCTCCAAGGCTGCTGATGCTGACGCGGTGGACCTTACCGGGAGTCCGCCACCTGAAGGGGCACCTCAAATGGTCGCCGCGGAGATGGCGCAGATTGATGAGCAAACTGCTCCATCTGCCAATGTGGGGATCCCGACTACTAAGCAGGTCGCCCAGGCCACCGAGGTGAGTGTCTTACTTTGTGGTTTTCCTTTTATACTGCGTTCTGTCTGATCTTTGTCCTGAAAGGAAACTTTGATTTCTTGTAGGCAGGGGATGCCGCTGAGGTCTCGGTGCCTCCAAGTTCTGAGGCGCCTGTTAGAAAAGAATGGCACAATCCAAGAGGGGGGGGTGAATTGGATTCTATGACCCTTTAAAATTTTTTAGAGTATTTAGGATCTTTATTTCACTTAAACTTTTCTAAGACTAAATTTTTGAATGAAGCTTCTTTAAAGATTTGTTATGAAAGTATGAATGTAATATGCTTTCTTGATTACAAAACAATTTGGCACAAATGTTATGCTTTAAATTCAGATTAAACCATCAATATTCACACACACATGTTAATCAAGAATTATCTTCTTTAATATCCAACCGAGAAATTACTCAAAGTAAAAGATAAGGTAGAAGAAGATTGCACAAGTCTTTTATACTGGTTCAGCCACTCCACATGTGACCTACATCCAGTCCTCAATCAACACCTGATCAAGATTTGTTCCACTATCTCAAGGAAGAAGGTTTACAAGCACACACACATGCATATACTTCAACACTAAAGATAACCACTTTCTTGACCCCAAGAAAGTGCCCCTTGTAGAAACCCACTACAAGAAACCTTACCACTTGAGAAACCCTTCTCAAGATTTTACAAGTATTCACACAGAATAAAGGAACGAATTCACCTGGAATTCAGAAGCAAATATTAATCTTCCCCTTTCAAGATATGATGATGATGATGATCTTCTAACAAAGTTTTTCACAAACGTTTTTACTCTTGGATTTCACAAAGAAAACTCTCCAAGATGGTCACAAAGACTCCACAAAAACGTTTTTCTCAATTTGATTATTAGTTCTAACTCATGTCTGAAGTTTCTAAAAGTTCAAACTATTTATAAAAGTCTCAGACCCAGATAATCGATTATTTTAAAGAATAATCGATTATTTTGTTCTTCAGGTTTTCTGGCAACCAACCAAGAACAATATAATCAATTATTTTGCTGGATAATCGATTATTCCAGAGAGTTATTC
This sequence comes from Cajanus cajan, assembly GCF_000230855.2. Lineage (NCBI taxonomy): Eukaryota > Viridiplantae > Streptophyta > Magnoliopsida > Fabales > Fabaceae > Cajanus > Cajanus cajan. Next base: position 33,529,867 of record NC_138521.1, on the reverse strand, counting down.
CTGGGATAATCGATTATTTTGGCAAATAATCGATTATTACAGCAAGGCATCCCATTCTGCCTGTTGCTGGAATAATCGATTATATTTAACGATAATCGATTATTTTAAGTTAGTTTTCAAAACTTTGTTTTAAGCCTCAAAATAACTTTCTAACCTTTTTAACTCATCATCATACACTCTCTACTTAGCTTAGATATAGATTTGCTCATTCACACAACATACACAACATAAAAACTTATTCAAAACAATTTATTTTCTAAACTCTATTACATAGCTCTATTACATAGTATTTTCTTGACTTTCCCTGACTTTGTTTTTGTGCTTCCAAGTTGTTTGTTCTACACACATGTTGTGATCATCAAAACTCCTTTAAGCTTCTAGCTCTCCTAAGCTCAACAGTGCCAAGGGTGGAACCTCCCGTTGCCGAGCAGGGGGCACCTGCTGCTACTTCTGCCGAGGTCCGTGGCAAGGGGCCTAGTTCTGAGGTCCCAACCTCTGCGCCAGCGACTTCGACGCTGCCGTCTGGCCAGTCCAGGGGGGTCCCAAGGACCCAGTACCTTGCCCATCATTTTGTGAAGGGCTCTTCCAAGGTGCGGCTGGACCACGTGAGCGCCTCAGAGGATATGGACTCTCTATGGAGCGCGGGGGTGACCTCGGAGAGGTTCTTCTCTCGGAGCTCGCTAACTACGACCGATCTGGCTATGATCGAGTTGGCCGGGCCGGTGGAGGGTCTGGATGCTGCTGAGGTCTTCCTGCAGAGAAGTATGGCCATTGTGGATCATTGGAAGCACAAGTGGGCCAAGCAGCAGAAGGACCTTGAGAAGATGAGGGCCCGCTTCCAGCCGCTGGAGGAGGAGAATCAGGCTTTGAAGGTCGCCCTTGGCGAGGCCAAGGGGAAGAACAAGGGGAGATCTCTCGAGGGTCCAGAAGTCTATAGAGATCGCCTTACAGTCGAATGAGTCTTATGCTTCCAAGGTGGGTGAGCTGCAGGAGCTTGCTACTGCTTCTTGGGGACGGGTGCACTCTTTGGAAGACGAGGTGACTTCTTTGAAGGCGGACCTGGTGGCAGCGGCCGAGAAGCATCTTTGTGACGAGGTGCTTCTCGACGGTCAAGTGGAGGAGAATGCTGCTCTGAGGGTAGACCTTGCAAAGTTGGAGGAGGCTAAGGCGGGGCTGGAGAGGAAACTCGAGGAGACCGAGCGAGCTGTCGTCTTCGAGCATAAGAGGGGGTTCCTCAAGGTGGCTCGCCAAGCTAGGCTGCTTGCTTCAGGGTTTGACTTCTCTTCTATGCACGTGGAGAAAGAAGTCCGCTTCGGAAAGCTGGTGAAGGAGGATGATCTCGAGGAGAGCTCCAGTGATAACGCCTCTGCTTAGGCCACTTTTTTAATAGCCTAGTTTATTTTTCTCTTCTTGATATTTTCTTTTGGATTCATTTGTCTGACTCTGCGAATATCGTTGTGTATATATATACATTTTTTGCTTATTTGTTGTTGCATTTTTTATGGGTTTATTTGGATTTCGTGTTCACGCTTTAGGCTTGATTTTTTCCTGTTTGCTCGCAAACTCGTTCAGTATCTGTTGTGTATTTTTGTACTTTGTGATGCTCAGATTTGGTTTTAGAGCAACAGTGAATTGCTCCGAGATTCAATCTTGGGTGAAGGCGAGATGTTTTGCTGCGAGGTTTGACCTTAGATGGATGTCGCCCAAGTTCAGACTCAACTTTGAGTAGGTTACGCTAAGGTTCGAACTCGACCTTGAGTAGGTTATGCCACGGTTCGAACTCGACCTTGGGTAAATTTTGCCGAGGTTCGAACTCGACCTTGGGTAAATTTTGCCGAGGTTCGAACTCGACCTCTAATGGGTTATGCCAGGGTTCGAACTTGACCTTGGGTAAATTTTACCGAGGTTCGAACTCGACCTCTGATGGACCATGGGCCAAGGGCCCAGTTTCCAGAGCTTTGGCTAGAAGAATACAGGAAGAGTTGGGCCTTGTGAAGACTAGTGGGCTTGTCAAGCCCAAGGTATTCTTCACTGAATGCTCTATCATAAAGAGAAGGCCTAGTTCTACTTGTGTATATTGTACAGTTTATACATAGTCTCTTGTATAGGTTATTTTTGCCTTTGTATTTGTGAGGCACTTTACTTGCTTTTTCTAGTGTTTGTATATCGATTTTAAGGTAGGTTACTTGGAGAGTTTAACTCCATTTAACCTCCCTAGTTGATACATTCATTTTGTATTTTTCAGTAGGGAAAAAGGGGTGGCATTTAGCAAAGCTAGGGAGTGTGTTTAGAAATTGGGCCTGAGTTGGGCCTAGGCAAAATTTTGCATATTGGACTCATTTTGCTCCTAATTTTTCATAGATTTGATTTAGCTAGGTCTCATCATCATATGATGAACCTAACTAAACCAAATCAAGAAATTTCAAATTAAATCATGGAGCAATTTGGAACCAAGGCCGCCTAGCTCACTTTCTTCTTCCTTGGCCGAATTTCTAAGCTACACCTCTAGGTTTTTGAAGCTTTCCTTGCAAGCTTCTAAACCTTAGTAGGTTAAGCTTACCTTACCATGGTTCTTAAGTGAACCATGGTCAAGGTTAGCTTCTCCTACAAGCTTTCTAAACCGTGGGAAGTTAAGCTTACCTTACCATGGTTCCTAGTGAACCATGGTTAAGGTTAGCTTCTCCTAGAAGCTACCTCTCCCTATATATTTGTAATTACCTCTCATGTACTCACTTTTGACAAAATTCAGAAATAAACTTCAGATTTCTCTCTCAAGAGTCTCTCCAAAACCGTAGGGAATTATCTCTCTTAGGTTTCTCACCAAAGGTTTTCAACCTTTGCTTGGTTCCTCAAGCTTCCTTCACAAGTTTAGTGTTAGAAAAGAATGGCACAATCCAAGAGGGGGGTGAATTCGATTCAATGACCCTTTAAAATTTATCAGAGTATTTTGGATCTTAATTTCAATCAAAACTTTTCTATGACAGAATTTCCAAATGAAGCTCTTCTAAAGACTTCTTAAGAAAATATGAATGCAATATGCTCACTTGATTACAACATAATTAGGTTCAAAAATAATTTTCAATTACAGATTTAAACCATCAAGATTAACATACACTTGTTAATCAAGTTTTATCTTCTTTAAAGTTCAACCAAGAAATTACACAATGTAAAAGATAAGGTAGAAGAAGATTGCACAAGTCTTTTATACTGGTTCAGCCACTCCACATGTGACCTACATCCAGTCCTTAATCAACACCTGATTAAGATTTGTTCCACTATCTTTAAGCAAGAAGGTTTACAAGCACACACACATGCATATACTTCAACACTAAAGATAACCACTTTCTTGACCCCAAGAAAGCACCCCTTGTAGAACCCACTACAAGAAACCTTACCACTTGAGAAACCCTTCTCAAGATTTTCCACAAAGATTCACAAAGAATAAAAGGAACGAATTCACCTGGAATTCTTGAACAAATCTTTATCTTCCCCTTTCAAGAATATGATGATGATGATCTTCTAACAAAGCTTTTCACAAACGTTTTCACTCTTGGATTTCACAAAGAAAACTCTCCAAGATGTCACAAAGACTCACAAAAACGTTTTTCCCAAATTGATTATCAGTTCTAACTCCTTGTCTGAAGTTTCTCAAAGTTCAAACTATTTATAAAATTTTCAGACACAGATAATCGATTATTTTAAAGAATAATCGATTATTTTGTTCTTCAGATTTTCTGGAAATCAACCAAGAACAATATAATCGATTATTTAGCTGGATAATCGATTATTCTAGAGAGTTGTTCCTGGGATAATCGATTATTTTGGCGAATAATCGATTATTACAGCAAGGCATTCCACTTAGCCTATTAGCTGGAATAATCGATTATATTTAATGATAATCGATTATTTTGAGTTAGTTTTTAAAACTTCATTTTATACCTCAAAATAAGTTTCCAATCTTTTTAATTCATCATCATATACTCTCTACTTAGTTTAGATATAGATTTGCTAATGCACAAAGCATACAAAGCACACAAAATATAAAAACACATTCAAAACAATTTATTTCCTAAGCTCTATTACATAGCTTCATTTCATAGCATTTTCTTGACTCTTCTTTAACTTTGTTTTTGTGCTCCAAGTTGTTGTTGTATACTTGTTGTGATCATCAAAACTCCTTTAAGATTCAAGCTCTCCTAAGCTCAACATTTAGGAAGTGGTCGAACCTCTTCAAGAACTTCTCCTCCATTGAACCTTCTTCAAAGGAGATTTCATAGTTCTCAAGGAGTCAACCTCAAGGAACATTTCGGTCCTTGCATGGAGGCTTGGATGAACATCAATCCTTCACCAAGTGCTTCCATCAACCTCTAATGGGTTATGCCAAGGTTCGAACTCGACCTATAATGGGTTATGCCAAGGTTCGAACTCGACCTTGGGTAAATTTCGCCGAGGTTCGAACTCGACCTTGAATACGAGTGAAGTAAGTTGGACCAAGGTTCGGGTTGGACCTCGTCATAAAATAAAAGTTAAAGTTGGGAAAATATGAACTAGAAGAGTGAGTGATTTTATTAATTGTGTAAATGTGCCTCGTTAAAAACCCTCTCAGCCAAAACCCACTTTTCTATTTTTTTTTGGGACAAAAGACTGAGACGGGAAAAGGGTGCACCGTTCATTCGTACAAAATCAACTGAAATAAAACTTGAGATGCGTGGCATTCCAAGTTCGCGGTATAGGTTTTCCGCTGAGTTCCTCTAGTCGATATGCTCCATTCTCCAAGTCTTCTGTCACTCAGAATGGGCCACCCCAGGTGGGTGCGAGCTTTCCATCTGATGTGTCTTTTCGAGCTTCGCCTAGTAAACGCCACACCAGGTCACCAACTCGGAAAGAGCGAGGTCGTACTCGCGTATTGTATCTTTTGGAAGCTCGGAGCTTGCAGGCTTCCTCGTGGATTTGAGCTTCGTCTCTGAGCTTGTCAACTAGGTCGAGGTCGGCAGCCAATTCTCGAGTGTTCTTCTTGTTGTTGAAGACTTGGCGTTGGTGGGATGTCTCTCCGATTTCCACCGAAATCATTGCATCAGCTCTGTAAGTCAGCCTGTAAGGTGTTTCTTGCGTTGCTGACTAGGAGGTGCAATGATACGCCTAGAGGATGCTGGGAAGCTCGTCGGCCCATTGCCCTTTGGCGTTCCCGAGGCACTTTTTGAGTTCTCGGAGTATCACCTTGTTAGCTGCTTCGGCTTGACCATTTGTTTGTGGGTGTTCCACTGAAGTCGAAAGATGCTTGACTCCGAGTTCCCTAAAAAAGTCTTCGAAGTCTTGCGCAATGAACTGTCGGCCGTTATCAGTGACAAGGGAATGGGGTATCCCAAATCTACATACGATACTTTTCCAGGTGAATTTCCGTATGTTCTCAGTGGTGATCTTAGCTAGTGGGCATGCCTCGATCCACTTAGTGAAGTAGTCGATTGCCACCAGGAGGAACTTGAGCTGACCCTTCGCTGGTTGGAATGGTCCTAGGATGTCCATTCCCCACTAGGCGAAAGGCCACGACGACATTATTTGGTGGAGAGTTTCGAGTGGCTGTCGATGTGCGTTGCCGAATTTTTGGCACTCTTTGCACTTCTGTACGTAGTCTTGGCAATCTGATTTCAAAGTGGGCTAGTAGTATCCTGCTCGGAGTACTCTGGTCGCCATTGAGCGTGCCCCAGAATGCATGCCACATATGCCTCGGTGGATTTCCTCGACGACATAAGCTACCTGAGATGCGGTTAAGCATTTGAGCAGTGGGGTGGAGATGCCACGCTTGAACAGCTCATCGCCTATGATCACGAATTTGGCCACCTTAGTCTCATCTTCCGAGCTTTGACCTTGTCTTCGGGCAAGACTCTGGTCTTCAAGTATTTCCAGATGCCTGTCATCCACCCCTGGTCTTCGCTGTCGCTAGTGTTAACGACCTTGTCATCCAGACTGGGTGAGTGCAAGGTCTCCTGGATGATGATCCGATGTTGTCCAGGGCATTTGGTGCTGGCGAGCTTTGACAGGAGGTCGGCTCTGGTGTTTTGTTCCCGCGGTACATGTTGTATAGTGAACTCGTCGAAGGACGAGATCTGTTGTGACGCCATGTGGAAGTACTGCTGTAGGAGGACGTCCTTGGCCTGGTATGTTCCGCTGAGTTGCTCTACCATGAGCTTCGAGTTGCTGTTGCAACTCACTCTCCGAGCCCCGAGGTCGTGAGCCAACCTTAGGCCTGCGAGAAGTACCTCGTACCCTGCCTGGTTGTTGGTCACCTTGAAGCTGAACTTGAGGGATTGCTCCAAAGTGACTTGGTTCGGTCCTTCCAAGATGATACTTGCACCACCACCCTTAGAGTTGGAGGACCCATCAATGTGTAAAGTCCATACTTGTGGTTCTTTGACTGAGGTAGGAGTGAGTTCAGCTACGAAGTCGGCCAAGCATTGGGATTTCAGGGCTCCACGACTTTCGTACTGGATGCCAAACTCGAATAGTTCTACTGACCAGGCTATCATCCACCCGGCAAGCTCTAGCTTCCTCAGGATCTGTTAGATGGGGTAGTCGGTTTTGACGACTACTTGGTGACTTTGGAAGTAAGGTCGGAGGCGTCTGGCTGCCGTGACGAGGGCCAGTGCGAGCTTCTCAATGGTTTGGTACCTCTTATCCGTGTCTTGGAGGACTCAGCTGATGAAGTATACCGGCATCTGCGTTTTTTGGTTCTCCTGCACTATGACCGTGCTGATTGCATTTTCTGCTACTGCCAGATAGAGGAGGAGGTCGGTCTTGTGATCTGGCCTCTGAAGAACTGGTGGGGTGGCAAGGAAAGTTTTGAAGCTTTTGAAAGCCTCCTCGCACTAGTCCGTCCACTCAAAATTCTTTGGTTTCCGTAGTAGGGTGAAGATGGGCCCTGCCTTGTCTGCCAACCTGGGGATGAAACGGGAAAGGGAGACCAACCTTCCTGCCAGACGCTGGACATCTTTCACGGTCTGGGGGCTCTGCATTTGAATGATGGCTTGACACTTTTCTGGGTTGGCCTCGATCCCCCTGCTGGTGATCATGAAAACAAGGAAGTTACCTCCCTAGACGCCGAAGACGCATTTTTCTGGATTGAGATGGATGTTGTGTCTCCTGATCTGGCCGTACACCTCGGCGAGGTCGGCAGCATGACCCCCGGCCGAGGTGGTTTTGACCACCATGTCGTCGACGTAGACTTCGATGTTCCTTCTGATCTGTTGGTGGAAAACCTTGTCCATTAGTCGCTGGTAAGTGGCTCCTACGTTTTTGAGACCGAATGGCATCACTCGGTAGCAGTAATTGGCGTGGTCGGTGATGAAGGACGTGTGCACCTCGTCAGGTGGGTACATCATTATCTGGTTATACCCGGAGTAGGCATCGAGGAAACTGAGGAGGGCGTGCCTGGACACTCCGTCGACCAGCCTGTCAATGCTCGGTAAGGGGTATGAGTCTTTGGGGCATGCTCTGTTCAGGTCGATGTAATCGACGCACATCTGCCACTTCCTTGAGTTCTTCTTTACTAGCACTACGTTCGCCAGCCACGTGGGGTACTTGTCCTCACGGATGAAGCCGGCATTCAACAACTTTTGTGTTTCGGTGATGATTGCCTCCCGCCTTTCACCACCGACCTTCCTCTTCCTCTGGGCTACTGGCTTCGCTTCTTCGTGTATTGCTAACTTGTGCCAGATGAAGTTAGCGTCTATGCCTGGCATGTCGGCACTGGACCAGGCAAAGAGGTCGGCGTTCTGGAGGATCTCAGCCTCGATCTGCTACCGTAACTCCAGGCTTAACTACCTGCTGATCTTCGTGCATTGCCCTAGGAGTTCCCCGATCTGAAGATCATCGAGCTCGTCAATGGGACTAGGCCGATCGTCATGGGAATCGGACCTTGGGTCGAGGTCAGTGACCTCCACGTGGTTGATGTGAGCCACTACGGGAGGGTCGCTCTTGCATCGCTCGCTGGATGAGGAGATCTTTAGACTCTTGGTGTAGCACTGTCGAGCTGTTTTCTAGTTTGCTTTGACGGAGATAATTTTCCCATCACTCCCCGGGAACTTCATGGTGAGGTGTGGGGTAGACATTATTGCTCCGAGTTGATTCAAGCTCGGCCTCCCAATGATTATATTGTAGGTAGTGTTGGCTTCCACGAGGAGGTACCGGACCATAATTCGCCGTGTGTCGGGGGAGGTCCCGAAGGTTGTGAGTAGGTCCACATATCCTCGAGTGTGTACTCATTTTCCTGCAAAATTGACTAGGGGTTTTGTGTGAGGTTGGATGAGAGAATGGGGGATGTCTAACCTGAGGAACATCGGCCAGTATAGGACGTCAGCCAAGCTCCCTTGGTCGATCAGTGTCTTGTGGACCTCCCAATTAGCTATCTCCACGGTGATGACCATGGGATCGTCTTGGTTAGGGCTGACGTTAGCGTAGTCATCGTCGGTGAAGGAGATCGATGGTGAGCTCTGGTGCGTCGCCGAGGTGGCAGAGTGGATGCTGTTGATATTGCGCAGGTGTCTCTTCCAGGCCGAGCTGCTGGCACCTCCCCCTGCGAAGCCACCTGCAATTGTGTTGATTACTCCCTGCAGGGGAGCTGATCCTGTTTCCTGGCTTATCTCGGCTTGCACTGCTCCGTCGGTGTTTTGCTAAGAGCCAGAGGGTTGAAAAGCTGAGTGCCCTTCGTTCTCGTGGAGGTTGCTTGCGTGTGGGGGATGGTCAGACTGGTGCCGAGGGGGCTGGGCGCGAATGCACTCGTTCTTAGCGTGCAGCGCCGCTAGGTCAGCTTCGTTAGCGGCATGCATTGCTGTGAGATCAGTTTCGCGCTGAGCGCGTATGCTTTACAGATCGGCGGCGTGCTGTTGCCGCGTCTGCTCGATCTGTTCGATCAGCCTTCTCAATGATATTTTGTCACCCATGGTTGTCGCATGATCAGCGTCATCTGTTGCTCGTCTGCTATGGCTTCCGGTGAAAGCCATATGGGTGGCCGATAAGAGTTGTCTTGATTGGCCCCACGGTGGGCGCCAAATGTTCTTACCAGGGATCTGAGGTAGAGTTGATCCACTGGGTAAGGTCGGTGAGCCTCCTTCACTGGTACGTTGGTGCTACAAGATGAGGATGGTACCTGCAAAAGAGACTCCGATGCCAAAGTTAGGGTTTGTATAAGTAGGTGTCTCGTATAAGTAATGCACGTACCTTAGTGTGAATTAGGGTTGCGTTGGGCCTTGGGCCTGAGATCAGTTATGATATGATTAGATAGCGGATCTCGTCGGGGGCGAGATCTCCGAGATTAGTTATGATCTGATTAGAAAGTGGATCTCGTCCTAGGTCGAGGTCTCTCAGCGCATGTCCGAGGTCATTCTGTGCTGCGATGCCGAGCTCGAGCTCGGCATGACGGTACGAATAGTACACTTTCTTTTCCTCTAGCTACTAAGATGTTTTAGTTCACTAGGTTGTCTTTTGCCTACCCATGAATTCAACAGTAGTTCGAAAGGTTAACCTATATCGAGGATCCCCGGACCTATGCTTATTTTCAACTCCCCAAAGCATTTCGTCGCTTACTTCTCTAGGTTGCTTACTATGTGACTAGATTGACTAGGAAAGAGTTGCCTTTGTATAGGATAATAAATGTGAGAGTAGGTTTCAAACTCTTAAGGAAAGATTGGATAATGTTACCGGATTTTGGTAAGTCTTATGTGGTATATAGTGATGCTTGTAAGATGAATTTGGAGGTAGTGTAGATACAAGAAGGAAGGGTAATAGCTTATGTTTCTAAGCAATTGAAAATTCATGAGAGGAATTACCTTACCCATGACATTGAGTGAGCCATCGTGATATTTACACTAAGATTTGGAGACACTACCTATATGATTCTAAGCTGGAGGTATTTATTGATCATTAGAGCCTCAAATTTTTTTTGACTCGAAGGACTTGAATATGAGACAAAAAGAGATAGTTGGAATTTTTGTGGACTTGGATTTCAATCTTAGTTGTTATTTGCATAAAGTCAATGTGATGGTTAATGCTTTGAGTAGGAACCCTCTACCTTATTTTTCCTTATGATTAGAGAGATGGATCTTTTTGGCTGAAATTAAAGATTTAAGTTTGACTTATGAGATTACTCCGAGTAGTATGAAACTAGGTATAAGTTGAGTAACAAGTGAATTGTTGAAGGAAATTGGAGACGTATAATTAATTGATTCATTTTGGTGACAAGATATGAGGCTATAGGATAGGATATGGTGATGGATAAGAGTTTGACTTGGGTGTAGATGGAGTGGTAGAATTAGAGATCTGGTATGTATACCTAGTGAACTTACACTTAGGTGCTTGATCTTTGGAGAGGGTCTGATATTGTAGCAGATATCTTGAGTAGGATGACCATTCCCCTATCGTCTTTGATGATTTTAAGGTTAGATTTGATTGAAGAGTTTAGAGACTTAAGCTTGGTGCGTAAAATTAGCCTTAAGAGCATTGGATTGAGTATGTTGGAAAGGACTAATAGATTAATAGATGAGATTAAAGAAGACCAGGAGTTAGATCCTTTCTTGGTGAACCAAGTGGAGAAGTTTACTAGGAGTATGGATAACCCTTTTCGAGTAGGAGTTGATGTTGTTTTGAAATTCAAGAATAAAGCTTGGGTGCTTAGTAATCCTGTATCTAGGAAGATGATCTTAGAGGAAAGACATGAGAGTACTCTTAACATTCATTTAGGAGCTACTGAGATGTATCGAGACCTTAAGAGGATGTATCAGAGTGGTGTAGCGGAATCATGGTGGCCTAAGATAAAGAGAGGAGTAGAGCAATTTGTATACTCGTGTTTAGTATGCTAAAAGTCTTTAGGAAGTTTTGTAGCACTTAGACGTCCCCTTTTGGAAGTGAGATGGTAAGTGGATAGACCTTAGTTGTAGATTTGCCTAAGATGCTTAAGAATTTGATTCTATTTGGGTTGTAGTGGATAGACTCACCAAGTTTACTTGTCTTACCCTTGTTGATAATAGACATTCCTTGGTGAAATTATTAGAGTTGTACATTTATAAGGTAGTGAGGTTGCATGGGAATTAGAAAGCAAGATGCGAGGAGTCTACCCATTGCAAAAATTTCAGGGACGAAATTTCATAAAGGAGGGGAGAATTGTAACAGCCCAATTTTCATAGAATGTACGAGGGCCCAAAAGCCCAATGAGGGTAATTTAGTAATTCACAGGGGTGTTTTAGTAGCCTAGAATGGGTCGTTCCAAAATTGGAATGGGCCGTTCCAAGTTACTAAAATGAAGGTGATTTAGTGGCTTGGAACGGGCCGTTCTGGAAATGGAACGGGCAGTTCCAAACCATTAAAATTGCCTATGATTCTTAGTTGAGAACGGGCCGTTCCCATCTAGAACGGGCCGTTTCGGATTTCAGAAATGACCTTTAAACCTTATTGAGAATGGGTCGTTTTGGTTTCAGAACGGGTCGTTCCAAAAGATGATCGTTGAGAGTTTTTAATGCACCCCAGAACGGGCCGTTCTGGTTTGAGAACGGGCCATTCTGGATGTGAATTTTACACATGACGTGTGATTTTAGAACGGGCCGTTTCGAATTTGAAACGGGCCGTTCCGCGAATCTGATGCCTATAAATTGAGTGCTCTAGCATTCCTAAAATCATATTTTTCAGTCCCGACTTCTTTCCTCTACATTCTCTTCTTTTCCTTCTACACTCTCTGAAGATTGAGGGGCACTTAGAGGAGGATACCAAGAGATCTCTGTTGTTTCAACTGCTGTTTATCTAGATACGGGAGAAAGGGGAATTATTTATATGTAAAGTTACATGAGGGAATTGGGTAGAGGAAGAGTCCCTTAGAATTATGAGTAATTTTATAATTATTTCTGTTTGGAGAATTATTGGTCTTATGTGATTCTGTATATATTTAGGACTACGAATATATGATTAATTTGTGAAAATGATGCTCTAGGAGAGAACGAAATTATAGAAAAGTGTCTGTAAGTTAGGTTTTGGAAAAATTAGATTATTTATGTTTGAGGAATTAATGATACCATTAGATTCTGTATGTGTTGAGGATTAGAAATATATATTTAATTTGTAAGAATGATGATTTGGGAGAGAGAACGAAATTGTAGAAAAGTGCCTGTGAGCAAGGTTTTGGAATAATTGGGGGTTTTACCATTTATGTTAAAATTATATTAAATTGATAATTCTATTGATTATTTTTATTAATTTATGAATGTTATTATTATATTAATTGATAAGAATTGATGATCTAGATGTGAATTCCTTGAGGGGTGTGTAAACCCTTATTTTGTTGGACTTATCTATTGTGTATGTGATATGAAATTGTGTATGTGATATGGAATTGAACTATGAGATGAGATGTTGTGTGGAATGTGAATGAGATGTGATTGTGGTTCCTCACATTAATGACTAGGGATGAGACGAACCTTGAGTAGTGATGCTTCAAGGACGAGCGTGCCCCTAGCATGGTGTGGGATGAGTGAGACAATTAACACGCATCACTTATGTCACATATGGTAGCCCTGACATAGGGTTAATTGCAAGAGATTGTGTGGATTGTAATGTGATTGTGGTTCCTCACACTAATGACCAGGGATGAGACGAACCTTGAGTAAGTGATGCTACAAGGATGAGCGTGCCCCTGGCATGGTGTGGGATGAGTGAGGCAATTAACCCGTATCACTTGTGTCAGATGTGGCGTGGCTTTGACATAGTGTTAATTGTAAGATTTGTGTGGATTGTGTGGATTTGTTGGAGAGACAATTCATACGTAGTTATATATGTTGATATATATTCATGCACAAGTCATAAGTTTATAAATCTATAATAAAAAATTATATAAATTTATTTGTTTATTTATATTTTTAATTATATATATATATATATATATATATATAATTTATTATATTATATAAATAAATTGTGACACCCATTCTACCCCCAATACATGTATAAAATAATATAAAGAAATGTTAATCCAACACAGGTAAAATGACTCATATCTCCAAAAGAAAATACATTCTCAATATCTGATCAATTTAAAATAAAATTTAGAAAGCAAATAAGTTCATAAATAGTTTCAAAGAACACTCCCATGACTCAATTATTGGTACCTTGAATGCCACTCACATTCACATCTTTCTCACCTTAAAATAACCACAAATGTACGGTGATAAAAGAACATATTTATATAGAAAGCACATCACGAAATTCCACTAATCAATCTCAAAGCAATATTGTGACACCCCCTACCCCAACATACATATACAATCATTTAAAAAAATGCTTTAATTAAAATCTTTCATAAATAAAACCAAATTCTCAAATATCTTAGGTAGAGGATTCACATTCATAAACTCATAAACAATATCTTCAACATGGAAATTACAAAGAAATAAAACTGTTTTCAAATAGTTTAATAGAAATAGCATCCTAAACTAAGCCTAGCTATGCTCCGATGTCACATATCCTATCAGAGCATTCCCAACTGAAGCCTAAGCCTCATCACCAACATCCTTATGCTGATGATCACCTGCAACACAATTTAAACACAGACAAATAACAACAAGGGAGTGAGAAACATCTCACTCAGGTTCAGATGCAGAAATAAAGGTTAGATAACACACACACACAATAAACATATTACAAGTCATAAACACCAATCACATATAAACAATACACATACATAATCAGTATCACATGTACACTCATTGATGGAATCATGCCTAGGAAGGAAAGGGGTGACACATTGAAAGAGCCAAGGGGAATGAGCTAGACGGGAAGGTTTGGGCCAGTCAAGGCCCAATGGGCCCGATGGGCTTGGAAGGCCCAAGTTGAGTGTCTCATGGGCCATATCTTGTTTTAGCTATTTTCTTTATGTCTTGTATATATCATATTAGTGTAGGTTTCATATATTTTGGGTCTTGTATTTTGACCATTTTGGATAGCATTTTAGGCTATAGGCTTATTGGGCCTAGTTTTGGGCTCGTGGGCCTTTCGGCTTTTGGTACCCAATATTGGGCTCATTTTCATTCTTGTAATTTTTAATTTCCATTGTATTTGCTTGGCCATTTTATTTAGGCCATTAGATTAGGTTTATAGAGGGATTACTTAAATAGGTTCATTAGGCTAAACTAGATTTAATTTAGAAGGCATTTAAGTTGAATTTGGGATCACATGGATGGTGCCACTTGTGGCTGACCATGTGCTTAGCCAAATCAACCCTAAATGATTCCTAAATCAAATTAAGATGCATGAGGGCACCTAGATCCACGAACTTGCACATGGGAGTGAAGATTTGAATTCAAATTTCAAATTTGAATTCAAATCTTGGCGCCACATGTGGTGTTTGAATCTTGGCACCAAATGCTTCCCTAGCCGAACCTATATATGCATGATCCTTCACAACTTTTTTTCACTTTTTGATGAATGAGAATTTCTGAATATTACTTCAGCCCCAAATTCTCTCAAAGGTCACCGAAATCTCACCTTCCCTAGTTCTAGGAAAACCTTCATTCCTAAACTTGAAAGTGAGCTTTCTTTTGGTTCTTGAGCTTGGATGCTTCCATCCATAGCTTAGGGATTTTCTCCTATCATTTGACTCATCTTCTTCCATCATATAATCTGTGGCAAGCTCAAGGAAAAGGTCTTCAAATTCGGAGAAGGTCAAGAGAAGCAAGAATCACTCCATTGCTTCAACCTAACTCCATCACTCATTTATCATGCAATGATATCATGGACTCGACTCATAAATGCATGTGGTGCCAGTCACATGTCTTATCAGATATATCATCATTTCATCATTGGTGACCTAAGGTACACCTTGTTAGCCTGTTACATCACTGGTGACCCTAAGGTACACCTTGTTAGCTTGTTACATCACTAGTGATCCTAAGGTACACATTGTTAGCTTGTTACATCACTAGTGACACTAAGGTACACCTTGTTAGCTTGTTACATCACCAGTGACCCTAAGGTACACCTTATTTGGTCATATATGCACATGATGCATGTCACACATTCACGATTTCATTGACTCAACATTTCACTTGTCATGAAATTTTGTCTTATCACACTCATCACATTTCACATTCTCATAGTCATAGCTTATCTCATTTCATCACATTTCACATTCTTATAGCTTATCTCATTACATCACGTTTCATAATAGCACATTTCATTCACATCATGTCTCATGTCATTTGTTCATATTTCACATAGTGATACTTATAAAAATTCCTCATAGGGTTTCGCACAGGAACCCACAGAGCACTCTAATTCCTATCAAAACTTATCTAATTTTGAAATCAATTACATTTTTATACTCTACATCACACAAGGAACGCAACAGAACATTCAAAAAGCAAAACAAAAAATATTCATATTTTTCCTGTTTTCTCATAGGGTTTCCCGTAGGAACCCACAGAGCATTCTAATTCATATCAAAACTTATCTAATTTCGAAATCAAAAACATATTATCACACCACATCCAACAGGGAACACAACAGAGCAATCAGAAAGCAAAACAGAAAACATCCATATTTTTCCTATTCCTAGAAGCATGTATCGGCAAGGGACTGGGGTCAATCCTACTATCCAACAATTACTCCCACACCCCCGAACAAGGTTTCTCACTCCCCCCTTACTTGGATAAGCAAAAGACGAAGCTAGAGCGAAATTCGGTTGATCTCCTTCTCTTGGTTCACCTTGGTCTTCATATAGTGTGTCCAAAAGTAGAGCCAGAGTGATCTATTTATAGATTTTAGTAGTGGCCAGAACGACTCATTTTAGATCCGAACGGCCCGTTCTGGATCCTTTCATAATGTGAAAAATTCACATCTGGAACGGCCCGTTCTCAAACCAGAACGGCCCGCTCTGGAGATGAGTTTAACTCACAACGTCCATATTTGGAACAGCCCGTTCCCAACTTTGGAACAGCCCGTTCCCAACTTTGGAACAACCCGTTCCCAACTAGGGTTATAGGCCATTTTGGTAGTTTGGAATGGCCTGTTCCAATTTGAAAATGACCCGTTCTGGGCTACCAAAATGAGGTCTTTTTAGTAGTTTGGAACGGCTGTCGCCACCGGCCCAAACGGGCCTCGGCGGTCGCGAAGACGGTCGAGCTCGCTTTTATTTTAGTTTTGAAAATGTATTGGATTATTAGAACGACTTGTTCTCAAACTGAGACCTTGTCGATCTTATCCAATTTATTTATTAAATGTCTCACCAATCCATGTTAATCCCAAGCGGGACCCTCCACGGATTAGTGGTTTTCGTAGTAAAAGGAAGGGTTCGTGGAGTCGCCACCAATGTTTTACTCAAAACATTGGAAAAAGGGATAAGGCAATTGATTTTATAAATCAACTTTGGCCATTACAACCAGAGTCGGGTAAGGGAGTCGGTTACGCGTGGGGAAGGTGTTAGCACCCCACAGCGCCCCTTTCGGGTTCCCTATGACAGATTACTTTGTAAATAACAGTGTAAAATTACTAAATTACCCCTATTTATTATAAACGATTATGAACAAGATATCTACATGGCGAATAAATTAGATATGCGATGCAACAATCAGAAAGCAGTAAAAGGAAGGATTTTGAAGAAGAAACCTTTGAAGCGTGCTTTTATATATATTTCGTAAAACTGGGAAGCTTTTTGGCGTTCCCTCGCTCTACAAGCCCGCTCGCTCCCTCCTATAAAATTTTGACTATGGAAATCCGGAAGATTTCCCTTCA
The DNA here is from genome assembly GCF_000230855.2 of Cajanus cajan. Lineage (NCBI taxonomy): Eukaryota > Viridiplantae > Streptophyta > Magnoliopsida > Fabales > Fabaceae > Cajanus > Cajanus cajan. The sequence continues at coordinate 33,513,106 of NC_138521.1, read as the reverse complement.
ACTAGGTTCGATCCTCAAGCAAAATGGCTCGGGGCTCAAGAACTTCGTCGGATCAACTCTCCGAGTGATTTCTAGGGCAGAACACTGCTCAAAAACCCCAGAATACTCAAGGAGAGGGTTGAAACTATGTTCAAAAGTGTGGAATGACGTCCAATTGACGTCATATTTATAGGGAACAGGCCCAATACGGGCTACAGAATCAATACGGCCGTATTGAAATTTTTGAACTTCAATACGGCCGTATTGAGTTCAATACGGCCGTATTGAAGCTCAGAAATTTCAATACGGCCGTATTGAGTTCACTGCGGCTGTATTGAAGCTTCAATACGGCCGTATTGATTTCAGTACGGCCGTATTGAAGTTCAGAAACTTCAATACGGCGTATTGAGTTCACTGCGGCCATATTGAAGCTTCAATACGGCCGTATTAAGTTTAGTACGGCCGTATTGGGCTTCATTCCCTCCACTTCCTTATTTTAAGCTACTCTAAGACCTCTAAATCTACAGATAGCCATCCTATGGTCTTCTAGGAGTCCTTCTGGCTGACTTTCCTTCGATCTTTGAGGGTCTTCGAGTTTTATTTCCGACCCGGACAATTTTAGGGGTCTACAGCTGCCCCCCTTTACTTAGTCAAACGGCCTTTTGGTGTACCGGCTGACAAGTAAAGGAGTTGACCCAATTGTCCGGGTGATGTGCCAACCTTCTGACTTGTAGCGTCTTCCGGTGGAAAATTGTTGAGTAGCCTCTCCAGGTTGTTGCATACCTCGGCGCTTCTGACAACCTCGGTAGCTAAGTTTACCCTCTCCAGGGTCAACTTCACTCGATGCCCGAGCTGGAAGTTGAACACCAATGTGCCTCTGACGACGCTGATGGTTGAGTACTGTCTCTCCAGACCTTGAGTACTGTCTCTCCAGACCTTGAGTACCGTCTCTCCAGACTCTGAGTATCGTCTCTCCAGACTTTGAGTACCGTCTCTCCAGACTTTGAGTATCGTCTCTCCAGACTTTGTTTGAGTACCGTCTCTCCAGACTTTGTTTGAGTACTGTCTCTCCAGACTTTGAGTACTGTCTCTCCAGACCTTGAGTATCGTCTCTCCAGACTCTGAGTATCGTCTCTCCAGACTTTGTTTGAGTACCGTCTCTCCAGACCTTGTTTGAGTACTGTCTCTCCAGACTTTGAGTACTGTCTCTCCAGACCTTGAGTACCGTCTCTCCAGACTCTGAGTATCGTCTCTCCATACTTTGTTTGAGTATCGTCTCTCCAGACTTTGTTTGAGTACCGTCTCTCCAGACTTTGTTTGAGTATCGTCTCTCCAGACTTTGTTTGAGTATCGTCTCTCCAGACTTTGTTTGAGTATCGTCTCTCCAGACTTTGTTTGAGTACCGTCTCTCCAGACTTTGTTTGAGTATCATCTCTCCAGACTTTGTTTGAGTATCGTCTCTCCAGACTTTGTTTCGGTTGTCTTTGACGACCTAGGCAACTGAGTTTTGCCCTCTCCAGGGTCTGCGTCCGTGTCTTCTGATCACTTCGGCAATACGTGTTTACCCTCTTCAGGGATTAATGATAGTTTTGTCTCCACAGTCCACGATGCTGCTTCGACGGTTTGATTTTGATTTTGGTGCCACTGAGGGCTGGATAACGCAGGGATCCGTCTAGGGGATGTGCAGTCATTCATAGGTTCCTGTGCCCCAACTTGCATTGCTTAGTTGGTACCCATGGGGAATTTTTGTTTCCTTGGGGTATAGACACAGATGCTCTTCTTGAATTGAGCGGTGCCTTATGTTTGGCTGACGTCCTTTCGACGTTGGTGGAGTATCCCGGTTATCCTTATTCAGGTGTCTCTTTTCAATTTTTTTATTTTTCGTAGCCTCTGTGTAGGCTGTTTATCCACTGGGGATTTTGTCATTCATTTCTTGACTGGCCTCTTCTGTTAGGCGTATCAGCTTGACGTTCAATGATTGGCTGAGAGCCGGATTCCGCTTGGGGAATGATTATTGATCTTTTCGATTTTTCTGTTTTTTGAAAGAGTGCCTCTGAGTAGGCGAATTATCTTGATGTTTAGTGTTCGGCTGAGTGCCGGATTCCGCTTGGGGGAATATTTATTGATATTTTTGATTTTTTTTTTTTTCTTTTTGTAGGAATGCCTCTTGAGTAGGCGACTGGGGATTTGGGGATCTTATGTATCCCAGAGTATTATTTAGGAAGCCTCTGCAGGCTTAGCCTCGCTCAGCGCTTGAGTCAGAGAGCTATCTTCCACTGAGGAAGTTTCAAGTCCTTTGACTGAATATTTTGTTTGGATGATCGCGCTTCCATTGGGGATTTTGACGATCTTGCTTTGATAGCTCTCGCTGGGGATTTGTTCCATGAGCTTGAGTTGAGGTTTCTCTGGGGAGTATTATTTCTGCGAGCCTCTCCAGGCTCATTTATTCTGAGAGAGTATTATTTCGGCAAGCCTCTCCAGGCTCAATTATTCTGAAAGAGTATTATTTCAGCAAGCCTCTCCAGGCTTAGTTATTCTGAAAGAGTATTATTTCGGCGAGCCTCTCCAGGCTCAATTATCTTGTGCGAGTATTATTTCGGCGAGCCTCTCCAGGCTCAGTTATTTTGAGAGAGTATTATTTCGGCGAGCCTCTCCAGGCTCAATTATTTTGTACGAGTATTTTTTCGGCAAGCCTCTCCAGGCTCAGTTATTCTGTATGATTTGTTGGATTTTCTGTATTTTGCCTTTTTTCGATTTTGGCTTTTTCTGTGTTTTTGCCTTTTTTGTTGATTTTGGCTTTTTCTGTATTTTTTGTTGATTTTGCCTTTTTTGTTGGTTTTGGCTTTTTCTGTACAGAAATGTCTCAGTTATTCTGAGAGAGTATTATTTCGGCGAGCCTCTCCAGGCTCAATTATTCTGAGAGTATTATTTCGGCGAGCCTCTCCAGGCTCAATTATTCTGAGAGTATTATTTCGGCGAGCCTCTCCAGGCTCAATTATTCTGTATGAGTATTGTTTCGGCAAGCCTCTCCAGGCTCAGTTATTTTGAGAGTATTCTTTCGGCAAGCCTCTCCAGGCTCAGTTATTCTGAGAGTATTCTTTCGGCAAGCCTCTCCAGGCTCAGTTATTCTGTATGACGCTGTTGATTTTCTGAATCTTTGCATTTTGTTTGCTGTTGTCATACACAAGCAATTTTTCTATTTTTCTATTTTATGTAATTGCCTCATGATAAGGTCTTTGAATGTGCAACTAATGTGTGTGTGATGCACAAATGCAAGTTTGATTATTTTATTAATGCTTTTTAGAAAAATGAATGGCTCTCCCTATCCTCCTCTTCTTGGAGGAATTTCTGTCGTTGACGTGAGGGAATATTTTCGTGAGCCTTTGAATGCAGGAGTTTAAAGATTTTATAGGAACCCCTCCGGTTTTCTTTTATTGACCGATTATTAAGAGTTTCGTACAATTTTTAGAAACATCAATTTAAAGGCATAATCACAAGGTCAAGAGAGAAAAGAAACAAATGGATATTTTATTTGATATTCACAAGTTTTTTTTTACAGAAAGATATACAGAAGGAAATTTCTGAAGAATGGCTGGCCAGGGTAGGCTATATACATTAGGCTTAACAATTATATATGTAATTGTTGCTCTTTACGTTCTCCTAATTGCTTCGGCCTGAGCCAGGAGTGTAGATGCTGCAAGACGCTTGCTTCTAGAAGATAATCACTTGAACCGCCTTTCGGTTTTCGATTCAAGCGATCGTTGCTTGCTTTGTTTTTACATCTTATTCTTTTGCCCCTAACTTTTGCCTAGGACGTATCCTAGCGGGGATAATTTTTGCCTTTGTTTTGCCTAGTACCCTTGTACTGGCGGGCTTTTTATTTTGCCCTAACTTTTGCCTAGGACGCCCTTTTTGGGTTTTCGTCCTAGCGGGCCTATGCAAGCAACATCTTCAAGCATAGTACTTCTTTACTACGTCAGTGTTGACTAGGTATCGAAGTTCTTCTCCATCCATGTTTGTGAGGATCAATGCTCCTCCTGAGAAAGCTCGTTTTACCACGTACGGTCCTTCGTGATTTAGGGCCCCCTTTCCGATTTTGTCCTTTTGAGTTGGTAATAATTTCTTGATTACCAACTCTCCCTCATGGTAGATTCGAGGGTGGACTTTCTTGTCAAAAGCCTTTTTGATCTTCCTCTGATAGGCTTGACCATGGCATATGGCGTTCAGCCGTTTCTCTTGGATAAGGTTCAACCGGTTGTATCGGCTTTGAACCCTTTCTGCCTTGGAAAGTTTTGCTTCCATGATTACCCTTATATAAGGTTTTTTTTCGACTTCGACGGGTAGAACTGCCTCCTGAAGTCCTATAACCATGAAGAGCAAAAGGGTAATATCTCGTGTCAGTCTTTAAATGAGACAACCATCTTTTGTACTATTTTCTTGATGTTCTTTTTGGTTGCCTCAACTGCCCCATTCATCTTTGGCCGATATGGGGAAGAGTTGTGGTGTTGGATCTTGAATTATTGGCACAGTTCTTCCACCATTTTATTATTCAGATTAGATCCATTATCAGTGATGATTTATTTCTCCATGCTTCCACTAGATTATTCTAAAATCTTTTGGGACAAGAGAGAAAAGAAGGGAAAGATATTTTTCAAAAGTTTGTGTTTTAGAGGGGATTATTTTATTTTTGAAAAATGGTTTTTGTAAGAATGGTTAGCCGAGGTAGGCTTATGTGTTTAGGCTTGTTCGATTAAACACTTTATGAAGTTAAGCACATCTTTGTTATTAATGATTGTGCTTTGACAACTTGGATAGCTTTTCTTGAGCCCCTTGTTGAATTCAATTGATGGTACCATCATGGATTTATTTTGTTTTTCTTTTGCCCTAACTTTTGCCTAAAACACCCATTTGTGGAGTTTTAGCGGGCTTTTGTTTTTGTTCATTATTTTGTAACCCTAACTTTTGCCTAGGTCACCCTTTTGTGGGATTCCTAGCGGGTCTTTTGCTTTTATTTTTACGCAGTCCCCTTTTTGGGTTTCCTGCCGAGCTTATTATCTTTAGGATTTCTTTATCCATGATGGCACTTATTGAGGCCAAGGGAAGGTGCTCCAAGTTGTCATACACACTTCCACATAAAAATGATGTGGGTTTATTATTATTAAGATGATTTTAACCTCATTCATGTTTATTCAAACAGGGTTAAAAAATGTGGTTTAGAATTTCATTATAAGCAAGAAAAGAAGCAATGAGAAAGAATGATTTTATTATAATCATAGTGGAAACATGTGTCCTTATTTCATCACTGATATGGGTACCAATATTGACCTCTTTTATCTTTCGGCCCTGCCCCCAAATTCACAGTCTCCAATTTCTCTTAACATGATTGGAGTAGACGAGCTTCTTAATCTAGCAGTCTTTTCAGATCCGTAAAGATGGCCTCGTCATCACTGTCCAGCTCAACCCATTCATCCTCAAATTTTGGATCCCGGTCCGAGCGAACAATTACAGACATAATTATTTTATTGGTTCTGTTTAGGTTTAGAATTTATTAATGTTAATGAGAGAGAGAGAAAAGAACAAAATAAGAGAATAATGTGTGAAATATGCCTCTTTATTGATATGTATTGAATTTTGTACAAAGACCCTTATTTACATGAAAAGGTTCTCATGATCTCGGGTACTGATCACGAGTCCCTAAAATAAAAGAAAAATATGGAGGGGCCCTATTGTGGCTTGCCATTCTCTACTCCTGCTTTGGTAGAGGATTCTTGCTCACGTCGGGTGCTGTCGAATCGAAAGTGACCCACCCAGCATCGATAAGGTCTTGGACCTTATATTTGAGAGCTAGGCATTTCTCTGTTGAATGCCCTGGTGCCCCCGAATGGTATAAACATTTGTCTTGTGGCTTGTACCAATCGGGGTAAGGTGGGTCGATCTTCCTTGGTGGAACATAAGCTAGAAGTTTGGCTTCTACTAGCTTCGGCAGGAGATCGCTATAAGTGGTCGGAAGTTTATCAAACTTCTTCACAGGGGTGAATTGCGATTTTCCCGACTTCGAAGTGGAAGTAGCCGAGGATATGGTTATAGCATTGACTCCTCCCTCATTCTTCTTCCTGAAGGTCTTCTTAGCCTCGAATGATTGGGAAGGCTTAGCTAGCTTCCCACTTTTCAATCCTTGTTCCACCCTTTCCCCAATGGTGATGATGTCCGAGAAGAGTGTTGTCGTGTTCCCTATCATTTATGAACAAGGACACCATCTCCTTATCCGACAGCGGGGGCTCTATCTGTGCCGCCAACTCCCTCCATCGTTGGGCGTACGCCTTGAAAGATTCATCATTATTCTTGCTCAAGGCTTGAAGATCAGACCTATCGGGTGTTAGGTCGATGTTGTATTTATAGCGCTTGAGAAAGGCGTCGGCCAACTGCCTCCATGTGTGTACTAGATTTCCATCTAGCTGCATATACCAGTTGAGTGCAGTTTCAGCCAAGCTCTCTTGAAAGCAGTGGATCAAGAGCTTTTCATTTGTGGCATATGCAGCCATCTTGCGACAGTACATGGTGAGATGACTTTTGGGGCAAGTCGATCCCACGTACTTTGGGAAATCCGGCACTTTAAATTTAGGAGGGAATTGAATGTCCCTCACTAAGCACATGTCGGCGGCATCTTTGATGTCAAAATCATGCCCCTCCATAGCCCTTAGCCGATCCTCGAGGGCGTGGAATTGTTCCTTTGAAACCTCGGGCTCTTTGATCATAATTCCAGCCCCAAGAGGTACAGCGTGTGGAGGATCTTCTTCATGCTCTTCCTCCTCTCCCTCATGATGGGACCCATGATCACTGTGATGAGATCCATGGATGTTGTGATGACGCATGAGTTCCATCATTTGCGCCATTTGGTCTTTAAGTTGTGAAAGCTCGGTTGTGAGCTTTTTGTTTTGCTCCTCCAATGCTTCCATTTTCTTGATCTTCTTTGCGCGTGTGAGGACAGAGAGATGACCAGCCACTTTCTAAAATGAATTTTTTAATCTAATTAGTTTATTCATGAATACGCTCTTGACATGAGCTTGATAACCCTCCATTTTTAAGGCGCTGCCTTTTTAAAACAGAGTGTTACTACCCTCCTTGACTTATGATCTCTCCTCAACGGAGAATCTCGATAATTATGGGTCTCTTTTACTCATGTCAAGAGGTATTGGTGAACCTAGAATGCATGGTTTATGAGGATGCATGATATCTTTATTGGTAATGATGCACATGCTCCTCACTTTTATTATATTTTCACACATGGTCTTTCCTCTCATGTCATGGTTTTTTCATGCATGGGGATTATTCTTTAGACCTTATCACGAGGTTATTTATTAATGCACAAACAATTGCACATAAGCATTTACACAAACAATTCACTCATCCACGAACAGTCACGAGCGAATCACGAGGTAGGGGTATCCTGCAGAAATGGTGCATATTCAAGGTAGGTTCTAACTGTTCTCACCAGTCCAAGGCCCCCAAGGTGCCCCCATTATAGGGACCCAATTCCTCTCATCGTAGGTCGATGGAAAGCTCCAACGCACCGTCGGACTCAAGTTCATGGTTATCACCTTGAGTGATGTTTTCCGACAACGGTCTACGGGCACCTATAGACCCATTCGACAACCGGCCGTACTAACATCCACTCCCTGTGGTTAATCACTCATGCCCCCGGGTATAGAGGGAACTGTTGTGTGCAAAGGTTTGTGTGCAGTTTTTATTTCAAACAATTGCGTAAATTTAAAAATACAACAGTTATTAAAGCCAAATAGATAAACATGTTATCATACAAGTGAGGGGTAATAAAGTAATTTTAACTATTATTTGTTAAAAATAATCTGTCACTAAATGGGACTGACTCTCGAAGCTTCCCCAGTGGAGTCGCCATCTGTCGCCACCGGCCCAAACGGGCCTCGGCGGTCGCGAAGACGGTCGAGCTCGCTTTTATTTTAGTTTTGAAAATGTATTGGATTATTAGAACGACTTGTTCTCAAACTGAGACCTTGTCGATCTTATCCAATTTATTTATTAAATGTCTCACCAATCCATGTTAATCCCAAGCGGGACCCTCCACGGATTAGTGGTTTTCGTAGTAAAAGGAAGGGTTCGTGGAGTCGCCACCAATGTTTTACTCAAAACATTGGAAAAAGGGATAAGGCAATTGATTTTATAAATCAACTTTGGCCATTACAACCAGAGTCGGGTAAGGGAGTCGGTTACGCGTGGGGAAGGTGTTAGCACCCCACAGCGCCCCTTTCGAGTTCCCTATGACAGATTACTTTGTAAATAACAGTGTAAAATTACTAAATTACCCCTATTTATTATAAACGATTATGAACAAGATATCTACATGGCGAATAAATTAGATATGCGATGCAACAATCAGAAAGCAGTAAAAGGAAGGATTTTGAAGAAGAAACCTTTGAAGCGTGCTTTTATATATATTTCGTAAAACTGGGAAGCTTTTTGGCGTTCCCTCGCTCTACAAGCCCGCTCGCTCCCTCCTATAAAATTTTGACTATGGAAATCTGGAGGATTTCCCTTCAACTAGGTTCGATCCTCAAGCAAAATGGCTCGGGGCTCAAGAACTTCGTCGGATCAACTCTCCGAGTGATTTCTAGGGCAGAACACTGCTCAAAAACCCCAGAATACTCAAGGAGAGGGTTGAAACTATGTTCAAAAGTGTGGAATGACGTCCAATTGACGTCATATTTATAGGGAACAGGCCCAATACGGGCTACAGAATCAATACGGCCGTATTGAAATTTTTGAACTTCAATACGACCGTATTGAGTTCAATACGGCCGTATTGAAGCTCAGAAATTTCAATACGGCCGTATTGAGTTCACTGCGGCTGTATTGAAGCTTCAATACGGCCGTATTGATTTCAGTACGGCCGTATTGAAGTTCAGAAACTTCAATACGGCGTATTGAGTTCACTGCGGCCATATTGAAGCTTCAATACGGCCGTATTAAGTTTAGTACGGCCGTATTAAGTTTAGTACGGCCGTATTGGGCTTCATTCCCTCCACTTCCTTATTTTAAGCTACTCTAAGACCTCTAAATCTACAGATAGCCATCCTATGGTCTTCTAGGAGTCCTTCTGGCTGACTTTCCTTCGATCTTTGAGGGTCTTCGAGTTTTATTTCCGACCCGGACAATTTTAGGGGTCTACAACGGCCCTTTCCAATTTGGGAACGACCCATTTTGGGCTACTAAATCACCTCAATAAATCTTATGAAAATTACTATAAATTACCCTCCATAAAAGCATGAAAACTGGGGTGTTACAAATATAATCCATAAACACAACATTCATCATTCAAACATGTTCTCATTTCTCAAATCCACATATTCCATTATCTCATCACAATCCACATATTCCATCATCTCATCACAATCCACATATTCCATCATCTCATCACAACCCACATATGTACATATAAACAATTGCACATATACACCGTGTCACACATCCAGCACCAGATCACGAACACGCCCCTGCTGACGCATCACACATCCAACATCGTGTTACGCACTCGACTATGCTAATGCATTATTCCACTACGGACACTGATATCACGCATACTACTGTACCTAATGCATCACACATCTAGTACTGTATCACGCATATGACCATGCTCACAACAACCAATAAATAGCATCGTATTATGGGCATGCCTTACATTCTGGTGTCATGCATACGACTATACCCAATCATCACATCACAATTCACAATTCAATTCCACATCACACGCACAACCAACATTATATTTCCACATAAACTAATAAGTCATTCACATATCTTGCATAACCTCCTCATACACATCAATCTTTAATTTACAATTAATTTAAATTCCATCCAACACATATACCATTTATATCTTTTCATACAATAGTCATTATTGGACATCATACGACTCACAACCATCATCAAAATCCATCAATATAATACCATATTTCACAGTCCCACGTCAGACTCATTCAATCATGTCGTAATTATTATAAGCATCACTAAGAAATCATAAATTATCACAAACATGCAAAAAAGGAGTCCCAAAACGTAAAAAATGCAAACTAAAATAGAATACCCGAGCTGGGCACCGTAAATCTTGACAGTTTGACCTCTACTCACTATTTTAACCATAACATGAGTTATAAACATCCTTTTTGAATGATTCCAAATCCATTAGAAAGATAACACCCAAAGCTACAACTTTTGTGAAGAACATGAAGCCTTAAAATGTTGTTAAGGTCACCTCGCATGGCTGACAACATAAAACTTAGTAGTTTGCAGACTAGAATATGGAGACTGAACTTATAACTCACATAACTCAATCATTTCTTAAAATTTTTATACAATTCTAGAGTCTAAATTATATCCCCAAGTGTCTACTTTCTAACCCAAGAAACGAAAATTGATTTGGTTAATCAAACAGAAAAATATTACAAAAATACATCCATAAGTATAATATCCCAATTACTCATTAATTCATATAATTAAGGGTACTCATCAATCTAACGAACCGTAACTTACAGAGCACATCCCAATAAATCTAATTATCATCTAGATCATCAATTTTGCAAAAAAAAATATAACAATTACATTTATAAATCAATATAAAACCCGATTGAATCATCAATTTTATAGAATCTTAACTCAAATAATAAAACTCCTAATTTTTTCAAAATCGACACTTTTATACAATTTCGTTCTCTCTCGCACATCATCATCTTCACTAATGGTTCGCATATTCCTTATTCTCAATACACGTAGAATTTAATGGAATTATCAATTCTTCAAACATAAACAATTGTAAATTTATCAATAGCCTTATGAAATTCCTCCTTTACCTATTCCCTCATGTGACTTTGCATACAAATAAACTTTTTTCCCCGTACCTGGTTGTGTAAATCCAAATAACTCTAATGTAGGGGAATTTGTTCTTGATCTCTTCTTGTGTACTCTTTCTGAAAGCTCCTTTGTTTCTTATTTCTTTCTTTCTTAACCCTTCAAAACGAAAATGAGGCAGATAGGATTAATTCTGCTTGACCACTTTCTTAAAATAATCCACTAGGTTGGGTCAACCCAACCCATCTTCCTTTTCTTCTAACCTGTTTCTCTTTTTCCCAAAATAATTACATAAAATAAATACTTATATAATATAAAATATTTTTTCTTTATAATAATAATAATATATTTTTGACCCAAAATATAATAATATAATTTTAATGTTAAAATATCCTATTAAATCAACCTTTTAGATTTTCAAATAAAATATATAATTTATCAACTCCGAAGTTATCCCTTAAAATATATAAATAACTATTTAAAATGTTAATAAAAAATAATTATTTATTATGTACAAAATAATTATTTAAAATTACAAAATATTATTCCCTTATAATAATAAAAATATTAAACAAATACTATATGTTCTTACCAGAAATCTGCTGTAGAGTTGATCCGCCAGGTAAGTACGCTTGATGCTCCAAGATGGGGGTGGTACCTGCAAAAGAGACTTTCATGCTAAAGTTAGTGTTTGTGTGAGTATTAGTCTCGTATAAGTAATGCACGTACCTAGGTGTGAATTAGGGTTACTTTGGGCCTTGGGCCTGAGATGAGGTGTAATATGATTAGATAACGGACCTCGTCTGGGGCGAGATCCTCGGGGATCAGTTATGATTCGCTTAAATACCGAGTTGATGTCACGCGGTGCGTGTCCGAGGTTGGCTTGCATTATGGTGCCGAGCTCGGAGCTCGGTTACGCAGTACGGATAGTACACTAGCCCCCCGAGCTTTGAAGACCGTAGGTCTTCGGAGTTAAGATGCCATGTGTTGCAACTGTCGCCTCGTTCTCGAGAACGTGCAGGCAACGTGGTAACAAAATTGTATTTTTATCTGTTTGATGACGTGGCCTCTTTGGGCCGATGTCGTATTCTGATGTCCATATTTCATGGCCGAGCTAAGGAACTCGGCAATGATGAGTTTACTGCTTGGTCAGGCTGGTAAACCTTTGATTGAGTCAATAGATTGGTGAAGGACAAGTCAGAAACTTGGCTGGCCAGTACACTTGCCCCCCAAGCACCGAGTGATGTAAGAGTGAAGGGGCTTCTGAGGAGCTCCCAATTTTGTTGTTTGAAGGTTCGAGCTCGACCTTGGTTAAGAAAATGTGATCTCAAGGTTCGGACTCGACCTTGGCATATCAAGGTTCGAACTCGACCTTTGTTAAGAAAATGTGATCTCAAGGTTTGGATAGTACACTAGCCCCCCGAGCTCTGAAGACCGTAGGTCGAGGAGTTAAGACCGAGCTCGCTGGGAGGAGGTGACCTCTCGCGTACGTTTGCTCGTTGTGGTGACATGTGTCGCGACTGTTCATTTCCCGGAAACGTGCAAGTGGCGTGTCATGGGAAATGACGGTTATGCAATGATGAATTTGCGATTAATTGCGTTGTTAGGCGTGCCCTTAGGTTGACACGTGGCATGGCCGCTTTGAATTTTGGGAGAAAACTTTCTTTTCTCTCATACGCGCCTCCTCGCTTCTCACTTTGCTCACTTTTCGCTTTTTCAGCTTCTTGCGTGCGCTGTTCCTCTCATTTTTCTACTCGTCTTCCGTCTCCATTTTCTCCATTTCCGCCGTCGTTTCCGGTAACCCAGTCACTGTTAGGGTTAATTTCTAAGGGAGAGTACCAGGTACTTCCTTTCTACAGTCTTCTTTTTCCTTCTTCCCCAACCTTCTTCAAGTCTTTCTTGTCTTTTTCATGGCTGGGGGAAGTATTGCCGGTTCTTCTGCGCCTTCTCGGGGCAAGGCGCGTGGTAAGGCGGTGGCTACCGGGAAAGCCGCCGCCGAAAAGAGGGATCCGCCCCGGGGCCCAGAGCCGGGCATTCCTGGCTATGACTGGGTCAAGTGCGAGGTGGGGGGCATCCAAAGTGTCTTTCGGACCTTTCTTGAGGTCAATAGGATCGCCAGGTCGTGCAGGGTTTGCGACCCTTCTATCTCCCGAATGATCCGGCTTGAACCCTGTCAGGCTGGTGAGGGTGTGTACATGGGGAATTCTACCGATTCTCCCCATTTCTATATGTACTATTGTTTCTTTAGGGATTTAGGTGTCTGTCTTCCTTTCACTCAGTTTGAGTGTGATTTTTTGAACCATGTCAACGTGGCTCCTTGCCAGTTGCATCCCAATAGTTGGGGTTTCTTGAAGGCTTTTCAAGTCCTGTGTACAGTTTTAGGGATAGAGGTATCCCTTCCCTTCTTTCTTCATTTTTATCAGTTGAAGTTAGGCATTCCGCCATATGGCATTCTGTCCTTGAGTGGGAGTAGGGATGGGGGTTTGTTTACCCTCTACTCCCAGTCATATAAAAATTTCAAGCAAGAGTTTTTCCGGGTTTCCCTTGTGAATGTTGACCCTTTGGAGGATGAGGCGTTTTATTTCGGCGGGCTGCCGAAATTCCCTTTCTGCTGGTGCCCCAAACCGTCTAGGTTTCATGGGGTAGGCCAAATGAAACGGACGGCCTCGGAGGTGGCCGCTATCGACAACCTCACTGCACTTCCTCGCCCGCTGGATTGCAAGCTCGTTCTGTCGCTTGCGAACTCGGCATACAGGGAGAGGGGTTTGGAGAGTGAGTATTTTGTTTTTTGGTGGCTTGGGGTTTGTGTAGCCTTCTTTTGCTGATGTGTTTTGCTTCTTGTCTGTAGGTATCATGGGGAAGAATTTGTGGCGCGAGCTCAAGCATCGCTACAATGTCACAGAACTCGAGGTCCCCGAGCCTCAAGAGGAGGATGTTCCCCCTCTAAAGGTCAGCTGAAAGAGGAAAAGGGGAGCGAAGGAGGTCGGGGGGACCTTTGCCCCTGCAGACGCCGAGGAGGTGACCTCCACGGCCGCTGATGCGAGTGCGGTGGACCTTACTAAGAGTCCACCGCCCAAGGAGGCCCCTCAGGTGGCTTTTGAGGAGGTGGTTCAGGCTGCCAAGGTGGCGATTTCGGTCACTGAGCAGGTCGCCCAGGCTGCCGAGGTGGTGAGAACCCTGTTACTGTTGCTTTTTTAATGTCATTTATTGTGTTTTTCTGTGTTCTGACCTGGGGCCGTCTGTCGCAGGAGGGAGATACCGCCGAGGCGGCGACGCAGGCTGCTGGGCGAGTCACCCAGGCTGCCGAGGTGGCGGTTCCGGCCACCGAGCAGGTCGCTCCTGCTGCTGAGGTAAGTAGTATTCCCTGACTTTCGTGGTTTCCTGTTTGTCATCTTATCTCTTTTTTGACATGGGGCTGGTTTTCGCATGCGAGGTCGGAGGTTCTCTCGTCCCCCGCTGCAGGTTCGGCGCCGCCGTCTGGCTCATCGCAGGGGGCTTCCCGGAGCCGATACTTGGCCCACCGCTTCAGGGGGGCCTTCCAAAGGTGCGACTGGACCATGTGAGCTCCTCGGCCGACCTGGACTCCCTGTGGAGCTCGAGGGTGACCGTTGAGAAGTTCTTCCCTCAGGGTTCGTTGAGCTCCGAGGACCAGTGGCTGATAGAGTAGGTCGACCCCGAGGAGAGTTTCGATGCTGCTCAGGTCCTGCTACAGATGGCTATGGGCATCCTAGGCCACTGGAAGCCGAGGTGGGTCAAGCAGCAGGAGGACCTGGCCAAGCAGCAAGAGGAGCTGGCCAAGCTGAGGGGCCGACTTCAACCCTGGAAGGATGCAAATAAGATCCTGAGGGAGGAGAACAAGACTCTCAGTGTTGCTGTTGGTGAGGCGAGGCGGCAGGAGGTGGAGCTTCGGTCTGCGCGGGGCGATCTTGCAAGGGTGCAGAAGTCTCTTGAGATCGCTTTACGATCCAACGAGGCTTATGCTTCCCAGGTGGGGGAGTTGCAAGAGCTCGTCGCCTTCTCTCGGGGTCGCTCTCGCTTTATGAAATTATCAAAAATAGATTTTTACACATATTTTATATATCATATTAAACATTAAAATAAAATATTGAGATAAACTACTAAATAATTTTAAAATTATGTGAAATTTAATATACATAATTTTAAGTATAATATCATATAATTCAACCATTAAATTGATTAAATTTGTATTATACAAAAATTTATTAAAAATATAAAATTTGGTATAAGTTTTTAGATTTACATATTCAATGAATCCTAAATCTACACATATTTTGAAAATTTTAAGATTTTTTTTTTTGTATTTTTTAATTTATTCGAATAATCTCCTATGCGCTTTTTTTACGTTGGCCCTAACACGCAACTTTTTTTTAATGTTAATCTCAAGATATTCATTGAACTTTTAATTTTATTTTTCCTATATTTCAGCATTTAAACTGCAGGAACAAATTTAGTTCAACAAAATTGTATTCTTTCTTTAGCATATAGAAGCTTGCAGACTCAGGTCGGTCAAGTATGCGAATCAGGAAATCTCTATTCAATTTGTCGTTTTGTTTATGTTGTCTGGGACTAGCAATATATATTTATGTCGTTTGCCACTGAGAAGGGAAATTCTTTTTTTTTTTTTTACAATTAACTAGAGAGAGAGTTAAAATAGAGAAAATTCACCATACTAAACAATATCTACCACTTAGTATGCTTGAAAGGTAATTAACCAAATATTTACAAGCAAAACCAAGATTAGTTACGAAGAAAAACCTAGTAATTCAAACGAGCTTTTTAACTTTTCAACAAGTAACAACTCTGACATGCAACCAAACAGGATGCTTGTTTTCAACTCCAAAAAAATAGAAAGATTGCCTAAAGATGAAGCTAAGGCATTGAAGAAGGAACTCATACATAAGCACAAAGAGCGTCATAGACCTCTTACCAAGCTGACACCATAATTTTCACGGTCCAGAGTACGGACCGGTGGGACGATCGTACCCAAAAGAGGAGTACAAAAAATAATTATATATTATAATTGTTTTACATAATTAAATTATTAAAAAAATAAATTAAGTACGAACAATTAATCATAGTCAATTTTTTCACTAGTCAACAAAAAATTTCAAATAATTTTAGAAAACTAAATTGTTAATATTAAATATAAGAAAGTGTGATATGTTTTTTTTTTCTTAGTATAAACTTTCACAAGTGTTAACATAAATCATAAATAAAATTATCTTTAACTTTTCTTTTCTTTTCCCTTTATCATTAGTTTCTTTGAATTTTTTTTTTTAAATCTTGACCTATCTTACTTTGTTGAAATCTCTAAATGAAATTATGAACCTCCACCTTTCTTTCACGAGCTTTTTTTTTTTTTTTTTTGGTGATGTGTCATCATTAATCTATCTTCTTATGCTAAAATCTCAAAATTAAATTATGAACCTTCACTTCTATGTCACGATCTTCTTTGGCATGTGCCACCATTATTAATCCATTTTTTAGTTGCATAATGATGTCTAATATGATAATTCATACAATCTCATATGAATGTTTAATACATTTAATCAATTTTTTTTATACAATTGTGCATTTGACTATTTATGTGTCTACAATTTTATATTTGAAAATTGAAGTTATATGTAATATTTAAATATTTATTTGGACATTATTTTTTTTATTTTACTCTGCACCCACAAGTTCAAGTTTGGCCTTGAATATGATCAATGTTTAAGCTAAACAGGAGTGCATTACAACAACAATTTAATCATCATTCTACAAATATGAAACTTGAAACTTCCACAAGAAAGTAGTGATGTTAGGGGGGTTAACCTAGCATTAGTTGATGATCTGTTCGAGACGGACATGAATATTATCTTTGATCTGGATTACTAATATGTGTCTAAAATGATAATCGTTTTGACTAGATTCTATGTTGATTCTGGTGTACTTTATAGGTTGAGATCCAAGTTCTCCTCCCTTGATTATTATAATAGAAATAACAAAGAAATTGGGCAGCAGGAGAAGAAATAGGTGAAAAATAAAAAATGAAAGTGATTTGCTTGGTAAGAGATGTGTCTGATGGTAAATAAAAAGGTGTGCCTTGTTGAGATGTGTGGAAATGGAGTAATGTAGTTGTTATTGCATTTTGTGAAACCTTTTTTTTTACAATTCAAAACGCCATCAAATGCAAAACTAGCAAGTTCTTACCATCCATTTGAAACAACGTGGAGAGCAATTAAAATGTGCTTAGAAAGAAGTAAACATAAAAATAAAAGAAAAAGAAGAAGAGAAAGAAAACAAAAATAAAACCAACGCTTAGTGCTTTTAACTCTTATTGGTTCTTGGTGTTTATATAGAAAGAGATATTGATCATTGTGACTATAATTAATCATGAAAATTGTACTTATCCAAGGGTACAATAGTAAATTTATGCTATTAGGGTCTCTGAACTCCTTAATTGATAACTCTAAGAGTAAGTCTATTTAGATTTACTCCATTCAATAACTCATGTTCTACATCAAATTTCAACGATCTAACCGTTCAATTTAAAGTTCTTAATGCATAGATCAAATCTGCAAATTTTTAGAAAGTTTGAAAATCATTTGATACTTCATTTCATTAATTCAAAATGACGGATAATCATAAAATTATTTTATATATTGATTCGGATTAATGAAACGAAGTATCAAATGATTTTCAAATTTTCTAAAAATTTGCAGATTTGATATATGCATTAAGAATTTTAAGTTGAACGGTTGGATCGTTGAAATTTGATGTATAACATGAGTTATTGAACGGAGTAAGTCTAGATAGATTTACTCCTAGAGTAAAAGATCCCTCCTCTCTCTCTCTCTCTCTCTATATATATATATATATATATATATATATATTTACCAAAGTATGATTGAGCATAAACATTGTTAGTTCATAAATGCTGATTTAGCAAGAAAAAAAATGAGAGAAACGTCAGGAACCTTGACGACTTCTTCACTCTGCGGATGCTATAGCTTTGACCATGGGAGGAGAAAAATTTGAGAAGAAAATGTCAAATGACATGACATTTTTTTTGCTTATTTTTCCATACTTAATGTCATGCATAAAATGTTAAATGGGATGACGTTTTTTATTTTCTCTCTCTTCATGTATAAACTGTTATATAGGGTGACATTTTCTTCATCTTCACCATCCTATGTAACCAAAATAATTTATTTGGATAAATAATTTTTTATTTAATTTATTTTAATAATTATTTATTTTTTTATTTATTGTGACCAACTCACAAGTGGAGCTATTACTGCGAGTTGTAAGATCAGTCCCTTGCTCTAGCCCAAAGTATTATGACAGAGTTGGACACAGAGGCCGAGGACCTAAAGAAGAAGTTAAATGAGTTCGAGAAAGCTTTGGAAAAAGCATTGTCAGTGATGGCGACATTATCCAAGAAGTACAAGGTTGAATTGGATCGAGTGGATTGAATGATGACTTCATTTTGAAAAATTAAAAAGTTTGAAGAAAACGCTCAGAAGGATAACAAGAAAGAAAGTTATGTTGTTTACTGAGACAAGGCTAGGAAGAAGGTGCTCTCTTAGAGGGGGGTTTTGGGCAAGTGGTTAAGCCAGCTCATTACTTTGGGGAGTTTCTGAGTGTGTTTCAATTTGACATATCAAAAGACTTCTTCAACAGGAAACTTGTGGGACTTGCTGAGATTCCCCAAGGTGAATGTCCTAATGTTGAAACTCCTCCTCATTGTCCTATGTTGTCGCCTTATGAGGACGAAGAGACTATGTATGAAGATGATGATGACCAAGCCGAAGATGAATCTGCTGGTGTGGGAAATGACAACAATGTTGTTGACTCTTAGTTTTTACATGTTTGCTTGTGTATTGCTTTTAGTTTCATGATGTAATGAACATTCAGGTTGGAGGTACCTATTTTGAATTAATAAAGGATGATTTTATATTTTTTTAATCTTGCTATGTGATTAAGTTACTTTTTAACTGAGTTGTTTGTTAAAAATTGTTGTAACAAGGTGGTTCATATCACCGAGTGTGTCACTAGCCGAGAGTTATGTTTAAAACAAACACATTACTTTATTAAGGGTTCGACCTTTGTTGAGAGGTAAATGGATCACGTAAAATTATTGAAGGTACGTCCTTAATTGAGGAGTATCTCATAAGGGAATCTTTTAAATGAATCATGCCATTATTGAAGGTACATTCTTGGCTGAATTATTTCAAGAGGGAAACCTTTTTAATGAATCATGCAAAAAATATTGGAGGTATGTCCTTGTCCGATATTTATGTTGAAAAGGAAACCGTTTAAATGAATCATGAAAAAATATTAGAGGTACATCCTTAGCCAATAGGTGATGGAACCTCTTGAAGATGATTGTTGTTTCTTCAAGTTGAACCGTCCAAGACCTTTCTCCTCTTGAGGTTAGACGCACCAAGGAAAAAGAACCTCCTTTGAAGAAGCTTCAATGGAGGATGAAGAACTTGAGAGTGTTCGGCCACTCCTTGAGAGAGTGAAGAAGCTTGAGAAACCAAGTATCAAATGTTGAAAACCTTTGAAAGAAGCCTAAGGAGAAGGTTCTCCATGGATTCTAAGTGACTTAAAGAAGAGAGAATTTGTGAAAATTCTGAATTTCATTCATCAAAAGTGAGAGAAAAGGTTGGAGTTACAAATATATAGAAGGAGGTAGCTTAGGGCCCTTGGCCCATGGTCCACCATCCCCTCCCTCTTGAGAAGGATTTGTCCTCAAATCTGTAGGGTAGATCTCCTCATTATCATAACTTGCAAAGGGAATAAGATCACTAACATTAAAAGTGTTACTTACTCCATAATCACTAGGGAGATCTAACCTATAAGCATTGTCATTGATCCTTTGTAGGACTTGGAAAAGATCATCTCCTCTTGGATTGAGTTTAGAGTTCCTTTAAGAAGGAAATCTTTCCTTTCTCAAGTGAAGCCAAACCCAATCACCTTCCTCAAATATAAAGTCTCTATTTCCTTTTCCTTTCTCTAATGCATATCTCTCATTTTGTTGTTGTATATGGGTTTTAACCTTCTCATGTAATTTTTTCACAAAATCAGCCCTAGATACCCCTTCTTTATGAAAATAATAAGAAGAATCAGGTAGGGGTATTAGGTCCAAAGGAGTGAGAGGGTTAAAACCATATACAATCTCAAAAGGTGAGATTTTGGTAGTTTTATGAACTACCTTGTTATATGCAAATTTAATATGGAGCAAGTACTCATCCCAAGATTTGTGGTTACCCTTAAGGACTGCCCTTAACATGCTAGATAGGGATCTATTAACTACTTCAGTTTTCCCATCAGTTTGGGGATGACAAGTAGTTGAGAAAAGTAGTTTAGTTCCTAGCCTACTCCAAAGAGTTTTCCAAAAATGGCTAAGTAACTTAGTGTCCCTATCTTACACAATTGTTTTGGGTAGACCATGAAGTCTAACCACTTCCTTGAAGAAAAGTCTTGCTATGTTGCTTGCATCATCTATCTTGTGATAGGGTATAAAATGGGCCATTTTGCTAAATCTCTCCACTATCACAAAGATAGAATCCATGCCTCTTTTGGTCTTGGGCAAGCCTAATATAAAATCCATACTTATATCAACCCAAGGAGAGTTAGCAACAGGTAAGGGTGTGTAGGATCCATGAAGCATTACTTTAGACTTTTCTTGCAAGCAAGCTATACATCTAGAGTAAAATCTCTCAATATTCCTTCTTATGTGTGTAGACCCCTAAAATTGTCCGGGTCGGAAATAAGACTCGAAGACTCTCAAAGATCAAAGGTAAGTCATCCAGAAGGACTCCCAGAAGACCATAGGATGACTATCTGTAGGTTTAGAGGTCTTAGAGTAGCCAAAAATAAGAAAGTGGGAGGTTTGGAGCTCAATACGACCTCCTTGGAGTTCAGTACGGCCGTACTGCACATTTTGTACTACAATACGGCCGTACTGAAACCAATACGGTCGTATTGAAGTTTCTGTATTTCAATACGGCCGTACTGAATTCAATACGGCCGTATTGAAGTACAAAAACTCAATACGGGCCGTATTGAACCCAGGGGCCGTACTGCGCCTCATCCCTATAAATAGGACGTCATTTGGACGTCATTTGACACTTTTTCACACAGTTTTGACTCCCTCCTTGAGTATTCTGGGGTTTTTGAGCAGTGTTCTGCCCTAGAAATCTCTCTGAGAGTCGATCCGACGAAGTTCTTGAGTCACGAGCCATTTGCATGAGTCTCGAACTTAGTCGAAGGGAAATCTTTTAGATTTCCATAGTAAAAATTATTTTTTAGGAAGGAGCGAGCGAGCTTGTAGAGGGAGGGAGCGCCAAAAAGCCTCCTAAACTTCATTGATATATAAAAAGCACGCTTCAAGAGGTTTCTTCTCTAAAAATCCCTTCTTTTACCGCTTTCTGATTGTTGCATATTTAAATTCGTCATCATGTAGATATTTAATATATAATCGCTTATAATAAATAGGGGTAATTTAGTAATTTTACGCTATTATTTAATAAATAATCCGTCATAGGGAACCCGAAAGGGGCGTTGTGGGGTGCTAACACCTTCCCCACACGTAACCGACTCCCTTACCCAACTCTGGTTGTAATGGCCAAGGTTGATTTGCGAAAATCAATTGCCTTATCCCTTTTTCCAATGTTTTGAGTAAAACATTGGTGGCGACTCCAAGAACCCTTCTTTTTACGAAAACCACTAATCCATGGAGGGTCCCGCTTGGGATTAACATGGATTGGTGAATCATTTAATAAAATTTTTAGTTCGACAAGGTCTCAGTTTGAGAATAAGTCGTTCTAACAATCCACCACTTTTCAAAACATTAATAAGAGTCCGACCATCGTCGCGAATGCCAAGGTCCGTTTCGGCGGGTGGCGACAATGTGGGGCCAAAAGAATTTGTCTTTAAGAAAACTTAGAGTGATGGAAATCTAATCCCCAAGGATCCCTTTGGAAGAGGCAAGACCAAGAAGGGTGAAGGATGATCCAAGGAGTCTCACACTTGAAGACCATTGGGCCTTTAACTAGGTCCATTGTTAGGAGGCTAGAGGAGGCTTCTATAGAGGAGGTTCTTCTTAGACCTATGCTCAATATGAGTATTGAGTATGATTCCTCTTTTTAGTCTCATAGTCTCTATTGTACATACATTGTATAGTTTGATTTCTTGTACCTTGTATATAGTAGATACTTGTATAGGTGTATTTTTGCCTTTGTATTTGTGAGGCACTTTATTTCCTTTTATTAGTTATTGTATATTGTTTCTAGGGTAGGTTACTTGGGAACTTTGACTCCATTTAACCTAATCTAGAAATACACTCTTTTCTTATTTTTCTAGTCGTAGGATTGGGAGTGACATTAGCAAGCTAGAGAGTGTGACTAGCAAGCTAGAGAGTCTTACTAGCAATTGAGCCTAGAGGTGGACCTAGGCAAAATTTTACATATTAGACTCATTTTACTCCTAATTTTTCATAGATTTGATTTAGCTAGGTTCCATTCACATTGGATGAACCTAACTAAACCAAATCAACATTTTTTTCAAAACCAGTTGGAGTAAAATGAAGTCCATGAGCCGCCCACCTTGTCTTGTGTTCACATAGCCGGATTGCTTGTTCTCTCTCAAGCTTAGAAGCTTGAAGCCCAAGCTTCTCCTAAGCTTTCTTACAAAGCAAGCTAATAGAGTAGCTTGCTCTCCAAGCCTCTAGACCATGGACGGTTAGCTAGACCTTACCATGGTTCCTAGTGAACCATGGTTAAGGCTAGCTTGCTCTCCAAGCTTCCTACTCCTATATATTTGTTTTCCCTTCATTGTAAAACACTTTTGGAATATATTGAGAGTTAATTCCGAAATTGGTTCAGATTTCTCTCTTCTAAAAGTCCCTAAACCTCTTTGATATTCATCCAATTCTCTTATCCCTTCCCTAGAAGAGTGTGGTAAGAATTGAAGAGACTTATCTCTTCATCAAGGAGTGGCATCTCTTGGGAGAGTTCTCCACCAAACCGTGGTGGTTCTAAGGTCTCCTCCTCCATTGGATACCTTAGGAAAGCTTAAGAAGAATCAAGGAGCAAAAGATCTAGGAGGAGTTTGAAGAGGAATCAACATCAATCTGGTTTCTCAACAAGTTTTCCATCATTTGGTATCAAGAGCTAGGTCTCCTTGGTAAATTCATTCTTGAGCTTTTGTCTTCCATTTTGTTCGGTCAAAAACATATAAAAATGTGTCTATACTGTTCCTCCATGTATTTCCTTTTATTGTCTTGTGTTTGTGTGCCTTGAGTTGTTCTTGTGTCACATCTATAAATCTATAGAACACACTCACATTGTCTTGCTTGTTTTGATTCATGTTCTAAATTCTTGTGAATCAATCTTTGTATGTGCCTTTAGGTATTCTTTGTATGTTCTTTTTAATGTTTTAAGTTTGCTTTAGTCTTCCATTGGACTCCTTTAAATTTGGTCAAAAGAAAAACTCCTAAAAAGAAACAAGAATACAAGAATTTTTCATTTCTTAATCTACTAGTTTTGTCTTAGAGTCATGTGTAGTTGCTTTACTTGTCATTAAATCCTTTGTGTGCCTTTTTATTTTTGAATCTATATGTATTAACCTCTTTTCTTGTATGGTGTTATTGCTGGTTGGACGTTTATAAATCTTAGAGTGCTCATAAAATGATTCCAATGCATGTTGTTAGACCTAACATGTTCTAGAGTCAATTTTTTGTGAACTTCAATTGCTAATAGTTTCTTAGCAATTTGTGACCAGCAATTCTTTGTGTCCTTTTGTGCTTGTTTTGAAAAAAGAAAACAGAGTTTGAAGTTTATTAAAACGACAAATCAAAGTGTACAAAAGATGAGAACAAACTAGTACCAAAACTAGTAAAAATTTGTGTTGAAAATTTTGACTAGTACACTTACACTTCTACTCTTCTTACTTCTCTTTTCTCCACCACTTGGAAACCTCTTTATTAATTTTATGGCCTCTGTTTTTAAGTGCTAATACTCTGTATTAAAAGAAAATAAAGAAAAGAAAGAGACAAAAATACAAGAAAAAGAAAAGAAAACAAAAGAGAAAAACCTAGAAAAAGAAAGGTGAAAACAAAACATTACTAGTAGCACTTGGCCTTGATTTTTTGTGTGATTTTTCTTGAGGTTTGATTTCTGTCCAGTGGTTGGAAAAAGACTTTTAAACACTCAAAACATTAGCACAAATTTTGTTTTGGTTTTTGTAATCAATTCTAGAGCCATTCCTAGGCTTATTCCTTTGTGTGCTAGCTTTGAAATTAGCCTTTAATTGTTGCTTTGTGTCTTCTTGGCCTTCTTTGTTTTGTCACATTAATTCCTATAAGAGTGTAGCCTATTCTAATTGTGCATTTTCAATTTTAATTTCTTGGCCTCTACTCTCTCTTGTTGATTGTTAAGCCTTGGTGGGATATAACTCTTCTTCAAGCCATTACACCTGGAAGGAAGAGCTAATTGAGGCACATTGGGTTAATCTCAAAGGGGTCAACACTTGAAGAAGATTGAGGTACAAATTAATTGAGTGAAACACCTTGGAAAGGCTCACTTGTTTGTTCCTTTTTGCAGCCAAGACTTGTTTTTAATTTTAGGTCAAATTGGAGACGGATTTTGGAAGGAATTTAGAGACGGATTTGGGAGGCTTGTGACGAATTTGTGGAGATCCCTATTTTCCTTCAATTTGGTCACTAAACTTGTTGCAAAAAGCTGTTCCAAATTCGGTCATCAAGTCCTTGGAAGAGACTCTTCAATTTTTTTTGATTTGTATCATTGTCTTGTTGTAATTCCTTAACCCTACCCTTGGGTTAACTTTTAACTTTCTTTTGTTTAAAACAAACTTACATTTAGGAGTGGTTGTTTGGGAAAACTCTTTGATTAAGTCCCACCACTTCCTAAATAGTTCTAAATAAAGATTCGTAGATCCGTTTAGTACTTGTGGAAGGGTCCCCAAAAGGCTTCAAGTGTCATTTGGGCTTCCACTAGGAGACGCCTAGTTTACTTGCTTTCATAAACCGTTTAGTAATTGTGGAAGTGTTCCAAGGGATTCTAAGTGTCCCTTGGACTTCTAGCCTAGGACCTGTAGACCCCTAAAATTGTCCGGGTCGGAAATAAAGCTTGAAGACTCTCGAAGACCAAAGGAAAGTCAGCCGGAAGGACTCCCAGAAGACCATAGGATGACTATCTGTAGGTTTAGAGGTCTTAGAGTAGCCAAAAATAAGAAAGTAGGAGGTTTGGAGCTCAATACGGCCTCCTTGGAGTTCAGTACGGCCGTACTGCACATTTTGAACTACAATACGGCCGCACTGAACTCAATACGGCCGTATTGAAGTTTCTGAACTTCAATACGGCTGCACTGAACTTCAATACGGCTGCATTGAATTCAATACGGCTGCACTGAACTTCAATACGGCTGCACTGAACTTCAATACGGCCGTATTGAGGTTTTTTGAACTTCAATACGGCCGTATTGAATTCAATACGGCCGTATTGTAGTTCAAAATTTCAATGTGGACCGTATTGACTCCCAGAGACCGTATTGAGCCTTTTCCCTATAAATATGACGTCAATGGGACGTCATTTCACACTTTTGGACTGAGTTTTAACCCTCTTCTTGAGTATTCTGGGTTTTTTTGAGTAGTGCTCTGCCTAGAAATCACTCGGAGAGTTGATCCGACGAAGTTTTTGAGTCACGAGCCATTTGCTTGAGTCTCGAACCTAGTCGAAGGGAAATCCTCCGGATTTCCATAGTTAAAATTTTATAGGAGGGAGCGAGCGGTCTTGTAGAGGGAGGGAACGCCAAAACGCTTCCCAATTTCTGTCAAGATATATAAGAAAGCACGCTTTAAAGGTTTATCTCTTTAAAGTCCCTTCTTTTACCGCTTTCTGTGTGTACATATTTAAACTGTCATCATGTAGATAGTTAATTTATAATTGCTTAGAATAAATAGGGGTAATTTAGTAATTTCGCACTATTATTTTTAAATAATCTGTCATAGGGAACCCGAAAGGGGCGCTGTGGGGTGCTAACACCTTCCCCACGCGTAACCGACTCCCTTACCCGACTCTGGTTGTAATGGCCGAAGTCGATTTTTGAATCGATTGCCTTAATCTTCTTTTTCCAATGTTTTGAGTAAAACATTGGTGGCGACTCCATGAACCCTTCCTTTTTATGAAAACCGCTAATCCATGGAGGGTCCCGCTTGGGATTAACATGGATTGGTGAGCCTTTTAATAAAATTGCTCGTTTGACGAGGTCTCAGTTTGAGAATAAGTCATTCTAGCAATCCATATTTTTTAACAAACAAAAGAGTCCAACCATCCCTCGCGAGTGCCGAAAGCCCGTTTCGGGCCGGTGGCGACAGATGGCGACTTCACTGGGGAAGCCTTGAGAGTCAGTCCCATTTAGTGACAGATTATTTTTAACAAATAATAGTTAAAATTACTTCATTACCCCTTGATTGTATGATAACATGCTTTATTTATATGGATTTAAATAACTGTTGTATGTTTAATTTTACGCAATTGTTTGAAATAAAAACTGCACACAAACCTTTGCACACAACAGTTCCCTCTATACCCGGGGGCATGAGTGGTAAGCCATAGGGAGTGGATGTTAGTACGGCCGGTTGTCGAATGGGTCTATAGGTGCCCATAGACCGTTGTCGGAAAGCATCACTCAAGGTGATAACCATGAACTCGAGTCCGACAGTGCGTTGGAGCTTTCCATCGACTTACGACGAGAGGAATTGGGTCCCTATAATGGGGGCACCTTGGGGGCCTCAGACCGGTGAGAACAGTTAGAACCACCTTGAATATGCACCTTTCTGCAGGAAACCCCTACCTCGTGATTCGCTCGTGACTGTTCGTGGATGAGTGAATTGTTTGTGTAAATGCTTATGTGCAATTGTTTGTGCATTAATAAATAACCTCGTGATAAGGTCTAAAGAATAATCCCCATGCATGAAAATGTCATGACATGAGAGGAAAAACCAATGTGTGAAAATATAATAAAAGTAAGGAGCATAGGCATCATTATCAATAATATCTTATGCATCCTCATCATCATTTATAGGTTCACTAATACCCTCTCGATGTGAGTGAAAGAGACCCGTGACTATTGAGATTCTCCGTTGTGGAGAGATCATGGGCTAGGGAGGGTGATAAACTTTCATCTTAAAAAGGCAGCGCCTTAAAGATGAAAGATTATCAAGCTCACATCAAGAGCGTATTCATTCCATAAATTAATTAAATTAAATATTCATTTTTAGAAAGTGGCTGGTCATCTCTCTGTCCTCACGCGCGCGCAGAAAATCAAGAAAATGGAAGCGCTGGAAGAGCAAAATAAGAAGCTTACAACCGAGCTCTCTCAGCTCAAAGAACAGATGGCGCAAATGATGGAGCTCATGCGCCACCACAATATACACGGGGCTGAGCACAGTGACCATGAGTCCCATCATGTTGGAGGAAAAGTGGAACAAGAGCTGAAAAGTGGGAAGCTAGCTAAACCTTCCCAATCATTTAAAGCTAAGAAGACCTTTGAGAAGAAGAAGAAGAGAGGAGTCAGCGTCATAACCATTTCCTCGTCTTCCTCCACTTCGAAGTCAGGAAAGTCGCAATACAACTCTGTGAAGAAGTTTGATAAACTTCCGACCACATATAGCGACCTCCTGCCAAAGCTAGTGGAAGCACGTCTCCTAGCTTACGTTCCACTAAAGAAGATTGATCCACCTCATCCCTATTGGTACAAACCGCAAGACAAATGTCTGTACCATTCGGGGGCATCGGGGCATTCAACGGAGAACTGTAGAGCTCTCAAATATAAGGTCCAAAACCTTATCAATGCTGGGTGGATCACTTTTGATTTAACAGCGCCCGACGTGAACAAGAATCCTCGGCCAAAGCAGGATTAGAGAGAAGGGCAAGCCACGATAGGGCCCCTCCTTAATTTTCTTTTTCTTTTTGGGACTCATGATCAGTACCCGAGATCATGAGAACCTTTTCATGTAAATAAGGGTTTTTGTACAGTTTTAATACATATCAATAAAGAGGCATTTTTCACATATCATTCTCTCTTTTGTTCTTTTCTCTCTTTCCTCATTAATATTAATAAATTCTAAACCTAAATAGAACCAATAAAACAATTATGTCTGTGATTGTTCGCTCCGACCGGGATCCGAAAGTTGAGGATGAATGGGTTGAGTCGGACAGTGATGAGGAGACCATTTCTCCGGACTTGCAAAGACTGCTAGATCAAGAGGCTCGTCTACTCCAACCGCATCAAGAAAAATTGGAGACCGTGAATTTGGGGCAAGGCCAAGAAATAAAAGAGGTCAATATTGGAACCCATATCAGTGATGAAATAAGGGAACAATTGATCCAGTTGTTAAAGGAATACAAAGATGTATTTGCATGGTCGTACCATGATATGCCCGGTTTGGACTCTAATATCGTCGAGCACAAATTACCACTGAAAGAAGGGTTTCGACCCGTCAAACAAAAGCTCCGACGAGTCAAGCCCGAATGGTCTTTAAAGATCAAGGAAGAGGTAGAAAAACAATTAGACGCGGGGTTCCTGATTGTATCCTAGTATCCCGAATGGCTGGCTAACATAGTGCCGGTCATTAAAAAGAATGGAAAGGTTAGAGTTTGTGTTGACTATAGGGATCTAAATCGTGCCAGTCCAAAGGACGATTTTCCCTTGCCACACATCGATACACTTGTGGATCACACAACCACAAACACACTCTATTCCTTTATGGATGGATACTCGGGGTATAACCAAATCAAGATGAATGTGGAAGACCGCGAGAAGACTTCCTTCATTACACCCTGGGGTACTTTTTGCTACAGGGTAATGCCTTTTGGACTCAAGAATGCGGGTGCCACCTATCAACGAGCGATGGTGACGTTATTCCACGATATGATCCACAAAGAAATTGAAGTATATGTGGATGACATGATCGCAAAGTCAAAAGATGAGATGGACCATGTCCAATATTTGAGAAAATTATTCAATCGGCTTCGCAAGTATCAGCTTAAGCTAAATCCGGCTAAGTGTACTTTCGGAGTCCGGTCGGGTAAGCTTCTCGGGTTCATCGTCAGTGAAAAAGGCATAGAGGTGGACCCCGATAAAGTAAAGGCAATAATGGAAATGCCTACTCCTAAAACTGAGAAAGAGATTAGAGGATTCCTCGGCAGGGTGAACTACGTCGCAAGGTTCATCGCACAGTTGACTGACACGTGCAAACCAATATTCAAGCTGTTGCGCAAGAATCATTCCGAAGTTTGGGATGAAAATTGTCAACAAGCTTTTGATAAGATCAAACAGTGCTTGGCCAATCCACCGGTATTGGTGCCACCTGTCGAGGGAAGACCATTAATCCTCTACTTGACGGTGCTTGATGAGTCTATGGGGGCTGTGCTGGGACAACAAGATGAAACAGGAAAGAAAGAACAAGCCATCTACTACCTGAGCAAGAAATTTCTTGATTATGAAACCCGCTATACGCCGCTAGAAAAAACGTGCTGCGCGTTAGCATGGGCAACGCAAAGGCTCAGGCAGTACATGATTAGGCATACTACTTGGTTGGTTTCCAAAATGGATCCAATCAAGTACGTGTTCGACAAAGCAATAATCACTGGGATGATTGCCCGATGGCAAGTACAGTTATCAGAATTTGACATAATACATGTCACACAAAAGGCCATCAAGGGTAGTACCCTAGCTGATTACCTAGCACACGGGCCGACCAACGACTACCAATCCCTTCAGGATGATTTCCCCGATGAGCATATAATGCATCTACAACATGAAGAGCTTAAAGATGATGCATGGACCATGTATTTTGATGGAGCCTCCAACATGCTTGGACGAGGGATTGGCACAGTGCTAATCTCTCCACAAGGAAAACACATTCCCATAACGGCAAGACTCAACTTCGATTGTACAAACAATATGGCAGAATACGAGGCTTGCGTGTTGGGAATCCAAGCAGCCATCAACAATGGTATCCTAAAGCTCAAAGTGTTTGGTGATTCGGCCCTAGTCATCTACCAATTACGAGGTGAATGGGAAGTCCGAAATCCCAAATTGATACCATATGTTGAGCACATCAAAGATTTGACACAACTCTTCCAAAGTGTCGTCTTTGAATACATTCCAAGGGAGGAAAATCAGTTTGCTGACGCTCTTGCTACACTATCATCAATGTTCGCCTTGGATACTGAGCATGAAATGCCCATCATCAATATCCGAAGGCATGATAAGCAAGCGTTTTGCCTTCTGATAGATGAAGTGGTTGATGATCATCCATGGTTCCATGACATCAAGCAATATTTGACAAACGGGGAATATCCTGATATGGCCAGTGATAATGACAAGAAGCATATCCGAAGAAGGGCCATGGGATTTTTGCTAGTCGGTGAAACCCTCTACAAGAAAAATTATGACTCGGTCTTGTCGAAGCTCAAAACATGATCAAAGAAGTTCATGAGGGGGTTTTCGGTACCCACATTCCCGGGCCCGCAATGGCTAAAAAGATCCTCAGGGCGGGATATTATTGGTCGACCATGGAAAAGGATTGTTATCAATATGTGCGAAAATGCCATAAATGTCAAGCATACGCCGACAATATTCATATCCCACCAACCCCGCTCAACGTATTGGCTTCGCCTTGGCCATTCTCAATGTGGGGCATGGATGTTATTGGACCCATTGAGCCGAAAGCATCCAACGGGCACAGATTCATTCTTGTGGCCATTGACTATTTCACCAAATGGGTAGAAGCGGCATCGTATGCTCATGTGACCCGAAAGGTGGTAACATCCTTCATCAAAAAGAATATGATATGCAGATACGGTATTCCTGATAAGATCATCACTGATAATGGATCCAATTTGAATAACAAAATGGTGGGAGAGCTGTGCCAAGAATTCAAGATCCAACACCACAACTCTTCCCCATATCGGCCAAAGATGAATGGGGCAGTCGAGGCAGCCAATAAAAACATCAAGAAAATAGTGCAAAAGATGGTTGTCTCATTTAAAGATTGGCACGAGGTGTTACCCTTCGCTCTCCATGGTTATAGGACTTCCGTACGCACATCTACCGGAGCTACTCCATTCTCCCTTGTCTATGGGATGGAGGCAGTTCTACCCGTCGAAGTCGAGATACCCTCTCTGAGGGTAATCATGGAAGCAAAACTTTCCGAAGCAGAATGGGTTCAAAGCCGGTATGACCAGTTAAACCTTATTGAAGAAAAACGGCTGAACGCCATATGCCATGGTCAAGCCTATCAGAGAAAGATCAAAAAGGCTTTTGACAAGAAAGTCCACCCTCGAGTCTATCATGAGGGAGAACTGGTAATGAAGAAGTTGCTACCAGCTCAAAAGGACAAAATCGGAAAGTGGGCCCCAAATTACGAAGGACCATATGTGGTAAGGCGAGCCTTCTCAGGAGGAGCACTGATCCTCACGGACATGGATGGCGAAGAACTTCGATACCCAGTCAACGCTGACGTGGTAAAGAAGTACTACGCTTGAAGACGTTGCTTGCACAGGCCCGCTAGGATGAAAACCCGAAAAGGGCGTCCTAGGCAAAAGTTAGGGCAAAATAAAAAGCCCGCCAGTACAAGGGTACTAGGCAAAACAAAGGCAAAATCACCCCCGCTAGGATACGTCCTAGGCAAAAGTTAGGGGCAAAAGAATAAGACATAAAAATAAAGCAAGCAACGATCACTTGAATCGAAAACCGAAAGGCGATTCATGTGATTATCTTCTAGAAGCAAGCGTCTTGCAGTGTCTACACTCCTGACTCAGGCATATCACCCGAAACAACTAGGAGAATGTACGGAGCGACAATTACAGATATAATTGTTAAGCCCAATGTAAATAGCCTACCCAGGCCAGCCATTCTTCAGAAATTTCCTTCTGTATATCTTTTTGTAAAGACACTTGTGAATATTAATAAAATATCTATTCATTTCTTTTCTCTCTTGACCATGTGATTATGCCTCTAAATTGGTATTTCTAAAAAATTGTATGAAATTCCTTAATAATCGGTCAATAAAAGAAAAAGGGAGGGGTTCCTATAAAATCCGTAATCTCCTGCGTAAAAAGGCTCACAAAAATATTCCCTCACGTCAATGACAGAATTTCCTCCAAGAAAAGGAGGATAGGGAGAGCCATTCATTTTTCTGAAAATATTAACAAAATAATAAAACTTACATTCCGTGCATCACACACATATTAGTTGCATATTCAAAGACCTTATCAAAAGGTAATTGCATAAAATAAAAAAATTGCTTGTGTATGGCAGCGGTCAACAGAAAGGGCCGCAAATCAACAAAAAAGGCAAAATACAGAAAATAAGCCAAAATCAAAAAAGGCAAAAAAAAAAACAAAAAAAAAAATACAGAAAAAGCCAAAAACGACAAAAAAGGCAAAATACAGAAAATCCAGCAAAATTGTACAGAATAACTAAGCCTGGAGAGGCTTGCAGAAACAATACTCTCTCATCATACAGAATAACTGAGCCTGGAGAGGCTTGCTGAAAAAATACTTTCTCAGAATAATTGAGCCTGGAGAGGCTTGCCGAAATAATACTCCCACAGAATAACTGAGCCTGGAGAGGCTTGCCGAAAAAATACTCCCCAGAGATATTTTAGCTTTCACCCTTGGACCAAATTCCCCAGTGAAAGCTATCAAACCAAGATCAGCAAAATTCCCAAGGGAGGCTTGATCATCTAAACAGAATATCCAAGTCGAAAGGACTTAAACTTCTTCAATGGAAGATAGCTTTCCAACTCAAACAAAGAGTGAAGCTAAGCCTGAAGAGGCTTTCTAAATAATACTCTGGGATACATAAGAACTTCAAATCCCCAATCGCCTACACAAGAGGCACTCCTACAAAAAAGAAAATCTAAAAAAGAAAATCAATAAACCATTCCCCAAGTGGAAATCGGCATCTAGCCAGACCATTAAACATCAAGATGATTTGCCTAACAGAAGAGGTCAATCAAAAATCAACATCCAGAATCCCCAGCGGATCACAGCCTACACAGAGGCAGCAAAAATCAGAAAATCAAAAAGAGTCACCCGAATAAGGATAACCGGGATACTCCACCACCGTCAAAAGGACGTCAGCCAATCATAAGGCATCGCTCACATTAGAAAGAGCATCTTCGTGTCTACACCCCAAGGAAACAGAAATTCCTCAATGGGTACCAACTACGCAATGGAAAGTTGGGACACAAGAACCTATGAGTAACTGCACATCCCCTAGATGGATCCCTGCGTTATCCAGCCCTCAGTGGCACAAAAATAAAAAAAAACAACCGTCGAAACAGCATCGTGGACTGTGAAGACAAAATCATCACAAAACCCTGGAGAGGGAAAACTCACACTACCCCGAGGTTTTCAAGAACACGGAGGTATGCAACTACCACGAGGTTGTCAAGAACACGTTGGTATACCCTGGAGAGGGAAAACTCACGCTACCCCGAGGTTGTCAAGAACACGGAGGTATGCAACTACCACGAGGTTGTCAAGAACACGTTGGTATACCCTGGAGAGGGAAAACTCACGCTACCCCGAGGTTGTCAAGAACACGGAGGTATGCAACTACCACGAGGTTGTCAAGAACACGTTGGTATACCCTGGAGAGGGAAAACTCACACTACCCCGAGGTTGTCAAGAACACGGAGGTATGCAACTACCACGAGGTTGTCAAGAACACGTTGGTATAGCCTGGAGAGGGAAAACTCACGCTACCCCGAGGTTGTCAAGAACACGGAGGTATGCATGAGCCTGGAGAGGCGACGACTAATACTCACCCTGGAGAGGGCAAACTCAACCTGGAGAGGCTACTCAACAATTTTCCACCGGAAGACGCTACAAGTCAGAAGGTTGGCACATCACCCGGACAATTGGGTCAACTCCTTTACTTGTCAGCCGGTACACCAAAAGGCCGTCCGACTAAGTAAAGGGGGGGCAGCTGTAGACCCCTAAAATTGTCCGGGTCGGAAATAAAGCTTGAAGACTCTCGAAGACCAAAGGAAAGTCAGCCGGAAGGACTCCCAGAAGACCATAGGATGACTATCTGTAGGTTTAGAGGTCTTAGAGTAGCCAAAAATAAGAAAGTAGGAGGTTTGGAGCTCAATACGGCCTCCTTGGAGTTCAGTACGGCCGTACTGCACATTTTGAACTACAATACGACCGCACTGAACTCAATACGGCCGTATTGAAGTTTCTGAACTTCAATACGGCTGCATTGAATTCAATACGGCTGCACTGAACTTCAATACGGCTACATTGAATTCAGTACGGCTGCACTGAACTTCAATACGGCTGCACTGAACTTCAATACGGCAGTATTAAGGTTTTTTGAACTTCAATACGGCCGTATTGAATTCAATACGGCCGTATTGTAGTTCAAAATTTCAATGTGGACCGTATTGACTCCCAGAGACCGTATTGAGCCTTTTCCCTATAAATATGACGTCAATGGGACGTCATTTCACACTTTTGGATTGAGTTTTAACCCTCTTCTTGAGTATTCTGGGTTTTTTTGAGCAGTGCTCTGCCTAGAAATCACTCGGAGAGTTGATCCGACGAAGTTTTTGAGTCACGAGCCATTTGCTTGAGTCTCGAACCTAGTCGAAGGGAAATCCTCCGGATTTCCATAGTTAAAATTTTATAGGAGGGAGCGAGCGGTCTTGTAGAGGGAGGGAACGCCAAAACGCTTCCCAATTTCTGTCAAGATATATAAGAAAGCACGCTTCAAAGGTTTATCTCTTTAAAGTCCCTTCTTTTACTGCTTTCTGTGTGTACATATTTAAACTGTCATCATGTAGATAGTTAATTTATAATTGCTTAGAATAAATAGGGGTAATTTAGTAATTTCGCACTATTATTTTTAAATAATCTGTCATAGGGAACCCGAAAGGGGCGCTGTGGGGTGCTAACACCTTCCCCACGCGTAACCGACTCCCTTACCCGACTCTGGTTGTAATGGCCGAAGTCGATTTTTGAATCGATTGCCTTAATCTTCTTTTTCCAATGTTTTGAGTAAAACATTGGTGGCGACTCCATGAACCCTTCCTTTTTATGAAAACCGCTAATCCATGGAGGGTCCCGCTTGGGATTAACATGGATTGGTGAGCCTTTTTGATGGAGGACCATCCATGGTACTTCATGTGAAACCCATCACATGGTCCAATGCTATGACTAATTTTGAGTAGTGTAGGATTTATTTGGTTTATTCCAATTTTACCCTTGTATTTTGGGGTATTTTAGTCATAGGATTTATTTTCTTTGTATTTCCTATTTTACCCTTGTATTATGGGGTGCTTTAGATAATTAGGGTTTTTCAATTTTTGGGCTAAGGTGTTTTAGAGGAGGTGACGCAATTTTTGGCAAAGTTTGGACCTATTTTTGGTGTTAGAAAGGCTTAGGCCCAAGTGGAGGGCAAAGGTTGCATGGTCTTATCATGCACCTTGTTATAGCCAATCTAAACCCGTAGATTCCAAACTTGGCCACCAAGTTGCATCTAGGGTTAATTTGGCATTGCATTTGGAGTGCATTTGGCCTTGGCATTTTCGGCCATGCAACCCTAAATGCAACCCTAAATGCAACTCCTCCTATAAAAACCCCACACCCCACCACTTGTAAACACTTTGGATTATATGAATTTGAGAGAGCATTTCTTTGCCTCAAATCCTATCCTTAGTCCCTAGGTTGCTTCGGCTAGCCTTCCTTCATTCTCCACCCTTGGAGAGTGAAACCTAGAGTGGCCTCCACCTACCTTGGAGTGAGCCAACTTTGAGCACCCAAACACCTCCACCCTAAGTGCTTCCGCCCAAACACCATCATTTCACGCCAACTTCCTTTTCCTTCACCATATATCCTCCTCTTATCCACCTTGTTGAACCTAGATCAAGGGCAAGGCTTCCTCTCCTTCATCCCTACATCATTTCATGGAGAAGGAACCCATCAAGTGGTATCAAGAGCCAAGGTTCTACAAGGGTAACATCTAATCTTTTTGTGTCTTCTTTGAGTCTTCTCTTTGTTATTTTTGCTTTCGGTCACTTTCTTCCTCCTTGCTTTCTTTGTGTGGCCGAATAGCTTTAGGGTTCACACCTTGTCCTTGTGAGCCTTCCATGTCATTTTAGGTTTCCATGTTTTTTTTAGGGTTGCCATGCTTTTCATTTTTCTTGAGTCTCATATGAAAATGCCATAAACATGCTTTTTGATTTTTGAATCCACCTAAAGTTTTGTCTTTGTATGTTTCCTATATTTTGTCCATATAAATTCTATGTATGTGCCAAACACTTTGCATGAAACACATCAACAAAATATGCCATCTTGCATTACATAGTGGGCGTGACATATATGAACCATCTAGGAGTCATTCATGCATGCTATTTAGTCCTAGCATGTTCTAAGTGATTTTGTGATTTCCATGTGTAAACATTTCCTTGCACATGCATAACCGCCCACTCTCCCTTGCATTCTCACTTGATTTGGTTGTCTTTCTATGCCAAAAGAAACCCTAAAAGAATCTAAGAGGTGTGATGAAATTTGGTGTATAACAACTTGTGCTAAAAAGAACAAAACCAATTCCACTCAAAAATATTCCCTAAGGACCTCTAAATTCACGCCACTTGTCCTACTCTTTCTCTCCTAAAGTTTAACCTAATTTTTGACCATCCACAAGTGCAAAACCTAAGCAACATTTGGGCTTAATTTAACAAAAAAATTTCGGACCCAAGACATATAAAAGAAAAATTGCCGTGAAAAGAAAGAAAAAGACTAGAACAAAAAAAAATTCTTGGACCAAAAAGGACTTGTTGCTAGACTTGTGGACTTGGACAAATACCTATGCATTTGGGAGTTGGACTTATGACAATTTGACCTTATTTTTGGGACTTTCCTTTGGCTGGACCGAAAAACAAAAAGAACTTTATCAAGTGGACTAAACACTAACCTAATTCTAGTGCCTTTCTAGGATTACTCTTTGTGTGCTTCCTTTCTTTGATTGAGTCTTAATTTTTTTGCTTGTCTTTCTTGGCCTCTTTTGTTTTGTCATCTTAAATTCTCTTTGAGTTTAGCCTTTCTTAATTGTGCTTTTCAGTTTTTATTTCTTGGACTCTTGCTTTGGGTTGGTTTTAATTTCATTGTAGGTCAAAACCCACTCTAGTCATTTTTCACACCTTTGGTGGATTTGAGTGGAGGGGTGAACCGAATCCAAGCCTAGCCTTTGGAGGGACTTACACCACACATAAAGGAGTGAACAAACACTTGGAGAGGTCTAACACGTTTTTTCATTGTGAAGGAACCCATTTGGAGGAGTTTGAAGACTTGAATCTTTGTTTTACTTGATTTTTGCTTAATTTTTCTCTCTCGGCCTCTTTGTGTTTTTTTGGCTTTAGCTTCTTATTTTGGTTTGTAATTTGGCCATTATTAAACCTCTTCTACTTGGTTTTAGTTCGTGTAGTTGAAGGTGATTTGAAAACCTTCACCTAG
Organism: Cajanus cajan; assembly: GCF_000230855.2. Classification (NCBI taxonomy): domain Eukaryota; kingdom Viridiplantae; phylum Streptophyta; class Magnoliopsida; order Fabales; family Fabaceae; genus Cajanus; species Cajanus cajan. The sequence goes on along the minus strand of NC_138521.1, from coordinate 33,475,679 downwards.
GACCTCGACTAGAACATGTTTTAAGTGCTTTCCTTTTGCATGTTTTAAAGCTTTTAGTAGTATAATTGCTTAGGACTTTAACTTTGTGCAATTACGTTTAGAAGGCTTGTTTTGCCTACTAGGGGTAACGTGCACACACTCACTTATTGCTTGTGCTAATTGTTTTGTAAGAAAAGTAGCAAAAGGCTTAGTGATTTTTACTTGATAGGGCTTGGTTATTAAGTGATTCATTGTAGTCCACCTCCCCTTGAAAGTTCACTTTGTGCACTTAGGCCTTTCCTACCTATCTTGCACCTTGAAAACCTTTTTTGTGAAAACCTTTTATCACTCACTCTTTGTGAAAACCATTTTTTTCAATCCCTTTTTGAAAACAATTTGTGAAAACCTTTTTTGATCAAAGATGAGTGATCATTCTAGTGTCCATGGTCATAATTCTCGTAGCACTAGGACTAGTGTTAGGGATGAACTTAGGGAATTGAAAGAGTACCTAAGAAAAAAAGAAGAGGAAAATATAAAAAGAGAAGAAGAATTGAAAAGGAAAGAAAAAGAGTTTGAAAGAAACAATGAGGAAATAAAAAGATTACTTGAAAGATTAGTTGTGGGAGGAGAGGCTAGTGGTTCAAGACCAAAAGTCACTTCTCCTCAACCCTCAAGAGGAAAGGGGCATATGTATGCAAGTGCTCATGAGGAGGAAGGGCATCATACCCAACCTCCAAGTGATCTCTTCTTTAGTAGTCATCACAATGATGATTACTATCAAAGGCCCCCAAGACATCATAGAAATAGGGAGTCCTCCAATAGGGAACCTAACATCAATCTTCCCCCATTTCATGGCAAGGATAATGTTGAAAATTATTTAGATTGGGAAATGAAAGTTGAGCAACTTTTCTCTTGCCATGGAATAAGTGAAGATAGGAAGGTTTCTTTAGCAACCCTTAGCTTCCAAGGGCATGCTATGTATTGGTGGACCTCCTTAGAAAAAGAAAGGAGAATAAATCATGAGCCCCCAATCCAATATTGGAATGAGCTCCGTAGTGCCTTAAGAAGGAGGCATATTCCTCCATACTATGACCGAGAGCTTATGGATAAACTTCAAAGATTGAAACAAGGGTCCTCTAGTGTGGAAGAATATAGGCAATCTATGGAGTTGCTAATGATGAGGGCTGGGATTAGGGAGGAAGAGAGGACCACTGTAGACCCCTAAAATTGTCCGGGTCGGAAATAAAGCTTGAAGACTCTCGAAGACTGAAGGAAGATCAGCCAGAAGGACCCCTGGAAGGCCCTAGGAGGGTTCTCTGTAGGTCTAGAGGTCTTAGAATAGCTCAAAATCAGGAAGTGGAGGGAATGAAGCCCAATACGGCCGTACTGAACTTAATACGGCCGTATTGAAGCTTCAATACGGCCGCAGTGAACTCAATACAGTGTATTGAAGTTTCTGAAAACTTCAATACGGCCGTATTGAAATCAATACGCCCGTATTGAAGCTTCAATACAGCCGCAGTGAACTCAATACAGGCGCATTGAAATTTCTGAATTTCAATACGGCCGTATTGAACTCAATACGGCCGTATTGAAGTTCAAAAATTTCAATACGGCCGTATTGCTCCTGTAGGCCGTATTGCGCCTATTCCCTATAAATATGACGTCAATTGGACGTCATTCCACACTTTTTGGAGATAGTTTTAACCCTCTCCTTGAGTATTCTGGGGTTTTTGAGCAGTGTTCTGCCCTAGAAATCACTCGGAGAGTTGATCCGACGAAGTTCTTGAGCCCCGAGCCATTTTGCTTGAGGATCGAACCTAGTCGAAGGGAAATCCTCCGGATTTCCATAGTTAAAAGTTTTTTTAAGAAGGAGCGAGCGAGCTTGTAGAGCGAGGGAACGCCAAAAAGCTTCCCAGTTTTACTCAATATATAAAGCACGCTTCAAGAGGTTTCTTCTTAAATCCTTCCTTTTACTGCTTTCTGTGTGCATATTTAAACTGTCATCATGTAGATAGTTAATTTATAATTGCTTAGAATAAATAGGGGTAATTTAGTAATTTTACGCTGTTATTTTAGAAAATAATCTGTCATAGGGAACCCGAAAGGGGCGCTGTGGGGTGCTAACACCTTCCCCACGCGTAACCGACTCCCTTACCCAACTCTGGTTGTAATGGCCAAAGTTGATTTTTAAAATCAATTGCCTTATCCCTTTTTCCAATGTTTTGAGTAAAACATTGGTGGCGACTCCACGAACCCTCCTTTTGCGAAAACCACTAATCCATGGAGGGTCCCGCTTGGGATTAATATGGATTGGTGAGCCTTTTAATAAAATTGCTCGTTTGACGAGGTCTCAGTTTGAGAATAAGTCATTCTAGCAATCCACATTTTTAAACAAATAGACGAGTCCAACCATCCTTCGCGAATGCCGAAAGCCCGTTCGGGCCGGTGGCGACAGATGGCGACTCCACTGGGGAAGCTTCGAGAGTCAGTCCCATTTAGTGACAGATTGTTTTTAACAAATAATAGTTAAAAAATTACTTCATTACCCCTTGCTTGTATGATAACATGCTTTATATATTTGGCTTTAAATAACTGTTGTTTGTTTAAATTTCCGCAATTGTTTGAAATAAAAATTGCACACAAACCTTTGCACACAACAGTTCCCTCTATACCCGGGGGCATGAGTGGTAATCCATAGGGAGTGGATGTTAGTACGGCCGGTTGAATGGGTCTATAGGAGCCTACGAGACCGTTGTCGGAAAACATCACTCAAGGTGATAACCATGAACTTGAGTCCGACGGTGCGTTGGAGCTTTCCATCGACCTACGACGAGAGGAATTGGGTCCCTATAATGGGGGCACCTTGGGAGCCTTTGACCAAGTGAGAACAGTTAGATCCTCCTTGAATATGCACTTTTCTGCAGGAGACCCCTACCTCGTGATTCGCTCATGACTGTTCGTGGATGAGTGAATTGTTTGTGTAAATGCTTATGTGCAATTGCTTATGCATTAATAAATAACCTCGTAATAAGGTCTAAGAATAAATCCCCATGCATAAAAATGTCATGACATGAGAGGAAAAACCAATGTGTGAAAATATAAAAGTAAGGAGCATGTGCATCATTACCAATAAGAGATCATGCATCCTCATAAAAACGCACATTTTAGGGTCACCAATACCTCTTGACATGAGTGAAAGAGACCCATGACTATAGAGATTCTCCGTTGGGGAGAGATCATAGATAAAGAAGGGTGGTAAACTTCCGTCTTAAAAAGGCAGCGCCTTAAAGATGGAGGTTTATCAAGCTCATGTTAAAAAGTGTATTCATTCCATAAAATAAACTAACTAAACATTCATTTTAGAAAGTGGCTGGTCATCTCTCTGTCCTTACGCGCGCACAAAGAATCAAGAAAATGGAAGCATTGGAGGAGCAAAACAAGAAGCTCACAACCGAGCTTTCACAGCTTAAAGAGCAAATGGCGCAAATGATGGAACTCATGCGTCACCACAACGTCCATGGATCTCATCACAGTGAACATGGGTCCCATCATGAGGGAGAGGAGGAAGAGCATGAAAAAGATCCTCCAAACGCCGTACCCCTTGGGGCTGGAATTATGAGTAAAGAGCCCGAGGTTTCAAAGGAACAATTCCATGCCCTCGAGGATCGGCTAAGGGCTATGGAGGGGCATGATTTTGACATCAAAGATGCCGCTGACATGTGCTTAGTGAGGGACATTCAATTCCCTCCTAAATTTAAAGTGCCGGATTTCCCAAAGTACGTGGGATCGACTTGCCCCAAAAGTCATCTCACCATGTACTGTCGCAAGATGGCTGCATATGCCACAAATGAAAAGCTCTTGATCCACTGCTTTCAAGAGAGCTTAGCCGAAACTGCACTCAATTGGTATATGCAGCTAGATGGAAATCAAGTGTGCACGTGGAGGCAGTTGGTCGACGCCTTTCTCAAGCGCTATAAGTATAACATTGACCTAACACCCGATAGGTCAGATCTTCAAGCCTTGAGTAAAAAGAATGATGAATCCTTCAAGGCGTACGCCCAACGTTGGAGGGAGTTGGCGGCCCAGATAGAGCCCCCGCTGTCGGATAAGGAGACGGTGTCCTTATTCATCAACTCGTTGACTGGTCCCTATTACGATAAAATGATAGGGAACACAACGACACTCTTCTCGGACATCATCACCATTGGAGAAAGGGTGGAACAGGGAATCAAAAGTGGGAAGCTGGCTAAGCCTTCCCAACCATATGAAGCTAAGAAGGCCTTCGGGAAGAAGAAAGAAGGAGGAGTCAACGCCATAACCATCTCTTCGTCTTCTTCCACTTCGAAGTCGGGAAGATCGCAATCTACCCCTGTGAAGAAGTTTGATAAACTTCCGACCACTTATAGCGATCTCTTGCCGAAGCTGGTAGAAGCCCAACTTCTAGCTTATATTCCACCGAGAAAAGTCGACCCACCTTACCCCGATTGGTACAAACCTCAAGACAAATGTCTATACCATTCGGGAGCGCCGGGGCATTCAACGGAGAACTGTTTAGCTCTCAAACACAAGGTCCAAAGCCTTATTGATGCTGGGTGGGTCACTTTCGATTCGACAGCGCCCGATGTGAGCAAGAATCCTCTACCAAAGCAGGAGTAGAGTATGGCAAGCCACGATAGGGCCCCTCCACATTTTTCTTTTTTTTGGACTCATGATCAGTACCCGAGATCATGAGGACCTTTTTCCATGTAAATAAGGGTTTTGTACAGTTTTACATACATATATCAATAAAAAGGCACTTTTCACACATTATTCTCTCATTTTGTTCTATTCTCTCTCTCTCATTAATATTAATAAATTCTAAACCTAAACAGAATCAATAAATAATTATGTCTGTGATTGCTCGCTTTGACCGGGATCCAAAAGCCAAGGATGAGTGGGTTGAGTCGGACAGTGATGAGGAGACCATCTCTCCGGATCTGCAAAGACTGCTAGATCAAGAAGCTCGTCTACTCCAACCGTATCAAGAAGAATTGGAGACCGTAAATTTGGGGCAGGGTCAAGAGCTGCAAGAGGTCAACATTGGGACCCACATCAGTGATGAAATAAAATTACAATTGATCCAATTATTAAGGGAATACAAGGATGTATTTGCATGGTCGTACCGTGATATGCCCGGTTTGGACTCTAAAATCGTCGAGCACAAGTTGCCATTGAAAGAAGGGTTTCGACCCGTTAAACAAAAGCTTCGACGAATCAAGCCCGAATGGTCTTTAAAGATCAAGGAGGAGGTGGAAAAACAATTAGACGCGGGATTCTTGGTTGTATCCCAATATCCCGAATGGCTGGCTAACATTGTCCCAGTTATCAAAAAGAATGGAAAGGTTAGAGTGTGTGTTGACTATAGGGATCTGAATCGTGCCAGTCCAAAGGACGATTTTCCCTTGCCACATATTGATACACTCGTGGATCACACAGCCACGAACACGCTCTATTCCTTTATGGATGGATACTCGGGGTATAACCAAATCAAAATGAATATGGAAGACCGCGAGAAAACTTCTTTCATCACACCCTGGGGCACTTTTTGCTATAGGGTAATGCCTTTTGGACTTAAAAATGCGGGCGCCACCTACCAACGAGCGATGGTGACACTATTCCACGACATGATCCACAAGGAAATTGAAGTATACGTGGATGACATGATCGCAAAGTCGAAAGAAGAGATGAACCATATTCAATATTTGAGAAAATTATTCAATCGGCTTCGCAAGTATCAGCTTAAGCTAAATCCGGCTAAGTGTACTTTCGGAGTCCGGTCGGGTAAGCTTCTCGGGTTCATCGTTAGTGAAAAAGGCATAGAGGTGGACCCCGATAAAGTAAAGGCAATAATGGAAATGCCTCCTCCTAAAACCGAGAAGGAGATAAGAGGATTCCTTGGCAGGGTGAACTACGTTGCAAGGTTCATCGCACAGTTGACTGACACGTGCAAGCCAATATTCAAGCTGTTGCGCAAGAATCATTCCGAAACTTGGGATGAGAATTGTCAACGAGCTTTTGACAAGGTCAAACAGTGCTTGGCCAATCCACCAGTATTGGTGCCACCTGTCGAGGGAAGGCCATTAATCCTCTATCTAACAGTGCTTGATGAGTCCATGGGAGCCGTGCTAGGGCAACAGGACGAAACTGGAAAGAAAGAACGAGCCATCTACTACTTGAGCAAGAAATTTCTAGATTATGAAACCCGCTACACGCCATTAGAAAAGACTTGCTGTGCGTTAGCGTGGGCAACACAAAGGCTCAGGCAGTATATGATAAGGCATACTACTTGGCTGGTTTCCAAAATGGATCCAATTAAGTATGTGTTCGACAAGCCAATAATCACTGGGAAGATCGCTCGATGGCAAGTACAATTATCAGAATTTGACATCATACATGTCACACAAAAAGCCATCAAAGGCAGTACCCTAGCTGATTACCTAGCACATGGGCCGACCAATGATTATCAATCCCTTCAGGATGATTTCCCCGATGAACATATAATGAGTATACAACATGAAGATCCTAAGGACGATACGTGGACCATGTATTTTGATGGAGCCTCCAACATGCTTGGACAAGGGATTGGAACAGTATTAATCTCCCCACAAGGAAAGCATATCCCCTTAACGGCAAGACTCAACTTCGACTGTACAAATAACATGGCCGAATACGAGGCTTGCGCGTTAGGAATCCAAGCAGCAATCAACAATGGTATCCTAAAGCTCAAAGTATTTGGAGATTCGGCTTTAGTCATCCACCAACTGCGAGGTGAATGGGAAGTCCGAAATCCTAAGCTGATACCATATGTTGAGCATATCAAAGACCTAATACAATTCTTTCAAAATGTCGTCTTTGAATATATCCCAAGGGAGGAAAATCAGTTCGCTGACGCCCTTGCTACACTATCATCGATGTTCGCCTTGGATAAGGAGCATGAAATGCCCATCATCAATATCCGGCGGCACGATAAGCAAGCGTTCTGCCTACTGATAGATGAAGATATCGACGATGGTCCATGGTTCCACGATATCAAACAATATCTGAAAAAAGGGGAATATCCTGACATGGCCAACGATAATGACAAAAAGCATATCCGAAGAAGGGCCATGGGATTTCTGCTAATAGGAGAAACCCTCTACAAAAAGAATTATGACTCGGTCTTGTTGAGGTGTATAGACCAAGTCGAAGCTCAAAATGTGATCAGAGAAATACATGAGGGGGTTTTCGGTACCCATATCCCTGGGCCTGCAATGACAAAGAAAATCCTTAGGGCGGGATATTATTGGTCGACCATGGAAAAGGATTGTTACCAATACGTTCGAAAATGCCCCAAATGTCAAGCATACGCCGACAATATTCATGTTCCACCAACTCCACTAAACGTGTTGGCTTCACCTTGGCCATTCGCAATGTGGGGCATGGATGTTATTGGACCCATTGAGCCAAAAGCATCTAATGGACATAGGTTCATTCTTGTGGCCATTGACTATTTCACCAAATGGGTAGAAGCGGCATCGTATGCTCATGTGACCCGAAAAGTGGTAACATCCTTCATCAGAAAGAATATCATATGCAGATACGGTATTCCCGACAAAATCATCACTGATAATGGATCCAATCTAAATAACAAGATGGTGGAAGAACTGTGCCAAGAGTTCAAGATCCAACACCACAACTCTTCCCCATACCGACCAAAGATGAATGGGGCAGTCGAGGCAGCCAATAAGAATATCAAGAAGATAGTACAAAAGATGGTTGTCTCATTCAAAGACTGGCATGAGATGCTACCCTTTGCTCTCCATGGATACAGGACTTCAGTACGCACATCCACAGGAGCTACTCCATTTTCCCTTGTTTATGGAATGGAGGCAGTTTTGCCTGTTGAAGTCGAAATACCTTCTCTGAGAGTAATCATGGAAGCAAAACTTTCCGAGGCAGAATGGGTTCAAAGCCGGTATGACCAGTTGAACCTCATTGAAGAGAAACGACTGAACGCCATATGCCATGGTCAAGCCTATCAGAGGAAGATCAAAAAGGCTTTTGACAAGAAAGTCCACCCTCGAGTCTACCATGAGGGAGAGTTGGTGATGAAGAAATTACTACCAGCTCAAAAGGACAAAATCGGAAAGTGGGCCCCGAATTACGAAGGACCGTACGTGGTAAAGCGAGCCTTCTCCGGAGGAGCACTGATCCTCACAAACATGGACGGAGAAGAACTTCAATACCCAGTCAACGCTGACGTGGTAAAGAAGTATTATGCTTGAAGACGTTGCTTGCACAAGCCCGCTAGGATGAAAACCCAAAAAGGGGCATCCTAGGCACAAATTAGGGTAAAACAAAAAGCCCGCCAGTACAAGGGTACTAGGCAAAACAAAGGCAAAATTATCCCCGCTAGGATACGTCCTAGGCAAAAATTAGGGGCAAAAGAATAAGATGTAAAAACAAAGCAAGCAACGATCACTTGAACCGAAAACCGAAAGGCGGTCCAAGTGATAATCTTCTAGAAGCAAGCGTCTTGCAGTATCTACACTCCTGGCTCAGGCATCTCACCCGAAACGATTAGGGGAACGGGAAGAGCGACAATTACAGATATAATTGTTTAAGCCAAAAATGTATAGCCTACCTTGGCCAGCCATTCTTCAGAAATTTCCTTCTGTATATCTTTCTGTAAAAACACTTGTGAATATTAATAAAATATCCATTCATTTCTTTTCTCTCTTGACCATGTGATTATGCCTTTAAATTGGTATTTCTAAAAATTGTATGAGATTCCTTAATAATCGGTCAATAAAGAAAATTGGAGGGGTTCCTGTAAAATCCATAATCTCCTGCATAAAAGGCTCACAAAAATCCTCCCTCGCGTCTATGACAGAAACTCCTCCAAAAAAGAAGAGGATAGGGAGAGTCATTCACTTTTCTACATAAAAGAACAAAAATAAAAACTTGCATCGCGTGCATCACACATTAGTTGCACATTCAAAGACCTTATCATGAGGCAATTACATAAAATAGAAAAATAGAAAATTGCTTGTGTATGACAGCAGCAAGCAAAATGCAAAGATTCAGAAAATCAACAGCGCCATACAGAATAACTGAGCCTGGAGAGGCTTGCCGAAAGAATACTCCCAGAATAACTGAGCCTGGAAAGGCTTACCAAAATAATACTCCACATCCTCCACAGTATGCAGAATAACTGAGCCTGGAGAGGCTCGCAGAAATAATACTCCCCAGAGGGAACCTCAGCTCAAGCTCACGGGAAAATCCCCAGCGAGAGCTATTAAAGCAAGATCGACGCAATCCCCAATGGAAGTGCGATCATCCAAACAGTATATACAAGTCAAAGGACTTAAACTTCCTCAGTGAAGATAGCTCTCCAGCTCAAGCGTTGAGTGAGGCTAAGCCTGCAGAGGCTTCCTAAATAATACTCTGGGATACATAAGATCCCTAAATCCCCAGTCGCCTACTCAGAGGCACCCCTTCAAGAAAAATCACAAAAAGATCAATAACCATTCCCCAAGAGGAATCCGGCACTCAGCCGAACACTGAACATCAAGATAATTCGCCTACTCAGAGGCACTCTTCCAAAAAAGGAAAAAAATATATCAATAAATATTCCCCAAGCGGAATGTGGCATCCAGCCAAGTACCAAACACCAAGATCATTTGCCTAACAGAAGAGGCCAGTCAAGAAATGAATGACAAAATCCCCAGCGGATAAACAGCCTACACAGAGGCTACAAAAATCAGAAAATCCAAAAGAGATACCCGAATAAGGACAACCGGGATACTCCACCCACGTCAAAAGGACGTCAGCCAAACATAAGGCATCGCTCAACTCAGAGAGAAAGAGCATCTGTGTCTACACCCCAAGGAGTCAGAAATTCCTCATGGGTACCAACAATGCAATGCAAGTTGGGGCACAGGAACCTATGAATGACTGCACATCCCCTAGACGGATCCCTGCGTTATCCAGCCCTCAGCGGCACAAAATCAGAAAAAACTGTCGAAGCAGCATAGTAGACTGTGGAGACAAAAATCATCTCAAATCCCTGGAGAGGGTAAACTCGCATTGCCGAAGTGATCAGAAGACACGGACGCAATCCCTGGAGAGGGCAAACTCAGCTGCCGATGTTAAGACGCAGACCCTGGAGAGGGCAAACTCAAACTGCCAAATGTTAAGCGGCAGGGCCTGGAGAGGCAATACTTAATCACCAGTGTGATGTTAACACATCGGTGTCTAGCTTCCGGCTCGGGCGTCGAGTGAGGCTAGGTCTGGAGAGACGGTACTCAACCATCAGCGTCATCAGAGGTGCGTTGGTGTCCAACTTCCGGCTCGGTCGGCGAGTGAGGTTGGGCCTGGAGAGGCAATACTTAATCATCAGTGTGATGTTAACACATTGGTGTCTAGCTTCCGGCTCGGGCGTCGAGTGAGGCTAGGTCTGGAGAGACGGTACTCAACCATCAGCGTCATCAGAGGTGCGTTGGTGTCCAACTTCCGGCTCGGGCGGCGAGTGAGGTTGGGCCTGGAGAGGCAATACTTAATCATCAGTGTGATGTTAACACATTGGTGTCTAGCTTCCGGCTCGGGCGTCGAGTGAGGCTAGGTCTGGAGAGACGGTACTCAATCACCAGCGTCGCCAGAGGCACGTCAGTGTTCAACTTCCGGCTCGGGCGTCGAGTGAAGTTGACCCTGGAGAGGGTAAACTCAGCTACCGAGGATGTCAGAAGCGCCGAGGTATGCACCCACCTGGAGAGGCTACTCAACAATTTTCCACTGGAAGACATTACAAGTCAGAAGGTTGGCACATCACCCGGACAATTGGGTCAACTCCTTTACTTGTCAGCCGGTACACCAAAAGGCCGTCCGACTAAGTAAAGGGGGGGGCAGCTGTAGACCCCTAAAATTGTCCGGGTCGGAAATAAAGCTTGAAGACTCTCGAAGACTGAAGGAAGATCAGCCAGAAGGACCCCTGGAAGGCCCTAGGAGGGTTCTCTGTAGGTCTAGAGGTCTTAGAATAGCTCAAAATCAGGAAGTGGAGGGAATGAAGCCCAATACGGCCGTACTGAACTTAATACGGCCGTATTGAAGCTTCAATACGGCCGCAGTGAACTCAATACGGTGTATTGAAGTTTCTGAAAACTTCAATACGGCCGTATTGAAATCAATACGCCCGTATTGAAGCTTCAATACAGCCGCAGTGAACTCAATACGGGCGCATTGAAATTTCTGAATTTCAATACGGCCGTATTGAACTCAATACGGCCGTATTGAAGTTCAAAAATTTCAATACGGCCGTATTGCTCCTGTAGGCCGTATTGCGCCTATTCCCTATAAATATGACGTCAATTGGACGTCATTCCACACTTTTTGGAGATAGTTTTAACCCTCTCCTTGAGTATTCTGGGGTTTTTGAGCAGTGTTCTGCCCTAGAAATCACTCGGAGAGTTGATCCGACGAAGTTCTTGAGCCCCGAGCCATTTTGCTTGAGGATCGAACCTAGTCGAAGGGAAATCCTCCGGATTTCCATAGTTAAAAGTTTTTTTAAGAAGGAGCGAGCGAGCTTGTAGAGCGAGGGAACGCCAAAAAGCTTCCCAGTTTTACTCAATATATAAAGCACGCTTCAAGAGGTTTCTTCTTAAATCCTTCCTTTTACTGCTTTCTGTGTGCATATTTAAACTGTCATCATGTAGATAGTTAATTTATAATTGCTTAGAATAAATAGGGGTAATTTAGTAATTTTACGCTGTTATTTTAGAAAATAATCTGTCATAGGGAACCCGAAAGGGGCGCTGTGGGGTGCTAACACCTTCCCCACGCGTAACCGACTCCCTTACCCAACTCTGGTTGTAATGGCCAAAGTTGATTTTTAAAATCAATTGCCTTATCCCTTTTTCCAATGTTTTGAGTAAAACATTGGTGGCGACTCCACGAACCCTCCTTTTGCGAAAACCACTAATCCATGGAGGGTCCCGCTTGGGATTAATATGGATTGGTGAGCCTTTTAATAAAATTGCTCGTTTGACGAGGTCTCAGTTTGAGAATAAGTCATTCTAGCAATCCACATTTTTAAACAAATAGACGAGTCCAACCATCCTTCGCGAATGCCGAAAGCCCGTTCGGGCCGGGTGGCGACAACCACAATCTCTAGATTTCAAAGTGGTCTTAATCTTGAGATAAGAGACAAAGTTGAACTTCTACCTTATAGGGATTTGAATGAACTAGTTCAACTTTGTTCAAGAGTGGAGCATCAACTTCAACGAAAACCTTTTCGAAAGGACTCCATTCCCTCTTATTCCAAGAGTTTTAAGAAGGAGGGCCACTCTTCCCTACCTTATCCCAAGGAAGAAAAAGAAAAAGAAAAAGAAAAAGAAAAACCATCTTTTAACGCATCTTCCAAAGACACTAAAACAAGTGACATCAAGTGTTTCAAGTGTCTTGGCCGTGGGCACATTGCTTCACAATGTCCCACCAAAAAAACCATGCTTTTAAAGGGCCAAGATCACTATAGTAGCCTTGATGAAGCTACTTCCTCATCTTCAAGTGATGAAGAAGAAGTTTTAGCATCCGAGGAAGAAATCTTACCTTGTGAAGGAGACCTATTGTTGGTTAGAAGGCTCCTTAACAATCAATCTAGTGAAATTGACCAATCACAACGAGAGAACTTCTTTCAAACAAAATGCAAGGTCTTAGAAAGTACTGTCGCCACCGGCCCAAACGGGCCTCGGCGATCGCGAAGACGGTCGAGCTCGCTTTTATTTTAGTTTTGAAAATGTATTGGATTATTAGAACGACTTGTTCTCAAACTGAGACCTTGTCGATCTTATCCAATTTATTTATTAAATGTCTCACCAATCCATGTTAATCCCAAGCGGGACCCTCCATGGATTAGCGGTTTTCATAAAAAGGAAGGGTTCATGGAGTCGCCACCAATGTTTTACTCAAAACATTGGAAAAAGAAGTTTAAGGCAATCGATTCAAAAATCAACTTCGGCCATTACAACCAGAGTCGGGTAAGGGAGTCGGTTACGTGTGGGGAAGGTGTTAGCACCCCACAACGCCCCTTTCGGGTTCCCTATGACAGATTATTTCTAAAAATAATAGTGCAAAATTACTAAATTACCCCTATTTATTCTAAGCAATTATAAATTAACTATCTACATGATGACAGTTTAATATGCACACAGAAAGCAGTAAAAGAAGGGATTTTTAGAAAAGAAACCTCTTGAAGCGTGCTTTTTATATATCAAGTAAAACTGGGAAGCTTTTTGGCGTTCCCTCGCTCTACAAGCCCGCTCACTCCTTCCTAAAAAATAATTTTTGACTTGGAAATCCGATGGATTTCCCTTCGACTTAGTTCGAGACTCAAGCAAAATGCTCAGAACTCAAAAACTTCGTCGGATCAACTCTCCGAGTGATTTCTAGGCAGAGCACTGCTCAAAAAAACCCAGAATACTCAAGAAGAGGGTTAAAACTGTGTGTAAAAGTGTCCAATGACGTCAAAATGACGCCATATTTATAGGGAACAGGCGCAATACGGGCTATGGAATCAATACGGCCGTATTGAAATTTTTGAACTTCAATACGGCCGTATTGAGTTCAATACGGCCGTATTGAAATTCAGAAATTTCAATACGCCCGTATTGAGTTCACTGCGGATGTATTGAAGCTTCAATACGGCTGTATTGATTTCAGTACGGCCGTATTGAAGTTTCAGAAACTTCAATACGCCGTATTGAGTTCACTGCGGCCGTATTGAAGCTTCAATACGGCCGTATTAAGTTTAGTACGGCCGTATTGGGCTTCATTCCCTCCACTTCCTTATTTTAAGCTACTCTAAGACCTCTAAACCTACAGATAGCCATCCTATGGTCTTCTAGGAGTCCTTCTGGCTGACTTTCCTTCGATCTTTGAGGGTCTTCGAGTTTTATTTCCGACCCGGACAATTTTAGGGGTCTACAGCTGCCCCCCCTTTACTTAGTCGGACGGTCTTTTGATGTACCGGCTGACAAGTAAAGGAGTTGACCCAATTGTCCGGGTGATATGCCAACCTTCTGACTTGTAGCGTCTTCCGGTGGAAAATTGTTGAGTAGCCTCTCCAGGTTTGTGCATACCTCGGTGCTCTGGACATCTGGGTAGCTGAGTATTACCTCTCCAGGCTTTGTGCATACCTCGGTGCTCTGGACATCTGGGTAGCTGAGTATTGCCCTCTCCAGGGATGTGCATACCTTGGTGCTCTGGACATCTGGGTAGCTGAGTATTACCTCTCCAGGCTTGTGCATACCTCGGTGCTCTGGACATCTGGGTAGCTGAGTATTGCCCTCTCCAGGGATGTGCATACCTCGGTGCTCTGGACATCTGGGTAGCTGAGTATTACCTCTCCAGGCTTGTGCATACCTCGGTGCTCTGGACATCTGGGTAGCTGAGTATTACCTCTCCAGGTTTGTGCATACCTCGGTGCTCTGGACATCTGGGTAGCTAAGTATTGCCTCTTAGGCTTTGAGATGATTTTGTCTTCACAGTCCACGATGCTGCTTCGACAGTTGTTTTTGATTTTTGTGCCACTGAGGGCTGGATAACGCAGGGATCCGTCTAGGGGATGTGCAGTTACTCATAGGTTCTTGTGTCCCAACTTTCCATTGGGTAGTTGGTGCCCATTGGGGAATTTCTGATTCCTTGGGGGTGCAGACACAAAGATGCTCTTTCTGATGTGAGCGATGCCTTATGATTGGCTGTCGTCCTTTTGACGTTGTGGAGTATCCCGGTTATCCTTATTCGGGTGACTCTTTTTTGATTTTTTTTTATTTTTGTTGCCTCTGTGTAGGCTGTTATCCGCTGGGGGATTTTGTCGTTGATTGTGATTAGCCTCTTCTGTTAGGCAGATCATCTTGACGCTTGATGTTTGGCTAAGAGCCGGATTCCACTTGGGGAATGATTATTGATCTTTTGATTTTCTCTTTTTGAAGAAGTGCCTCTGAGTAGGCGAATTATCTTGATGTTCGGTGTTCGGCTGAGTGCCAGATTCCGCTTGGGGAATGATTTATTGATCTTTATAATTTCTTTTTTGAAGGGGTGCCTCTGAGTAGGCGAGTGGGGATTTAAAGTTTATATATCCCAAAGTATTATTTAGAAAGCCTCTTCAGGCTTAGCTTCACTCATCGCTTTGAGTTGGAAAGCTACCTTCCACTGAGGAGGTTTAAGTCCTTTCGACTTGGATATTCTGTTTAGATGATCAAGCCTCTCTTGGGGAATTTTGCTGATCTTGGTTTGATAGCTTTCACTGGGGAATTTGGCCCGTGAGTGGAAGCTGAGATATCTCTGGGGAGTATTATTTCGGCGAGCCTCTCCAGGCTCATTTATTCTGTACAGTTGGGGAGTATTATTTCAGCAAGCCTCTCCAGGCTCAATTATTTTAAGAGGGAGTATTGTTTCGGCAAGCCTCTCCAGGCTCCATTATTCTGAGGAAGTATTTTTTCAGCAAGCCTTTCCAGGCTCAATTATTCTGTACAAACTGAGGAGTATTGTTTGTATCCTTGCCTTTTTTTGTTTTCGGCTTTTGTTGACTGCTGTCATACACAAGTAATTTTCTATTTTTCTATTTTATGCAATTGCCTCATGATAAGGTCTTTGAATGTGCAACTAATGTGTGTGATGCACAAATGCAAGTTGTATTATTTAATTGTTTTTAGAAAATGAATGGCTCTCCCTATCCTCCTTTTCTTGGAGGAATTTCTGTCATCAACGTGAGGGAATATTTTTGTGAGCCTTTTATGCAGGAGATTACGGATTTTATAGGAACCCCTTCAATTTTCTTTATTGACCGATTATTGAGGAATTTCATACAATTTTTTTAGAAATACCAATTTAGAGGCATAATCACATGGTCAAGAGAGAAAAGAAATGAATAGATATTTTATTAATATTCACAAGTGTTTTTTACAGAAAGATATACAGAAGGAATTTCTGAAGAATGGCTGGCCAGGGTAGGCTATATACATTTTTGGCTTAAACAATTATATCTGTAATTGTCGCTCTTCCCGTTCCCTTAATCGCTTCGGGTGAGATGCCTGAGCCAGGAGTGTAGATGCTGCAAGACGCTTGCTTCTAGAAGATAATCATATGAATCGCCTTTCAGTTTTCGATTCAAGTGATCGTTGCTTGCTTTATTTTTATGTCTTATTCTTTTGCCCCTAACTTTTGCCTAGGACGTATCCTAGCGGGGATAATTTTGCCTTTGTTTTGCCTAGTACCCTTGTACTGGCGGGCTTTTTGTTTTGCCCTAACTTTTGCCTAGGACGCCCTTTTTGGGTTTTCATCCTAGCGGGCCTATGCAAGCAACGTCTTAAAGCATAGTACTTCTTTACCAGGTCAGCGTTGACTGGGTATCGAAGTTCTTTTCCATCCATGTCTGTGAGGATCAATGCTCCTCCTGAGAAGGCTCGTTTTACCACGTATGGTCCTCCGTGATTTGGGGCCCACTTTCCGGTTTTGTCCTTTCGAGTTGGTAGCAATTTCTTCATTACCAACTCTCCCTCATGGTAGACTCGAGGGTGGACTTTCTTGTCAAAAGCCTTTTTGATCTTCCTCTGATAGGCTTGACCATGGCATATGGCGTTCAGCCGTTTTTCTTCAATGAGGTTCAATTGGTCATACCGGCTTTGAACCCATTCTACCTCGGAAAGTTTTGCTTCCATAATTACCCTTAGAGAAGGTATCTTGACTTCGACGGGTAGAACTGCCTCCATCCCATAGACGAGGGAGAATGGAGTAGCTCTTGTAGATGTGCGTACTGAAGTCCTATAACCATGAAGAGCGAAGGGTAACATCTCGTGCCAGTCTTTAAATGAGGCAACCATCATTTGCCCTATTTTCTTGATGTTCTTATTGGTTGCCTCGACTGCCCCATTCATCTTTGGCCGATATGGGGAAGAGTTGCGGTGTTGGATCTTGAATTCTTGGCACAGTTCTTCCACCATTTTATTATTCAGATTAGATACATTTTCAGTGATGATTTATTTCTCCATGCTTCCACTAGATTATTCTAAAATCTTTTGGGACAAGAGAGAAAAGAAGGGAAAGATATTTTTATTCTGAAGTTTGTGTTTTAGAGGGGATTTATTTTTCAAAAATGGTTTTTGTAAGAATGGGTGGCCAAGGTAGGCTTAAGTGTTTAGGCTTGTTTGATTAAACACTTATGAAGTTAAAAAATCGTGTTGTGATTCGACAACTTGGATAGCTTCCCTTGAACCTTTCTTTTTGAATTTGGTTCATGGTACCATCATGGATTTATTTTGTTTTTTGATTGTCCTTATTTTTGCCTAAAACACCCTTTTGTGGCGTTTTAGCGGACCTTTATTTTTGTTTATTTTTGTAACCCTAACTTTTGCCTAGGTCACCCTTTCGTGGGATTCCTAGCGGGTCTTTTGCTCTTATTTTTGCGCAGTCCCCTTTTTTGAGTTTCCTGCCGAGCTTCTTTTATTTTGAAAGATTTCTTTTTACCCATGATGGCACTTGTCAAGGCCAAGGGAAGGTGCTCCAAGTTGTCACACACACCTCCACATAAAAATGATGTGGGTTTATTATTATTAAGATGATTTTAACCTCATTCATGTTTATTCAAACAGGGTTAAAAATAATGTGGTTTAGAATTTTATTATAAGCAAGAAAAGAAGCAATGAAGAATGATTTTATTATAATCATAGCGGAAACATGTGTCCTTATTTCATCACTGATATGGGTCCCAATGTTGACCTCTTATATCTCTCGGCCATGCCCCAAATTCACAGTCTCCAATTTCTCTTGACGAGTTGGAGTAGGCGAGCTTCTCGTTCTAGCAGTCTTTGCAGATCCGGAGAAATGGTCTCCTCATCACTGTCCAACTCAACCCATTCGTCCTCAACTTTGGATCTCGGTCAGAGCGAACAATTACAGACATAATTATTTTATTGGTTCTGTTTAGGTTTAGAATTATTAATATTAATGAGGGAAGAGAGAAAAGAACAAAAGAGAGAATGATATGTGAAAAATGCCTCTTTATTGATATGTATTAAAACTGTACAAAGACCCTTATTTACATGAAAAGGTTCTCATGATCTCGGGTACTGATCATGAGTCCCTAAAAGAAAAGAAAAGAAAAATATGAAGGGGCCCTATCGTGGCTTGCCATTCTCTACTCCTGCTTTGGTAGAGGATTCTTGCTCACGTCGGGCGCTGTCGAATCGAAGGTGACCCACCCAGCATCAATAAGGTCTTGGACCTTATATTTGAGAACTCTGCAGTTCTCTGTTGAGTGCCCCGGTGCCCCCGAATGGTATAGACATTTATCTTGTGGATTGTACCAGTCGGGGTAGGGTGGATCCATTTTCTTTGGTGGAACATAAGCTAGAAGACGTGCTTCCACTAGCTTCGGTAGGAGGTCGCTATATGTGGTCGGAAGTTTATCAAACTTCCTCACAGGGTTGTATTGCGACTTTCCCGACTTCGAAGTGGAAGAAGATGAAGAAATATTTATGGCGTTGACTCCTCCCTCCTTCTTCTTCCCGAAGGCCTTCTTAGCTTCATATGATTGGGAAGGCTTAGCCAGCTTCCCACTTTTAAGTCCTTGTTCCACTCTCTCCCCAATGGTGATGATGTCCGAGAAGAGTGTCGTTGTGTTCCCTATCATTTTATCGTAATAGGGACCAGTCAACGAGTTGATGAATAAGGACACCGTCTCCTTATCCGACAGCGGGGGCTCTATCTGTGCCGCCAACTCCCTCCAACGTTGGGCGTACGCCTTGAAGGATTCATCGTTCTTTTTACTCAAGGCTTGAAGATCTGACCTATCGGGTGTTAGGTCGATGTTGTATTTGTAGCGCTTGAGAAAGGCGTCGGCCAGTTGCCTCCATGTGTGTACTAGATTTCCATCTAGCTGCATATACCAGTTGAGCGCGGTATCAGCCAAGCTCTCTTGGAAGCAGTGGATCAAGAGCTTTTCGTTTGTGGCATATGCAGCCATCTTTCGGCAGTACATGGTGAGATGACTCTTGGGGCAAGTCGATCCCACGTATTTTGGGAAATCCGGCACTTTAAATTTAGGAGGGAATTGGATGTCCCTCACTAAACACATGTCGGCGGCATCCTTGATGTCAAAATCATGCCCCTCCATAGCCCTTAGCCGATCCTCGAGGGCGTGGAATTGTTCTTTAGAAACTTCGGGCTCTTTAATCATGATTCCAGCCCCAATAGGTATGGCATGTGGAGGATCTTCTTCATGCTCTTCCTCCTCTCCCTCATGATGGGACCCATGGTCACTGTGATGAGATCCATGAATGTTATGGTGACGCATGAGTTCCAACATTTGCGCCATCTGCTCTTTGAGCTGTGAAAGCTCGGTCGTGAGCTTCTTGTTTTGTTCCTCTAGCGCCTCCATTTTCTTGATTTTCTGCGCGCGTGTGAGGACAGAGAGATGACCAGCCACTTTCTAACATGAATGTTTTAATCTAATTAGTTTAATTATGGTATGAATACACTCTTGACATGAGCTTGATAACCCTCCATCTTTAAGGCGCTGCCTTTTTAAGATGAAGGTTTATCACCCTCCCTAGCCTATGATCTCTCCCCAACGGAGGATCTCAATAGTCATGGGTCCCTTTTACTCACATCGAGAGGGTATTGGTGATCCTAAAATGAATAATTGATGAGGATGCATGAGGTCTTATTGGTAATGATGTACATGCTCCTCACTTTTATTATATTTCCACACATGGTCTTTCCTCTCATGTCATGGTATTTTCATGCATGGGGATTATTCTTTAGACCTTATCACGAGGTTTATTATTAATGCACAAACAATTGCGCATAAGCATTTACACAAACAATTCACTCATCCACGAACAGTCACGAGCGAATCACGAGGTAGGGGTATCCTGCAGAAATGGTGCATATTCAAGGTGGTTCTAACTGTTCTCACCAGTCCAAGGCCCCCAAGGTGCCCCCATTATAGGGACCCAATTCCTCTTATCGTAGGTCGATGGAAAGCTCCAACGCACCGTCGGACTCAAGTTCATGGTTATCACCTTGAGTGATGTTTTCCGACAACGGTCTACGGGCACCTATAGACCCATTCGACAACCGGCCGTACTAACATCCACTCCCTATGGTTAATCACTCATGCCCCCGGGTATAGAGGGAACTGTTGTGTGCAAAGGTTTGTGTGCAGTTTTTATTTCAAACAATTGCGTAAATTTAAAAATACAACAGTTATTAAAGCCAAATAGATAAACATGTTATCATACAAGTGAGGGGTAATAAAGTAATTTTAACTATTATTTGTTAAAAATAATCTGTCACTAAATGGGACTGACTCTCGAGGCTTCCCCAGCAGAGTCGCCATCTGTCGCCACCGGCCCAAACGGGCCTCGGCGATCGCGAAGACGGTCGAGCTCGCTTGTATTTTAGTTTTGAAAATGTATTGGATTATTAGAACGACTTGTTCTCAAACTGAGACCTTGTCGATCTTATCCAATTTATTTATTAAATGTCTCACCAATCCATGTTAATCCCAAGCGGGACCCTCCATGGATTAGCGGTTTTCATAAAAAGGAAGGGTTCATGGAGTCGCCACCAATGTTTTACTCAAAACATTGGAAAAAGAAGTTTAAGGCAATCGATTCAAAAATCGACTTCGGCCATTACAACCAGAGTCGGGTAAGGGAGTCGGTTACGTGTGGGGAAGGTGTTAGCACCCCACAACGCCCCTTTCGGGTTCCCTATGACAGATTATTTCTAAAAATAATAGTGCAAAATTACTAAATTACCCCTATTTATTCTAAGCAATTATAAATTAACTATCTACATGATGACAGTTTAATATGCACACAGAAAGCAGTAAAAGAAGGGATTTTTAGAAAAGAAACCTCTTGAAGCGTGCTTTTTATATATCAAGTAAAACTGGGAAGCTTTTTGGCGTTCCCTCGCTCTACAAGCCCGCTCACTCCTTCCTAAAAAATAATTTTTGACTTGGAAATCCGATGGATTTCCCTTCGACTTAGTTCGAGACTCAAGCAAAATGCTCAGAACTCAAAAACTTCGTCGGATCAACTCTTCGAGTGATTTCTAGGCAGAGCACTGCTCAAAAAAACCCAGAATACTCAAGAAGAGGGTTAAAACTGTGTGTAAAAGTGTCCAATGACGTCAAAATGACGCCATATTTATAGGGAACAGGCGCAATACGGGCTATGGAATCAATACGGCCGTATTTAAATTTTTGAACTTCAATACGGTATTGAAATTCAGAAATTTCAATACGCCCGTATTGAGTTCACTGCGGCTGTATTGAAGCTTCAATACGGCCGTATTGATTTCAGTACGGCCGTATTGAAGTTTCAGAAACTTCAATACGCCGTATTGAGTTCACTGCGGCCGTATTGAAGCTTCAATACGGCCGTATTAAGTTTAGTACGGCCGTATTGGGCTTCATTCCCTCCACTTCCTTATTTTAAGCTACTCTAAGACCTCTAAACCTACAGATAGCCATCCTATGGTCTTCTAGGAGTCCTTCTGGCTGACTTTCCTTCGATCTTTGAGGGTCTTCGAGTTTTATTTCCGACCCGGACAATTTTAGGGGTCTACAAGTACTTGTTCTCTCATTGTCGATAGTGGGTCTACTTCTAATTGTTGTAGTACTAGATTGGTTGATAAGCTAGCCTTAACTACAAAACCTCATCCTAAACCTTACAAAATGCAATGGATCAATGAGGAAAGAGGTGTTGTAGTCAACCAACAAGCAAGCATACCAATCTCTATTGGCAAATATCAAGAAGAAGTTTTGTGTGACATAGTGCCATTAGAGGTTAGTCATGTCTTGCTTGGAAGGCCATGGCAATTTGACAAGCACATAATCCATGATGGCCTCACCAATAAAATAAGTTTCCAACACTTAGGTAAGAAGTTTGTGTGGTGTCCTCTATCACCCTCTCAAGTGAATGAGGACCAACTCAAACTAAAGGCTAAGAAAGATGATGAAGAGAAAAGCAAAAACAAAAACAAAAAGAAAAGAAAAGAAAAAAAGAATTTTTCCTTTGAAGACAAAGGGCTAGGTTCAAAAGAACCTTAACCCTTGTGCCATCCTCCTTCTTTTGGTGCCAAAGAAAGATGGCAATGGAGGATGAGCACCTTTTTAAAAGCCATCATTGAATAAAAGGCACCCAATCCTAAGTTAGATGATTTGGTGAATGAATTGCATGGGTCAATAAATTTTAAATGGAGATGCCTCTTTGGCTCTTCCCTTTTGCCCTAAGCACCTTCATTCAACAAATTATGTACTTAAGGATTGCATAGTTAAGTTTTAATATTTTACTCCCCTAATTGTGGTTTCACTTCTTTTGAAGGATCAATGGAATGGAAGAACTTGAAGATTTGTGGTCAAATCCTTCTCAAGAAGGAGGGTATGATGGAGGACCATCCATGGTACTTCATGTGAAACCCATCACATGGTCCAATGCTATGACTAATTTTGAGTAGTGTAGGATTTATTTGGTTTATTCCAATTTTACCCTTGTATTTTGGGGTATTTTAGTCATAGGATTTATTTTCTTTGTATTTCCTATTTTACCCTTGTATTATGGGGTGCTTTAGATAATTAGGGTTTTTCAATTTTTGGGCTAAGGTGTTTTAGAGGAGGTGACGCAATTTTTGGCAAAGTTTGGACCTATTTTTGGTGTTAGAAAGGCTTAGGCCCAAGTGGAGGGCAAAGGTTGCATGGTCTTATCATGCACCTTGTTATAGCCAATCTAAACCCATAGATTCCAAACTTGGCCACCAAGTTGCATCTAGGGTTAATTTGGCATTGCATTTGGAGTGCATTTGGCCTTGGCATTTTCGGCCATGCAACCCTAAATGCAACCCTAAATGCAACTCCTCCTATAAAAACCCCACACCCCACCACTTGTAAACACTTTGGATTATATGAATTTGAGAGAGCATTTCTTTGCCTCAAATCCTATCCTTAGTCCCTAGGTTGCTTCGGCTAGCCTTCCTTCATTCTCCACCCTTGGAGAGTGAAACCTAGAGTGGCCTCCACCTACCTTGGAGTGAGCCAACTTTGAGCACCCAAACACCTCCACCCTAAGTGCTTCCGCCCAAACACCATCATTTCACGCCAACTTCCTTTTCCTTCACCATATATCCTCCTTTTGTCCACCTTGTTGAACCTAGATCAAGGGCAAGGCTTCCTCTCCTTCATCCCTACATCATTTCATGGAGAAGGAACCCATCACTTTTAATAAAATTGCTCATTTGACGAGGTCTCAGTTTGAGAATAAGTCATTCTAGCAATCCATATTTTTTAACAAACAAAAGAGTCCAACCATCCCTCGCGAGTGCCGAAAGCCCGTTTCGGGCCTGTAGACCCCTAAAATTGTCCGGGTCGGAAATAAAGCTTGAAGACTCTCGAAGACTGAAGGATAATCAGCCAGAAGGACTCCTCGAAGGCCCTAGGAGGGTTCTCTGTAGGTCTAGAGGTCTTAGAATAGCTCAAAATAAAGAAGTGGAGGGAAAAAGCCCAATACGGCCGTACTGAACCCCAATACGGCCGTATTGAAGCTTCAATATGGCCACAGTGAACTCAATACGGCGTATTGAAGTTTCTGAAACTTCAATACGGCCGTACTGAAATCAATACGGCCGTATTGAAGCTTCAATACAGCCGTATTGAATTCAATACGGCCGTATTGAAATTTCTGAACTTCAATACGGCCGTATTGAACTTCAATACGACCGTATTGAAGTTCAAAAATTTCAATACGGCCGTATTGCCCCTGTAGGCCGTATTGAGGCCCATTCCTATAAATAGGAGGCCATTTGGACGTCCTACCACACTTTGGGAGATAGTTTGAACCCTCTCCTTGAGTATTCTGGGGTTTTTGAGCAGTGTTCTGCCCTAGAAATCACTCGGAGAGTTGATCCGACGAAGTTCTTGAGCCCCGAGCCATTTTGCTTGAGGATCGAACCTAGTCGAGGGGAAATCTTTTTGATTCCCTTAGTTAAAATTTTGTTCTAGGAGAGCGAGGAGCGGGCTTGTAGAGCGTGGGAACGCCAAAACGCTTCCCAGTTCTTTACAATATATAAAAGCACGCTTCAAGAGGTTTCCTTTCAATCCTTCCTTTTACTGCTTTCTGTGTGTATATTTAAACTGTCATCATGTAGATAGTCAATTCATAATTGTTTAGAATAAATAGGGGTAATTTAGTAATTTTATACTGTTCTGTTAAAAATAATCTGTCATAGGGAACCCGAAAGGGGCGCTGTGGGGTGCTAACACCTTCCCCACGCGTAACCGACTCCCTTACCCAACTCTGGTTGTAGTGGCCAAAGTTGATTTTTAAATCAATTGCCTTATCCCTTTTTCCAATGTTTTGAGTAAAACATTGGTGGCGACTCCACGAACCCTCCTTTTATGAAAACCACTAATCCATGGAGGGTCCCGCTTGGGATTAATATGGATTAGTGAGCCTTTTAATAAAATTGCTCGTTTGACGAGGTCTCAGTTTGAGAATAAGTCATTCTAGCAATCCACTATTCTTAAACAAATAAACGAGTCCAACCATCCCTCGCGAATGCCGAAAGCCCGCTTCGGGCCGGTGGCGACAGATGGCGACTTCACTGGGGAAGCCTCGAGAGTCAGTCCCATTTAGTGACAGATTATTTTTAACAAATAATAGTTAAAATTACTTCATTACCCCTCACTTGTATGATAACATGTTTATCTATTTGGCTTTAATAACTGTTGTATTTTTAAATTTACGCAATTGTTTGAAATAAAAATTGTACACAAACCTTTGCACACAACAGTTCCCTCTATACCCGGGGGCATGAGTGATTAACCATAGGGAGTGGATGTTAGTACGGCCGGTTGTCGAATGGGTCTATAGGTGCCCGTAGACCGTTGTCGGAAAACATCACTCAAGGTGATAACCATGAACATGAGTCCGACGGTGCGTTGGAACTTTCCATCGACCTACGACGAGAGGAATTGGGTCCCTATAATGGGGGCACCTTGGGGGCCTTGGACTGGTGAGAACAGCTAGAACCTACCTTGAATATGCACCATTTCTGCAGGAGACCCCTACCTCGTGATTCGCTCGTGACTGTTCGCGGATGAGTGAATTGTTTGTGTAAAATGCTTATGTGCAATTGTTTGTGCATTAATAACCTCGTGATAAGGTCTAAAAATAATCCCCATGCATAAAAAACCATGACATGAGAGGAAAGACCATGTGTGGAAATATAATAAAAGTGAGGAGCATGTACATCATTACCAATAAGACATCATGCGTCCTCATGAAAACATACATTTTAGGATCACCAATACCTCTTGACATGAGTGAAAGAGACCCATGACTATAGAGATTCTCCGTTGGGGAGAAATCATAGATAAAGAAGGGTGGTAAACTTCCGTCTTAAAAAGGCAGCGCCTTAAAGATGGAGGTTTATCAAGCTCATGTTAAAGAGTGTATTCATTCCATAAAATAAACTAACTAAAACATTCATTTTAGAAAGTGGCTGGTCATCTCTCTGTCCTTACGCGCGCACGGAAAATCAAGAAAATGGAAGCATTGGAGGAGCAAAACAAAAAGCTCACAACCGAGCTTTCACAGCTTAAGGAGCAGATGGCGCAAATGATGGAGCTCATGCGTCATCACAACATCCATGATTCTCATCATAGTGATCATGGGTCCCATCATGAGGGAGAGGAGGAAGAGCATGAAAAAGATCCTCCAAACGCCGTACCCCTTGGGGCAGGAATTATAATAAAAGAGCCCGAGGTATCAAAGGAACAATTCCATGCCCTCGAGGGTCGGCTAAGGGCTATGGAAGGGCACGACTTTGACATTAAGGATGCCGCCGACATGTGTTTAGTGAGGGACATTCAATTCCCTCCTAAATTTAAAGTGCCAGATTTCCCAAAATACGTGGGATCGACTTGCCCTAAAAGTCATCTCACCATGTATTGTCGCAAGATGGCTGCATATGCCACAAATGAAAAGCTCTTGATCCACTGCTTTCAAGAGAGCTTAGCTGAAACTGCACTTAACTGGTATATGCAGCTAGATGGAAATCTAGTACACACATGGAGGCAGTTGGCCGACGCCTTCCTCAAGCGCTACAAATACAACATCGACCTAACACCCGATAGGTCTGATCTTCAAGCCTTGAGTAAAAAGAACGATGAATCCTTCAAGGCGTACGCCCAACGTTGGAGGGAGTTGGCGGCACAGATAGAGCCCCCGCTGTCAGATAAGGAGATGGTGTCCTTATTCATCAACTCGTTGACTGGTCCCTATTACGATAAAATGATAGGGAACACAACGACACTCTTCTCGGACATCATCACTATTGGGGAGAGAGTGGAACAAGGATTGAAAAGTGGGAAGCTAGCTAAGCCTTCCCAATCATTCGAGGCTAAGAAGACCTTCAGGAAGAAGAATGAGGGAGGAGTCAATGCTATAACCATTTCTTCATCTTCTTCCACTTCGAAGTCAGGAAGATCGCAATTCATCCCTGTGAAGAAGTTTGATAAACTTCCGACCACTTATAGCGATCTCCTGCCGAAGCTAGTAGAAGCCAAACTTCTAGCTCATGTTCCACCAAGGAAGATCGACCCACCTTACCCCGATTGGTACAAGCCACAAGACAAATGTTTATACCATTCGGGGGCACCGGGGCATTCAACAGAGAGATGCCTAGCTCTCAAATACAAGGTCCAAAACCTTATTGATGCTGGGTGGGTCACCTTCGATTCGACAGCGCCCGACGTGAGCAAGAATCCTCTACCAAAGCAGGAGTAGAGAATGGCAAGCCACAATAGGGCCCCTTCATATTTCTCTTTTAGGGACTCATGATCAGTACCCGAGATCATGAGAACCTTTTCATGTAAATAAGGGTTTTTGTACATTTTACATATATCAACAAAGAGGCATTTCACACATCACTCTCTTTTGTTCTTTTCTCTCTTTCCTCATCAATATTAATAAATTCTAAACCTAAACAGAACCAATAAAATAATTGTGTCTGTAATTGTTCGCTCTAACCGGGATCCGAAGGTGAAAGGGTTGAGTTGGACAGTGATGAGGAGACCATTTCTCCGGATCTGCAAAGATTGCTAGATCAAGAAGCTCGTCAAGAGAAATTCGAAACCGTGAATTTGGGGCATGGCCGAAAGATAAAAGAGGTCAACATTGGGACCCATATCAGTGATGAAATAAGGACACATGCTTCCACTATGATTATAATAAAATCATTCTTTCTCATTGCTTCTTTTCTTGCTTATAATAAAATTCTAAACCACATTTTTTTAACCCTGTTTGAATAAACATGAATGAGGTTAAAATCATCTTAATAATAATAAACCCACATCATTTTTATGTGGAAGTGTGCGTGTCAACTTGGAGCACCTTTTCTTGGCCTCAATAAGTGCCATCATGGATAAAGAAATCCAAAAGATAAAAAGACCCGCTAGGAATCCCACAAAAGGGTGACCTAGGCAAAAGTTAGGGTTACAATAATAAACAAAAACAAAGGTCCGCTAAAACGCCACAAAAGGGTGTTTTAGGCAAAAATAAGGACAATCAAAAAACAAAAGAAATCCATGATGGTAACATGAACCGAATTCAAAAAGAAAGGTTCAAGAGCAGCTATCCAAGTTGTCAAAATCACAACGTCAATAAACAAAGATTTTCTTAACTTCATAAGTGTTTAATCAAGCAAGCCTAAACACATAAGCCTACCTTGGCCATCCGTTCTTACAAAAACCATTTTTGAAAAATAATCCCCTCTAAAATACAAACTTCAAAACAAAAATATCTTTCCCTTCTTTTCTCTCTTGTCCCAAAAGATTTTAGAATAATCTAGTGGAAGCATGGAGAAATAAATCATCACTGATAATGGATCTAATCTGAACAACAAAATGGTGGAAGAACTGTGCCAAGAATTCAAGATCCAACACCACAACTCTTCCCCATATCGGCCAAAGATGAATGGGGCAGTCGAGGCAACCAATAAGAACATCAAAAAAATAGTGCAAAAGACGGTTGTCTCATTTAAAGACTGACACGAGATGTTACCCTTCGCTCCTCATGGCTATAGGACTTCAGTACGTCCATTTACAGGAGCTACTCCATTCTCACTCGTTTATGGGGTGGAGGCAGTTCTACCCATCGAAGTCGAGATATTCTATCTAAGGGTAATCATGGAAACAAAACTTTCCGAGGCAGAATGGGTTCAAAGCCAATATGACCAGTTGAACCCTATCAAAAAGAAACGGCTGAACGCCATATGCCATGGTCAAGCCTATCAGAGGAAGATCAAAAAGGCTTTTGACAAGAAAGTCCACCCTCGAGTCTACCATGAGGGAGAGTTGGTAATGAAGAAATTACTACCAACTCAAAAGGACAAAATCGGAAAGTATGCCCCAAATCACGGAGGACCATACGTGGGAAAACGAGCCTTCTCAGGAGGAGCATTGATCCTCACAAACATGGATGGAGAAGAACTTCGATACTTAGTCAACACTGACGTGGTAAAGAAGTACTATGCTTGAAGACGTTGCTTGCATAGGCCCGCTAGGATGAAAACCCAAAAAGGGCGTCCTAGGCAAAAGTTAGGGCAAAATAAAAAGCCTGCCAGTACAAGGGTACTAGGCAAAACAAAGGCAAATTTACCCCGTTAGGATACGTCCTAAGCAAAAGTTAGGGGCAAAAGAATAAGATGTAAAAGCAAAGCAAGCAACGATCGCTTAAACCGAAAACCGAAAGGCGGTTCAAGTGATTATCTTCTAGAAGCAAGCATCTTGCAGCATCTACACTCCTGGCTCAGGCCGAAGCAATTAGGGGAACGTAAAGAGCAACAATTACAGATATAATTGTTAAGCCCAATGTATATAGCCTACCCTGGCCAGCCATTCTTCAGAAATTTCCTTCTGTATATCTTTCTGTAAAAACACTTGTGAATATCAATAAAAATATCCATTTGTTTCTTTTCTTTCTTGACCATGTGATTATGCCTCTGAATTGGTTTTTCATAAAATTGTACGAAATTCCATTAATAATCGGTCAATAAAAGAAAATTGGAGGGGTTCCTGTAAAATCCATAATCTCCTGCATAAAGGCTCACAAAAATACTCCCTCGCGTCAATGACAGAAAGTCCTCCAAGAAGAAGGGGATAGGGAGAGCCACTCACTTTTCTAAATAAATGAACAAAAGTAAAAATTGTATTGCATTTGTGCATCACACACACATTAGTTGCACATTCAAAGACCTTATCATGAGGCAACCGCATAAAATAGAAAAATAGAAAATTGCTTGTGTATGACAGCAGCAAGCAAAATACAAAGATTCAGAAAATCAACAGCATCATACAGAATAACTGAGCCTGGAGAGGCTTGCCGAAAGAATACTCTCAAAATAACTGAGCCTGGAGAGGCTCGCCGAAATAATACTCTCTCAAAATAACTGAGCCTGGAGAGGCTCGCCGAAATAATACTCTCAGAATAATTGAGCCTGGAGAGGCTTGCCGAAATAATACTCGTACAGAATAATTGAGCCTGGAGAGGCTTGCCGAAACAATACTCCCACAGAATAATTGAGCCTGGAGAGGCTTGCCGAAATAATACTCCTACAAAATAACTGAGCCTGGAGAGGCTTGCCGAAATAATACTCTCTCATAAATCTAATTTCTTTAACACTTTTAATTTCTGTACAGCAAAAGCCAAAAACATAAAAAAGGCAAAATACAGAAAAAGCCAAAATCAGAAGAAAAGGCAAAATACAGAAAAAGCCGAACATAAAAAAGGCAAGGATATAGAAAATCCAACAAACAATCTGTACCAAATAACTAAGCCTGGAGAGGCTTACCAAAATAATACTCCATATCCTCCACAGTATGCAGAATAACTGAGCCTGGAGAGGCTCGCAGAAATAATACTCCCCAGAGGGAACCTCAGCTCAAGCTCACGGAAAAATCCCCAGCGAGAGCTATCAAAGCAAAATCGACGCAATCCCCAATGGAAGTGCGATCATCCAAACAGTATATACAAGTCAAAGGACTTAACACTTCCTCGGTGGAAGATAGCTCTCCGACTCAAAGCACTGAGCGAGGCTAAGCCTGTAGAGGCTTCCTAAATAATACTCTGGGACACAATAAGATCCCCAAATCCCCAATCGCCTACTCAAGAGGCATCCCTGCAAAAAGGAGAAGAAAATCAAAAATATCAATAAGTATTCCCCAAGTGGAATCCGGCTCTTAGCCAAACATCGAACGTCAAGCCGATACGCCTAACAGAAGAGGCTAATCAAAATCAACGACAAAATCCCCCAGTGGATAACAGCCTACACAGAGGCAACACAATCAGAAAATCAAAGAGAGACACCCGAATAAGGATAACCGGGATACTCCACTCACGTCAAAAGGACGTCAGCCAAACATAAGGCATCGCTCAACTCAGAGAGCATCTGTGTCTACACCCCAAGGAGTCAAAAATTCCCATGGGTACCAACTAAGCAATGCAAGTTGGGACACAAGAACCTATGAATGACTGCACATCCCCTAGACGGATCCCTGCGTTATCCAGCCCTCAGCGGCACAAAATCAGAAAAACAAACCGTCGAAGCAGCATTGTGGACTGTGGAGACAAACTATACTCAACTACCTCATCTTTGAGAGGCAAAGTCTGGAGAGACGATACTCAAACGAAGTCTGGAGAGACGGTACTCAAACAAGGTCTGGAGAGACAATACTCAAACAAAGTCTGGAGAGACGATACTCAAACGAAGTCTGGAGAGACGGTACTCAAACAAGGTCTGGAGAGACAATACTCAAACAAGGTCTGGAGAGACAATACTCAAACAAGGTCTGGAGAGACAGTACTCAAACAAAGTCTGGAGAGACAGTACTCGAAGTCTGGAGAGACAGTACTCGAAGTCTGGAGAGACAGTACTCAGAGTCTGGAGAGACGATACTCAAATAAAGTCTGGAGAGACAATACTCAAACAAAGTCTGGAGAGACAATACTCAAACAAGGTCTGGAGAGACAGTACTCAAACAAAGTCTGGAGAGACAGTACTCGAAGTCTGGAGAGACAGTACTCGAAGTCTGGAGAGACAGTACTCAGAGTCTGGAGAGACGATACTCAAATAAAGTCTGGAGAGACAATACTCAAACAAAGTCTGGAGAGACAGTACTCGAGGTCTGGAGAGACAATACTCAAGGTCTGGAGAGACAATACTCAGCCATCAGCGTCGTCAGAGGCACGTTGGTGTTAAACTTAGCTACCGAGGTTGTCAGAAGCGCCAAGGTATGCAACAACCTGGAGAGGCTACTCAACAATTTTCCACCGGAAGACATTACAAGTCAGAAGGTCGGCACATCACCCGGACAATTGGGTCAACTCCTTTACTTGTCAGCCGGTACACCAAAAGACCGTTTGACTAAGTAAAGGGGGGGCAGCTGTAGACCCCTAAAATTGTCCGGGTCGGAAATAAAGCTTGAAGACTCTCGAAGACTGAAGGATAATCAGCCAGAAGGACTCCTCGAAGGCCCTAGGAGGGTTCTCTGTAGGTCTAGAGGTCTTAGAATAGCTCAAAATAAAGAAGTGGAGGGAAAAAGCCCAATACGGCCGTACTGAACCCCAATACGGCCGTATTGAAGCTTCAATATGGCCACAGTGAACTCAATACGGCGTATTGAAGTTTCTGAAACTTCAATACGGCCGTACTGAAATCAATACGGCCGTATTGAAGCTTCAATACAGCCGTATTGAATTCAATACGGCCGTATTGAAATTTCTGAACTTCAATACGGCCGTATTGAACTTCAATACGACCGTATTGAAGTTCAAAAATTTCAATACGGCCGTATTGCCCCTGTAGGCCGTATTGAGGCCCATTCCTATAAATAGGAGGCCATTTGGACGTCCTACCACACTTTGGGAGATAGTTTGAACCCTCTCCTTGAGTATTCTGGGGTTTTTGAGCAGTGTTCTGCCCTAGAAATCACTCGGAGAGTTGATCCGACGAAGTTCTTGAGCCCCGAGCCATTTTGCTTGAGGATCGAACCTAGTCGAGGGGAAATCTTTTTGATTCCCTTAGTTAAAATTTTGTTCTAGGAGAGCGAGGAGCGGGCTTGTAGAGCGTGGGAACGCCAAAACGCTTCCCAGTTCTTTACAATATATAAAAGCACGCTTCAAGAGGTTTCCTTTCAATCCTTCCTTTTACTGCTTTCTGTGTGTATATTTAAACTGTCATCATGTAGATAGTCAATTCATAATTGTTTAGAATAAATAGGGGTAATTTAGTAATTTTATACTGTTCTGTTAAAAATAATCTGTCATAGGGAACCCGAAAGGGGCGCTGTGGGGTGCTAACACCTTCCCCACGCGTAACCGACTCCCTTACCCAACTCTGGTTGTAGTGGCCAAAGTTGATTTTTAAATCAATTGCCTTATCCCTTTTTCCAATGTTTTGAGTAAAACATTGGTGGCGACTCCACGAACCCTCCTTTTATGAAAACCACTAATCCATGGAGGGTCCCGCTTGGGATTAATATGGATTAGTGAGCCTTTTAATAAAATTGCTCGTTTGACGAGGTCTCAGTTTGAGAATAAGTCATTCTAGCAATCCACTATTCTTAAACAAATAAACGAGTCCAACCATCCCTCGCGAATGCCGAAAGCCCGCTTCGGGCCGGTGGCGACAGGGCCGGTGGCGACAGGACCCTACGACTAGTATATGCTTTACTTGCTTTCCTTTAACTTGTTTTAATTCTAAGCTCGTTTAGAAGGCTTCCTTTGCCTAATAGGGGTTGCGTGCACACACACACAACTATTGACTTGCTTGTGTGAAAAGTTGTTTTGTAAGAAAGGTATAAGGGGGTTTAGTAATTTCCACTTGAAAAGGCTTGGTTATTAAGTGGCTCCTTGTAGCTCACCTCCCTTGATAGTGCAACTTGTATACTTAGACCTCTAAGTACTTAGTATTGCACCACAAAGAGAAAATCTTTTGTGAAACTCTTTATCACTCAATTTGCAAAATTCTTTAAGATTTGTGAAAACTTTTCTCTTGCAAAAATGAGTGATCATTCTCATGAAAGTAGTGTACATGGTCATCATACTCCTAAGAGTCATAAAAGCACTAAAGATGAGCTTAGAGAACTTAGGGATTATATTAGGAAAAAAAAGAGAGAAAATGAAAAAAACAATGAAACAATAAGAAAGTTGTTGAGTAAGCTTGTGGTGGGGGGTGAATCTAACAAACCCAATGCCAATGAGGGTCATGGGCCTTCTAGGCCCAAGAGACATGATGGTGAAGGGCCTTCTAGGCCCCATAGACATAAACATGAGGAAGAACCATCAAGGCCCAAAAGCCAACATTCACACACTCACTACTCTACAAGTGAAAGGTTTTATAGTAGTCACCATGATGATGGCTACTATCAAAGACCCCCTAGGCAACATAGGCCTAGGCATGAAACAACTACTCTTAGAGAACCTAGGTTTGACCTTCCTCCCTTCCATGGAAAAGACAATGTTGATGATTATCTAGATTGGGAGATGAAGGTTAAACAACTCTTCACTTGCCACAATGTAAGTGAAGAGAGAAGGGTTCCCATGGCTACCCTAAGCTTTTAAGGGTATGCCATGTATTGGTGGACTTCCCTTTAAAGGAAAAGAAGAACTCATCATGAGCCTCCAATTCAATCACTAGTGGAAAAAAGGCTTTTAAAATTGGTTATTTTTGACTTTTAAAATCGGTTCCGTAATCGATTTTAAAAGAGCCAATTTTAAAAGTTAGACTTTTAAAATCATTAAATAACCGATTTTAAAAGTAAACTTTTAAAATCGGTTATTTTATAACTGATTTTAAAAGTGCTGGTCAAGAAAAAAAATTAAACTGGAACAGGCCGTTCCAGATTGTGAAAAACACGAATTGAAGAACGTAAACCAGAACGGCCCGTTCTCCTTTCAGTACAGGCCGTATTGCAAGGAGAACGGGCCGTGCTCCTAGAAGAACGGGGCGTACTCCATTCAGTACGACCTGTACTGAAAGGAGAATGAGCCGTTCTCCATGCAGTGCGGCCCGTACTGGGAGGAGAACGGGCCGTTCTCCTTTCAGTACAGCCCGTACTGAAAGGAGAACGGGTCGTTCTCCTTGCAGAACGGGCCGTTCTCCTTGCAGAACGGGTCATTCTCCTTGCAGAACGGGCCGTTCTCCTTGCAGAACGGGCCATTCCAGATTTGAAATTTACCCAAACTACAACGAAAATACAGAACAAAATGAGAAAACAAAAAAAGATACAAGAAGAGGAAAATGAAAAAGAAAACAATAATGAAATTTACCTCTTTAGAAAATTAGAGCGCGAGAGAGAGATTTAAAAAACAAATGGAGGGAAAGATTAAAGAGAATGAGATTGGAGAGAAATATAAAAGGTTTCTGACGAGACTTTTAAAATTGGTTATTTCAGAACCGATTTTGTATACTACATACAAAATCGGTTATGAAATAACCGATTTTAAAAGTAGCACTTTTAAGATCGGTTACTTTATAATCGATCTTAAAAGTTATGTCTGATACAACTTTTAAAATCGGTTCTTTTG
Organism: Cajanus cajan; assembly: GCF_000230855.2. NCBI lineage: Eukaryota > Viridiplantae > Streptophyta > Magnoliopsida > Fabales > Fabaceae > Cajanus > Cajanus cajan. Next base: position 33,441,033 of record NC_138521.1, on the reverse strand, counting down.
TAACCGATCTTAAAAGTTGTGTCAGACACAACTTTTAAGATCGGTTACAAAAGAACTGATCTTAAAAGTACTTTTAAGATCGGTTAAATTTGAACCGATCTTAAAAATGTTCAGTTTATTTACAAAATTGCCACCGTGTCATTTTTAAGATCGGTTACAAGATAACCGATCTTAAAACTCCGATTTTAAATCTAATTTTTGCACTAGTGAATATTGGAATGAGCTTAGAAGTGCCTTAAGGAGAAGGCACATTCCTCCATATTTTGAGAGGGAGTTGATGGACAAGCTCCAAAGACTCCAACAAAGGAACCTTAGTGTTGAGGAATATAGGCAACAAATGAAGTTGCTTATGATGAGGGCTGGAATTAGGGATGAGGAGAGAACCACCATTGCTAGGTTTCAAAGTGGCCTAAACCTAGAGATTAGGGACAAGGTTGAACTACTACCCTATAGAGACCTTAATGAATTAGTTCAACTTTGTGTGAGAGTAGAACAACAACTTAGGAGAAAGCCTACCCTTAGGAAGGAATCTACCTCATACCCTAGCAAGGACTTCAAGAAGGAGGGTCAACCCTCCTATTCCAAAGAAAGGCCACTAAAAGAAAGGCCACTAAAAGAAAAACCTTCCAATGAAACTAGAACTAGTTGCATTAAGTTCTTTAAATGCTTAGGGAGGGGACACATAGCTTCCGAATGCCCCACAAAGAAAACAATGATCATTAGGGGAAATGAGATCCTAAGTGAGGAAAGCACTTCATCTTCTTCGTGCTCCTCAAGTGAAGATAATGAAAGCCTTAGTTCTAGTAAGGAAGCACCATGTGAAGGTGACCTATTCATTGCTCAAAGGTTACTTACCAACCAACCCAATGATCAAAACCAATCACAAAGAGAGAACCTTTTCCATTCTAGATGCAAAAGTTTTAAGAAAACTTGTTCTCTCATTGTTGATAGTGGATCTTGTAATAACTTTGTAAGCCAAAGGTTGGTTGATAAGCTTAACTTAACTACTATAGCCCATCCTAAATCTTATAAACTTCAATGGCTTAATGAGGATGAACATATAGAAGTTAATGATCAGGTAAATGTTCCTTTCTCCATTGGAAAATATAAAGATGAAATTTTATGTGATATAATTCCAATGGATGCAAGCCACATTTTACTTGGAAGGCCTTGGCAACATGATAGGAAGGCCATTCATGATGGTGTTACAAACAAAATTTTCCTGGTCCACCTAGGCAAGAAACACACTTTGACTCCTCTTTCACCTTCACAAGGGTTGGAGGATCAAGTATTTATGAAATCAAAAAAAAGAAAAGAGGAGAAAAAGAAGGTTCTAGAGTTGGAGGGTAGTGTCTCCTCCAAGGAAGTTATTCCTAGAAGTCAATTTTTAATAAAACATTTGATTAAAAAATTTCTTCTAGTTGAACAACCTCTTTACCTTCTTAATACTAAAAAGACACTACTCTTGGAAAAGAGTAAGGAGGATAGTGTCTCCTCCAAAAATCTTGTTCAAAATGAAAGTCAATTTTTATTTCAAAATGATTGCAAAAAGACTTTTCTTCTTCACAAAAATTTTAGCTCTTTTTCTACTGCTGCCACAACCTTAGAGCTTAAGATCCACAACCTAAATATTTTTGAAAATAAAGGATCTCAAGTTCTTAGTCTTGTGAAGAAGAAGTGGACTTCACCTAGTTTTATTTCTTATGCTACTACTTTGGTGGTTCCTATAGTAGACAGCCATTGTCTATTTAGGACTTCCCTTACTTTAGTTGTTCTAATAAAGCACCCAACCTTTGGTTTATATTGTTTATTAGATACATCTCATGGTGTCTTATTTTCTATTTTTGATCTTAAGGGAAGTTCAAACTTCTTTGAACTTAACTTTACTACTTCCCTTCAAGACCAAATTAGATTCTATGACTTTTCTAAACTCTTTACTCTTTACACCTTCTTCCATGATGTATCTAACATAGAATATGATCAAGGGTTGTCTAGGTAGTTTCCTTATTATATTCACTTTGTTTTCTTGTAGGCTCCCAAGTTACTACATAGGGTATTTTAGGCAAGATATCTTAGTATGTAGGAGTACTTCATTAGTTTCTTATAGATTTAGGACTTTAACATTTATAGGATTTAGTTTTACACTTAGACTACACTATAGTGAGGATCCTATTCTTATGCTTAGAGAGCCCATCCTTCCTAGTCTAAGGACCCTTGTTAGGACTATAGAAGGAATTCCTCATAGGGTGCACTTTCCATATATGTTATATGAATATATCATCCTTAATGCTTTGTTTCATATTTTCATTGTAGGTGATGCTATCTTTGTGGAAGGACCATTGGATTTGAGGAAAAATCCTTTAGAAGGGGGAAGGTATCATGGAAATCTAATTCCCAAGGATCCCTTTGGAAGAGGCAAGACCAAGAAGGGTGAAGGATGATCCAAGGAGTCTCACACTTGAAGACCATTGGGCCTTTAACTAGGTCCATGGTTAGGAGGCTAGAGGAGGCTTCTATAGAGGAGGTGCTTCTTAGACCTATGCTTAATATAAGTATTGAGTATGATTCTTCTTTTTAGTCTTATAGTCTCTATTGTACATACATTGTATAGTTTGATTTCTTGTACCTTGTATATAGTAAATACTTGTATAGGTGTATTTTTGCCTTTGTATTTGTGAGGCACTTTATTTCCTTTTATTAGCTAATGTATATTGTTTCTAGGGTAGGTTACTTGGGCACTTTGACTCCATTTAACCTAATCTAGAAATACACTCTTTTCTTATTTTTCCAGTAGTAGGATTGGGAGTGGCATTAGCAAGCTAGAGAGTGTGACTAGCAAGCTAGAGAGTGTTACTAGCAATTGAGCCTAGAGATGGGCCTAGGCAAAATTTTACATATTAGACTCATTTTACTCCTAATTTTTCATAGATTTGATTTAGCTAGGTTCCATTCACATTGGATGAACCTAACTAAACCAAATCAACATTTTTTTCAAAACTAGTTGGAGTTAAATGAAGTCCATGAGTCGCCCACCTTGTCTTGTGTTCACATGGCTTGATTGCTTGTTCTCTTTCAAGCTTAGAATCTTGAAGCCCAAGCTTCTTCTTAGCTTGCTTACCAAGCAAGCTAAGAGAGTAGCTTGCTCTCCAAGCCTCTAGACTATGGACGGTTAGCTAGACCTTACCATGGTTCCTAGTGAATCATGGTTAAGGCTAGCTTGCTCTCCAAGCTTCCTACTCCTATATATTTGTTTTCCCTTCATTGTAAAACACTTTTGGCATATATTGAGAGTTAATTCCGAAATTGGTTTAGATTTCTCTCTTCTAAAAGTCCCTAAACCTCTTTGATATTCATCCAATTCTCTTATCCCTTCCCTAGAAGAGTGTGGTGAGAATTGAAGAGACTTATCTCTTCATCAAAGAGTGGCGTCTCTTGGCATAGTTCTCCACCAAACCGTGCTGGTTCTAAGGTCTCCTTCTCCATTGGAGACCTTAGGAAAGCTTAAGAAGAATCAAGGAGAAAAAGATCTAGGAGGAGCTTGAGGAGGAATCAACATCAATCCGGTTTCTCAACAAGTTTTCCATCATAGAGTCTTTTCAACTCCAAAGTGCCCCATGAGACCATCCTCATGACTTTCTTTCACAAGGAGTTTTCTAATGGATCCTTGGGGTATACATATTCTTCCTTATTTGTACAAGTACCCCTCAGAAACAGAAACTTCCTTGAGGCTTTATTAGGCATTGGGTATATGATTCATTGAATTCGGAGTCATTGGAATACAACTCCTTAATGTGATCAAATCCCAAGATTTGAGATCCAAGGGAGACTAATAAAGCATGTCTCCTTGAAAGGGCATCAGCTACAATATTATTTTTCCCTTTCTTGTATTTGATCATATATAGGAATTGTTCCAAGAACTCTACCCATTTAGCATGCCTCTTGTTAAGGTTTCCTTGACCCCTCAAATATTTTAGTGACTCATGGTCACTATGAATGACAAACTCCTTGGGAATAAGGTAGTGTTCCCAAGTTTGAAGGTAAAAATACAAAGGTAAAAATGGGAAAAATAAAGACAAGGGCAAAATAGGCATAAAAGATAAATTCTATGCTAATAAGGTTTAGGAGATTGATCAATGTCATTCAACCACAAGAAGCATATCTCTAGGGTTGTTAGCTCCCCTATCTTCTTCCAATCTCCTAGCCATGGACCTATTGATGGGTCCCACATGAAGATCTAAGGATGTTCCTCCATCAACCCCTCCTTCTTGAGAAGGATTTCACCTCAAATCTTTAAGCTCATCCATTTCATGGGTTCCTTCAAAGGATGTGAGACCATAATTAGGGAAATAAACTACTAAAACTTTCCTACTCAATCCTTAAGTACATGATTTAGATGAATGAGATTGCTAGGGGCATTGAGGAGGCCCAAAAAGGCATCTCCAATCATGCATATAAGCAACTTTTTGGAAAATTTTTAGGGATTGGGTGCCTATACTTTATTTAATGATGGCTTTTATAAACGGTGCTCATCCTCTATTGCCATCTTTCTTTGGCATCAAAAGAATGAGGATGGCACAAGGGTTAAGGTTTGATCTAAGCCGTATCCGGTCAAATAAATGCAATTAAATGTAGTACTAGGAAGTGACTCCTAGGTCATCTCCCAAGGACCGTCTTTTACTGTTAAAGGCTTAAACACATGAAGGGGGGGTTTGGTTCAGGATTTTCAGCTTGTAACACAATAAAACAAAATAAAACAGCAAGTAGAATGGATTGGTTCCCTGTTCAGATTGCAATTCTTTTATCCCTGGTTCTCAAAAGATTTCTCTGTTCATAACTTAATCCTTGTTCCATCCGAGTTAACCAACTAAGCGAAGATTAACTCAAGATTTCCCTACACGAATTAAGCAACGTATACAACATTAAACCTCCCCACAAGGTTAAGAAACTTATGAGCAACCTGATTCATTAAGCATGAACAGGTATGATGAGTCATTATTTTCCCTTATTTTCTTATCTTTCTGTACTTATTTTAATCTCCGATTTGTGCTTAATTGTTGATATTCTGCACTGTTTTCTAATTGGGCTTTAATTGGACAAGTAATTCATATTTTAACTAATTTGAATTTTCTGAATCTAATTATTCCAATTTTTATTTTCAGGGCAGTTTAATAATTATCTGGGCTAGGAATTAATTTCTGGACTTCAAGTGGAGCTGCCACGTCATCTGCCACGTCATCTACCACGTCATCTTCCATGTCACTACTGCACCATTTTCCACCTCAGCATTCATTTTTAGTTTATAGGCTATTTTATTGAACTTGGGTCAGACTTGTATTTTATTGGGCCCAATTCATTTTTTTTTTGCAGATAGGACCCTAGGGTAGGGCTGACTTGGCAGCCACTAGATAAGGGGTCTGATGTGACTATGTGAACAGTAGCCTCTCTTCTCTTTGTTTTTTACATTTTGGCTTCCCTGTTGTTCTTTCTTCCTTTTTTACGTTTTGCTTCTTCTTGGTTCTGGCTGCTCTTTATTTTGTCTTCACGTTTTCTTTATGTTTCTAGTTGTAATGTGAGACTCCATTTTCATTTGAAATACATATTACTCATCTTGTTTTGTTCTCTCTGCCTTGCATTTTCGTTTTCTTTCTCTGCCATTTTCGTTTTCCTTCTCTGCCATTTTTGTTTTCCTTCTCTGCCATTTTTGTTTTCCTTCTCTGCCATTTTCGTTTCTGTATTTTAATGGAAGGCTAAAAACTCCTGGGTTAGCTTCTTGTTGTGGATTGTAATCTCTTTTCAGGTTGGGTATGTGTGTTCATCTCTGTTCTGCTTTGTTCTTCTTCATTTAACCTCTGTATCAATGTGTCCATGCTTAATGTGGTTGTGCTCAATACCACGTTTTCTTAATTCGTGTAGGGAAATCTTGAGTTAATCTTCGCTTAGTTGGTTAACTCAGATGGAACAAGGATTAAGTGGTTAATAGAGTAATCTTTCGAGAACCAGGGATAAAAGAGTTACAATCCGAACAAGGAGCCAATCTGTTTTACTTGTTGAGTAATTTCATTTTATTGTGTATAAACTAAAAATCTGAACCAAACCCCCCCCACTTCGTGTGTTTATGCCTTTAATAGTAAAAGACGGTCCTTGGGAGACGACCTAGGAGTCACTTCCTAGTATTGCATTTAATTGCATTTATTTGACCGGATACGGCTTCGATCAAATTTGACGCCATTGCCGGGGACCATCGGTTCCTGTTAGAGGTTGTGTGTTTTGTGTGTTATTTGTTCTTGTTGTGTTCTGTTGTGTGTCTTGTGTTTCAGAGCTCTGTTATGTTATGTGTGTAGTGTATTAGTGTATCAGTTTTAGTGTATCAGTTTCTGTTTCAATTTTGTGTTTCAGTTGGTGCTTGTGTTTTTGTATGTCATTACATATTATGTTGTGTATTGGTGTTTGTTATTAGTCTCCCCAGGTGTAGCAAGTAAGCCAGTTGAAGAATTCATGTTGTTAAGTCTGATGAACAGTAAACCAATGGAACAGTAACTCGAATTTGGTTTTTTATGCATTTGCTGTCATGTGGTTGTGATAATTGATCTTTATTGCATTCCATATTTCATTGACCATTGACTGTTAACCAAGTATATTGATTCCATTTGGTGTGCTAAATTATTCAGTGTTCTGTTGAGTTTCAAATCTGGTGCAATTTTGGTGCATGTGAATAGTGCTGAATAGTAGCAATTTTCCAATTAATTGTGATTTTTGGTTTTGATAGCTAGACTTGTTATTTTTGCCTAATGTTTTTTGTGGTAACTTCTTTCAACCTATATTTTGTGTAAAAAATAGCTAGGGCACCCAGTTTGGTCAAAATTTGGAGATAGAAAATTTTAAAAAAAAATTTTAAACCCTAAACCCTAAAGGGCCATAACTTGGGCTCTGGTTATCAGAATTAGACAAACTTTTTTTTCATTTTGTGCGGCCGCAGTAGATTGTCAAAAAAAGGTCATTTACTATTTCTTTGTTAATTTTGAAGTTTTATTCCCATATTTTTCCCAACTTTTCTTAGGTAATTAAATTGGCTAGGCTTTGAATTTTGTTCTCAACTTTTCTGTGGTTGTTTCTAATGGTTTTAGGATGATATTGGTGCATTAGTTTTAATGGTTTCCAAATTTGCATGAAAATTCTAATGATTTTTGTGGTAGTTTTTACTGTTCACAGTTACTATTCATGCATGTGTTGCATGTAGTGCATGACTAGGAACAATCCACACACTTTGCATCCATTTGATCCTGAAATAGATAGAACATACCATAGATTAGTTAGAGAGCATATAGTCCCACCTGAGAGTGATACCCATAGTGTGAGTGTAGCATCTGAAGTTGACTCAACTGAAAATATGGCTGACCAACTTGGACCTCGTGAGAGAACACTTAGGGAGATGGCTACACCTTATTTCACATATGAGAGTATATGCATTCAATACCCTGAGGAAGATATTCCGTTTGTGCTTAAAACTGGACTGATCCATTTGTTGCCTAAGTTTCATGGTCGTGCAGGTGAGGATGCACACAAGCATCTCAAGGAGTTCCACATAGTTTGTTCCACCATGAGGCCACATAATGTCCTTGAAGATCACATCTACCTGAAAGCATTCCCTTTTTCATTGGAGGATCTTGCCAAGGACTGGTTGTACTATCTGGCTCCTGGTTCAATAACAAGCTGGGATGACTTGAAGAGAGTTTTCCTCGAAAAATTCTGATGGAGAACGTAGGAGAAGCGGAAGAAGTGCTTCTCCTTAGCTTCACCTTAGCTCGGATCTTCTTCAAGGAGCTCAAGATCGAATGGAATGGAGGCTTTAAGGGAGGAGGATTTTCAGAATGGAAGGAGGTTAAGCTTAGAAGGAAGTATCCAAGCTTAAGGAGCAATGGATTGCTCACTTCAAAGGGAAGGAAGGAGATGAACTTCCTAGGGTTTTGAAGGTGAACACTCTTGGTGACTTTGAAGAGAAACTCGGTAATATTTTGCTCTCAAATTTCATTAAGCTCAAAGTGTTTTACAAATGTGTGAGGGAAGAGTTTAAGTGGATCTGGATTCAAGAGCCTTGGCGCCAATGTGAAGGATTCACATGTGGCGCCAAGTTTTGAATTCAAAATTCAAAAATTTTGAATTCAAAACTTCACACACACATGACATGTTCGGTCACATTAGGCTAAGTGCATTTAGGTATGATTTAAGATGAATTTAGGGTTAATTTTGAGTCACACATGTTCAGCCAAGGTGGCGTCAAACATGTGACTCAAAATGTAACTTAAATGCATCCTAAATTAAACCTAGTTTAACCTAATCCAAATAAACTACAAATCCTCCTTAAACCCTAATCTAATGACCTAAATACAATGGTCAAGAAAATATAATGAATAGGAAAAATACAAGAAGAAGAATGAGCCCAATATTGGGTATCAAAAACCCAAAGCCCATGAAGCCCAATTACAAGCCCAAATTACACAAACCCTGATCTATGGTCAAAATACAAGACTAAAATAAAAGTAACTTCCTATTCTAAGAATGTGCTTTAAAACATGGTGTTCAATCAAGTGTAGTCCAAGTAAGAAGCACCCTAGGCCCACCAAGCCCATTGGGCCCACTAAGCTCTAAAGCTGACAAGTTTTCAAGTAATCTCTTGGCCATAGCTCTAGTGGTTGGGCCTTTAGCCCATGCTCTTCCATCATTCCCTCCCTCTTGAAATGGATTCGTCCTCGAATATGAAGACTCCTCCTCATCATCACTAGCACCTACAAAAGGTTTTAAATCACTAACATTAAAAGTAGGGTTTACTCCATAATCAGAGGGTAAATCAAGTCTATAAGCGTTATCATTGATACGCTGTAAGACCTGAAAGGGACCATCTCCTCTAGGACTGAGTTTGGACTTCCTTTGTTTTGGAAAACGTTCTTTTCTTAAGTGAAGCCAAACCTAATCACCTTCCTCGAAGATCATAGATCTTTTGCCTTTATTTCCTTGTTGAGCATACTTCTCATTTTGGAGTTGAATATGAGTTTTAATCCTTTCATGAATTTTCTTAACAAAATCAGCTCTTGAAGCCCCTTCCTTGTGAATAAAATGTTCAACATTAGGAAGAGGGATCAAGTCTAAAGGAGTTAAAGGATTAAACCCATACACAGCTTCAAAAGGAGAAATATTGGTAGTTTTGTGGACTACCCTATTATAGGAAAATTCAATGTGTGGCAAATACTCATCTCAAGATTTGTGATTGCCCTTTAGGATTGCCCTAAGCATAGTAGACAGAGACCTATTCACTACCTCAGTTTGGCCATCTATTTGAGGATGACAAGTAGTTGAAAAGAGGAGTTTAGTTCCTAGTCTTGACCATAAGACACGCCAAAAATGGCTTAGGAACTTAGTATCTCTATCTGAAACTATTGTCCTAGGAAGTCCATGGAGTTTAACCACATCTCTAAAGAAGAGTTTTGCAATGTTGCTTGTATCATCTACTTTGTGGCATGGAATGAAATGAGCCATTTTACTGAAACGGTCCACAACCACAAAGATAGATTCCATTCCCCTTTGGGTTCTAGGTAAACCTAGCACAAAATCCATGCTAATATCTACCCAAGGGGAAGAAGCAACAGGCAAAGGTGTGTATGTACCATGAGGCATCACTTTAGACTTGGCTTGTAAACATGCCAAACATCTAAAACAATGCCTTTGGACATCCTTTCGCATATGGGGCCAATAAAATTTTTCTTTTAGCAAACTAAGGGTTTTATCAACACCAAAGTGCCCCATAAGCCCACCTTCATGACTTTCTTTAATTAATAGTTTCCTAATGGATCCTTGGGGTATACATAACCTTCCTTCTTTGTACAAATACCCCTCAGCCATATAGAAACCATCAAAAGCTTTTTGTTGGCATTTTTTATAATTATCACCAAAATCAAGATCTTCCTCATACAATTCCCTAATATTATCAAATCCAAGAATTTGAGTACCTAGAGACATAAGCAAAGTATGCCTTCTAGATAATGCATCAGCTACAATATTTGATTTTCCTTTATTGAATTTAATAATATATGGAAATTGTTCAAGGAATTCTAGCCATTTGGCATGCCTCTTATTTAACTTACCTTGACCTCTTAAATATTTAAGTGACTCATGGTCACTATAGATGACAAACTCTTTGGACACAAGATAGTGTTCCCAAGTTTGTAAGGCTCTAACCAATGCATACAACTCCTTATCATAGGTAGGGTAATTGAGGGAGGCACCTTTTAGTTTTTCACTAAAATAAGCAATGGGGTGTCCTCCTTGCAACAACACAGCCCCTATGCCAACTCCAGATGCATCACATTCTAGCTCAAAAGTCTTTTCAAAATTTGGCAAAGCTAGTATGGGTGCATTTGTAAGTTGATCCTTAAGAAGTTGAAATTCTTGGTCATGCTTTGAAGTCCATTCAAATAAAACATCTTTTTTAACAAGCTCATTCAAGGGTGACGCAATGCTAGAGAAGTTAGGAACAAATCTTCTATAAAAACTTGCAAGGCCATTAAAACTCCTAACTTCACTAACATTCTTTGGTTTGGGCCACTCTTGAATGGCTTTGATTTTCTCGGGGTCCACACGAACCCCTTCTTTACTCACAATGAACCCTAGGAAAACCACATGATCTACACAAAAAGTACATTTTTCAATATTTGCAAATAAGTGGTTTTCCCTAAGGATCATCAAAACTTCTCTAAGATGTCTTATATGATCATCTTGAGACCTACTATAGATTAGAATATCATCAAAATAAACAACAACAAATTTTACTATACACTCTCTCAAGACATGATTCATAAGCCTCATGAATGTACTTGGTGCATTAGTTAAACCAAAAGGCATAACTAACCACTCATACAATCCAAATTTGGTCCTAAAAGCAGTTTTCCACTCATCACCCTCTTTGATTCTTATTTGGTGATAACCACTTTTAAGATCAATTTTAGAAAATATAGTAGCACCATGTAATTCATCAAGCATATCATCAAGTCTAGGGATTGGGTGCCTGTACTTGATTGTGATATTGTTAATAGCCCTACAATCACTACACATTCTCCATTTTCCATCTTTCTTGGGCACTAACAATACAGGCACAACACAGGGACTCAAACTCTTTTGCACCCACCCCTTATCCAATAATTCTTGAACTTGGTTCTCTATCTCCTTAGTTTCTTGGGGATTTGTCCTATAGGCTGGTCTATTGGGTAGACTAGCCCCAGGCACAAAATCAATTTGATGTTCTATACCCCTAAAAGGAGGAAGGCCCTTTGAACCATCACTAGGGAATATATCATCAAATTCTTTTAATAATTGAGAAACTTCAAGAGGTAAATAACTAGGCTCAATACTTAAATTATGACAATTAAGCATACCTCTACAAAGAAGAAGGTAAGAAGGCTTTTCAACAAATAGGATTTGTTTTAAAGTTTCTTGTTGAATTCCTTCTATTGGAAGAGGTTTCTCCTCCTTCTTCTTCTTTGAAGATTTATGCTTCTTTTCTTTTGTTTTAACAAAAAAAATTTTTTTCTTCTTCTCTTTTCATTTTCATTTGTACTTGATCCTCTATCACTTGTGAAGGAGACAAAGGATGAAGTACAAACTTCTTTTCTTTGTGAGTGAAAGTAATTTCATTGGTAAGGCCATTATACATGGTTTTCTTGTCAAATTGCCATGGCCTTCCCAACAAAATGTGGCAAGCTTCCATGGGAACTATGTCACAAACCACTTGATCTTCATAGTTACCAATAGAGAACTTGACTTTCACTTGCTTATCTACAATGATATCCCCATCTTCATTAAGCCAATGAAGTTGATATGGTTTCGGATGGGGAATTGGAGTAAGATTAAGCTTCTCCACCAACCTTGTGCTACAACAATTGCAACAAGATCCACTATCCACAATGAGAGAACAAGCTTTATCAAAAAATTTACATCTTGTGTGAAAAATATTATCTCTTTGTGAAAGGTGAGACTCATGAGGTTGGCTTCCTAGAAGCCTTCTAATCATTAGAAGTTCACCATCATAAGGATATGCTCTTTCAATTGGATGGTCTTCCTCACTTGTTTCACTATCACTTGAAGTGGTAGAACTATATTCATCAACACTACTATAAATGTCTTGCCCTCTCAAAATCATCACCTTTTTAGTGGGGCATTGAGAAGCTATGTGGCCTCTCCCAAGACATTTAAAGTATTTGATGTCACTAGTCTTACTACTAGAAGTGACAACATTTTTATTTTTCTCTTTTTCTTTTTCTTTTTCTTTTTCTAGACCCTTGCTAAATTTATTAGAGGAATCATATTGACCCTCCCTCTTGTAGTCCTTCTTGATATAAGAGCTAGATTGAGTTTTGCCTTTGAAAGAATTTTTTCTTAAATTTTGTTGTTCCACCCTTATACAAAGTTGGACCAAATCATCAAGGTCCCTATAAGGGAGTAACTCAACCCTATCTCTTATATCAAAATTAAGTCCACTTAGAAATCTAGCAATGTTCAATCTTTCTTCTTCCCTTATCCCAGCCCTCATGAGATACAACTCCATTTTTTGTCTATACTCCTCCACACTCATGTTCTTTTGTTGGAGTCTTTGGAGCTTATCCATAAGCTCCCTACTATAATAAGAAGGTATGTGTCTTCTTCTCATAGCACTCCTCAATCATTCCAATAAGTAATAGGAGGGTCATTGTGAAGTCTTCTCTCTCTCTCCAAGGATGTCCACCAATACATAGCTTGTCCTTGGAAAGCTAAGGTGGCCAAGGGAACTTTTCTTTCCTCGCCTACTTGATGACAAGTGAAGATTTGCTCCACTTTCATCTCCTAATCTAAGTAGGCATCCACATCCTCTTTCCCATGAAAGTAAGGGAGATCAACCCTTGATTCCCTCACTTTAGGTTCCTTAATGATTTTTCTAGGTATTGGTTGGTAGTAAGCATCAACATTTAAACTACCTTCATCCTCTTGGCTTGTAGAGGCATTGGAACCTTTTGTAGAACTTTTTTGACTTTTTCTTTTATGGATTTTTTTCAAAAGTTTCTCTTCTCGTTGCTTAATCTTGTTTATCTCTTCCTCAAGAGCAATAAGTTGTACTTCTCTTTCAATCTTTTCTTTTTCTTTTTGAAGTACCTCTTGTTGCTTCCAAAGTTTTAGTGCTTCAACCTCCTTGACAATTCTTTTAAAACTTTTAGGAGATTCAAAGTCACTACTACTTTGAGAAATATGACTCATGATTAAGCAATAAGAATTTTAAATGTAATGCAAAAGAGATAAAAATATTTTTGGTATTTTCTAGGAATGAAAATAGCACTTGGAAGTCTAAGTGCACAAGTTTCACTATCAAGGGAGGTGAGCTACAAAGATCCACTTAATAACCAAGCCTTTTTAAGTGGAAATCTCTAAACTCCTTTGTGGTACTTTCAATTCCCCAAAACTTTTCACAAAAATTTTTGTATGTTTTTCACAATTTGTCTTTGAAGCTAACTAAGCGTGAACAATTAAAGCTACACAAGTCTAGACGAATCAAGGCAGCAAATTAAACACAAATTAAATACAAACACTTAAAGGAAGCAAGGATAAGTAACTAGTCGGTTTGCCCTAAGTGGAAGCTTGAAACATATGAAATTTCCAAGCCACTTCCACTAGTACTACTCGTGAGTAGATTACCAAGGGATTAGATATACCTGACCAGCTTCTTAATACTCCCTCCAAGATTTACAAATTGGTTTAAAAATACAAGAGAATTGACAAAATTTAAACTAAACTAGAAAGAAAATAATGGCGGCTTTTGTGACCAAATTAGTGACGGATTTGTTGTCCAATGTTTCTAACACTTGTTCAAGTGTCTCAATCCACCACTAACCCTTGAATTAAGTTGTTCCTGGACCTTCACAATGAACACAACAAAAATGGTTAATGGAGGCTGCTCACAAGGTGAAAGGAATGGTCACTCTTGTGAAGGTACTTTAGGAAAAATTTGGTCACTAAATTAGGTCAAATTTTGTTGTCTTAATGTCCAAATCTTTCCTACTCTTTGTTGAGTCAATGCTTGATCCTTAAGCAAGGATTTGAGGCCACTTCTAGCACAGAAATTTTAATGAAAGAAAACAAGACAAGCAACAAAAGCACAATTTAAGAAGCTTATACCAAAAATTGAAGATAATGTGTATATGACAAGACTCAAAGATGTCCAACAAATAAAACTGAAAATAAGACTCCAAAGAAGGCTAGCACTCAGATAGAAAGGTTCCTAGATAAGTATTAGAGTAGATTAACAACACGAAAAAAATTTGAAGGAAATTGAACAAGTATACACAAAGTAGTAGTCTAAAGAAAATTAAGGAATCAAGTGAATTTTCTAGTTTCTACTCTCCTCGGCCTTTTCCTTTTAAAATGTTTTGTATATTTTTTTTTATTCTTTTTTTTTTTTTTTTTGAATTCAAATTAAGATTCCAGAGAAGGTATTTTCCTTTTTTTTTTTTTTTAAATTTTTCACAATTCCAAGATATAGTAACCGAGACTAGAAGTTTATCAAATTTCAAGTGAAAAAATGATGAAACTAGTGCACTAGTTTTTAGGTTTTTGTAATGGATTCTTTTGTTCACTTTTCTCTTCTTTTTTTTTTTTAACTATTTTGAAACAATAGGCTCTGTATTTTCCTCTGTTTTTCAGCCTCTATACTTTTAAAATTTGAATCCAAAAGAGATAGTGCACTAGAAGTAGGATTAAACACTTGAAATTTTAAGTAACACAAATTTTTTTTTTAAGAATTTTCAATAGAAAGTGATTTGAAAAGTTAAGTACACAATGGAAACCTAACTCTAAAGAAATTTTCTAGAACTAATAGCAAATTATGAACTCAATAAGGTAAAATAAAAGGCACATATAGGTAGGCAAAAGAGAAGCAATCCGAGACCAAAATGTAGACAAACAAATCAAATCAAAACTAGGTTAAACATGCTATTCAAGGAATTTGTAACATACAAAGACTAAACACAAACTCTAAGACAAAACAAGGATTAAAAACCAAAATCTAATGCAAATGAATGAGGTCCAATCACGGACACATACAAGGAATGGAGAGACTCAAATAATAGCAAAATAAGCACAAGCAAATAGGTCCTAAAACATATTGATTGTGGAAGAATTCAAAACAATCAAACAAAGGATCTATGGAACAAAGTTTGCTTTAAAACAAGTAGATCTGAAAAGAGACTCAAACAAGACAATTAGAAACAAAGAACACAAGACACACGAACACAAAAAGATGAACAACACTTATCTCCTTGAAGACCTTGCTCTTGATACCAAAATTGATGGAGAAGGTAGGAGAAGTGGAAGAAGTGCTTCTCCTTAGCTTCACCTTAGCTCGGATCTTCTTCAAGGAGCTCAAGACCAAATGGAATGGAGGCTTTAAGGGAGGAGGATTTTCGGAATGGAAGGAGGTTAAGCTTAGAAGGAAGTATCCAAGCTTAAGGAGCAATGGATTGCTCACTTCAAAGGGAAGGAAGGAGATGAACTTCCTAGGGTTTTGAAGGTGAACACTCTTGGTGATTTTGAAGAGAAACTCGGTAATATTTTGCTCTCAAATTTCATTAAGCTAAAAGTGTTTTACAAATGTGTGAAGGAAGAGTTTAAATGGATCCGGATTCAAGAGCCTTGGCGCCAATGTGAAGGATTCACATGTGGCGCCAAGTTTTGAATTCAAAATTCAAAAATTTTGAATTCAAAACTTCACACACACACGACATGTCCGGTCACATTAGGCTAAGTGCATTTAGGCATGATTTAAGATGCATTTAGGGTTAATTTTGAGTCACACATGTTCAGCCAAGGTGGCGTCAAACATGTGACTCAAAATGTAACTTAAATGCATCCTAAATTAAACCTAGTTTAACCTAATCCAAATAAACTACAAATCCTCCTTAAACCCTAATCTAATGACCTAAATACAATGGTTAAGAAAATACAATGAATAGGAAAAAATACAAGAAGAAGAATGAGCCCAATATTGGGTATCAAAAGCCCAAAGCTCATGAAGCCCAATTACAAGCCCAAATTACACAAACCCTAATCTATGGTCAAAATACAAGACCAAAATAAAAGTAACTTCCTATTCTAAGAATGTGCTTTATAACATGGTGTTCAATCAAGTGTAGTCCAAGTAAGAAGCACCCTAGGCCCACCAAGCCCATTGGGCCCACTAAGCTCTAAAGCTGACAAGTCTTCAAGTAATCTCTTGGCCATAGCTCTAGTGGTTGGGCCTTTAGCCCATGCTCTTCCATCAAATTCTTCCCTGCATCCAGGACCACTACAATCCGGAAGGACATATATGGAATTAGGCAACTCACGGGAGAGAGCTTATACGAGTACTGGGAGAGATTCAAGAGGTTGTATGCTAGCTGCCCTCACTATCAAATGTCTGAGCAGCTATTATTGCAGTACTTCTATGAGGGGTTGAACGTAATGGATAGAAGCATGATTGATGCAGCTAGTGGAGGAGCTTTAGGAGATATGACACCTGCTTCTGCTAGAGGGCTGATTGAAAAAATGGTGTCCAACTCACAACAATTCAATATGAGGAGTGATGCCATAGTTGTGAGGGGTGTGCATGATGTGGTAGCCTCAGATTCCACTGAACACAAAAAATTGGAAAGTAAGATTGATGCTCTCACCACCTTGGTTTCACAACTGGCTGCAAATCAAAAATCAGCTCCACCACCAGCAAAACTATGTGGCATCTGCACTTCAATTAATCATCCAACAGGACCTGTTCAAGAGTCTTGCAAGGAGGGACAAGCATCTGTTAAAAACATCTACAATAACAGACCAGCGCAGCAACAACAGCAGCAGAGTTATGACCTCTCCAGCAATAGGTACAATCCAGGTTGGAGAAATCATCCTAATCTTAGATGGTCTAACCAGCAGAGACAACAACAGCCATCCCCTCCCTTCCAAAACAATGTTGGTCCTAGCAGATATGTACCTCCTCCTATCCAACAACAGCAGTAGAGACAACACGAAGCTCCTGCACCACCAACTCCTCAACCTTCTACTTCTGAACCTTCATTGGAGGAGTTAGTGAGGCAGATGACTCTTCAAAATATGCAATTCCAGCAAGAGACTAGAGCTTCCATACAGAGTTTGACAAATCAAATTGGTCAGATGGCTACTCAGCTAAATCAGGCACAGTCCCAAAATTCAGACAAGCTACCTTCACAGACTGTGCAAAATCTGAAGAATGTGAGTGCCATCACCTTGAGGTCTGGCAAACAAATTGACATACCACCACCTACAGCTGTTGCACCTCCACCTGAGCCTACACTTGAGAAAGAGAGCCATACAGGTAGTAGTCGAAATTTACATGCAGGTGGACCTTCTTCTTCCAGTACACACAGTGATGATCTACATCAGCCTACTATCCCTCTTCCATTTCCACCAAAATCAATTCCAACCAAAAAGATGGAAGAGGTGGATAAGGAGATATTGGAGACCTTCAAGAAGGTGGAGGTGAACATACCTTTACTGGATGCCATCAAGAAAATTCCCAGATATGCTAAGTTCCTGAAAGACTTGTGCACCCACAAGAGGAAGCTGAAGGGCAATGAGCGAATCAGCATGGGCAGAAATGTCTCAGCACTCATAGGTAAATCTGTTCCACACATTCCTGAAAAGTGTAAGGACCCAGGTACATTTTGTGTACCTTGCATTATTGGTAACAATAAATTTGAAAATGCCATGCTTGATTTAGGAGCTTCAATTAATGTCATGCCTCTGTCTATTTTTAATTCTTTGTCTCTTGGTACTTTGCAACCTACGGGTGTGGTCATTCAGTTGGCCAATAGGAGTGTTGCCCACCCCACAGGTTTTATAGAGGATGTCTTGGTTCGGGTTGGTGAACTAATTTTTCTCGCTGATTTTTATGTTCTTGATATGGAGGAGGGATTCTCCCACGGTTCTGTCCCAGTCATTCTAGGCAGACCATTTTTGAAAACAGCCCGGACCA
Organism: Cajanus cajan; assembly: GCF_000230855.2. Taxonomy (NCBI): domain Eukaryota; kingdom Viridiplantae; phylum Streptophyta; class Magnoliopsida; order Fabales; family Fabaceae; genus Cajanus; species Cajanus cajan. The sequence goes on along the minus strand of NC_138521.1, from coordinate 33,422,984 downwards.
AGATTGATGTTTATGCTGGCACCTTGTCTATGGAATTTGGTGATATTATTGTTCAGTTTAATATTTTGGATGCCATGAAATTTCCTTCTGAAGCACATTTTGTTTTTCGTGCTGAATTGATTGATGATATAGTTGATGAGCACATTCATGATTTTGAGTCTTCTCATGCTAAGAAGCATTCAATTTCACTTGATTTGTATAGCTGCCTTTCATGCATTGAGTCTGAGTCTGAATCTGAATGTCAAACTGATTATGAGGCATCTGAATTTGACACTTTGGGTGTTGTACCTCTTGCTCTTGATTTTATACAGTCAGAATGCACTAACCATGTTGTAGGAAGTACAAAAGAATCTGACTTGCAGGTTGAGGTACATGCTACGGAACCACTTCTCCCTTCTTTGGTTCCTTCTGATGTTCAGCCAGCACCCACACCAGAGTTGAAGCCTTTTCCAGAGAACCTCAAGTATGCTTACTTGGAGGATGATGAGAGATTCCCAGTGATTATATCCACATTCCTTGATGCTGATCAAGAAGAGAGGTTGCTGCATGTGCTTTGGAAGCAGAAGAAGGCAATTGGTTGGACCCTAGCAGACATTCCTGGCATTAGCCCATCCACATGCATGCACAGGATATTATTGGAGGATGGAGCTAAACCAGTGAGACAGCCTTAGAGGAGACTTAACCCGGTGATTTTAGAAGTTGTGAAGAAAGAGGTGACCAAGCTTCTACAGGCTGGGATCATCTATCCCATTTCAGATAGTCGGTGGGTGAGTCCGGTCCAGGTGGTCCCCAAGAAGACAGGCCTCACTGTTGTTAAGAATGAGAGGGATGAGCTCATACCCACCAGAGTCCAAAACAGTTGGAGGGTCTGTATTGACTACCGGAGGCTCAACCAAGCAACAAGGAAGGATCATTTTCCTATGCCCTTCATTGATCAGATGCTTGAGCGTCTGGCAGGTAAATCTCATTACTATTTTCTTGATGGGTTCTCTGGTTATTTTCAAATTCATATTGCTCCTGAGGATCAGGAAATGACCACATTTACTTGCCCTTTTGGTACTTTTTCCTATAGGAGGATGCCTTTCGGCCTATGCAATGCCCCTGGCACATTCCAGCGGTGCATGCTCAGTATTTTTAGTGATTTTCTTGAAAATTGCATAGAGGTGTTTATGGATGATTTTACTGTTTATGGATCCTCTTTTGATACATGTTTGGATAGTTTGGATAGAGTTTTGAATAGATGCATTGAGACTAACCTTGTTCTTAATTTTGAGAAATGTCATTTTATGGTAGAGTAGGGTATAGTTTTAGGGCATATCATTTCTAGTCGGGGCATTCAGGTTGACCCTGCAAAGATATATGTCATTGCACAATTACCTTACCCCTCTTGCGTGCGAGAGGTGCGATCTTTTCTTGGCCATGCAGGTTTTTACAGGCGTTTCATTAAGGACTTCAGCAAGAAAGCCCTTCCACTATCCAGCTTGCTTCAGAAGGATATTTAACTTTATTTTGATGACAGGTGCAAGGAGGCGTTTGATTTCCTCAAGAGAGCCTTGACCACCACTCCTATCATTCAGGCACCAGACTGGACAGTTCCCTTTGAGTTGATGTGTGATGCTTCAAATTATGCACTGGGGGCTGTCTTAGCACAGAGGGTTGACAAATCACCTAGGGTGATATACTATGCTTCCAGGACATTAGATGCTGCTCAAGCAAATTACACCACCACGGAAAATGAACTTTTAGTTATTGTACCTGCTGAAGAAGGCTGACTCAAAGCCCAGGCAGACCATCTCAGCAAGATTGAGAGAGTTGAGGATGAGGACACTTTGCCCATTCAGGATGATTTTCCTGATGAACACTTGTTAACAGTTTCTGTTCCTTCCCCCACCCCTTGGTTTGCGAACATTGTCAATTATTTAGTTGCTTCTGTTTTTCCTCCTTTAGCATCTAGAGCTCAGATTGATAAACTTAAGAGTGATGCTAAACATTATGTTTGGGATGACCCCTATTTGTGGAAGTTCAAAATGCCTGCAGTTCTGTCATTCTTCTGCATCTGGTGGTCATCTTGGCATTCAGAGGACATCTTGCAAAGTGCTTGATTGTGGTTTTTACTGGCCCACCATCTTCAAGGATGCGTGGAAGATTTGCAGCACTTGTGAGCAGTGTCAGAGAGTAGGAGGAGCCCTTTCTTGGAGACAGTAGATGCCTCAGCAACCCATGCTATTTTGTGAGGTCTTTGATGTCTGGGGTATAGATTTTATGGGCCCTTTTCCTGTCTCTTTTGGTTTTTCATATATTCTCCTAGCTGTTGATTATGTTTCAAAATGGGTGGAAGCCAAAGCCACCAGAACTAATGATGCTCAGGATGTTGTGGATTTTGTCAAATCTAACATATTTTGCAGGTTTAGAGTACCTAGAGCTATTATTAGTGATCATGACACCCATTTTTGTAACAGATCTATGCAGGCTTTGCTCAAGAAGTATGGGGTAGTGCATAGAATTTCTACACCCTACCATCCCCAGACTAATGGGCAAGCAGAGATTTCAAATAGGGAGATCAAGAGGATCTTAGAGAAGATTGTGCAGCCCAACAGGAAAGATTGGAGCAATAGGCTAGAGGATGCTCTCTAAGCACATAAGACTGCTTACAAAGCACCGATAGGGATGTCTCCTTATCGGGTTGTCATTGGCAAAGCATGTCATCTTCCTGTGGAGATAGAGCACCAAGCCTACTGGGCTGTGAAGACCTGCAACTTCTCTATTGATCAGGCTGGAGAGGAAAGAAAGTTGCAACTGAGTGATCTTGATGAGATCCACCTTGAAGCCTATGAGAACTCTAAGTTATACAAGGAGAAAACCAAGAAGTTCCATGACAGCTTGATAGCTAGGAAGGACTTCGTGGTTGGCCAGAAAGTTCTCTTGGACAATTCTTGGCTCGGACTCATGGGTGGTAAGTTACGTTCTAAGTGGATTGGACCTTTTGTTGTTACTAATGTTTTTCCTTATGGTACAGTTGAGGTCAAAAGTGAATCCACAGACAGGAGCTTCAAAGTTAATGGGCACCGTCTGAAGCCTTTCCTCAGCAATCCATCCCTGTTGAATGTAGTTGAAGAGTAGATGTCTCTGCTCGACCCCACTACTCTACCACCATGACTTAGGGAGTTTTCTTTCCCCTTCTCCTTCTTTACTTTTATTGCACTTGTCCGGATTTATTGATTGTTCTGATTGCTCTGATCTTCTGTTTAGGCCACATTGGGACAATGTGTGATTTAAGTGTGGGGGGGAACTATTTTGGTTACATGCTTTTAGGGTTTATTTGGTATTTTAGGTTTTATGTTTAGGTGTTCTGTACAGCTTTGCATGTTTCTCTGTGATTTATGGGTTTTGATTGTTTGTAGGCACTTACTTCATTCTTGGATAGGAGTTTCTTGATACTATATGGTTTGAAATCCCTGTTTTTCTCTCCTTGGAAAGATGATTTTGATGTCTGAGAGGTTGTTTTAATTGTGACAGATATACCCTGTGTGAGGATTTTACCCACACTCTGTTCTTTCTTGTGTGTTATGCCTCTTGATTGCCTGCACAGTTGCCTTGTCTTGACTCTGTTTGATACTTCTTGATTCACATGCATGTTTGGATATGATTAAGGCATTTTTGTTCTGATAAGCCTCTGGCCAAATAAGCCTACCTTGAATTAACTCCTCTGATAACCCCTGCTGTGCCTATTTCCCCTTTTTCGTGTGTACTGTTCACGCTAAAAAAAAAACGAAGAAGAGAAGTTGTTTGAGGCAAGAGAAAGAGGATTCATCATCATAGAGGTCATTAGAGGTTTTTGGGTTTGTTTCTTGTGCGCATTCTTGACTTATTCCCTATTGCTCCTCTAGTTCCTCTGGTTTGTAGTTACTTATCCCATATATTTTCCTCTACCCTGTCCTTGGCCTCTTTACAACCCTAAAAAGACCTTTTGATCCTTATGTGCATGTTTGTTGGGTGTTGATTTTAGAGGCTTGCCAAGTCTATCTGTTGCTTGTTTTTCATGAGTGCTTTGAGAGTATACAGTTTCCTAGACACTTGAGAGATACAGTGATACAGTGCATCTTGTGAGGTTCTGTTGCTTTTGATTCACCTCTTGAGTTGATTGATTGTCTTGCCATGTTTTGAAATGCTTGGATGATTTCCATAAGTATCTGGTTTCTCTGACTCTTTTTGTGTTGGATGTTGTCTACTCCTTTTCTTTTCCCAGGATTCATTGAGGATTGTGTAAATCTGTTTGTTTTCTTGTCTGTATTCTTGTTTCTGTTTCTTCCTGTTGTGTCACTCTCTTTGATGTCTCTGGAATTGTTCCTTGCTCTGCTTTTTGATTTTTCCCAGGAGCGCAAAAGGCTAAGTGTGGGGGAATTTGATGAGTCATTATTTTCCCTTATTTTCTTACCTTTCTGTACTTATTTTAATCTCCGATTTGTGCTTAATTGTTGATATTCTGCACTATTTTCTAATTGGGCTTTAATTGGACCAGTAATTCATATTTTAACTAATTTGAATTTTCTGAATCTAATTATTCCAATTTTTATTTTCAGGGCAGTTTAATAATTATCTGGGCTTCGAATTAATTTCTGGACTTCAAGTGGAGCTGCCACGTCATCTGCCACATCATCTGCCATGTCACTGCTGCACCATTTTCCACCTCAGCATTCATTTTTAGTTTGTAAGCTATTTTATTGAACTAGGGTCAGACTTGTATTTTATTGGGCCCAATTCATTTTTTTTGCTGATAGGACCCTAGGGTAGGGTTAACTTGGTAGCCACTAGATGAAGGGTCTGATGTGACTACGTGAACAATAGCCTCTCTTCTCTTTGTTTTTTACGTTTTGGCTTCCCTGTTGTTCTTTCTTCCTTTTTTACGTTTTGCTTCTTCTTGGTTCTGGCTGCTCTTTATTTTGTCTTCACGTTTTCTTTAGGGTTCTGGTTGTAATGTGAGACTCCATTTTCATTTGAAATACAGATTACTCATTTTGTTTTGTTCTCTCTGCCTTGCATTTTCGTTTTATTTCTCTGCCATTTTCGTTTTCCTTCTCTACCATTTTCGTTTTCCTTCTCTGCCATTTTCTTTTTCCTTCTCTGCCATTTTCGTTTCTGTATTTTAATGGAAGGCTAAAAACCCCTGGGTTAGCTTCTTGTTATGGATTATAATCTCTGTTTGAGGTTGGGTATTTGTGTTCATCTCTATTCTGCTTTGTTCTTCTTTATTTAACCTCTGTATCAATGTGTCCATGCTTAATGGGCTGTGCTCAATACCACAGTTGCTGAATCTGTGAAGAGGCTGATGTTGTATACGTTTGCTTAATTCGTGTAGGGAAATCTTGAGTTAATCTTCGCTTAGTTGGTTAACTCAGATGGAACAAGGATTAAGTGGTTAATAGAGTAATCTTTCGAGAACCAGGGATAAAAGAGTTACAATCCGAACAAGGAGCCAATTTGTTTTACTTGCTGAGTAATTTCATTTTATTGTGTATAAACTGAAAATCTGAACTTAGGCTACAATCCAAGGAGCCGAAGACGAGCTTAACGAGCTGCAGGCCATGATCAACTATCATATTCAAAAGGCGAAGGACGCTCAAAAGATCAGTGATGATATGAGCCAGGCAGTCCATACACAAGTTGAAGCAATGGCCCGCCATGTAGAGGAAGCCGAAGACGAATGGAGAAGAAACATGAACCCGCCTGTGGGTTTCTATCGGCTTTTCTCATTTTGTAAAAAATTGCTTCAAAGCATTGTATGATAAGTTGTACACTTTCTATGATCAATAAAATCGAGTTTTTGAGATTTATGAAATCTCTCAATTGCCTTTGCATTTCATAGTCATTCATTTGCATACATCGCTCCAAGTAATTTATTAATAACATTAATAAAAAGAAAGAATTAATCGATGCGTATGTTCAGAATGGATCGCACTCCATTTATTATTAAAAGCAAGCCAACAACAGCGCCAAGCGAGCACACGTCAACTCCGTTGTTGGTAATCAAGACGAATAAAGGGGAAGGTCCGACACCGTTAAGGATCATTGCTCCAAGGCCTTTTCCCTACGAATCAAATAAGGCTGTGCCATGGATATACGACATCCATTCTTCTGCCGACAGCGATATTTCTAACATCGCTGGACTTGGGGGCATGACTAGGAGTGGCAGGATCTACACTCCCGAAGATTTTCATGATAAAGCTCCCAAGAATAAAGAAAAAGAAAAAGAGAAAACCGAGGAGAATAAAGAATCCGAGGAGGAGACTGATGAGCTGCTAAAATTTATCCAACAGAGCGAGTATTCCATCGTGGATCAACTTCATAGGATGCCAGCAAAGATTACTCTGTTGTCGTTGATCCTAAGCTCCGAACCGCATCGGCAAGCTCTGTTGAAAGTCTTGAACGAGGCATATGTGTCGCATACCATCTCCCAAGACAAGTTTGAGGGGATCGTTAGTCACATCACGGCTAATGATCACCTCACTTTCACCGATGAAGAGATCCCCGCTGAGGGACCAAATCACAACAAGCCCTTGCACATCTCTGTAAAGTGCAAGGAATATCACATCGCTAAAGTCTTGGTGGATAATGGATCTTCCTTGAATGTGATGCCAAAAAGAACGCTTGATCAAGAGGCAATCAAAGGAGTCCAAATGCACCCAAGCAACATGATCGTCCGAGCTTTCGACGGTTCTAAAAGAGAGGTGGTGGGAGAGATCAATCTTCCAATACAAGTTGGACCCACCATCTTTAATGTCGAATTCCGAGTGATGGACATTACTCCTGCATACAGCTGTCTCCTTGGCCGATGATGTATGGAAAACCGCAAGTGTACGGTTGTCGTCAAGTAATAAATATCGAATCACAGGGACTACGTGTTTGACCTAGAATTACTAGTATTTTAATTTGAATTTTAAAACAGATAGAATGTTTGTTTTGAGATGATAAGATCAGATTCGCTGGTAAAAGAGATAGTAATGCAATTAATGAATAAGATAAAACTTTAAGATAAGATAAGGAGATTTCCGGGAATCTAGGGTTCGCACAAAGAGTTCCAACAATATTGAATTATGATTTTCATTAATTAATTCTATTCCATCTTGAAGGTAGTCTTAACCTAATTTAATCCTTGCACCTTCTCAGGCTACGAGGACGTGTTTAATTAAAATTAATCCCTACTCTCGTGGTAATTACGTTCAATTAAACCCATTAAGATCTTTGTTAATCTATTACTCCTCGAAAGCTTAAATCAACTCTCGTGATTTAACACTCAAGTATGTTCCTTTAGGTTCCGATAATTAGGTTCTCCTCTCAGTTCATCCCTAATTATCTATGATTATGAAAATTAAGATTAATTGTTTATCATAATTATAATCAAGTTCTCCTCTCAGTTCATCCTTAATTAATGTTATTATGAAAACAATAATGTTAAAGTTCATATATAAAATATAAAAGAACAAATCAAGAATTGGAATAAAATTAAGAAACTGAATAATGCATTAATAAAGAGGTTCTCAGAGGCTAAGCCCTGATCCCAGAAAAAGGGAAACTACTCACAGGAGTTCATAGTAGTTCTCCAAGAAAAGAAGAATAAAAGAAAAGCAAACCTTAGAGTCGATGGCACAGGCGCCAAACCTTCTCCAAGTGTAAAAAAAAAACTGTCTCCGAAACAAAAGTCCTGTTCTAGGCTAACCTCATCTAATTTATAACCTAAAAGGGTAAAAAGGTAAAACTACCAAGATAAAAATTACAAAAATAAAAAATAAAACATAAAACTTAAAAAGCTGGGACGCGAAGTGAATCACGGCCGTGACTGAGAATCACGACCGTGATCTTCTCTGGAGCACATTCATTCACCAAATCGACGCGAAGTGAATCACGGCCGTGACTGAGAATCACGACCGTGATCTTCTCTGGTGAATCACGGGCGTGATTTAGAATCACGGGCGTGATTTTCCCTGTAGCTCAGCATTTCCTCTTTAATTCTTAAATCTTGATCCTGCTCAGAGAAAACACAACACATACCAAGAAAAGCATAAAATAGGAAAATGATATAAAAATTTATTAAAAACATGAAAGATATGCATGATTATGCTATGAATTCTTGTGAATTAAAGTGCTAAAATACGAGTAAAATACACAACATCAAATAACCCCAAACTTGAACTTTTGTTTGTCCTCAAACAATAATTAGCACTTTGAAAAAAAAATCATCAAGAATTAACTGAGCATTTAAAATCTTCACTCTTAGTCTCACAAGGTCCAATTAGAATCTTAATCTTTCATTACTAGCGCCAACTCTTAGTTTCTAAGAGTTTCATGATGTCAAATCTTGTAAAGCTCATTAGTCAAACGAAGATAATTTAACAGAAATAATTTTTCAATGCTTGTGACACAAATAGGGGTAATATTTTTATTTTTGTTTTTGTCTCACCTATGTAGACCCCTAAAATTGTCCGGGTCGGAAATAAAGCTTGAAGACTCTCGAAGACTGAAGGAAGATCAGCCAGAAGGACTCCTGGAAGGCCCTAGGAGGATTCTCTGTAGGTCTAGAGGTCTTAGAATAGCTTAAAATAAGGAAGTGGAGGGAATGAAGCCCAATACGGCCGTACTAAACTTAATACGGCCGTATTGAAGCTTCAATATGGCCGCAGTGAACTCAATACGGCGTATTGAAGTTTCTGAAACTTCAATACGGCCGTACTGAAATCAATACGGCCGTATTGAAGCTTCAATACAGCCGCAGTGAACTCAATACGGGCGCATTGAAATTTCTGAATTTCAATACGGCCGTATTGAACTCAATACGGCCGTATTGAAGTTCAAAAATTTCAATACGGCCGTATTGATTCCGTAGCCCGTATTGGGCCTGTTCCCTATAAATATGACGTCAATTGGACGTCATTTCACACTTTGGAACATAGTTTCAACCCTCTCCTTGAGTATTCTGGGGTTTTTGAGCAGTGTTCTGCCCTAGAAATCACTCGGAGAGTTGATCCGACGAAGTTCTTGAGCCCCGAGCCATTTTGCTTGAGGATCGAACCTAGTCGAAGGGAAATCCTCCGGATTTCCATAGTTAAAATTTTATAGGAAGGGAGCGAGCGGGCTTGTAGAGCGAGGGAACGCCAAAAAGCTTCCCAGTTTTACGAAATATATAGAAAGCACGCTTCAAAGGTTTCTTCTTCAAAATCCTTCTTTTTACTGCTTTCTGTGTGCATATTTAACTGTCATCATGTAGATAGTTAATTTATAATTGCTTAGAATAAATAGGGGTAATTTAGTAATTCTACACTGTTATTTTAGAAATAATCTGTCATAGGGAACCCGAAAGGGGCGCTGTGGGGTGCTAACACCTTCCCCACGCGTAACCGACTCCCTTACCCGACTCTGGTTGTAATGGCCGAAGTCGATTTTTAATCGATTGCCTTAAACTTCTTTTTCCAATGTTTTGAGTAAAACATTGGTGGCGACTCCATGAACCCTTTTACTACGAAAACCACTAATCCATGGAGGGTCCCGCTTGGGATTAACATGGATTGGTGAGACATTTAATAAATAAATTGGATAAGATCGACAAGGTCTCAGTTTGAGAACCAGTCGTTCTAATAATCCAATACATTTTCAAAACTAAAATAAAAGAGTCCAACCATCCTTCGCGAATGCCGAAAGCCCGTTTCGGGCCGGTGGCGACAACCTAAAACATTTCCCCAGTAGCCAATCAGTGTAGAGAGGATGATAATTTCAAGAACACGTAGCCTCAAAGGGGGTCTAGCTATTTTACTAAACAATTCCCCAGTAGCTAATTAGTTCCCTTAGTTTTCTAAGGTTAAGAATATTCTCCCTCTAACCTATGACCTCAAAGGGGTGCTAGGTGAATTTTTTTTTTTTTTTTTTTTTTTTATTACCCCCCAAAAGCTTTTAAGCACGAATTAAAAAGAATTTATCTTCAAGAGACTATTTTTATAATTCTCGATCATTTCAAGTCTCAATAATAAGAACCAAGTGCTAGCCACAAAACCAGCTAATTTTTCAACCTTTTGTTCTGAGACTTCAAGATTCAATTCATCACATTCAGTGTTTTCAAAGACGAACAATTTCATTAAAAATATTTTCTTTTCAAACACAAATTCAAGCTGGGGTTAACTGAATATGTATATATGCATGATTTTTTTTTATTTTTTTTTTATTTTTTTTTTACTTTGCATGAATGAATGAAATGCGTACATCCTCCTAACCCCAAACTTAAAGATTTGCTTGTCCCGAAGCAAAGAGCTAATGAATGCATGATAGATTATTTTGACAAAATTATAAAATGCATGAATATGCAACCAACCCACAACAGAAAGGAATGCTTGTCCCTAAGCATCAGAGTAAAATAAGGAATAAGAAAGATCTCACTGTGGTGGAAAATCATCTGGATACCGTTGAATGTGCCATTGATACATTTGATCAACCATGTAATTATAATGCTGCTGGCGTTCATCCATTTGTTTCAGCCGGTTATCCATTGATTGAATAGCTGCCAGGATAGCAGCATTGTCCACCTCAGGTCCAGGATGTAGAGGGGGTTGTTCAGGAGTTGCTTCCTCATCTGCAGGAGCCGCTTCCTCAGCTGCTGGAGGTAGGTCCTCTAATGGCTCCAGTGGAAACTGCCGTGTAGCCCGGTTCTTCACGGTGTATGTTGGATTTGGTAACTGGTGGTGCACTCCCGACTGGGTTACTACAAAGTAGTATTTATCATCTTCATCTTTCGCAATGCAGTTCATAGAAGAGCAGGTAGCAAAATTAATAGTACGGCTTCCAGGGAGTGGTTCTAACTGGTCCAGCCAAGCGTGATAGCCAAGGTGTTTGGCTATAGTGGTAATGAGGCCGCCATTCACAATCGCACCGTGGCTGGTATTGGAAATACTCTGGAACTGTCGTGCCAAATGACTGCCAGAATCAATAGGCTCCTCTCTGTTTTCCATCATACCCCATAAAAGTAAAAGGTCGCTCAAACGAACCTTTCCTTCAGAATCACCTCGGGCCAAAACAGTAGAGGCAATAAAGCGGTGCATAATACGGATGGCGGGATGGCGGAAAGCAGAGGAATTACATTTTCCAGCGACCCAAATACTTGTACCTGTCAAACTATACCAAAAAGAACCAGGGTTGAAAGAACTTGGGGTTCTCGTGCTCCCTCCAGTGGGAAATCCAAAAATATTATTGAACTGAGCCAGGGTTAATTCGTGTTCTTGGTTAAACATACGGAAAGAAATCAAACCTTCAGAACAATTTGGCACAGATAATATTTCCGTGTGGAGAGAGCTCAAGAACTCAAGAACTAGTCGAGGATAAACAACATCATTATGCATGGTAGCAAAGGTTGTCCACCCAATGTTAGTTAACATGAAATTGATATCAGCACGTAAACCCAACTTACGAATAAATGGGAAGTCGAGATACCTGGTAGGATGGATAGTGCGGAAGCGTAATACCTCGTTCCGCTCACGCTGTTCATCGTTCCGATAGAACCTCGGAGGAAGGTGCGGAATTTCACTTGCTTCTTCCTCGTAACTGTGGGTATCGGAAGCGGTGGAGGACGAACCAACGGTACGGGTGCGCTTGGGAGCCATGGATGAACGGAAGGAGTGAATGTGGGAGGAAGAGGGAAGAAGAGGAAGAAGAAGTGAGAAGCTAGGGTTTGGGAGAGAAGAAAAGAGAGAATGGGCAGAGTTCGTAAGTTTGAGAGAAGTGAGAATGTAAAAGGAGGGGGAAAAATATATAAGGGAAAAGGGGAATTTCAAAAAAATCACGGGTTGTATCTGTTGAGCGTCAGCAGGGAATCACGGGCGTGATTGGAAATCACGGCCGTGATTCTCTCTGGAGTTTTCCAAAAAATTTTCCAGAGAAGATCACGCCCGTGATTTAGAGTCACGGTCGTGATTCTCTCTGGAGTTTTCCAAAAAAATTTTTCCAGAGAAGATCACGCCCGTGATTTAGAGTCACGGTCGTGATTCTCTCTGGAGTTTAGCAAAAAATTTTCCAGAGAAGATCACGCCCGTGATTTAGAGTCACGGTCGTGATTCTCTCTGGAGTTTTCCAAAAAAAAAAAAAAAAAATTTTCCAGAGAAGATCACGCCCGTGATTTAGAGTCACGGTCGTGATTCTCTCTGGAACTCTGAAATTTTTTTTTTTTTTTTTTTTATTATTTTTTTTTTCATGATGCTTGAGTAGGTTCCTGAAGAACCATAGAGTATAATTTTTCTAAGTGTTCCCCATGGAAATATAACTTCAATCTCTGTGCATTGACCTTGAATATGTCGCCTTTATCGTTTCTGATTTCTACAGCTCCATAGGGATATACTTTTTGAACTGTAAAAGGCCCTGACCATCTTGACTTCAATTTTCCAGGAAACAATCTGAGTCTGGAATTAAATAATAGCACCGAGTCCCCTTGCTTGAATTCTCTTCTGTGTATATTCTTGTCATGCCACCTCTTTGTTCCTTCTTTGTAAATCTTAGCATTTTCATATGAGTCTAATCTGATTTCATCAAGCTCATTGAGTTCCAATTTCCTTTTTTCTCCAGCATCCTTTAGGTCATAGTTGAAGTATTTTATTGCCCACAAAGCCTTGTGTTCTAGCTCTACAGGAAGATGGCAAGATTTGCCATAAATCAGCCTAAATGGAGACATGCCAATAGGTGTTTTGTAAGCAGTCCTGTAGGCCCAAAGAGCTTCATCTAATCTTAAAGACCAGTCCTTTCTTGTTGTAGATACAGTCTTCTCAAGAATCTTTTTGATTTCTCTGTTGGATATTTCTACCTGTCCACTTGTTTGAGGGTGATAAGGTGTACCAACCTTGTGAGTGACTCCATACTTTTTTAAGAGAGATTCAAACTTTCTTTCAATAAAATGTGAGCCTCCATCACTGATCACAGCTCTTGGGACCCCAAATCTTGGAAATATAATTCTTTTGAAGAGTTTAATGACAGTATTTGAATCACTCGTTTGAGCGGGAATCGCTTCTACCCACTTGGACACATAATCAACTGCAACTAATATGAACTTGTAACCTTTAGAACTTGGGAATGGTCCCATGTAATCTACTCCCCATACATCAAAAATTTCTACTTCTAAAATCCCATTTAATGGCATTTCATGTTTCCTGGATATATTCCCTGATCTTTGGCATTGGTCACAAGAATTTACCATCTTCCAAGTATCCTTAAATAAGTTTGGCCAGTAAAAACCAGATTGTAGAATTTTAGCTGCAGTTTTTGACGTACTAGCATGCCCTCCATATGCGGAAGAATGACATGAGTGAATGATGTGAGGAGCTGCTTCTTCTGAGATACACCTTCTGTAGATACCATCTCTACACCTCTTATATAGGTAAGGTTCATCCCAAATAAAGCTGTTAAGGTCACTAAAGAATTTCTTCTTTTGTTGATAATTAAAGTCTTCAGGAAGGACTCCACATGCTAAGTAATTCGCATAATCTGCATACCAGGGACTTTTTTTCACAACAACTGCTAAAAGCTTTTCGTCTGGGAAGCTGTCATTAATAGGGAGTTCCTCCTTTGTTGCTTGGTCTTGTGGAAGTCGAGAGAGATGATCAGCTACTACATTTTCTACTCCCTTTCTGTCCACAATCTCTAAATCAAATTCTTGTAAAAGGAGAATCCATCTGAGGAGCCTAGGTTTAGCATCCTTTTTATTAAAAAGATACTTTAGGGCAGAGTGATCTGTGTAAACAATAACCTTAGACCCGACAAGATAAGATCTGAACTTTTCAAAAGCATAGACGACTGCTAACAATTCTTTTTCTGTTGTTGCATAATTGGCTTGGGCTTCATCAAGAGTCTTGCTGGCATAGTATATAGCATGAACCTTCTTGTCCTTTCTTTGTCCCAATACAGCTCCTATAGCATAGTCACTTGCATCACACATGATTTCAAAAGGAAGGCTCCAGTCAGGAGTTTGCAGAATAGGAGCTGTAGTGAGAGCTTCTTTCAACCTGTAGAATGCATTCTTACAAGAAACATTGTAGACCCCTAAAATTGTCCGGGTCGGAAATAAGACTCGAAGACTTTCAAAGACCAAAGGAAAGTCAGCCGGAAGGACTCCTGGAAGACTCCCAGAAGACCATAGGATGACTATCTGTAGGTTTAGAGGTCTTAGAGTAGCTAAAATAAGAAAAGTGGGAGGAATGAAGCCCAATACGGCCTCCCAGAGGTTCAGTACGGCCGTATTGAACATTTTGAACTTCAATACGGCCGCACTGAACTCAATACGGCCGTATTGAAGTTTCTGGACTTCAATACGGCTGCATTGAATTCAATACGGCTGCACTGAACTTCAATACGGCCGCACTGAACTTCAATACGGCCGTATTGAGGTTTTTTGAACTTCAATACGGCCGTATTGAATTCAATACGGCCGTATTAGTTCAAAATTTCAATGTTGACCGTATTGACCCTCATAAACCGTATTGAGCCTCTTCTCTATAAATATGACGTCAATGGGACGTCATTTCACACTTTTACATTGAGTTTTAACCCTCTTCTTGAGTATTCTGGGTTTTTTTGAGCAGTGCTCTGCCTAAAAATCACTCGGAGAGTTGATCCGACGAAGTTTTTGAGTTCTGAGCATTTTGCTTGAGTCTCGAACTAAGTCGAAGGGAAATCCATCGGATTTCCAAGTCAAAAATTATTTTTTAGGAAGGAGCGAGCGGGCTTGTAGAGTGAGGGAACGCCAAAAAGCTTCCCAATTTCTGTTTAAATATATAGAAAAGCACGCTTCAAAGGTTTCCTTCTTAAATCCTTTCTTTTACTGCTTTCTGAGTGTTGCATACTTAAATTATCATCATGTAGATATTTCGCTTATAATCGCTTATAATAAATAAGGGTAATTTAGTAATTTTTGCGCTATTATTTTAGAAATAATCTGTCATAGGGAACCCGAAAGGGGCGCTGTGGGGTGCTAACACCTTCCCCACGCGTAACCGACTCCCTTACCCGACTCTGGTTGTAATGGCCGAAGTCGACTTTTGAATCGATTGCCTTAAACTTCTTTTTCCAATGTTTTGAGTAAAACATTGGTGGCGACTCCATGAACCCTTCCTTTTTATGAAAACCGCTAATCCATGGAGGGTCCCGCTTGGGATTAACATGGATTGGTGAGCCTTTTAATAAAATTGCTCGTTTGACAAGGTCTCAGTTTGAGAATAAGTCATTCTAGCAATCCATATTTTTAAACGAATAAAAGAGTCCAACCATCCCTCGCGAATGCCGAAAGCCCGTTTCGGGCCGGTGGCGACAAACATCAAAGTTAAAAGGTACCTCTTTCACAAGTAGATTAGATAATGGTTTAGAGATTTTTGAAAAATCTTTAATAAACCTTCGGTAGAAACCGGCATGCCCTAAGAAACTTCTAACACCTTTAACATCAATTGGAAGAGGCAATTTATCAATTACTTCTATTTTTGGTCTATCTACCTCAATTCCTCTCCCAGATATTAGGTGTCCTAAGACAATTCCTTCTTGTACCATAAAATGACATTTTTCCCAATTTAAGACTAAATTCACTTCAGAGCAACGCTGCAATACTTTAGTTAGATTTAATAGACAGTCATCAAAGGAAATACCATAAACTGAAAAGTCATCCATGAAAACTTCCATCTCTTTTTCTAATAAATCACTAAAGATTGCAGTCATACATCTTTGAAAGGTAGCAGGTGCATTACATAGGCCAAAAGGAATTCTCCTATAAGCAAAAGTACCATAGGGACATGTAAAAGTAGTTTTCTCTTGGTCTAATGGATGAATAGGGATTTGATGAAAACCGGAGTATCCGTCCAAATAACAAAAGTATGAATGCATTGCTAACCTTTCAAGCATTTGATCAATAAAAGGTAAGGGAAAGTGATCCTTTCTAGTGGCATTATTTAATTTTCTATAATCAACACACATACGCCACCCAGTCACAGTTCTTGTGGGAATTAATTCATTATTATCATTTTTAACTACTGTCATCCCACCTTTCTTAGGAACCACATGAACTGGACTTACCCAGGGACTATCAGATATAGCATAAATTACCTTAGCATCCAATAATTTCAAAATTTCTTTCTTTACCTCTTCTTTCATCTTGGGATTTAGTCTTCTTTGAGCTTCAACAAAAGGTTTGGATCCTTCCTCCAAGAAGATGCGATGCATACAAAATGAAGAACTAATTCCCTTTATATCAGCCATAGTATATCCAATAACTTTTCTAAATTTTCTCAACTCATTGAGAAGTTTTTCAGTTTCTTTTTCATTTAAAGCTGAATTTACTATGACTGGATAAGTGGAATTAGCCCCCAAAAACTCATACCTTAAAGATGAAGGAAGTGGTTTAAGTTCTAACTTTGGAGAGTTTTCTTCTTGCCAATCTGTTGAAGACTCAAGAAGACTTTCTACTAGAGGATCTTTTTCTTTACACGGGGGACTTGAATCGATCAAGCAAGCATAATTAGGTTGAATCCCCTCAAGATCTATGTGCTTTCCTCCAACTAGAAAATTCTCCAAGGGATCCCTCAAAATAGATCTCATGACTTCTTCCTCCATGTCTTTAGGCAATATATCAACCCTGCAGCAAATATTTTCAAGAGAAGGTTGTCTAACAGATTTAGCAATATTAAATTCCATTGTTTCATCATTAATGGATAAGGACAATTTTCCATGTTTGACATCTACTATCACGCCTGCTGTAGCCAAAAATGGTCTACCTAATATGATTGGTATTTGTTTGTCCTCTTCCATTTCTAAAACAACAAAATCTCCCGGAATTAAAAATTTACCTATCTTAACTGGAACATCTTCTAAAATTCCTATGGGATATTTTATAGATCTATCTGCTAACTGGATTGACATTGCTGTAGGCTTTAATTCTCCCATATCTAATTTCTTGCAAATTGATAAAGGCATTAAACTGATACTTGCCCCAAGGTCACATAAGGCTTTTTCAAACCTTAGATTTCCAATGAGACAAGGTATAGAGAAACTACCAGGATCCTTAAGTTTTTTGGGCAAATTATGATGGATCAATGTAACAGTCTCTCTATCATCCAATTTCCTTCGGTTAGCTAAAAGATCCTTAAGAAATTTAGCATATGTAGGCATCTGTTGTAGAGCTTCTACAAATGGAATGTTTACATACACTTGTTTGATCATATTTAAAAATTTTTCAAATTGTCTATCAAGTTTAGTCCTTGCTAACCTTTGAGGAAAAGGAATTGGAGGGTGATAAACAGTTTGAGGCTTTGATGAAGATACTTTTTCTTTTTCTAATCTCTCTTTTTCAGGTTTTTCAACCATAGGAGAAGCGTCTTCATCAATCTCAATATTATCATTTTGATTAGACACAGGTCCGTCTAATTTCTTTCCATTCCTTAAAGTAACAGCATTAACATTTTCAGCTGGGTTTGCAACTGTTTTACCTGGGAACTTACCTGGAGAATTGTTTGAACTAGGCATCAACTGTGCAATTTGATTTTCCAGCATCTTGTTGTGGAGAGTAATATTCTCAACCTTGACAGCAAGGTTTTGAATAGAATTTGCCATTGAATCATTGGTCTGTTTTTGATTAGTGACAAAATTCTCCATAAGGTTTTCTAATCTTAAAACACTTTGTTGAATTGAGGGTGTCTGTACTGGATTTCCTTCCCCATTAATGAAGTGATTGGACGGACGGAAATTAGGTTGCTGATTGCTAGTTCCTTGAACTGGGTTATTCTTCCAAGAAAAGTTAGGATGATTCTTCCAACCAGGGTTGTATGTGTTGGAATATGGATTACTCTTCTCTCTTCGAGGAGTGTCATAGAAATTATGAGAAGCTGCCACCTGTTCAGTAGTATCTTCTTTTTCTCCAGTAAAAATTGAGGTACAATCTACTGCAGTGTGCCCTTGTTCCCTACAAAGGTCACATACTTGATTTGTAGCCACTGAATTAACCTTAGCTTTTTCCATCTTGTCTAATCTTTGATTAAGAGTATCAAATTTTGCTAAGAGTAACTCAATATTGTTCACTTCATATCGCCCCGGAGTTCCTTTCCTTGCTGTGACTTCTCTTTCACTGTATTGGCTGTGATTTGAGGCTACATTTTCCAAAATAATCATGCAGTCATTAATAGGTTTCCCCATGAAAGATCCTCCAGCTGCTGAGTCTAATATCATGGTGCTTTGTTGGTCCAATCCTTCAAAGAAAAATTGGATGGTAAGCCAACGGTTGAAGCCATGTTGTGGGCATGCTTGAAGATATCCTTTGAACCGCTCCCATGCTTCATAAATAGTCTCTCCAGTGCCTTGTTGGAAATTAGTGATTTTCTTCCTCAATTCTTTAGTTTTAGAAGGAGGAAAGAATTTCTCTAGAAAAGCTCTTTCACATAATTCCCAAGTTGCTATCTTTTCTCTAGGCACTGTTCTTAGCCACACCTTTGCCTTATCTCTCAAGGTGAGTGAGAATAAGCGGAGTCGCATTCCATTAGAAACTTCATCATCAAATTGCTGGGTCTCACAGATTTCCAAGAACCCCTCTAAGTGGTCATTAGGATCTTCTGATGGTAGTCCTCCAAAGGTGTTCTGTTTGAGCATATTCACCAGAGAAGCTGGTACAGTAGCTCCAGTTTGCATCTCCCCTCCAGGTATCCCACGAGCTACGGGTGCAGAGTAATCCCGAAGCGGTAAATTATCTCGTTGTGCAGCCATGTCAAATTCTCTAGAAAGGTTTCTTTTCCTTCTCAGGAGAGTTCTTTCAATCTCAGGATCAAGTGGTGTTGGTTTCCCAAGACGTAGAGATCTCTTTTGCATTAACCCTAAGGCACTGCAAAAAAAAAGAAAGTGACCCGTGAAATCTGAATTGGAGAAGTAAACACTAAAAAAAAATTATTTATTTATTTAAAATTTTTTTTTTTTTTTAAAAAAATTCGAATTAAAATAATTGTAATTTAAATCAAGAGACGTAGTCCCCGGCAACGGCGCCAAAAACTTGATGTATGGAAAACCGCAAGTGTACGGTTGTCGTCAAGTAATAAATATCGAATCCAAGGGACTACGTGTTTGACCTAGAATTACTAGTATTTTAATTTGAATTTTAAAACAGATAGAATGTTTGTTTTGAGATGATAAGATCAGATTCGCTGGTAAAAGAGATAGTAATGCAATTAATGAATAAGATAAAACTTTAAGATAAGATAAGGAGATTTCCGGGAATCTAGGGTTCGCACAAAGAGTTCCAACAATATTGAATTATTATTTTCATTAATTAATTCTATTCCATCTTGAAGGTAGTCTTAACCTAATTTAATCCTTGCACCTTCTCAGGCTACGAGGACGTGTTTAATTAAAATTAATCCCTACTCTCGTGGTAATTACGTTCAATTAAACCCATTAAGATCTTTGTTAAGCTATTACTCCTCGAAAGCTTAAATCAACTCTCGTGATTTAACACTCAAGTCTGTTCCTTTAGGTTCCGATAATTAGGTTCTCCTCTCAGTTCATCCCTAATTATCTATGATTATGAAAATTAAGATTAATTGTTTATCATAATTATAATCAAGTTCTCCTCTCAGTTCATCCTTAATTAATGTTATTATGAAAACAATAATGTTAAAGTTCATATATAAAATATAAAAGAACAAATCAAGAATTGGAATAAAATTAAGAAACTGAATAATGCATTAATAAAGAGGTTCTCAGAGGCTAAGCCCTGATCCCAGAAAAAGGGAAACTACTCACAGGAGTTCATAGTAGTTCTCCAAGAAAAGAAGAATAAAAGAAAAGCAAACCTTAGAGTCGATGGCACAGGCGCCAAACCTTCTCCAAGTGTCAAAAAAAAAACTGTCTCCGAAACAAAAGTCCTGTTCTAGGCTAACCTCATCTAATTTATAACCTAAAAGGGTAAAAAGGTAAAACTACCAAGATAAAAATTACAAAAATAAAAAATAAAACTTAAAACTTAAAAAGCTGGGACGCGAAGTGAATCACGGCCGTGACTGAGAATCACGACCGTGATCTTCTCTGGAGCACATTCATTCACCAAATCGACGCGAAGTGAATCACGGCCGTGACTGAGAATCACGACCGTGATCTTCTCTGGTGAATCACGGGCGTGATTTAGAATCACGGCCGTGATTTTCCCTGTAGCTCAGCATTTCCTCTTTAATTCTTAAATCTTGATCCTGCTCAGAGAAAACACAACACATACCAAGAAAAGCATAAAATAGGAAAATGATATAAAAATTTATTAAAAACATGAAAGATATGCATGATTATGCTATGAATTCTTGTGAATTAAAGTGCTAAAATACGAGTAAAATACACAACATCAGGCCATTACAACCAGAGTCGGGTAAGGGAGTCGGTTACGTGCGAGGAAGGTGTTAGCACCTCACAACGCCCCTTTCGGGTTCCCTATGATGGATTATTTTATTAATAATAGTGTAAAATTACTAAATTACCCCTATTTATTAAAAACGACTATGAAAAAGATATCTACATGAATAAATTAAACATGCAATGCGACAATCAGAAAGCAGTAAAAGGAAGGATTTTGAAGAAGAAACCTTTGAAGCGTGCTTTTATATATTCAAATATTAGGAGACTTTTTGGCGCTCCTTCCCACTACACGCTTGCTCGCTCCTTCCCTAAAGATTAATTTTTACTATGGAAATCAGAAAGATTTCCCTTCGACTAGTTCGAATTCTCAAGCTAAATGCTCAGAACTCAAGAACTTGGTCGGATCGGCTCTCGGAGAGAATTCTAGGGCAGAACACTGCTCAAAAACCCCAGAATGCTCAACAATGTAGACCCCTAAAATTGTCCGGGTCGGAAATAAAACTCGAAGACCCTCAAAGATCGAAGGAAAAGTCAGCCAGAAGGACTCCTAGAAGACCATAGGATGGCTATCTGTAGATTCAGAGGTCTTAGAGTAGCTTAAAATAAGGAAGTGGAGGGAATGAAGCCCAATACGGCCGTACTACACTTAATACGGCCGTATTGAAGCTTCAACACGGCCGCA
Organism: Cajanus cajan; assembly: GCF_000230855.2. Lineage (NCBI taxonomy): Eukaryota > Viridiplantae > Streptophyta > Magnoliopsida > Fabales > Fabaceae > Cajanus > Cajanus cajan. Next base: position 33,401,923 of record NC_138521.1, on the reverse strand, counting down.
GCGAACTCAATACGGCGTATTGAAGTTTCTGAAACTTCAATACGGCCGTACTGAAATCAATACGGCCGTATTAAAGCTTCAATACAGCCGCAGTGAACTCAATACGGGCGCATTGAAATTTCTGAATTTCAATACGGCCGTATTGAACTTCAATACGACCGTATTGAAGTTCAAAAATTTCAATACGGCCGTATTGATTCTGTAGCCCGTATTGCGCCTATTCCCTATAAATATGACGTCAATTGGACGTCATTCCACACTTTCACACTCAGTTTTGACTCCCTCCTTGAGTATTCTGGGGTTTTTGAGCAGTGTTCTGCCCTAGAAATCTCTCTGGGAGTCGATCCGACGAAGTTCTGGAATTCCGAGCACTTAGCTTGGAGATTCGAACCTAGTCGAAGGGAAATCCTCCGGATTTCCATAGTTAAAACTTTATAGGAGGGAGCGAGCGGGCTTGTAGAGCGAGGGAACGCCAAAAAGCTTCCCAGTTTTACGAAATATATAAAAGCACGCTTCAAAGGTTTCTTCTTAGAATAAATAGGGGTAATTTAGTAATTTTTGCACTGTTATTTTATAAATAATCTGTCATAGGGAACCCGAAAGGGGCGCTGTGGGGTGCTAACACCTTCCCCACGCGTAACCGACTCCCTTACCCGACTCTGGTTGTAATGGCCGAAGTCAATTTTTGAATCGATTGCCTTATCCCTTTTTCCAATGTTTTGAGTAAAACATTGGTGGCGACTCCACGAACCCTCCTTTTGCGAAAACCACTAATCCATGGAGGGTCCCGCTTGGGATTAATATGGATTGGTGAGACTTTTAATAAATAAATTGGATAAGATCGACAAGGTCTCAGTTTGAGAACAAGTCGTTCTAATAATCCAATACATTTTCAAAACTAAAATAAAAGCGAGCTCGACCGTCTTCGCGACCGCCGAGGCCCGTTTCGGGCCGGTGGCGACAGATGGCGACTCCGCTGGGGATGCTTCGAGAGTCAGTCCCATTTAGTGACAGACTATTTTTAACAAATAATAGTTAAAATTACTTTATTACCCCTCACTTGTATGATAACATGTTTATCTATTTGGCTTTAATAACTGTTGTATTTTTAAATTTACGCAATTGTTTGAAATAAAAACTGCACACAAACCTTTGCACACAACAGTTCCCTCTATACCCGGGGGCATGAGTGATTAACCATAGGGAGTGGATGTTAGTACGGCCGGTTGTCGAATGGGTCTATAGGTGCCCGTAGACCGTTGTCGGAAAACATCACTCAAGGTGATAACCATGAACTTGAGTCCGACGGTGCGTTGGAGCTTTCCATCGACCTACGATGAAAGGAATTGGGTCCCTATAATGGGGGCACCTTGGGGGCCTTGGACTGGTGAGAACAGTTAGAACCACCTTGAATATGCACCATTTCTGCAGGATACCCCTACCTCGTGATTCGCTCGTGACTGTTCGTGGATGAGTGAATTGTTTGTGTAAATGCTTATGTGCAATTGTTTGTGCATTAATAAATAACCTCGTGATAAGGTCTAAAGAATAATCCCCATGCATGAAAAAACCATGACATGAGAGGAAAGACCATGTGTGAAAATATAATAAAAGTGAGGAGCATGTGCATCATTACCAATAAAGATATCATGCATCCTCATAAACCATGCATTCTAGGTTCACCAATACCTCTTGACATGAGTAAAAGAAACCCATAATTATCGAGATTCTCCGTTGAGGAGAGATCATAAGTCAAGGAGGGTGATAACATTCTGTTTTAAAAAGGCAGCGCCTTAAAAATGGAGGGTTATCAAGCTCATGTCAAGAGCGTATTCATCCCATAAATAAAACATTCATTTTAGAAAGTGGCTGGTCACCTCTCTGTCCTCACACGCGCAAAGAAAATCAAGAAGATGGAAGCGCTGGAGGAACAATATAAGAAGCTCACAACCGAGCTCTCACAGCTCAAGGAGCAAATGGCGCAAATGATGGAACTCATGCGTCACCACAACATACAAGGGGCTGAGCACAGTGATCATGAGTCCCATCATGTTGGAGGAAGAGTGGAACAAGAAAGTGGGAAGCTAGCTAAACCTTCCCAATCATTTAAAGCTAAGAAGACCTTTGGGAAGAAGAAGGAGGGAGGAGTCAGTGCCATAACCATTTCCTCATCTTCCTCCACTTCGAAGTCAGGAAGATCGCAATTCACCCCTGTGAAGAAGTTTGATAAACTTCCGACCACCTACAGCGATCTCCTGCTGAAGCTAGTGGAAGCACGTCTTCTAGCTTACGTTCCACCAAAGAAGATGGATCCACCTTATCCCGAGTGGTATAAACCACAAGATAAATGCCTATACCACTCGGGGGCACCAGGGCATTCAACAGAGAACTGCCTAGCTCTCAAACACAAGGTCCAAAGCCTTATTGATGCCGGGTGGATCACTTTTGATTCAACAGCGCCCGACGTGAGCAAGAATCCTCGACCAAAGCAGGATTAGAGAGAAGAACAAGCCACGATAGGGCCCCTCCTTAATTTTCCATATTCTTCTTTTAGGGACTCATGATCAGTACCCGAGATCATGAGAACCTTTTCATGTAAATAAGGGTTTTACAGTTTTAATACATATCAATAAAGAGGCATTTTTCACATATCATTCTCTCTTTTGTTCTTTTCTTTCTTTCCTCATTAAAAATTCTAAACCTAAACAGAACCAATAAAATAATTATGTCTGTAATTGTTCGCTCTGACCGGGATCCAAAAGTGAATGGGTTGAGTTGGAGAGTGATGAGGAGACCATCTCTCCGGATCTGCAAAGACTGCTAGAACGAGAAGCTCGCTTACTCCAACTCGTCAAGAGAAATTGGAGACTGTGAATTTGGGGCATGGCCGAGAGATATAAGAGGTCAACATTGGGACCCATATCAGTGATGAAATAAGGACACATGTTTCCGCTATGATTATAATAAAATCATTCTTCATTGCTTCTTTTCTTGCTTATAATAAAATTCTAAACCACATTTTTTTTAACCCTGTTTGAATAAACATGAATGAGGTTAAAATCATCTTAATAATAATAAACCCACATCATTTTTATGTGGAAGTGTGTGTGACAACTTGGAGCACCTTCCCTTGGCCTTGACAAGTGCCATCATGGATAAAAAGAAATCCTAAAAACAAAAAAGCTCGGCAAGAAACCCAAAAAGGGGACTGCGTAAAAATAAGAGCAAAAGACCCGCTAGGAATCCCACAAAAGGGTGACCTAGGCAAAAGTTAGGGTTGCAAAAATGAGCAAAAACAAAAGTCCGCTAAAACGCCACAAAAGGGTGTTTTAGGCAAAAATAAGGACAATCAAGAAACAAAAGAAATCCATGATGGTACCATGAACCGAATTCAAAAAGAAAGGTTCAAGAGAAGCTATCCAAGTTGTCAAAATCACAATGTCAATAAACAAAGATTTTCTTAACTTCATAAGTGTTTAATCAAACAAGCCTAAACACATAAGCCCACCTTGGCCAAACATTCTTACAAAATCCATTTTTCAAAAATAAAATAATCCCCTCTAAAACACAAACTTTTGAAAATATATCCCTTCCTTCTTTTCTCTCTTGTCCCAAAAGATTTTAGAATAATCTAGTGGAAGCATGGAGAAATAAATCATCACTGAAAATGGATCTAATCTGAATAATAAAATGGTGGAAGAACTGTGCCAAGAGTTCAAGATCCAACGCCGCAACTCTTCCCCATATCGGCCAAAGATGAATGGGGCAGTCGAGGCAACCAATAAGAACATCAAGAAAATAGGGCAAATGATGGTTGCCTTATTTAAAGACTGACACGAGATGTTACCCTTCGCTCTTCATGGTTATAGGACTTCAGTACGCACATCTACAGGAGCTACTCCATTCTCCCTCGTCTATGGGATGGAGGCAGTTCTACCCGTCGAAGTCAAGATACCTTCCCTAAGGGTAATTATGGAAGCAAAACTTTCCGAGGTAGAATGGGTTCAAAGCCGGTATGACCAATTGAACCTCATTGAAGAAAATGGCTGAACACCATATGCCGTGGTCAAGCCTATCAGAGGAAGACCAAAAAGGCTTTTGACAAGAAAGTCCACCCTCGAGTCTACCATGAGGGAGAGTTGGTAATGAAGAAATTGCTACCAACTCAAAAGGACAAATTCGGAAAGTGGGCCCCAAATCACGAAGGACCGTACGTGGTAAAGCGAGCTTTCTCAAAAGGAGCATTAATCCTCACAGACATGGATGGAGAAGAACTTCAATACCCAGTCAACGCTGACGTGGTAAAGAAGTACTATGCTTGAAGACGTTGCTTGCATAGGCCCGCTAGGATGAAAACCCAAAAGGGCGTCCTAGGCAAAAGTTAGGGCAAAATAAAAAGCCCGCCAGTACAAGGGTACTAGGCAAAACAAAGGCAAAATTATCCCCGCTAGGATACGTCCTAGGCAAAAGTTAGGGGCAAAAGAATAAGATATAAAAACAAAGCAAGCAACGATCACTTGAACCGAAAACCGAAAGGCGGTTCAAATGATAATCTTCTAGAAGCAAGCATCTTACAGTATCTACACTCCTGGCTCAGGCATCTCACCCGAAACGATTAGGGGAACGGGAAGAGCGACAATTACAGATATAATTGTTTAAGCCAAAAATGTATAGCCTACCTTGGCCAGCCATTCTTCAGAAATTTCCTTCTGTATATCTTTCTGTAAAAACACTTGTGAATATCAATAAAAATATCCATTTGTTTCTTTTCTTTCTTGACCATGTGATTATGCCTCTAAATTGATGTTTCAAAAATTGTACGAAACTCTCTTAATAATCGGTCAAATAAAGAAAATTGGAGGGGTTCCTATAAAATCCATAAATCTCCTGCATAAAGGCTCACAAAAATACTCCCTCGCGTCAATGACAGAAAGTCCTCCAAGAAGAAGAGGATAGGGAGAGCCACTCACTTTTCTAAATAAATGAACAAAAATAAAAAATTGTATTGCATTTGTGCATCACACACACATTAGTTGCACATTCAAAGACCTTATCATGAGGCAACCGCATAAAATAGAAAAATAGAAAATTGCTTGTGTATGACAGCAGCAAACAAAATGCAAAGATTCAGAAAATCAACAGCGTCATACAGAATAACTGAGCCTGGAGAGGCTTGCCGAAAGAATACTCTCAGAATAACTGAGCCTGGAGAGGCTTGCCGAAAGAATACTCTCAGAATAACTGAGCCTGGAGAGGCTCGCCGAAATAATACTCTCTCAAAATAACTGAGCCTGGAGAGGCTCGCCGAAATAATACTCTCTCAGAATAACTGAGACATTTCTATACAGAAAAAGCCAAAACCAACAAAAAAGGCAAAAATACAGAAATCAACAAAAATACAGAAAAAGCCGAACTCAACAAAAAAGGCAAAAACACAGAAAAAGCCAAAATCAACAACACAGAAAAAGCCAAAATCGAAAAAAGGGCAAAATACAGAAAATCCAACAAATCATACAGAATAACTGAGCCTGGAGAGGCTTGCCGAAAAAAATACTCGTACAGAATAATTGAGCCTGGAGAGGCTCGCCGAAATAATACTCTCTCAAAATAACTGAGCCTGGAGAGGCTTGCCGAAATAATACTCTCTCAAAATAATTGAGCCTGGAGAGGCTTGCCGAAATAATACTCCCGCAAAATAATTGAGCCTGGAGAGGCTTGCCTAAATAATACTCCCGCAGAATAATTGAGCCTGGAGAGGCTTGCCGAAATAATACTCCTTCAGAATAATTGAGCCTGGAGAGGCTCGCCGAAATAATACTCTTTCATCATAACTAAAGCCTGGAGAGGCTTGCAGAAATAATACTCTCTCAGAATAAATGAGCCTGGAGAGGCTCGCAGAAATAATACTCCCCAGAGAAACCTCAACTCAAGCTCACGGAACAAATCCCCAGCGAGAGCTATCAAAGCAAAATCGTCAAAATCCCCAATGGAAGTACGATCTCCCAAGCAGAATATCCAAGTCAAAGGACTTAAACTTCCTCAGTGAAGATAGCTCTCCAACTCAAGTGTTGAGTGAGGCTAAGCCTGTAGAGGCTTCCTAAATAATACTCTGGGATACATAAGATCCCTCATTCCCCAATCGCCTACTCAGAGGCATCCCTGCAAAAAGAGAAAAATCAAAAATATCAATAAGTATTCCCCAAGCGGAATCTGGCACTCAGCCGAACACTGAACTTCAAATCCCCAGTCGCCTACACAAGAGGCACACCTTCAAAAAGGAAAACCCAAAAAAAAAAAAGAAAAAAATCAATAATCATTCCCCAAGCGGAATCCGGCTCTCAGCCTATCATTGAACATCAAGATGATCTGCCTAACAGAAGAGGCCAATCACAAACCAATGACAAAATCCCCTGGCGGATAACAGCCTACACAGAGGCAACAAAATCCAAAAATTAAAAAGAGATACCCGAATAAGGATAAACCGGGATACTCCACCAACGTCAAAGGACGTCAGCCAAACATAAGGCATCGCTCAACTCAGAGAGAAAGAGCATCTGTGTCTATACCCCAAGGAGTCAGAAATTCCCCAAGGGTACCAACAATGCAATGCAAGTTGGGGCACAGGAACCTGTGAATGACTGCACATCCCCTAGACGGATCCCTGCGTTATCCAGCCCTCAGTGGCACAAAAATCAAAAACAATCGTCGAAGCAGCATCGTGGACTGTGGAGACAAAATCAACATCCAAAATCCCCAGCGGATAACAGCCTACACAGAGGCAGCAAAAAATCAGAAAATCAAAAAGAGATACCCGAACAAGGATAACCGGGATACTCCACCAACATCGAAAGGACGTCAGCCAATCATAAGGCACCGCTCACATCAGAAAGAGCATCTTTGTGTCTGCACCCCTAAGGAATCAGAAATTCCCCAGTGGGCACCAACTACGCAATGGAAAGTTGGGACACAAGAACCTATGAGTAACTGCACATCCCCTAGACGGATCCCTGCGTTATCCAGCCCTCAGTGGCACAAAAATAAAAAAAAACAACCGTCGAAGCAGCATCGTGGACTGTGGAGACAAAATCATCACAAATCCCTGGAAAGGAGATATTCACGCTACCCCGTCGTCACAAACACGGAGGTATGCAGCTTCCGACTCGAGCAATGAGCGAAGCTATCTCTGGAAAGGAGGTATTCACTGCTCACCGTCGTCACAAAGGTACTTAGCTTCCAGCTCGAACAAAGAGTGAAGCTAAGCCTGGAGAGGCGGTACTCACAGCTTCCAGCTTGGGCAGCAAGCAAAGCAAAGCCTGGAGAGGCGAAACTCACACTGCTCACCGTCGTCACAAAGGTGCTTAGTTTCCGGCTCGAACAAAGAGCGAGACTAAGCCTGGAGAGGCGAAACTCACACTGCTCACCGTCGTCACAAAGGTGCTTAGTTTCCGGCTCGAACAAAGAGCGAGACTAAGCCTGGAGAGGCGAAACCCACACTGCTCACCGTCGTCACAAAGGTGCTTAGTTTCCGGCTCGAACAAAGAGCGAGACTAAGCCTGGAGAGGCGAAACTCACACTGCTCACCGTCGTCACAAAGGTGCTTAGTTTCCGGCTCGAACAAAGAGCGAGACTAAGCCTGGAGAGGCGAAACTCACACTGCTCACCGTCGTCACAAAGGTGCTTAGTTTCCGGCTCGAACAAAGAGCGAGACTAAGCCTGGAGAGGCGAAACCCACACTGCTCACCGTCGTCACAAAGGTGCTTAGTTTCTGGCTCAAACAAAGAGCGAGACTAAGCCTGGAGAGGCGAAACTCACACTGCTCACCGTCGTCACAAAGGTGCTTAGTTTCCGGCTCGAACAAAGAGCGAGACTAAGCCTGGAGAGGCGAAACCCACACTGCTCACCGTCGTCACAAAGGTGCTTAGTTTCCGGCTCGAACAAAGAGCGAGACTAAGCCTGGAGAGGCGAAACTCACACTGCTCACCGTCGTCACAAAGGTGCTTAGTTTCCGGCTCGAACAAAGAGCGAGACTAAGCCTGGAGAGGCGAAACTCACACTGCTCACCGTCGTCACAAAGGTGCTTAGTTTCCGGCTCGAACAAAGAGCGAGACTAAGCCTGGAGAGGCGAAACCCACACTGCTCACCGTCGTCACAAAGGTGCTTAGTTTCCGGCTCGAACAAAGAGCGAGACTAAGCCTGGAGAGGCGAAACTCACACTGCTTACCGTTGTCACAAGGGTACTTAGCTTCCGGCTCGAACAAAGAGTGAAGCTAAGCCTGGAGAGGCGGTACTCACAGCTTCCAGCTTGGGCAGCAAGCAAAGCAAAACCTGAAGAGGCTACTCGACAATTTTCCACCGGAAGACGCTACAAGTCAGAAGGTCGGCGCATCACCCGGACAATTGGGTCAACTCCTTTACTTGTCAGCCGGTACACCAAAGGCCGTCCGACTAAGTAAAGGGGGGGCAGCTGTAGACCCCTAAAATTGTCCGGGTCGGAAATAAAACTCGAAGACCCTCAAAGATCGAAGGAAAAGTCAGCCAGAAGGACTCCTAGAAGACCATAGGATGGCTATCTGTAGATTCAGAGGTCTTAGAGTAGCTTAAAATAAGGAAGTGGAGGGAATGAAGCCCAATACGGCCGTACTACACTTAATACGGCCGTATTGAAGCTTCAACACGACCGCAGCGAACTCAATACGGCGTATTGAAGTTTCTGAAACTTCAATACGGCCGTACTGAAATCAATACGGCCGTATTAAAGCTTCAATACAGCCGCAGTGAACTCAATACGGGCGCATTGAAATTTCTGAATTTCAATACGGCCGTATTGAACTTCAATACGACCGTATTGAAGTTCAAAAATTTCAATACGGCCGTATTGATTCTGTAGCCCGTATTGCGCCTATTCCCTATAAATATGACGTCAATTGGACGTCATTCCACACTTTCACACTCAGTTTTGACTCCCTCCTTGAGTATTCTGGGGTTTTTGAGCAGTGTTCTGCCCTAGAAATCTCTCTGGGAGTCGATCCGACGAAGTTCTGGAATTCCGAGCACTTAGCTTGGAGATTCGAACCTAGTCGAAGGGAAATCCTCCGGATTTCCATAGTTAAAACTTTATAGGAGGGAGCGAGCGGGCTTGTAGAGCGAGGGAACGCCAAAAAGCTTCCCAGTTTTACGAAATATATAAAAGCACGCTTCAAAGGTTTCTTCTTAAAGTCCTTCCTTTTACTGCTTTCTGTGTGCATATTTAAACTGTCATCATGTAGATAGTTAATTTATAATTGCTTAGAATAAATAGGGGTAATTTAGTAATTTTACACTGTTATTTTAGAAATAATCTGTCATAGGGAACCCGAAAGGGGCGCTGTGGGGTGCTAACACCTTCCCCACGCGTAACCGACTCCCTTACCCAACTCTGGTTGTAATGGCCAAAGTTGATTTATAAAATCAATTGCCTTATCCCTTTTTCCAATGTTTTGAGTAAAACATTGGTGGCGACTCCACGAACCCTCCTTTTGCGAAAACCACTAATCCATGGAGGGTCCCGCTTGGGATTAATATGGATTGGTGAGACTTTTAATAAATAAATTGGATAAGATCGACAAGGTCTCAGTTTGAGAACAAGTCGTTCTAATAATCCAATACATTTTCAAAACTAAAATAAAAGCGAGCTCGACCGTCTTCGCGACCGCCGAGGCCCGTTTCGGGCCGGTGGCGACAAACAAGAAGGTCCAAAAGGTGTCCAAATGTGTGGAAATGTGTGGAATGACGTCCTATATATAGGAGTGAGGCGCAGTACGGCCTCTGGGGTTAATACGGCCCGTACTGAAGTTTTGAACTATAGTACGGCCGTATTGAATTCAGTACGGCCGTATTGGGTTCAGTACGGCCGTATTGTAGTTCAAAATGTTCAGTACGGCCGTACTGAACTTCTAGGAGGCCGTATTGAGCTCCAATCCTTCCACTTCCTTATTTCAAGCTACTCTAAGACCTCTAAACCTACAGATAATCATCCTAGGGTCTTCCAGGAGTCCTTCTGGCTGACTTTCCTTCGGTCTCCGAGAGTCTTCGAGTCTTATTTCCGACCCGGACAATTTTAGGGGTCTACACCTAGGATGATTCTTCATAGGTTTAGAAGTTTTAGAGTAGCTTAAAATAAGGATGTGGGAGGATTGGAGCTCAATACGGCCTCCTAAAAGTTCAGTACGACCGTACTGAACAATTTGAACTACAATACGGCCGTACTGAAACCAATACGGCCGTACTGAAGTTTTTGAACTTCAGTAAGGCCGTACTGAATTCAATACGGCCGTACTGTAGTTCAAAACTTCAGTACGGGCCGTATTGATGTCAGAGGCCGTACTGCGCCTCACTCCTATATATAGGACGTCATTTGGACGTCATTCCACACTTTTCCACACCTTTTCCACCCTCTTGCTGAGTATTCTGGGGTTTTTGAGCAGTGTTCTGCCCTAGAAGTCTCTCCAAGAGCCGATCCGACAAAGTTCTTGAGTTCTGAGCATTTAGCTTGAGAATTCGAACTAGTCGAAGGGAAATCTTTTTGATTTCCATAGTAAAAATTATCTTTTAGGAGAGAAGCGAGCGAGCTTGTAGTGGGAAGGAGCGCCAAAAAGCCTCCTAGACTTCATCCGAATATATAAAAGCAGGCTTCAAAGGTTTCTTATCCAAATCCTTTCTTTTACCGCTTTTATTTACTGCTTTCTGATTGTTGCATTACACGTTTATAGCTTTCCATCATGTAAATATTTAATTCGTAATCGTTCATAATAAATAGGGGTAATTTAGTAATTTTACACTGTTATTTATGAAATAATCCGTCATAGGGAACCCTAAAGGGGCGTTGTGGGGTGCTAACACCTTCCTCACACGTAACCGACTCCCTTACCCAACTCTGGTTGTAATGGCCGAAGTTGATTTATAAAAATCAATTGCCTTATATCTTTTTCCAATGTTTTGAGTAAAACATTGGTGGCGACTCCAAGAACCCTTCTTTTGTGAAAACCACTAGCCCATGGAGGGTCCCGCTTGGGATTAACATGGATTGGTGAATCATTTTAATAAAATTGTTAGTTCGATGAGATCTCAGTTTGAGAATAAGTCGTTCTAACAATCCACCACTTTTCAAAAATTAAAAGGAGTCCAACCATCGTCGCGAATGCCATAGTCCGTTTCGGCGGGTGGCGACACTCTCAAATATAAGGTCCAAGACCTTATCGATGCTGGGTGGATCTGATAGACTATGGCCAAGGCCAAGGAATCCAAGAGGTGATATCTTAAAAGAACCAAGAGGAATGGGATGATCTTAAAGACCTTTTCATTTGTTTGTACATATAGTAGTCTCTTGTATAGGTTATTTTTGCCTTTGTATTTGTGAGGCACTTTACTTGCTTTTTCTAAGTGTTTGTATATTGATTTTAAGGTAGGTTACTTGGAGAGTTTAACTCCATTTAACCTCCCTAGTTGATACTTTCATTTTCTATTTTTTCAGTAGGAAAAAGGGGGTGACATTTAGCAATGCTTGAGGGTGTGCTTAGAAATTGGGCCTGAGTTGGGCCTAGGCAAAATTTTGCATATTGGACTCATTTTGCTCCTAATTTTTAATAAATTTGATTTAGCTAGGTTTCATCATCATATGATGAACCTAACTAAACCAAATCAAAGATTTTCAAATTAATTCAAGGAGCATTTTGAACCATGGGCCGCCTAGCTCATTCTTTCTCTTTGGCCAAATTTCTTAAGTAAACCTTCTTGAGTTTTGAAGCTTGTCTTGCAAGTTTCTAAACTCAAGTAAGGTTAGCTTACCTTACCATGGTTCTTAAGTGAACCATGGTCAAGGATTAGCTTCTCCTACAAGCTAGCTAAACCGTGGGAGTTTAATTAACCCTACCATGGTTCCTAGTGAACCATGGTTAAGGTTAGCTTCTCCTACAAGCTATCTTCCCCTATATATTTGATTTTCCTACACTTGTACTCACTTTTGAACATATTTTGAGAATGAAATCAGATTTTCCTCTCAACTCAAGAGTCATAAAACCGTGGAGATTCCCTCTCTAAGGTTTCCTTCAAGGTTCCTTCAAACCTTGCCTTGGTTCATCAAGCTTCTACCTCAAGCTTGAAGTAACCGAACCTCATTCTTGGCTTCACCTCCATTGGAGCTTCTTCAAAGGAGGATTCAGAGATTCTTCAAGTGTCTACCTCAAGAGATTCGGTCCTAAGCATGGAGCAAAGTGGAGGAACATCAATCTCCTCACCTAGTTCCATCATTTTTGGTATCTAGAGCCTAGTGCTCTTGAGGTTTTGTTTCCAAACTTCTTCTAATTGAATCCATCATGTATCTTCCTTTTCTATGTCTCAAATTTGTGTTTGCTGTATGGATCTAGGTTTAATAAATTTTTGATGGATCCTTATGTCACATATGAAATAATTGATTCATGATTTTTGCTTGTTCCTAATTCCTTGAATCAATTCGGTTTGTGCTTTAGGTTCATGTACTTGTGCTTTTGATTTTTGTTTGAGTCTTCTCTATTCCTATACATGAGTCCGTGATTGGACATTGATTTTGTTTAGTGTATGTTTTTGTTTTTGAATCATATGTTTTGTCTAGAGTCATGTGTAGTCCTTTGAATGTCATTGATTCCTAGACTAGCTTGTTTTAACCTAGTTTTTGTGTTGTGTTGATTGAGTCCGAAATTTTTGTGGAATTTTCTTATTGAATCTGTACCTCACCATATGTGCTTTTGTTTTACATCATTGAGTTCTTAATTTGCTATTAGTCCTAGCAAATTTCCTAGAGTTAGGTTTCTATTATGTCTTGTTAAAAGTTTGTCAAAAAAAAAAATTGTTAAACACTACTCCTATTAGGTTTCTTGTGTCTTGTTGAGTGGCTGAAACTTATTGAAATTTTTGAACATTAAAACAGAACCAAAACAGAGGTGTGAGTGTCTTAAATGCATTAGAAAAACAAGAGAAAGAGTGCTTAAAAATTTGACAAAAAAATAGTACAAAATTGTGTAGCACTAGTTGAAAATTGCATGTGAACACCTCTTGTTTTGTGTCAAATTTTGCTGCAGTTTTTCTACCTTAAAACCGAGACTCCTAAGTGATCAAAAGGCATTTAAAACTCCTGAACATTGAAAGAAAAATAAGAGAAAAATATTTTACTAAAAAGAAAAGAAAGAAAAAGCAAAAGAAAAAGCCAAAAGGAGTGAAAATTTTGCTTAAAATTGCTCTCGGTTTTGATGAATTTTTGCTTACATTTTTAGTTGGTCCAGCCACCTATTTGTGTCTTGTTTTTGTTCATAATCTTAGCTTTTAATTTTGTAATCCATTCTAGTGCCTTTCCTAGGATACTCTTGTGTGTGCTAGCTTCCAAATTTGCCTTAATTTTTGCTTGTCAATTTGTGGAACTCTTTCTAGTCTTGTCTCATTTTCTTCTACCACTTGGTGTAGCCATTCTAAATTGTTCATTTTCAGTTTTAGCACTAATATTCTAGTCTTGAAGGTGGTTGAGTGCTTCTTAAAAGGTGTAGGAGGCCAAGGCAAGGGATATCTACTTGAAGGCTTTGGTGGTTGCTTAGGTAGTTTGTTCTCTCTTGGTGGCAAGGTTCTTGAATACACCTAGAAGTGACTAACCTCAAGGTTACTTCTAAAAAAGGAGTGAAACACCTTTGTGAGGCTGCAGTTGTTGGCTGAATTGGAGCAAGAAAGAACAAAGCTAATTGTGAAATTTTTTTGTGAAAATTTAGAACAAATTTTAGTGACGGAAATTTTTGATTCTAAAACCTACTTCTCCTTACAAAATCCGTGACTAACATTTGCTTCTAATTAGTGGCTAATTTGTTTTTCTTAAAATTAGGTGCAGCCACTAATTTCATTTGAGTGTGAATTTACATTTCATTTAGAGTGTGAATTTGCATTTCATTTGAAGAAAAAAGTGAATTTCATTTTCTTTGTAATTTTGCTTTCTAAATTTTTGTACAAGGCCTTTGTTAAGGAGTGTCTTGGAGTGCCTTTGGTGTATCTCCATCTCTCCTTAATAACTCTTATAGCTGTCGCCACCGGCCCGAAACGGGCTTTCGGCATTCGCGAAGGATGGTTGGACTCTTTTATTTGTTAAAAAATATGGATTGCTAGAATGACTTATTCTCAAACTGAGACCTCGTCAAACGAGCAATTTTATTAAAAGGCTCACCAATCCATGTTAATCCCAAGCGGGACCCTCCATGGATTAGCGGTTTTCATAAAAAGGAAGGGTTCATGGAGTCGCCACCAATGTTTTACTCAAAACATTGGAAAAAGAGGTTTAAGGCAATCGATTCAAAAATCGACTTCGGCCATTACAACCAGAGTCGGGTAAGGGAGTCGGTTACGCGTGGGGAAGGTGTTAGCACCCCACAGCGCCCCTTTCGGGTTCCCTATGACAGATTATTTAAAAATAATAGTGCGAAATTACTAAATTACCCCTATTTATTCTAAGCAATTATAAATTAACTATCTACATGATGACAGTTTAAATATGTACACACAGAAAGCGGTAAAAGAAGGGACTTTAAAGAGATAAACCTTTGAAGCGTGCTTTCTTATATATCTTGACAGAAATTGGGAAGCGTTTTGGCGTTCCCTCCCTCTACAAGACCGCTCGCTCCCTCCTATAAAATTTTAACTATGGAAATCCGGAGGATTTCCCTTCGACTAGGTTTGAGACTCAAGCTAATGGCTCGTGACTCAGGAACTTCGTTGGATCAACTCTCCGAGTGATTTCTAGGCAGAGCACTGCTCAAAAAAAACCCAGAATACTCAAGAAGAGGGTTAAAACTCAGTCCCAAAGTGTCGAATGACGTCCCATAGGGAAGAGGCTCAATACGGCCTCTGGGGGTCAATACGGTCCGTATTGAAGTTTTGAACTACAATACGGCCGTATTGAATTCAATACGGCCGTATTGAAGTTCAAAAACCTCAATACGGCCGTATTGAAGTTCAGTGCAGCCGTATTGAGTTCAAAAACCTCAATACGGCCGTATTGAAGTTCAGTGCAGCCGCATTGAGTTCAATGCAGCCGTATTGAAGTTCAGAAACTTCAATACGGCCGTATTGAACTTCTGGGAGGCCGTATTGGGGCTTCATTCCCTCCACTTTCTTATTTTTTGCTACTCTAAGACCTCTAAACCTACAGATTGTCATCCTAGGGTCTTCCAGGGTCTTCCAGGAGTCCTTCCGGGTGACTTTCCTTTGATCTTCGAGAGTCTTCGAGTCTTATTTCCGACCCGGACAATTTTAGGGGTCTACAGCTGCCCCCCCTTTACTTAGTCAAACGGCCTTTTAGTGTACCGGTTGATAAGTAAAGGAGTTGACCCAATTGTCCGGGGAATAAGGCCATCCTTCCGACTTGTAGTGTCTTCCGGTGGAAAATTGCTGAGTAGCCTCTCCAGGCTTTGCTTCGCTCGTCGCCCGAGCCGGAAGCTGCATACCTCCGTGCTTCTGAACACTCTGGTAGCGTGAGTACCGCCTCTCCAGGCTCAACTTCACTCGACGCCCGAGCTGGAAGTTGTGAGTACCGCCTCTCCAGGCTCTGCTTCGGTGCTTCTGACATCCTAGGCAGTTGAGTTTGCCCTCTCCAGGGTTAGCTTCGCTTGCCGCCCAAGCTGGAAGCTGTGAGTACCCGCCTCTCCAGGCTCAACTTCACTCGACGCCCGAGCTGGAAGTTGTGAGTATTGCCTCTCTAGGCTTTGCTTCGGTGCTTCTGACATCCTAGGCAGTTGAGTTTGCCCTCTCCAGGGTTAGCTTCGCTTGCCGCCCAAGCTGGAAGCTGTGAGTGCCGCCTCTCCAGGCTCAACTTCACTCGACGCCCGAGCTGGAAGTTGTGAGTATTGCCTCTCCAGGCTTTGCTTCGCTCGCCGCCCGAGCTGGAAGCTGCATACCTCCGCGCTTCTGAACACTTTGGTAGCGTGAGTACCGCCTCTCCAGGCTCTGCTTTGGTGTTTCTGACAACCTAGGCAGTTGAGTTTGCCCTCTCCAGGGTCTGCGGTTTGCCCTCCCCAGGGTCTGCCTCCGTGTTCTTGACGACGTTGGCAATGTGAGTTTGCCCTCTCCAGGGATCTGTGATGGTTTTGTCTCCACAGTCCACGATGCTGCTTTGACGATTTGTTTTTGATTTTGGTGCCGCTGAGGGCTGGATAACGCAGGGATCCGTCTAGGGGATGTGCAGTTACTCATAGGTTCTTGTGTCCCAACTTTCCTTTGCATAGTTGGTGCCCATTGAGGAATTTCTGTTTCCTTGGGGTGTAGACACGAAGATGCTCTTTCTGATGTGAGCGATGCCTTATGATTGGCTGACGTCTTTTCGACGTTGTGGAGTATCCCGGTTATCCTTATTCGGGTGACTCTTTTGGATTTTCTGATTTTTGCTGCCTCTGTGTAGGCTGTTATCCGCTGGGGATTCTGGATGTTGATTTTTGATTGACCTCTTCTGTTAGGCAAATCATCTTGATGTTTAGTGGTTTGGCTAGATGCCGAATTCCGCTTGGGGAATTATTATTTTTTTTATTTTTCTCCTTTTGTAAGGGTGCCTCTTGAGTAGGCGACTGAGGATTTGGGGATCTTATGTATCCCAGAGTATTATTTAGAAAGCCTCTTCAGGCTTAGCTTCACTCTTTGTTTTGAGTTGGAAAGCTATCTTCCACTGGAGGAGTTTAAGTCCTTTCGACTTGGATATTCTGTTTAGATGATCAAGCCTCCCTTGGGGAATTTTGCTGATCTCGCTTTAATAGCTTTCACTGGGGAATTTGGCCCGTGAGTGGAAGCTGAGATATCTCTGGGGAGTATTATTTCGGCGAGCCTCTCCAGGCTCAATTATTCTGTGGGAGTATTATTTCAGCAAGCCTCTCCAGGCTCAGTTATTCTGAGAGTATTATTTCGGCAAGCCTCTCCAGGCTCAATTATTCTGTGGGAGTATTATTTCAGCAAGCCTCTCCAGGCTCAGTTATTCTGTACAATTTTTCTGGATTTTCTGTATTTTGCCTTTTTGTTGATATTGGCTTTTTCTGTGTTTTTGCCTTTTTTTGATTTTGGCTTTTTTCTATATTTTTGCCTTTTTTGATTTTGGCTTTTTTCTGTATTTTGCCTTTTTTGTTGATTTTAGCTTTTGTTGTACAGAAATAAAAGTGCTAAAAGATTTAGACTCAAAGAGTGAAAAATTTCATTCATTAAATAAATATGAAATTTTGTACAAGGGAAATGATGGGACGCAGCCCATTCAAGCAAATACATAAAAATAGAAAAAAGAAAGCCGGTCTTCATTCCTCTGCCGGCGGGTCTTGTGGAGGAGCGGGGAACTGGCGGTGCATCCAGACCGAGAGGTTGTCGAACCCCTGCACCAAAGTGTCCAGTCGAATATCGGTGCTCTGCTGCCATGCGCCGATACTGTGCTGAAAAGCATCGAATCGAGTATCGATGCTTTGCTGTAAAGCGTCAAAGCGGGCATCAAAGTAGGCCCTATCCGACTATGAGGTGCCAGCCTCTGGCTGTGGGCTGCCGTCGTCCTCAAGATCAACATCATTGAAGAGCTCGGCGAAGGCGTCGGGGCCGTCCGCTCGTACATACCTTCCTCCTGACCTTGCTATGATCTTCATACTGATCAAGGTGGAGGCATTAATTGGCTTCGGTGCCAATGGCCCTGGCTCTACGCCGTCTGGGCATCCCCAAGTCTCCGCAAGCCGTGAGAGGAGTGGGGCAACCAGGATGTATCCCTGCCTAGATCCTCCCTCTCGTGCCCCCAAGTTCTTAACGTGCTCGAGGAAGAAGTATCCGGGGTTGGCCCTCCGACTGGTGACCATGCAGTATAATGCTAATAAATCCGGCCGTGTCACCGACTCGGGGCTCCTCCACCTGCCATGGATGGTGCTGGTGAGGATCTTGTGACAGATCCGAAGAGCGGTCGGGAGCCGGGTGCCCTTCACCCCGGCATGATAGTCTTCGTGGCCCGTGATCGCTCTCCACATGTCGACCGGGGTCCACTGATCAGGCCACTCGCATATAGCATCTCGATATGCGAGCTGATCGGTCCTGCTGAAAAATCCTGCCTGGACGTTGAACTCGTCCAACGTCAGTGAGCGGTACCCCTGGTTTATCTAGAAGTCAACTGAGCAGACGGCCTCCCCAAAACTGTTTGTCGACTCAGTAACGCCGACAGTGGCCAGAAACTCCTTCGTCGCCGTCAAGTACAGGTGAGAAGGGGAATCAAGGAGGAATCCCCATCCTATACTGTCGAAGTAGACTGTACGGAGGATGTCGAAGTCGAGCGCCCTCGACAGCTCGAAGGTGAATGACTCTATGAGCTGCAGCCGCTCCTAATGTCTGTCCGTCATCTCACGTCGAGCTGGGGCCCTCTGCCTCTTTCTAGATGATTCTGCCATTTCTGAGGTTTCTTCTTGGGGTTCACTCACAAACAGGATGCAGAGGAATGAAGATTGGAATGCAAAAAATGAGAAGGAAAACGCTTATTTATAGACAAATTTTCGCCAATACGGCCCGTATTGATTCAATACGGCCGTATTGGTGTAGCCGTTATTGGGCAATTTTGGCAACCAATACGGCCCGTATTGAATGCAATACGGGCGTATTGGAGGTCAATACGGGCGTATTGGATTTAATACACCCGTATTGAAGCTGAAAAGTTGCTTCAACAGTCGTCTTAATACGGCCGTATTGAATTCAATACGGGCGTATTAATTTTTTTTTTTTTTTTTTTTTTTTTTTTTTTTTTTTTAAGATAAACAGAGAATAAGTGATCTTCTAGTACACCTATCATCTGTATGCATGTATGCAGTATGATGCACCTAATTCTATTTGATTCATTTTTCAAAAGAATTAACCGATGCGTTTTTTGCTTGGATTTTGCCATTCCTCCAGACGGACTGTGCGCTGCCGACTTTTATGACCGAGGAATGATGCATATTTGTTTTTTGTGTCATCAACCCAATGATCTTTCCCTTCCTTTAGAAGATGTGTCAACCCTCCTATTGACCACTATATCTCCATGTTTCCACTAGATTATTAAAAAATCGTTGGGACAAGAGAGAAAAGAAGGAAAGGATATATTTTCAAAAGTTTGTGTTTTAGAAGGGATTATTTATTTTTTGAAAAATGGATTTTGTAAGAATGGCTTGGCCAATGGTAGGCTTAAGTGTTTAGGCTTGTTTGATTAAACACTTATGAAGTAAAGCACGTCTTGGTTATTAACATTTGTGATTTGATAACTTGGATAGCTTTTCTTGAGCCCCTTTGTTGAATTCAGTTGGTGGTACCATCATGGATTTATTCTATTTTTCGATTGCCCTAACTTTTGCCTAAAACACCCATTTGTGGTGTCTTAGCGGGCTTTTGTTTTTGTTCATTGTAGACCCCTAAAATTGTCCGGGTCAGAAATAAAGCTTGAAGACTCTCGAAGACCAAAGGAAAGTCAGCCGGAAGGACTCCCAGAAGACCATAGGATGACTATCTGTAGGTTTAGAGGTCTTAGAATAGCTAAAATAAGAAAAGTGGGAGGAATGAAGCCCAATACGGCCTCCCAGAGGTTCAGTACGGCCGTATTGAACATTTTGAACTTCAATACGACCGCACTGAACTCAATACGGCCGTATTGAAGTTTCTGAACTTCAATACGGCTGCATTGAATTCAATACGGCTGCACTGAACTTTAATACGGCTGCATTGAATTCAATACGGCTGCACTGAACTTCAATACGGCTGCACTGAACTTCAATACGGCCGTATTGAGGTTTTTTGAACTTCAATACGGCCGTATTGAATTCAATACGGCCGTATTGTAGTTCAAAATTTCAGTGTTGACCGTATTGACCCCCAGAGACCGTATTAAGCTTTTTCCCTATAAATATGACGTCAATGGGACGTCATTTCACACTTTTACACTGAGTTTTAACCCTCTTCTTGAGTATTCTGGGTTTTTTTGAGCAGTGCTCTGCCTAGAAATCACTCGGAGAGTTGATCCGACGAAGTTTTTGAGTTCTGAGCATTTTGCTTGAGTCTCGAACTAAGTCGAAGGGAAATCCATCGGATTTCCAAGTCAAAAATTATTTTAGGAAGGAGCGAGCGGGCTTGTAGAGTGAGGGAACGCCAAAAAGCTTCCCAATTTCTGTTTAAATATATAGAAAAGCACGCTTCAAAGGTTTCCTTCTTAAATCCTTTCTTTTACTACTTTCTGAGTGTTGCATACTTAAATTATCATCATGTAGATATTTCGCTTATAATCGCTTATAATAAATAGGGGTAATTTAGTAATTTTTGCGCTATTATTTTAGAAATAATCTGTCATAGGGAACCCGAAAGGGGCGCTGTGGGGTGCTAACACCTTCCCCACGCGTAACCGACTCCCTTACCCAACTCTGGTTGTAATGGCCGAAGTTGATTTATAAAATCAATTGCCTTATCCCTTTTTCCAATGTTTTGAGTAAAACATTGGTGGCGACTCCACGAACCCTTCCTTTTTATGAAAACCGCTAATCCATGGAGGGTCCCGCTTGGGATTAACATGGATTGGTGAGCCTTTTAATAAAATTGCTCGTTTGACGAGGTCTCAGTTTGAGAATAAGTCATTCTAGCAATCCATATTTTTAAACAAATAAAAGAGTCCAACCATCCTTCGCGAATGCCGAAAGCCCGTTTCGGGCCGGTGGCGACAGATGGCGACTCCACTGGGGAAGCCTCGAGAGTCAGTCCCATTTAGTGACAGATTATTTTTAACAAATAATAGTTAAAATTACTTCATTATCCCTTGCTTGTATGATAACATGTTTATCTATTTGGCTTTAATAACTGTTGTTTGTTTAATTTTCCGCAATTATTTGAAATACAAACTGCACAGGAACCTTTGCACACAACAGTTCCCTCTATACCCGGGGGCATGAGTGGAAAGCCATAGGGAGTGGATGTTAGTACGGCCGGTTGTCGAAAGGGTCTATAGGTGCCCGTAGACCGTTGTCGGAAAGCATCACTCAAGGTGATAACCATGAACTCGAGTCCGACAGTGCGTTGGAGTTTTCCATCGACTTACGACGAGAGGAATTGGGTCCCTATAATGGGGGCACCTTGGGGGCCTCAGACCGGTGAGAACAGTTAGAACCACCTTGAATATGCACTTTTCTGCAGGATACCCCTACCTCGTGATTCGCTCGTGACTGTTCGTGGATGAGTGAATTGTTTGTGCATTTTTATGTGACATTGTATGAGCATACATTGCATTTCTTTAAACATACAACATTTTTTTTTAAAATAATAAGAATAAATAGAAATAAAGATTTTCTAGTACATGGTGTTAACATCTACCTTCATTGCATTCATATAGGTAGTTTCCCTTTTCACCCAAAAAAATCCAAAAAAAAACAAAATATCCAAAAGAAAAAAATATGCATTTATCCAAACCAAGCAATATCATGCATCATCTTAGGAAAATCCCAAAACATGATAATGCTTAGTTGAATAAACACTATGCATGCATATTCATCTCCATCATCTCATATCATGCATTGTATTGTAGAATATGGAGAGGTCTAGGGAAGTGCAAAGGCAATTGAAGAAAGTAGACTTCTTATTATGCCGTGCCGAGAAGTTGGATCACCTCTGTTCCTTGATGCCACGAGAGGCTCGTATGGAATTCGAGAAATCTTATGGACGAGTTCTCGACTTAATGAAGATATGTGTGGATCCGGCCTTTCTGAGAGCATTGGTCCACTTTTGGAGTCTTGATCTACATTGTTTCGAGTTCCCCCAGTTTGACCTAGTTCCTACTCTCGAGGAGTACGAGCTCATGCTTCGATGGCCCAAATCAGCAGGGGTCTATATCTTTCATGGAAATTATGTGGCCGTAGAGAGGGTCGCTACTCAGGTCAAATTGCCATCACGATTATCCGTTTTAGTGGGGAACGGCAGTATTAAGGGTTGGAAGCTTGCTATGATTGAAGATCACCTTTCTTCCTTAGCTGGTGAGGGAGATTGGTTAGCTTTCAACAAAACTCTAGCGTTAGCTGTGTTTGGGACGATCTTATTCCCCTTTCATGCTAACACCGTGGACCATGCTGCTATGGACGCTTTCTTCGCTTGGGACGTACATATGAAGAGTCCCGTGCCTGCTATTCTTGCCGACACCTTGCTTTCTGTTAACCTATCTCAACAGAAGCAAGGGAAGACTATACGATGTTGCATCTCCTTGTTGTATGTGTGGGGCATCACACACTTCTACGCCTCCAGTCACATGGGGACCTTGCCCGATCCATTGAGGAATTTTTCGAAGATCCCCTTATGTCGCCGATATGCTTCCGAGTGGAAGGAAGAGATGGAACAGTGGAGTATTGAGCACTTCACATGGGTTTGCCCTTGGTTCCGTCCAAGCAATGTATTGATGAGATGCGGCAATTACCCAAGCGTACCACTGATGGGCCTCAGAGGTTGCATAGCCTATTCACCTAAATTGGCTATGAGGCAACTAATGAGGACTCAAGTTGTTCCTACCAAAGAAGAGCTTGGGGAGTTGTGTTTCTCCTTTGATTCCGAGCATCAGAGGGATATGCACGCTGTCATTAGAGCGTGGGAGAGACCAATCTATGAGGGAGATCGAGAGCTTGGAAAGCCTCGGGTATCAGTCTCCACCGACTATGAGATTTGGAGGAGAGAGAGGGGGGTGTCCCAACCATCTACCTCTTGTGCAACTGCAACTACAAGGAGGTTAATGCAAGAACAAGTCGATGCCTTGACCAGGAAACTGGAAATCATGGGAGCTCAGATGAGAGTTCTTGAAGAGAAGAATGAAGAATCCAGTTTCACCATTGGTGGTCTACAAAGGCAATGCAAGAAGAAAGACCATGAGATAGAGCGGCTCAAGGATGAGTGTGCTAACCTCAATGAGGAGGCTATTCGGGCATCCAAAATGCCAAAGGTTGAACCGAGTAGTCAACTCCAAGATGTCAACGCAAAAATAGCACGCCTTGAAGCCGAGCATGCAAGGCAGGCACAGTTGATCAAGGACATGCAAGAGGATTTGCTCTCGACTCGATCCGATGCGCAACAATGGTGGGAGGTTGCTCAACAACAAACCACAAGCCTTTCCGATTTCCACAGGAAGGAAAGGGAAGGACTAGCACTTATGGCTAAACTCCGAGAGGAGAAGGATAAAGCCGAGGATGAGCTTAATGAGCTGCAGGCCATGATCAACTATCATACTCAAAAGGCGAAGGACGCTCAGAAGATCAGTGATGATATGAGCCAAGCTGTCCATATGCAAGTTGAAACAATGGCCCGCCATGTTGAGGAAGCCGAAGACGAATGGAGGAGAAACATGAACCCGCCTGTGGGTTTTTATCGGCTTTTCTTATTTTGTAAAAAATTGCTTCAAAGCATTGTATGATAAGATGTACACTTTCTTCAATTAATAAAAATTGTATTTTTGAGATTTATTGCCTTTGCATCTCATTAGTCATTCATTTGCATTTATCTCTCCCGGTAATTTAATAATAAATATTAATAAAAAGAAAGAATTAATCGATGCGTATGTTCAGAATGGATCGCACGCCATTGGTAATTAAATGCAAACCAACAACTGCACCAAGCAAGCACACGACGACTCCGTTGTTGGTAATCAAGACAGACAAAGGGGAAGGTCCGACACCGTTAAGGATCATCGCTCCAAGGCCTTTCCCCTACGAATCAAATAAGGCTGTGCCATGGATATACGACGTCCATTCTTCTGCCGACAGCGATATCTCCAACATCGCTGGACTTGGGGGCATGACTAGGAGTGGCAGGATCTACACTCCCGAAGATCTTCACGATAAAGCTCCCAAGAATAAAGGAAAAGAAAAGGAGAAAACCGAGGAAAAAGAATCCGAGGAGGAGACTGATGAGCTGTTAAAATTTATCCGACAGAGCGAGTATTCCATTGTGGATCAACTTCACAAGACACCAGCAAAGATTACGCTGTTGTCATTGATCCTAAGCTCCGAACCACATCGGCAAGCTCTGTTGAAAGTCTTGAACGAGGCATATGTGTCGCATACCATCTCCCAAGACAAGTTTGAGGGGATTGTTAGTCACATCACGGCTAATGATCACCTCACTTTCACCGATGAAGAGATCCCCGCCGAGGGATCAAATCACAACAAGCCCTTGCACATCTCTGTAAAGTGCAAGGAGTATCACATCGCAAAAGTCTTGGTAGACAACGGATCTTCCTTGAATGTGATGCGCAAAAGAACGCTTGATCAAGTGGCAATCAAGGGAGTCCAAATGCGCCCGAGCAACATGATCGTTCGAGCTTTCGACGGCTCTAAAAGAGAAGTGGTGGGAGAAATCAGTCTTCCAATCCAAATTGGGCCCACTATCTTTAATGTCGAATTTCAAGTAATGGATATTACTCCTGCATACAGCTGTCTCCTCGGCCGACCTTGGATTCATGATGCAAGAGCTGTTCCTTCTACGCTCCACCAGAAAGTCAAGTTCATAGTGGGTGACAAACTGGTGACCGTACAAGCTGAAGATGACATACTCATCAGCAAGCCATCCACCATACCTTATGTGGATGCAGCAGAGGAAGCTTTGGAAACCGCCTTCCAAGCATTGGAAATTTCCAATGTTGAGACGTTTCCCCGAGAAATGAAGAAGGTAGCTCATATGCTCACCAAGAATGGATACTTGCCGGGACAAGGACTTGGCAAGGACTCCCAAGGAATTCCGGAGCTACCCATCATTAAGGATAATCCGGGGAAACAAGGGTTAGGATACAACCCTGTTAAAGATAAAAGAACGAAGAGGAATCAAGATCCTTCTCGACGTTCTTTAAGCCAGATCTTTAGGAAGGCTGGTTCACAAACGTCAAGGCTAGTCGTCGTCATCAAGTGTTCTCCTCCTTCCGATAGGAATGTGTAAACCTGATGACTATTAGAGATTACTCCTCGGGGACAGCCCGACCCCCGAGCCTCGATAGGGCACATGTTTCCACTATGATTATAATAAAATCATTCTTCATTATTTCTTGTTGCTTCTTTTCTTGCTTACAATAAAATTCTAGACCACATTATTTAACCCTGTTTGAATAAACATAAATGAGGTTAAAATCGTCTTAATAATCAATAAACCCGCATCTTTTTTATGTGGAAGTGTGTGACAACTTGGAGCACCTTTCCTTGGCCTCAATAAGTGCCGTCATGGATAAAAAGAAATCCATTCAGGACAAAAATCCTAAAAATAAAAGAAAGCTCGGCAGGAAACCCAAAAAGGGGACTGCGCAAAAATAAGAGCAAAAGACCCGCTAGGAATCCTACAAGAGGGTGACCTAGGCAAAAATTAGGGTTACAAAATAATGAACAAAAACAAAAGCCTGCTAAGACACCACAAATGGGTGTTTTAGGCAAAAGTTAGGGCAATCGAAAAACAGAATAAATCCATGATGGTACCTCCAACTGAATTCAACAAAGGGGCTCAAGAAAAGCTATCCAAGTTATCAAATCACAAATGTTAATAACAAAGACGTGCTTAACTTCATAAGTGTTTAATCAAACAAGCCTAAACACTTAAGCCTACCATTGGCCAAGCCATTCTTACAAAATCCATTTTTCAAAATGAAAATAAATAATCCCAACGATTTTTTAATAATCTAGTGGAAACATGGAGATATAGTGGTCAATAGGAGGGTTGACACATCTTCTAAAGGAAGGGAAAGATCATTGGGTTGATGACACAAAAAACAAATATGCATCATTCCTCGGTCATAAAAGTCGGCAGCGCACAGTCCGTCTGGAGGAATGGCAAAAATCCAAGCAAAAAAACGCATCGGTTAATTCTTTTGAAAAATGAATCAAATAGAATTAGGTGCATCATACTGCATACATGCATACAGATGATAGGTGTACTAGAAGATCACTTATTCTCTGTTTATCTTAAAAAAAAAAAAAAAAAAAAAAAAAAAAATACGCCCGTATTGAATTCAATACGGCCGTATTTAGACGACTGTTGAAGCAACTTTTCGGCTTCAATGCGGGTGTATTAAATCCAATACGCCCGTATTGACCTCCAATACGCCCGTATTAAATTCAATACGGGCCGTATTGGTTGCCAAAATTGCCCAATAACGGCTACACTAATACGGCCGTATTGAATCAATACGGGACGTATTGGCGAAAATTTGTCTATAAATAAGCGTTTTCCTTCTCATTTTTGCATTCCAATCTTCATTCCTCTGCATCCTGCTTGTGAGTGAACCTCAAGAAGAAACCTCAGAAATGGCAGAATCATCTAGAAAGAGGCAGAGGGCCCCAGCTCGACGTGAGATGACAGACAGACATCAGGAACGGCTGCAGCTCATAGAGTCATTCACCTTCGAGCCGTCGAGGGCGCCCGACTTCGATATTCTCCGTACAGTGGGCTTGGAGGATGAAGTTCGAGGCTACTTCAACAGTATAGGATGGGGATTCCTCCTTGATCCCCCTTCTCACCTGTACTTGACGGCGACGAAGGAGTTTTTGGCC
Source organism: Cajanus cajan (assembly GCF_000230855.2). NCBI lineage: Eukaryota > Viridiplantae > Streptophyta > Magnoliopsida > Fabales > Fabaceae > Cajanus > Cajanus cajan. The sequence goes on along the minus strand of NC_138521.1, from coordinate 33,375,374 downwards.
ACTGTCGGCGTTACTGAGTCGACAAACAGTTTTGGGGAGGCTGTCTGCTCAGTTGACTTCTGGATAAACCAGGGGTACCGCTCACTGACGTTGGACGAGTTCAACGTCCAGGCAGGATTTTTCAGCAGGACTGATCAGCTCGCATATCGAGATGCTATATGCGAGTGGCCTGATCAGTGGACCCCGGTCGACATGTGGAGAGCGATCACAGGCCACGAGGATTATCATGCCGGGGTGAAGGGCACCCGGCTCCCGACCGCTCTTTGGATCTGTCACAAGATCCTCACCAGCACCATCCATGGCAGGTGGAAGAGCCCCGAGTCGGTGACACGGCCGGATTTATTAGCATTATACTGCATGGCCACCAGTCGGAGGGCCAACCCCGGATACTTCTTCCTCGAGCACGTTAGGAATTTGGGGGCACGAGAAGGAGGATCTAGGCAGGGATACATCCTGGTTGCCCCACTCCTCTCACGGCTTGCGGAGACTTGGGGATGCCCAGACGGCGTAGAGCCAGGGCCATTGGCACCGAAGCCAATTAATGCCTCCACCTTGATCAGTATGAAGATCATAGCGAGGTCAGGAGGGAGATATGTACGAACGGACGGCCCCGATGCCTTCGCCGAGCTCTTCAATGACGTTGATCTTCAGGGCGACGGCAGCCCACAGCCAGAGGCCGGTACCTCACAGTCGGATAGGGCCTACTTTGATGCCCGCTTTGACACTTTACAGCAAAGCATCGATACTCAATTCGATGCTTTTCAGTACAGTATCGGCGCATGGCAGCAGAGCACCGATGCTCGACTGGACACTTTGGTGCAGGGGTTCGACAACCTCTCGGTCTGGATGCACCGCCAGTTCCCCGCTGCTCCACAGGACCCACCGGCAGAAGAATGAAGACCGGTTTTCTTTTTCCTATTTTTATGTATTTGTTTGAATGGGCTGCGTCCCATCATTTCCCTTGTACAAAATTTCATGTTTATTTAATGAATGAAATTTTTTCACTCTTTGAGTCTAAATCTTTTAACACTTTTATTTCTGTACAACAAAAGCCAAAATCAACAAAAAAGGGCAAAATACAGAAAAAAGCCAAAATCAAAAAAGGCAAAAACACAGAAAAAGCCAAAAACGACAAAAAGGCAAAAGATTTAGAAAATCAATCGCCTCGTACAGAATAACTGAGCCTGGAGAGGCTTGCCGAAATAATACTCTCTCAGAATAACTGAGCCTGGAGAGGCTTGCCGAAATAATACTCTCTCAGAATAATTGAGCCTGGAGAGGCTCACCTAAATAATACTCCCCAGAGATATCTCAGCTCCCACTCACGGGCCAAATTCCCCAGCAAGAGCTATCAAAGCAAGATCGGCAAAAATCCCCAATGGAAACGCGATCATCCAAAGCAAAATATTCAGTCAAAGGACTTAAAACTTCCTCAGTGGAAGATAGCTCTCCAACTCAGGCATTGAGTGAGTCTAAGCCTGTAGAGGCTTCCTAAATAATACTCTGGGATACATAAGATCCCTAAATCCCCAGTCGCCTACTCAAGAGGCATTCCTACAAAAAGGAAAAAATCAAAAAATATATATCAATGAATATTCCCCAAGCGGAATGTGGCATCCAGCCAAGCACCAAACATCAAGATTATTTGCCTAACAGAAGAGGCCAGTCAAGAAATGAATGACAAAATCCCCAGTGGATAAACAGCCTACACAGAGGCTACAAAAAAACAAAAAAATCGAAAAGAGACACCCGAATAAGGACAACCGGGATACTCCACAACGTCAAAGGACGTCAGCTAAACATAAGGCATCGCTCAACTCAGAGAGAGAGCATCTGTGTCTACACCCCAAGGAGTCAGAAATTCCCCATGGGTACCAACAATGCAATGCAAGTTGGGGCACAGGAACCTATGAATGACTGCACATCCCCTAGACGGATCCCTGCGTTATCCAGCCCTCAGCAGCACAAAATCAGAAAAACCGTCGAAGCAGCATCGTGGACTGTGGAGACAAAAATCATCTCAAATCCCTGGAGAGGGTAAACTCACACTGCCGAATGTTAAGAGGCAGGGCCTGGAGAGGCGATACTCAACTGCCGAATGTTAAGAGGCAGGGCCTGGAGAGGCGATACTCAACTACCTCATGTTGAGAGGCAGGGCCTGGAGAGGCGGTACTCAACCATCAGCGTCGTCAAAGGCACGTTGGTGTTCAACTTCCAGCTCGGGCGTCGAGTGAAGTTGACCCTGGAGAGGGTAAACTTAGCTGCCTAGGTCGTCAGAAACAACCGAAGCAGAGCCTGGAGAGGCAGTACTCAATCATCGGTGATGTTAACACTGGTGTCTAGCTTCCGGCTCGGGCGTCGAGTGAGGCTAGGCCTGGAGAGGCGGTACTCAACCATCAGCGTCGTCAGAGGCACGTTGGTGTTCAACTTCCGGCTCGGGCGTCGAGTGAAGTTGACCCTGAAGAGGGTAAACTTAGCTGCCTAGGTCGTCAGAAACAACCGAAGCAGAGCCTGGAGAGGCAGTACTCAATCATCGGTGACGTTAACACTGGTGTCTAGCTTCCGGCTCGGGCGTCGAGTGAGGCTAGGCCTGGAGAGGCGGTACTCAACCATCAGCGTCGTCAGAGGCACGTTGGTGTTCAACTTCCGGCTCGGGCGTCGGGTGAAGTTGACCCTGGAGAGGGTAAACTTAGCTACCGAGGTTGTCAGAAACGCCGAGGTATGCAACAACCTGGAGAGGCTACTCAACAATTTTCCACCGGAAGACGCTACAAGTCAGAAGGTTGGCACATCACCCGGACAATTGGGTCAACTCCTTTACTTGTCAGCCGGTACACCAAAAGGCCGTCCGACTAAGTAAAGGGGGGGCAGCTGTAGACCCCTAAAATTGTCCGGGTCAGAAATAAAGCTTGAAGACTCTCGAAGACCAAAGGAAAGTCAGCCGGAAGGACTCCCAGAAGACCATAGGATGACTATCTGTAGGTTTAGAGGTCTTAGAATAGCTAAAATAAGAAAAGTGGGAGGAATGAAGCCCAATACGGCCTCCCAGAGGTTCAGTACGGCCGTATTGAACATTTTGAACTTCAATATGGCCGCACTGAACTCAATACGGCCGTATTGAAGTTTCTGAACTTCAATACGGCTGCATTGAATTCAATACGGCTGCACTGAACTTTAATACGGCTGCATTGAATTCAATACGGCTGCACTGAACTTCAATACGGCTGCACTGAACTTCAATACGGCCGTATTGAGGTTTTTTGAACTTCAATACGGCCGTATTGAATTCAATACGGCCGTATTGTAGTTCAAAATTTCAGTGTTGACCGTATTGACCCCCAGAGACCGTATTGAGCTTTTTCCCTATAAATATGACGTTAATGGGACGTCATTTCACACTTTTACACTGAGTTTTAACCCTCTTCTTGAGTATTCTGGGTTTTTTTGAGCAGTGCTCTGCCTAGAAATCACTCGGAGAGTTGATCCGACGAAGTTTTTGAGTTCTGAGCATTTTGCTTGAGTCTCGAACTAAGTCGAAGGGAAATCCATCGGATTTCCAAGTCAAAAATTATTTTAGGAAGGAGCGAGCGGGCTTGTAGAGTGAGGGAACGCCAAAAAGCTTCCCAATTTCTGTTTAAATATATAGAAAAGCACGCTTCAAAGGTTTCCTTCTTAAATCCTTTCTTTTACTGCTTTCTGAGTGTTGCATACTTAAATTATCATCATGTAGATATTTCGCTTATAATCGCTTATAATAAATAGGGGTAATTTAGTAATTTTTGCGCTATTATTTTAGAAATAATCTGTCATAGGGAACCCGAAAGGGGCGCTGTGGGGTGCTAACACCTTCCCCACGCGTAACCGACTCCCTTACCCAACTCTGGTTGTAATGGCCGAAGTTGATTTATAAAATCAATTGCCTTATCCCAGCTGTAGACCCCTAAAATTGTCCGGGTCGGAAATAAAGCTTGAAGACTCTCGAAGACTGAAGGAAGATCAGCCAGAAGGACTCCTGGAAGGCCCTAGGAGGGTTCTCTGTAGGTCTAGAGGTCTTAGAATAGCTCAAAATAAAGAAGTGGAGGGAAAAAGCCCAATACGGCCGTACTGAACCCCAATACGGCCGTATTGAAGCTTTAATACGGCCACAGTGAACTCAATACGGCGTATTGAAGTTTCTGAAACTTCAATACGGCCGTACTGAAATCAATACGGCCGTATTGAAGCTTCAATACAGCCGTATTGAATTCAATACGGCCGTATTGAAATTTCTGAACTTCAATACGGCCGTATTGAACTTCAATACGACCGTATTGAAGTTCAAAAATTTCAATACGGCCGTATTGCTCCTGTAGGCCGTATTGCGCCTATTCCCTATAAATATGACGTCAATTGGACGTCATTCCACACTTTTTCACTCAGTTTTGACTCCCTCCTTGAGTATTCTGGGGTTTTTGAGCAGTGTTCTGCCCTAGAAATCTCTCTGGGAGTCGATCCGACGAAGTTCTGGAATTCCGAGCACTTAGCTTGGAGATTCGAACCTAGTCGAAGGGAAATCCTCCGGATTTCCGTAGTCAAAATTTTATAGGAGGGAGCGAGCGGGCTTGTAGAGCGAGGGAACGCCAAAAAGCTTCCCAGTTTTACGAAATATATAAAAGCACGCTTCAAAGGTTTTCTTCTTAAATCCTTCCTTTTACTGCTTTCTGTTTGTATATTTAACTGTCATCATGTAGATAGTTAATTTATAATCGCTTATAATAAATAGGGGTAATTTAGTAATTTTACGCTGTTATTTTAGAAATAATCTGTCATAGGGAACCCGAAAGGGGCGCTGTGGGGTGCTAACACCTTCCCCACGCGTAACCGACTCCCTTACCCAACTCTGGTTGTAGTGGCCAAAGTTGATTTTTAAATCAATTGCCTTATCCCTTTTTCCAATGTTTTGAGTAAAACATTGGTGGCGACTCCACGAACCCTCCTTTTATGAAAACCACTAATCCATGGAGGGTCCCGCTTGGGATTAATATGGATTAGTGAGCCTTTTAATAAAATTGCTTGTTTGACGAGGTCTCAGTTTGAGAATAAGTCATTCTAGCAATCCACTATTTTTAAACAAATAAACGAGTCCAACCATCCTTCGCGAATGCCGAAAGCCCGTTTTGGGCCGGTGGCGACAGATGGCGACTCCACTGGGGAAGCCTCGAGAGTCAGTCCCATTTAGTGACAGATTATTTTTAACAAATAATAGTTAAAATTACTTCATTACCCCTCGCTTGTATTATAACATGCTTTATTACATGGCTTTAATAACTGTTGTTTGTTTAAATTCCGCAATTGTTTGAAATACAAACTGTACACAAACCTTTGCACACAACAGTTCCCTCTATACCCGGGGGCATGAGTGGTAATCCATAGGGAGTGGATGTTAGTACGGCCGGTTGATGGGTTTATAGGAGCCTATGAGACCGTTGTCGGAAAAACATCACTCAAGGTGATAACCATGAACTCGAGTCCGACAGTGCGTTGGAGCTTTCCATCGACCTACGACGAGAGGAATTGGGTCCCTATAATGGGGGCACCTTGGGGGCCTTTGACCAAGTGAGAACAGTTAGATCCTCCTTGAATATGCACTTTTCTGCAGGAGACCCCTACCTCGTGATTCGCTCGTGACTGTTCGTGGATGAGTGAATTGTTTGTGCATTCGTTATGTGACATTGTATGAGCATACATTTGCATTCTTTAAACAAACAACATTCCTATTCTATTAAAATAAGAATAAATAGAAATAAGGATCTTCTAGTACATGGTGTTAACATCTACCTTCATTGCATTCATATAGGTAGTTTCCCTTTTCACCCAAAAAATACAAAAAAGATACAAAATATTCAAAAGAAAAAATATGTATTTACCCAAACCAAGCAATATCATGCATCATCTTAGGAAAATCCTAAAAACATGATAATGCTTAGTTCAATAAACACAATGCATGCATATTCAACATCATCATCTCATGCATATAGATCATGGAGGGATCTAGGAATCATTCATTTCATACATCCCTCCTAGTAATTCAGTAATAAACATAAATAAAAAGAAAGGATTAAATCGATGCGTATGTTCAAAAATGGATCGCACGCCGTTCGTCATCAAGTGTAAGCCAACAACCGCGCCAAGCGAGCGCACATCAACTCCGTTGTTGGTAATCAAGACGAATAAAGGGGAAGGTCCGACACCATTAAGGATCACAGTTCCAAAGCCTTTCCCTTGCAAATCAAATAAGGCTGTGCCGTGGATATACGACATCCACTCTTCTGCCGACAGCGATACCTCCAACATCGCTGGACTTGGGGGCATGACTAGGAGTGGCAGGATCTACACTCCCGAAGATCTTCATGATAAAGCCCCCAAGAATAAAGAAAAAGAAGAAAAGAAAACCGAGGAAAAAGAATCCGAGGAGGAGACAGACGAGCTGTTAAAGTTTATCCGACAGAGCGAGTATTCCATCATGGATCAACTTCATAAGACGCCAGCAAAGATTACTCTGTTGTCGTTGATCCTATGCTCCGAACCGCATCGGCAAGCTCTGTTGAAAGTCTTGAACGAGGCATACGTGTCGCACACTATCTCCCAAGACAAGTTTGAGGGGATTGTTAGTCATATCACGGCTAATGATCACCTCACCTTCATCGATGAAGAAATCCCCACCGAGGGATCAAACCACAACAAGCCCTTGCACATCTCTATAAAGTGCAAGGAGTATCACATCGCTAAAAGTCTTGGTAGATAATGGATCTTCCTTGAACGTGATGCCAAAAAGAACTCTCGAGCAAGTGGCAATCAAGGGAGTCCAAATGCGCCCGAGCAACATGATCGTTCGAGCTTTTGACGGATCTAAAAGAGAAGTAGTGGGAGAAATCAATCTTCCAATCCAAGTTGGACCCACTATCTTCAACGTCGAATTTCAAGTGATGGACATTACTCCAACATACAGCTGTCTCCTTGGCCGACCTTGGATTCATGATGCAAAAGCTATTCCTTCTACGCTCCACCAGAAAGTCAAGTTCATAGTGGGTGACAAACTGGTGACTGTACAAGCTGAAGATGACATACTCATCAGCAAGCCATCCAATATACCATATGTGGATGCAGCAGAGGAAGCTTTAGAAACCGCCTTCCAAGCATTGGAAATTGCCAATGTTGAAACGTTTCCCCGAGAAATGAAGAAGGTAGCTCATATGCTCACCAAGAACGGATACTTGCCAGGACAAGGATTAGGCAAGGACTCCCAAGGAATCCCGGAGCTACCCATTATCAAGGATAATCCGGGGAAACAAGGGTTAGGATACAACCCTAACAAAGATCAAAGAACGAAGAGGAATCAAGATCCTTCTCGACGTTCTTTAAGCCAGATCTTTAGGAAGGCCGGTTCACAAGCGTCAAGGCCGGTCGTCGTCGTCAAAATGTTTTTCTCCTTCCGATAGGGATGTATAGACTCAGTGACTATTAGAGATCACTCCTCGGGGACAGCCCGACCCCCGAGCCTCGATAGGGCACATGTTTCCATTATGATTATAATAAAATCATTCTTCATTAATTGCTTCTTTTCTCGCTTGCAATAAAATTCTAGACCACATTATTTTAACCCTGTTTGAATAAACATGAATGAGGTTAAAATCATCTTAATAATAATAAACCCACATCATTTTTATGTGGAAGTGTGTGTGTCAACTTGGAGCACCTTTTCTTGGCATCAATAAGTGCCATCATGGATAAAAGAAATCCTAAAGATAATAAGCTCGGCAGGAAACCCAAAAAGGGGACTGCGCAAAAATAAGAGCAAAGGACCCGCTAGGAATCCCACAAAAGGGTGACCTAGGCAAAAGTTAGGGTTACAAAATGAAGACAAAAACCCGCTAGGAATCCCACGAAAAGGGTGACCTAGGCAAAAGTTAGGTTACAAAATGAATACAAAAGCCCGCTAAGACATCACAAAAGGGTGTTTTAGGCAAAAGTTAGGGCCGTCAAAAAAAGAAAAAACAAAATAAATCCATGATGGTACCATCAATTGAATTCAACAAGGGGCTCAAGAAAATCTATCCAAGTTGTCAAAGCACAATCATTAATAACAAAGATGTGCTTAACCTCATAAGTGTTTAAACAAACAAACCTAAACACATAAGCCTACCATGGCCAGCCATTCTTACAAAAACCATTTTTTCAAAAAATAAAATAATCCCCTCTAAAACACAAACTTTTGAAAAATATATCCTTTCCTTCTTTTCTCTCTTGTCCCAACGATTTTTGAATAATCTAGTGGAAACATGGAGATATAGTGGTCAATAGGAGGGTTGACACATTTTCTAAAGAAAGGGAAGAATCATTTGGTTGATGACACCAAAATCAAATATGCATCATTCCTCGGTAACAGAAATCGGTAGAGCACAGTCCGTCTGGAGGAATGGCAAAATCCAAACACAAAAACGCATCGGTTAATTCTTTTGAAAAAAGGATCAAATAGAATTAGGTGCATCATACTGCATACATGCATACAGATGATAGGTGTACTGGAAGATCACTTATTCTCTGTTTATTGAAAAAACAAAAAATAATAAAAAATATAAATTTCAGAAAAAATAATGCGCCCGTACCATGTTCAGTACGCCCATGCTAAAATCAGGGTTATGAACAAAATTTCAACTCAACATGGGCGTACTGAAATGGATGCGGCCGTATTGGCCATAAAGAAATTTTCAAAGACCTCGTCATGAGGCAATTGCATAAAAATAGAAAAAAATAGAAAATTGCTTGTGTATGACAACAGTCAACAAAAGCCGAAAATGAAAAAAGGCAAGGATATAGAAAATCCAACAAACAAGATTGCACAGAATAACTGAGCCTGGAGAGGCTTGCCGAAAGAATACTCTCAGAATAACTGAGCCTGGAGAGGCTTGCCGAAAGAATACTCTCAGAATAACTGAGCCTGGAGAGGCTTGCCGAAAGAATACTCTCAGAATAATTGAGCCTGGAGAGGCTTGCCGAAAGAATACTCTCAGAATAACTGAGCCTGGAGAGGCTTGCCGAAACAATACTCCCACAGAATAACTGAGCCTGGAGAGGCTTGCCGAAATAATACTCTCTCAAAATAACTGAGACATTTCTGTACAGAAAAAGCCGAAAAACAACAGAAAAGGCAAAAATACAGAAAAAGCCAAAAAATGACAAAAAAGGCAAACATACAGAAAAAGTCAAAAGTCGACAAAAAAGACAAAGATTTCACATCTTTCAGAATAACTGAGCCTGGAGAGGCTCGCCGAAATAATACTCTCAGAATAATTGAGCCTGGAGAGGCTTGCTGAAATAATACTTTTTCAGAATAACTAAAGCCTGGAGAGGCTTGCAGAAATAATACTCCCCCAACTGTACAGAATAATTGAGCCTGGAGAGGCTTGCTGAAATAATACTCTCATCAGAATAACTGAGCCTGGAGAGGCTTACTGAAATAATACTCTCTCAGAAATAACTGAGCCTGGAGAGGCTTGCCGAAACAATACTCATTCAGAATAATTGAGCCTGGAGAGGCTCGCCAAAATAATACTCCACATCAAAGAATAATCGAGCCTGGAGAGGCTCGCAGAAATAATACTCCCCAAAGGGAACCTCAGCTCATGAAGCCAATATCCAACAAGAGCTTTCAAAGCAAGATCGTCAAAATCTCCCAAAGGAAGTACGATCATCCAAGTAATATATCCAAGTCAAAGGACTTCGGACTTCCTCAGTGGAAAGTAGCTCTCCGACTCAGGCATTGAGTGAGGCTAAGCCTGTAGAGGCTTCCTAAATAATACTCTCCCGATCAGACAGAATAATTGAGCCTGGAGAGGCTCGCAGAAATAATACTCCTTCAGAATAATCGAGCCTGGAGAGGCTCGTAGAAAGAATACTCCCTTCAGAATAATTGAGCCTGGAGAGGCTCGCAGAAATAATACTCCTTCAGAATAATTGAGCCTGGAGAGGCTCGCAGAAACAATACTCTTCCTTCAGAATAGTTGGGCCTAGAAAGGCTCGATTCCCCAGAGATATCTCAAGCTTACACTCACGGGCCAAATTCCCCAGTGAAAGCTATCAGAATGCGATCAGCGAAATCCCCAAAGGAGGCCTGATCATCCAAGAAAAATGTCTAAGGACTTTAAACTTCCCCAATGGAGGATAGCTTTCCAACTCAAAAGCGATGAGTGAAGCTAAGCCTGAAGAGGCTTTCTAAATAATACTCTGGGATGAATAAAAACTTCAAATCCCCAATCGCCTACTAAAGAGGCATCTCTTCAAAAGGAAGACCAATAAACTATTCCCCAAGTGGAATTTGGCATCCCGCCAAAACATCGAACATCAAGACTATCTGCCTAACAGAAGAGGCCAGTCAAAAAAAATCAACGTCCAGAATCCCCAGCGGATAACAGCCTACACAGAGGCAGTAAAAATCAGAAAATCAAAAAGAGTCACCCGAATAAGGACAACCGGGATACTCCACCAACGTCAAAGGACGTCAGCCAAACATAAGGCGTCGCTCAACTCAGAGAGAAAGAGCATCTGTGTCTACACCCCAAGGAGTCAGAAATTCCCCATGGGTACCAACAATGCAATGCAAGTTGGGGCACAGGAACCTGTGAATGACTGCACATCCCCTAGACGGATCCCTGCGTTATCCAGCCCTCAGTGGCACAAAATCAGAAAAAACCGTCGAAGCAGCATCGTGGACTGTGGAGACAAAATCATCTCAAAGCCTAAAAGGCAATACTCAGCTACCCAGTTGTCGAGAGCACCGAGGTATGCACAAGTCTGGAGAGACGGTACTCAAACGAAGTCTGGAGAGACAGTACTCAAACAAAGTCTGGAGAGACGATACTCAAACGAAGTCTGGAGAGACAGTACTCGAACAAAGTCTGGAGAGACAATACTCAAACAAGGTCTGGAGAGACAATACTCAAACAAGGTCTGGAGAGACGGTACTCAAACAAAGTCTGGAGAGACGGTACTCAAACAAAGTCTGGAGAGACGGTACTCAAACAAGGTCTGGAGAGACGGTACTCAAACAAAGTCTGGAGAGACGGTACTCAAACAAAGTCTGGAGAGACGGTACTCAAGGTCTGGAGAGACAATACTCAAGGTCTGGAGAGACAATACTCAGCCATCAGCGTCGTCAAAGGCACGTTGGTGTTAAACTTAGCTACCGAGGTTGTCAGAAGCGCCGAGGTATGCAATAACCTGGAGAGGCTACTCAACAATTTTCCCACCTGAAGACACTACAAGTCGGAAGGATGGCACATCACCCGGACAATTGGGTCAACTCCTTTACTTGTCAGCCGGTACACCAAAAGACCGTTTGACTAAGTAAAGGGGGGGCAGCTGTAGACCCCTAAAATTGTCCGGGTCGGAAATAAAGCTTGAAGACTCTCGAAGACTGAAGGAAGATCAGCCAGAAGGACTCCTGGAAGGCCCTAGGAGGGTTCTCTGTAGGTCTAGAGGTCTTAGAATAGCTCAAAATAAAGAAGTGGAGGGAAAAAGCCCAATACGGCCGTACTGAACCCCAATACGGCCGTATTGAAGCTTTAATACGGCCACAGTGAACTCAATACGGCGTATTGAAGTTTCTGAAACTTCAATACGGCCGTACTGAAATCAATACGGCCGTATTGAAGCTTCAATACAGCCGTATTGAATTCAATACGGCCGTATTGAAATTTCTGAACTTCAATACGGCCGTATTGAACTTCAATACGACCGTATTGAAGTTCAAAAATTTCAATACGGCCGTATTGCTCCTGTAGGCCGTATTGCGCCTATTCCCTATAAATATGACGTCAATTGGACGTCATTCCACACTTTTTCACTCAGTTTTGACTCCCTCCTTGAGTATTCTGGGGTTTTTGAGCAGTGTTCTGCCCTAGAAATCTCTCTGGGAGTCGATCCGACGAAGTTCTGGAATTCCGAGCACTTAGCTTGGAGATTCGAACCTAGTCGAAGGGAAATCCTCCGGATTTCCGTAGTCAAAATTTTATAGGAGGGAGCGAGCGGGCTTGTAGAGCGAGGGAACGCCAAAAAGCTTCCCAGTTTTACGAAATATATAAAAGCACGCTTCAAAGGTTTTCTTCTTAAATCCTTCCTTTTACTGCTTTCTGTTTGTATATTTAACTGTCATCATGTAGATAGTTAATTTATAATCGCTTATAATAAATAGGGGTAATTTAGTAATTTTACGCTGTTATTTTAGAAATAATCTGTCATAGGGAACCCGAAAGGGGCGCTGTGGGGTGCTAACACCTTCCCCACGCGTAACCGACTCCCTTACCCAACTCTGGTTGTAGTGGCCAAAGTTGATTTTTAAATCAATTGCCTTATCCCTTTTTCCAATGTTTTGAGTAAAACATTGGTGGCGACTCCACGAACCCTCCTTTTATGAAAACCACTAATCCATGGAGGGTCCCGCTTGGGATTAATATGGATTAGTGAGCCTTTTAATAAAATTGCTTGTTTGACGAGGTCTCAGTTTGAGAATAAGTCATTCTAGCAATCCACTATTTTTAAACAAATAAACGAGTCCAACCATCCTTCGCGAATGCCGAAAGCCCGTTTTGGGCCGGTGGCGACAGACCCCTAAAATTGTCCGGGTCGGAAATAAAGCTTGAAGACTCTCGAAGACTGAAGGATAATCAGCCAGAAGGACTCCTCGAAGGCCCTAGGAGGGTTCTCTGTAGGTCTAGAGGTCTTAGAATAGCTCAAAATAAAGAAGTGGAGGGAAAAAGCCCAATACGGCCGTACTGAACCCCAATACGGCCGTATTGAAGCTTCAATATGGCCACAGTGAACTCAATACGGCGTATTGAAGTTTCTGAAACTTCAATACGGCCGTACTGAAATCAATACGGCCGTATTGAAGCTTCAATACAGCCGTATTGAATTCAATACGACCGTATTGAAATTTCTGAACTTCAATACGGCCGTATTGAACTTCAATACGACCGTATTGAAGTTCAAAAATTTCAATACGGCCGTATTGCCCCTGTAGGCCGTATTGAGGCCCATTCCTATAAATAGGAGGCCATTTGGACGTCCTACCACACTTTTGAACATAGTTTGAACCCTCTCCTTGAGTATTCTGGGGTTTTTGAGCAGTGTTCTGCCCTAGAAATCACTCGGAGAGTTGATCCGACGAAGTTCTTGAGCCCCGAGCCATTTTGCTTGAGGATCGAACCTAGTCGAGGGGAAATCTTTTTGATTCCCTTAGTTAAAATTTTGTTCTAGGAGAGCGAGGAGCGGGCTTGTAGAGCGTGGGAACGCCAAAACGCTTCCCAGTTCATTTTTTATAAAAGGCACGCTTCAAGAGGTTTCCCTTCAATCCTTCCTTTTACTGCTTTCTGTGTGCATATTTAAACTGTCATCATGTAGATAGTCAATTCATAATTGTTTAGAATAAATAGGGGTAATTTAGTAATTTTACGCTGTTATTTTAGAAAATAATCTGTCATAGGGAACCCGAAAGGGGCGCTGTGGGGTGCTAACACCTTCCCCACGCGTAACCGACTCCCTTATCCAACTCTGGTTGTAGTGGCCAAAGTTGATTTTTTAAATCAATTGCCTTATCCCTTTTTCCAATGTTTTGAGTAAAACATTGGTGGCGACTCCACGAACCCTCCTTTTATGAAAACCTCTAATCCATGGAGGGTCCCGCTTGGGATTAATATGGATTAGTGAGCCTTTTAATAAAATTGCTCGTTTGACGAGGTCTCAGTTTGAGAATAAGTCATTCTAGCAATCCACTATTTTTTAAACAAATAAATGAGTCCAACCATCCTTCGCGAATGCCGAAAGCCCGTTTTGGGCCGGTGGCGACAGATGATGAGTCCCACTGGGGAAGCCTCGAGAGTCAGTCCCATTTAGTGACAGATTATTTTTAACAAATAATAGTTAAAATTACTTCATTACCCCTTTGCTTGTATGATAACATGCTTTATATATTTGGCTTTAAAATAACTGTTGTTTGTTTAAATTTCCGCAATTGTTTGAAATAAAAATTGCACACAAACCTTTGCACACAACAGTTCCCTCTATACCCGGGGGCATGAGTGGTAATCCATAGGGAGTGGATGTTAGTACGGCCGGTTGATGGGTTTATAGGAGCCTATGAGACCGTTGTCGGAAAACATCACTCAAGGTGATAACCATGAACTTGAGTCCGACGGTGCGTTGGAGCTTTCCATCGACCTACGACGAGAGGAATTGGGTCCCTATAATGGGGGCACCTTGGGGGCCTTTGACCAAGTGAGAACAGTTAGATCCTCCTTGAATATGCACTTTTCTGCAGGAGACCCCTACCTCGTGATTCGCTCGTGACTGTTCGTGGATGAGTGAATTGTTTGTGTAAATGCTTATGTGCAATTGTTTGTGCATTAATAAATAACCTCGTGATAAGGTCTAAAGAATAATCCCCATGCATGAAAAAACCATGACATGAGAGGAAAGACCAACGTGTGAAAATATAATAAAAGTAAGGAGCATAGGCATCATTATCAATAAAACCTCATGCATCCTCATCATCATTTATAGGTTCACTAATACCCTCTCGATGTGAGTGAAAGAGACCCGTGACTATTGAGATTCTCCGTTGTGGAGAGATAATAGCCTAGGGAGGATGATAAACTTTCATCTTAAAAAGGCAGCGCCTCAAAGATGAAAGATTATCAAGCTCACATCAAGAGTGTATTCATATCATAAATAAGCTAATTAGAATAAACATTCATTCTAGAAAGTGGCTGGTCATCTCTCTGTCCTCACACGCGCGCAGAAAATCAAAAAGATGGAAGCGCTGGGGGAGCAAAATAAGAAGCTCACAACCGAGCTCTCTCAGCTCAACAAGAAAATGGACGCGTTGGAGGAACGAAATAAGGAGCTTACAGCCGAGCTCTCACAGCTCAAAGAGCAAATGGCGCAAATGATGGAACTCATGCGTCACCACAACATACAAGGGGCTGAGCACAGTGACCATGAGTCCCATCATGTTGGAGGAAGAGTGGAACAAGAGCTGAAAAGCGGGAAGCTAGTTAAACCTTCCCAATCATTTAAAGCTAAGAAGACCTTTGGGAAGAAGAGGGAAGGAGGAGTCAATGCTATAACCATTTCCTCATCTTCTTCCACTTCGAAGTCAGGAAAGTCGCAATTCAACCCTGTGAAGAAGTTTGATAAACTTCCGACCACATATAGCGACCTCCTGCCGAAGCTATTGGAAGCACGTCTTCTAGCTTACGTTCCACTAAAGAAGATTGATCCACCTTATCCCGAGTGGTACAAACCACAAGATAAATGCCTATACCACTCGGGGGCATCGGGGCATTCAACGGAGAACTGTAGAGCTCTCAAATACAAGGTCCAAAACCTTATTGATGCCGGGTGGGTCACCTTCGATTCGACAGCGCCCGACGTGAGCAAGAATCCTCTACCAAAGCAGGAGTAGAGAATGGCAAGCCACAATAGGGCCCCTTCATATTTTTCTTTTCTTTTAAGGGACTCATGATCAGTACCCGAGATCATGAGAACCTTTTCATGTAAATAAGGGTTTTACAGTTTTTTAAAAATATCAATAAAGAGGCATTTTTCACATTACTCTCTTTTTTGTTCTTTTCTCTCTTTCCTCATCAATATTAATAATTCTAAACCTAAACAGAACCAATAAAATAATTATGTCTGTAATTGTTCGCTCTGACCGGGATCCGAAGGTGAAAGGGTTGAGTTGGACAGTGATGAGGAAACCACTTCTCCGGATCTGCAAAGATTGCTAGATCAAGAAGCTCGTCAAGAGAAATTGGAGACTATAAATTTGGGGCATGGCCGAGAGATAAAAGAGGTCAACATTGGGACCCATATCAGTGATGAAATAAGGACACATGCTTCCACTATGATTATAATAAAATCATTCTTTCTCATTGCTTCTTTTCTTGCTTATAATAAAATTCTAAACCACATTTTTTAACCCTATTTGAATAAACATGAATGAGGTTAAAATCATCTTAATAATAATAAACCCACATCATTTTTATGTGGAAGTGTGTATGTCAACTTGGAGCACCTTTTCTTGGCCTCAATAAGTGCCATCATGGATAAAGAAATCCTAAAGATAAAAAGACCCGCTAGGAATCCCACAAAAGGGTGACCTAGGCAAAAGTTAGGGTTACAAAATAATGAACAAAAACAAAAGCCCGCTAAAACTCCACAAATGGATGTTTTAGGCAAAAGTTAGGGCAAAAGAAAAACAAAATAAATCCATGATGGTACCATCAATTGAATTCAACAAGGGGCTCAAGAAAAGCTATCCAAGTTGTCAAAGCACAATCATTAATAACAAAGATGTGCTTAACTTCATAAAGTGTTTAATCGAACAAGCTTAAACACTTAAGCCTACCTTGGCCACCCATTCTTACAAAAACTATTTTGAAAAATAAATCCCCTCTAAAACACAAACTTCAGAATAAAAAATATTTTTCCTTCTTTTCTCTCTTGTCCCAAAAGATTTTAGAATAATCCAGTGGAAGCATGGAGAAATAAATCATCACTGATAATAGATCTAATCTGAACAACAAAATGGTGGAAGAACTGTGCCAAGAGTTCAAGATCCAACACCGCAACTCTTCCCCATATCGGCCAAAGATGAATGGGGCAGTCGAGGCAACCAAAAAGAACATCAAGAAAATAGTGCAAAAGATGGTTGTCTCATTTAAAGACTGACACGAGATATTACCCTTTGCTCTTCATGGTTATAGGACTTCAGGAGGCAGTTCTACCCGTCGAAGTCGAAAAACCTTATATAAGGGTGATCATGGAAGCAAAACTTTCCGAGGCAGAAAGGGTTCAAAGCCAATACGACCGGTTGAACCTTATCCAAGAGAAACGGCTGAACGCCATATGCCATGGTCAAGCCTATCAGAGGAAGATCAAAAAGGCTTTTGACAAGAAAGTCCACCCTCGAGTCTACCATGAGGGAGAGTTGGTAATGAAGAAATTACTACCAACTCAAAAGGACAAAATCGGAAAGTATGCCCCAAATCACGGAGGACCATACGTGGGAAAACGAGCCTTCTCAGGAGGAGCATTGATCCTCACAAACATGGATGGAGAAGAACTTCGATACTTAGTCAACACTGACGTGGTAAAGAAGTACTATGCTTGAAGACGTTGCTTGCATAGGCCCGCTAGGATGAAAACCCAAAAAGGACGTCCTAGGCAAAAGTTAGGGCAAAATAAAAAGCCTGCCAGTACAAGGGTACTAGGCAAAACAAAGGCAAATTTACCCCGTTAGGATACGTCCTAAGCAAAAGTTAGGGGCAAAAGAATAAGATGTAAAAGCAAAGCAAGCAACGATCGCTTAAACCGAAAACCGAAAGGCGGTTCAAGTGATTATCTTCTAGAAGCAAGCATCTTGCAGCATCTACACTCCTGGCTCAGGCCGAAGCAATTAGGGGAACGTAAAGAGCAACAATTACAGATATAATTGTTAAGCCCAATGTATATAGCCTACCCTGGCCAGCCATTCTTCAGAAATTTCCTTCTGTATATCTTTCTGTAAAAACACTTGTGAATATCAATAAAAATATCCATTTGTTTTCTTTCTTGACCATGTGATTATGCCTCTGAATTGGTTTTTCATAAAATTGTACGAAATTCCATTAATAATCGGTCAATAAAAGAAAATTGGAGGGGTTCCTGTAAAATCCATAATCTCCTGCATAAAGGCTCACAAAATACTCCCTCGCGTCAATGACAGAAAGTCCTCCAAGAAGAAGAGGATAGGGAGAGCCACTCACTTTTCTAAATAAATGAACAAAAAATAAAAAAATTGTATTGCATTTGTGCATCACACACACATTAGTCGCACATTCAAAGACCTTATCATGAGGCAACCGCATAAAATAGAAAAATAGAAAATTGCTTGTGTATGACAGCAGCAAGCAAAATGCAAAGATTCAGAAAATCAACAGCATCATACAGAATAACTGAGCCTGGAGAGGCTTGCCGAAAGAATACTCTCAAAATAACTGAGCCTGGAGAGGCTCGCCGAAATAATACTCTCTCAAAATAACTGAGCCTGGAGAGGCTCGCCGAAATAATACTCTCAGAATAATTGAGCCTGGAGAGGCTTGCCGAAATAATACTCGTACAGAATAATTGAGCCTGGAGAGGCTTGCCGAAACAATACTCCCACAGAATAATTGAGCCTGGAGAGGCTTGCCGAAATAATACTCCTACAAAATAACTGAGCCTGGAGAGGCTTGCCGAAATAATACTCTCTCATAAATCTAATTTCTTTAACACTTTTAATTTCTGTACAGCAAAAGCCAAAAACATAAAAAAAGGCAAAATACAGAAAAAGCCAAAATCAGAAGAAAAGGCAAAATACAGAAAAAGCCGAAAATAAAAAAGGCAAGGATATAGAAAATCCAACAAACAATCTGTACCAAATAACTAAGCCTGGAGAGGCTTACCAAAATAATACTCCATATCCTCCACAGTATGCAGAATAACTGAGCCTGGAGAGGCTCGCAGAAATAATACTCCCCAGAGGGAACCTCAGCTCAAGCTCACGGAAAAATCCCCAGCGAGAGCTATCAAAGCAAAATCGACGCAATCCCCAATGGAAGTGCGATCATCCAAACAGTATATACAAGTCAAAGGACTTAACACTTCCTCGGTGGAAGATAGCTCTCCGACTCAAAGCACTGAGCGAGGCTAAGCCTGTAGAGGCTTCCTAAATAATACTCTGGGACACAATAAGATCCCCAAATCCCCAATCGCCTACTCAAGAGGCATCCCTGCAAAAAGGAGAAAAAAATCAAAAATATCAATAAGTATTCCCCAAGTGGAATCCGGCTCTTAGCCAAACATCGAACGTCAAGCCGATACGCCTAACAGAAGAGGCTAATCAAAATCAACGACAAAATCCCCCAGTGGATAACAGCCTACACAGAGGCAGCAAAATCAGAAAACCAAAAGAGACACCCGAACAAGGATAACCGGGATACTCCACCAACGTCGAAAGGACGTCAGCCAATCATAAGGCACCGCTCACATCAGAAAGAGCATCTTTGTGTCTACACCCAAAGGAATCAGAAATTCCCCAGTGGGAACCAACTACGCAATGGAAAGTTGGGACACAAGAACCTATGAGTAACTGCACATCCCCTAGACGGATCCCTGCGTTATCCAGCCCTTAGTGGCACAAAGTCAAAAAACAACCGTCGAAGCAGCATCGTGGACTGTGGAGACAAAATCATCACGAATCCCTGGAAAGGAGATATTCACGCTACCCCCGTCGTCACAAACACGGAGGTATGCAGCTTCCGGCTCGGACAATGAGCGAAGCTATCTCTGAAAAAGGGTACTCACCGCCTACCGTTGTCATAAAGGTACTTAGCTTCCGGCTCGAACAAAGAGTGAAGCTAAGCCTGGAGAGACGGTACTTACAGCTTCCAGCTTGGGCAACAAGCAAAGCAAGGCCTGGAGAGGCAAAACTCATACTGCTCACCGTCGTCACAAAGGTGCTTAGCTTCCGGCTCGAACAAAGAGTGAAGTTAAGCCTGGAGAGACGGTACTTACAGCTTCCAGCTTGGGCAACAAGCAAAGCAAGGCCTGGAGAGGCAAAACTCATACTGCTCACCGTCGTCACAAAGGTGCTTAGCTTCCGGCTCGAACAAAGAGTGAAGTTAAGCCTGGAGAGACGGTACTCACAGCTTCCAGCTTGGGCAACAAGCAAAGCAAGGCCTGGAGAGGCAAAACTCACACTGCTCACCGTCGTCGCAAAGGTGCTTGGTTTCCGGCTCGAACAAAGAGTGAAGCTAAGCCTGGAGAGGCGGTACTCAACCATCAGCGTCATCAGAGGCGCGTTGATGTCCAACTTCCGACTCGGGCGTCGAGTGAAGTTGGCCTTGGAGAAGGTAAACTCAGCTACCGAGGATGTCAGAAGCGCCGAGGTATGCACCCACCTGGAGAGGCTACTCAACATTTTCCCACCGGAAGACGCTACAAGTCAGAAGGTCGGCACAATACCCAGACAATTGGGTCAACTCCTTTACTTGTCAGCCGATACACCAAGAGGCCGTCCGACTAAGTAAAGGGGGGGCAGCTGTAGACCCCTAAAATTGTCCGGGTCGGAAATAAAGCTTGAAGACTCTCGAAGACTGAAGGATAATCAGCCAGAAGGACTCCTCGAAGGCCCTAGGAGGGTTCTCTGTAGGTCTAGAGGTCTTAGAATAGCTCAAAATAAAGAAGTGGAGGGAAAAAGCCCAATACGGCCGTACTGAACCCCAATACGGCCGTATTGAAGCTTCAATATGGCCACAGTGAACTCAATACGGCGTATTGAAGTTTCTGAAACTTCAATACGGCCGTACTGAAATCAATACGGCCGTATTGAAGCTTCAATACAGCCGTATTGAATTCAATACGACCGTATTGAAATTTCTGAACTTCAATACGGCCGTATTGAACTTCAATACGACCGTATTGAAGTTCAAAAATTTCAATACGGCCGTATTGCCCCTGTAGGCCGTATTGAGGCCCATTCCTATAAATAGGAGGCCATTTGGACGTCCTACCACACTTTTGAACATAGTTTGAACCCTCTCCTTGAGTATTCTGGGGTTTTTGAGCAGTGTTCTGCCCTAGAAATCACTCGGAGAGTTGATCCGACGAAGTTCTTGAGCCCCGAGCCATTTTGCTTGAGGATCGAACCTAGTCGAGGGGAAATCTTTTTGATTCCCTTAGTTAAAATTTTGTTCTAGGAGAGCGAGGAGCGGGCTTGTAGAGCGTGGGAACGCCAAAACGCTTCCCAGTTCATTTTTTATAAAAGGCACGCTTCAAGAGGTTTCCCTTCAATCCTTCCTTTTACTGCTTTCTGTGTGCATATTTAAACTGTCATCATGTAGATAGTCAATTCATAATTGTTTAGAATAAATAGGGGTAATTTAGTAATTTTACGCTGTTATTTTAGAAAATAATCTGTCATAGGGAACCCGAAAGGGGCGCTGTGGGGTGCTAACACCTTCCCCACGCGTAACCGACTCCCTTATCCAACTCTGGTTGTAGTGGCCAAAGTTGATTTTTTAAATCAATTGCCTTATCCCTTTTTCCAATGTTTTGAGTAAAACATTGGTGGCGACTCCACGAACCCTCCTTTTATGAAAACCTCTAATCCATGGAGGGTCCCGCTTGGGATTAATATGGATTAGTGAGCCTTTTAATAAAATTGCTCGTTTGACGAGGTCTCAGTTTGAGAATAAGTCATTCTAGCAATCCACTATTTTTTAAACAAATAAATGAGTCCAACCATCCTTCGCGAATGCCGAAAGCCCGTTTTGGGCCGGTGGCGACATTGAGTAAAACATTGGTGGCGACTCCACGAACCCTTCCTTTTTATGAAAACCGCTAATCCATGGAGGGTCCCGCTTGGGATTAACATGGATTGGTGAGCCTTTTAATAAAATTGCTCGTTTGACGAGGTCTCAGTTTGAGAATAAGTCATTCTAGCAATCCATATTTTTAAACAAATAAAAGAGTCCAACCATCCTTCGCGAATGCCGAAAGCCCGTTTCGGGCCGGTGGCGACATTCATTATTTTGTAACCCTAATTTTTACCTAGGTCACCCCTTTTGTGGGATTCCTAGCGGGTCTTTTCCTCTTATTTTTGCGCAGCCCCCTTTTTGGGTTTCCTGCCGAGCTTCTTTTATATTTTTAGGATTTCTTTTTATCCATGATGGCACTTATTGAAGCCAAGAAAAGGTGCTCCAAGCTGTCATGCACATTTCCACATAAAAATGATGCGGGTTTATTGATTATTAAGACGATTTTAACCTCATTCATGTTCATTCAAACAGGGTTAAATAATGTGGTTTAGAGTTTTATTGCAAGCAAGAAAAGAAGCAACAAGAAATAATGAAGAATGATTTTATTATAATCGCAGCGGAAACATGTGCCCTATCGAGGCTCGGGGGTCGGGCTGTCCCCGAGGAGTGATCTCTAATAGTCACTGAATTTACACATCCCTATTAGAAGGAAAAGGACACTTGATGACGATGTCGCCACCGGCCCGAAACGGGCTTTCGGCATTCGCGAAGACGGTCGAGCTCGCTTTTATTTTAGTTTTGGAAATGTATTGGATTATTAGAACGACTTGTTCTCAAACTGAGACCTTGTCGATCTTATCCAATTTATTTATTAAAATGTCTCACCAATCCATATTAATCCCAAGCGGGATCCTCCATGGATTAGTGGTTTTCGCAAAAGGAGGGTTCGTGGAGTCGCCACCAATGTTTTACTCAAAACATTGGAAAAAGGGATAAGGCAATTGATTTTATAAATCAACTTTGGCCATTACAACCAGAGTTGGGTAAGGGAGTCGGTTACGCGTGGGGAAGGTGTTAGCACCCCACAGCGCCCCTTTCGGGTTCCCTATGACAGATTATTTCTAAAATAACAGTGTAAAATTACTAAATTACCCCTATTTATTCTAAGCAATTATAAATTAACTATCTACATGATGACAGTTAAATATACACACAGAAAGCAGTAAAAGGAAGGATTAAGAAGAAAACCTTTGAAGCGTGCTTTTATATATTTCGTAAAACTGGGAAGCTTTTTGGCGTTCCCTCGCTCTACAAGCCCGCTCGCTCCCTTCTATCAAATTTTGACTACGGAAATCCGGAGGATTTCCCTTCGACTAGGTTCGAATCTCCAAGCTAAGTGCTCGGAATTCCAGAACTTCGTCGGATGGACTCCCAGAGAGATTTCTAGGGCAGAACACTGCTCAAAAACCCCAGAATACTCAAGGAGGGAGTCAAAACTGAGTGTGAAAGTGTGGAATGACGTCCAATTGACGTCATATTTATAGGGAATAGGCGCAATACGGGCTACAGAATCAAAACGGCCGTATTGAAATTTTTGAACTTCAATACGGCCGTATTGAGTTCAATACGGCCGTATTGAAGCTCAGAAATTTCAATATGGCCGTATTGAGTTCACTGCGGCTGTATTGAAGCTTCAATACGGCCGTATTGATTTCAGTACGGCCGTATTGAAGTTCAGAAACTTTAATACGCCGTATTGAGTTCACTGCGGCCATATTGAAGCTTCAATACGGCCGTATTAAGTTTAGTACGGCCGTATTGGGCTTCATTCCCTCCACTTCCTTATTTTAAGCTATTCTAAGACCTCTAGACCTACAGAGAACCCTCCTAGGGCCTTCCAGGAGTCCTTCTGGCTGATCTTCCTTCAGTCTTCGAGAGTCTTCAAGCTTTATTTCCGACCCGGACAATTTTAGGGGTCTACAGCTGCCCCCCCTTTACTTAGTCAAACGGTCTTTTGGTGTACCGGCTGACAAGTAAAGGAGTTGACCCAATTGTCCGGGGAATAAGCCATCCTTCCGACTTGTAGTGTCTTCAGGTGGGAAAATTGTTGAGTAGCCTCTCCAGGTTGAGTATTAGTCGTCGCCTCTCCAGGCTCATGCATACCTCGGTGCTCTCGACAACTGGGTAGCTGAGTACTGCCTCTCCAGGCCTGTGCATACCTCGGTGCTCTCGACAACTGGGCAGCTGAGTATTGCCTCTCCAGGTTTGTGCATACCTCGGTGCTCTCGACAACTGGGTAGCTGAGTATTGCCTCTCAGGCTTGTGCATACCTCGGTGCTCTCGACAACTGGGTAGCAGAGTATTGCCTCTCAGGCTTGTGCATACCTCGGTGCTCTCGACAACTGGGTAGCAGAGTATTGCCTCTCAGGCTTGTGTATACCTCGGTGCTCTCGACAACTGGGTATCTGAGTATTGCCTCTCAGGCTTGTGCATACCTCGGTGCTCTCGACAACTGGGTAGCTGGGTATTGCCTCTCAGGCTTGTGCATACCTCGGTGCTCTCGACAACTGGGCAGCTGAGTATTGCCTCTCCAGGCTGGTGCATACCTCGGTGCTCTCGACAACTGGGTAGCTGAGTATTGCCTCTCCAGGCTTGTGCATACCTCGGTGCTCTCGACAACTGGGCAGCTGAGTATTGCCTCTCCAGGCTGGTGCATACCTCGGTGCTCTCGACAACTGGGCAGCTGAGTATTGCCTCTCCAGGCTGGTGCATACCTCGGTGCTCTCGACAACTGGGCAGCTGAGTATTGCCTCTCCAGGCTGGTGCATACCTCGGTGCTCTCGACAATTGGGCAGCTGAGTATTGCCTCTCCAGGCTTGTGCATACCTCGGTGCTCTCGACAACTGGGCAGCTGAGTATTGCCTCTCCAGGCTGGTGCATACCTCGGTGCTCTCGACAACTGGGCAGCTGAGTATTGCCTCTCCAGGCTGGTGCATACCTCGGTGCTCTCGACAACTGGGTAGCTGAGTATTGCCTTTTAGGCTTTGAGATGATTTTGTCTCCACAGTCCACGATGCTGCTTCGACGGTTTTTCTGATTTTGTGCCGCTGAGGGCTGGATAACGCAGGGATCCGTCTAGGGGATGTGCAGTCATTCATAGGTTCCTGTGCCCCAACTTGCATTGCATTGTTGGTACCCATTGAGGAATTTCTGTTTCCTTGGGGTGTAGACACAGATGCTCTTCTTGAATTGAGCGATGCCTTATGTTTGGCTGACGTCCTTTGACGTTGGTGGAGTATCCCGGTTATCTTTATTCGGGTATCTCTTTTGGGTTTTCTGATTTTTGTCGCCTCTGTGTAGGCTGTTATCCGCTGGGGATTCTGTCGTTGATTTTGATTAGCCTCTTCTGTTAGGCGTATCAGCTTGACGTTCAATGTTTGGCTAAGAGCCGGATTCCACTTGGGGAATACTTATTGATATTTTTGATTTTCTTCTCCTTTTTGCAGGGATGCCTCTTGAGTAGGCGATTGGGGATTTGGGGATCTTATTGTATCCCAGAGTATTATTTAGGAAGCCTCTACAGGCTTAGCCTCGCTCAGCGCTTTGAGTCGGAGAGCTATCTTCCACTGAGGAAGTGTTAAGTCCTTTGACTTGTATATACTGTTTGGATGATCGCACTTCCATTGGGGATTGCGTCGATTTTGCTTTGATAGCTCTCGCTGGGGATTTTTCCGTGAGCTTGAGCTGGGGTTTCTCTGGGGAGTATTATTTCTGCGAGCCTCTCCAGGCTCAGTTATTCTGCATACTGTGGAGGATGTGGAGTATTATTTTGGTAAGCCTCTCCAGGCTTAGTTATTCGGTACAAACTGTTTGTTGGATTTTCTATATCCTTGCCTTTTATCATTTTCGGCTTTTTCTGTATTTTGCCTTTTTTATGTTTTTGGCTTTTGCTGTACAGAAATTAAAAGTGCTAAAGAAATTAAATTCAGTTATTATGAGAGAGTATTATTTCAGCAAGCCTCTCCAGGCTCAATTATTCTGAAGGAGTATTATTTCGACAAGCCTCTCCAGGCTCAATTATTCTGTGGGAGTATTGTTTCGGCAAGCCTCTCCTGGCTCAATTATTCTGTACGAGTATTATTTCGGCAAGCCTCTCCAGGCTCAATTATTCTGAGAGAGTATTATTTTGGCAAGCCTCTCCAGGCTCAGTTATTCTGAGAGTATTCTTTCGGCAAGCCTCTCCAGGCTCAGTTATTCTGTATGATGCTGTTGATTTTCTGAATCTTTGCATTTTGCTTGCTGCTGTCATACACAAGCAATTTTCTATTTTTCTATTTTATGTGGTTGCCTCATGATAAGGTCTTTGAGTGTGCAACTAATGTGTGTGTGATGCACAAATGCGATACAAATTTTTTTTTTTATTTTTTTTATTTTTGTTCATTTATTTAGAAAAGTGAGTGGCTCTCCCTATCCTCTTCTTCTTGGAGGACTTTCTGTCATTGACGCGAGGGAGTATTTTTATGAGCCTTTATGCAGGAGATTTATGGATTTTATAGGAACCCCTCCAATTTTCTTTATTTGACCGATTATTAAGAGAGTTTCGTACAATTTTTGAAACATCAATTTAGAGGCATAATCACATGGTCAAGAGAGAAAAGAAATGAATAGATATTTTATTGATATTCGCAAGTGTTTTTACAGAAAGATATACAGAAGGAAATTTCTGAAGAATGGCTGGCCAGGGTAGGCTATATACATTGGGCTTAACAATTATATCTGTAATTGTTGCTCTTTACGTTCCTTTAATTGCTTCGGCCTGAGCCAGGAGTGTAGATGCTGCAAGACGCTTGCTTCTAGAAGATAATCACTTGAACCGCCTTTTGGTTTTCGATTCAAGAAATCGTTGCTTGCTTTGCTTTTACATCTTATTCTTTTGCCCCTAACTTTTGCCTAGGACGTATCCTAGCGGGGATAATTTTGCCTTTGTTTTGCCTAGTACCCTTGTACTGGCGGGCTTTTATTTCTCCCTAATTTTTGCCTAGGAGGCCCTTTTCGGGTTTTCATCCTAGCGGGCTTATGCAAGCAACGTCTTCAAGCATAATACTTCTTTACCACGTCAGTGTTGACTGGGTATCGAAGTTCTTCTCCATCCATGTTTGTGAGGATCAATGCTCCTCCTGAGAAAGCTCGTTTTACCACGTATGGCCCTCCGTGATTTGGGGCACACTTTCCGATTTTGCCCTTTTTGAGTTGGTAATAATTTCTTCATTACCAACTCTCCCTCATGGTAGACTCGAGGGTGGACTTTCTTGTCAAAAGCCTTTTTGATCTTCCTCTGATAGGCTTGACCATGGCATATGGCGTTCAGCCGTTTCTTTTTGATAGGGTTCAACTGGTCATATTGGCTTTGAACCCATTCTGCCTCGGAAAGTTTTGTTTCCATGATTACCCTTAGATAGAGTATCTCGACTTCGATGGGTAGAACTGCCTCCACCCCATAAACGAGTGAGAATGGAGTAGCTCCTGTAAATGGACGTACTGAAGTCCTATAGCCATGAGGAGCGAAGGGTAACATCTCGTGTCAGTCTTTAAATGAGACAACCGTCTTTTGCACTATTTTTTGATGTTCTTATTGGTTGCCTCGACTGCCCCATTCATCTTTGGCCGATATGGGAAAGAGTTGTGGTGTTGGATCTTGAATTCTTGGCACAGTTCTTCCACCATTTTGTTGTTCAGATTAGATCCATTATCAGTGATGATTTATTTCTCCATGCTTCCACTAGATTATTCCAAAATCTTTTGGGACAAGAGAGAAAAGAAGGAAAGGATATATTTTCAAAAGTTTGTGTTTTAGAGGGGATTATTTTATTTTTGAAAAATGGATTTTGTAAGAATGTTTGGCCAAGGTGGGCTTATGTGTTTAGGCTTGTTTGATTAAACACTTATGAAGTTAAGAAAATCTTTGTTTATTGACGTTGTGATTTTGACAACTTGGATAGCTTCTCTTGAACCTTTCTTTTTGAATTCGGTTCATGGTACCATCATGGATTTCTTTTGTTTTTTGATTGTCCTTATTTTTGCCTAAAACACCCTTTTTGTTTATTTTTGCAACCCTAATTTTTGCCTAGATCACCCCTTCGTGGGATTCCTAGCGGGTTCTTTGCTCTTATTTTTGCGCAGTCCCCTTTTTGGGTTTCCTGCCGAGCTTCTTTTATTTTGAAGGATTTATTTTTATCCATGATGGCACTTGTCAAAGCCAAGGGAAGGTGCTCCAAGTCGTCACACACACCTCCACATGAAAATGATGTGGGTTTATTATTATTAAGATGATTTTAACCTCATTCATGTTTATTCAAACAGGGTTAAAAATGATGTGGTTTAGAATTTTATTATAAGCAAGAAAAGAAGCAATGAAGAATGATTTTATTATAATCATAGCGGAAACATGTGTCCTTATTTCATCACTGGTATGGGTCCTAATGTTGACCTCTTTTATCTCTCGGCCATGCCCCAAATTCACAGTCTCCAATTTCTCTTGACGAGTTGGAGTAAGCGAGCTTCTCGTTTTAGCAGTCTTTGCAGATCCGGAGAGATGGTCTCCTCATCACTCTCCAACTCAACCCATTCACTTTTGGATCCCGGTCAGAGCGAACAATTACAGACATAATTATTTTATTGGTTCTGTTTAGGTTTAGAATTTATTAATGTTAATGGGGAAAGAGAGAAAAGAACAAAAAAGAGAGTAATGTGAAAAATGCCTCTTTATTGATATTTTTAAAAAAACTGTAAAACCCTTATTTACATGAAAAGGTTCTCATGATCTCGGGTACTGATCATGAGTCCCTAAAAGAAAAGAAAAATATGAAGGGGCCCTATCGTGGCTTGCCATTCTCTACTCCTGCTTTGGTAGAGGATTCTTGCTCACGTCGGGCGCTGTCGAATCGAAGGTGACCCACCCAGCATCAATAAGGTCTTGGACCTTATATTTGAGAACTTTACAGTCCTCCGTTGAATGCCCCGATGCCCCCGAATGGTATAGACAATTGTCTTGTGGTTTGTACCAATCGGGGTATGGTGGATCAAATTTCCTCGGTGGAACATAAGCTAGAAGTTGCGCCTCCACTAGCTTCGGCAGGAGGTCGCTATATGTGGTCGGAAGTTTATCAAACTTCCTCACAGGCTTGTATTGCGACTTTCCCGACTTCGAAGTGGAAGAAGATGGAGAAATGGTTACAGCGTTGACTCCTCCTTCTTTCTTCTTCCAGTAGGCCTTCTTAGCTTCATATGGTTGGGAAGGCTTAGCCAGCTTCCCACTTTTAAGTCCTTGTTCCACTCTCTCCCCAATGGTGATGATGTCCGAGAAGAGTGTCGTTGTGTTCCCTATCATTTTATCGTAACAGGGACCAGTCAACGAGTTGATGAATAAGGACACCGTTTCCTTATCCGACAGCGGGGGCTCTATCTGTGCCGCCAACTCCCTCCAACGTTGGGCGTACGCCTTGAAAGATTCATCATTATTCTTGCTCAAGGCTTGAAGATCTGACCTATCGGGTGTTAGGTCGATGTTGTATTTATAGCGCTTGAGAAAGGCGTCGGCCAACTGCCTCCATGTATGTACTAGATTTCCATCTAGCTGCATATACCAGTTGAGCGCGGTATCAGCTAAGCTCTCTTGGAAGCAATGGATCAAGAGCTTTTCATTTGTGGCATATGCAGCCATCTTTCGGCAGTACATGGTGAGATGACTCTTGGGGCAAGTCGATCCCACGTATTTTGGGAAATCTGGCACTTTAAATTTAGGAGGGAATTGAATGTCCCTCACTAGGCACATGTCGGCGGCATCTTTGATGTCAAAATCATGCCCCTCCATAGCCCTCAACCGATCCTCTAGGGCGTGGAATTGTTCTTTTGAAACCTCGGGCTCTTTGATCACAATTCCAGCCCCAATAGGTATGGCATGTGGAGGATCTTCTTCATGCTCTTCCTCCTCTCCCTCATGATGGGACCCATGGTCACTGTGATGAGATCCATGAATGTTATGGTGACGCATGAGTTCCAACATTTGCGCCATTTGCTCTTTGAGCTGTGAAAGCTCGGTCGTGAGCTTCTTGTTTTGTTCCTCTAGCGCTTCCATTTTCTTGATTTTCTTTGCGCGTGTGAGGACAGAGAGATGACCAGCCACTTTCTAAAAATGAATATTTAATCTAATTAATTTATGGAATGAATACGCTCTTGACATGAGCTTGATAACCCTCCATTTTTAAGGCGCTGCCTTTTTAAAACAGAGTGTTACCACCCTCCTTGACTTATGATCTCTCCTCAACGGAGAATCTCGATAATTATGGGTCACTTTTACTCATGTCAAGAGGTATTGGTGAACCTAAAA
Source organism: Cajanus cajan (assembly GCF_000230855.2). Taxonomy (NCBI): domain Eukaryota; kingdom Viridiplantae; phylum Streptophyta; class Magnoliopsida; order Fabales; family Fabaceae; genus Cajanus; species Cajanus cajan. The sequence continues at coordinate 33,345,611 of NC_138521.1, read as the reverse complement.
TGCATGGTCTATGAGGATGCATGATGTCTTATTGGTAATGATGCACATGCTCCTCACTTTTATTATATTTTCACACATGGTCTTTCCTCTCATGTCATGTTTTTTTTCATGCATGGGGATTATTCTTTAGACCTTATCACGAGGTTATTTATTAATGCTCAAACAATTGCACATAAGCATTTACACAAACAATTCACTCATCCACGAACAGTCACGAGCGAATCACGAGGTAGGGGTATCCTGCAGAAAGGTGCATATTCAAGGTAGGTTCTAACTGTTCTCACCAGTCCAAGGCCCCCAAGGTGCCCCCATTATAGGGACCCAATTCCTCTCGTCGTGGGTCGATGGAAAGTTCCAACGCACCGTCGGACTCAAGTTCATGGTTATCACCTTGAGTGATGCTTTCCGACAACGGTCTACGGGCACCTATAGACCCATTCGACAACCGGCCGTACTAACATCCACTCCCTATGGTTAATCACTCATGCCCCCGGGTATAGAGGGAACTGTTGTGTGCAAAGGTTTGTGTACAGTTTGTATTTCAAACAATTGCGGAATTTAAACATACAACAGTTATTTAAAGCCATATAATAAATCATGTTATCATACAAGCAAGGGGTAACGAAGTAATTTTTAACTATTATTTGTTAAAAACAATCTGTCACTAAATGGGACTGACTCTCGAAGCTTCCCCAGTGGAGTCGCCATCTGTCGCCACCGGCCCGAAACGGGCTTTCGGCATTCGCGAAGACGGTCGAGCTCGCTTTTATTTTAGTTTTGGAAATGTATTGGATTATTAGAACGACTTGTTCTCAAACTGAGACCTTGTCGATCTTATCCAATTTATTTATTAAAATGTCTCACCAATCCATATTAATCCCAAGCGGGATCCTCCATGGATTAGTGGTTTTCGCAAAAGGAGGGTTCGTGGAGTCGCCACCAATGTTTTACTCAAAACATTGGAAAAAGGGATAAGGCAATTGATTTTATAAATCAACTTTGGCCATTACAACCAGAGTTGGGTAAGGGAGTCGGTTACGCGTGGGGAAGGTGTTAGCACCCCACAGCGCCCCTTTCGGGTTCCCTATGACAGATTATTTCTAAAATAACAGTGTAAAATTACTAAATTACCCCTATTTATTCTAAGCAATTATAAATTAACTATCTACATGATGACAGTTAAATATACACACAGAAAGCAGTAAAAGGAAGGATTAAGAAGAAAACCTTTGAAGCGTGCTTTTATATATTTCGTAAAACTGGGAAGCTTTTTGGCGTTCCCTCGCTCTACAAGCCCGCTCGCTCCCTTCTATCAAATTTTGACTATGGAAATCCGGAGGATTTCCCTTCGACTAGGTTCGAATCTCCAAGCTAAGTGCTCGGAATTCCAGAACTTCGTCGGATCGACTCCCAGAGAGATTTCTAGGGCAGAACACTGCTCAAAAACCCCAGAATACTCAAGGAGGGAGTCAAAACTGAGTGTGAAAGTCTCAAATGACGTCCAATTGACGTCATATTTATAGGGAACAGGCCCAATACGGGCTACAGAATCAATACGGCCGTATTGAAATTTTTGAACTTCAATACGGCCGTATTGAGTTCAATACGGCCGTATTGAAGCTCAGAAATTTCAATATGGCCGTATTGAGTTCACTGCGGCTGTATTGAAGCTTCAATACGGCCGTATTGATTTCAGTACGGCCGTATTGAAGTTCAGAAACTTCAATACGCCGTATTGAGTTCACTGCGGCCATATTGAAGCTTCAATACGGCCGTATTAAGTTTAGTACGGCCGTATTGGGCTTCATTCCCTCCACTTCCTTATTTTAAGCTATTCTAAGACCTCTAGACCTACAGAGAACCCTCCTAGGGCCTTCCAGGAGTCCTTCTGGCTGATCTTCCTTCAGTCTTCGAGAGTCTTCAAGCTTTATTTCCGACCCGGACAATTTTAGGGGTCTACAGACGACAGCTGGCCTTGACGTTTGTGAACCAGCCTTCCTAAAGATCTGGCTTAAAGAACGTCGAGAAGGATCTTGACTCCTCTTCGTCCTTTGATCTTTATTAGGGTTGTATCCTAACCCTTGTTTCCCCGGATTATCTTTGATAATAGGTAGCTCCGGAATTCCTTGGGAGTCCTTGCCAAGTCCTTGTCCCGGCAAGTATCCATTCTTGGTGAGCATATGGGCTACCTTCTTCATTTCTCGAGGAAATGTCTCAACATTGGCGATCTCCAATGCTTGGAAGGCGGTTTCTAAAGCTTCCTCTGCTGCATCCACATAAGGTATGTTGGATGGCTTGCTGATGAGTATGTCATCTTCAGCTTGTACGGTCACCAGTTTGTCACCCACTATGAACTTGACTTTCTGGTGGAGCGTAGAGGGTACAGCTTTCGCATCATGAATCCAAGGTCGGCCGAGGAGACAGCTGTATGCAGGAGTAATATCCATTACTTGGAATTCGACGTTGAAGATAGTGGGTCCAATTTGGATTGGAAGATTGATTTCTCCCACTACTTCACTTTTAGATCCGTCGAAAGCTCGAACGATCATGTTGCTCGGGCGCATTTGGACTCCCTTGATTTCCACTTGATCGAGCGTTCTTTTTGGCATTACATTCAAGGAAGATCCATTATCCACCAAGACCTTTGCGATGTGATACTCCTTGCACTTTACAGAGATGTGCAAGGGCTTGTTGTGGTTCGGTCCCTCAGCGGGGATCTCTTCATCGGTGAAAGAGAGGTGATCATTAGCCGTGATGTGACTAACAATCCCCTCAAATTTATCTTGGGAGATAGTATGCGACACATATGCCTCGTTCAAGACTTTCAACAGAGCTTGCCGATGCGGTTCGGAGCTTAGGATCAACGACAACAAAGTGATCTTTGCTGGTGTCTTGTGAAGTTGATCCACAATGGAGTACTCGCTTTGTTTGATGAATTTTAACAGCTCATCAGTCTCCTCCTCAGATTCTCTATCTTCCTCGGTTTTCTCCTTTTCTTTTCCTTTATTCTTGGGAGCTTTGTCGTGCAGATCTTCGGGAGTGTAGATCCTTCCACTCCTAGTCATGCCCCCAAGTCCAGCGATGTTGGAGATATCGCTGTCAGCAGAAAAATGGACGTCGTATATCCATGGCACAACCTTATTTGATTCGTAGGGGAAAGGTCTTGGAGCAGTAATCCTTAATGGTGTTGGACCTTCCCCTTTATTCGTCTTGATTACCAACAACGGAGTCGCCGTGTTTGCAGTTGTTGGCTTGCATTTAATTACCAATGGCGTGCGATCCATTCTGAACATACGCATCGATTAATTCTTTCTTTTTATTAATATTTATTATTAAATTACCGGGAGAGATAAATGCAAATGAATGACTAATGAGATGCAAAGGCAATAAATCTCAAAATACAACTTTATTAATTGAAGAAAGTGTACAACTTTTATACAATGCTTTGAAGCATCTTTTTACAAAAAGAGAAAAGCCGGTAAAAACCCACAGGCGGGTTCATATGTCTTTGCCATTCATCTTCGGCTTCCTCCACATGGCGGCCCATTGCTTCAATCTGAGTATGGACCGCTTGGCTCATATCATCACTGATTTTCTGAGCATCTTTCGCTTTTTGTATATGATAGTTGATCATGGCCTGCAGCTCATTAAGCTCATCCTCGGCCCGATCCTTCTCCTCTTGGAGTTTGGCCATTTGTGCCAATCCTTCCCTTTCCTTTTTGCAGAAGTCGGAAAGGTTTGCGGCTTGTCGTTGAACAACTTCCCGCCATTGTTGCGCATCGGATCGAGTCAAAAGCAGATCGTCTTGCATATCCTTGATCAACTGTGCCTGCTTTGAATACTCGGCCTCAAGGTGTGCTATCTTCATCGGTTCAACCTTTGGCATTTTGGGTGCCCGAGTAGCCTCCTCATTGAGGTTAGCACAATCATCCTTGAGCCGCTCTATCTCGTGATCTTTCTTCTTGCATTGCCTTTGAAGACCATCAATAGTAAAACTGGATTCTTCATTTTTCTCTTCAAGAACTCTCATCTGAGCTCCCATGATTTCCAGTTTCTTGGTCAAGGCGTCGACTTGCTCTTGCAACACCTTCCTTGTTGCTGTGGTTGCACAAGAAGTGGATGGTTGAGGCACCCCTCTCTTGCTTCTCCATTCCTCATAATAAATGGAGACGGATACCCGAGGCTTTCCAAGCTCGAGATCTCCCTCATAAGTTGGTCTCTCCCACGCTCTCATGACAGCGTGCATGTCCTTCTGATGTTCGGAATCGAAGGAGAAACACAACCCTCCAAGCTCCTCTATAGTAGGAATGGTCTGAGTCCTCATCAGTTGCCTCATAACCAATCTAGGTGAGTAGGCTATGCAACCTCTGAGGCCCATCAATGGTATGCTTGGATAACTGCCGCATCTCATCAATACATGGCTTGGACGGAACCAAGGGCAAACCCACGTGAAGTGCTCGATACTCCACTGTTCCATCTCTTCCTTCCACTCAGAAGCATATCGGCGGCGTACGGGAATTTTCGAAAAACTCCTCAAAGGGTCGGGCAAGGTCCCCATATGACTAGAAGCATAGAAATGAGTGATGCTCCACACATACAGCAAGGAGGTGCAGCATCGGATGATTTTTCCTTGCTTCTGTTGAGACAGATGAACAGAGAGCAAGGTGTCGGCAAGAATAGCAGGCACGGGACTCTTCATATGTACGTCCCAAGCGAAAAAGGCGTCCATAGCAGCATGGTCCACTGTGTTAGCGTGAAAGGGGAATAAGATCATCCCAAACACAGCTAACGCTAGAGTCTTGTTGAAAGCTAACCAATCTCCCTCACCAGCCAAGGAAGAAAGGTGGTTCTCAATCATAGCAAGCTTCCAACCTTTAATACTGCCGTTCCCCACTAAGGCAGCTGATCGTGATGGTAATTTGACCTGAGTGGCAACTCTCTCCACGGCCACATGGTTGTCATGAAAGATATAGACCCCGGCTGATTTGGGCCATCGTAACATGAGCTCGTACTCCTCGAGAGTAGGAACTAGGTCAAACTGGGGGAACTCAAAGCAGTGCAAATCGAGACTCCAGAAGTGAACCAGTGCTCTCAGAAATGCTGGATCCACACAGATCTTCATCAAGTCGAGGACTCGTCCATATGATTTCTCAAACTTGACGTGAGCCTCTCTTGGCATCAAAGTACAGAGGTGATCCAACCTCTCAGCATGGTATAACAAGAAGTCTACTTTCTTCAATTGCCCATGCATCTCCTTAGACCTCTCCATATTCTACAATACAATGCATGATATAAGATGATGGAGATGAATATGCATGCATAGTGTTTATTCAACTAAGCATTATCATGTTTTGGGATTTTCCTAAGATGATGCATGATATTGCTTGGTTTGGATAAATACATATTTTTTCTTTTGGATATTTTGTATCTTTTTGTGTTTTTTGGGTGAAAAGGGAAACTACCTATATGAATGCAATGAAGGTAGATGTTAACACCATGTACTAGAAGATCTTTATTTCTATTTATTCTTTTAAAAAAAAAAAACGTTGTATGTTTAAAAGGTGCAATGTATGCTCATACAATGTCACATAAAAATGCACACACAATTCACTCATCCACGAACAGTCACGAGCGAATCACGAGGTAGGGGTATCCTGCAGAAAAGTGCATATTCAAGGTGGTTCTAATTGTTCTCACCGGTCCAAGGCCCCCAAGGTGCCCCCATTATAGGGACCCAATTCCTCTCGTCGTAAGTCGATGGAAAGCTCCAACGCACTGTCGGACTCGAGTTCATGGTTATCACCTTGAGTGATGCTTTCCGACAACGGTCTACGGGCACCTATAGACCCATTCGACAACTGGCCGTACTAACATCCACTCCCTATGGCTTACCACTCATGCCCCCGGGTATAGAGGGAACTGTTGTGTGCAAAGGTTTGTGTGCAGTTTTTATTTCAAACAATTGCAAAAATTTAAACATACAACAGTTATTTAAAGCCAAATAGGTAAAACATGTTATTATTCTCAAACTGAGACCTCGTCAAACGAGCAATTTTATTAAAAGGCTCACCAATCCATGTTAATCCCAAGCGGGACCCTCCATGGATTAGCGGTTTTCATAAAAAGGAAGGGTTCATGGAGTCGCCACCAATGTTTTACTCAAAACATTGGAAAAAGAGGTTTAAGGCAATCGATTCAAAAATCGACTTCGGCCATTACAACCAGAGTCGGGTAAGGGAGTCGGTTACGCGTGGGGAAGGTGTTAGCACCCCACAGCGCCCCTTTCGGGTTCCCTATGACAGATTATTTAAAAATAATAGTGCGAAATTACTAAATTACCCCTATTTATTCTAAGCAATTATAAATTAACTATCTACATGATGACAGTTTAAATATGTACACACAGAAAGCGGTAAAAGAAGGGACTTTAAAGAGATAAACCTTTGAAGCGTGCTTTCTTATATATCTTGACAGAAATTGGGAAGCGTTTTGGCGTTCCCTCCCTCTACAAGACCGCTCGCTCCCTCCTATAAAATTTTAACTATGGAAATCCGGAGGATTTCCCTTCGACTAGGTTCGAGACTCAAGCTAATGGCTCGTGACTCAAGAACTTCGTCGGATCAACTCTCCGAGTGATTTCTAGGCAGAGCACTGCTCAAAAAAAACCCAGAATACTCAAGAAGAGGGTTAAAACTCAGTCCCAAAGTGTCGAATGACGTCCCATTGACGTCATATTTATAGGGAAGAGGCTCAATACGGCCTCTGGGGGTCAATACGGTCCGTATTGAAGTTTTGAACTACAATACGGCCGTATTGAATTCAATACGGCCGTATTGAAGTTCAAAAACCTCAATACGGCCGTATTGAAGTTCAGTGCAGCCGTATTGAGTTCAAAAACCTCAATACGGCCGTATTGAAGTTCAGTGCAGCCGCATTGAGTTCAATGCAGCCGTATTGAAGTTCAGAAACTTCAATACGGCCGTATTGAACTTCTGGGAGGCCGTCCACTTTCTTATTTTTTGCTACTCTAAGACCTCTAAACCTACAGATTGTCATCCTAGGGTCTTCCAGGGTCTTCCAAGAGTCCTTCCGGGTGACTTTCCTTTGATCTTCGAGAGTCTTCGAGTCTTATTTCCGACCCGGACAATTTTAGGGGTCTACAATAGCTAATCACGTGTAGTACTTGTGAGAGTGGTCCTTGAAGGTCTTTGGTACCTTTCAAGCTCTCACTTAGGTTTACTTGCTTTCAACGTCTAGTTTATGTTTTCTTGTCTTTAAGTTTTCAAGCAATTTATGTTTTAAGCAATTTATGTTTTCAGTCATTTAAGTTTTCAAGCAATTTATGTTTTCATGCTCTTTATGTTTTCAAGCATTTTATAAATTGTACACATAGGCACTTGCTTGTTATTTTCTTTAGAAAAGTTCTTTGTGAAAATTGTTTTGTGCAAGACAAAAGTACAAGGGGGTTTAGAGATTTTTACTTGAAGAGGCTTGGTTATTAAGTGGCTCTTTAGTAGCTCACCTCCCTCCAAAGTTCAATTTGTAATCTTAGACCTCTAAGTGCCAAGTCTAAAGCACTCCAAAACCTTATTTTCATAAAAACTATTTTTGTGTGAAAAATATCTCTTGAATTAAAATGTCTCAAAATTTCTCCAATAGTGAAAGTGATGGCTCTCCAAAAAGTCTTTCTTATATCACTAAAGAGCTCAAATCACTTAAACTATGGAAAAAGCAAGAATCCATTGAAAGAGAGAAGGAAAGAATTGAAAGAGAAGGACATCTTGCTTATCTTGAGGAAGAGTTGAGAATTTTAAAGCAAGAGGAAGAAAAATTGAAAGAAGATATGAGAAAACATAGGAAAAAGAGTAGGAGTTCACATTCACAATACACATCTCCTAATGAAAGCCTTAATGTAGGTAACCATTATCAACGTTCCCCAAGAAGAACTATTAAACCTAGGGAATCCAAGGTGGATCTCCCTCAATTTTTTGGGAAGGATGATGTGGAGGCCTACCTTGATTGGGAGATGAAGGTAGAACAACTCTTTGCTTGCCATAGAGTAAGTGAAGAAAGAAAAGTCCCTCTTGCAACCCTTAGCTTTCAAGGGCATGCAATGTATTGGTGGACCTCTTTGGAAAGAGAAAGACGTCTCCACAATGATCCTCCTATCCAATATTGGAATGATCTTAGGAGTGCATTGAGGAGGAGACACATTCCCTCTTACTATGGTAGGGAGCTTATGAATAAGCTCCAAAGGCTTCAACAAAGAGATATGTCTGTAGAACTCTATAGACAACAAATGGAGCTTTTAATGATGAGGGCTTGTATAAGGGAAGAGGAAGCCACTATAGTAGCCAGATTCATGAGTGGTCTTAACTTAGAGATTAGAGACCAAGTGGAGCTACTACCCTACAGGGACCTAAATGACTTGGTCCAACTTTGTGTAAGGGTAGAACAACAAATATTGAGAAAATCTTCTAAAAAAGAAAGCTCCCTCTCTAGATCTCTTAGGAAAGACTACTTGGAGGAGGAAAACCCTTTTGAAAAGAAAATTATTTCAGAACCCTCCAAAGAATTGGCTAAAAGGAAAGAGAAAAATAAAGATAAGGATAAAGATCTCATCACTCCACACACTAGCACAAAGACTAGTGATGTTAAATGTTTCAAGTGTCTAGGGAGAGGCCACATTGCTTCTCAATGCCCTACAAAGAAAGTCATGATCTTAAGGGGGCATGACACTTATAGTAGTCAAGAAGAAACTACTACTTCCTCTTCTAGTGAGAGTGAGGTTGAAACAACGCTTCAAAGATCCAAAGTGGAGCCAATTTATCCTTATGAAGGAGAGCTCCTAATGCTTAGGAGAATCCTTCATAATCAACCTAGTGGTATCCTATCACAAAGAGAGAACATCTTTCATACAAGATGTAATGTTTTAAATAATGCTTGTTCTCTCATTGTTGATAGTGGTTCATGGTGCAACTGTTGTAGCACTAGGTTGGTTAAAAAGTTGAGTTTAATTACTATGCCACATCCTCAACCTTATCATTTGCAATGGCTTAATAAGGATGGTGACATAGTAGTTGACCAACAAGTGAAGGTCAAGTTTTCCATTGGGAAGTATGAGGACCAAGTTTTATGTGATATAGTACCAATGGAAGCTTGTCATATTTTGTTAGGAAGACCATGGCAATTTGAAAAGAAAACTGTACATGATGGTCTTACTAATGAAATTACCTTCACTCACAAGGAAAAGAAATTTGTACTTTATCCTCTCTCACCTCAACAAGTGGCGGAGGATCAAACACAAATGAAAAACAAAAGAAAAAGAGAAAAGGTAGGGAATGTCGCCACCGGCCCAAACGGGCTTTCGGCATTCGCGAAGGATGGTTGGACTCGTTTAATTGTTTAAAAATATGGATTGCTAGAATGACGTATTCTCAAACTGAGACCTTGTCAAACGAGCAATTTTATTAAATGATTCACCAATCCATATTAATCCCAAACGGGACCCTCCATGGATTAGTGGTTTTCGCAAAAGGAGGGTTCGTGGAGTCGCCACCAATGTTTTACTCAAAACATTGGAAAAAGGGATAAGGCAATTGATTTTATAAATCAACTTTGGCCATTACAACCAGAGTCGGGTAAGGGAGTCGGTTACGCGTGGGGAAGGTGTTAGCACCCCACAGCGCCCCTTTCGGGTTCCCTATGACAGATTATTTTCTAAAATAACAGCGTAAAATTACTAAATTACCCCTATTTATTATAAGCGATTATAAATTAATTATCTACATGATGACAGTTTAAATATGCACACAGAAAGCAGTAAAAGGAAGGATTTAAGAAGAAACCTCTTGAAGCGTGCTTTTATATATTGAGTAAAACTGGGAAGCTTTTTGGCGTTCCCTCGCTCTACAAGCTCGCTCGCTCCTTCCTAAAAACTTTTAACTATGGAAATCCGGAGGATTTCCCTTCGACTAGGTTCGATCCTCAAGCAAAATGGCTCGGGGCTCAAAAACTTTGTCGGATCAACTCTCCGAGTGATTTCTAGGGCAGAACACTGCTCAAAAACCCCAGAATACTCAAGGAGAGGGTTAAAACTATCTCCAAAAGTGTGGAATGACGTCCAATTGACGTCATATTTATAGGGAATAGGCGCAATACGGCCTACAGGAGCAATACGGCCGTATTGAAATTTTTGAACTTCAATACGGCCGTATTGAGTTCAATACGGCCGTATTGAAATTCAGAAATTTCAATACGGCCGTATTGAGTTCAATACGGCTGTATTGAAGCTTCAATACGGCCGTATTGATTTCAGTACGGCCGTATTGAAGTTTCAGAAACTTCAATACGCCGTATTGAGTTCACTGCGGCCGTATTGAAGCTTCAATACGGCCGTATTAAGTTCAGTACGGCCGTATTGGGCTTCATTCCCTCCACTTCCTTATTTTGAGCTATTCTAAGACCTCTAGACCTACAGAGAACCCTCCTAGGGCCTTCCAGGAGTCCTTCTGGCTGATCTTCCTTCAGTCTTGTAGACCCCTAAAATTGTCCGGGTCGGAAATAAAGCTAGAAGACTCTCGAAGACTGAAGGATAATCAGCCAGAAGGACTCCTCGAAGGCCCTAGGAGGGTTCTCTGTAGGTCTAGAGGTCTTAGAATAGCTCAAAATAAAGAAGTGGAGGGAAAAAGCCCAATACGGCCGTACTGAACTTAATACGGCCGTATTGAAGCTTCAATACGGCCGTACTGAAGTCAGTACGACCGTATTGACACTTCAATACAACCGCAGCGAACTCAATACGGGCGTATTGAAATTTCTGAACTTCAATACGACCGTATTGAAGTTCAAAAATTTCAATACGGCCGTATTGCCCCTGTAGGCCGTATTGCGCCTATTCCCTATAAATATGACGTCAATTGGACGTCATTCCACACTTTTTCACTCAGTTTTGACTCCCTCCTTGAGTATTCTGGGGTTTTTGAGCAGTGTTCTGCCCTAGAAATCTCTCTGGGAGTCGATCCGACGAAGTTCTGGAATTCCGAGCACTTAGCTTGGAGATTCGAACCTAGTCGAAGGGAAATCCTCCGGATTTCCGTAGTCATTTTTGTTCTAGGAGAGCGAGGAGCGGGCTTGTAGAGCGAGGGAACGCCAAAACGCTTCCCAGTTCTTTGCAATATAAAAGCACGCTTCAAGAGGTTTCCCTTCAATCCTTCCTTTTACTGCTTTCTGTGTGCATATTTAAAACTGTCATCATGTAGATAGTCAATTTATAATTGCTTAGAATAAATAGGGGTAATTTAGTAATTTTATACTATTCTTTTAAAAATAATCTGTCATAGGGAACCCGAAAGGGGCGCTGTGGGGTGCTAACACCTTCCCCACGCGTAACCGACTCCCTTACCCAACTCTGGTTGTAGTGGCCAAAGTTGATTTTTAAATCAATTGCCTTATCCCTTTTTCCAATGTTTTGAGTAAAACATTGGTGGCGACTCCACGAACCCTCCTTTTGCGAAAACCACTAATCCATGGAGGGTCCGCTTGGGATTAATATGGATTGGTGAGCCTTTTAATAAAATTGCTCGTTTGACGAGATCTCAGTTTGAGAATAAGTCATTCTAGCAATCCACATTTTTAAACAAATAAACGAGTCCAACCATCCTTCGCGAATGCCGAAAGCCCGTTTCGGGCCGGTGGCGACAGATGGCGACTCCACTGGGGAAGCTTCGAGAGTCAGTCCCATTTAGTGACAGATTATTTTTAACAAATAATAGTTAAAAATTACTTTATTACCCCTCACTTGTATGATAACATGTTTATCTATTTGGCTTTAATAACTGTTGTATTTTTAAATTTACGCAATTGTTTGAAATAAAAACTGCACACAAACCTTTGCACACAACAGTTCCCTCTATACCCGGGGGCATGAGTGATTAACCATAGGGAGTGGATGTTAGTACGGCCGGTTGTCGAATGGGTCTATAGGTGCCCGTAGACCGTTGTCGGAAAACATCACTCAAGGTGATAACCATGAACTCGAGTCCGACAGTGCGTTGGAACTTTCCATCGACTTACGACGAGAGGAATTGGGTCCCTATAATGGGGGCACCTTGGGGGCCTTTGACCAAGTGAGAACAGTTAGATCCTCCTTGAATATGCACTTTTCTGCAGGAGACCCCTACCTCGTGATTCGCTCGTGACTGTTCGTGGATGAGTGAATTGTTTGTGTAAATGCTTATGTGCAATTGTTTGTGCATTAATAAATAACCTCGTGATAAGGTCTAAGAATAAATCCCCATGCATGAAAAAACCATGACATGAGAGGAAAGACAATGTGTGAAAATATAATAAAAGTAAGGAGCATAGGCATCATTATCAATAATACCTCATGCATCCTCATCATCATTTATAGGTTCACTAATACCCTCTCGATGTGAGTGAAAGAGACCCGTGACTATTGAGATTCTCCGTTGTGGAGAGATAATAGCCTAGGGAGGGTGATAAACTTTCATCTTAAAAAGGCAGCGCCTCAAAGATGAAAGATTATCAAGCTCACATCAAGAGTGTATTCATATCATAAATAAGCTAATTAGAATAAACATTCATTTTAGAAAGTGGCTGGTCATCTCTCTGTCCTCACACGCGCAAAGAAAATCAAGAAAATGGAAGCGCTAGAGGAACAAAACAAGAAGCTCACGACCGAGCTTTCACAGCTCAAAGAGCAGATGGCGCAAATGTTGGAACTCATGCGTCACCATAACATTCATGGATCTCATCACAGTGACCATGGGTCCCATCATGAGGGAGAGGAGGAGGAGCATGAAGAAGATCCTCCACATGCCATACCTCTTGGGGCTGGAATTATGATCAAAGAGCCCGAGGTTTCAAAAGAACAATTCCACGCCCTAGAGGATCGGCTAAGGGCTATGGAGGGGCATGATTTTGACATCAAAGATGCCGCCGACATGTGTTTAGTGAGGGACATTCAATTCCCTCCTAAATTTAAAGTGCCAGATTTCCCAAAGTACGTGGGATCGACTTGCCCTAAAAGTCATCTCACCATGTACTGTCGCAAGATGGCTGCATATGCCACAAATGAAAAGCTCTTGATCCACTGTTTCCAAGAGAGCTTAGCTGAAACCGCGCTCAACTGGTATATGCAGCTAGACGGAAATCTAGTACATACATGGAGGCAGTTGGCCGACGCCTTTCTCAAGCGCTACAAATACAACATCGACCTAACACCCGATAGGTCTGATCTTCAAGCCTTGAGTAAAAAGAACGATGAATCCTTCAAGGCGTACGCCCAACGTTGGAGGGAGTTGGCGGCACAGATAGAGCCCCCGCTGTCGGATAAGGAGACGGTGTCCTTATTCATCAACTCGTTGACTGGTCCCTATTACGATAAAATGATAGGGAACACAACGACACTCTTCTCGGACATCATCACCATAGGAGAAAGGGTGGAACAAGGATTGAAAAGTGGGAAGCTAGCTAAGCCTTCCCAATCATTCGAGGCTAAGAAGACTTTCAGGAAGAAGAATGAGGGAGGAGTCAATGCTATAACCATATCCTCGGCTTCTTCCACTTCGAAGTCAGGGAGATCGCAATTCATCCCTGTGAAGAAGTTTGATAAACTTCCGACCACTTATAGCGATCTCCTTCCGAAGCTAGTAGAAGCCAAACTTCTAGCTCATGTTCCACCAAGGAAGATCGATCCACCTTACCCCGATTGGTACAAGCCACAAGACAAATGTTTATACCATTCGGGGGCACCGGGGCATTCAACAGAGAGATGCCTAGCTCTCAAATACAAGGTCCAAAACCTTATTGATGCCGGGTGGGTCACCTTCGATTCGACAGCGCCCGACGTGAGCAAGAATCCTCTACCAAAGCAGGAGTAGAGAACGGCAAGCCACCATAGGGCCCCTTCATATTTTTCTTTTCTTTTAAGGGACTCATGATCAGTACCCGAGATCATGAGAACCTTTTCATGTAAATAAGGGTTTTACAGTTTTTTAAAATATCAATAAAGAGGCATTTTTCACATTATTCTCTTTTTTGTTCTTTTCTCTCTTTCCTCATTAACATTAATAATTCTAAACCTAAACAGAACCAATAAAATAATTATGTCTGTAATTGTTCGCTCTGACCGGGATCCGAAGGTGAATGGGTTGAGTTGGACAGTGATGAGGAAACCACTTCTCCGGATCTGCAAAGATTGCTAGATCAAGAAGCTCGTCAAGAGAAATTGGAGACTATAAATTTGGGGCATGGCCGAGAGATAAAAGAGGTCAACATTGGGACCCATATCAGTGATGAAATAAGGACACACGCTTCCACTATGATTATAATAAAATCATTCTTTCTCATTGCTTCTTTTCTTGCTTATAATAAAATTCTAAACTACATTTTTTAACCCTGTTTGAATAAACATGAATGAGGTTAAAATCATCTTAATAATAATAAACCCACATCATTTTTATGTGGAAGTGTGTGTGTCAACTTGGAGCACCTTTTCTTGGCCTCAATAAGTGCCATCATGGATAAAGAAATCCTAAAGATAAAAAGACCCGCTAGGAATCCCACAAAAGGGTGACCTAGGCAAAAGTTAGGGTTACAAAATAAAAGCAAAAGACCCGCTAGGAATCCCACAAAAGGGTGACCTAGGCAAAAGTTAGGGTTACAAAATAATGAACAAAAACAAAAGCCCGCTAAAACTCCACAAATGGATGTTTTAGGCAAAAGTTAGGGCAAAAGAAAAACAAAATAAATCCATGATGGTACCATCAATTGAATTCAACAAGGGGCTCAAGAAAAGCTATCCAAGTTGTCAAAGCACAATCATTAATAACAAAAGATGTGCTTAACTTCATAAAGTGTTTAATCGAACAAGCCTAAACACATAAGCCTACCTCGGCTAACCATTCTTACAAAAACCATTTTTCAAAAATAAAATAATCCCCTCTAAAACACAAACTTCAGAATAAAAAATATCTTTCCCTTCTTTTCTCTCTTGTCCCAAAAGATTTTAGAATAATCTAGTGGAAGCATGGAGAAATAAATCATCACTGATCTGAACAACAAAATGGTGGAAGAACTGTGCCAAGAATTCAAGATCCAACACCACAATTCTTCCCCATATCGGCCAAAGATGAATGGGGCAGTCGAGGCAACCAATAAGAACATCAAAAAATAGTGCAAAAGATGGTTGTCTCATTTAAAGACTGACACGAGATGTTACCCTCCGCTCCTCATGGCTACAGGACTTCAGTACGTCCATTTACAGGAGCTACTCCATTCTCACTCGTTTATGGGGTGGAGGCAGTTCTACCCATCGAAGTCGAGATATTCTATCTAAGGGTAATCATGGAAACAAAACTTTCCGAGGCAGAATGGGTTCAAAGCCAATATGACCAGTTGAACCCTATCAAAAAGAAACGGCTGAACGCCATATGCCATGGTCAAGCCTATCAGAGGAAGATCAAAAAGGTTTTTGACAAGAAAGTCCACCCTCGAGTCTACCATGAGGGAGAGTTGGTAATGAAGAAATTACTACCAACTCAAAAAGGGGCAAAATCGGAAAGTGTGCCCCAAATCACGGAGGACCATACGTGGTAAAACGAGCCTTCTCAGGAGAAGCATTGATTCTCACAAACATGGACGGAGAAGAACTTCGATACCCAGTCAACATTGACGTGGTAAAGAAGTACTATGCTTGAAGACGTTGCTTGCATAGGCCTGCTAGGATGAAAACCCAAAAAAGGCGTCCTAGGCAAAAGTTAGGGCAAAATAAAAAGCCCGCCAGTACAAGGGTACTAGGCAAAACAACGGCAAAATTATCCCCGCTAGGATACGTCCTAGGCAAAAGTTAGGGGCAAAAGAATAAGATGTAAAAGCAAAGCAAGCAACGATTGTTTGAATCGAAAACCGAAAGGCGGTTCAAGCGATTATCTTCTAGAAGCAAGCGTCTTGCAGCATCTGCACTCCTGGCTCAGGCCGAAGCAATTAGGGGAACGTAAAGAGCAACAATTACAGATATAATTGTTAAGCCCAATGTATATAGCCTACCCTGGCCAGCCATTCTTCAGAAATTTCCTTCTGTATATCTTTCTGTAAAAACACTTGTGAATATCAATAAAAATATCCATTTGTTTCTTTTCTTTCTTGACCATGTGATTATGCCTCTGAATTGGTTTTTCATAAAAATTGTACGAAATTCCATTAATAATCGGTCAATAAAAGAAAATTGGAGGGGTTCCTGTAAAATCCATAGTCTCCTGCATAAAGGCTCACAAAAATACTCCCTCGCGTCAATGACGGAAAGTCCTCCAAGAAGAAGAGGATAGGGAGAGCCACTCACTTTTCTAAATAAATGAACAAAAATAAAAAATTGTATTGCATTTGTGCATCACACACACATTAGTTGCACATTCAAAGACCTTATCATGAGGCAACTGCATAAAATAGAAAAATAGAAAATTGCTTGTGTATGACAGCAGCAAGCAAAATACAAAGATTCAGAAAATCAACAGCATCATACAGAATAACTGAGCCTGGAGAGGCTTGCCGAAAGAATACTCTCAAAATAACTGAGCCTGGAGAGGCTCGCCGAAATAATACTCTCAGAATAACTGAGCCTGGAGAGGCTTGCCGAAAGAATACTCTCAGAATAATTGAGCCTGGAGAGGCTTGCCGAAAGAATACTCTCAGAATATTTGAGCCTGGAGAGGCTTGCCGAAATAATACTCCTACAAAATAACTGAGCCTGGAGAGGCTTGCCGAAATAATACTCTCTCATAAATTTAATTTCTTTAGCACTTTTAATTTCTGTACAGCAAAAGCCAAAAACATAAAAAAGGCAAAATACAGAAAAAGCCAAATCAGAAGAAAAGGCAAAATACAGAAAAAGCCGAAAATAAAAAAGGCAAGGATATAGAAAATCCAACAAACAATTTGTACCAAATAACTAAGCCTGGAGAGGCTTACCAAAATAATACTCCACATCCTCCACAGTATGCAGAATAACTGAGCCTGGAGAGGCTCGCAGAAATAATACTCCCCAGAGGGAACCTCAGCTCGAGCTCACGGAAAAATCCCCAGCGAGGGCTATCAAAGCAAAATCGACGCAATCCCCAATGGAAGTGCGATCATCTAAACAATATATACAAGTCAAAGGACTTAACACTTCCTCAGTGAAGATAGCTCTCCAACTCAAGTGTCGAGTGAGGCTAAGCCTGTAGAGGCTTCCTAAATAATACTCTGGGATACAATAAGATCCCCAAATCCCCAATCGCCTACTCAAGAGGCATCCCTGCAAAAAGGAGTCAGAAATTCCCCAAGGGTACCAACAATGCAATGCAAGTTGGGGCACAGGAACCTATGAATGACTGCACATCCCCTAGACGGATCCCTGCGTTATCCAGCCCTCAGTGGCATAAAAATCAAAAATAATCGTCGAAGCAGCATCGTGGACTGTGGAGACAAAATCAACATCCAGAATCCCCAGCGGATAACAGCCTACACAGAGGCAGCAAAAATCAGAAAATCAAAAAGAGATACCCGAATAAGGATGAACCGGGATACTCCACCAACGTCAAAGGACGTCAGCCAAACATAAGGCATCGCTCAACTCAGAGAAAAAGAGCATCTGTGTCTACACCCCAAGGAGTCAAAAATTCCCATGGGTACCAACTAAGCAATGCAAGTTGGGACACAAGAACCTATGAATGACTGCACATCCCCTAGACGGATCCCTGCATTATCCAGCCCTCAGCGGCACAAAATCAGAAAAACAAACCGTCGAAGCAGCATTGTGGACTGTGGAGACAAACTATACTCAACTACCTCATTTTGAGAGGCAAAGTCTGGAGAGACGATACTCAAACAAGGTCTGGAGAGACAGTACTCAAACAAGGTCTGGAGAGACGGTACTCAAACAAGGTCTGGAGAGACGGTACTCAAACAAGGTCTGGAGAGACAATACTCAAACAAGGTCTGGAGAGACAGTACTCAAACAAAGTCTGGAGAGACGATACTCAAACGAAGTCTGGAGAGACGGTACTCAAACAAAGTCTGGAGAGACAGTACTCAAACAAGGTCTGGAGAGACAGTACTCAAACAAAGTCTGGAGAGACGATACTCAAACGAAGCCTGGAGAGACAGTACTCAGAGTCTGGAGAGACGATACTCAAAGTCTGGAGAGACAGTACTCGAAGTCTGGAGAGACAGTACTCGAAGTCTGGAGAGACAGTACTCAGAGTCTGGAGAGACGATACTCAAATAAAGTCTGGAGAGACAATACTCAAACAAAGTCTGGAGAGACAGTACTCAAGGTCTGGAGAGACAATACTCAAGGTCTGGAGAGACAATACTCAGCCATCAGCGTCGTCAGAGGCACGTTGGTGTTAAACTCAGCTACCGAGGTTGTCAGAAGCGCCGAGGTATGCAACAACCTGGAGAGGCTACTCAACAATTTTCCACCGGAAGACATTACAAGTCAGAAGGACGGCACATCACCCGGACAATTGGGTCAACTCCTTTACTTGTCAGCCGGTACACCAAAAGACCGTTTGACTAAGTAAAGGGGGGGCAGCTGTAGACCCCTAAAATTGTCCGGGTCGGAAATAAAGCTAGAAGACTCTCGAAGACTGAAGGATAATCAGCCAGAAGGACTCCTCGAAGGCCCTAGGAGGGTTCTCTGTAGGTCTAGAGGTCTTAGAATAGCTCAAAATAAAGAAGTGGAGGGAAAAAGCCCAATACGGCCGTACTGAACTTAATACGGCCGTATTGAAGCTTCAATACGGCCGTACTGAAGTCAGTACGACCGTATTGACACTTCAATACAACCGCAGCGAACTCAATACGGGCGTATTGAAATTTCTGAACTTCAATACGACCGTATTGAACTTCAATACGACCGTATTGAAGTTCAAAAATTTCAATACGGCCGTATTGCCCCTGTAGGCCGTATTGCGCCTATTCCCTATAAATATGACGTCAATTGGACGTCATTCCACACTTTTTCACTCAGTTTTGACTCCCTCCTTGAGTATTCTGGGGTTTTTGAGCAGTGTTCTGCCCTAGAAATCTCTCTGGGAGTCGATCCGACGAAGTTCTGGAATTCCGAGCACTTAGCTTGGAGATTCGAACCTAGTCGAAGGGAAATCCTCCGGATTTTCGTAGTCATTTTTGTTCTAGGAGAGCGAGGAGCGGGCTTGTAGAGCGAGGGAACGCCAAAACGCTTCCCAGTTCTTTGCAATATAAAAGCACGCTTCAAGAGGTTTCCCTTCAATCCTTCCTTTTACTGCTTTCTGTGTGCATATTTAAAACTGTCATCATGTAGATAGTCAATTTATAATTGCTTAGAATAAATAGGGGTAATTTAGTAATTTTATACTGTTCTTTTAAAAATAATCTGTCATAGGGAACCCGAAAGGGGCGCTGTGGGGTGCTAACACCTTCCCCACGCGTAACCGACTCCCTTACCCAACTCTGGTTGTAGTGGCCAAAGTTGATTTTTAAATCAATTGCCTTATCCCTTTTTCCAATGTTTTGAGTAAAACATTGGTGGCGACTCCATGAACCCTCCTTTTGCGAAAACCACTAATCCATGGAGGGTCCCGCTTGGGATTAATATGGATTGGTGAGCCTTTTAATAAAATTGCTCGTTTGACGAGATCTCAGTTTGAGAATAAGTCATTCTAGCAATCCACATTTTTAAACAAATAAACGAGTCCAACCATCCTTCGCGAATGCCGAAAGCCCGTTTCGGGCCGGTGGCGACAAGTCTTCGAGAGTCTTCAAGCTTTATTTCCGACCCGGACAATTTTAGGGGTCTACAGCTGCCCCCCCTTTACTTAGTCAAACGGTCTTTTGGTGTACCGGCTGACAAGTAAAGGAGTTGACCCAATTGTCCGGGTGATGCGCCGACCTTCTGACTTGTAGCGTCTTCCGGTGGAAAATTGTTGAGTAACCTCTCCAGGTTGTTGCATACCTCGGCGCTCCTGACAACCTCGGTAGCTAAGTTTACCCTCTTCAGGTCCTGCCTCTTAACATTCAGCAGTGTGAGTTTACCCTCTCCAGGTCCTGCCTCTTAACATTCAGCAGTGTGAGTTTACCCTCTCCAGGTCCTGCCTCTTAACATTCAGCAGTGTGAGTTTACCCTCTCCAGGTCCTGCCTCTTAACATTCAGCAGCGTGAGTTTACCCTCTCCAGGTCCTGCCTCTTAACATTCAGCAGTGTGAGTTTACCCTCTCCAGGTCCTGCCTCTTAACATTCAGCAGTGTGAGTTTACCTTCTCCAGGTCCTGCCTCTTAACATTCAGCAGTGTGAGTTTACCCTCTCCAGGTCCTGCCTCTTAACATTCAGCAGTTGAGTTTACCCTCTCCAGGTCCTGCCTCTTAACATTCAGCAGTGTGAGTTTACCCTCTCCAGGTCCTGCCTCTTAACATTCAGCAGTGTGAGTTTACCCTCTCCAGGTCCTGCCTCTTAACATTCAGCAGTTGAGTTTACCCTCTCCAGGCCTGCTTCCGTGTCTTCTGATCACTTCGGCAATGATTTGATATGATTTTTGTCTCCACAGTCCACGATGCTGCTTCGACGGTTTTTCTGATTTTGTGCCGCTGAGGGCTGGATAACGCAGGGATCCGTCTAGGGGATGTGCAGTCATTCATAGGTTCTTGTGCCCCAACTTGCATTGCATTGTTGGTACCCATGGGGAATTTTTGACTCCTTGGGGTGTAGACACAGATGCTCTCTCTCTGAGTTGAGCGATGCCTTATGTTTGGCTGACGTCCTTTTGATGTGGGTGGAGTATCCCGGTTGTCCTTATTCGGGTATCTCTTTTGAATTTTCTGATTTTTGTAGCCTCTGTGTAGGCTGTTTATCCGCTGGGGATTTTGTCATTCATTTCTTGACTGGCCTCTTCTGTTAGGCAAATGATCTTGATGTTTGGTGCTTGGCTGGATGCCACATTCCGTTTGGGGAATATTTATTGATATATTTTTTTCTTTTTTGGAAGAGTGCCTCTGAGTAGGCGAATTATCTTGATGTACAGTGTTCGGCTGAGTGCCGGATTCCTCTTGGGGAATGGTTATTGATCTTTTTGTGATTTTTCTTAAAGGGGTGGCTCTGAGTAGGCGACTGGGGATTTAGGGATCTTATGTATCCCAGAGTATTATTTAGGAAGCCTCTGCAGGCTTAGCCTCACTCAACGCTTGAGCTGGAGAGCTATCTTCACTGAGGAAGTTTAAGTCCTTTGACTTGGATATTCTGCTTGGGAGATCGTACTTCCATTGGGGATTTTGACGATCTTGCTTTGATAGCTCTCGCTGGGAAATTTGGCCCGTGAGCTTGAGTTGAGGTTTCTCTGGGGAGTATTATTTCTGCGAGCCTCTCCAGGCTCAGTTATTCTGCATACTGTGGAGGATGTGGAGTATTATTTTGGTAAGCCTCTCCAGGCTTAGTTATTCGGTTCAAACTGATTTTCTATATCCTTGCCTTTTTTCATTTTCGGCTTTTTCTGTATTTTGCCTTTTCTTCTGATTTGGCTTTTTCTGTATTTTTCCTTTTTTATGTTTTTGGCTTTTGCTGTACAGAAATTAAAAGTGCTAAAGAAATTAAATTCAGTTATTATGAGAGAGTATTATTTCGGCAAGCCTCTCCAGGCTCAGTTATTTTGCAGGAGTATTATTTCGGCAAGCCTCTCCAGGCTCAATTATTCTGAAGGAGTATTATTTCGACAAGCCTCTCCAGGCTCAATTTTTCTGAAGGAGTATTGTTTCGGCAAGCCTCTCCAGGCTCAGTTATTTTGAGAGTATTCTTTCGGCAAGCCTCTCCAGGCTCAGTTATTTTGTATGATGCTGTTGATTTTCTGAATCTTTGTATTTTGCTTGCTGCTGTCATACACAAGCAATTTTCTATTTTTCTATTTTATGTAATTGCCTCATGATAAGGTCTTTGAATGTGCAACTAATGTGTGTGATGCACGCGATGCAAGTTTTTATTTTTGTTCATTTATTTAGAAAAGTGAGTGGCTCTCCCTATCCTCTTCTTCTTGGAGGACTTTCTGTCATTGACGCGAGGGAGTATTTTTATGAGCCTTTATGCAGGAGATCTATGGATTTTATAGGAACCCCTCCAATTTCTTTATTTGACCGATTATTAAGGAATCTCATACAATTTTTAGAAATACCAATTTAAAGGCATAATCACATGGTCAAGAGAGAAAAGAAATGAATTTTATTAATATTCACAAATGTTTTTACAGAAAGATGTACAGAAGGAATTTCCGAAGAATGGCTGGCCAGGGTAGGCTATATACATTTTAGCTTTAAACAATTATATCTGTAATTGTCGCCCTTCCCGTTCCCCTAATTGCTTCGGGTGAGATGCCTGAGCCAGGAGTGTAGATACTGCAAGACGCTTGCTTCTAGAAGATTATCACTTGTACCGCCTTTCGGTTTTCAATTCAAGTGATCGTTGCTTGCTTTGTTTTTACATCTTATTCTTTTGCCCCTAATTTTTGCCTAGGACGTATCCTAGCGGGGATAATTTTGCCTTTGTTTTGCCTAGTACCCTTGTACTGGCGGGCTTTTTGTTTTGCCCTAATTTTTGCCTAGGATGCCCTTTTTGGGTTTTCATCCTAGCGGGCTTGTGCAAGCAACGTCTTCAAGCATAATACTTCTTTACCACGTCAGCGTTGACTGGGTATTGAAGTTCTTCTCCGTCCATGTTTGTGAGGATCAGTGCTCCTCCGGAGAAGGCTCGCTTTACTACGTACGGTCCTTCGTAATTCGGGGCCCACTTTCCGATTTTGTCCTTTTGAGCTGGTAGTAATTTCTTCATTGCCAACTCTCCCTCATGGTAGACTCGAGGGTGGACTTTCTTGTCAAAAGCCTTTTTGATCTTCCTCTGATAGGCTTGACCATGGCATATGGCGTTCAGCCGTTTCTCTTCAATGAGGTTCAACTGGTCATACCGGCTTTGAACCCATTCTACCTCGGAAAGTTTTGCTTCCATGATTACTCTCAGAGAAGGTATTTCGACTTCAACAGGCAGAACTGCCTCCATTCCATAAACAAGGGAAAATGGAGTAGCTCCTGTGGATGTACGTGCTGAAGTCCTATAACCATGGAGAGCGAAGGGTAGCATCTCATGCCAGTCTTTGAATGAGACAACCATCTTTTGTACTATCTTCTTGATATTCTTATTGGCTGCCTCGACTGCCCCATTCATTTTTGGTCGGTATGGGGAAGAGTTGTGGTGTTGGATCTTGAACTCTTGGCACAGTTCTTCCACCATCTTGTTATTTAGATTGGATCCATTATCAGTGATGATTTATTTCTCCATGCTTCCACTAGATTATTCTAAAATCTTTTGGGACAAGAGAGAAAAGAAGGGAAAGATATTTTTGTTTTGAAGTTTGTGTTTTAGAAAGGATTTATTTTTCAAAAATGGTTTTTGTAAGAATGTTTGGCCAAGGTAGGCTTATGTGTTTAGGCTTGTTTGATTAAACACTTATGAAGTTAAGAAAATCTTTGTTTATTGACGTTGTGATTTTGACAACTTGGATAGCTGCTCTTGAACCTTTCTTTTTGAATTCGGTTCATGGTACTATCATGGATTTCTTTTGTTTTTTGATTGTCCTTATTTTTGCCTAAAACACCCTTTTGTGGCGTTTTAGCGGACATTTATTTTTGTTTATTTTTTGTAACCCTAACTTTTGCCTAGGTCACCCTTTCGTGGGATTCCTAGCGGGTCTTTTGCTCTTATTTTTGCGCAGTCCCCTTTTTTGAGTTTCCTGCCGAGCTTCTTTTATTTTGAAAGGTTTCTTTTTACCCATGATGGCACTTGTCAAGGCCAAGGGAAGGTGCTCCAAGTTGTCACACACACCTCCACATAAAAATGATGTGGGCTTATTATTATTAAGATGATTTTAACCTCATTCATGTTTATTCAAACAGGGTTAAAAATAATGTGGTTTAGAATTTTATTATAAGCAAGAAAAGAAGCAATGAAGAATGATTTTATTATAATCATAGTGGAAACATTAGTCTTTATTTCATCACTGATATGGGTCCCAATGTTGACCTCTTCTATCTCTCGGCCTTGCCCCAAATTCACGGTCTCTAATTTCTCTTGACACGGTTGGAGTAGACGAGTTTCTTGATCTAGCAGTCTTTGCAGATCCGGAGAGATGGTCTCCTCATCACTGTCCAACTCAACCCGTTTATCCTCAACTTTCGGATCCCGGTCAGAGCGAACAATTACAGACATAATTATTTTATTGGTTCTGTTTAGGTTTAGAATTATTAATGTTAATGAGAGAGAGAGAAAAGAACAAAATAAGAGAATAATGTGTGAAATATGCCTCTTTATTGATATATGTATGTAGAACTGTACAAAACCCTTATTTACATGAAAAGGTTCTCATGATCTCGGGTACAGATCATGAGTCCCTAAAAGAAAAAAGTGGAGGGGCCCTATCATGGCTTGTTATTCTCTCTAATCCTGTTTTGGCCGAGGATTCTTGCTCACGTCGGGCGCTATCGAATCAAAAGTGATCCACCCGGCATCAATAAGGTCTTGGACCTTATATTTGAGAGCTCTGCAGTTCTCCGTTGAATGCCCTGATGTCCCCGAATGGTATAAACATTTGTCTTGTGGTTTGTACCAACTGGGATGAGGTGGATCAATCTTCTTTAGTGGAACGTAAGCTAGAAGACGTGCTTCCACTAGCTTCGGCAGGATGTCACTATATGTGGTCGGAAGTTTATCAAACTTCTTCACAGGTTTGAATTGCGATTTTCCTGACTTCGAAGTGAAAGAAGACGAAGAGATGGTTATGGCACTGACTTCTCTCTCCTTCTTCTTCCCAAAGGTCTTCTTAGCTTTAAATGATTGGGAAGGTTTAGCTAGCTTCCCGCTTTTCAGCTCTTGTTCCACTCTTCCTCCAACATGATGGGACTCATGGTCACTGTGCTCAGCCCCTTGTATGTTGTGGTGACGCATGAGTTCCATCATTTGCGCCATTTGCTCTTTGAGCTGTGAGAGCTCGGCTGTAAGCTCCTTATTTCGTTCCTCCAACGCGTCCATTTTCTTGTTGAGCTGAGAGAGCTCGGTTGTGAGCTTCTTATTTTGCTCCCCCAGCGCTTCCATCTTCTTGATTTTCTGCGCGCGTGTGAGGACAGAGAGATGACCAGCCACTTTCTAAAAATGAATATTTAATCTAATTAATTTATGGGATGAATACGCTCTTGACATGAGCTTGATAACCCTCCATTTTTAAGGCGCTGCCTTTTTAAAACAAAGCGTTACCACCCTCCTTGACTTATGATCTCTCCTCAACGGAGAATCTTGATAATTATGGGTCTCTTTTACTCATGTCAAGAGGTATTGGTGAACCTAAAATGCATGGTTTATGAGGATGCATGATGTCTTATTGGTAATGATGTACATGCTCCTCACTTTTATTATATTTTCACACATGGTCTTTCCTCTCATGTCATGGTTTTTTCATGCATGGGGTTTATTCTTTAGACCTTATTACGAGGTTATTTATTAATGCACAAACAATTGCACATAAGCATTTACACAAACAATTCACTCATCCACGAACAGTCACGAACGAATCACGAGGTAGGGGTCTCCTGCAGAAAAGTGCATATTCAAGGAGGATCTAACTGTTCTCACTTGGTCAAAGGCCCCCAAGGTGCCCCCATTATAGGGACCCAATTCCTCTCGTCGTAAGTCGATGGAAAGTTCCAACGCACTGTCGGACTCAAGTTCATGGTTATCACCTTGAGTGATGTTTTCCGACAACGGTCTACGGGCACCTATAGACCCATTCGACAACCGGCCGTACTAACATCCACTCCCTATGGTTAATCACTCATGCCCCCGGGTATAGAGGGAACTGTTGTGTGCAAAGGTTTGTGTACAGTTTGTATTTCAAACAATTGCGGAATTTAAACATACAATAGTTATTTAAAGCCACAAAATAAATCATATTATCATACAATCAAGGGGTAATGAAGTAATTTTTACTATTATTTGTTAAAAACAATCTGTCACTAAATGGGACTGACTCTCAAAGCTTCCCCAGTGGAGTCGCCATCTGTCGCCACCGGCCCAAACGGGCTTTCGGCATTCGCGAAGGATGGTTGGACTCGTTTAATTGTTTAAAAATATGGATTGCTAGAATGACGTATTCTCAAACTGAGACCTTGTCAAACGAGCAATTTTATTAAATGATTCACCAATCCATATTAATCCCAAACGGGACCCTCCATGGATTAGTGGTTTTCGCAAAAGGAGGGTTCGTGGAGTCGCCACCAATGTTTTACTCAAAACATTGGAAAAAGGGATAAGGCAATTGATTTTATAAATCAACTTTGGCCATTACAACCAGAGTCGGGTAAGGGAGTCGGTTACGCGTGGGGAAGGTGTTAGCACCCCACAGCGCCCCTTTCGGGTTCCCTATGACAGATTATTTTCTAAAATAACAGCGTAAAATTACTAAATTACCCCTATTTATTATAAGCGATTATAAATTAATTATCTACATGATGACAGTTTAAATATGCACACAGAAAGCAGTAAAAGGAAGGATTTAAGAAGAAACCTCTTGAAGCGTGCTTTTATATATTGAGTAAAACTGGGAAGCTTTTTGGCGTTCCCTCGCTCTACAAGCTCGCTCGCTCCTTCCTAAAAACTTTTAACTATGGAAATCCGGAGGATTTCCCTTCGACTAGGTTCGATCCTCAAGCAAAATGGCTCGGGGCTCAAAAACTTTGTCGGATCAACTCTCCGAGTGATTTCTAGGGCAGAACACTGCTCAAAAACCCCAGAATACTCAAGGAGAGGGTTAAAACTATCTCCAAAAGTGTGGAATGACGTCCAATTGACGTCATATTTATAGGGAATAGGCGCAATACGGCCTACAGGAGCAATACGGCCGTATTGAAATTTTTGAACTTCAATACGGCCGTATTGAGTTCAATACGGCCGTATTGAAATTCAGAAATTTCAATACGGCCGTATTGAGTTCAATACGGCTGTATTGAAGCTTCAATACGGCCGTATTGATTTCAGTACGGCCGTATTGAAGTTTCAGAAACTTCAATACGCCGTATTGAGTTCACTGCGGCCGTATTGAAGCTTCAATACGGCCGTATTAAGTTCAGTACGGCCGTATTGGGCTTCATTCCCTCCACTTCCTTATTTTGAGCTATTCTAAGACCTCTAGACCTACAGAGAACCCTCCTAGGGCCTTCCAGGAGTCCTTCTGGCTGATCTTCCTTCAGTCTTCGAGAGTCTTCAAGCTTTATTTCCGACCCGGACAATTTTAGGGGTCTACAGGGAAGAGTAAAGAGGAAGAAATATCCTCTAAGGGAATTATGTCTAAAGAGAATTGCTTTATCACTAAAGAATCTATGAAAACTATTCTCTTTATTCATAAAGACCTTAACTCTTATCCTCACGCTGCCACTAGTCTTGAAGAAGAGATTCACAAATCCATTATTTGTAAAGAAAAAGAATCTCAATTTCAAGATTTTGTGAAGGAGAAGTGGACTTCATTTAGTTCTACTTCTCATGCTACTTCCTTGGTGGTGTCCAAGGTAGATAGTCTTCCTACCTTAATTGTGTCAATAATGCACCCAATTTATGGAATATATTATTTGTCGGATATAACATATGAACCTTCAAGGTTCCTTGTGACAAATTCTTTTCATGACTATCCAACAAATAATATAATCCAAAATTGTTTAGGAAATTTCTTAGTAGTATTTTCATTATTTTCTAGGAAATGCCTTGGCTACCACATAGGGTACTTTAGGCAAGATATTTTAGTTTTTAGGGTTAAGTCTTTAGTGTGCTATAGTTTTAGTTTTAGCACATTTTTAGGATTTAGAAATATACCTAGTCTATGTTTAGGAGAGGATCCTATTCATTATATTAGTAGGTCTAGTATCATGGATTTCATTAGGTTCAGTGAAAGGATTCCTACTAGGATATACCTTTCACATTTATTTGTTGAGAATATCACCTCTAATGAATTTTATTATATATTTGTAGGTGTGGCCAATAATCATGAAGACACTCGAGATTTGAGGTCAAATCCTCTTCAAGAGGGAGGGGATGATAGACTATGGCCAAGGCCAAGGAATCCAAGAGGTGATATCTTAAAAGAACCAAGAGGAATGGGATGATCTTAAAGACCTTTTCATTTGTTTGTACATATAGTAGTCTCTTGTATAGGTTATTTTTGCCTTTGTATTTGTGAGGCACTTTACTTGCTTTTTCTAAGTGTTTGTATATTGATTTTAAGGTAGGTTACTTGGAGAGTTTAACTCCATTTAACCTCCCTAGTTGATACTTTCATTTTCTATTTTTTCAGTAGGAAAAAGGGGGTGACATTTAGCAATGCTTGAGGGTGTGCTTAGAAATTGGGCCTGAGTTGGGCCTAGGCAAAATTTTGCATATTGGACTCATTTTGCTCCTAATTTTTAATAGATTTGATTTAGCTAGGTTTCATCATCATATGATGAACCTAACTAAACCAAATCAAAGATTTTCAAATTAATTCAAGGAGCATTTTGAACCATGGGCCGCCTAGCTCATTCTTTCTCTTTGGCCAAATTTCTTAAGTAAACCTTCTTGAGTTTTGAAGCTTGTCTTGCAAGTTTCTAAACTCAAGTAAGGTTAGCTTACCTTACCATGGTTCTTAAGTGAACCATGGTCAAGGATTAGCTTCTCCTACAAGCTAGCTAAACCGTGGGAGTTTAATTAACCCTACCATGGTTCCTAGTGAACCATGGTTAAGGTTAGCTTCTCCTACAAGCTATCTTCCCCTATATATTTGATTTTCCTACACTTGTACTCACTTTTGAACATATTTTGAGAATGAAATCAGATTTTCCTCTCTACTCAAGAGTCATAAAACCGTGGAGATTCCCTCTCTAAGGTTTCCTTCAAGGTTCCTTCAAACCTTGCCTTGGTTCATCAAGCTTCTACCTCAAGCTTGAAGTAACCGAACCTCATTCTTGGCTTCACCTCCATTGGAGCCTCTTCAAAGGAGGATTCAGAGATTCTTCAAGTGTCTACCTCAAGAGATTCGGTCCTAAGCATGGAGCAAAGTGGAGGAACATCAATCTCCTCACCTAGTTCCATCAGGATCACTTTTGATTCGACAGCGCCCGATGTGAGCAAGAATCCTCTGCCGAAGCAGGAGTAGAGAGAAGAGCAAGCCACGATAGGGCCCCTCCATATTTTTCTTTTCTTTCTGGGACTCATGATCAGTACCCGAGATCATGAGATCCTTTTCATGTAAATAAGGGTTTTTTGTACAGTTTTTTATACATATCAATAAAGAGGCATTTTTCACACATCATTCTCTCATTTGTTCTTTTCTCTCTTTCTCTCATTAACATTAATAATTCTAAACCAAAAACAGAACCAATAAAACAATTATGTCTGTGATTGTTCGCTCCGACCGGGATCCGAAAGTTGAGGGTGAATGGGTTGAGTTGGACAGTGATGAGGAGACCATCTCTCCGGATCTGCAAAGACTGCTGTCGCCACCGGCCCAAACGGGCCTCGGCGGTCGCGAAGACGGTCGAGCTCGCTTTTATTTTAGTTTTGAAAATGTATTGGATTATTAGAACGACTTGTTCTCAAACTGAGACCTTGTCAATCTTATCCAATTTATTTATTAAAATGTCTCACCAATCCATATTAATCCCAAGCGGGACCCTCCATGGATTAATGGTTTTCGTAAAAGGAGGGTTCGTGGAGTCGCCACCAATGTTTTACTCAAAACATTGGAAAAAGGGATAAGGCAATTGATTTTATAAATCAACTTTGGCCATTACAACCAGAGTTGGGTAAGGGAGTCGGTTACGCGTGGGGAAGGTGTTAGCACCCCATAGCGCCCCTTTCGGGTTCCCTATGACAGATTATTTTCTAAAATAACAACGTAAAATTACTAAATTACCCCTATTTATTATAAGCGATTATAAATTAACTATCTACATGATGACAGTTTAAATATGCACACAGAAAGCAGTAAAAGGAAGGATTTAAGAAGAAACCTCTTGAAGCGTGCTTTTATATATTGAGTAAAACTGGGAAGCTTTTTGGCGTTCCCTCGCTCTACAAGCTCGCTCGCTCCTTCCTAAAACTTTTAACTATGGAAATCCGGAGGATTTCCCTTCGACTAGGTTCGATCCTCAAGCAAAATGGCTCGGGGCTCAAGAACTTTGTCGGATCAACTCTCCGAGTGATTTCTAGGGCAGAACACTGCTCAAAAACCCCAGAATACTCAAGGAGAGGGTTGAAACTATCTGAAAAAGTGTGGAATGACGTCCAATTGACGTCATATTTATAGGGAATAGGCGCAATACGGCCTACAGAAGCAATACGGCCGTATTGAAATTTTTGAACTTCAATACGGCCGTATTGAGTTCAATACGGCCGTATTGAAATTCAGAAATTTCAATACGGCCGTATTGAGTTCAATACGGCTGTATTGAAGCTTCAATACGGCTGTATTGATTTCAGTACGGCCGTATTGAAGTTTCAGAAACTTCAATACGCCGTATTGAGTTCACTGCGGCCGTATTGAAGCTTCAATACGGCCGTATTAAGTTCAGTACGGCCGTATTGGGCTTCATTCCCTCCACTTCCTTATTTTGAGCTATTCTAAGACCTCTAGACCTACAGAGAACCCTCCTAGGGCCTTCCAGGAGTCTTTCTGGCTGATCTTTCTTCAGTCTTCGAGAGTCTTCAAGCTTTATTTCCGACCCGGACAATTTTAGGGGTCTACAGCTGCCCCCCCCTTTACTTAGTCAAACGGTCTTTTGGTGTACCGGCTGACAAGTAAAGGAGTTGACCCAATTGTCCGGGTGATGCACCGACCTTCTGACTTGTAGCGTCTTCCGGTGGAAAATTGTTGAGTAACCTCTCCAGGTTGTTGCATACCTCGGCGCTCCTGACAACCTCGGTAGCTAAGTTTACCCTCTTCAGGTCCTGCCTCTTAACATTCAGCAGTGTGAGTTTACCCTCTCCAGGTCCTGCCTCTTAACATTCAGCAGTGTGAGTTTACCCTCTCCAGGTCCTGCCTCTTAACATTCAGCAGTGTGAGTTTACCCTCTCCAGGTCCTGCCTCTTAACATTCAGCAGTGTGAGTTTACCCTCTCCAGGTCCTGCCTCTTAACATTCAGCAGTGTGAGTTTACCCTCTCCAGGTCCTGCCTCTTAACATTCAGCAGTGTGAGTTTACCCTCTCCAGGTCCTGCCTCTTAACATTCAGCAGTGTGAGTTTACCCTCTCCAGGTCCTGCCTCTTAACATTCAGCAGTGTGAGTTTACCCTCTCCAGGTCCTGCCTCTTAACATTCAGCAGTTGAGTTTACCCTCTCCAGGTCCTGCCTCTTAACATTCAGCAGTCGAGTATTGCCTCTCCAGGCCCTGCCTCTTAACATTCAGCAGTGTGAGTTTACCCTCTCCAGGTCCTGCCTCTTAACATTCAGCAGTGTGAGTTTACCCTCTCCAGGTCCTGCCTCTTAACATTCAGCAGTTGAGTTTACCCTCTCCAGGTCCTGCCTCTTAACATTCAGCAGTCGAGTATTGCCTCTCCAGGCCCTGCCTCTTAACATTCAGCAGTTGAGTTTACCCTCTCCAGGTCTGCTTCCGTGTCTTCTGATCACTTCGGCAATGATTTGATATGATTTTTGTCTCCACAGTCCATGATGCTGCTTCGACGGTTTTTCTGATTTTGTGCCGCTGAGGGCTGGATAACGCAGGGATCCATCTAGGGGATGTGCAGTCATTCATAGGTTCTTGTGCCCCAACTTGCATTGCATTGTTGGTACCCATGGGGAATTTTTGATTCCTTGGGGTGTAGACACAGATGCTCTCTCTCTGAGTTGAGCGATGCCTTATGTTTGGCTGACGTCCTTTTGACGTGGGTGGAGTATCCCGGTTGTCCTTATTCGGGTATCTCTTTTGGATTTTCTGATTTTTGTAGCCTCTGTGTAGGCTGTTTATCCGCTGGGGATTTTGTCATTCATTTCTTGACTGGCCTCTTCTGTTAGGCAAATGATCTTGATGTTTGGTACTTGGCTGGATGCCACATTCCGCTTGGGGAATATTTATTGATATATTTTTTTTCCTTTTTTGGAAGAGTGCCTCTGAGTAGGCGAATTATCTTGATGTTCAGTGTTCGGCTGAGTGCCGGATTCCTCTTGGGGAATGGTTATTGATCTTTTTGTGATTTTTCTTGAAGGGGTGCCTCTGAGTAAGCGACTGGGGATTTAGGGATCTTATGTATCCCAGAGTATTATTTAGGAAGCCTCTGCAGGCTTAGCCTCACTCAACGCTTGAGCTGGAGAGCTATCTTCATTGAGGAAGTTTAAGTCCTTTGACTTGTATATACTGTTTGGATGATCGCACTTCCATTGGGGATTGCGTCGATTTTGCTTTGATAGCTCTCGCTGGGGATTTTTCCGTGAGCTTGAGCTGAGGTTCCCTCTGGGGAGTATTATTTCTGCGAGCCTCTCCAGGCTCAATTATTCTGTTTACTGAGGAGTATTGTTTCGGCAAGCCTCTCCAGGCTCAGTTATTCTGTACAAACTGATGAGTATTGTTTCGGCAAGCCTCTCCAGGCTCAGTTATTCTGAGAGTATTCTTTCGGCAAGCCTCTCCAGGCTCAGTTATTCTGAGAGTATTCTTTCGGCAAGCCTCTCCAGGCTCAGTTATTCTGAGAGTATTCTTTCGGCAAGCCTCTCCAGGCTCAGTTATTCTGTATGACGTTGTTGATTTTCTGAATCTTTGCATTTTGTTTGCTGCTGTCATACACAAGCAATTTTTTCTATTTTTTCTATTTTATGCAGTTGCCTCATGATAAGGTCTTTGAATGTGCAACTAATGTGTGTGTGATGCACAAATGCAATACAATTTTTTATTTTTGTTCATTTATTTAGAAAAGTGAGTGGCTCTCCCTATCCTCTTCTTCTTGGAGGACTTTCTGTCATTGACGCGAGGGAGTATTTTTTGTGAGCCTTTATGCAGGAGATTATGGATTTTATAGGAACCCCTCCAATTTTCTTTTATTGACCGATTATTAATGGAATTTCGTACAATTTTTATGAAAAACCAATTCAGAGGCATAATCACATGGTCAAGAAAGAAAAGAAACAAATGGATATTTTTATTGATATTCACAAGTGTTTTTACAGAAAGATATACAGAAGGAAATTTCTGAAGAATGGCTGGCCAGGGTAGGCTATATACATTGGGCTTAACAATTATATCTGTAATTGTTGCTCTTTACGTTCCCCTAATTGCTTCGGCCTGAGCCAGGAGTGTAGATGCTGCAAGACGCTTGCTTCTAGAAGATAATCACTTGAACCGCCTTTCGGTTTTCGATTCAAGAGATCGTTGCTTGCTTTGCTTTTACATCTTATTCTTTTGCCCCTAACTTTTGCCTAGGACGTATCCTAGCGGGGATAATTTTGCCTTTGTTTTGCCTAGTACCCTTGTACTGGCGGGCTTTTATTTCTCCCTAATTTTTGCCTAGGACGCCCTTTTCGGGTTTTCATCCTAGCGGGCTTATGCAAGCAACGTCTTCAAGCATAATACTTCTTTACCACGTCAGTGTTGACTGGGTATCGAAGTTCTTCTCCATTCGTGTCTGTGAGGATTAATGCTCCTGCTGAGAAGACTCGTTTTATCACTTATGGTCCTCCGTGATTTGGGGCACACTTTCCGATTTTGTCCTTTTGAGTTGGTAGTAATTTCTTCATTACCAACTCTCCCTCATGGTAGACTCGAGGGTGGACTTTCTTGTCAAGAGCCTTTTTGATCTTCCTTTGATAGGCTTGACCATGGCATATGGCGTTCAGCCGTTTCTCTTGGATAAGGTTCAACTGGTCGTATCGGCTTTGAACCCTTTCTGCCTCGGAAAGTTTTGCTTCCATGATCACCCTTATATAAGGTTTTTCGACTTCGACGGGTAGAACTGCCTCCTGAAGTCCTATAACCATGAAGAGCAAAGGGTAATATCTCGTGTCAGTCTTTAAATGAGACAACCATCTTTTGCTCTATTTTCTTGATGTTCTTTTTGGTTGCCTCGACTGCCCCATTCATCTTTGGCCGATATGGGGAAGAGTTGTGGTGTTGGATCTTGAATTCTTGGCTCAGTTCTTCCACCATTTTGTTGTTCAGATTAGATCCATTATCAGTGATGATTTATTTCTCCATGCTTCCACTAGATTATTCTAAAATCTTTTGGGACAAGAGAGAAAAGAAGGGAAAAGTATTTTTTATTCTGAAGTTTGTGTTTTAGAGGGGATTATTTTTCAAAAATGGTTTTTGTAAGAATGGATGGCCAAGGTAGGCTTATGTGTTTAGGCTTGCTTGATTAAACACTTATGAAGTTAAGAAAATCTTTGTTTATTGACGTTGTGATTTTGACAACTTGGATAGCTGCTCTTGAACCTTTCTTTTTGAATTCGGTTCATGGTACCATCATGGATTTCTTTTGTTTTTTTTTTATTGTCCTTATTTTTGCCTAAAACACCCTTTTGTGGCGTTTTAGCGGACTTTTGTTTTTGTTAATTTTTGCAACCCTAACTTTTGCCTAGGTCACCCTTTTGTGGGATTCCTAGCGGGTCTTTTGCTCTTATTTTTGCGCAGACCCCTTTTTGGGTTTCCTGCCGAGCTTCTTTTATTTTGAAGGATTTATTTTTATCCATGATGGCACTTGTCAAGGCCAAGGGAAGGTGCTCCAAGTTGTCACACACACTTCCACATAAAAATGATGTAGGTTTATTATTATTAAGATGATTTTAACCTCATTCATGTTTATTCAAACAGGGTTAAAGATAATGTGGTTTAGAATTTTATTATAAGCAAGAAAAGAAGCAATGAAGAATGATTTTATTATAATCATAGCGGAAGCATGTGTCCTTATTTCATCACTGATATGGGTCCCAATATTGACCTCTTTTATCTCTCGGCCATGCCCCAAATTTACGGTCTCCAATTCCTCTTGACATGGTTGGAGTAGACGAGTTTCTTGATCTAGCAATCTTTGCAGATCCGGAGAGATGGTCTCCTCATCACTGTCCAACTCAACCCGTTTATCCTCAACTTTCGGATCCCGGTCAGAGCGAACAATTACAGGCATAATTATTTTATTGGTTCTGTTTAGGTTTAGAATTTATTAATGTTAATGAGAGAGAGAGAAAAGAACAAAATAAGAGAATAATGTGTGAAATATGCCTCTTTATTGTTATATGTATGTAGAACTGTACAAAACCCTTATTTACATGAAAAGGTCCTCATGATCTCGGGTACTGATCATGAGTCCCTAAAAGAAAAAAGTGGAGGGGCCCTATCATGGCTTGTTATTCTCTCTAATCCTGCTTTGGCCGAGGATTCTTGCTCACGTCGGGCGCTATCGAATCAAAAGTGATCCACCCGGCATCAATAAGGTCTTGGACCTTATATTTAAGAGCTCTGCAGTTCTCCGTTGAATGCCCCGATGCCCCCGAATGGTATAAACATTTGTCTTGTGGTTTGTACCAACTGGGATGAGGTGGATCGATCTCCTTTAGTGGAACGTAAGCTAGAAGACGTGCTTCCACTAGCTTCGGCAGGATGTCGCTATATGTGGTCGGAAGTTTATCAAACTTCTTCACAGGTTTGAATTGCGATCTTCCTGACTTCGAAGTGGAAGAAGACGAAGAGATGGTTATGGCACTGACTTCTCTCTCCTTCTTCTTCCCAAAGGTCTTCTTAGCTTTAAATGATTGGGAAGGTTTAGCTAGCTTCCCGCTTTTCAGCTCTTGTTCCACTCTTCCTCCAACATGATGGGACTCATGGTCACTGTGCTCAGCCCCTTGTATGTTGTGGTGACGCATGAGTTCCATCATTTGCGCCATTTGCTCTTTGAGCTGTGAGAGCTCGGCTGTAAGCTCCTTATTTCGTTCCTCCAACGCGTCCATTTTCTTGTTGAGCTGAGAGAGCTCGGTTGTGAGCTTCTTATTTTGCTCCCCCAGCGCTTCCATTTTCTTGATTTTCTTTGCGCGTGTGAGGACAGAGAGATGACCAGCCACTTTCTAAAATGAATGTTTATTCTAATTAGCTTATTTATGATATGAATACACTCTTGATGTGAGCTTGATAATCTTTCATCTTTGAGGCGCTGCCTTTTTAAGATGAAAGTTTATCACCCTCCCTAGGCTATTATCTCTCCACAACGGAGAATCTCAATAGTCACGGGTCTCTTTCACTCACATCGAGAGGGTATTAGTGAACCTATAAATGATGATGAGGATGCATGAGGTATTATTGATAATGATGCCTATGCTCCTTACTTTTATTATATTTTCACACATTGGTTTTTCCTCTCATGTCATGACATTTTCATGCATGGGGATTATTTTTTAGACCTTATCACGAGGTTATTTATTAATGCACAAACAATTGCACATAAGCATTTACACAAACAATTCACTCATCCACGAACAGTCACGAGCGAATCACGAGGTAGGGGTATCCTGCAGAAATGGTGCATATTCAAGGTAGGTTCAAACTGTTCTCACCAGTCCAAGGCCCCCAAGGTGCCCCCATTATAGGGACCCAATTCCTCTTATCGTAGGTCAATGGAAAGCTCCAACGCACCGTCGGACTCAAGTTCATGGTTATCACCTTGAGTGATGTTTTCCGACAACGGTCTACGGGCACCTATAGACCCATTCGACAACCGGCCGTACTAACATCCACTCCCTATGGTTAATCACTCATGCCCCCGGGTATAGAGGGAACTGTTGTGTGCAAAGGTTTGTGTGCAGTTTTTATTTCAAACAATTGCGTAAATTTAAAAATACAACAGTTATTAAAGCCAAATAGATAAACATGTTATCATACAAGTGAGGGGTAATAAAGTAATTTTTAACTATTATTTGTTAAAAATAATCTGTCACTAAATGGGACTGACTCTCGAGGCTTCCCCAGTGGAGTCGCCATCTGTCGCCACCGGCCCAAACGGGCCTCGGCGGTCGCGAAGACGGTCGAGCTCGCTTTTATTTTAGTTTTGAAAATGTATTGGATTATTAGAACGACTTGTTCTCAAACTGAGACCTTGTCAATCTTATCCAATTTATTTATTAAAATGTCTCACCAATCCATATTAATCCCAAGCGGGACCCTCCATGGATTAATGGTTTTCGTAAAAGGAGGGTTCGTGGAGTCGCCACCAATGTTTTACTCAAAACATTGGAAAAAGGGATAAGGCAATTGATTTTATAAATCAACTTTGGCCATTACAACCAGAGTTGGGTAAGGGAGTCGGTTACGCGTGGGGAAGGTGTTAGCACCCCATAGCGCCCCTTTCGGGTTCCCTATGACAGATTATTTTCTAAAATAACAACGTAAAATTACTAAATTACCCCTATTTATTATAAGCGATTATAAATTAACTATCTACATGATGACAGTTTAAATATGCACACAGAAAGCAGTAAAAGGAAGGATTTAAGAAGAAACCTCTTGAAGCGTGCTTTTATATATTGAGTAAAACTGGGAAGCTTTTTGGCGTTCCCTCGCTCTACAAGCTCGCTCGCTCCTTCCTAAAACTTTTAACTATGGAAATCCGGAGGATTTCCCTTCGACTAGGTTCGATCCTCAAGCAAAATGGCTCGGGGCTCAAGAACTTTGTCGGATCAACTCTCCGAGTGATTTCTAGGGCAGAACACTGCTCAAAAACCCCAGAATACTCAAGGAGAGGGTTGAAACTATCTGAAAAAGTGTGGAATGACGTCCAATTGACGTCATATTTATAGGGAATAGGCGCAATACGGCCTACAGAAGCAATACGGCCGTATTGAAATTTTTGAACTTCAATACGGCCGTATTGAGTTCAATACGGCCGTATTGAGTTCAATACGGCCGTATTGAAATTCAGAAATTTCAATACGGCCGTATTGAGTTCAATACGGCTGTATTGAAGCTTCAATACGGCTGTATTGATTTCAGTACGGCCGTATTGAAGTTTCAGAAACTTCAATACGCCGTATTGAGTTCACTGCGGCCGTATTGAAGCTTCAATACGGCCGTATTAAGTTCAGTACGGCCGTATTGGGCTTCATTCCCTCCACTTCCTTATTTTGAGCTATTCTAAGACCTCTAGACCTACAGAGAACCCTCCTAGGGCCTTCCAGGAGTCCTTCTGGCTGATCTTCCTTCAGTCTTCGAGAGTCTTCAAGCTTTATTTCCGACCCGGACAATTTTAGGGGTCTACAGCTGCTAAATCAAGAAGCTCGTCTACTCCAACCGTATCAAGAGAAATTGGAGGCCGTGAATTTGGGGCAGGGCCAAGAGATAAAAGAGGTCAACATTGGGACCCATATCAGTGATGAAATAAGGGCACAATTGATCCAATTGTTAAGGGAATATAAGGACGTATTTGCATGGTCGTACCGTGATATGCCCGGTTTGGACACTAACATCGTCGAGCACAAGTTACCATTGAAAGAAGGGTTTCGACCCGTCAAACAAAAGCTCCGACGAATCAAGCCCGAGTGGTCTTTAAAGATCAAGGAGGAAGTCGAAAAGCAATTAGACGCGGGATTCTTGGTTGTATCTCAGTATCCCGAATGGCTGGCTAACATCGTGCCAGTCATTAAAAAGAATGGAAAGGTTAGAGTTTGTGTTGACTACAGGGATCTGAATCGTGCCAGTCCAAAGGACGATTTTCCCTTACCACACATCGATACACTAGTGGATCATACAGCCACGAACACACTCTATTCCTTTATGGACGGGTACTCTGGGTACAACCAAATCAAGATGAATGTGGAAGACCGCGAGAAAACTTCCTTCATTACACCCTGGGGCACTTTCTGCTACAGGGTGATGCCTTTTGGACTCAAAAATGCGGGTGCCACCTACCAACGAGCGATGGTGACGTTATTCCACGACATGATCCACAAAGAAATCGAGGTATACGTGGACGACATGATCGCGAAGTCAAAGAACGAAATGGACCATATCCAATATTTGAGAAAATTATTCAACCGACTTCGCAAGTATCAGCTTAAGCTAAATCCGGCTAAGTGTACTTTCGGAGTTCGGTCGGGTAAGCTTCTCGGGTTCATCGTCAGTGAAAAAGGCATAGACGTGGACCCCGATAAAGTGAAGGCAATAATGGAAATGCCTCCTCCTAAGACCGAGAAAGAGATAAGAGGATTCCTCGGCAGGGTGAACTATGTCGCAAGGTTCATCGAACAGTTGACCGACACGTGTAGACCAATATTCAGGCTGTTGCGCAAGAATCATTCCGAATCTTGGAATGAGGATTGTCAACAAGCTTTCGACAAGATCAAACAGTGCTTGGCCAATCCACCAGTATTGGTGCCACCTGTCGAGGGAAGACCATTAATCCTCTATTTAACCGTGCTTGATGAGTCCATGGGATGTGTGCTAGGACAACAAGATGAAACGGGAAAGAAAGAACGAGCCATCTACTACCTGAGCAAGAAATTTCTTGACTATGAAACCCGCTACACGCCGTTAGAAAAGACATGTTGTGCGTTAGCATGGGCAACACAACGGCTCAGGCAGTATATGATTAGGCATACTACTTGGTTGGTTTCCAAAATGGATCCAATTAAGTACGTGTTCGAAAAACCAATAATCACTGGGAAGATTGCCCGATGGCAAGTACAGTTATCAGAATTCGACATCATACATGTCACACAAAAGGCCATCAAGGGTAGTACCCTAGCTGATTACCTAGCACACGGGCCGACCAACGACTACCAATCCCTTCAGGATGATTTCCCCGATGAGGATATAATGAATCTACAACATGAGGAGCCTAAAGATGATGCGTGGACCATGTATTTTGATGGAGCCTCCAACATGATTGGACGAGGGATTGGCACAGTGCTAATCTCTCCACAAGGAAAATACATTTCCATAACGGCAAGACTCAACTTCGATTGTACAAACAACATGGCTGAATACGAGGCTTGCGCGTTGGGAATCCAAGCAGCCATCAACAATGGTATCCTAAAGCTCAAAGTGTTTGGTGATTCGGCCCTAGTCATCTACCAACTACGAGGTGATTGGGAATTCTGAAATCCTAAACTGATACCATATGTTGAGCACATCAAAGATTTGACACATCTCTTCCAAAGTGTCATCTTTGAATACATTCCAAGGGAGGAGAATCAGTTTGCCGACGCTCTTGCTACGCTCTCGTCGATGTTCGCCTTGGGTAGTGAGCATGAAATGCCCATCATCAATATCCGGCGGCACGATAAGCAAGCGTTCTGCCTTCTGATAGATGAAGCTGTCGATGATCGTCCATGGTTCCATGACATCAAGCAATATTTAACAAAAGGGGAATATCCTGATGCGGCCAGCGATAATGACAAGAAGCATATCCGAAGAAGGGCCATGGGATTTCTGCTAGTTGGTGAAACCCTCTACAAAAAAAATTATGACTCGGTCTTGTTGAGATGTATAGACCAAGTCGAAGCTCAAAATATGATCAAAAAAGTACATGAGGGGGTTTTCGGTACCCATATCCCCGGGCCTGCAATGGCTAAAAAGATCCTCAGGGCGGGATACTATTGGTCGACCATGGAAAGGGATTGTTACCAATACGTGCGAAAATGCCATAAGTGTCAAGCATACGCCGACAACATTCATGTCCCACCGACTCCACTAAATGTATTGGCTTCACCTTGGCCATTCGTAATGTGGGGCATGGATGTTATTGGACCCATCGAGCCAAAAGCTTCCAATGGACATAGATTCATCCTTGTGGCCATTGACTATTTCACCAAATGGGTAGAAGCGGCATCGTATGCTCATGTGACCCGAAAGGTGGTAACATCCTTCATCAGGAAGAACATTATATGCAGATACGGTATTCCCGATAAAATCATCACTGATAATGGATCTAATTTGAACAACAAAATGGTGGAAGAACTATGCCAAGAATTCAAGATCCAACACCACAACTCTTCCCCATATCGGCCAAAGATGAATGGGGCAGTCGAGGCAGCCAATAAAAACATGAAGAAAATAGTGCAAAAGATGGTTGTCTCATTTAAAGACTGGCATGAGATGTTACCCTTCGCTCTTCATGGTTATAGGACTTCAGTACGCACATCTACAGGAGCTACTCCATTCTCCCTCGTCTGTGGGATGGAGGCAGTTCTACCTGTTGAAGTCGAGATACCTTCGCTAAGGGTAATCATGGAAGCAAAACTTTCCGAGGCAGAATGGGTTCAAAGCCGATACGACCAATTGAATCTTATCGAAGAGAAATGGTTGAACGCCATATACCATGGTCAAGCCTATCAGAGGAAGATCAAAAAGGCTTTTGACAAGAAAACCCACCCTCGAGTCTACCATGAGGGAGAGCTGGTAATGAAGAAATTGCTACCAGCTCAAAAGGACAAAATCGGAAAGTGGGCCCCGAATTACGAAGGACCATACGTGGTAAAGCGAGCCTTCTTAGGAGGAGCATTGATCCTCACGGACATGGATGGAGAAGAACTTCGATACCCAGTCAACGCTGACGTGGTAAAAAAGTACTATGCTTGAAGACGTTGCTTGCATAGGCCCGCTAGGATGAAAACCCGAAAAGGGCGTCCTAGGCAAAAGTTAGGGCAAAATAAAAAGCCCGCCAGTACAAGGGTACTAGGCAAAACAAAGGCGAATTTATCCCCGCTAGGATACGTCCTAGGAAAAAATTAGGGGCAAAAGAATAAGATACAAAAACAAAGCAAGCAACGATCACTTGAATCGAAAACCGAAAGGCGGTTCAGGTGATTATCTTCTAGAAGCAAGCGTCTTGCAGTATCTACACTCCTGGCTCAAGCATCTCACCCGAAGCAATTAGGGGAACGTAAGAGCAACGATTACAGATATAATTGTTAAGCCTGATGTATATAAGCCTACCCTGGCCAGCCATTCTTCAGAAATTCCTTTTGTATATCTTTCTGTAAAACCATTTGTGAATATCAATAAAATATCTATTCATTTCTCTTCTCTCTTGACCATGTGATTATGCCTCTAAATTGGTGTTTCTAAAAAATTGTACGAAATTCCTTTAATAATCGGTCAATAAAGAAAGTTGGAGGGGTTCCTATAAAATCCGTAATCTCCTGCGTAAAAGGCTCACAAAAATATTCCCTCGCGTCGACGACAGAAATTCCTCCAAGAAGAGGAGGATAGGGAGAGCCATTCATTTTTCTAAAAAAAAAAAAAAAAAAAAAAACATTAACAAAATGATTAAACTTGCATTTGTGCATCACACACACATTAGTTGCACATTCAAAGACCTTATCATGAGGCAGTCGCATAAAATAGAAAAGTAGGAAAAATTGCTTGTGTATGACAGCAGTCAACAGAAAAAGCCGCAAATCGACATAAAAAGGAAAAAAAAAATCAGAAAATCAATCGCATCGTACAGAATAACTGAGCCTGGAGAGGCTTGC
Organism: Cajanus cajan; assembly: GCF_000230855.2. Classification (NCBI taxonomy): domain Eukaryota; kingdom Viridiplantae; phylum Streptophyta; class Magnoliopsida; order Fabales; family Fabaceae; genus Cajanus; species Cajanus cajan. The sequence goes on along the minus strand of NC_138521.1, from coordinate 33,303,087 downwards.
CGAAATAATACTCCCCAAGAGACATCTCAGCTTGCACTCTTGGGCTGAACAGAAAATCAATAAATCGTACAGAATAACTGAGCCTGGAGAGGCTTGCTAAAATAATACTCCCCAGAGACTTCTCAGCTCACACTCTTGGACCAAATCCCCAGTAAGAGCTATCAAAGCAAGATCAGTAAGATCCCCCAATGGAAGCAATGATCATCCAAACGAAATATCCGAGTCAAAGGACTCAGACTTCCTCAGTGGAAGATAGCTTTCCAACTCAAGCGACGAGTGAAGCTAAGCCTGCAGAGGCTTTCTAAATAATACTCTGGGATACATAAGATCCTCAATCCACATTCGCCTACTCAGAGGCACTCCTTCAAAAAGAGAAAAATCAAAAGATCAATAACCATTCCCCAAGCGGAATCCGGCACTCAGCCGAACACCAAACATCAAGATAATTCGCCTAACAGAAGAGGCCAATCAAGATCAACACGACAGAATCCCCCAGCGGATAACAGCCTACGCAGAGGCAACAAAATCAAAAACTGGAAAATCAAAAGAGATTCTCGAATAAGGATAACCGGGATACTCCACCAACGTCGAAAGGACATCAGCCAATCATAAGGCACCGCTCACTTCAGAAAGAGCATCTTCGTGTCTGCATCCCTAAGGAATTAGAAATTCCCCAATGGGCACCAACTACGCAATGGAAAGTTGGGACACAAGAACCTATGAGTAACTGCACATCCCATAGACGGATCCCTGCGTTATCCAGCCCTCAGCGGCATTAAAATCAAAAACAACCGTCGAAGCAGCATCGTGGACTGTGGAGACAAAATCATCACAAATCCCTGGAGAGGGCAAACTTACACTGCCAACGTTGTCAGAAACACGGAGGCAGACCCTGGGGAGGGCAAACCGCAGACCCTGGAGAGGGCAAACTCACGCTATTAAAGTGATCAGAAACACTGAGGTATGCAACGAGCCTGGAGAGGCGACGACTAATACTCAGCTACCCCGTCGTCAGAAACAATGGAGGTATGCAACTGCCAATGTCGTCAGAAACACAGAGGCAGAGCCTGGAGAGGCGGTACTCAGCCACCAACGTCGTCAGAAACATGGAGGTGTGCAACTGCTAACGTCGTCAGAAACACGGAGGCAGAGCCTGGAGAGGCGATACTCAGCTACCGAGGTTGTCAGAAACACCGAGGTATGCACGAGCCTGGAGAGGCGACGACTAATACTCACCCTGGAGAGGGCAAACTCACGCTACTAAAGTGATCAGAAACACTGAGGTATGCAACGAGCCTGAAGAGGCGACGACTAATACTCAGCTACCCCGTCGTCAGAAACAACGGAGGTATGCAACTGCCAATGTCGTCAGAAACACAGAGGCAGAGCCTGGAGAGGCGGTACTCAGCCACCAACGTCGTCAGAAACACGGAGGTGTGCAACTGCTAACGTCGTCAGAAACACGGAGGCAGAGCCTGGAGAGGCAGTACTCAACTACCGAGGTTGTCAAAAACACCGAGGTATGCACGAGCCTGGAGAGGCGACGACTAATACTCAACCTGGAGAGGCTACTCAACAATTTTCCACCGGAAGACACTACAAGTCGGAAGGATGGCTTATTCCCCGGACAATTGGGTCAACTCCTTTACTTGTCAACCGGTACACCAAAAATTCGTTTGACTAAGTAAAGGGGGGGCAGCTGTAGACCCCTAAAATTGTCCGGGTCGGAAATAAGACTCGAAGACTCTCAAAGACCGAAGGAAAGTCAGCCGAAAGGACTCCTGGAAGACCCTAGGATGATTCTTCATAGGTTTAGAAGTCTTAGAGTGGCTTAAAATAAGGATGTGGAAGGATTGGAGCTCAATACGGCCTCCTAGAAGTTCAGTACGGCCGTACTGAACAATTTGAACTACAATACGGCCGTACTGAGACCAATACGGCCGTACTGAAGTTTTTGAACTTCAGTACGGCCGTACTGAATTCAATACGGCCGTACTGTAGTTCAAAACTTCAGTACGGGCCGTATTGATGTCAGAGGTCGTACTGCGCCTCACTCCTATATATAGGACGTCATTTGGACGTCATTCCAGACATTTGGAGACTTTTTCCATACTTTTGGACCCTCTTGCTGAGTATTCTGGGGTTTTTGAGCAGTGTTCTGCCCTAGAAGTCTCTCCGAGAGCCGATCCGACAAAGTTCTTGAGTTCTGAGCATTTAGCTTGAGGATTCGAACTAGTTGAAGGGAAATCTTTTTGATTTCCATAGTAAAAATTAATCTTTAAGGAAGGAGCGAGCAAGTGTGTAGTGGGAAGGAGCGCCAAAAAGCCTCCTAACGTCTGTTTGAATATATAAAAGCACGCTTCAAAGGTTTCTTTTTCAAATCCTTCCTTTTATTGCTTTCTGATTGTTGCATTGCATTTTTCATCATGTAGATATCTCGTTTATAGTCGTTTCTAATAAATAGGGGTAATTTAGTAATTTTACACTGTTATTTATAAAATAATCCGTCATAGGGAACCCGAAAGGGGCGTTGTGGGGTGCTAACACCTTCCTCGCACGTAACCGACTCCCTTACCCGACTCTGGTTGTAATGGCCAAAGTTGATTTATGAAATCAATTGCCTTATATCTTTTTCCAATGTTTTGAGTAAAACATTGGTGGCGACTCCAAGAACCCTTCTTTTGCGAAAACCACTAATCCATGGAGGGTCCCGCTTGGGATTAACATGGATTGGTGAATCATTTAATAAAATTGTTAGTTCGATGAGGTCTCAGTTTGAGAATAAGTCGTTCTAACAATCCATCATTTTTCAAACCTTTAAAAAGAGTCCAACCATCGTCGCGAATGCCAACGTCCGTTTCAGCGGGTGGCGACATTGAGAATTCACCTCAAAAACCTAGGGAGTTCATCTTCTTCCTTCTCTTTGAAGTGAGTCTTCCATTGATCTTTGAGCTTGGATGCTTCCATCCAAGGCTTGAGCCTTCATCCATCCGTGTTCCTTCTTCATACAAGCTCCATTTCATTCGGTGTTATCTCCTTAAAGAGGATCCGTGGCTAGGAGGAGCTAAGGAGAAGAACATTCATCACTTCTCCCTACTTCTTCCATCACTTCCATAGGGATCACATCACATAAAACTTTGTCTTTATAGTCCCCTATAGAAAACTTGACCTTCACTTGTTGATTTACCTCCAATTCCTCACCTTCATTGAGCCAATGAAGTTTATAAGGATGAGGGTGAGGAATAGTGGTAAGGGCTAACTTGTTAACCAACCTTGTACTACAGCAATTAGAGCATGATCCACTATCAACAATAAGAGAACAATTTCTTTTGGAAACTAAACATCTTGTGTGAAAGATGTTCTCTCTTTGTGATAGTGAAGTGGGACAAGGTTGACTTCCAAGAAGCCTTTTGATTATAAGAAGATCACCATCAACAGGATATAGCTTTTCACTTGGATGATCTTCCTCACTAGTCTCACTATCACTTGAAGTGGTAGAACTAGATTCATCATGACTGCTATAAATGTCTTGTCCTCTCAAAATCATAACCTTTTTAGTTGGACATTGAGAAGCTATATGGCCTCTCCCAAGACATTTAAAACATTTGATGTCACTAGTTTTACTACTAGAAGTGACAACATTTTTATTTTTATCATTTTCTTTTTTTATTTCATTTTCTTGACCCTTACTAGAGTTTGTAGAAGAGTCATGTTGACCCTCCCTCTTGTAGTCATTCTTGATATATGAGCTAGATTGAGTTTTATCTTTAAAAGAAATTTTCCTCAAATTTTGTTGTTCCACCCTTATACAAAGTTGGACCAAATCATCAAGGTCCCTATAAGGGAGTAACTCAACTCTATCTCTAATATCAAAATTTAGACCACTCAAAAACCTAGCAATGGTCAATCTTTCTTCCTCCCTTATTCCAGCCCTCATGAGATATAACTCCATTTTCTGTCTATACTCCTCCATACTCATGTTCTTTTGTTGGAGTCTTTGGAGCTTATCCATAAGCTCCCTACTATAATAAGAAGGTATGTGCCTTCTTCTCATAGCACTCCTCAATTCATTCCAATAAGTGATGGGAGGATCATTGTGAAGTCTTCTCTCTCTTTCCAAGGATGTCCACCAATACATGGCTTGTCCTTGAAAAGCTAGGGTGGCTAGAGGAACTCTTCTTTCCTCACCTACTTGATGACAAGTGAAGATTTGCTCCACTTTCATCTCCCAATCCAAGTAGGCGTCCATATTTTCTTTTCCATGAAAGTATGGGAGATCAACCCTTGATTCCCTCACTTTGTGTTCTTTAATGACTCTCCTAGGTGTAGGTTGGTAGTATGCATCCATGTTCAAACTACCTTCATTTTCTTGGCTTTGAGAGTCATTGGAACTCTTAGTGGAAGAACTTTTTTTGGCTTTTATGTTTATGAATTGTTTTCAAAAGTTTTTCTTCTCTTAGCTTGATCTTGTTTATCTCTTCCTCTAAAGCAACTAGTTGTACTTCTCTTTCAATTTTCTCTTTTTCTTTTTGAAGTACCTCTTGTTGCTTCCAAAGTTTTAGTGCCTCAACCTCCTTAACAATTCTTCTAAAACTTTTAGGAGATTCAAAGTCACTACTACTTTGAGAAATATGACTCATGATTAAGCAAAGAGAATTTTATATGCTATGCAAAAAGTTATAAAATGTTTTTGGTATTTTCTAGGAATGAAAATAGCACTTGGAAGTCTAAGTGTACAAGTTGCACTATCAAGGGAGGTGAGCTACAAAGAGCCACTTAATAACCAAGCCTTTTCAAGTGGAAATCACTAAACTCCTTTGTGGTACTTCCAATTCCCCAAAACTTTTCACAAAAATTTTGAATGCTTTTTCACAATTGGTTTGTTTTTGAAACTAACTTTACGTGAGCAAATAAAACTACACAATTCTAGACGAAAATAAGGCAGCAAAGAAAACACAATTATGAGCAAGAAACTTAAAGGAAGCAAGAACAAGTAGCTAGTCGGATAACCCTAAGTGGAAGCTTGAAACATATGAAATTTCCAAGCCACTTCCACTAGTACTACACGTGAGATGCTATCAAGGATGTAGATATACCTGACCAGCTTCTTAATACTCCCTCCAAGCTTTACAAATTGATTTAAAATACAAGAGTTTTGACAAAAAAATGTAAACTAGCTTAGAAAGCAATAAATGGCGGTTTTGTGACCAATTAGTGACGGTTTTTGTGTTCAACTTTTCTAACACTTGTTTAAGTGTCTTAATCCGCCACTAATCCTTCAAATTTGATGCTCCTGGACCTGCAAAGAATCACAACAAAAGAGGTTAATGGTGGCTGCCTCACAAGGTGAAAGGAATGGTCACTCAAGTGAAGGAAGTTTAGGAAAACCTAGGTCACTAAATTAGGTCAAATTTTTGTGGTATTAGTGTCCAAACTTTTCCTACACTTTGTTGAGCAATGCTTGATCCTTGAGCAAGGATTTGAGGCCACTTCCAGCACAGGAAAATTATTGAAAGAAAACTAGACAAGCAATAAAGCACAATTTGGAAAGCTTATACCAAAATTAAGAGTAATAGGTGTATATGACAAGACACAAAGAGGTTCAACAAGTAAAACTGAAAATTAAGACTCCAAAATAAATCTAGCACTCAGTTAGGAATGTTCCTAGATAGGTACTAGAGTAGATGAACAAAACAAAAAAAATTTGAAAGCAATTGGATGAGTATAGAACAAGTAGTAGTCAAAACAATAACAAGGAATCAAATGATTTTCTATCAATACACACCTCACGGCTTTTTCAATTTAAAATGTCTTATATATTTTTTTTTAATTCTTTCTTTTTCTAGTCTCAAATTAAGACTCCAGAGAAGGTGTTTGCCTTTTGTTTCAAATTTTTCTATGATTCCAAGCTATAGAAACCGAGACTACAAGTTAGCCAAAAATTAGGTCAAAATTCAAGTAAACCTGAGAAACTAGTGCACTAATCTTTAGGTTTTGATTTGGCTTCCTTATGAACTCTTTTATTTTGATCTTTTGAACACTTTAGGCTCTGTTTTAACTCTGTTTTTCCAGCCTTAATGTATATATTTTTTTAAAACTTGAATCCAAAGATAATGCACTAGAAGTACTTGAAATTTTGAATCATAAATGTTTTTATAAGATTTTTCAATGGAAAGTGATTTGAAAACTTTAAGAACACAATGGAAACCTAACTCTAAGGAAACTTGCTAGGACTAATAGCAAATCATGAACACAATAAGGTAAAAGAAAAAGCACATATAGGTAGGACTAAAAGAAAATCATAAACATCAATCTTGGTCCGGGCTGTTTTCAAAAATGGTCTGCCTAGAATGATTGGGACAGAACCATGGGAGAATCCCTCCTCCATATCAAGAACATAAAAATCAGCGGGAAAAATTAGTTCACCAACCCGAACCAAGACATCCTCTACAAAACCTGTAGGGTGGGAAACACTCCTATTGGCCAACTGAATGACCACACCCGTAGGTTACAAAGTACCAAGAGACAAAGAATTAAAAATAGACAGAGGCATGACATTAATTGAAGCTCCTAAATCAAGCATGGCATTTTCAAATTTATTGTTAACAATAATGCAAGGTACACAAAATGTACCTAGGTCCTTACACTTTTCAGGAATATGTGGAACAGATTTACCTATGAGTGCTGAGACATTTCTGGCCATGCTAATTCGCTCATTGCCCTTCAGCTTCCTCTTGTGGGTGCACAAGTCTTTAAGAAATTTAGCATATTTGGGAATTTTCTTGATGGCATCCATCAAAGGTATGTTCACCTCCACCTTCCTGAAGGTCTCCAATATCTCCTTATCCACCTCTTTCATCTTTTTGGTTGGATATGATTTTGGTGGAAATGGAAGAGGGATAGGAGGCTGATGTAGATCACGTGCATATAAATTTCGGCTACTACCTGTATGGATCTCTTTCTCAAGTGTAGGCTCAGGTGGAGGTGCAACAGCTGTAGGTGCTGGTATGTGAATTTGTTTGCCAGACCTCAAGGTGATGGCACTCACATTCTTCAGATTTTGCACAGTTTGTGAAGGTAGCTTGTCTGAATTTTGGGACTGTGCCTGATTGAGCTGAGTGGCATTTGACCCATTTGATTTGTCAAACTCTGAATGGAAGCTCTGTTCTCTTGTTGGAATTGCATATTTTGAAGAGTCATCTGCCTCACCAACTCCTCCAATAAAGGTTCAGAAGTAAAAGGTTGAGGAGCTGGTGGAGGTGCAGATGCAAGAGGATGTCTCTATTGAGGAGGCTGGTATGTAGAACTTAAGGGATTGTTTTGGAAAGGTAGTGGATTTTGCTGCTGCTGAGAGTTTCCCCACCTCAAGTTAGGATGATTCCTCCAACCAGGATTGTATCTATTGGAAGACAGATCATAATTCTGTTATTGCTGTTGTGGAGGTCTATTGTTGTAAATGTTGGCAGCATATGCTTGTAGGGCATCAGGACCTGTAGAAGAGTCTTGCAAGGAGGGACAAGCTTCTGTTGGATGACTAATTGAGGTGCAGATGCCACATACTTTTACTGGTGGTGGAGCTGATTTTTGATTTGTAGCCAGTTGTGAAACCAAGGTGGTGAGAGCATCAATCTTACTTTCCAGCTTTTTGTGTTCAGTGGAATCTGAGGCTACCACATCATGCACACCCCTCACAACTATGGCATCACTCCTCATATTGAATTGTTGTGAGTTGGACGCCATTTTTTCAATCAGCCCTCTAGTAGAAGCAGGTGTCATATCTCTTAATTAAGTTCCTCCACTAGCTGCATCAATCATGCTTCTATCCATTATGTTCAACCCCTCATAGAAATATTGCAATAATAACTGCTCAGAAATTTGATGGTGAGGGCAGCTAGCACACAGCCTCTTGAATCTCTCCCAGTACTCGTATAAGCTTTCCCCCGTGACTTGCCTAATTCCGTATATGTCCTTTCGGATTGCAATGGTCCTGGATGTAGGGAAGAATTTTTCGAGGAACACTCTCTTCAAGTCATCCCAGCTTGTTATTGAACCAGGAGCCAGATAGTACAACCAGTCCTTGGCAAGATCCTCCAATGAAAAAGGGAATGCCTTGAGGTAGATGTGATCTTCAGGGACATTATGTGGCCTCATGGTGGAACAAACTATGTGGAACTCCTTGAGATGTTTGTGTGGATCCTCACCTGAACGACCATGAAACTTAGGCAGCAAATGGATTAGTCTAGTTTTAAGCACAAAAGGAACATCTTCCTAAGGGTATTGAATGCATAAACTCTCATATGTGAAATCAGGTGCAGCCATCTCGCTAAGTGTTCTCTCTCGAGGTCCATTATAAGGTTGTTCACCCATGTTTTTGGTTTGACTTGAATCAATCTCAGATGCAACACTTACACTATGACTATGACTATCACTATCACTATCACTATCTAAATATGGAATAATATGCTCTCTAATTAGTCTATGGAATGTCCTATCAATCTCACGATCAAATGGGTGCAAAAATTCAAGGTTGCTCCTAGTCATGCACTACATGCAACACATGCATGAATAGTGATAGTGAACAGTAGAAACTACCACAAAAATAATTGGAATTTTCATGCAAACTTGGAAACCATTCAAACTAATGCACCAATATCATCCTAGAATCATAAGACACTTCAACAAAAAATTTGAAAACAAAATTCAAAGCCTAGCTACATGAACTACTTAAGAAAAGTTGGGAAAAATATGGAAATAAAACTTCAAAAATAAAAAAGAAATAGTAAATGACCTTTTTTTGACAATAAAAAAGTTTGCCTAATTCCTATAACCAGAGCCCAAGTTATGGCCCTTTGAAGTTTTTCTGAAAACAATTTTCAAAAATTTTGTATCTCCAAATTTTGACCAAAATGGGTGCCCTAGCTATTTTTTTAACAAAATATAGGTTGAAAGAAGTTACCAACAAAATTTCAGGCAAAAATAACAAGTCTAGCTATCAAAACCAAAAATCACAATTAATTGGAAAATTGCTACTATTTAGCACTATTCACATGCACCAAAATTGCACCAGAATGTACCACGAAATGCACCAGATTTGAAACTCAACAGAACAATGATTTTAGCACACCAAATGGAATCAATATAATTGGTTAACAGTCAATGGTCAATGAGATATGGAATGCAATAAAGATCAGTTATCACAAACACATGACAGCAAATGCACCAAAAACCAAATTCGAGTTACTGTTCCATTGGTTTACTGTTCATTGATTCTCTCTAATTCTTGAACTTGCTTACTTGCTACACCTGGGGAGCTAATAACAAACACAGATACACAACATAACATGTAATGAGGCACAAAAACGCAAGCACCAAACTGATACACAAAATTCATACAAAATTGAGGCAAAAACTGATGCACTAAAACTGTTATACTGATACACTAATACACTACACACATAACATAACAGAGCTCTAAAACACGAAACACACAACAGAACACAACAAGAACAAATAACACACAAACACAGCCTCTAACAGGAACCAATGATCCCTGGTAACGGCGCCAAATTTGATCGAAGCCATATCCGGTCAAATAAATGCAATTAAATGTAGTACTAGGAAGTGACTCCTAGGTCGTCTCCCAAGGACCGTCTTTTACTGTTAAAGGCTTAAACACACGAAGGGGGGGTTTGGTTCAGGATTTTTAGCTTGTAACACAATAAAACGAAATAAAAAAGCAAGTAGAACGGATTGGTTCCCTGTTTAGATTGCAATTCTTTTATCCCTGGTTCTCAAAAGATTTCTCTGTTCATAACTTAATCCTTGTTCCATCCGAGTTAACCAACTAAGCGAAGATTAACTCAAGATTTCCCTACACAAATTAAGCAACGTATACAACATTAAACCTCCCCACAAGATTAAGCAACTTGTGAGCAACCTGATTCATTAAGCATGAACAGGTATCAGAAATGTTCAGAGATTCAATGAAGAAGAACAAAGAAGAACACAGATTCAAATACAAATAAAACCTCAAATAGATATTGCAATCTGCTCAAGGAGCCAACCCAAGGGTTTTTAGCCTTCCATTAAAACGAAAACAGAAACGAAAATAGAGTGAAAATAGAAACGAAAATGCAAGGAAGGAGAACAACAAATGAAGAGTAACCTGTATTCTTCAAATATAAATGCTCAAGTTCTACAACCAGAGAAGAGAAAGAAAACAAAATGTGACTGACTGGAGAAGAAGCAAAACGTAAAACTCCAACAGAGAGCAAAGAAAAACGTAAAAACCAAACAGAAAGGAGAGCAAAACGTAAATTGTAGCTATAGAAGCAAAAACGTTCGAGGAAGAACAACAAAGAAGCCAAAAATGTAAAAACCAAAAAGAAGAGAGTTCCCTTCACGTAGTCACATCAGATTGCTTATGCTAGTGGCTCCAAGTCAGCCCTACCCTAGGGTCCTATGAGCTAAAACGAAATTTGGGCCCCCAACAATTACAAGTCTGACCCAACTACAATAAAATAGACTAAAAACAAAAAATGAATGCTGAGGTGGAAAATGGTGCAGTAGTGACATAGCAGATGATGTGGAAAATGACGTGGCAGCTCTACTTGAAGTCCATAAATTAATTCCAAACCCAAATAATTATTAAACTGCCCTGAAAATAAAATTTGGAATAATTAGATTCAGAAAATCCAAATTAGTTAAAATATGAATTACCGAATTAAAGCCCAAATAGAAAATAGTGTAGAATATAAACAATTAAGCACAAATCAGAGATTAAAATAAGTACAGAAAGGTAAGAAAATAGGGGAAAACATTGACTCATCAAGGTTCTCTTGAACCTAAGCCTTTTTTCTCTCTTAAGGGATAATTCTTTTCTTTTTTTTCTTTTCTTTTTCTTTTTGTTTTTGCTTTTCTCCTCTTCATATTTCTTGGCTTTCAATTTGAGTTGGTCCTCATTCACTTGAAAAGGTGATAGAGGACACCACACAAATTTCCATGGCCTCCCAAGCAAGACATGACTAGCCTCCAATGGTATTATGTCACACAAAACTTCTTCTTTATATTTACCAATGGAGATTGGTATGCTTGCTTGTTGGTCAACTACAATACCTCTTTCCTCATTGATCCATTGCATTTTATAAGGTTTAGGATGACGTTTTATAGTTAAGGCTAGCTTTTCAACCAATCTAGTACTACAACAATTAGAAATAGACCTACTATCTACAGTGAGAGAACAAGTGTTTTCTAAGACTTTGCATTTTGTTTGAAACAAGTTCTCTCTTTGAGATTGGTCAATTACACTAGATTGATTGCTAAGTATCCTTCTAACCGATAATAATTCTCCTACACAAGGTAAGTTTTCTTCCTCAGAATCTATGGCTTCATCTTCACTACTAGAGGAAGATGAAGTAGCTTCATCAAGGCTACTATAGTGGTCTTAGGCTTTTAAAACCATAGTTTTCTTTGTAGGACATTGAGAAGCAATACGTCCTCTTCCAAGACACTTGAAGCACTTAATTTCACTTGACTTAGATTCTTTGGAAGGTGCTTTGAAAGATGATTCCTCTTTTTCTTTTTCTTTTTTTTTTCTTTTTGGGGTAAGGTTGGGAAGAGTGGCCCTCCTTCTTAAAACTCTTGGATAAGAGGGAGTGGAGTCTTTTCAAAAAACATTTTCTCTTAAGTTGATGCTCCACCCTTGAGTAAAGTTGAACAAGTTCATTCGAATCTCTATAAGGCAAAAGTTCAACTTTGTCTCTTATCTTAAGATTGAGACCACTTTGAAATCTAGAGATTGTGGTCCTCTCTTCCTCCCTAATCCTAGCCCTCATCATTAGCAACTCCATAGATTGCCTATATTCTTCCACACTAGATGACCCTTGTTTCAATCTTTGTAGCTTGTCCATAAGCTCTGTAGACCCCTAAAATTGTCCGGGTCGGAAATAAAGCTTGAAGACTCTCGAAGACTGAAGGAAGATCAGCCAGAAGGACTTCCAGAAGGCCCAAGGAGGGTTCTCTATAGGTCTAGAGGTCTTAGGATAGCTAAAATAAGAAAAGTGGGAGGAATGAAGCCCAATACGGCCTCCCAGAGGTTCAGTACGGCCGTATTGAACATTTTGAACTTCAATACGGCCGCACTGAACTCAATACGGCCGTATTGAAGTTTCTGAACTTCAATACGGCTGCATTGAATTCAATACGGCTGCACTGAACTTCAATACGGCTGCACTGAACTTCAATACGGCCGTATTGAGGTTTTTTGAACTTCAATACGGCCGTATTGAATTCAATACGGCCGTATTGTAGTTCAAAACTTCAATACGGACCGTATTGACCCCCAGAGACCGTATTGAGCCTCATCCCTATAAATATGACGTCAATTGGACGTCATTCTACACTTTTCCACTGAGTTTTGACTCCCTCCTTGAGTATTCTGGGGTTTTTGAGCAGTGTTCTGCCCTAGAAATCTCTCTGGGAGTCGATCCGACGAAGTTCTGGAATTCCGAGCATTTAGCTTGAAGATTCGAACTTAGTCGAAGGGAAATCCTCCGGATTTCCATAGTCAAAAATTATTTTTAGGAAGGAGTGAGCGGGCTTGTAGAGCGAGGGAACGCCAAAAAGCTTCCCAGTTTTACTTGATATATAAAAAGCACGCTTCAAGAGGTTTCTTTTCTAAAAATCCCTTCTTTTACTGCTTTCTGTGTGCATATTAAACTGTCATCATGTAGATAGTTAATTTATAATTGCTTAGAATAAATAGGGGTAATTTAGTAATTTTGCACTATTATTTTTAGAAATAATCTGTCATAGGGAACCCGAAAGGGGCGTTGTGGGGTGCTAACACCTTCCCCACACGTAACCAACTCCCTTACCCGACTCTGGTTGTAATGGCCGAAGTCGATTTTTGAATCGATTGCCTTAAACTTCTTTTTCCAATGTTTTGAGTAAAACATTGGTGGCGACTCCATGAACCCTTCCTTTTTATGAAAACCGCTAATCCATGGAGGGTCCCGCTTGGGATTAACATGGATTGGTGAGCCTTTTAATAAAATTGCTCGTTTGACGAGGTCTCAGTTTGAGAATAAGTCATTCTAGCAATCCATATTTTTAAACAAATAAAAGAGTCCAACCATCCTTCGCGAATGCCGAAAGCCCGTTTCGGGCCGGTGGCGACAGATGGCGACTCCGCTGGGGAAGCCTCGAGAGTCAGTCCCATTTAGTGACAGATTATTTTTAACAAATAATAGTTAAAATTACTTCATTACCCCTTGTTTGTATGATAACATGTTTATCTATTTGGCTTTAATAACTGTTGTATTTTTAAATTTACGCAATTGTTTGAAATACAAACTGCACACGAACCTTTGCACACAACAGTTCCCTCTATACCCGGGGGCATGAGTGGTAATCCATAGGGAGTGGATGTTAGTACGGCCGGTTGTCGAATGGGTCTATAGGTGCCCGTAGACCGTTGTCGGAAAGCATCACTCAAGGTGATAACCATGAACTCGAGTCCGACAGTGCGTTGGAGCTTTCCATCGGCTTACGACGAGAGGAATTGGGTCCCTATAATGGGGGCACCTTGGGGGCCTCAGACCGGTGAGAACAGTTAGATCCACCTTGAATATGCACTTTTCTGCAGGATACCCCTACCTCGTGATTCGCTCGTGACTGTTCGTGGATGAGTGAATTGTTTGTGCATTGATTATGTGACATTGTATGAGCATACATTGCATTTCTTTAAACATACAACATTCCTATTCCTTTTTAAATAAGAATAAATAGAAATAAGAATCTTCCATTACATGGTGTTAACATCTACCTTCATCACTTTCATATAGGTAGTTTCCCTTTTCACCCAAAAATACAAAAAATAAATAAATAAATAAATAAAAAATACCCAAAAAAGAAAAAAGGGTTATTTATCCAAACCAAGCAATATCATGCATCATCTTAGGGACATCCTAAAAACATGATAATGCTTAGTTGAATAAACACAATGCATGCATATTCAACGTCATCATCTCATATCATGCATTCTTATCAAAGATCATGGAGGGATCTAGTTTTGCATTTCATACATCCCTCCTAGTAATTCATTAATAATAGTAATAAAAAGAAAGGATTAAGCGATGCGTATGTTCAAAGAATGGATCGCACGCCGTTCGTTATTAAATGCAAGCCAACAACCGCGTCAAGCGAACACACGTCAACTCCGTTGTTGGTAATCAAGACAGACAAAGGGGAAGGTCCGACACCGTTAAGGATCACTGCTCCAAGGCCTTTTCCCTACGAATCAAAAAAGGCTGTGCCATGGATATACGACATCCATTCTTCTGCCGACAGCGATATCTCTAACATCGCTGGACTTGGGGGCATGACTAGGAGTGGCAGGATCTACACTCCCGAAGATCTTCAGGATAAAGCTCCCAAGAATAAAGGAAAAGAAGAAAAGAAAACCGAGGAAAAAGAATCCGAGGAGGAGACAGACGAGCTGTTAAAGTTTATCCGACAGAGCGAGTACTCCATCGTGGATCAACTTCATAGGACGCCAGCAAAGATTACGCTGTTGTCGTTGATCCTATGCTCCGAACCGCATCGGCAAGCTCTGTTGAAAGTCTTGAACGAGGCATATGTGTCGCATACCATCTCCCAAGACAAGTTTGAGGGGATTGTTAGTCACATCACGGCTAATGATCACCTCACTTTCACCGATGAAGAGATCCCCGCCGAGGGACCTAATCACAACAAGCCCTTGCACATCTCTGTAAAGTGCAAGGAGTATCACATCGCTAAAGTCTTGGTAGATAATGGATCTTCCTTGAACGTAATGCCAAAAAGAACGCTCGAGCAAGTGGCAATCAAGGGAATCCAAATGCGTCCGAGCAACATGATCGTCCGAGCTTTCGACGGTTCTAAAAGAGAAGTGGTGGGAGAAGTCAATCTTCCAATCCAAATTGGACCCACCATCTTCAACGTCGAATTTCAAGTGATGGACATTTCTCCCGCATATAGCTGTCTCCTCGGCCGACCTTGGATTCATGATGTGAAAGCTGTTCCCTCTACGTTCCACCAGAAAGTCAAGTTCATAGTGGGTGACAAACTGGTGACTGTTCAAGCTGAAGATGACATACTCATCAGCAAGCCATCCAACATACCTTATGTGGATGCAACAGAGGAAGCTTTAGAAACCGCCTTCCAAGCATTGGAGATCGCCAATGTTGAGACATTTCCCCGAGAAATGAAGAAGGTAGCCCATATGCTCACCAAGAATGGATACTTGTCGGGACAAGGACTTGGCAAGGACTCCCAAGGAATTCCGGAGCTACCCATCATCAAGGATAATCCGGGGAAACAAGGGTTAGGATACAACCCTGTTAAAGATCAAAGAACGAAAAGGAATCAAGATCCTTCTCGACGTTCTTTAAGCCAGATCTTCAGGAAGGCTGGTTCACAAACGTCAAGGCCAGCTGTCGTCATCAAGTGTCCTTTTCCTTCTAATAGGGATGTGTAAATTCAGTGACTATTAGAGATCACTCCTCGGGGACAGCCCGACCCCCGAGCCTCGATAGGGCACATGTTTTCCATTATGATTATAATAAAATCATTCTTTCTTATTGCTTCTCTTCTTGCTTACAATAAAATTCTAAACCACATTATTTTTAACCCTGTTTGAAAAAGCATGAGTGAGGTTAAAATCGTCTTAATAATCAATAAACCCACATCATTTTGTGTGGAAGTGTGCACGACAACTTGGAGCACCTTTTCTTGGCTTCAATAAGTGCCGTCATGGATAAAAAGAAATCCATTCAGGACAAAAATCCTAAAAAACAAAAAGCTCGGCAGGAAACCCAAAAAGGGGGCTGCGCAAAAATAAGAGCAAAAGACCCGCTAGGAATCCCACAAAAGGGGTGACCTAGGCAAAAATTAGGGTTATAAAATAATGAACAAAAACAAAAGCCCGCTAAAACTCCACAAATGGGTGTTTTAGGCAAAAGTTAGGGCAATCGAAAAACAGAATAAATCCATGATGGTACCACCAACTAAATTCAACAAAGGGGCTCAAGAAAAGCTATCCAAGTTGTCAAATCACAAATGTTAATAACCAAGACGTGCTTAACTTCATAAGTGTTTAATCAAACAAGCCTAAACACTTAAGCCTACCATTGGCCAAGCCATTCTTATAAAATCCATTTTTCAAAAAATAAATAATCCCCTCTAAAACACAAACTTTCAAAAAAAAAATATCCTTTCCTTCTTTTCTCTCTTGTCCCAAACGATTTTTGAATAATCTAGTGGAAACATGGAGATATAGTAGTCAATAGGAGGGTTGACACATCTTCTAAAGGAAAGGAAAATCATTTGGTTGATGACACCAAAATCTCAATATAACATGCATCATTCCTCGGTTACAGAAATCGGCAGCACACAGCCCGTCTAGAGGAATGGCAAAAATCCAAACAGCAAAAAACGCATCGGTTAATTCTTTTGAAAAATGAATCAAATAGAATTAGGTGCATCATACTGCATACATGCATACAGATGATAGGTGTAATGGAAGATCACTTATTCTCTGTTTATTGAAAAGAAAAAAAAAATATATATAAACTTCAGAAAAACAATACGCCCGTATCATGTTCAGTACGCCCGTACCATAATTAGGGTTATGAACAAATTTTCAATTCAATACGGGCATACTGAAATGAATAACGGCCGTATTGGCAATAACAGAAATCCTCCCTCACGTCGATGACAAAATTCCTCCAAGAAGAAGAGGATAGGGGGAGCCATTCATTTTTTCTAAAAAACAACAAAACATTAAATAATAAAACTTGCATTTGTGCATCACGCACATTAATTGCACATTCAAAGACCTCATCATGAGGCAGTCGCATAAAATAGAAAAAGTAGGAAAAATTGCTTGTGTATGACAGCAGCAAACAAAATGAAGAAATTCAGAAAATCAACAGCATCATACAGAATAATTGAGCCTGGAGAGGCTCGCCGAAATAATACTCTCAGAATAATTGAGCCTGGAGAGGCTCGCCGAAATAATACTCTCTCAGAATAATTGAGCCTGGAGAGGCTCGCCGAAATAATACTCTCTCAGAATAATTGAGCCTGGAGAGGCTCGCCAAAATAATACTCCTCAGAGACATTTCTGTACAGAAAAAGCCAAAATCAACAAAAAATACAGAAAAAGCCAAAACCAACAAAAAAGGCAAAAACACAGAAAAAGCCAAAATCAAAAGGCAAAAACACAGAAAAAGCCAAAAATCAAAAAAAAGGCAAAATACAGAAAATCCAACAAATTATACAGAATAACTGAGCCTGGAGAGGCTTGCCAAAATAATACTCTCCAAAAGACATCTCAGCTTGCATTCTTAGGCTGAACAAGAAAAGCAACTCATCGTACAGAATAACTGAGCCTGGAGAGGCTTGCCGAAATAATACTCATACAGAATAACTAAGCCTGGAGAGGCTTGCCAAAATAATACTCTCAGAATAATTGAGCCTGGAGAGGCTCGCCGAAATAATACTCTCAGAATAATTGAGCCTGGAGAGGCTCGCCGAAATAATACTCTCACAGAATAACTGAGCCTGGAGAGGCTTGCTGAAATAATACTCCCCAACTGTACAGAATAAATGAGCCTGGAGAGGCTCGCAGAAATAATACTCCCCAGAGAAACCTCAACTTAAGCTCATGGAACAAATCCCCAGCGAGAGATATCAAAGCAAGATCGTCAAAATCCCTAATGGAAGCGCGATCATCCAAGCAAAATATTCAGTCAAAGGACTTGAAACTTCCTCAGTGGAAGATAGCTCTCTGACTCAAGCGCTGAGTGAGGCTAAGCCTGCAGAGGCTTCCTAAATAATACTCTGGGATACATAAGATCCCCAAATCCCCAGTCGCCTACTCAAGAGGCATCCCTACAAAAGGAGAAAAATAAAAAATATCAATAAATATTCCCCAAGCGGAATTCGGCGTTCGGCCAATCATTGAACATCAAGATGATATGCCTAACAGAAGAGGCTAATCAAAAATCAACATCCAGAATCCCCAGCGGATAACAGCCTACACAGAGGTAGCAAAAATCATAAAATCCAAAAGAGTCACCCGAATAAGGATAACCGGGATACTCCACAACGTCAAAAGGACGACAGCCAAACATAAGGCATCGCTCAACTCAGAGAGAGAGCATCTGTGTCTACACCTCAAGGAGTCAGAAATTCTCCATGGGTACCAACTAAGCAATGCAAGTTGGGGCACAAAAACCTATGAATGACTGCACATCCCCTAGACGGATCCCTGCGTTATCCAGCCCTCAGTGGCATCAAAATCAAAAAACAACTGTCGAAGCAGCATCGTGGACTGTGAAGACAAAATCATCTCAAAGCCTGGAGAGGCAATACTCAGCTACCCAGTTGTCGAGAGCACCGAGGTATGCACAAGCCTGGAGAGGCAATACTCAGCTACCCAGTTGTCGAGAGCACCGAGGTATGCACAAGCCTGGAGAGGCGGTACTCAGCTACCCAGTTGTCGAGAGCACCGAGGTATGCACAAGCCTGGAGAGGCGGTACTCAGCTACCCAGTTGTCAAGAGCACCGAGGTATGCACAAGCCTGGAGAGGCAATACTCAGCTACCCAGTTGTCGAGAGCACCGAGGGATGCACAAGCCTAAGAGGCAATACTCAGCTACCCAGTTGTCGAGAGCACCGAGGCATGCACAAGCCTGGAGAGGCAATACTCAGCTACGCAGTTGTCGAGAGCACCGAGGTATGCACAAGCCTGGAGAGGCGATACTCAGCTACCCAGTTGTCGAGAGCACCGAGGTATGCACAAGCCTGGAGAGGCGGTACTCAGCTACCCAGTTGTCGAGAGCACCGAGGTATGCACAAGCCTGAGAGGCAATACTCAGCTACCCAGTTGTCGAGAGCACCGAGGTATGCACAAGCCTAAGAGGCAATACTCAGCTACCCAGTTGTCGAGGGCACCGAGGTATGCACAAGCCTGGAGAGGCGGTACTCAGCTACCCAGTTGTCGAGAGCACCGAGGTATGCACAAGCCTGAGAGGCAATACTCAGCTACCCAGTTGTCGAGAGCACCGAGGTATGCAAAAGCCTAAGAGGCAATACTCAGCTACCCAGTTGTCGAGAGCACCGAGGTATGCACAAGCCTGGAGAGGCGGTACTCAGCTACCCAGTTGTCGAGAGCACCGAGGTATGCACAAGCCTGGAGAGGCAATACTCAGCTACCCATTTGTCGAGAGCAACGAGGTATGAACAAGCCTGGAGAGGCGGTACTCAGCTACCCAGTTGTCGAGAGCACCGAGGTATGCAATGAGCCTGGAGAGGCGACGACTAATACTCAACCTGGAGAGGCTACTCAACAATTTTCCACCGGAAGACACTACAAGTCGGAAGGATGACTTATTCCCCGGACAATTGGGTCAACTCCTTTACTTGTCAATCGATACACCAAAAAGATCGTTTCACTAATGTAGACCCCTAAAATTGTCCGGGTCGGAAATAAAACTCGAAGACCCTCAAAGATCGAAGGAAAAGTCAGCCAGAAGGACTCCTAGAAGACCATAGGATGGCTATCTGTAGATTTAGAGGTCTTAGAGTAGCTTAAAATAAGGAAGTGGAGGGAATGAAGCCCAATACGGCCGTACTACACTTAATACGGCCGTATTGAAGCTTCAACACGGCCGCAGCGAACTCAATACGGCGTATTGAAGTTTCTAAAACTTCAATACGGCCGTACTGAAATCAATACGGCCGTATTGAAGCTTCAATACAGCCGCAGTGAACTCAATACGGGCGCATTGAAATTTCTGAATTTCAATACGGCCGTATTGAACTTCAATACGACCGTATTGAAGTTCAAAAATTTCAATACGGCCGTATTGATTCTGTAGACCGTATTGCGCCTATTCCCTATAAATATGACGTCAATTGGACGTCATTCCACACTTTTTCAGATAGTTTCAACCCTCTCCTTGAGTATTCTGGGGTTTTTGAGCAGTGTTCTGCCCTAGAAATCACTCGGAGAGTTGATCCGACAAAGTTCTTGAGCCCCAAGCCATTTTGCTTGAGGATCGAACCTAGTCGAAGGGAAATCCTCCGGATTTCCATAGTTAAAAGTTTTTACGAAGGAGCGAGCGAGCTTGTAGAGCGAGGGAACGCCAAAAAGCTTCCCAGTTTTACTCAATATATAAAAGCACGCTTCAAGAGGTTTCTTCTTAAATCCTTCCTTTTACTGCTTTCTGTGTGCATATTTAAACTGTCATCATGTAGATAGTTAATTTATAATTGCTTAGAATAAATAGGGGTAATTTAGTAATTTTACACTGTTATTTTAGAAATAATCTGTCATAGGGAACCCGAAAGGGGCGCTGTGGGGTGCTAACACCTTCCCCACGCGTAACCGACTCCCTTACCCAACTCTGGTTGTAATGGCCAAAGTTGATTTATAAAATCAATTGCCTTATCCCTTTTTCCAATGTTTTGAGTAAAACATTGGTGGCGACTCCACGAACCCTTTTACTACGAAAACCACTAATCCATGGAGGGTCCCGCTTGGGATTAACATGGATTGGTGAGACATTTAATAAATAAATTGGATAAGATCGACAAGGTCTCAGTTTGAGAACAAGTCGTTCTAATAATCCAATACATTTTCAAACTAAAATAAAAGAGAGCTCGACCGTCTTCGCGACCGCCGAGGCCCGTTTGGGCCGGTGGCGACAGATGGCGACTCTGCTGGGGAAGCCTCGAGAGCCAGTCCCATTTAGTGACAGATTATTTTTAACAAATAATAGTTAAAATTACTTTATTACCCCTCACTTGTATGGTAACATGCTTTATTTATTTGGCTTAAATAACTGTTGTTTGTTTAATTTTCCGCAATTGTTTGAAATAAAAACTGCACACAAACCTTTGCACACAACAGTTCCCTCTATACCCGGGGGAATGAGTGATTAACCATAGGGAGTGGATGTTAGTACGGCCGGTTGTCGAATGGGTCTATAGGTGCCCGTAGACCGTTGTCGGAAAACATCACTCAAGGTGATAACCATGAACTTGAGTCCGACGGTGCGTTGGAGCTTTCCATCGACCTACGATGAGAGGAATTGGGTCCCTATAATGGGGGCACCTTGGGGGCCTTGGACTGGTGAGAACAGTTAGAACCTACCTTGAATATGCACCATTTCTGCAGGATACCCCTACCTCGTGATTCGCTCGTGACTGTTCGTGGATGAGTGAATTGTTTGTGTAAATGCTTATGTGCAATTGATTGTGCATTAATAAAAAACCTCGTGATAAGGTCTAAGAATAATACCCATGCATGAAAATACCATGACATGAGAGGAAAAACCATGTGTGAAAATATAATAAAAGTAAGGAGCATAGGCATCATTATCAATAATACCTCATGCATCCTCATCATTATTTATAGGTTCACTAATACCCTCTCGATGTGAGTGAAAGAGACCCGTGACTATTGAGATTCTCCGTTGTGGAGAAATCATAGGCTAGGGAGGGTGATAAACTTTCATCTTAAAAAGGCAGCGCCTTAAAGATGAAAGATTATCAAGCTCACATCGAGAGTATATTCATATCATAAATAAGCTAATTAGAATAAACATTCATTTTAGAAAGTGGCTGGTCATCTCTCTGTCCTCACACGCGCAAAGAAGATCAAGAAAATGGAAGCATTGGAAGAGCAAAACAAAAAGCTCACAACCGAGCTTTCGCAACTTAAAGACCAAATGGCGCAAATGATGGAACTCATGCGTCATCACAACATCCATGGATCTCATCACAGTGATCATGGGTCCCATCATGAGGGAGAGGAGGAAGAGCATGAAAAAGATCCTCCACACGCTGTACCCCTTGGGAATGGAATTATGATTAAAGAGCCCGAAGTATCAAAGGAACAATTCCACGCCCTCGAGGATCGGCTAAGGGCTATGGAGGGGCATGATTTTGACATCAAGGATGCCGCCGACATGTGTTTAGTGAGGGACATCCAATTCCCTCCTAAATTTAAAGTGCCGGATTTCCCAAAGTACGTGGGATCGACTTGCCCCAAAAGTCATCTCACCATGTACTGTCGCAAGATGGCCGCATATGCCACAAATGAAAAGCTCTTGATCCACTGCTTTCAAGAGAGCTTAGCTGAAACTGCACTCAACTGGTATATGCAGCTAGATGGAAATCTAGTACATACATGGAGGCAGTTGGCCGACGCCTTTCTCAAGCGCTATAAATACAACATCGACCTAACACCCGATAGGTCTGATCTTCAAGCCTTGAGTAAAAAGAACGATGAATCCTTCAAGGCGTACGCCCAACGTTGGAGGGAGTTGGCGGCACAGATAGAGCCCCCGCTGTCGGATAAGGAGACGGTGTCCTTATTCATCAACTCGTTGACTGGTCCCTATTACGATAAAATGATAGGGAACACAACGACACTCTTCTCGGACATCATCACCATTGGAGAAAGGGTGGAACAAGGACTTAAAAGTGGGAAGCTGGCTAAGCCTTCCCAACCATATGAAGCTAAGAAGGCCTTCGGGAAGAAGAAAGAAGGAGGAGTCAACGCTGTAACCATTTCTCCATCTTCTTCCGCTTCGAAGTCAGGCAAATCGCAAAACAACTCTGTGAAGAAGTTTGATAAACTTCCGACCACTTATAGCGATCTCCTGCCGAAGCTAGTGGAGGCGCGTCTTATAGCTTACATTCCACCAAAGAAAGTGAATCCACCTTACCCCGATTGGTACAATCCACAAGACAAATGTCTATACCATTCGGGGGCACCGGGGCATTCAACGGAGAACTGCAGAGCTCTCAAGTATAAGGTCCAAGACCTTATCGATGCTGGGTGGGTCACTTTCGATTCGACGGCACCCGACGTGAGCAAGAATCCTCTACCGCAGCAGGAGTAGAGAGAAGGGCAAGCCATGATAGGGCCCCTCCAGATTTTTTCTTTTAGGGACTCATGATCAGTACCCGAGATCATGAGGACCTTTTCATGTAAATAAAGGGTTTTGTACAGTTTTACATACATATATCAATAAAGAGGCATTTTTCACACATTATTTTGTTCTATTCTCTCTCTCTCATTAATATTAATAAACTCTAAACCTAAACAGAACCAATAAATAATTATGTCTGTGATTGCTCGCTCTGACCGGGATCCGAAAGCCGAGGGTGAATGGGTTGAGTTGGACAGTGATGAGGAGACCATCTCTCCGGATCTGCAAAGACTGCTAGATCAAGAAGCTCGTCTACTCCAGCCATATCAAGAGAAATTGGAGACCGTAAATTTGGGGCAGGGTCAAGAGTTGCATGAGGTCAACATTGGGACCCATATCAGTGATGAAATAAAGGCACAATTGATCCAACTATTGAGGGAATACAAGGATGTATTTGCATGGTCGTACCATGATATGCCCGGATTGGACTCTAATATCGTCGAGCATAAGTTGCCATTGAAAGAAGGGTTTCGACCTATCAAACAAAAGCTTCGACGAATCAAGCCCGAATGGTCTTTAAAGATCAAGGAGGAGGTAGAAAAGCAATTAGATGCGGGATTCTTGGTCGTATCCCAGTATCCCGAATGGCTGGCTAACATTGTGCCAGTCATCAAAAAGAATGGGAAGGTTAGAGTGTGTGTTGATTATAGGGATTTGAATCGTGCCAGTCCAAAGGACGATTTTCCCTTGCCCCACATCGATACACTTGTGGATCACACCGCCACAAACACACTCTATTCCTTTATGGATGGATACTCGGGGTATAATCAAATCAAGATGAATATAGAAGACCGCGAGAAAACTTCTTTCATTACACCCTGGGGCACTTTCTGCTACAGGGTGATGCCTTTTGGACTTAAAAATGCGGGTGCCACCTACCAACGAGCGATGGTGACGCTATTCCACGATATGATCCACAAAGAAATTGAAGTATACGTGGATGACATGATCGCAAAGTCAAAAGACGAGATGGACCACATCCAATATTTGAGAAAATTATTCAATCGGCTTCGTAAGTATCAGCTTAAGCTAAACCCGGCTAAGTGTACTTTCGGAGTTCGGTCGGGTAAGCTTCTCGGGTTCATCGTCAGTGAAAAAGGCATAGAGGTGGACCCCGATAAAGTAAAGGCAATAATGGAAATGCCTCCTCCTAAAACTGAGAAAGAAATTAGAGGATTCCTCGGCAGGGTGAACTACGTCGCAAGGTTCATCGCACAGTTGACTGACACGTGCAAACCAATATTCAAGCTGTTGCGCAAGAATCATTCCGAAGTTTGGGATGAGAATTGTCAACAAGCTTTCGATAAGATCAAACAGTGCTTGGCCAATCCACCAGTGTTGGTGCCACCTGTCGAGGGAAGACCATTAATCCTCTATCTAACGGTGCTTGATGAGTCCATGGGAGCTGTGCTAGGACAACAAGATGAAACAAAGAAGAAAGAACAAGCCATCTACTACCTGAGCAAAAAGTTCCTTGATTATGAAACCCGCTACACGCCACTAGAAAAGACGTGCTGTGCGTTAGCATGGGCAACACAACGGCTCAGGCAGTATATGATTAGGCATACTACTTGGTTGGTTTCCAAAATGGACCCAATTAAGTACGTGTTCGACAAACCGATAATCACTGGGAAGATTGCCCGATGGCAAGTGCAATTATCAGAATTTGACATCATACATGTCACACAAAAGGCCATCAAGGGTAGTACCCTAGCTGATTACCTAGCACACGGGCCGACCAATGACTATCAATCCCTTCAGGATGATTTCCCCGATGAGGATATAATGCATTTACAACATAAAGATCCTAAGGATGATACGTGGACCATGTATTTCGATGGAGCCTCCAACATGCTTGGACAGGGGATTGGAACAGTATTAATCTCCCCACAAGGAAAGCATATCCCCTTAACGGCAAGACTCAACTTCGACTGTACAAATAACATGGCCGAATACGAGGCTTGCGCGTTAGGAATCCAAGCAGCAATCAACAATGGTATCCTAAAGCTCAAAGTATTTGGAGATTCGGCTTTAGTCATCCACCAACTGCGAGGTGAATGGGAAGTCCGAAATCCTAAGCTGATACCATATGTTGAGCATATCAAAGACCTGATACAATTCTTTCAAAATGTCGTCTTTGAATATATCCCAAGGGAGGAAAATCAGTTCGCTGACGCCCTTGCCACACTATCATCGATGTTCGCCTTGGATAAGGAGCATGAAATGCCCATCATCAATATCCGGCGGCACGATAAGCAAGCGTTCTGCCTACTGATAGATGAAGTTGTTGACGATCATCCATGGTTCCATGACATCAAACAATATCTGTCAAAAGGGGAATATCCTGATATGGCTAGCGATAATGATAAAAAGCATATCCGAAGAAGGGCCATGGGATTTCTGTTAATTGGAGAAACCCTCTACAAAAAGAATTATGACTCGGTCTTGTTGAGGTGCATAGACCAAGTCGAAGCTCAAAATGTAATCAAAGAAATACATGAGGGGGTTTTCGGTATCCATATTCCCGGGCCTGCAATGGCTAAGAAAATCCTCAGAGCAGGATATTATTGGTCGACCATTGAAAGGGATTGTTACCAATACGTCCGGAAATGCCACAAGTGTCAAGCATACGCCGACAACATTCATGTCCCACCAACGCCACTCAATGTTTTGGCTTCACCATGGCCATTCGCAATGTGGGGCATGGATGTTATTGGACCCATCGAGCCAAAGGCATCCAATGGACATAGGTTCATCCTTGTGGCCATTGACTATTTCACCAAATGGGTAGAAGCGGCATCGTATGCTCATGTGACCCGAAAGGTGGTAACATCCTTCATCAGAAAGAATATCATATGCAGATACGGTATTCCCGACAAAATCATCACTGATAATGGATCCAATTTGAACAATAAGATGGTGGAAGAACTGTGCAAAGAGTTCAAAATTCAGCACCACAACTCTTCCCCATATCGACCAAAGATGAATGGGGCAGTCGAGGCAGCCAATAAGAATATCAAGAAGATAGTACAAAAGATGGTTGTCTCATTCAAAGACTGGCATGAGATGCTACCCTTCGCTCTCCATGGTTATAGGACTTCAGTACGTACATCCACAGGAGCTACTCCATTCTCCCTTGTTTATGGAATGGAGGCAGTTCTGCCGGTTGAAGTCGAGATACCGTCTCTTAGAGTAATCATGGAAGCAAAACTTTCCGAGGCAGAATGGGTTCAAAGTCGATACAACCAATTGAACCTTATCGAAGAAAAACGACTGAACGCCATATGCCATGGTCAAGCCTACCAAAGGAAGATCAAAAAGGCTTTTGACAAGAAAGTCCATCCTCGAATCTACCATGAGGGAGAGCTGGTGATGAAGAAATTGCTACCAGCTCAAAAGGACAAAATCGGAAAGTGGGCCCCAAATTACGAAGGACCATACGTGGTGAAGCGAGCCTTCTCCGGAGGAGCATTGATTCTCACAGACATGGACGGAGAAGAACTTCGATACCCAGTCAACGCTGACGTGGTAAAGAAGTATTATGCTTGAAGACGTTGCTTGCATCAGCCCGCTAGGATGAAAACCCAAAAAGGGCATCCTAGGCAAAAGTTAGGGCAAAACGAAAAGCCCGCCAGTACAAGGGTACTAGGCAAAACAAAGGCAAAATTATCCCCGCTAGGACATGTCCTAGGCAAAAATTAGGGGCAAAAGAATAAGATGCAAAAAGTAAAGCAAGCAACGATCACTTGAATCGAAAACCGAAAGGCGGTTCAAGTGATAATCTTCTAGAAGCAAGCGTCTTGCAGCATCTACACTCCTGGCTCAGGCATCTCACCCGAAGCAACTAGGGAACGGGAAGGGCAGCAATCACAGATGTAATTGTTTAAGCCAAAAATGTACAGCCTACCCTGGCCAGCCATTCTTCAGAAAATCCCTTTGTAAACCTTTCTGTATAAACATTTGAATATCAATAAAAATATCCATTTGTTTCTTTTCTTTCTTGACCATGTGATTATGCCTCTGAATTGATTTTTCATAAAAATTGTACGAAATCCCATTAATAATCGGTCAATAAAAGAAAATTGGAGGGGTTCCTGTAAAATCCATAATCTCCTGCATAAAGGCTCACAAAAATACTCCCTCGCGTCAATGACAGAAAGTCCTCCAAGAAGAAGAGGATAGGGAGAGCCGCTCACTTTTCTAAATAAATAATCAAAAAAAAAAAAAAAAAAAAAAATTGTATTGCATTTGTGCATCACACACACATTAGTCGCACATTCAAAGACCTTATCATGAGGCAACCGCATAAAATAGAAAAATAGAAAATTGCTTGTGTATGACAGCAGCAAGCAAAATGCAAAGATTCAGAAAATCAACAGCATCATACAGAATAACTGAGCCTGGAGAGGCTTGCCGAAAGAATACTCTCAAAATAACTGAGCCTGGAGAGGCTTGCCGAAATAATACTCCTACAAAATAACTGAGCCTGGAGAGGCTTGCCGAAATAATACTCTCTCATAATAACTGAATTTAATTTCTTTAGCAATTTAAATTCTGTACAGCAAA
Organism: Cajanus cajan; assembly: GCF_000230855.2. Lineage (NCBI taxonomy): Eukaryota > Viridiplantae > Streptophyta > Magnoliopsida > Fabales > Fabaceae > Cajanus > Cajanus cajan. The sequence goes on along the minus strand of NC_138521.1, from coordinate 33,275,473 downwards.
AGCCAAAAACATAAAAAAGGCAAAATACAGAAAAAGCCAAATCAGAAGAAAAGGCAAAATAGAAAAAGCCGAAAATGAAAAAGGCAAGGATATAGAAAATCCAACAAAAAGATTGCACAAAATAATTGAGCCTGGAGAGGCTCGCCGAAATAATACTCTCAGAATAATTGAGCCTGGAGAGGCTTGCTGAAATAATACTCTTTCAGAATAATTGAGCCTGAAGAGGCTTGCAGAAATAATACTTCCTCAGAATAACTAAAGCCTGGAGAGGCTTGCAGAAATAATACTCCCCCAACTGTACAGAGTCAATGAGCCTGGAGAGGCTCGCAGAAATAATACTCCCCAGAGGGAACCTCAACTCATGCTCTTGGATTCAAAATCCCCAGAAAGAGCTATCAAGCAAGATCGTCAAAATCCCCAATGGAAGTACGATCTCCCAAGCATAATATCCAAGTCAAAGGACTTAAACTTCCTCAGTGAAGATAGCTCTCCAACTCAAAGCGCTGAGTGAGGCTAAGCCTGCAGAGGCTTCCTAAATAATACTCTGGGATACATAAGATCCCTCATTCCCCAATCGCCTACTCAGAGGCATCCCTGCAAAAGGAGAAAAATCAAAAAAAAAATATATCAATAACCATTCCCCAAGCGGAATTTGGCACTCAGCCGAACACTGAACTTCAAATCCCCAGTCGCCTACTCAAGAGGCACCCCTTCAAAAAGAGAAAAAAATCAAAAAGATCAATAATCATTCCCCAAGTGGAATCTGGCTCTCAGCCAATCATTGAACATCAAGGTGATATGCCTAACAGAAGAGGCTAATCAAAATCAATGACAAAATCCCCCAGTGGATAACAGCCTACACAGAGGCAGCAAAATCAGAAAACCAAAAGAGACACCCGAACAAGGATAACCGGGATACTCCACCAACGTCGAAAGGACGTCAGCCAATCATAAGGCACCGCTCACATCAGAAAGAGCATCTTTGTGTCTACACCCCAAAGGAATCAGAAATTCCCCAGTGGGCACCAACTACGCAATGGAAAGTTGGGACACAAGAACCTATGAGTAACTGCACATCCCCTAGACGGATCCCTGCGTTATCCAGCCCTCAGTGGCACAAAAATCGAAAAACAACCGTCGAAGCAGCATCGTGGACTGTGGAGACAAAATCATCACAAATCCCTGAAAAGGAGATATTCACGCTACCCCCGTCGTCACAAACACGGAGGTATGCAGCTTCCGGCTCGAGCAATGAGCGAAGCTATCTCTGGAAAGGAGGTACTCACTGCTTACCGTTGTCACAAGGGTACTTAGCTTCCGGCTCGAACAAAGAGTGAAGCTAAGCCTGGAGAGGCGGTACTCACAGCTTCCAGCTTGGGCAGCAAGCGAGACAAAGCCTGGAGAGGCGAAACTCACACTGCTCACCGTCGTCACAAAGGTGCTTAGTTTCCGGCTCGAACAAAGAGTGAAGCTAAGCCTGGAGAGGCAGTACTCACAGCTTCCAGCTTGGGCAGCAAGCGAGACAAAGCCTGGAGAGGCGAAACTCACACTGCTCACCGTCGTCACAAAGGTGCTTAGTTTCCGGCTCGAACAAAGAGCGAGACTAAGCCTGGAGAGGCGAAACTCACACTGCTACCGTTGTCACAAGGGTACTTAGCTTCCGGCTCGAACAAAGAGTGAAGCTAAGCCTGGAGAAGCGGTACTCACAGCTTCCAGCTTGGGCAGCAAGCAAAGCAAAACCTGGAGAGGCTACTCGACAATTTTCCACCGGAAGACGCTACAAGTCAGAAGGTCGGCGCATCACCCGGACAATTGGGTCAACTCCTTTACTTGTCAGCCGGTACACCAAAAGGCCGTCCGACTAAGTAAAGGGGGGGCAGCTGTAGACCCCTAAAATTGTCCGGGTCGGAAATAAAACTCGAAGACCCTCAAAGATCGAAGGAAAAGTCAGCCAGAAGGACTCCTAGAAGACCATAGGATGGCTATCTGTAGATTTAGAGGTCTTAGAGTAGCTTAAAATAAGGAAGTGGAGGGAATGAAGCCCAATACGGCCATACTACACTTAATACGGCCGTATTGAAGCTTCAACACGGCCGCAGCGAACTCAATACGGCGTATTGAAGTTTCTGAAACTTCAATACGGCCGTACTGAAATCAATACGGCCGTATTGAAGCTTCAATACAGCCGCAGTGAACTCAATACGGGCGCATTGAAATTTCTGAATTTCAATACGGCCGTATTGAACTTCAATACGACCGTATTGAACTTCAAAAATTTCAATACGGCCGTATTGATTCTGTAGACCGTATTGCGCCTATTCCCTATAAATATGACGTCAATTGGACGTCATTCCACACTTTTTCAGATAGTTTCAACCCTCTCCTTGAGTATTCTGGGGTTTTTGAGCAGTGTTCTGCCCTAGAAATCACTCGGAGAGTTGATCCGACAAAGTTCTTGAGCCCCGAGCCATTTTGCTTGAGGATCGAACCTAGTCGAAGGGAAATCCTCCGGATTTCCATAGTTAAAAGTTTTTAGGAAGGAGCGAGCGAGCTTGTAGAGCGAGGGAACGCCAAAAAGCTTCCCAGTTTTACTCAATATATAAAAGCACGCTTCAAGAGGTTTCTTCTTAAATCCTTCCTTTTACTGCTTTCTGTGTGCATATTTAAACTGTCATCATGTAGATAGTTAATTTATAATTGCTTAGAATAAATAGGGGTAATTTAGTAATTTTACACTGTTATTTTAGAAATAATCTGTCATAGGGAACCCGAAAGGGGCGCTGTGGGGTGCTAACACCTTCCCCACGCGTAACCGACTCTCTTACCCAACTCTGGTTGTAATGGCCAAAGTTGATTTATAAAATCAATTGCCTTATCCCTTTTTCCAATGTTTTGAGTAAAACATTGGTGGCGACTCCACGAACCCTTTTACTACGAAAACCACTAATCCATGGAGGGTCCCGCTTGGGATTAACATAGATTGGTGAGACATTTAATAAATAAATTGGATAAGATCGACAAGGTCTCAGTTTGAGAACAAGTCGTTCTAATAATCCAATACATTTTCAAACTAAAATAAAAGAGAGCTCGACCGTCTTCGCGACCGCCGAGGCCCGTTTGGGCCGGTGGCGACAACTAAGTAAAGGGGGGGCAGCTGTAGACCCCTAAAATTGTCCGGGTCGGAAATAAAGCTTGAAGACTCTCGAAGACTGAAGGAAGATCAGCCAGAAGGACTTCCAGAAGGCCCAAGGAGGGTTCTCTATAGGTCTAGAGGTCTTAGGATAGCTAAAATAAGAAAAGTGGGAGGAATGAAGCCCAATACGGCCTCCCAGACGTTCAGTACGGCCGTATTGAACATTTTGAACTTCAATACGGCCGCACTGAACTCAATACGGCCGTATTGAATTTCTGAACTTCAATACGGCTGCACTGAACTTCAATACGGCCGTCTCTCCAGACTTTGTTTGAGTACCGTCTCTCCAGACTTTGTTTGAGTACCGTCTCTCCAGACTTTGTTTGAGTACCGTCTCTCCAGACTTTGTTTGAGTACCGTCTCTCCAGACTTTGTTTGAGTACCGTCTCTCCAGACTTTCTTTGATTGTCTCTGACGACCTAGGCAACTGAGTTTGCCCTCTCCAGGGTCTGCGTCCGTGTCTTCTGATCACTTCGGCAATGCGAGTTTACCCTCTCCAGGGATCTGAGATGATTTTTTGGTCTCCACAGTCCACTATGCTGCTTCGACGTTTTTCTAATTTTGTGCCACTGAGGGCTGGATAACGCAGGGATCCATCTAGGGGATGTGCAGTCATTCATAGGTTCTTGTGCCCCAACTTGCATTTGCATAGTTGGTACCCATGGGGAATTTCTGTTTCCGTGGGGTGTAGACACAAAGATGCTCTTTCTGAGATGAGCGGTGCCTTATGGTTGGCTGACGTCCTTTTGACGGTGGTGGAGTATCCCGGTTATCCTTATTCGGGCGACTCTTTTTGTTTTTCTGGTTTTGTTGCCTCTGTGTAGGCTATTATCTGCTGGGGATTTTGTCATTGATTTTGATTAGCCTCTTCTGTTAGGCATATCATCTTGATGTTCAATGATTGGCTGAAAAGCCAAATTCCGCTTGGGGAATTGTTATTGATCTTTTGGATTTTTTTCTTTTTTGAAAGAGTGCCTCTGAGTAGGCGAATTATCTTGATGTTTGGTGTTCGGCTGAGTGCCGGATTCCGCTTGGGGAATGATTATTTGTCTTTTGTGATTTTTTCTTGAGGGGGTGCCTCTGAGTAGGCGAGTGGGGATTTAAAGTTTATTTATCCCAGAGTATTATTTAGAAAGCCTCTTCAGGCTTAGCTTCACTCTTCGTTTGAGTTGGAAAGCTATCTTCCACTGAGGAAGTCTAAGTCCTTTGACTTGGATATTTTGTTTGGATCATGCTTCCGTTGGGGAATTTTGCTGATCTCGCTTTGATAGCTTTCACTGGGGAATTTGGCCCGTGAGTGGAAGCTGAGATATCTCTGGGGAGTATTATTTCGACGAGCCTCTCCAGGCTCATTCATTCTGTACAGTTGGGGAGTATTATTTCAGCAAGCCTCTCCAGGCTCAGTTATTCTGAAGGAGTATTATTTCGGCGAGCCTCTCCAGGCTCAGTTATTCTGTACAAACTGAGGAGTATTGTTTGTATCCTTGCCTTTTTTCGTTTTCGGCTTTTGTTGACTGCTGTCATACACAAGCAATTTTCTATTTTTTCTATTTTATGCAATTGCCTCGTGGTAAGGTCTTTAAATGTGCAACTAATGTGTGTGATGCACGCGATGCAAGTTTTTATTTTTGTTCTTTTATTTAGAAAAGTGAATGGCTCTCCCTATCCTCTTCTTCTTTTAGAGGGACTTCTGTTATTAACGCGAGGGAGTATTTTCGTGAGCCTTTTAATGCAGGAGATTACTGATTTTTATAGGAACCCCTCCCATTTTCTTTTATTGACCGATTATTAAAGGAATTTCGTACAATTTTATGAAATACCAATTTTAGAGGCATAATCACATGGTCAAGAGAGAAAAGAAACAAATGGATATTTTATTGATATTCAAATTTTTTTACAGAAAGATATACAGAAGGAATTTATGAAGAATGGTTGGCCAGGGTAGGCTATATACATTGGGCTTAACAATTATATCTGTAATTGTTGCTCTTTACGCTCCCCTAATTGCTTCGGGTGAGATGCCTGAGCCAGGAGTGTAGATGCTGCAAGACGCTTGCTTCTAGAAGATAATCATTTGAACCGCCTTTCGGTTTTCGATTCAAGTGACCGTTGCTTGCTTTGCTTTTACATCTTATTCTTTTGCCCCTAACTTTTGCCTAGGACGTATCTTAGCGGGGATAATTTTGCCTTTGTTTTGCCTAGTACCCTTGTACTGGCGGGCTTTTTGTTTTGCCCTAACTTTTGCCTAGGATGCCCTTTTTTGGGTTTTCATCCTAGCGGGCTTATGCAAGCAACGTCTTCAAGCATAGTACTTCTTTACCTCGTCAGCGTTGACTGGGTATCGAAGTTCTTTTCCATCCATGTCTGTGAGGATCAATGCTCCTCCTGAGAAGGCTCGTTTTTCCACGTATGGTCCTCCGTGATTTGGGGCATACTTTCCGATTTTGTCCTTTTGAGTTGGTAGCAATTTCTTCATTACCAACTCTCCCTCATGGTAGACTCGAGGGTGGACCTTCTTGTCAAAAGCCTTTTTGGTCTTCCTCTGGTAGGCTTGACCATGGCATATGGCGTTCAACCATTTTTCTTCAATGAGGTTCAACTGGTCATACCGGCTTTGAACCCATTCTTCCTCGGAAAGTTTTGTTTCCATAATTACCCTTAGAGAAGGTATCTTGACTTCGACGGGTAGAACTGCCTCCATCCCATAGACGAGGGAGAATGGAGTAGCTCCTGTAGATGTGCGTACTGAAGTCCTATAACCATGAAGAGCGAAGGGTAACATCTCGTGCCAGTCTTTAAATGAGGCAACCATCATTTGCCCTATTTTCTTGATGTTCTTATTGGTTGCCTCGACTGCCCCATTCATCTTTGGCCGATATGGGGAAGAGTTGCGGTGTTGGATCTTGAATTCTTGGCACAGTTCTTCCACCATTTTATTATTCAGATTAGATCCATTTTCAGTGATGATTTATTTCTCCATGCTTCCACTAGATTATTCTAAAATCATTTGGGACAAGAGAGAAAAGAAAGGAAAGATATTTTTTGTTCTGAAGTTTGTGTTTTAGAGGGGATGTATTTTTCAAAAATGGTTTTTGTAAGAATGGATGGCCAAGGTAGGCTTATGTGTTTAGGCTTGTTTGATTAAACACTTATGAAGTTAAAAAGTCGTGTTGTGATTCGACAACTTGGATAGCTTCCCTTGAACCTTTCTTTTTGAATTCGGTTCATGGTACTATCATGGATTTATTTTTGTTTTTTGATTGTCCTTATTTTTGCCTAAAACACCCTTTTGTGGTGTTTCAGCGGACTTTTGTTTTTTGTTTATTTTGCAACCCTAATTTTTGCCTAGGTCACCCTTTCGTGGGATTCCTAGCGGGTTCTTTGCTCTTATTTTTGCGCATCCCCCTTTTTGGGTTTTCTGCCGAGCTTCTTTTATTTTAAAGGATTTATTTTTATCCATGATGGCACTTGTCGAGGCCAAGGGAAGGTGCTCCAAGTTGTCACACACACTTCCACATAAAAATGATGTGGGTTTATTATTATTAAGATGATTTTAACCTCATTCATGTTTATTCAAACAGGGTTAAAAATAATGTGGTTTAGAATTTTATTATAAGCAAGAAAAGAAGCAATGAAGAATGATTTTATTATAATCATAGCGGAAACATGTGTCCTTATTTCATCACTGGTATGGGTCCTAATGTTGACCTCTTTTATCTCTCGGCCATGCCCCAAATTTACAGTCTCCAATTTCTCTTGACGAGCTTCTTGATCTAGCAATCTTTGCAGATCCGGAGAAATGGTCTCCTCATCACTGTCCAACTCAACCCTTTCACCTTCGGATCCCGGTCAGAGCGAACAATTACAGACATAATTATTTTATTGGTTCTGTTTAGGTTTAGAATTATTAATGTTAATGAGGAAAGAGAGAAAAGAACAAAAAAGAGAGTAATGTGAAAAATGCCTCTTTATTGATATGTATTAAAACTGTACAAAAACCCTTATTTACATGAAAAGGTTCTCATGATCTCGGGTACTGATCATGAGTCCCTAAAAGAGAAATATGAAGGGGCCCTATCGTGGCTTGTTCTTCTCTCTACTCCTGCTTTGGCAGAGGATTCTTGCTCACGTCGAGCGCTGTCGAATCGAAGGTGACCCACCCGGCATCAATAAGGTTTTGGACCTTGTATTTGAGAGCTAGGCATTTCTCTGTTGAATGCCCTGGTGCCCCCGAATGGTATAAACATTTGTCTTGTGGCTTGTACCAATCGGGGTAAGGTGGATCGATCTTCCTTGGTGGAACATGAGCTAGAAGTTTGGCTTCTACTAGCTTCGGCAGGAGATCGCTATAAGTGGTCGGAAGTTTATCAAACTTCTTCACAGGGGTGAATTGCGATCTTCCTGACTTCGAAGTGGAAGAAGATGAAGAAATGGTTATGGCGTTGACTCCTCCCTCCTTCTTCTTCCCGAAGGTCTTCTTAGCTTCGAATGATTGGGAGGGCTTTGCTAGCTTCCCACTTTTAAGTCCTTGTTCCACTCTCTCCCCAATGGTGATGATGTCCGAGAAGAGTGTCGTTGTGTTCCCTATCATTTTATCGTAATAGGGACCAGTCAACGAGTTGATGAATAAGGACACCGTCTCCTTATCCGACAGCGGGGGCTCTATCTGTGCCGCCAACTCCCTCCATCGTTGGGCGTACGCCTTGAAAGATTCATCATTTTTCTTACTCAAGGCTTGAAGATCTGACCTATCGGGTGTTAGGTCGATGTTGTATTTATAGCGCTTGAGAAAGGCGTCGGCCAACTGCCTCCATGTATGTACTAGATTTCCATCTAGCTGCATATAACAATTGAGTGCGGTTTCAGCCAAGCTCTCTTGAAAGCAATGAATTAAGAGCTTTTCATTGGTAGCATATGCAGCCATTTTGCGACAGTACATGGTGAGATGACTCTTAGGGCAAGTCGATCCCACGTATTTTGGGAAATCTGGCACTTTAAATTTAGGAGGGAATTGGATGTCCCTCACTAAACACATGTCGGCGGCATCTTTAATGTCAAAATCATGCCCCTCCATAGCCCTCAACCGATCCTCTAGGGCGTGGAATTGTTCTTTTGAAACCTCGGGCTCTTTGATTACAATTCCAGCCCCTATAGGTATAGCGTGTGGAGGCTCTTCCTCGTGCTCTTCCTCCTCTCCATGATGGGACTCATGGTCACTGTGGTGTGATCCATGCATATTGTGGTGACGCATGAGCTCCATCATTTGCGCCATCTGTTCTTTGAGCTGAGAGAGCTCGGTTGTGAGCTTCTTATTTTGCTCTTCCAGCGCTTCCATTTTCTTGATTTTCTGCGCGCGCGTGAGGACAGAGAGATGACCAGCCACTTTCTAAAATGAATGTTTATTCTAATTAGCTTATTTATGATATGAATACACTCTTGATGTGAGCTTGATAATCTTTCATCTTTAAGGCGCTGCCTTTTTAAGATGAAAGTTTATCACCCTCCCTAGCCTATGACCTCTCCACAACGGAGAATCTCAATAGTCACGAGTCTCTTTCACTCACATCGAGAGGGTATTAGTGAACCTATAAATGATGATGAGAATGCATGAGGTATTATTGATAATGATGCCTATGCTCCTTACTTTTATTATATTTTCACACATTGGTTTTTCCTCTCATGTCATGACATTTTCATGCATGGGGATTATTCTTTAGACCTTATCACGAGGTTATTTTTTAATGCACAAACAATTGCACATAAGCATTTACACAAACAATTCACTCATCCACGAACAGTCACGAGCGAATCACGAGGTAGGGGTATCCTGCAGAAATGGTGCATATTCAAGGTGGTTCTAACTGTTCTCACCAGTCCAAGGCCCCCAAGGTGCCCCCATTATAGGGACCCAATTCCTCTCATCGTAGGTCGATGGAAAGCTCCAACGCACCGTCGGACTCAAGTTCATGGTTATCACCTTGAGTGATGTTTTCCGACAACGGTCTACGGGCACCTATAGACCTATTCGACAACCGGCCGTACTAACATCCACTCCCTATGGTTAATCACTCATGCCCCCGGGTATAGAGGGAACTGTTGTGTGCAAAGGTTTGTGTGCAGTTTTTATTTCAAACAATTGCGTAAATTTAAAAATACAACAGTTATTAAAGCCAAATAGATAAACATGTTATCATACAAGTGAGGGGTAATAAAGTAATTTTTAACTATTATTTGTTAAAAATAATCTGTCACTAAATGGGACTGACTCTCGAGGCTTCCCCAGTGGAGTCGCCATCTGTCGCCACCGGCCCAAACGGGCCTCGGCGGTCGCGAAGACGGTCGAGCTCGCTTTTATTTTAGTTTTGAAAATGTATTGGATTATTAGAACGACTTGTTCTCAAACTGAGACCTTGTCAATCTTATCCAATTTATTTATTAAAATGTCTCACCAATCCATATTAATCCCAAGCGGGATCCTCCATGGATTAATGGTTTTCGTAAAAGGAGGGAACTGTTGTGTGCAAAGGTTTGTGTACAGTTTGTATTTCAAACAATTGCGGAATTTAAACATACAACAGTTATTTAAAGCCATATAATAAATCATGTTATCATACAAGCAAGGGGTAATGAAGTAATTTTAACTATTATTTGTTAAAAATAATCTGTCACTAAATGGGACTGACTCTCGAGGCTTCCCCAGCGGAGTCGCCATCTGTCGCCACCCGGCCCGAAACGGGCTTTCGGCATTCGCGAAGGATGGTTGGACTCTTTTATTTGTTTAAAAATATGGATTGCTAGAATGACTTATTCTCAAACTGAGACCTTGTCAAACGAGCAATTTTGTTAAAAGGCTCACCAATCCATGTTAATCCCAAGCGGGACCCTCCATTGATTAGCGGTTTTCATAAAAAGGAAGGGTTCATGGAGTCGCCACCAATGTTTTACTCAAAACATTGGAAAAAGAAGTTTAAGGCAATCGATTCAAAAATCGACCTCGGCCATTACAACCAGAGTCGGGTTAGGGAGTCGGTTACGCGTGGGGAAGGTGTTAGCACCCCACAGCACCCCTTTCGGGTTCCCTATGACAGATTATTTCTAAAAATAATAGTGCGAAATTACTAAATTACCCCTTATTTATTTATTCTAAACAATTATAACTTAACTATCTACATGATGACAGTTAAATATACACACAGAAAGCAGTAAAAGGAAGGACTTAAGAAGAAACCTTTGAAGCGTGCTTTTATATTCAAGTAAAACTGGGAAGCTTTTTGGCGTTCCCTCGCTCTACAAGCCCGCTCGCTCCCTCCTAGAAAATTTTAACTATGGAAATCCGGAGGATTTCCCTTCGACACAGTTTGAGACTCAAGCAAAAAGCTCAGAACTCGAGAACTTTGTCGGATCAACTCTCCGAGTGATTTCTAGGCAGAGCACTGCTCAAAAAAACCCAGAATACTCAAGAAGAGGGTTAAAACTCAGTGTAAAAGTGTCCAATGACGTCAAATTGACGTCATATTTATAGGAATGAGGCGCAGTACGGCCCCTAGGGTCAATACGGGCGTATTGAAGTTTTTGAACTTCAATACGGCCGTATTGAATTCAGTACGGCCGTATTGAAGTTCAAAGACTTCAATACGGGCGTACTGAGTTCGCCGCGGCCGTATTGCAGTTCAAAATACTCAATACGGCCGTAGTGAACCTCTGGGAGGCCGTATTGAGCTTCATTCCTCCCACTTTTCTTATTTTTGCTATCCTAAGACCTCTAGACCTACAGAGAACCCTCCTAGGGCCTTCCAGGAGTCCTTCTGGCTGATCTTCCTTCAGTCTTTGAGAGCCTTCTAGCTTTATTTCCGACCCGGACAATTTTAGGGGTCTACAAGAGATAGTAGAGGGACTTTCTTAGGAGGGTTTGCCTTATACATTGGTGTTGCCAATGCATTGAAGGCAGAGTTGATCGCTACTATGTAGATTATTGAATATAGGTTTTCAGTAGGATGACATAGGATGTGGTTAGAGTGTATTTCTAGAATGGTTTTACATGCCTTCCACAATCCTAACTTGGTTCATTGGTTTGCTCATAGTCAATGAAACATTGTTTAATTTTGTGTTCTAAGATGCACTTTCAGGCTTCTCATATTTTTAGACAGGGTAATTAGTGTGCTAATAGACTTGTGGAACATGGTGTAGCACATAGTAATAGTTTTGTTTGGTAGGACACTTTACCATCTTTTATTCAATCAAAGTTCTTTCCTAACCATTCTGGCCTACCTTATCTTCGTTTTTGTTAATTTTTCTTGGAATTTGGTCTAGTCTCTCATGTTCTTTGTTTTTCTTTCCTCTTTTATTTATATTCGGGGATGTTGCAAATGAATGGTAGACTTTAAGGTGTCAACATTATTGGAATATTTTTATCTTATAGTGATACTTAACATACCTGATTTTTTATTAAAAAAATTATATAATTTTAAAAAAAGAATTATTGATGGTTGATAAATATTTTATATCATAATATAATTATTTATTATAAATTTAAAATATAATTACATCATAAAAAATATTTATTCCTTACAAATTTTAATTGTAATATAATTTGATAAATATTAGACACATTTTTTGTAAAACTTTTTTTTACTAATACTCTCTTATTATTATCAATTGAAAATTATAAATTTTGCTGGATTATATCATTAAATTAGAAGAGAGGCCAACTAAATGAGATGAAAAGTCACAAAATATGTGATTTCTAATAAATTTTAACTAATAATTAAGAGTGTTAAAAAATTGTTACTCGTATTTCTCTTACAATTTATAGCCACTTGTATTTATTAATTAAACACTAAGAGTTTCTTTTGATAAAGTTCGAAGTGTTTTTTTAGAAATTCTCTATAAAAAATAAAGATTTTTTTTTATGTAAAGAAGCTTTCAAAAGTATTTCTAAACTAGTATTCAAATTATGGATGGCAAAAATACCCGTACCCGCGGGTATCTGCGGGTAAAATCCACTACGGATAATAAATGGATAAGCTAATTGGGCACCTGTGGATAATGGGGACGGATAATATTTTACCCGTTTATAAACAGAACGGGGGCGGGTATGATGATATCCATATCAACGGGTACCCGTTTAATAATATTTTTTAAATATCTTAATTATCCTTGTACAACATAATCCTAAAATTATATTCTCTCATTTTATTTTCTTACAAAAGTGAGGTTGATGAAGTTACCAACATGTGTTAAGCATGTTATATAATTATGTTGGATGTAATTTGATTAATTTTATAGGTTTGATTGGACCAATAAGATTTATGTATTTTAAGTTGTTTACTTTCGTTTGGAATTATGAGATTAAATTATTGTAGCTTTGTGATGAGACTTTAACTTACTTGTGATATTGATGTATTTTAAGTTATTGATTATCTTGCCTTTTTATTATTATTTCAATAAAATCAACGTTAAATACAAGTTCAAAATTAACACTGAATTTTTATTTTTAATATTTCAATGACATTAAATATAAACTTAAAATTATTTATAATATATATTTTTTTAATTTCTTAAAAAAATTTATAAATATTCATAGATATCTGTAAGTATTTAAAAAATTCATAAATACCCGCTTAATAGATACCCGCACGGATATAGGGTGGATATGGGACCAATTTTCACCCAGCAGGACAGGGACGAGTAGTAATAAACCCGCCCCCGTGGAACCTCATTGCCATCCCTAATTCAAATAGACTCTAAATTCAATTTTTGTTAGTTACAATTTGAATTATCACATTACTCCTAAAATGGTCTATGTTATCTCTTAATTAAAAAATATATATTATAAATTGTTATATAAAAGTAATACATGTGACATGGATTACTGTAATTAAAATATCACTCTTTCATTCCATGATAAATGTCGTATTTGAAAAAATAATTTAAAATTAATTTTTTTAATATAGTATTAATTATTTCTTTTTTATTCATATTCTTTTTAATAAGTATTGTGTTAGTATAAAATTCTTTAGAAAATAGTTATTATATTGCATCATTTATATTAAAAATAAATTAATTATAAAATTAATTTTATAAAATTATCATCTATTTATTAATTTTTTTATATTTTTATAAAATAATATAAGAATACACTTATCTTAGAAGGAATAATTATCTTTAAAAGTCATATTAAATGGTATTAAATATATGTTTACTTTCTGGCTGAGATATCCATCCTAATTTATGAACCAGAATTTATGAAGGTTCACAGTTGGTTGATGAATGATTGAATGGCATGGTAGTTCTTCGCCACTAACTACCTTCTCATAGCAACAACACGCAGCTTCTGGCTACGAATACATAAAATCTTGCACAAACTCAATACCTGGTATCTCCAATCTCTTAATCGATGTATTCATAGCATGCTTAATCTCTTTTAGTTTAACTTCTTATCTTGTTCTAACGCTGTTTGCTTCACGAATCTTTATCCCACCACATGTTTGTTAAAATGCTCAAGAGAGATGGTTTTCTTCAGCTGGGGTCGCCCCTCTCCCCAAGAACAAAAGGCTTGCATCCTCAAGTAAATAACGCACGATTTCTTTACCGGGAAATTGATTTCCAAGTGCATTATTTTATGTGGCTCATTCCTTTTTTACTTTTTACCATGTTACCAGGTCAGGTACTTTCAACTATGATGACAAATATAAAGGAGCTACTGCTAAATCACCATCTTCCCTTAAAGCAGATGAGGGACTCTCAAAAGATGGGTTTTTACTAAATGAGGCGCGAGTTCTTGTTGGTTCTGGTATTGAGACTTTTGAAAAGGGCAAGAGTGCTCTCACAAGTTGGAAGTATGTCTGTATAATAAGCAAATAAGGGTCTATTGATTTTTAATCCCACTAAAATTTTGAGATAAGTTGCTTCTGCTTTAAGGGGTGTGTGCGTTTGTGTTTACATAGATTTAGTGTGGGAAAATTCCTTGCAGGCATTTTGGGTTGAATTGGGCATTTGTGGATCCGAAAACACCGATCCAACAAGGAGAGAAGTTCTGTGTTTGTGTCAAGGAGTTCCTCCCGTGGCTCATGATGCCACTTGAGGTTGTGTATGTAAATGAAACTCGCACTGCGAAAAATCGCAAGGCCTTCTTTGGATTTGGAAGTGGAACTCTTCATGGTCACTTGCTGGTAAGTGGTAACTGCTTTTTCTCCCATCTTACTGCTTATCTTTTCCTCTTCCTCTTTTTATTTTGGGTCTAATTAAATATTTGAGGCTACTTTGTGATTAAATTGGTTTATATATTACCTTAAAAATTGGTCCTTTTCTATACATTTATATTCCTGTAGAAGCCAATTTTAGTTTGCTGTTTGGGATTTTATATATGCTTTGCAGTTGCTTAATGATCTATAAAGAACACTTAACACATACAAGTAACATTTTGGGTTATGTTAACTTCACTGCAGCCATGTCGCTATTACATATTTTGGGTAATGATGTGTAGAAGAGTTTAATTTTGATGTAATATGAGAATAAAAACTTTTTAGCCCTGATCACTACTTGTATATATGAAGCTTTTAGCAAACAAAGCAACCAAAAAATGAAAAAAAAAAAAAAAAAAAAAAAAAAAAAAACTGATCAGTTTAAATTTGTTATCATTTTTAATACAGGCAGGGGAAGAGCGCTTTTCGATTGAGATTGATGAGAAGAATCAAGTTTGGTATGAAGTACTATCTATCTCAAAGCCTGCCAACATTTTATCTTTTGTCGGCTACCCATATGTGATCCTTAGGCAGAAATACTTCGCTAATGAATCTTCCAAGGCTATGCTGAAACATATTAATTCTTCAAAACCCTAGAGTAAATGTATACATTATTTCACTTATTTGTAATTGGAGTAGATTTAAATCTTTATTTTCGTGTTGATCCCCCCTTTAGTAAATATTCTGCCTCATTTTCCCTTTTGTAACATTGTTCTCTAAAATCTTCCTTCATTGAACGATGTTGTTATGTTGTTTCGTATGCCTTTGGTGGTGGATGGGATGCTGTGCTGTGTTCCCGTTACCTTTTTACTATACCCTTTGTTAAAAATATTGTTGTTTAATTAGACGGACGCGCAAATTTGTAACCTAAAATACTGAACAAACACGTTAGTTAATTCTTCCTGAGATGTATGATGACATTGATCTTAAGGACTTATTTGTTGGGTACGCACAAGCCCCTCAAGATACAACCCTGTTGTCTCAAGAATATCTGAGGAGCAAAACTAGCAAGCAACAAAATGAGAACTCAAAAAAGTGGAGAGAAAGAACAGAGGAAAACTTTTTTTTGGGATGATCAAACAGTGTGGTAGAGGTCTTTATTTATAAAGTTTCGGAAGCTCGTAAATCACGTAAACCATCCAAGATTTAAGGTATAAACCTTATCTCATAAACCGATTGGATAAACTTTATTCGAATATGACCGTTTAGAGAATAAAATATTAGATCTAGTAAAAAAAGTTAGGCGATATTTTTAAGGACCGGATCAATTCTTAATTTGAAACATAAAAACGGTCACTTTTGGATAAGGTTTGCCACAATTAACTAAAATAATTTAATGTAATCAAAAATAAAAAATATTTTCGGATCCCATTTTAGCACACGGAGGGGGGCAATCGACAGATTCGAACTACAACGGCCCACAAGGCCCATTCTCATGTGCACAAGCTCAACACCTTTTGCTTGCCCCTTTGGAAGTGTTAGAAACACTTTGATATATAAAGACTCAACACATGAGTTGTCCAAGCAATGTGGGACTTGTTCTTTTGAAATAACATGCACATATATGCAACAATCCCCCGCATATTTCAAAAGAAAAAATACTTTATTTTGATTACATTAAGAAGGAGAGATATAAAAAGAAGAAAATGAGTTCTCATATTGGTTGTAATACATTGGACCTAGTGTAGCAAGCTATATGAATCAAACCTAGATTGATAATACTTAACATATAGTGAGGTTGGTATAGCAAATTATATGAACCAAAACACTTGGTCTATATTAGCGATTTTATCAATATTACACCCCCATAATTATTGTCGTAATCATTGTTTTGCACTACTAGTGATGGAAATCTAATCCCCAAGGATCCCTTTGGAAGAGGTAAGACCAAGAAGGGTGAAGGTTGATCCAAGGAGGCTCACACTTGAAGATCATTGGGCCTTTAACTAGGTCCATGGTTAGGAGGCTAGAGGAGGCTTCTAGAGAGGAGGTGCTTCTTAGATTTATGCTCAATATGAGTATTGAGTATGATTCCTCTTTTTAGTCTCATAGTCTCTATTGTACATACATTGTATAGTTTGATTTCTTGTACCTTGTATATAGTAGATACTTGTATAGGTGTATTTTTGCCTTTGTATTTGTGAGGCACTTTATTTCCTTTTATTAGCTATTGTATATTGTTTCTAGGGTAGGTTACTTGGACACTTTAACTCCATTTAACCTAATCTAGAAATACTCTCTTTTCTTAGTTTTCTAGTAGTAGGATTGGGAGTGGCATTAGCAAGCTAGAGAGTGTAACTAGCAAGATAGAGAGTGTTACTAGCAATTGGGCCTAGAGATGGGCCTAGGCAAAATTTTACATATTAGACTCATTTTACTCCTAATTTTTCATAAATTTGATTTAGCTAGGTTTCATTCACATTAGATGAACCTAACTAAACCAAATCAACATTTTTTCAAAACCAGTTGGAGTAAAATAAAGTCCATGAGCCGCCCACCTTAATTTGTGTTCACATTACTTGTTCACACTCAAGCTTAGAAGCTTGAAGCACAAGCTTCTCCTTAGCTTGCTTACCAAGCAAGCTAAGTGAGTAGCTTACTCTCCAAGCCTCTAGACCATAGGTGGTTAGCTAGACCTTACCATGGTTCACTAGGAACCATGGTTAAGACTAGCTTACTCTCCAAGCTTCCTACTCCTATATACTTGTTTTCCTTTCATTGTAAGACACTTTTGGAGATATTGAGAATTATTTTCTGAAGATTACTCAGATTTCTCTCTTCTAAAAGTCCCTAAACCTCTTTGATATTCTCTTATCCCTTCACTAGAAGAGTGTGGTGAGAATTGAAAAGACTTATCTCTTCATCAAGGAGTGGCGTCTCTTAGGAGAGTTCTCCACCAAACCATGGTGGCTCTAAGGTCTCCTCCTCCACTGGAGACCTTAGCAAAGCTTAAGAAGAATCAAGGAGCCGAAGATCTAGGGAGGAACTTGAAGAGGATTCACAACAATCTGGATTCTCCAACAAGTTTCCATCATTTGGTATCAAGAGCTAGGTCTCCTTGGTAAATTCATTCTTAAGCTTTCTTGTCTTGTTTTGTTCGGTTCAAATCATGTAAAAGTGTGTCTAAACTGTTCCTACATGTATTTCCTTTTATTGTCTTGAGTTTTGTATGCCTTGAGTGGTTGTTGTGTCACATCTATAAATCTATAGAACACACTCACTTTGTCTTTGATGGAATCATGCTTAGAAAGGAAAGAGGTGACAACCTAAAAGATCCAAGAGGAGTGGGCTAGGCATGGAGGTTTGGGCCAGTCAAGGCCCGATGGGCCCGATGGGCTTGGAAGGCCCAATTCAAGCTTCTCATGGGCCTATCTTAGTATAGTTTCCATATATTTTGGTCTTGTATTTTGGACCACATAGAGTAGCATTTTTGGGCATTAGGCTTGTTGGGCCTAGTTTTGGGCTTCATGGGCCTTTGGGTTTTTGGTACCCAATATTGGGCTCATTTTCATTCTTGTAATTTTTCCTATTCATTGTATTTCATTTACCATTGTATTTAGGTCATTAGATTAGGATTTAAGGAAGATTATTAGTTCAAGTGAATTAGGCAAAACTAGGTTTAATTTAGTATGCATTTAAGTTGCATTTTGAGTCACATGGATGACACCACCTTGGCTGAACATGTGTGACTCAAATTCAACCCTAAATGCACACTAAATCAAATCTAAATACATTTAGCACTCATGGGGACCGGACTTGTACATGTGTGATGAGATTTGAATTCAAATCTTGGCGCCACATGGGAAGCCTCCACATTGGCGCCAAATGTCTCCTAATTCCGGATGCTTATAATGTTCCTCCTTCACACATTGTACTCACTTTTGAACTTCAGAAATTTGAGAACATTTCTTTGCCAAATTTCCCTCAAGAGTCACCGAGAAAAAGAGAGAGAGAGTGCCTTCAAAACCTTAGAAACTTACCTAGTTCCTACCTTTTGAAGTGAACAATCTCTTGATTGCTTAAGCTTGGATGCTTCCATCCTTGGCTTAGGCCATTTCATCCGAAGAAATCCTCCATTCAAAGTGTTCATTCTATTTGGTTTCAAGCTCCATTGAAGAGGTCCAAGCTTTGGTGAATCCGAGGAGAAGAACACCTATCACTTCTCCTAGTTTTTGCCATCAATTTTGGTATCAAGAGCAAGGTTCTTCTTGGAGATAAGTGTTCTTAATTTTTTTTGGTCCGTTTGATATTGTGTCTTTGTTTTTTTGATTGTCTCTTTTGTGAGTTTCTTTCGGATCTATTTGTTGTTGAAAATTTTCTATCCATAGATCCATTGGTTGATTGTAATTTGAATTTCTTTCCACAATCAATTTGTTTAGGACCTATTTGGTTGTGCGTTTTATGTTTTGATTGAGTCTCTCATCTCCTAAGCATGTGTCCGTGATTGGACTTCATCCATCGCATTAGATTTCTGGGTTATACGATTTTAAAAAATTCTGGGTTACTGGATTTTATGTCTATGAAGAACCCTGTATATCCAGAATTAGTTAGGGTCTTTTACAATAATTTAGAAATCAGGAATAGGGTTCTTCACAGTGAGGTTAAAAAAATCCCAATAGTGATAAATTAGTCTTTGTTCTGTGATTTATCAAAATTAAAAGATGAGGGAACGATTCCGGATACATGGAAACCAGAATATTCTTATCCCAATGCCTGAAGTATGATTTGTGTGGATGATGCTGACATGACTGGATGATTATTGGATGGATCAATTAAATTTGATTATCGCATCATGCATTATATAATTGTTCGGGTACTACTTCCCCGCACCACTAACCTAGCACAGGCATCAGAGGAAGGCTTAATCTTGATATGGGCTCTAATCACTGGCTGGGAGTTTAGCTGGGCTCATCTGATTAGGAGTCGTATGAAAAAGGCCTTGCGGGTTAATGCTTCTCTTCCATACCCACACTTTATAACTACTATTTTGGAACATTTTAATGTTCCTCTGGAAGATGAAACATGGGTTCCAGTTAAGAGGTTCTTTGAGATTGGGGCAAATGCAATTGCTTCTTTTGGGTACAAGAAAACACTGGAAAACACCTGGGTCAGGAAGCGGGATTTTCAAGCAGTTGACACTGATGATAGAACTCCGTCACCACCTCCTCAAGATCCTTCATCAGCACTTCTCTCGGATGTTCTCAATGAAATTCGAGATCTCCGTTTCTATGTTGGTGAATGTTTTGATTCTCTTGACACTCGCATGACTCGTCTTGAGGAGGAAGTAAAATAATCTTTTTGCCGCCCTTTCGAGTAGCTAGTTGACTGTGATTCTGATAGTTTTTCTTTTAGTTTATCTTATGTTTTGGGCTATTTTTAATCAATTTCTGAACTTTTTTGATTAGCATGTTCTAGGATATTTTGCACGTTTGACTCTGATCATTTTGCTATTGGGACATATTTGTTTTTGACTTCTGTTCTGAATGGTGTTTGTTTATCTCATTCTATATTTTCTTTGTTATGTTGTCTCATTCCTTTTGATGTTGCCAAAGGGGGAGAGGAAAGGAAAGAAGAAAAAAGGATAATTTATTTTGGTCCTGATAAAAAATTGGATGTTATGATTTAAACAATTTAACATGATACTACAACTGTCTATTTAAATACAATTTTTTTTATAAAATAAAATTAACATCAGACAATGATTTATTAAGGGGGAGACTAAGGGGGAGTGATCGATATACACTATTTTGTGTTTCTTTCCATTTACAGTATGTTGTCATCATCAAAAAGGGGGAGAATGTGGAAGAACGTATGTAAAAGATTTTGATGATGCCAAAGAAATTGTAGAAAACAAGAGATCAAGTTAAACCAAGGTGATCAAGAAACAAAAATCTCAAAGTATTTAGATAAGTCTTGTCAACCTAGCTTTATATGTAAAAAGAAGTCTTTAGAAATATTGCATAAGATTCTTGGCCATTTAAAATAAAGAATTTCAAAGAAAACCCAAATATAATCTTTTTTATATAAATAAGGTTTTGAAAATAGAAGTTTTCTATATCTTAAGTTTGAATAAGGTAATTATTGTTTTAAGAGTCTGGTAATCGATTACTAGTACATGTAATTGATTACTAGAGGATGAAACACATATGTTCAAAATTTGCTTATTAAAACGTGCTCTGGTAATTGATTACCCATTCCTTGTAATTGATTACCAGAAGATAAAATTTCAAAATTTGAATTTAAATTTTACAACGTTCTAAACATTTTGAAATTAAACCGTTGTAATCGATTACCAAGTCTTGTAATCAATTACCAGAGCCTATTTTCTGAAATATTTTACAAAGTCACAACTCTTCATTAAAAGGCATAACCTAAGAAACAATCATCTATAAATACCAATAATTTTAAAGAGAAAGGTTACGAACTCTATTGTGAAAATTATCTATACATATCACTTGGCCAAAATCATTTTGCAAACATTATCTAAAGAGTTCTACTAGATCAACAAAGTGTAAAATCCACTCTTCAAAAGAGAGTTGTTCTACTTTATTCAAATCATCTATTGATCTGTAAAGGAGAAAGTGTTGTTCTCCTTGTTGGTCTGTGATTCTCAACACGAGGAAAGGGAATTCCTAGGTGTTGGAGAATTTGAGTCTTGTAAAAGTTACAAGCATAGTGAAAATCTTAAGTGGGAGACTTGAGGACTGGATGTAGGAAAGGTTGGCCGAACCAGTATAAAATCAAGTTTGCAATTCTCTTTCCCTATACTTTTAGTTGTGAAGTTTTTGCATCATTACATACAATTTGTTTATGATATTGAATTTATAAGAAAAAAGTTAGAAAAATTTATAAAGAGAAGAAAAATTAGATAACTTAATTCACCCCCATCTCTTAAGTTATACGAGGCTACTTGACTAACAAAGTGGAAGACTAGCTCTACAGTCAGATCATCTAGGCCTCTCTATGGGGAAACCTCCTTCTACTTCTTTGTGTATGAATCACGAACTCGGGGCATGCCTGGGCCCTCGAGCTACATTAAATGGGCACGTGTAAATTGAAAATTTTATTTTAATGCCATACATTTTTCTACTTCATTTCTCTTCTCCCTTTTATCTACTCTAAGCCTCGTCAATGAACCTTAAATAAACAAGCACATTTGAAATAGGGATGTCATTAGAAACAATGGCTTAATACGCGATAAGGAACACATAAAGATCAATCAAATTCGGCATGACTTGTGTATAAAATTCCAAACAAAATCAGTGCAAGGGGCATCCCCCTTTAATGAAGGAATGAAAGATGATCACAAATGCTACAAAGAAAAAATCCCTGCAAGAAAACCATTGAGAGGGTGGCGCAAAGATTAGAGCAAGGTCCGCTAGGAGACCCACAAACAAAAAGGGTAGCCTAGGCAAAAGTGAAAAAAAAATGGTCCGCTAGGAGACCCACAAACAAAAAAGGTAGCCTAGGCAAAAGTTTGGACAAAGCAGCATCCCGAGCTAAAAACTGAAAGGTGGCTTGGGAAGATCATTTAATCAATATGCAATCCCAAGTCATCGCTTAACTTTGAAGGAAATAATGAGCTAAGACGAAAAATGATTTCCTCACTTTGAATTTGCTTGTTCATCAGCCTAAACCACTAGCCTACCTCGACCAACCATTCTTCTAAAATCAATTTTGAAAAAAATCCTTTCTGACAAAACTTCTGCAAAAAAAAATATATGTATATATCCCCTTCCTCTCTTTCCTCTTGACCTATATGGCATTAAGATAAATTTGAGAGATACACAGAATATGCACAATGAACACTCACAAGGAAAAGTTGGAGGTGTCCTAGAACAGAGTCTAGGTACACCTGATCTAAGGGTTAACGTATCATATTCGATACAGGCGAGAGGGCTGAACTAAACAAACCTTAGGTTCAAGAAGCAACACTTGGAATGAATTCGACACGGGTAAAGGCTAACAATCCATGTC
Source organism: Cajanus cajan (assembly GCF_000230855.2). Lineage (NCBI taxonomy): Eukaryota > Viridiplantae > Streptophyta > Magnoliopsida > Fabales > Fabaceae > Cajanus > Cajanus cajan. The sequence continues at coordinate 33,253,060 of NC_138521.1, read as the reverse complement.
ATTCATCAATGCGCATAGATTAATTTCTTGAAAGTAAAATCAATCTACATTTAAGCATTAACACAGAGGCATCATTGCATAGCATGGATAGGGCACAAGTGTGCACAAAAGGGTATAACTCCACTTTAAAAATTTTTTTTGAAAAAATCCAATCCAATCCTAGTTTGCATTTTCTTTTGCATTCTTGCATTCTTTGTGTGTGTCTATCCATCACTTGTCAGAGGAATCAAGAAGACGAAGCACTCATAAAAAAAATCAACAGCTAGACAGTTCCTTAAGAGCCAAGATCATGTCAAAAAGCATAGCCCCAACAAGGGCATTCCATACAAGTGGTTTCATATAGCCACCAAGAAAAGAAAGACACGTCAACAGCAAGATGCGATAGAACTGGACGAGGAAGAATAATCAAGTCCACAAGCATGAAGAAACCACCAAGCCTTATTCTGTCTTCAACCAAGCTATACTCCTCAACTGAATGATGGAAGATCCATGAAAATGCCAAGATCAGGAATGTTTTCCTACCAAAGCCAGGAATGGCTTCCAAAATAATACTCATCAACAAAGATTGAGCAACTAACATCATCATGGGATGGGATCCTTCCACCAATGATGATAAAAAAAGATAAAACAGAAAAAGGCAAGCTTCGTACCTATTTGAAAAAGTCGAAGCATTTAGAAAAATAGCAAAAAAAGGCAAGCTTCAAATATGAAAAAGCCAAAGCTAAACAAATATATAAAATTAAAAAAAAAAAACTACCACACGAAGACGCTTGGAGAGGCATTACAATCTCACACGGCAGGGGCAACACCAGAATCTTTGTCATCCATCTATTTCTGCCCACCAACACAAGGGCACATCAAGCATCTCCTGCCCATCCTCCTTGGGGCATTTTTTATCCAACAACACCAATGAGAAGACATCAAGTACAAGCTCGTAAGGGTTGCTAGATCCCCAAAACTAGTATAAGATCGGTAAGGGTTGCTAGATCCCCAAAACTAATACAAGATCGGTAAGGGTTTCTAGATCCCCAAAACTAGTACAAGATCGGTAAAGGTTGCTAGATTCTCAAAACTAGTACAAAATCGATAAGGGTTGCTAGACCTCAAAACTAGCATTGGGTCGGCTGAAGCCCTAAATATCAATCCAGCCTGGAGAGGATGAGCTCAGAATATACTCCCTCTTCAACAAACTAAAAATAAAGGAACACACTACCATGAAGCAAGCAGAAGCAGTAACATGCATCGACATCAAAGCCAGAAGCCTAGATGGTACAAGTTTACCATCCTTATCACCCGAAAGAGCATATAAACAAACACTTAGTTGCTCTTAGGGACAAGGATACAGGTAAACACCATCTACTCGAAGGAAATGGTGTGGGGGCATCTACACTGTTGAAGTGAAAAGGAAGATTCGGACGCAACAACAAAAGAAGCAACATGGAATATTCACATGGATCCCAAAGCCTAGGTGGTACAAGTTTTCCATCCTTGAACACCCAATAGGGCATACAACCCGACATTTAGTTGCCCCAAAGGGCAAGGATACCGGTAAACACCATCTACCTAAAGGAAATAACGTGGAGGCATCTAATGTCAAAACAAGATTGAAGACCCGAATCTCCACCTCACTATCCCAAGAGAAGCAATTAGAGCCATGGCATGGAGCATCTACTTGAAGACTGAAGATCAGGTGTATAGTTTTTCACCCTTGTTACCCAATAGAGTATGCAACCCAACACTAAGCTACTCTAAAGGGTGAGGATACAAGCAAATACACCTATCCAAGGGAAGCAACGCAGAAGTGCCAGCACAAAGAAACAGAGAAAAGACTCGAACAAAATTTCTACGTCTTTACTTGCCTTTGGAAAAGCAACACATAGTTATTCCAAAGGACAAGTAAAGAGGGGCAGCTGTAGACACCCAATTTCATCCGGACCCACAAAAGCAATGAAATGGATGTCTATTATCACGGAAAGGAGCTCCCGAAGCATGGAAACCACAAGACATGACATCACAAGACATAACATGACCTTGGTTTGGAACGGGTTTTTCCAATATAGGCATTTATGTGTTAAACTCAACTTTGGAACAGGTCATTATGGTTTCAGAACGAGTTGTTCTAAGATGCAAAATTAAAACATAACGTACAGATCCAGAATGAGTCGTTCCAAATCTGGAATGGGCCATTCTGGCAACTTTTTGATATCTATAAATAGCAGACTCAAACACAGTTCTCAGGTCCACAAAATTTCGTCCAAGACTCCTTAGAGCTCGAAATCTCTCTCTTTCTCTCTTTTTGTATTTCTTGAGATTTTGTAAGGCATATTGTAGTGTGAAAGGTTGCCACAAAGCACCTAAAAGATCTCCATATTTGAAGATTTAGTGAAGCTCGCTCAAGAGGTATTTCACTCAATTCTCTTCTCTTTTCTCTATTCCCTCATCCTAAATGTTGTTATAACAAAAACAACCATGTAGACATTTTAGGATCAATCGTGTAATTTAAATTTATAGCATGTAAATAAGTATTAATAAAGGGGATCTAATATTTAATTTGTTAATTCTTATCACGTTAGCTTCATCATAGGGTACCGATTAAGGGCGTTGTAGGGGTGCTTAATACCTTCCCTACACGTAACCAACCCCCGAACCCAATTTTGGTTATCAAGGCCATTGTTGGATTTTTAAAAACCTTTTCTTTTTCCAATATTTTGAGTAAAATATTGGTGGCGACTCCATGAACTCATTTTTGAAAACCATTAATTAAAGATTAGTGTAGTGTCTGGGCATTCCCTAATTGATGAGATCTTTAAAAGGATGTCTAAACCATAAGTCGCGAGATCAGAAATTTTTGGGTTGCGACAATGGGGTTGGTTTCATTCCTAGAGGAATGTTTACCAAGAAGTTTCTCAACGACTCAGCCTCAATACCAATCATCTCCAGAGCCATAAACTTTGACTCCATGGTTGATCTAGTAATAATGGATTGCTTGACTGATCAACAAGCAATCGCACCACCACTAAGTGTAAACACATAGCCACTAGTGGATTTTGTCTCATCTAAATCAGAGATCCAATTAGCATCACTGTACCCTTCTAGTACAGTGGGAAATCTATTATACTCAATACTAGCCATAATCCATGGTACCTCTTAAGCATCTCATGAGTCTTGCAAGTGCTTCGCAATGGTTTTGATTGGAACTATGGGTATATCTACTCAGTCTACTTACTACATATGTAATGTCGGTCTAGAAAAGTTCATCAAATGTAGAAAATTCCCTATAATTGGCCATACCGAGATTGAGCAAGAGAATCTCCTTTATTCTGTTTTAGTTGAAATTTAATGTCGTAAGGGGTAGTCACAGAATTACAATCATAATAATCAAACTTCTTAAGAAGTTTCTCAACATAATGTCCTTGGGATAGTAAAATACTAGCATGCTTCCTTACAACTTTAACTCCCAAGATTACACTTGCCTCACCCATGTCTTTCATATCAAACTTAGAAGCAAGAAAAGATTTAGTTTTGAACACTATATCATCACAAGTACCAAAAATAAGCATGTTATCCACATATAACAATATGATAACACAATCATCATTCACAAATTTGGTGTACAAACATGTATCAGCACTACTGGAAGTAAACCCATCATTAAGTAAAATTTGATTAAATTTTTCATGCCATTGTTTTTGTGCTTGTTTTAAACCATATAAGGATTTTAAGAGTCTACACACTTTATTATCTTGACCAGGAACCACACACCCTTCAGGTTGAGTCATATAAATTTCCTCTTCTAGTTCACCATTTAACAAAGCAATTTTTACATCCATTTGATGTATCACAAGCGAATGGATTGATGCTAAGGGTATTAACACTCGGATAGAGGAAATCCTGGCAATAAGAGCAAAGGTATCAAAGAAATCTATTTCCTATTTTTAAGTAAATCTCTTAGCTACTAATCTAGCCTTATATTTTTCTATACACCCATCAGGGTTGTACTTTCTTTTAAAGATCCACTTACAACCCATTGGTTTTTCTCCTTTAGGTAAGTCCACTAAAGTCCATGTATTATTTTCTTTAATTGAATAAATTTCAATCCTAATAGTTTTTTCCCTAAATTTTGCATTGTCGCAACCCGAAATTTTTTTATCTTGCGACCTATGGTTTAGACATCCATTTAAAGATCTCATCAATTAAAGAATGTCCAGACACCAGACTAATCCTTAATTAATGGTTTTGAAAATAGGTTATTGGAGTCGCCACCAATGTTTTACTCAAAACATTGGAAAAAGAAAAGATTTTTAAAAGTCCAATAATGGTCTTGATAGCCAGAATTGGGTTCGGGGGTCGGTTACGTGTAGGGAAGGTATTAAGCACCCCTACAACGCCCTTAATCGGTACCCTGTGAAGAAGTTAGCATTATAAACAATAATAATATAAATATTAAATCCCTTTTTTATTAATAACTATTTACATGATTGAAATTTAAATTATACAATTGACCCTAAAATGTCTACATGATTGCTTTTATTATAACAATATTTATCAAAGATAAGAAATAAAAGAGAGAGAAGAAGATTGACTGAAATACCGCTTGAATGACCTCTATTGGATCTTCAAATATGGAGATTCAGGTGCTTTGTGGCAACCTTTCACACTACAATAAGCCTCATAAAACTCAAGAAATACAATAGGAGAGACAGAGAGAGAAATTTCAAGCGATAAGGGGTTTTGGACAAAATTTTGGAGTCCTGAGAACTGTGCCAGAGATTTCTATTTATAGGCATCAGATGTGGGCCAGAACGGCCCATTCTGGATTCGAAACGGCCTGTTTCGGATCCGAACGTTATGTGTTAATTTTGCACCCTAAAACGGCCCGTTCTGAAATGAGAACGGCCCGTTCCGGGGTACAAATTAACACTAAATTCCCTTCCCTAGAATGGCATATTCCAAACAAGGTTTGTTAGGTATTTTAACCTTTCGGAACGAACCGTTCTAGTTTAGGAACGGCCCGTTCCAGACAAAGTTTTTTAGGCCCTTTGATTTGTTTGGAACGGCCCGTTCCAACATACAAATTTTAGGCCTTTTAGGAGTCTCAGAACGGGCCGTTCCAATTCAAGAATGGCTCGTTCTGGACTTGAGAACGGCCCGTTCTGATTTTGGAACGACCCGTTCTGGGCCACTAAAAATAGTTGATTTGGGCTTTTGGGCCCTTTGATGTCCTATCTTGTTGTTTGTATTCCCCCAGACAAAATTGGGTGTCTAAAGTTGCCCCTCTTTACTTGTCTTTTGGAATAGCTGTGTTGCTTTTCCAAAGGCAAGTAAAGACGTAGACATTTCATCCAGGTCTTCTTCTCGTCTCTGTGTTGATGCTTCTACGTTGCTTCCCTTGGACAAGTGTATTTGCTAGTATCCTCACCCTTTAGAGCAGTTGAGTATTGATTGCGTACTCTATTGGGTAACAAGGTTGACAAACTGTACACCTGATCTTCAGTCTTCGAGTATAAGCTCCATTGTTTCTCTTGTGATAATGTGTCCCTTTATTTGTAGCTTGTTTAAGAGGGAGTATTATTATGTCTGGCCTCTTCAAGCTGCTTGCTGAATGTTGAGTATTATTATGCCTAGCCTCTCCAGGCCGCCTGTTGAACGATGAGTACTATTGTGCTTGGCCTCTCTAGGCTGCCTGCTCAATGATGAGTATTATTATGCTTGGCCTCTCTAGGCTGCCTGCTAATGCTGAGTATTATTATGCCTGGCCTCTCTAAGCTGCTTGTTGAATTGTGAGTATTATTATGCCTGGCCTCTCCAGGCCACCTGCTGAATGGTGAGTATTATTATGTCTGGCCTCTCTAGGCTGCCTGTTGAATGGTGAGTATTATTATGCCTGGCCTCTCCAGGCTGCCTGCTGATGCTGAGTATTATTATGCCTGGCCTCTCCAGGATGCCTGCTAAATGGTGGTATTATTATGCCTGGCCTCTCCAGGCTGCTTACTTAATGGTGAGTATTATCATGCCTGGCCTCTCCAGGCTGCCTGCTAATGCTGATGATGATTGTCCCTTTTTTTGGGAGGATGTCTGATGAAGACGAGGATTGCTGGTACGTGGTTCCCTTGTGATGAAGGGCAAAGGAGTAAATGATGAGTATTATTATGCATGGCCTCTCCAGGATTCCTGTAGATGATGATGATGTGATTGCCCCTTTTCTTTGGGAGGACATTTGATGAAGACAAGGATTGCTGGTAGGTAGTGCCCTTGTGATGGTGGGCAAAGGAGTAAATGTTGAGTATTATTATGCATGGCCTCTCCAGGCTACCTGTTGATCCTGATGATGTGATTTTTACTTTTCTTTGGGAGGACGTCTGATTAAGACGAGGATTGCTAGTAGGTGGTGCCCTTGTGATGATGGGCAAACGAGTAAATGGGTGACAGAGATTCTGGTGCTGCCCCTGCCATGTGAGTATTGTGATGCCTCTCCAGGCTTAATGCTAAGTCCTTTTGATGATTTTGATTGTTTGATTGTTGGTGGATGGTTGTGGAATGAAAGATTGCCCCTAGATGGATGGGTAGGAGATGTTTGTTGTGCCCTTGTGTTGGTAGGTAGAGAAATGGATGGCTGACAGGGATTCTAGTGTTGCTCCTACCAAGTGAGTATTGTGATGCCTCTCCAAGCGCCTGTTGTGGAGTCCCTTCGGTTCGTTGATGACTGATTGTTTATGCTTTCTTGATTGATGATTGTTGATGCCCCTAATTTGGGCTGCTTTTGCCTTTTTATTTATTTATCAAGATGTAAAAAAATGTTGGATGCTTATTCATGCAGGATTTTTAATTATTTTGAATAATCCCCCTTGGATAAAGAAAACTTTCTAAGTGTGTGCAATGATTTTGGATGCGTGCAATGCATATTTTGATTTTTTGTTTTTTCTTTTTTTTTTAGAAGGTGGCTCTCTTTTTCTCCTTCTCACGAAGAGACTGCTTCGATCAATGTGCAACATTAGTCATATTGGCCATTTGGTGTATTGAGTCATTTTGGGGCTCCTTTTTTTTCTTTTTATTTAGAAACCCTAATTTTTGCCTAGGATGTATTTTAGCAGGTATTTTTGCTTTTTTCATTTGCCCTAATTTTTGCCTAGGATGCGCTTTGCGGGTTTTCATCCAAACGGGTCATTTTCGTTTTTCTTTTACATGTTCAATTTTGACAACCATCAACAATATACGTCATTATGATTGGATAAGACAGAAAGGACGGGGAAATGATGATTTAGAAAGGGTGGTTGAGGTAGGTGAGTGTTTAAGTTTTTTTTTTCTTTTTTTTTAAACAAACATTTCCTTGGATAATTATTATAATCATTCTCTTTGATTATCTTGGACTGCATGTCTGAGTCTTGAGTAAAGTCTTCGTATTTTGGCCTCTTATAGAAGTATTCAAGCTGCCTTTTGGATTCCAACTTGGAGAGTTGTCACTTGCTATTTTTTTTTCTTTTTAGATCTCTAATTTTTGCCTAGGACGTGTCCTAGCGAGAACTTTTGATATTTTTTTTTTGCTTAGGATGTCCTTTACTGGTTTTCATCCTAGTGGTATTTTGTAAGTGATGTTTTTCAGGCATAATACTTATTTTCTTTGACAAAACCTCCTCCCATCCGCGTCTGGGAGGACCAGTGCCTTTGATGATTAACACTGCCCCCGTCCCATACACCAAGGAGAAAGATGTTGCCCTGGCCTACGAGTATTGGGAGTTCTTTTATGGACCGAGATTTGTGCTTCCTTTGTCAATCGAAATTGAGTTGAAGATTTTGTAAGACCTCTCTTGTGCAATGAGAAGCTTATGGTTTTGTATCTGATCACTTTCTTATCTATGTGTGTTTCAAGGAAGTGATCTCCTTATCTACCTCAAACTCAGACAATGCATCATAGATGTTCAGAGTTTTGATTAATTTTATTATCTTCAGTCATGTTTTTTTTATATTCTTTTTATGGTGATTGATTTTGGAATTAAATGTGTGACACAAGAGAGAAAAGAATAAACACAAGAGATTTATGAAATGACGTATATTATTTGATGAATGCAAAAAAAACTTGTACAAGCCTTTATTTTGAACTCGTGACCATGGGCGAAGGTTATGAGTTTGAGCAAATTTTTTTTTTTTGGAAAAAAGAGAGCCCCTAACAACTGTCTTTCCAAGATGGTTACTCATCTATTCATTCCTTGATGTGTGCTGTGTTGGCCTCAAACTTGAGCTTCCCGACGTCAATAAGCTCTTGTACGCGAGATTTCAAAGCCTTGCAATTTTCTATGGAGTGGCCTACTGCCCCAGCGTGATAATCGCATGTTTCCTCTAGCCTATACCATAACAGGTAAGGCGATTGTTGCTTTCTTTCTGGTTCTTACCAGCATGGACGCCTTCATCAATTGGGGAAATAACTTTGTGTAGCTTATAGGAATTTTGTCTAGTTCCCATCCCGCTTTTCGTGATGCTTTGGTCGTTCGAGGAGTAGCGGAAAAGGTTAGAACATTGATTTCATTTTCCCCAAAAATCTTCTTATACCCTTGGCTTTTAGGGGATTTTCCTATCTTCCCACCTTTTAGACCTTGCTCGACTCTTTCCTTGATAGTGACTATGTCGGTAAAGAGAGTCGAAGTTTTCCCTATCATCTTGTCATAATAGGGTCAACTTAAGGAATTGATGAACATTGTCACCATCTCCTTATCAGATAATGAAGGCTCTACTTGTGCAGCCATTTCTCTCCATCTCTGTGCATAGGTTTTGAAGGACTCGTCGTCCTTCTTGCTTAAGCTTTGCAAATCAGACCTATCAGGAATTAGGTCGATGTTGTACTTGTACCGATAAAGAAAGGCGTCGGCTAACTGTTTCCATGTCTGGATCTTCCCTTCATCTAGCTGCATGTACCAGTTGAGAGCAACATTTGAAAGGCTTTCCAGAAAATAGTGTATTGTCGCCACCGGCCCGAAACGGGCTTTCGGCATTCGCGAAGGATGGTTGGACTCGTTTATTTGTTTAAAATATGGATTGCTAGAATGACTTATTCTCAAACTGAGACCTCGTCAAACGAGCAATTTTATTAAAATGGTTCACCAATCCATATTAATCCCAAGCGGGACCCTCCATGGATTAGTGGTTTTCGCAAAAGGAGGGTTCTTTGGAGTCGCCACCAATGTTTTACTCAAAACATTGGAAAAAGGGATAAGGCAATCGATTCAAAAATCGACTTCGGCCATTACAACCAGAGTCGGGTAAGGGAGTCGGTTACGCGTGGGGAAGGTGTTAGCACCCCACAGCGCCCCTTTCGGGTTCCCTATGACAGATTATTTCTAAAATAATAGCGTAAAATTACTAAATTACCCCTATTTATTCTAAGCAATTATAAATTAACTATCTACATGATGACAGTTTAAATATGCACACAGAAAGCAGTAAAAGGAAGGATTTAAGAAGAAACCTTTGAAGCGTGCTTTTATATATTTCGTAAAACTAGGAAGCTTTTTGGCGTTCCCTCGCTCTACAAGCCCGCTCGCTCCCTCCTATAAAATTTTAACTATGGAAATCCGGAGGATTTCCCTTCGACTAGGTTCGATCCTCAAGCAAAATGGCTCGGGGCTCAAGAACTTCGTCGGATCAACTCTCCGAGTGATTTCTAGGGCAGAACACTGCTCAAAAACCCCAGAATACTCAAGGAGAGGGTTGAAACTATGTTCCAAAGTGTAGAATGACGTCAAATTGACGTCATATTTATAGGAATGAGGCGCAGTACGGCCCCTGGGGTCAATACGGGCGTATTGAAGTTTTTGAACTTCAATACGGCCATATTGAGTTCAATACGGCCGTATTGAAATTCAGAAATTTCAATACGCCCGTATTGAGTTCACTGCGGCTGTATTGAAGCTTCAATACGACCGTATTGATTTCAGTACGGCCGTACTGAAGTTTCAGAAACTTTAATACGCCGTATTGAGTTCACTGCGGCCGTGTTGAAGCTTCAATACGGCCGTATTAAGTTTAGTACGGCCGTATTGGGCTTCATTCCCTCCACTTCCTTATTTTAAGCTACTCTAAGACCTCTAAACCTACAGATAGCCATCCTATGGTCTTCTAGGAGTCCTTCTGGCTGACTTTCCTTCGATCTTTGAGGGTCTTCGAGTTTTATTTCTGACCCGGACAATTTTAGGGGTCTACAGCTGCCCCCCCTTTACTTAGTCGGACGGCCTTTTGGTGTACCGGCTGACAAGTAAAGGAGTTGACCCAATTGTCCGGGTGATGTGCCGACCTTCTGACTTGTAATGTCTTCCGGTGGAAAATTGTTGAGTAGCCTCTCCAGGTGGGTGCATACCTCGGCGCTTCTGACATCCTCGGTAGCTGAGTTTACCCTCTCCAGGGTCAACTTCACTCGACGCCCGAGCCGGAAGTTGAACACCGACGTGCCTCTGGCGACGCTGGTGATTGAGTACCGTCTCTCCAGACCTAGCCTCACTCGACGCCCGAGCCAGAAGCTAGACACCAGTGTTTTAACATCACTAATGATTGAGTATTGCCTCTCCAGGCCCAACCTCACTCGCCGCCCGAGCCGGAAGTTGGACATCAACGCACCTCTGATGACGCTGATGGTTGAGTACCGTCTCTCCAGACCTAGCTGTCGCCACCGGCCCAAACGGGCCTCGGCGGTCGCGAAGACGGTCGAGCTCGCTTTTATTTTAGTTTTGAAAATGTATTGGATTATTAGAACGACTTGTTCTCAAACTGAGACCTTGTCGATCTTATCCAATTTATTTATTAAAAGTCTCACCAATCCATATTAATCCCAAGCGGGACCCTCCATGGATTAGTGGTTTTCGCAAAAGGAGGGTTCGTGGAGTCGCCACCAATGTTTTACTCAAAACATTGGAAAAAGGGATAAGGCAATTGATTTTATAAATCAACTTTGGCCATTACAACCAGAGTCGGGTAAGGGAGTCGGTTACGCGTGGGGAAGGTGTTAGCACCCCACAGCGCCCCTTTCGGGTTCCCTATGACAGATTATTTCTAAAATAATAGCGTAAAATTACTAAATTACCCCTATTTATTATAAGCGATTATACTTTAAATATCTACATGATGACAATTAAATATGCACACAGAAAGCAGTAAAAGGAAGGATTTTAAGGAGAAACCTTTGAAGCGTGCTTTTATATATTTCATAAAACTGGGAAGCTTTTTGGCGTTCCCTCGCTCTACAAGCCCGCTCGCTCCCTCCTATAAAATTTTGACTATGGAAATCCGGAGGATTTCCCTTCGACTAGGTTCGAATCTCCAAGCTAAGTGCTCGGAATTCCAGAACTTCGTCGGATTGACTCCCAGAGAGATTTCTAGGGCAGAACACTGCTCAAAAACCCCAGAATACTCAAGGAGGGAGTCAAAACTGAGTGAAAAAGTGTCTAATGACGTCCAATTGACGTCATATTTATAGGGAATAGGCGCAATACGGCCTACAGGAGCAATACGGCCGTATTGAAATTTTTGAACTTCAATACGGCCGTATTGAGTTCAATACGGCCGTATTGAAATTCAGAAATTTCAATACGGCCGTATTGAGTTCAATACGGCTGTATTGAAGCTTCAATACGGCCTTATTGATTTCAGTACGGCCGTATTGAAGTTTCAGAAACTTCAATACGCCGTATTGAGTTCACTGCGGCCGTATTGAAGCTTCAATACGGCCGTATTAAGTTCAGTACGGCCGTATTGGGCTTCATTCCCTCCACTTCCTTATTTTAAGCTATTCTAAGACCTCTAGACCTACAGAGAACCCTCCTAGGGCCTTCCAGGAGTCCTTCTGGCTGATCTTCCTTCAGTCTTCGAGAGTCTTCAAGCTTTATTTCCGACCCGGACAATTTTAGGGGTCTACAGCTGCCCCCCCTTTACTTAGTCAAACGGTCTTTTGGTGTACCGGCTGACAAGTAAAGGAATTGACCCAATTGTCCGGGTGATGTGCCAACCTTCTGACTTGTAATGTCTTCCGGTGGAAAATTGTTGAGTAGCCTCTCCAGGTGGGTGCATACCTCGGCGCTTCTGACATCCTCGGTAGCTGAGTTTACCCTCTCCAGGGTCAACTTCACTCGACGCCCGAGCCGGAAGTTGAACACCGACGTGCCTCTGGCGACGCTGGTGATTGAGTACCGTCTCTCCAGACCTTGAGTATTGTCTCTCCAGACCTTGAGTACTGTCTCTCCAGACCTTGAGTACTGTCTCTCCAGACTTTGTTCGAGTACCGTCTCTCCAGACTTTGTTCGAGTACCGTCTCTCCAGACCTTGTTTGAGTACCGTCTCTCCAGACCCTGTTTGAGTACTGTCTCTCCAGACTTCGTTTGAGTATTGTCTCTCCAGACCTTGTTTGAGTATCGTCTCTCCAGACTTTGCCTCTCAAAAATGAGGTAGTTGAGTATAGTTTGTCTCCACAGTCCACAATGCTGCTTCGACGGTTTATTTTTCTGATTTTGTGCCGCTGAGGGCTGGATAACGCAGGGATCCGTCTAGGGGATGTGCAGTCATTCATAGGTTCTCGTGTCCCAACTTGCATTGCTTAGTTGGTACCCATGGGAATTTTTGACTCCTTGGGGTGTAGACACAGATGCTCTCTCTCTGAGTTGAGCGATGCCTTATGTTTGGCTGACGTCCTTTTGACGTGGGTGGAGTATCCCGGTTGTCCTTATTCGGGTGACTCTTTTTAATTTTTGGATTTTGTTGCCTCTGTGTAGGCTGTTATCCGCTGGGGATTCTGGATGTTGATTTTGTCTCCACAGTCCACGATGCTGCTTCGACGATTATTTTTGATTTTTATGCCACTGAGGGCTGGATAACGCAGGGATCCGTCTAGGGGATGTGCAGTTACTCATAGGTTCTTGTGTCCCAACTTTCCATTGAGTAGTTGGCGCCCATTGAGGAATTTCTGTTTCCTTGGGGTGTAGACACGAAGATGCTCTTTCTGAAATGAGCAGTGCCTTATGATTGGCTGACGTCCTTTGGACGTTGGTGGAGTATCCCGGTTATCCTTATTCGGGTATCTCTTTTGGGTTTTCTGATTTTTGTCACCTCTGTGTAGGCTATTGTCCGCTGGGGGATTTTGTCGTTGATTTTGATTAGCCTCTTCTGTTAGGCATATCATCTTGATGTTCAATGGTTGGCTGAAAAGCCAAATTCAGCTTGGGGAATAAGTATTGATATTTTTTATTTTCTTCTCCTTTTTGCAGGGATGCCTCTTGAGTAGGCGATTGGGGATTTGGGGATCTTATTGTATCCCAGAGTATTATTTAGGAAGCCTCTACAGGCTTAGCCTCGCTCAGCGCTTTGAGTCGGAGAGCTATCTTCCACTGAGGAAGTGTTAAGTCTTTTGACTTGTATATACTGTTTGGATGATCGCACTTCCATTGGGGATTGCGTCGATCTTGCTTTGATAGCTCTCGCTGGGGATTTTCCCGTGAGCTTGAGCTGAGGTTCCCTCTGGGGAGTATTATTTCTGCGAGCCTCTCCAGGCTCAGTTATTCTGCATACTGTGGAGGATGTGGAGTTTTATTTTGGTAAGCCTCTCCAGGCTTAGTTATTCTGTACAAACTGTTTGTTGGATTTTTTATATCCTTGCCTTTTTTCATTTTCGGCTTTTTCTGTATTTTGCCTTTTCTTCTGATTTGGCTTTTTCTGTATTTTGCCCCTTTTTTATGTTTTTGGCTTTTGCTGTACAGAAATTAAAAGTGCTAAAGAAATTAAATTCAGTTATTATGAGAGAGTATTATTTCGGCGAGCCTCTCCAGGCTCAGTTATTCTGAAGGAGTATTATTTCGACAAGCCTCTCCAGGCTCAATTATTCTGTGGGAGTATTGTTTCGGCAAGCCTCTCCAGGCTCAATTATTCTGTATGAGTATTATTTCGGCAAGCCTCTCCAGGCTCAATTATTCTGAGAGTATTCTTTCGGCAAGCCTCTCCAGGCTTAATTATTCTGAGAGTATTCTTTCGGCAAGCCTCTCCAGGCTCAATTATTCTGAGAGAGTATTATTTCGGCAAGCCTCTCCAGGCTCAGTTATTTTGAGAGTATTCTTTCGGCAAGCCTCTCCAGGCTCAATTATTCTGTATGATGCTGTTGATTTTCTGAATCTTTGTATTTTGCTTGCTGCTGTCATACACAAGCAATTTTCTATTTTTCTATTTTATGCAGTTGCCTCATGATAAAGTCTTTGAATGTGCAACTAATGTGTGTGTGATGCACAAATGCAATACAATTTTTTTTATTTTTGTTCATTTATTTAGAAAAGTGAGTGGCTCTCCCTATCCTCTTCTTCTTGGAGGACTTTCTGTCATTGACGCGAGGGAGTATTTTTGTGAGCCTTTATGCAGGAGATTATGGATTTTACAGGAACCCCTTCAATTTTCTTTTATTGACCGATTAATAATGGAATTTCGTACAATTTTTATGAAAAACCAATTCAGAGGCATAATCACATGGTCAAGAAAGAAAAGAAACAAATGGATATTTTTATTGATATTCACAAGTGTTTTTACAGAAAGATATACAGAAGGAAATTTCTGAAGAATGGCTGGCCAGGGTAGGCTATATACATTGGGCTTAACAATTATATCTGTAGTTGTTGCTCTTTACGTTCCCCTAATTGCTTCGGCCTGAGCCAGGAGTGTAGATGCTGCAAGACGCTTGCTTCTAGAAGATAATCGCTTGAACCGCCTTTCGGTTTTCGATTCAAACGATCGTTGCTTGCTTTGCTTTTACATCTTATTCTTTTGCCCCTAACTTTTGCCTAGGACGTATCCTAGCGGGGATAATTTTGCCGTTGTTTTGCCTAGTACCCTTGTACTGGCGGGCTTTTTATTTTGCCCTAACTTTTGCCTAGGACGCCTTTTTTGGGTTTTCATCCTAGCAGGCCTATGCAAGCAACGTCTTCAAGCATAGTACTTCTTTACCACGTCAATGTTGACTGGGTATCGAAGTTCTTCTCCGTCCATGTTTGTGAGAATCAATGCTTCTCCTGAGAAGGCTCGTTTTACCACGTATGGTCCTCCGTGATTTGGGGCATACTTTCCGATTTTGCCCTTTTTGAGTTGGTAGTAATTTCTTCATTACCAACTCTCCCTCATGGTAGACTCGAGGGTGGACTTTCTTGTCAAAAGCCTTTTTGATCTTCCTCTGATAGGCTTGACCATGGCATATGGCGTTCAGCCGTTTCTTTTTGATAGGGTTCAACTGGTCATATTGGCTTTGAACCCATTCTGCCTCGGAAAGTTTTGTTTCCATGATTACCCTTAGATAGAATATCTCGACTTCGATGGGTAGAACTGCCTCCACCCCATAAACGAGTGAGAATGGAGTAGCTCCTGTAAATGGACGTACTGAAGTCCTATAGCCATGAGGAGCGAAGGGTAACATCTCGTGTCAGTCTTTAAATGAGACAACCGTCTTTTGCACTATTTTTTGATGTTCTTATTGGTTGCCTCGACTGCCCCATTCATCTTTGGCCGATATGGGGAAGAGTTGTGGTGTTGGATCTTGAATTCTTGGCACAGTTCTTCCACCATTTTGTTGTTCAGATTAGATCCATTATCAGTGATGATTTATTTCTCCATGCTTCCACTAGATTATTCTAAAATCTTTTGGGACAAGAGAGAAAAGAAGGGAAAGATATTTTTGTTTTGAAGTTTGTGTTTTAGAGGGGATTATTTTTCAAAAATGGTTTTTGTAAGAATGGATGGCCAAGGTAGGCTTATGTGTTTAGGCTTGCTTGATTAAACACTTATGAAGTTAAGAAAATCTTTGTTTATTGACGTTGTGATTTTGACAACTTGGATAGCTGCTCTTGAACCTTTCTTTTTGAATTCGGTTCATGGTACCATCATGGATTTCTTTTGTTTTTTGATTGTCCTTATTTTTGCCTAAAACACCCTTTTGTGGCGTTTTAGCGGACTTTTGTTTTTGTTCATTTTTGCAACCCTAACTTTTGCCTAGGTCACCCTTTTGTGGGATTCCTAGCGGGTCTTTTGCTCTTATTTTTGCGCAGACCCCTTTTTGGGTTTCCTGCCGAGCTTCTTTTATTTTGAAGGATTTATTTTTGTCCATGATGGCACTTGTCAAGGCCAAGGGAAGGTGCTCCAAGTTGTCACACACACTTCCACATAAAAATGATGTGGGTTTATTATTATTAAGATGATTTTAACCTCATTCATGTTTATTCAAACAGGGTTAAAGATAATGTGGTTTAGAATTTTATTATAAGCAAGAAAAGAAGCAATGAAGAATGATTTTATTATAATCATAGCGGAAGCATGTGTCCTTATTTCATCACTAATATGGGTCCCAATATTGACCTCTTTTATCTCTCGGCCATGCCCCAAATTTATAGTCTCCAATTTCTCTTGACAAGCTTCTTGATTTAGCAATCTTTGCAGATCCGGAGAAATGGTTTCCTCATCACTGTCCAACTCAACCCATTCATCCTCAACTTTTGGATCCCGGTCAGAGCGAACAATTACAGACATAATTATTTTATTGGTTCTGTTTAGGTTTAGAATTATTAATGTTAATGAGGAAATAGAGAAAAGAACAAAAAAGAGAATAATGTGAAAAATGCCTCTTTATTGATATGTATTAAAACTGTACAAAAACCCTTATTTACATGAAAAGGTTCTCATGATCTCGGGTACTGATCATGAGTCCCTAAAAGAGAAATATGAAGGGGCCCTATCGTGGCTTGTTCTTCTCTCTACTCCTGCTTTGGCAGAGGATTCTTGCTCACGTCGAGCGCTGTCGAATCGAAGGTGACCCACCCGGCATCAATAAGGTTTTGGACCTTGTATTTGAGAGCTAGGCATTTCTCTGTTGAATGCCCTGGTGCCCCCGAATGGTATAAACATTTGTCTTGTGGCTTGTACCAATCGGGGTAAGGTGGGTCGATCTTCCTTGGTGGAACATGAGCTAGAAGTTTGGCTTCTACTAGCTTCGGCAGGAGATCGCTATAAGTGGTCGGAAGTTTATCAAACTTCTTCACAGGGGTGAATTGCGATCTTCCCGACTTCGAAGTGGAAGTAGCCGAGGGTATGGTTATAGCATTGACTTCTCCCTCTTTCTTCTTCCCGAAGACCTTCTTAGCTTCATATGATTGGGAAGGCTTAGCCAGCTTCCCACTTTTAAGTCCTTGTTCCACTCTCTCCCCAATGGTGATGATGTCCGAGAAGAGTGTCGTTGTGTTCCCTATCATTTTATCGTAATAGGGACCAGTCAACGAGTTGATGAATAAGGACACCATCTCCTTATCTGACAGCGGGGGCTCTATCTGTGCCGCCAACTCCCTCCATCGTTGGGCGTACGCCTTGAAAGATTCATCATTTTTCTTACTCAAGGCTTGAAGATCTGACCTATCAGGTGTTAGGTCGATGTTGTATTTGTAGCGCTTGAGAAAGGCGTCAGCCAACTGCCTCCATGTGTGTACTAGATTTCCATCTAGCTGCATATACCAGTTGAGCGCGGTATCAGCCAAGCTCTCTTGGAAGCAGTGGATCAAGAGCTTTTCATTTGTGGCGTATGCAGCCATTTTGCGACAGTACATGGTGAGATGACTTTTGGGGCAAGTCGATCCCACGTACTTCGGGAAATCTGGCACTTTAAATTTAGGAGGGAATTGAATGTCCCTCACTAAGCACATATCGGCGGCATCTTTGACATCAAAATCATGCCCCTCCATAGCCCTTAGCCGATCCTCGAGGGCATGGAATTGTTCCTTTGAGACCTCGGGCTCTTTTATTATAATTCCTGCCCCAAGGGGTACGGCGTTTGGAGGATCTTTTTCATGCTCTTCCTCCTCTCCCTCATGATGGGACCCATGATCACTATGATGAGATTCATGGATGTTGTGATGACGCATGAGTTCCATCATTTGCGCCATTTGCTCTTTAAGCTGTGAAAGCTCGGTTGTGAGCTTCTTGTTTTGCTCCTCCAATGCTTCCATTTTCTTGATTCTCTGTGCGCGCGTAAGGACAGAGAGATGACCAGCCACTTTCTAAAATGAATGTTTAGTTAGTTTATTTTATGGAATGAATACACTCTTTAACATGAGCTTGATAAACCTCCATCTTTAAGGCGCTGCCTTTTTAAGACGGAAGTTTACCCCCCTTCTTTATCTATGATCTCTCCCCAACGGAGAATCTCTATAGTCATGGGTCTCTTTCACTCATGTCAAGAGGTATTGGTGACCCTAAAATGTATGTTTTTATGAGGATGCATGATGTCTTATTGGTAATGATGTACATGCTCCTCACTTTTATTATATTTTCACACATGGTCCTTCCTCTCATGTCATGGTTTTTTATGCATGGGGATTATTTTTAGACCTTATCACGAGGTTATTTATTAATGCACAGACAATTGCACATAAGCATTTACACAAACAATTCACTCATCCACGAACAGTCACGAGCGAATCACGAGGTAGGGGTCTCCTGCAGAAAAGTGCATATTCAAGGAGGATCTAACTGTTCTCACTTGGTCAAAGGCCCCCAAGGTGCCCCCATTATAGGGACCCAATTCCTCTCGTCGTAAGCCGATGGAAAGCTCCAACGCACTGTCGGACTCGAGTTCATGGTTATCACCTTGAGTGATGTTTTTCGACAACGGTCTCATAGGCTCCTATAAACCCATCAACCGGCCGTACTAACATCCACTCCCTATGGATTACCACTCATGCCCCCGGGTATAGAGGGAACTGTTGTGTGCAAAGGTTTGTGTGCAATTTATTTCAAACAATTGCAGAAATTTAAACAAACAACAGTTATTTTAAAGCCAAATATATAAAGCATGTTATCACACAAGCAAGGGGTAATGAAGTAATTTTAACTATTATTTATTAAAAATAATCTGTCACTAAATGGGACTGACTCTCGAGGCTTCCCCAGTGGAGTCGCCATCTGTCGCCACCGGCCCAAACGGGCCTCGGCGGTCGCGAAGACGGTCGAGCTCGCTTTTATTTTAGTTTTGAAAATGTATTGGATTATTAGAACGACTTGTTCTCAAACTGAGACCTTGTCGATCTTATCCAATTTATTTATTAAAAGTCTCACCAATCCATATTAATCCCAAGCGGGACCCTCCATGGATTAGTGGTTTTCGCAAAAGGAGGGTTCGTGGAGTCGCCACCAATGTTTTACTCAAAACATTGGAAAAAGGGATAAGGCAATTGATTTTATAAATCAACTTTGGCCATTACAACCAGAGTCGGGTAAGGGAGTCGGTTACGCGTGGGGAAGGTGTTAGCACCCCACAGCGCCCCTTTCGGGTTCCCTATGACAGATTATTTCTAAAATAATAGCGTAAAATTACTAAATTACCCCTATTTATTATAAGCGATTATACTTTAAATATCTACATGATGACAATTAAATATGCACACAGAAAGCAGTAAAAGGAAGGATTTTAAGGAGAAACCTTTGAAGCGTGCTTTTATATATTTCGTAAAACTGGGAAGCTTTTTGGCGTTCCCTCGCTCTACAAGCCCGCTCGCTCCCTCCTATAAAATTTTGACTATGGAAATCCGGAGGATTTCCCTTCGACTAGGTTCGAATCTCCAAGCTAAGTGCTCGGAATTCCAGAACTTCGTCGGATTGACTCCCAGAGAGATTTCTAGGGCAGAACACTGCTCAAAAACCCCAGAATACTCAAGGAGGGAGTCAAAACTGAGTGAAAAAGTGTCTAATGACGTCCAATTGACGTCATATTTATAGGGAATAGGCGCAATACGGCCTACAGGAGCAATACGGCCGTATTGAAATTTTTGAACTTCAATACGGCCGTATTGAGTTCAATACGGCCGTATTGAAATTCAGAAATTTCAATACGGCCGTATTGAGTTCAATACGGCCGTATTGAAATTCATAAATTTCAATACGGTCGTATTGAGTTCAATACGGCTGTATTGAAGCTTCAATACGGCCGTATTGATTTCAGTACGGCCGTATTGAAGTTTCAGAAACTTCAATACGCCGTATTGAGTTCACTGCGGCCGTATTGAAGCTTCAATACGGCCGTATTAAGTTCAGTACGGCCGTATTGGGCTTCATTCCCTCCACTTCCTTATTTTAAGCTATTCTAAGACCTCTAGACCTACAGAGAACCCTCCTAGGGCCTTCCAGGAGTCCTTCTGGCTGATCTTCCTTCAGTCTTCGAGAGTCTTCAAGCTTTATTTCCGACCCGGACAATTTTAGGGGTCTACACTAGCCTCACTCGACGCCCGAGCCGGAAGCTAGACACCAGTGTGTTAACATCACCCTGATGATTGAGTACCGCCTCTCCAGGCTCTGCCGCTTAACATTTGGCAGTTGAGTTTGCCCTCTCCAGGGTCTGCGTCTTAACATCGGCAGGTGAGTTTACCCTCTCCAGGGACTGCGTCTTAACATCGGCAGCTGAGTTTGCCCTCTCCAGGGACTGCGTCTTAACATCGGCAGCTGAGTTTGCCCTCTCCAGGGACTGCGTCCGTGTCTTCTGATCACTTCGGCAATGCGAGTTTACCCTCTCCAGGGATTTGAGATGATTTTTGTCTCCACAGTCCACTATGCTGCTTCGACAGTTTTTTCTGATTTTGTGCCGCTGAGGGCTGGATAACGCAGGGATCCGTCTAGGGGATGTGCAGTCATTCATAGGTTCCTGTGCCCCAACTTGCCTTGCATTGTTGGTACCCATGGGGAATTTCTGAATCCTTGGGGTGTGGACACAGATGCTCTCTCTTTGAGTTGAGCGATGCCTTATGTTTGGCTGACGTCCTTTGACGTTGGTGGAGTATCCCGGTTTATCCTTATTCGGGTATCTCTTTTTGATTTTCTGATTTTTGCTGCCTCTGTGTAGGCTGTTATCCGCTGGGGATTCTGGATGTTGATTTTGTCTCCACAGTCCACGATGCTGCTTCGACGATTGTTTTTGATTTTTGTGCCACTGAGGGCTGGATAACGCAGGGATCCGTCTAGGGGATGTGCAGTTACTCATAGGTTCTTATGTCCCAACTTTCCATTGAGTAGTTGGCGCCCATTGAGGAATTTCTGTTTCCTTGGGGTGTAGACACGAAGATGCTCTTTCTGAGATGAGCAGTGCCTTATGATTGGCTGACGTCCTTTGGACGTTGGTGGAGTATCCCGGTTATCCTTATTCGGGTAACTCTTTTTAATTTTTGGATTTTGTTGCCTCTGTGTAGGCTGTTATCCGCCAGGGGATTTTGTCATTGGTTGTGATTGGCCTCTTCTGTTAGGCAGATCATCTTGATATTCAATGATAGGCTGAGAGCCGGATTCCGCTTGGGGAATGATTATTGATCTTTTCAATTTTTTTTTTCTCTTTTTTGAAAGAGTGCCTCTGAATAGGCGAATTATCTTGATGTTTGATGATTGGCTGAATGCCGAATTCCTCTTGGGGAATGGTTATTGATCTTTTTGATTTTTTCTCTTTTTGAAGGGGTGCCTCTTGAGTAGGCGACTGGGGATTTGAAGTTCAGTGTTCGGCTGAGTGCCAAATTCCGCTTGGGGAATGGTTATTGATGTTTTTTTGATTTTTCTCCTTTTGCAGGGATGCCTCTGAGTAGGCGACTGGGGAATGTGGGATCTTATGTATCCCAGAGTATTATTTAGGAAGCCTCTGCAGGCTTAGCCTCACTCAGCGCTTGAGTCAGAGAGCTATCTTCCACTGAGGAAGTTTTAAGTCCTTTGACTGGATATACTGCTTGGGTGATCGTGTCGTCGATCTTGCTTTGATAGCTCTCGCTGGGGATTCGTTCCGTGAGCTTGAGTTGAGGTTTCTCTGGGGAGTATTATTTCTGCGAGCCTCTCCAGGCTCAATTATTCTTTGATGTGGAGTATTATTTTGGCGAGCCTCTCCAGGCTCAATTATTTTGAATGAGTATTGTTTCGGCAAGCCTCTCCAGGCTCAGTTATTTCTGAGAAAGTATTATTTCAGTAAGCCTCTCCAGGCTCAGTTATTCGGAAAGAGTATTATTTCGGCGAGCCTCTCCAGGCTCAATTATTCTTGAAAGAGTATTATTTCGGCAAGCCTCTCCAGGCTTAGTTATTCTGAAAGAGTATTATTTCGGCGAGCCTCTCCAGGCTCAATTATTCTGAGAGTATTATTTTGGTAAGCCTCTCCAGGCTTAGTTATTCTGTATAATTTGTTGAATTTTCTATATTTTGCCTTTTTATTGATTTTGGCTTTTGCTGTACAGAAATGTCTCAGTTATTCTGAGAGAGTATTATTTCGGCGAGCCTCTCCAGGCTCAATTATTCTGAAAGAGTATTATTTCGGCGAGCCTCTCCAGGCTCAGTTATTCTGAGAGTATTATTTCGGCAAGCCTCTCCAGGCTCAGTTATTCTGAGAGTATTCTTTCGGCAAGCCTCTCCAGGCTCAGTTATTCTGAGAGTATTCTTTCGGCAAGCCTCTCCAGGCTCAGTTATTCTGAGAGTATTCTTTCGGCAAGCCTCTCCAGGCTTAGTTATTCTGTATGACGCTGTTGATTTTCTGAATCTTTGCATTTTGTTTGCTGCTGTCATACACAAGCAATTTTTCCTATTTTTTCTAATTTATGTAGTTGCCTCATGACGAGGTCTTTGAAAATTTCTTTATGGCCAATACGGCCGCATCCATTTCAGTACGCCCGTATTGAGTTGAAATTTTGTTCATAACCCTGATTTTAGTACGGGTGTACTGAACATGGTACGGGCGCATTGTTTTTTCTGAAATTTATATTTTTTATTTTTTTTGTTTTTTCAATAAACAGAGAATAAGTGATCTTCCAGTACACCTATCATCTGTATGCATGTATGCAGTATGATGCACCTAATTCTATTTGATTCTTTTTTCAAAAGAATTAACCGATGCGTTTTTGTGTTTGGATTTTGCCATTCCTCCAGACGGACTGTGCTCTGCCGATTTCTGTTACCGAGGAATGATGCATATTTGATTTTGGTGTCATCAACCAAATGATTCTTCCCTTTCTTTAGAAGATGTGTCAACCCTCCTATTGACCACTATATCTCCATGTTTCCACAAGATTATTCAAAAATCGTTTGGGACAAGAGAGAAAAGAAGGAAAGGATATATTTTCAAAGGTTTGTGTTTTAGAGGGGATTATTTTATTTTTGAAAAATGGTTTTTGTAAGAATGGCTGGCCATGGTAGGCTTATGTGTTTAGGCTTGTTCGATTAAACACTTATGAGGTTAAGCACATCTTTGTTATTAATGATTGTGCTTTGACAACTTGGATAGCTTTTCTTGAGCCCCTTGTTGAATTCAATTGATGGTACCATCATGGATTTATTTTGTTTTTTTCTTTTTTTGACGGCCCTAACTTTTGCCTAAAACACCCTTTTGTGATGTCTTAGCGGGCTTTTGTATTCATTTTGTAACCCTAACTTTTGCCTAGGTCACCCTTTTCGTGGGATTCCTAGCGGGTTTTTGTCTTCATTTTGTAACCCTAACTTTTGCCTAGGTCACCCTTTTGTGGGATTCCTAGCGGGTCTTTTGCTCTTATTTTTGCGCAGTCCCCTTTTTGGGTTTCCTGCCGAGCTTATTATCTTTAGGATTTCTTTTATCCATGATGGCACTTATTGATGCCAAGAAAAGGTGCTCCAAGCTGTCATGCACATTTCCACATAAAAATGATGCGGGTTTATTGTTATCAAGATGATTTTAACCTCATTTATGCTTATTCAAACAGGGTTAAAATAATGTGGTCTAGAATTTTATTGCAAGCAAGAAAAGAAGCAATAAAGAATTAATGAAGAATGATTTTATTATAATCGCAGCGGAAACATGTGCCCTATCGAGGCTCGGGGGTCGGGCTGTCCCCGAGGAGTGATCTCTAATAGTCACTGAGTCTATACATCCCTATCGGAAGGAGAAAAACATTTTGACGACGACGACCGGCCTTGACGCTTGTGAACCGGCCTTCCTAAAGATCTGGCTTAAAGAACGTCGAGAAGGATCTTGATTCCTCTTCGTTCTTTGATCTTTAACGGGGTTGTATCCTAACCCTTGTTTCCCCGGATTATCCTTGATAATGGGTAGCTCCGGGATTCCTTGGGAGTCCTTGCCTAATCCTTGTCCTGGCAAGTATCCGTTCTTAGTGAGCATATGGGCTACCTTCTTCATTTCTCGGGGAAACGTCTCAACATTGGCAATTTCCAATGCTTGGAAGGCGGTTTCCAAAGCTTCCTCTGCTGCATCCACATAAGGTATGTTGGATGGCTTGCTGATGAGTATGTCATCTTCAGCTTGTACAGTCACCAGTTTGTCATCCACTATGAACTTGACTTTCTGGTGGAACGTAGAAGGAATAGCTTTCGCATCATGAATCCAAGGTCGGCCGAGGAGACAGCTGTATGCGGGAGTAATGTCCATCACTTGGAATTCGACATTAAAGATAGTGGGTCCAATTTGGATTGGAAGATTGATCTCTCCCACCACTTCTCTTTTAGAGCCGTCGAAAGCTCGAACGATCATGTTGCTCGGGCGCATTTGGACTCCCTTGATTGCCAATTGCTTGAGCGTTCTTTTTGGCATCACATTCAAGGAAGATCCATTATCTACCAAGACTTTAGCGATGTGATACTCCTTGCACTTTACAGAGATGTGCAAGGGCTTGTTGTGATTTGGTCCCTCGGCGGGGATCTCTTCATCAGTGAAAGAGAGGTGATCATTAGCCGTGATGTGACTAACAATCCCCTCAAATTTGTCTTGGGAGATAGTGTGCGACACATATGCCTCGTTCAAGACTTTCGACAGAGCTTGCCGATGCAGTTCGGAGCTTAGGATCAACGACAACAGCGTAATCTTTGCTGGCGTCTTATGAAGTTGATCCATGATGGAGTACTCGCTCTGTCGGAACAGCTTATCAGTCTCCTCCTCGGATTCTTTTTCCTCGGTTTTCTTTTCTTCTTTTTCTTTATTCTTGGGAGCTTTATCATGAAGATCATCGGGAGTGTAGATCCTGCCACTCCTAGTCATGCCCCCAAGTCCAGCGATGTTAGAGATATCGCTGTCGGCAGAAAGGTGGATGTCGTATATCCATGGCACAGCCTTATTTGATTCGTAGGGAAAAGGCCTTGGAGCGATGATCCTTAACGGTGTCGGACCTTCCCCTTTATTCGTCTTGATTACCAACAACGGAGTTGATGTGCGCTCGTTTGGCGCGGTTGTTGGCTTACACTTAATAACAAATGGCGTGCGATCCATCTTGAACATACGCATCGATTATTTCTTTCTTTTTATTAATGTTTATTAATGAATTACTAGGAGGGATGTATGAAATGCAAATCTAGATCCCTCCATGATCTTTGATAAGAATGCATGATATGAGATGATGACGTTGAATATGCATGCATTGTGTTTATTCAACTAAGCATTATCATGTTTTTAGGATGTCCCTAAGATGATGCATGATATTGCTTGGTTTGGATAAATAACCCTTTTTTCTTTTTTTGGGTATTTTTATTTATTATATTTTTTGTATTTTTTGGGTGAAAAGGGAAAATACCTATATGAATGTGATGAAGGTAGATGTTAACACCGTATAATGGAAGATTCTTATTCCTATTTATTCTTATTTTTAAAAGAATAGGAATGTTGTATGTTTAAAGAAATGCAATGTATGCTCAAACAATTTCACATAAACAATGCACAAACAATTCACTCATCCACGAACAGTTACGAGCGAATCACAAGGTAGGGGTATCCTGCAGAAAAGTGCATATTCAAGGTGGATCTAACTGTTCTCACCGGTCTGAGGCCCCCAAGGTGCCCCCATTATAGGGACCCAATTCCTCTCATCGTAGGTCGATGGAAAGCTCCAACGCACCGTCGGACTCAAGTTCATGGTTATCACCTTGAGTGATGTTTTCCGACAACGGTCTACGGGCACCTATAGACCCATTCGACAACCGGCCGTACTAATATCCACTCCCTATGGTTAATCACTCATGCCCCCGGGTATAGAGGGAACTGTTGTGTGCAAAGGTTTGTGTACAGTTTGTATTTCAAACAATTGCGGAATTTAAACATACAACAGTTATTTAAAGCCATATAATAAATCATGTTATCATACAAGCAAGGGGTAACGAAGTAATTTTTAACTATTATTTGTTAAAAACAATCTGTCACTAAATGGGACTGACTCTCGAAGCTTCCCCAGCGGAGTCGCCATCTGTCGCCACCGGCCCGAAACGGGCTTTCGGCATTCGCGAAGGATGGTTGGACTCGTTTATTTGTTTAAAATATGGATTGCTAGAATGACTTATTCTCAAACTGAGACCTCGTCAAACGAGCAATTTTATTAAAATGGTTCACCAATCCATATTAATCCCAAGCGGGACCCTCCATGGATTAGTGGTTTTCGCAAAAGGAGGGTTCTTTGGAGTTGCCACCAATGTTTTACTCAAAACATTGGAAAAAGGGATAAGGCAATCGATTCAAAAATCGACTTCGGCCATTACAACCAGAGTCGGGTAAGGGAGTCGGTTACGCGTGGGGAAGGTGTTAGCACCCCACAGCGCCCCTTTCGGGTTCCCTATGACAGATTATTTCTAAAATAATAGCGTAAAATTACTAAATTACCCCTATTTATTCTAAGCAATTATAAATTAACTATCTACATGATGACAGTTTAAATATGCACACAGAAAGCAGTAAAAGGAAGGATTTAAGAAGAAACCTTTGAAGCGTGCTTTTATATATTTCGTAAAACTGGGAAGCTTTTTGGCGTTCCCTCGCTCTACAAGCCCGCTCGCTCCCTCCTATAAAATTTTAACTATGGAAATCCGGAGGATTTCCCTTCGACTAGGTTCGATCCTCAAGCAAAATGGCTCGGGGCTCAAGAACTTCGTCGGATCAACTCTCCGAGTGATTTCTAGGGCAGAACACTGCTCAAAAACCCCAGAATACTCAAGGAGAGGGTTGAAACTATGTTCCAAAGTGTAGAATGACGTCAAATTGACGTCATATTTATAGGAATGAGGCGCAGTACGGCCCCTGGGGTCAATACGGGCGTATTGAAGTTTTTGAACTTCAATACGGCCGTATTGAGTTCAATACGGCCGTATTGAAATTCAGAAATTTCAATACGCCCGTATTGAGTTCACTGCGGCTGTATTGAAGCTTCAATACGGCCATATTGATTTCAGTACGGCCGTATTGAAGTTTCAGAAACTTTAATACGCCGTATTGAGTTCACTGCGGCCGTGTTGAAGCTTCAATACGGCCGTATTAAGTTTAGTACGGCCGTATTGGGCTTCATTCCCTCCACTTCCTTATTTTAAGCTACTCTAAGACCTCTAAACCTACAGATAGCCATCCTATGGTCTTCTAGGAGTCCTTCTGGCTGACTTTCCTTCGATCTTTGAGGGTCTTCGAGTTTTATTTCCGACCCGGACAATTTTAGGGGTCTACATGTATTAGGAGATTTTCATTACTCACATAAGCTGCCATCTACCTACAATACATTGTTAGATGTCCGTTTGGACAACTGGCTCCGGTGTACTTTTGGAAGTCAGGGATTTTGAACTTGGCGGGGAATTGGATATCCTGCACCAAGCACATATCCACAACCTCTTGAACGTCAAAACTATGGCCTTCCACAGCTTTCAGTCTTTCTTCCCAGGCGTTCAGATGATCTTTGGAAACGTCACCGACGTTGCTAGTACTATTGTCGTGCTGCAATTTGTTCATGGCCTCAAGCATTCTAGCCATTTTTTCCTTAAGCTGTTCAAGCTCCTCATTGAGGACACGATTTCTTTCTTCTAGGCCTTTCATAGCTTTTATCTTTTGAGCTCATGTGAGTATGGAATGTTGAAAAGCCACCTTTAAGGGATAAGATAGTTTCCTATCAAGCTTATTTAAATGGTAATCCATGAAGGGAGTTTCTATCAAAGACTTGATGGCTCATCCTTGTAGAGAGGTGAGTTATAGATGTCCCTCTTCATAATATTTTATGATGTGACAGAGGTCACACTGATTTCTCGTCTTTGATACAAATCCCCTTGTGATCCTAAATATATGATATGCATGTTCCTTTTTTTTTCTTTTTTATTATCCTTTTATTTATTATATTTTTTATTTTGTAGAAAATGCATGATGCCCCCCTCTTTTTTAAAAGAAGGAATGTATGCTTCTCACAGATCTTATTTTCACACTAGGTTTTCTCTCACATGATAATGCATTTTTAATTTTTTGTGTTTTTCTTTACCTTAGGGAAATTATAAAAAAATAAATGAATGATTTGAATAGACAAAATGCAACAAACATATGATCATACAATCCACAAACAGTCACGTATAAATCGATGGTTTGTGGTCCCTGTTAAGAAAATTGCATTGTATAGGGTGGTACTAATGATCATCACTTTGGTCTTAAAGCCACCAAGGTGCCCCCATTATAGGGACCCAGTATCTCTATCGCCGTTGTAGACCCCTAAAATTGTCCGGGTCGGAAATAAGACTCGAAGACTCTCGAAGATCAAAGGAAAGTCAGCCGGAAGGACTCCTGGAAGACCCTGGAAGACCCTAGGATGATTATCTGTAGGTTTAGAGGTCTTAGAGTAGCAAAAAATAAGAAAGTGGAGGGAATGAAGCCCAATACGGCCTCCCAAGAGTGCAGTACGGCCGTATTGAACATTTTAAACTACAATACGGCCGCACTGAACTCAATACGGCCGTATTGAAGTTCAATACAGCTGCATTAAACTCAATACGGCTGCACTGAACTTCAATACGGCCGTATTGAGTTTTTTGAACTTCAATACGGCCGTATTGAATTCAATACGGCCGTATTGTAGTTCAAAACTTCAATACGGACCGTATTGACCCCCAGAAACCGTATTGAGCCTCTTCCTTATAAATATGACATCAATGGGACGTCATTTCACACTTTTCCACTGAGTTTTGACTCCCTCCTTGAGTATTCTGGGGTTTTTGAGCAGTGTTCTGCCCTAGAAATCTCTCTAGGAGTCAATCCGACGAAGTTCTGGAATTCCGAGCATTTAGCTTGGAGATTCGAACTTAGTCGAAGGGAAATCCTCCGGATTTCCATAGTTAAAATTTTTTAGGAAGGAGTGAGCGGGTTTGTAGAGCGAGGGAACGCCAAAAAGCTTCCCAGTTTTACTTGATATATAAAAAGCACGCTTCAAGAGGTCTTTTCTAAAATTCCCTTCTTTTACTGCTTTCTGATTGTACATATTTAAACTGTCATCATGTAGATAGTTAATTTATAATTGCTTAGAATAAATAGGGGTAATTTAGTAATTTCGCACTATAATTGTTAAATAATCTGTCATAGGGAACCCGAAAGGGGCGCTGTGGGGTGCTAACACCTTCCCCACGCGTAACCGACTCCCTTACCCGACTCTGGTTGTAATGGCCGAAGTCGATTTTTGAATCGATTGCCTTAAACTTCTTTTTCCAATGTTTTGAGTAAAACATTGGTGGCGACTCCATGAACCCTTCCTTTTTATGAAAACCGCTAATCCATGGAGGGTCCCGCTTGGGATTAACATGGATTGGTGAGCCTTTTAATAAAATTGCTCGTTTGACGAGGTCTCAGTTTGAGAATAAGTCATTCTAGCAATCCATATTTTTAAACAAATAAAAGAGTCCAACCATCCCTCGCGAATGCCGAAAGCCCGTTTCGGGCCGGTGGCGACAGATGGCGACTCTGCTGGGGAAGTCTCGAGAGTCAGTCCCATTTAGTGACAGATTATTTTTAACAAATAATAGTTAAAATTACTTCATTACCCCTTGTTTGTATGATAACATGTTTTTATATTTGGCTTTAATAACTGTTGTTTGTTTAATTTTCCGCAATTGTTTGAAATACAAACTGTACACAAACCTTTGCACACAACAGTTCCCTCTATACCCGGGGGCATGAGTGGTAAGCCATAGGGAGTGGATGTTAGTACGGCCGGTTGTCGAATGGGTCTATAGGTTCCCGTAGACCGTTGTCGGAAAGCATCACTCAAGGTGATAACCATGAACTCGAGTCCGACAGTGCGTTGGAGCTTTCCATCGACTTACGACGAGAGGAATTGGGTCCCTATAATGGGGGCACCTTGGGGGCCTCAGACCGGTGAGAACAGTTAGATCCACCTTGAATATGCACTTTTCTGCAGGATACCCCTACCTCGTGATTCGCTCGTGACTGTTCGTGGATGAGTGAATTGTTTGTGCATTGATTATGTGAAATTGTTTGAGCATACATTGCATTTCTTTAAACATACAACATTCCTATTCTTTTTTAAAATAAGAATAAATAGGAATAAGAATCTTCCATTGCATGGTGTTAACATCTACCTTCATCACATTCATATAGGTAGTTTCCCTTTTCACCCAAAAAATACAAAATATATAAAATAAAAAATACCCAAAAAAGAAAAAAAGGGTCATTTATCCAAACCAAGCAATATCATGCATCATCTTAGGGACATCCTAAAAACATGATAATGCTTAGTTGAATAAACACAATGCATGCATATTCATCGCCATCATCTCATATCATGCATTCTTATCAAAGATCATGGAGGGATCTAGGTTTGCATTTCATACATCCCTCCCAATAAATCATTAATAAACATTAATAAAAAGAAAGAATTAATCGATGCGTATGTTCAAAGAATGGATCGCACGCCGTTCGTTATCAAGTGTAAGCCAACAACCGCGCCAAGCGAGCATACGGTGATTCCGTTGTTGGTAATCAAGACGAATAAAGGGGAAGGTCCGACATCATTAAGGATTATCGCTCCAAGGCCTTTCCCCTACGAATCAAATAAGGCTGTGCCATGGATATACGACATCCATTCTTCTGCCGACAGCGATATCTCTAACATCGCTGGACTTGGGGGCATGACTAGGAGTGGCAGGATCTACACTCCCGAAGATCTTCACGATAAAACTCCCAAGAATAAAGGAAAAGAAAAGGAGAAAACCGAGGAAAATAAAGAATCCGAGGAGGAGACTGACGAGCTGATAAAATATATCCGACAGAGCGAGTACTCCATCATGGATCAACTTCATAAGACGCCAGCAAAGATTACTCTGTTGTCGTTGATCCTATGCTCCGAACCGCATCGACAAGCTCTGTTGAAAGTCTTGAACGAGGCATACGTGTCGCACAGTATCTCCCAAGACAAATTTGAGGGGATTGTTAGTCACATCACGGCTAATGATCACCTCTCTTTCACCGATGAAGAGATCCCCGCCGAGGGACCAAATCACAACAAGCCCTTGCACATCTCTGTAAAGTGCAAGGAGTATCACATCGCAAAAGATCTTGGTAGATAATGGATCTTCCTTGAACGTAATGCCAAAGAGAACGTTCGACCAAATGACAATCAAGGGAGTCCAAATGCGCCCGAGCAACATGATCGTCCGAGCTTTCGACGGATCTAAAAGAAAAGTAGTGGGAGAAATCAATCTTCCAATCCAAATTGGGCCCACTATCTTTAATGTCGAATTCCAAGTAATGGATATTACTCCTGCATACAGCTGTCTCCTTGGCCGACCTTGGATTCATGATGCGAAAGCTGTACCTTCTACGCTCCACCAGAAAGTCAAGTTCATAGTGGGTGACAAGCTGGTGACTGTACAAGCTGAAGATGACATACTCATCAGCAAGCCATCCACCATACCTTATGTGGATGCAGCAGAGGAAGCTTTGGAAACCGCCTTCCAAGCATTGGAAATTTCCAATGTTGAGACGTTTCCCCGAGAAATGAAGAAGGTAGCCCATATGCTCACTAAGAACGGATACTTGCCGGGGAAACAAGGGTTAGGATACAACCCCGTTAAAGATCAAAGAACGAAGAGGAATCAAGATCCTTCTCGACGTTCTTTAAGCCAGATCTTTAGGAAGGCTGGTTCACAAATATCAAGGCCGGCTGTCGTCATCAAGTGTTTTTCTCCTTCCGATAGGGATGTGTAAACCTGATGACTATTAGAGATTACTCCTCGGGGACAGCCCGACCCCCGAGCCTCGATAGGGCACATGTTTCCACTATGATTATAATAAAATCATTCTTCATTATTTCTTATTGCTTCTTTTCTTGCTTGCAATAAAAATTCTAAACCACATTATTTAACCCTGTTTGAATGAACATAAGTGAGGTTAAAATCGTCTTAATAAAAATAAACCCGCATCATTTTTATGTGGAAGTGTGTGTGACAACTTGGAGCACCTTTCCTTGGCCTCAATAAGTGCCGTCATGGATAAAAAGAAATCCATTCAGGACAAAAATCCTAAAAAACAAAAAGCTCGGCAGGAAACCCAAAAAGGGGGCTGCGCAAAAATAAGAGCAAAAGACCCGCTAGGAATCCCACAAAAGGGTGACCTAGGCAAAAATTAGGGTTACAAAATAATGAACAAAAACAAAAGCCCGCTAAAACTCCACAAATGGGTGTTTTAGGCAAAAGTTAGGGCAATCGAAAAACAGAATAAATCCATGATGGTACCTCCAACTGAATTCAACAAAGGGGCTCAAGAAAAGCTATCCAAGTTGTCAAATCACAAATGTTAATAACCAAGACGTGCTTAACTTCATAAGTGTTTAATCAACCAAGCCTAAACACTTAAGCCTACCATTGGCCAAGCCATTCTTACAAAATCCATTTTTCAAAAAATAAATAATCCCCTCTAAAACACAAACTTTCGAAAAAAAATATCCTTTCCTTTCTTTTCTCTCTTGTCCCAAACGATTTTAGGATAATCTAGTGGAAACATGGAGATATAGTAGTCAATAGGAGGGTTGACACATCTTTTAAAGGAAGGGAAGGATCATTTGGTTGATGACACCAAATCTCAATATAACACGCATCATTCCTCGGTTACAGAAATCGGCAGCGCACAGCCCGTCTAGAGGAATGGCAAAATCCAAAAACGCATCGGTTAATTCTTTTGAAAAGTGAATCAAATAGAATTAGGTGCATCATACTGCATACATGCATACAGATGATAGGTGTAATGGAAGATCACTTATTCTCTGTTTATTGAAAAAAAATATATATATATATATATATATATAAACTTCAGAAAAACAATACGCCCGTATCATGTTCAGTACGCCCGTACCAAAATTAGGGTTATGAACAAATTTTCAATTCAATACGGGCATACTGAAATGAATAACGGCCGTATTGGCAATAACAGAAATCCTCCCTCACGTCGATGACAAAATTCCTCCAAGAAGAAGAGGATAGGGGGAGCCATTTATTTTTTCTAAAAAACAACAAAACATTAAATAATAAAATTGCATTTGTGCATCACGCACATTAATTGCACATTCAAAGACCTCATCATGAGGCAGTCGCATAAAATAGAAAAATAGAAAATTGCTTGTGTATGATAGCAGTCAACAAAAGCCGAAAACGAAAAAAGGCAAGGATACAAACAATACTCCTCAGTTTGTACAGAATAATTGAGCCTGGAGAGGCTTGCTGAAAAAATACTTCCTCAGAATAATTAAGCCTGGAGAGGCTTGCAGAAA
Source organism: Cajanus cajan (assembly GCF_000230855.2). Classification (NCBI taxonomy): domain Eukaryota; kingdom Viridiplantae; phylum Streptophyta; class Magnoliopsida; order Fabales; family Fabaceae; genus Cajanus; species Cajanus cajan. The sequence continues at coordinate 33,219,527 of NC_138521.1, read as the reverse complement.
CAATACTCTCTTACCATACAGAATAACCGAGCCTGGAGAGGCTTGCCGAAATAATACTCTCTCAGAATAACTGAGCCTGGAGAGGCTCGCCGAAATAATACTCTCTCAGAATAATTGAGCCTGGAGAGGCTCGCCGAAATAATACTCTTTCAGAATAATTGAGCCTGGAGAGGCTCGCCAAAATAATACTCCTCAGAGACATTTCTGTACAGAAAAAGCCAAAACCAACAAAAAGGCAAAAATACAGAAAAAGCCAAAATCAACAAAAAATACAGAAAAAGCCAAAACCAACAAAAAAGGCAAAAACACAGAAAAAGCCAAAATCAAAAGGCAAAAACACAGAAAAAGCCAAAATCAAAAGGCAAAAACACAGAAAAAGCCAAAATCAACAAAAAGGCAAAATACAGAAAATCCAACAAATTATACAGAATAACTGAGCCTGGAGAGGCTTGCCAAAATAATACTCTCCAAAGGACATCTCAGCTTGCATTCTTAGGCTGAACAAGAAAAGCAACTCATCGTACAGAATAACTGAGCCTGGAGAGGCTTGCCGAAATAATACTCATACAGAATAACTAAGCCTGGAGAGGCCTGCCAAAATAATACTCTCAGAATAATTGAGCCTGGAGAGGCTCGCCAAAATAATACTCTCAGAATAATTGAGCCTGGAGAGGCTCGCCGAAATAATACTCTCAGAATAATTGAGCCTGGAGAGGCTCGCCGAAATAATACTCTCAGAATAATTGAGCCTGGAGAGGCTTGCCGAAATAATACTCCCACAGAATAATTGAGCCTGGAGAGGCTTGCCGAAATAATACTCCCACAGAATAATTGAGCCTGGAGAGGCTTGCCGAAATAATACTCATACAAAATAATTGAGCCTGGAGAGGCTCACCGAAATAATACTCGACAAACTGTACAGAATAATTGAGCCTGGAGAGGCTCGCAGAAATAATACTCCCCAGAGAAACCTCAACTCAAGCTCACGGAATAAATCCCCAGCGAGAGCTATCAAAGCAAGATCGACAAAATTCCCAATGGAAGCACGATCGCCCAAGCAGTATATCTAGTCAAAGGACTTAAAACTTCCTCAGTGGAAGATAGCTCTCCAACTCAGGCGTTGAGTGAGTCTAAGCCTGAAGAGGCTTTCTAAATAATACTCTGGGATATATAAACTTCAAGATCATTCGCCTACTCAGAGGCACTCCTTCAAAAAGAGGAAAAATCAAAAAGATTAATAATCATTCCCCAAAGCGGAATTTGGCTTTTCAGCCAATCATTGAACATCAAGATGATATGCCTAACAGAAGAGGCTAATCAAAATCAATGACAAAATCCCCAGCGGATAATAGCCTACACAGAGGCAACAAAACCAGAAAATCCAAAAGAGTCACCCGAATAAAGATAACCGGGATACTCCACAACGTCAAAGGACGTCAGCTAAACATAAGGCATCGCTCAACTCAGAGAGAGAGCATCTGTGTCTACACCCCAAGGAGTCAGAAATTCCCCATGGGTACCAACAATGCAATGCAAGTTGGGGCACAGGAACCTATGAATGACTGCACATCCCCTAGACGGATCCCTGCGTTATCCAGCCCTCAGCGGCACAAAATCAGAAAAACCGTCGAAGCAGCATCGTGGACTGTGGAGACAAAAATCATCTCAAAACCCTGGAGAGGGTAAACTCACACTGCCGAATGTTAAGAGGTAGGGCCTGGAGAGGCGATACTCAACTACCTCATGTTAAGAGGCAGGGCCTGGAGAGGCGGTACTCAACCATCAGCGTCGTCAAAGGCACGTTGGTGTTCAACTTCCGGCTCGGGCGTCGAGTGAAGTTGACCCTGGAGAGGGTAAACTTAGCTGCCTAGGTCGTCAGAAACAACCGAAGCAGAGCCTGGAGAGGCGGGTACTCAATCATCAGTGATGTTAACACTGGTGTCTAGCTTCCGGCTCGGGCGTCGAGTGAGGCTAGGCCTGGAGAGGCGGTACTCAACCATCAGCGTCGTCAGAGGCACGTTGGTGTTCAACTTCCAGCTCGGGCGTCGAGTGAAGTTGACCCTGGAGAGGGTAAACTTAGCTGCCTAGGTCGTCAGAAACAACCGAAGCAGAGCCTGGAGAGGCAGTACTCAATCATCGGTGATGTTAACACTGGTGTCTAGCTTCCGGCTCGGGCGTCAAGTGAGGCTAGGCCTGGAGAGGCAGTACTCAACCATCAGCGTCGTCAGAGGCACGTCGGTGTTCAACTTCCAGCTCGGGCGTCGAGTGAAGTTGACCCTGGAGAGGGTAAACTTAGCTACCGAGGTTGTCAGAAGTGCCGAGGTATGCAACAACCTGGAGAGGCTACTCAACAATTTTCCACCGGAAGACGCTACAAGTCAGAAGGTTGGCACATCACCCGGACAATTGGGTCAACTCCTTTACTTGTCAGCCGGTACACCAAAAGGCCGTCCGACTAAGTAAAGGGGGGGCAGCTGTAGACCCTAAAATTGTCCGGGTCGGAAATAAGACTCGAAGACTCTCGAAGATCAAAGGAAAGTCAGCCGGAAGGACTCCTGGAAGACCCTAGGATGATTATCTGTAGGTTTAGAGGTCTTAGAGTAGCAAAAAATAAGAAAGTGGAGGGAATGAAGCCCAATACGGCCTCCCAAGAGTTCAGTACGGCCGTATTGAACATTTTAAACTACAATACTGCCGCACTGAACTCAATACGGCCGTATTGAAGTTCAATACAGCTGCATTAAACTCAATACGGCTGCACTGAACTTCAATACGGCCGTATTGAGTTTTTTGAACTTCAATACGGCCGTATTGAATTCAATACGGCCGTATTGTAGTTCAAAACTTCAATACGGACCGTATTGACCCCCAGAAACCGTATTGAGCCTCTTCCCTATAAATATGACGTCAATGGGACGTCAATGGGACGTCATTTCACACTTTTCCACTGAGTTTTGACTCCCTCCTTGAGTATTCTGGGGTTTTTGAGCAGTGTTCTGCCCTAGAAATCTCTCTGGGAGTCAATCCGACGAAGTTCTGGAATTCCGAGCATTTAGCTTGGAGATTCGAACTTAGTCGAAGGGAAATCCTCCGGATTTCCATAGTTAAAATTTTTTAGGAAGGAGTGAGCGGGTTTGTAGAGCGAGGGAACGCCAAAAAGCTTCCCAGTTTTACTTGATATATAAAAAGCACGCTTCAAGAGGTCTTTTCTAAAATTCCCTTCTTTTACTGCTTTCTGATTGTACATATTTAAACTGTCATCATGTAGATAGTTAATTTATAATTGCTTAGAATAAATAGGGGTAATTTAGTAATTTCGCACTATAATTGTTAAATAATCTGTCATAGGGAACCCGAAAGGGGCGCTGTGGGGTGCTAACACCTTCCCCACGCGTAACCGACTCCCTTACCCGACTCTGGTTGTAATGGCCGAAGTCAATTTTTGAATCGATTGCCTTAAACTTCTTTTTCCAATGTTTTGAGTAAAACATTGGTGGCGACTCCATGAACCCTTCCTTTTTATGAAAACCGCTAATCCATGGAGGGTCCCGCTTGGGATTAACATGGATTGGTGAGCCTTTTAATAAAATTGCTCGTTTGACGAGGTCTCAGTTTGAGAATAAGTCATTATAGCAATCCATATTTTTAAACAAATAAAAGAGTCCAACCATCCCTCGCGAATGCCGAAAGCCCGTTTTGGGCCGGTGGCGACAGCCGTCACCTGGCAAACTCTAAGGTTTGTCGTAGTATTTTTAGCTAGAGTAACCGGTTATCACCTTGAGTGTGATTTTCTACAAGGCTCACAGGCTCCAAGGCCAAACTTGGTCCGGTCGTACATCAACCACTCCCTATGTTTAATACCCTCATGCCCTCGGGTGTAGGGGACTGTTGTGTGCTATGGTTTGTGTGCAGTTTGTTAATTCAAACGTGTGCAGAATTTAAACAAGCATACAAATAATAAAGCCAAACAAATAAAGAAAACAAAGTAAAGGGGAAAAATATTTAAATTTTTATTTTTATTTTATTAACTTCATCATATAAATGGGCATGACCCTCTTTAAACGTCCCCAGTGGAGTCGCCATCTATCGCAACCCGAAAATTTCTGATCTTGCAACCTATGGTTTAGACATCCTTTTAAAGATCTCATCAATTAAAGAATTTTTGGACACCAGACTAATCCTTAATTAATGGTTTTGAAAATAGGTTCTTGGAGTCGCCACCAATGTTTTACTCAAAACATTAGAAAAAGAAAAGATTTTTAAAAGTCCAATAATGGTCTCGATAACCAGAATTGGGTTTGGGGTTCGGTTACGTGTAGGGAAGGTATTAAGCACCCCTACAACGCCCTTGTCGCAACCCGGATTTTTCCGATCTCGCGACTAATGGTTGAGACATGCTTTTAAAGATCTCATCAATTAAGGAATGCCTGGACGCCAGACTAATCCTTAATTAATGGTTTTTAAAATGAGTTCATGGAGTCGCCACCAATGTTTTACTCAAAACGTTGGAAAAAGAAAGAGTTTTTAAAAGTCCAATAATGGCTTTGGTAACCAGAATTGGGTTCCGGGGTCGGTTACCTGTAGGGAAGGTATTAAGCACCCTTACAACGCCCTAAATCGGTACCCTATGATGAAGATAACGTAGTAAGAATTAATAGTTTAAATATTTAATCCCCTTTTATTAGTGACTATTTACATGCTTGAAATTTAAATTAAACAATTAACTTTAAAATATCTACATGATTTCTTTTATTATAACAATATTCATCAAAAATAAAAAATAAAAGAGAGAGAAGAAAATTGATTGAAATACCTTGTAGCAAGCTTTGTTAGATCTTCCAATATGGAAATTATAGGTGCTTTGTGGCAACCTTTCACACTACAGAAATGCCTCACAAATCTCAAGAAATACAATAAGAGAGAGAGAGAGGAATTTCGAGCTCTAAGGAGTCTTGGACGAAATTTTTGAGGTCTGGAGAAATGAGCCCAAGTAGCCTATTTATAGCCTTCAAAACGGTTCCATAACGGCCCGTTCCAAAATTGGAATGACCCGTTCTGGATCTGGCCGTTACATGTAAAATTCTTACCTCGGTACGGCCCGTTCTGGAGTTGAGATTATCGCAAAAATTCCTTGCTAGAACGGCCCGTTCCAAACTAAGTTTTTTAGGCTTTTTTAGAAGTTTGGAACGGCCCGTTCTGGTTTAGGAACGGCCCATTCCAGACTACGATGTTTGGGCCCTTTTTATCACTTGGAACGGCCCGTTCCAATATGGGAACGACCCGTTCCAAATTAGGAACGGCCTGTTCCAAATTCAGAACGGTCCGTTCAAAATTAGGGTTTTAAGCTTTTTTTTGTAAATTGGAACGGACCGTTCCAGTTTTGGAACGGCCCGTTCCGAGCTACTAAAACTAGCTTATTTGGGCTTTTAACCTTCTGATGTCATGTCCCGTTATTTTCATGCTTGGGAGCTCTATTTCTTTTATCATAGATGTCCATTTCTTTGTTTGTATGCCCCCCGGACAAAATTGGGTGTCTACAGCTGCCCCTCTTTACTTGTCCTTTGAAATAGCTGTGTTGCTTTTCCAAAGGCAAGTAAAGACGTAGACATTTCGTCCGGGTCTTTTTCTTGTCTCTGTGTTGATGTTTCTATGTTGCTTCCCTTGGATAGGTGTATTCGCTCGTATCATTACCTTTTGAAGCAGCTGAGTGTTGAGTTGCATACTCTATAAGGTAACAAGGGTGACAAACTATACACCTGATCTTCAGTCTTCGAGTAGAAGCTGCATTGTTTCTCTTGTGATAGTGAGGTGAAAACTCAGATCTTCACTCTTGTTTTGACAATAGATTCTTCACGTTGTTTCCTTCGGGTAGACGATGTTCCCTATATCCTTGCCCCTTGGAGCAACTGAGTTTTGGATTGTATGCTCTATTGGGTGTCAAGGATGGTGAACCGAAACATCTAGGCTTCAAGATCCATGTGAATGCCCTATGTCACTTGCCATGTCTGAATCTTCTTCTTTACTTCAGCAATGTAGATGCCCCCACACCATTTCCTTCGGGTATATGGTGTTTACCTGTATCCTTGTCCCTAAGAGCAACTGAGTGTTGGTTTATATGCTCCGTCGGGTGATAAGGATGGTAAACCGAAACATCTAGGCTTCTGGTCTTGATGTAGATGCTTCCTACTGCTTCTGCTTGTCTCATGGTAGTGTGTTTATTTATTTGTAGCTTGTTAAAGAGGGAGTATATTCTGAGCTCAACCTCTCCAAGCTGGACTGATATTTAGGTCTTCAGCCGGCCCACTACTAGTTTTGGGGTCTAGCAACCCTTACCGATCTTGTACTAGTTTTACGGATCTAGCAACCCTTACTGATCTTGTACTAGTTTTGGGGATCTAGCAACCCTTTCTGATCTTGTACTAGTTTTGGGGATCTAGCAACCCTTACACTAAGGTCAGGTAACCCACTTTGTCGTTGAAGTACTTTCGTAGCTCAGCCTCTCCAAGCTGGACTGACATTTTAAGGCTTCAGTCGGCCTCCTCTAAGGTCAGGTAACCCACTCTTTTGTTGAATTATTTTCGTAGCTTAGCCTCTCCAAGCTAGACTGATATTTTAAGGCTTCAGCTGGCCTCCTCTAAGGTCAGGTAACCCACTTTGTTGTTGAAGTAGTTTCGTAGCTTAGCCTCTCCAAGCTGGATTGATATTTAAGGCTTCAGTCGGCCGCCTCTAAGGTCAGGTAACCCACTTTGTTGTTGAAGTAGTTTCGTAGCTCAGCCTCTCCAAGCTGGACTGATATTTTAAGGCTTCAGCCGACCTCCTCTAAGGTCAGGTAACCCACTTTGTTGTTGAAGTAGTTTCGTAGCTCAGCCTCTCCAAGCTGGACTGATATTTAAGGCTTCAGCCGGCCTCCTCTAAGGTCAGGTAACCCACTTTTTTTGTTGAAGTAGTTTCGTAGCTCAGCCTCTCCAAGCTGGACTGATATTTAAGGCTTCAGCCGGCTTCCTCTAAGGTCAGGTAACCCACTTTGTTCTTTTACTAGTTTTAGGGATCTAGCAACCCTTTCTGAGTTTGTACTTGGTATCTTCTTGTTGGTGTTGTGAGATGAAAGACTGCCCCCAGGTTGATGGGCAGGAGATGTTTGGTGTGCCCCTATGTTGGTGGGCAGAGAAGTGGATGACTGGCAGGGATTCTAATGTTGTCCCTGCCTCTTAAGTATTGTGATGCCTCTCCAGGCGCCTTCTTGTGGTAGGTTTTTTCTGAATTTCATTTTTGTTTAGCTTCGGCTCTTTCATGTTTGAAGCTTTCCTTTTTTGCTATTTTTTTTAAATGCTTCGGCTTTTCCAAAATTTATGAAGCTTGCCTTTTTCTCATGTTTTTTTTGTCTTTTTTATTGTCATCATTGGTAGAGGGATCTATGATGATGTTATTTGTTGAATCTTTATTGATGAGTATTATTTTGGAAGCCACTCCTGGCTTAGGTGAGGAAATCATTCCTGGTCTTAGCATTCTCTTGGATCATCTTTCATTTGGTGAAGAAGTAACACGTGGTGGCCTCTTCATGCTTATAGACTTGCTTGCTTGGTCGATTCCATTTTATTCCACTATTGATATGTCTCTGCTTAGTGGACACATAGAATCACTTGGGGTTGCCATTTGACACCGCTTCGATTCATGCTTGGCTATTGAGCTTTTATGAGTGCTTTGTCCTCATGAGTCCTTTTGACCCATAGCAAGTAGAATGCATGGATGCATGGATGCAATGAAAATGCAAGACAGGAATGATTCTTTTATTCATTTCATTTTTTTTTTGTGTAACGCCCTTCCATATGCCCCTACCTCATATGCATGCGATGCAGTTTATGCTCATGTGTTTAGTCCTAAACATGCAATTCAAATTTTTTTGTCGGGAAATTAACCTGTGTGCGTTAAGGTTAATGTTGACGATTCCTTTTTATCCATGCCGTTTGTGATTATCGCCGGGATATGTTCTTTTGAACTCAAGGTTTCAGTAACTCCTTGATGTTGAGCTTAGGAGAGCTTGAAGCTTAAAAGAGTTTTGATGATCACAAACATGTGTGTACAACAACAACTTGGAAGCACAAAAACAAAGTCAGAGAAAAGTCAATAAAAGACTATGTAATAGAGCTATGTAATAGAGTTTAGAAAATAAATTGTTTTGAATAAGTTTTTATGTTGTGTGTGCTTGGTATGGTTTGTGCATAAGCAAATTCTATATCTGAACTAAGTAGAGAATATATGATGATGAGTTAAAAAGGTTAGGAAGTTATTTTGAGACTTAAAACAAAGTTTTGAAAACTAACTCAAAATAATCGATATAATCGATTATTCCAGCAATAGGTAGATTGAGATGCCTTGCTGCAATAATCGATTATTTGCCAAAATAATCGATTATCCCAAGAACAACTCTTTGGAATAATCGATTATCTAGCAAAATAATCGATTATATTGTTCTTGGTTGATTTCCAGAAAACCTGAAGAACAAAATAATCGATTATTCTTTAAAATAATCGATTATCTGGGTCTGAAACTTTTATAAATAGTTTGAACTTTGAGAAACTTCAGACATGAGTTAGGACTGATAATCAAATTGAGAAAAAATGTTTTTGTAGAGTCTTTGTGACATCTTGGAGAGTTTTCTTTGTGAATCCAAGAAGAGAAACGTTTATGAAAAACTTTGGAAGAGGATCATCATCATCATATCATTCTTGAAAGGGGAAGATTAAGATTTGTGTCAAGAATTCCAGGTGAATTCGTTCCTTTATTCTGTGTGAATACTTGTAAAATCTTGAGAAGGGTTTCTCAAGTGGTAAGGTTTCTTGTAGTGGGTTTCTACAAGGGGTGCTTTCTTGGAGTCAAGAAAGTGGTTATCTTTAGTGTTGAAGTATATGCATATGTGTGTGCTTGTAAACCTTCTTACTTAAGATAGTGGAACAAATCTTAATCAGGTGTTGATTAAGGACTGGATGTAGGTCACATGTGGAGTGGCTTGTCGCCACCGGCCCGAAACGGGCTTTCGGCACTCGCGAGGGATGGTTGGACTCTTTTGTTTGTTTAAAAATATGGATTGCTAGAATGACTTATTCTCAAACTGAGACCTCGTCAAACGAACAATTTTATTAAAAGGCTCACCAATCTATGTTAATCCCAAGCGGGACCCTCCATGGATTAGCGGTTTTCATAAAAAGGAAGGGTTCATGGAGTCGCCACCAATGTTTTACTCAAAACATTGGAAAAAGAAGTTTAAGGCAATCGATTCAAAAATCGACTTCGGCCATTACAACCAGAGTCGGGTAAGGGAGTCGGTTACGCGTGGGGAAGGTGTTAGCACCCCACAGCGCCCCTTTCGGGTTCCCTATGACAGATTAGTTAAAAATAATAGTGCGAAATTACTAAATTACCCCTATTTATTCTAAGCAATTATAAATTAACTATCTACATGATGACAGTTTAAATATGTACACACAGAAAGCGGTAAAAGAAGGGACTTTAAAGAGATAAACCTTTGAAGCGTGCTTTCTTATATATCTTGACAGAAATTGGGAAGCGTTTTGGCGTTCCCTCCCTTTACAAGACTGCTCGCTCCCTCCTAAAAAATAATTTTTGACTTGGAAATCCGATGGATTTCCCTTCGACTTAGTTTGAGACTCAAGCAAAATGCTCAGCACTCAAAAACTTCGTCGGATCAACTCTCCGAGTGATTTCTAGGCAGAGCACTGCTCAAAAAAACCCAGAATGCTCAAGAAGAGGGTTAAAACTCAGTCCAAAAGTGTAGAATGACGTCCCATGGACGTCATATTTATAGGGAAGAGGCTCAATACGGTTTATGAGGGTCAATACGGTCCGTATTGAAGTTTTGAACTAAAATACGGCCGTATTGAATTCAATACGGCCGTATTGAAGTTCAAAAACCTCAATACGGCCGTATTGAAGTTCAGTGCAGCCGTATTGAGTTCAAAAACCTCAATACGGCCGTATTGAAGTTCAGTGCAGCCGCATTGAGTTCAATGCAGCCGTATTGAAGTTCAGAAACTTCAATACGGCCGTATTGAACTTCTGGGAGGCCGTATTGGGCTTCATTCCCTCCACTTTCTTATTTTTTTGCTACTCTAAGACCTCTAAACCTACAGATTGTCATCCTAGGGTCTTCCAGGGTCTTCCAGGAGTCCTTCCGGGTGACTTTCCTTTGATCTTCGAGAGTCTTCGAGTCTTATTTCCGACCCGGACAATTTTAGGGGTCTACAGCTGCCCCCCTTTTACTTAGTCAAACGGCCTTTTAGTGTACCGGTTGATAAGTAAAGGAGTTGACCCAATTGTCCGGGGAATAAGGCCATCCTTCCGACTTGTAGTGTCTTCTGGTGGAAAATTGCTGAGTAGCCTCTCCAGGCTTTGCTTCGCTCGTCGCCCGAGCCGGAAGCTGCATACCTCCGTGCTTCTGAACACTCTGGTAGCGTGAGTACCGCCTCTCCAGGCTCAACTTCACTCGACGCCCGAGCTGGAAGTTGTGAGTACCGCCTCTCCAGGCTTAGCTTCGCTTGCCGCCCAAGCTGGAAGTTGTGAGTACCGCCTCTCCAGGCTTAGCTTCGCTTGCCGCCCAAGCTGGAAGCTGTGAGTACCGCCTCTCCAGGCTCTGCTTCGGTGCTTCTGACATCCTAGGTAGTTGAGTTTGCCCTCTCCAGGGTTAGCTTCGCTTGCCGCCCAAGCTGGAAGCTGTGAGTACCGCCTCTCCAGGCTCTGCTTCGGTGTTTCTGACATCCTATGCAGTTGAGTTTGCCCTCTCCAGGGTTAGCTTCGCTTGCCGCCCAAGCTGGAAGCTGTGAGTACCGCCTCTCCAGGCTCAACTTCACTCGACGCCCGAGCTGGAAGTTGTGAGTATTGCCTCTCCAGGCTTTGCTTCGCTCGCCGCCCGAGCTGGAAGCTGCATACCTCCGTGCTTCTGAACACTTTGGTAGCGTGAGTACCGCCTCTCCAGGCTCTGCTTTGGTGTTTCTGACAACCTAGGCAGTTGAGTTTGCCCTCTCCAGGGTCTGCGGTTTGCCCTCCCCAGGGTCTGCCTTCGTGTTCTTGACGACGTTGGCAATGTGAGTTTGCCCTCTCCAGGGATCTGTGATAGTTTTGTCTCCACAGTCCACGATGCTGCTTTGACGATTGTTTTTGATTTTTGTGCCACTGAGGGCTGGATAACGCAGGGATCCGTCTAGGGGATGTGCAGTTACTCATAGGTTCTTGTGTCCCAACTTTCCTTTGCATAGTTGGTGCCCATTGAGGAATTTCTGTTTCCCTGGGGTGTAGACACGAAGATGCTCTTTCTGAGATGAGCGGTGCCTTAATTGGCTGACGTCCTTTCGACGATGGTGGAGTATCCCGGTTATCCTTATTCGGGTGACTCTTTTTGTTTTTCTGGTTTTGTCGCCTCTGTGTAGGCTGTTATCCGCTGGGGGATTTTGTCATTTGATTGTGATTAGCCTCTTCTGTTAGGCAGATCATCTTGACGCTTGATGTTTGGCCAAAAAGCCAGATTCCATTTGGGGAATGATTATTGATCTTTTGATTTTTTTTCTTTTTGTAGGAATGCCTCTTGAGTAGGCGACTGGGGATTTGGGGATCTTATGTATCCCAGAGTATTATTTAGGAAGCCTCTACAGGCTTAGACTCACTCAACGCCTGAGTTGGAGAGCTATCTTCCACTGAGGAAGTTTTAAGTCCTTTGACTAGATATACTGCTTGGGTGATCGTGCTTCCATTGGGAATTTTGTCGATCTTGCTTTGATAGCTCTCGCTGAGGATTCGTTCCGTGAGCTTGAGTTGGGATTTCTCTGGGGAGTATTATTTCTGCGAGCCTCTCCAGGCTCAATTATTCTGATGAGAGTATTATTTCGGCAAGCCTCTCCAGGCTCAGTTATTCTGTATGATGAATTGGTTTTTTGTTCAGCCCAAGAATGCGAGCTGAGATGTCTTTTGGAAAGTATTATTTTGGCAAGCCTCTCCAGGCTCAGTTATTCTGTATAATTTGTTGGATTTTCTGTATTTTGCCTTTTTATTGATTTTGGCTTTTTCTGTGTTTTTGCCTTTTTTATTGATTTTGGCTTTTTCTGTGTTTTTGCCTTTTTTGTTGATTTCAGCTTTTTCTGTATTTTTTGTTGATTTTGGCTTTTTCTGTATTTTTGCCTTTTTTGTTGGTTTTGGCTTTTTCTATACAGAAATGTCTCTGAGGAGTATTATTTTGGCAAGCCTCTTCAGGCTCAGTTATTCTGAGAGAGTATTATTTCGGCGAGCCTCTCCAGGCTCAATTATTCTGTGAGAGTATTATTTCGGCGAGCCTCTCCAGGCTCAATTATTCTGAGGGAGTATTATTTCGGCGAGCCTCTCCAGGCTCAGTTATTCTGAGAGAGTATTATTTCGGCGAGCCTCTCCAGGCTCAGTTATTCTGAAGGAGTATTATTTCGGCAAGCCTCTCCAGGCTCAGTTATTCTGAAGGAGTATTATTTCGGCAAGCCTCTCCAGGCTCAATTATTCTATGGGAGTATTATTTCGGCAAGCCTCTCCAGGCTCGGTTATTCTGTATGGTGAGAGAGTATTGTTTCTGCAAGCCTCTCCAGGCTTAATTATTCTGAGGAAGTATTTTTTCAGCAAGCCTCTCCAGGCTCAATTATTCTGTACAAACTGAGGAGTATTGTTTGTATTCTTGCCTTTTTTCGTTTTCGGCTTTTGTTGACTGCTGTCATACACAAGCAATTTTCCTATTTTTCTATTTTATGCAATTGCCTCATGAAGAGGTCTTTGAAAATTTCTTTATGGCCAATACGGCCGTATCCCTTTCAGTATGCCCGTATTGAATTGAAAATTTGTTCATAACCCTAATTTTGGTACGGGCGTACTGAACATGATACGGGCGTATTGTTTTTCTGAAGTTTATATTTTTTGTTTTTTTCAATAAACAGAGAATAAGTGATCTTCCATTACACCTATCATCTGTATGCATGTATGCGGTATGATGCACCTAATTCTATTCGATTCATTTTTCAAAAGAATTAACCGATGCGTTTTTGGATTGGATTTTGCCATTCCTCCAGACGGACTGTGCGCTGCCGACTTTTATGACCGAGGAATGATGCATATTTGTTTTTTGTGTCATCAACCCAATGATCTTTCCCTTCCTTTAGAAGATGTGTCAACCCTCCTATTGACCACTATATCTCCATGTTTCCACTAGATTATTAAAAAAAAATCGTTAGGACAAGAGAGAAAAGAAGGAAAGGATATATTTTCAAAAGTTTGTGTTTTAGAAGGGATTATTTATTTTTTGGAAAATGGATTTTGTAAGAATGGCTTGGCCAATGGTAGGCTTAAGTGTTTAGGCTTGTTTGATTAAACACTTATGAAGTTAAGCACGTCTTGGTTATTAACATTTGTGATTTGATAACTTGGATAGCTTTTCTTGAGCCCCTTTGTTGAATTCAGTTGGTGGTACCATCATGGATTTATTCTATTTTTTGATTGCCCTAACTTTTGCCTAAAACACCCATTTGTGGTGTCTTAGCGGGCTTTTGTTTTTGTTCATTATTTTGTAACCCTAATTTTTGCCTAGGTCACCCTTTTGTGGGATTCCTAGCGGGTCTTTTGCTCTTATTTTTGCACAGTCCCCTTTTTGGGTTTCCTGCCGAGCTTTTTGTTTTTTTAGGATTTTTGTCCTGAATGGATTTCTTTTTATCCATGACGGCACTTATTGAGGCCAAGGAAAGGTGCTCCAAGTTGTCACACACACTTCCACATAAAAATGATGCGGGTTTATTGATTATTAAGACGATTTTAACCTCATTTATGTTTATTCAAACAGGGTTAAATAATGTGGTCTAGAATTTTATTGTAAGCAAGAAAAGAAGCAACAAGAAATAATGAAGAATGATTTTATTATAATCATAGTGGAAACATGTGCCCTATCGAGGCTCGGGGGTCGGGCTGTCCCCGAGGAGTAATCTCTAATAGTCATTAGGTTTACACATCCCTATCGGAAGGAGGAGAACACTTGATGACGACGACTGGCCTTGATGTTTGTGAACCAACCTTCCTAAAGATCTGGCTTAAAGAACGTCGAGAAGGATCTTGATTCCTCTTCGTTCTTTGATCTTTAACAGGGTTGTATCCTAACCCTTGTTTCCCCGGATTATCCTTGATGATGGGTAGCTCCGGAATTCCTTGGGAGTCCTTGCCAAGTCCTTGTCCCGGCAAGTATCCATTCTTGGTGAGCATATGAGCTACCTTCTTCATTTCTCGGGGAAACGTCTCAACATTGGCAATTTCCAATGCTTGGAAGGCGGTTTCCAAAGCTTCCTCTGCTGCATCCACATAAGGTATGGTGGATGGCTTGCTGATGAGTATGTCATCTTCAGCTTGTACTGTCACCAGTTTGTCACCCACTATGAACTTGACTTTCTGGTGGAGCGTAGAGGGTACAGCTTTCGCATCATGAATCCAAGGTCGGCCGAGGAGACAGCTGTATGCAGGAGTAATATCCATTACTTGGAATTTGACATTAAAGATAGTGGGCCCAATTTGGATTGGAAGACTGATTTCTCCCACCACTTCTCTTTTAGAGCCGTCGAAAGCTCGAACGATCATGTTGCTCGGGCGCATTTGGACTTCCTTGATTGTCATTTGGTCGAACGTTCTTTTTGGCATTACGTTCAAGGAAGATCCATTATCCACCAAGACCTTTGCGATGTGATACTCCTTGCACTTTACAGAGATGTGCAAGGGCTTGTTGTGGTTTGGTCCCTCAGCGGGGATCTCTTCATCGGTGAAAGAGAGGTGATCATTAGCCGTGATGTGACTAACAATTCCCTCAAATTTATCTTGGGAGATAGTATGCGACACATATGCCTCGTTCAAGACTTTCAACAGAGCTTGCCGATGCGGTTCGGAGCTTAGGATCAACGACAACAAAGTGATCTTTGCCGGTGTCTTGTGAAGTTGATCCACAATGGAATACTCGCTTTGATGATTTTTAACAGCTCATCAGTCTCCTCCTCGGATTCTCTATCTTCCTCGGTTTTCTCCTTTTCTTTTCCTTTATTCTTGGGAGCTTTGTCGTGCAGATCTTCGGGAGTGTAGATCCTTCCACTCCTAGTCATGCCCCCAAGTCCAGCGATGTTGGAGATATCACTGTCGGCAGAAGAATGGACGTCGTATATCCATGGCACAGCCTTATTTGATTCGTAGGGGAAAGGCCTTGGAGCGATGATCCTTAACGGTGTCGGACCTTTCCCTTTGTCTGTCTTGATTACCAACAACGGAGTTGCCGTGTGCTTGCTTGGTGCAGTTGTTGGTTTGCATTTAATTACCAATGGCGTGCGATCCATTCTGAACATACGCATCGATTAATTCTTTCTTTTTATTAATATTTATTATTAAATTACCGGGAGAGATACATGCAAATGAATGACTAATGAGATGCAAAGGCAATAAATCTCAAAAATACAATTTTTATTAATTGAAGAAAGTGTACAACTTTTATACAATGCTTTGAAGCAACTTTTTACAAAAAGAGAAAAGCCGGTAAAAACCCACAGGCGGGTTCATATGTCTTTGCCATTCATCTTCGGCTTCCTCCACATGGTGGCCCATTGCTTCAATCTGAGTATGGACCGCTTGGCTCATATCATCACTGATTTTCTGAGCATCTTTCGCTTTTTGTATATGATAGTTGATCATGGCCTGCAGCTCATTAAGCTCATCCTCGACCCGATCCTTCTCCTCTTGGAGTTTGGCCATTTGTGCCAATCCTTCCCTTTCCTTTTTGCGGAAGTCGGAAAGGTTTGCGGCTTGTCGTTGAACAACTTCCCGCCATTGTTGCGCATCGGATCGAGTCAAAAGCAGATCGTCTTGCATATCCTTGATCAACTGTGCCTGCTTTGAATACTCGGCCTCAAAGTGTGCTATCTTCATGTTGACTTCTTGGAGTTGACTACTCGGTTCAACCTTTGGCATTTTGGGTGCCCGAGTAGCCTCCTCATTGAGGTTAGCACAATCATCCTTGAGCCGCTCTATCTCGTGATCTTTCTTCTTGCATTGCCTTTGAAGACCATCAATAGTAAAACTGGATTCTTCATTTTTCTCTTCGAGAACTCTCATCTGAGCTCCCATGATTTCCAGTTTCTTGGTCAAGGCGTCGACTTGCTCTTGCAACACCTTCCTTGTTGCTGTGGTTGCACAAGAAGTGGATGGTTGAGGCACCCCCCTCTCGCTCCTCCATTCCTCATAATCAATGGAGACGGATACCCGAGGCTTTCCAAGCTCGAGATCTCCCTCATAAGTTAGTCTCTCCCACGCTCTCATGACAGCGTATATGTCCTTCTGATGCTCGGAATCGAAGAAGAAACACAACCCTCCAAGCTCCTCTATAGTAGGAATGGTCTGAGTCCTCATCAGTTGCCTCATAACCAATCTAGGTGAGTAGGCTATGCAACCTCTGAGGCCCATCAATGGTATGCTTGGATAACTGCCGCATCTCATCAATACATGGCTTGGACGGAACCAAGGGCAAACCCACGTGAAGTGCTCGATACTCCATTGTTCCATCTCTTCCTTCCACTCAGAAGCATATCGGCGACGTGCGGGAATTTTCGAAAAACTCCTCAAAGGGTCGGGCAAGGTCCCCATATGACTAGAGGCATAGAAATGAGTGATGCTCCACACATACAGCAAGGAGGTGCAGCATCGGATGATTTTTCCTTGCTTCTGTTGAGACAGATGAACAGAGAGCAAGGTGTCGGCAAGAATAGCAGGCACGGGACTCTTCATATGTACGTCCCAAGCGAAGAAGGCATCCATAGCAGCATGGTCCACGGTGTTAGCGTGAAAGGGGAATAGGATCATCCCAAACACAGCTAACGCTAGAGTTTTGTTGAAAGCTAACCAATCTCCCTCACCAGCCAAGGAAGAAAGGTGGTCCTCAATCATAGCAAGCTTCCAACCTTTAATACTGTCGTTCCCCACTAAGGCAGCTGATCGTGATGATAATTTGACCTGAGTGGCAACTCTCTCTACGGCCACATGGTTGTCATGAAAGATATAGACCCCGGCTGATTTGGGCCATCGTAGCATGAGTTCGTACTCCTCGAGAGTAGGAACTAGGTCAAACTGGGGGAACTCGAAGCAGTGCAAATCGATACTCCAGAAGTGAACCAGAGCTCTCAGAAATGCTGGATCCACACAGATCTTCATCAAGTCGAGGACTCGTCCATATGATTTCTCAAACTTGACGCGAGCCTCTCTTGGCATCAGAGTACAGAGGTGATCCAACCTCTCAGCATGGTATAATAAGAAGTCTACTTTCTTCAACTGCCCATGCATCTCCTTAGACCTCTCCATATTCTACAATACAATGCATGATATGAGATGATGGAGATGGATATGCATGCATAGTGTTTATTCAACTAAGCATTATCATGTTTTGGGATTTTCCTAAGATGATGCATGATATTGCTTGGTTTGGGTAAATACATATTTTTTCCTTTTGGATATTTTTATTATATATATATTTTTTTGGGTGAAAAGGGAAACTACCTATATGAATGCAATGAAGGTAGATGTTAACACCATGTACTAGAAGATCTTTATTTCTATTTATTCTTTTTATTTAAAAAAAGAATGTTGTATGTTTAAAAGGTGCAATGTATGCTCATACAATGTCACATAAAAATGCACAAACAATTCACTCATCCACGAACAGTCACGAGCGAATCACGAGGTAGGGGTATCCTGCAGAAAAGTGCATATTCAAGGTGGTTCTAACTGTTCTCACCGGTCTGAGCCCCCAAGGTGCCCCCATTATAGGGACCCAATTCCTCTTGTCGTAAGTCGATGGAAAGCTCCAACGCACTGTCGGACTCGAGTTCATGGTTATCACCTTGAGTGATGCTTTTCCGACAACGGTCTACGGGCACCTATAGACCCATTCGACAACCGGCCGTACTAACATCCACTCCCTATGGCTTACCACTCATGCCCCCGGGTATAGAGGGAACTGTTGTGTGCAAAGGTTTGTGTGCAGTTTTTATTTCAAACAATTGCGAGAATTTAAACATACAACAGTTATTTAAAGCCAAATAGATAAAACATATTATCATACAAGCGAGGGGTAACGAAGTAATTTTAACTATTATTTGTTAAAAATAATCTGTCACTAAATGGGACTGACTCTCCCAAATCCCCAGTGGAGTCGCCATCTGTCGCCACCGGCCCAAAACGGGCTTTCGGCACTCGCGAGGGATGGTTGGACTCTTTTGTTTGTTTAAAAATATGGATTGCTAGAATGACTTATTCTCAAACTGAGACCTCGTCAAACGAACAATTTTATTAAAAGGCTCACCAATCTATGTTAATCCCAAGCGGGACCCTCCATGGATTAGCGGTTTTCATAAAAAGGAAGGGTTCATGGAGTCGCCACCAATGTTTTACTCAAAACATTGGAAAAAGAAGTTTAAGGCAATCGATTCAAAAATTGACTTCGGCCATTACAACCAGAGTCGGGTAAGGGAGTCGGTTACGCGTGGGGAAGGTGTTAGCACCCCACAGCGCCCCTTTCGGGTTCCCTATGACAGATTATTTAAAAATAATAGTGCGAAATTACTAAATTACCCCTATTTATTCTAAGCAATTATAAATTAACTATCTACATGATGACAGTTTAAATATGTACACACAGAAAGCGGTAAAAGAAGGGACTTTAAAGAGATAAACCTTTGAAGCGTGCTTTCTTATATATCTTGACAGAAATTGGGAAGCGTTTTGGTGTTCCCTCCCTCTACAAGACTGCTCGCTCCCTCCTAAAAAATAATTTTTGACTTGGAAATCCGATGGATTTCCCTTCGACTTAGTTTGAGACTCAAGCAAAATGCTCAGAACTCAAAAACTTCGTCGGATCAACTCTCCGAGTGATTTCTAGGCAGAGCACTGCTCAAAAAAACCCAGAATGCTCAAGAAGAGGGTTAAAACTCAGTCCAAAAGTGTAGAATGACGTCCCATTGACGTCATATTTATAGGGAAGAGGCTCAATACGGTTTATGAGGGTCAATACGGTCCGTATTGAAGTTTTGAACTACAATACGGCCGTATTGAATTCAATACGGCCGTATTGAAGTTCAGTGCAGCCGTATTGAGTTCAAAAACCTCAATACGGCCGTATTGAAGTTCAGTGCAGCCGCATTGAGTTCAATGCAGCCGTATTGAAGTTCAGAAACTTCAATACGGCCGTATTGAACTTCTGGGAGGCCGTATTGGGCTTCATTCCCTCCACTTTCTTATTTTTTTGCTACTCTAAGACCTCTAAACCTACAGATTGTCATCCTAGGGTCTTCCAGGGTCTTCCAGGAGTCCTTCCGGGTGACTTTCCTTTGATCTTCGAGAGTCTTCGAGTCTTATTTCCGACCCGGACAATTTTAGGGGTCTACATGGCTGAACCAGTATAGAAGACTTGTGCAATCTTCTTCTACCTTATCTTTTACTTTGAGTAATTTCTTGGTTGAGTATTAAAGAAGATAATTCTTGATTAACATGTATGTGTGAATATTGATGGTTTAAATCTGAATTAGAAGCATTACATTTGAACCACATTATTTTGTAATCAATAGAGCATATTGCATTCAAACTTCCATAACAAGTCTTTAGAGGAGTTTCATTTGAAAATTCAGCCTTAGAAAAGTTTAAGTGAAATAAAGATCCTAAATACTCTGATAAATTTTTAAAGGGTCAGAGAATCCAATTCACCCCCCCTCTTGGATTGTTCCATTCTTTTCTAACAATTGGTATCTAGAGCAAGGTTCTTGAGAGTTATTCAAGATTTCAAAAATGGAAAACAACAACTTACCCTATGGTGAGGGTGTGTCTATTCATAGACCTCCTGTTTTCAATGGTGAAAACTATGTCTATTGGAAAATTAGGATGAGAATTTTCATTAAAGCTATTGATATTGCTATATGGGATGCTATAGAAAATGGACCCTATCTACCTATGAAAAAAGATGGTGATGAGCTTAAAGAAAAACATTGGAGTGAATGGAGTGATGAGGAAAAGAAAAGAGCCCAACATGATAAAAGAGCCAAAAACATCATTACATCTGCATTGTCAATTGATGAATTTTTTAGAATTTCACAATGCATATCTACTAAAGAAATGTGGGATACTTTGCAAGTCACTCATGAAGGAACAAGTGATGTAAAGAGATCAAGAAAGCATACTCTCATAAGAGAATATGAGTTGTTTAGAATGCAAAATGGTGAATCTATTTCTGATTTTCAAAAGAGATTTACTCACTTGATAAATCACCTTGTTGACCTTGGCAGGAAATTTGAGAAAGAAGAGCTGAACTTGAAAGTGCTGCAGTGCTTGGACAGATCATGGCAAGCAAAGGTGATAGCCATTGAAGAATCAAAGGATTTGACCTCCTTGACACTTGCTACTCTCTTTGGGAAGCTAAGAGAGCATGAGCAAAAGCTGCACATATTTGATGAACATGAGCAGCAGGATAAGAAAGGCAAAGGAGTGTCATTGAAAGCTTTGAAATCTGCCAAAGGAAAAGAGGTGTGTGAAGAAACAAGCTCTGATGACTCCGAAACTGAGAACTTCAATCTGCTGGTGAATGTAGACCCCTAAAATTGTCCGGGTCAGAAATAAAGCTTGAAGACTCTCGAAGACTGAAGGAAGATCAGCCAGAAGGACTCCTGGAAGGCCCTAGGAGGGTTCTCTGTAGGTCTAGAGGTCTTAGAATAGCTCAAAATAAGGAAGTGGAGGGAATGAAGCCCAATACGGCCGTACTGAACTTAATACGGTCGTATTGAAGCTTCAATATGGCCGCAGTGAACTCAATACGGCGTATTGAAGTTTCTGAAACTTCAATACGGCCGTACTGAAATCAATACGGCCGTATTGAAGCTTCAATACAGCCGCAGTGAACTCAATACGGCCATATTGAAATTTCTGAGCTTCAATACGGCCGTATTGAACTCAATACGGCCGTATTGAAGTTCAAAAATTTCAATACGGCCGTATTGATTCTGTAGCCCGTATTGCGCCTATTCCCTATAAATATGACGTCAATTGGACGTCATTGAACACTTTCACACACAGTTTTGACTCCCTCCTTGAGTATTCTGGGGTTTTTGAGCAGTGTTCTGCCCTAGAAATCTCTCTGGGAGTCGATCCGACGAAGTTCTGGAATTCCGAGCACTTAGCTTGGAGATTCGAACCTAGTCGAAGGGAAATCCTCCGGATTTCCATAGTCAAAATTTTATAGGAGGGAGCGAGCGGGCTTGTAGAGCGAGGGAACGCCAAAAAGCTTCCCAGTTTTACGAAATATATAAAAGCACGCTTCAAAGGTTTCTTCTTAAAGTCCTTCCTTTTACTGCTTTCTGTGTGCATATTTAAACTGTCATCATGTAGATAGTTAATTTATAATTGCTTATAATAAATAGGGGTAATTTAGTAATTTTACACTGTTATTTTAGAAATAATCTGTCATAGGGAACCCGAAAGGGGCGCTGTGGGGTGCTAACACCTTCCCCACGCGTAACCGACTCCCTTACCCAACTCTGGTTGTAATGGCCAAAGTTGATTTATAAAATCAATTGCCTTATCCCTTTTTCCAATGTTTTGAGTAAAACATTGGTGGCGACTCCACGAACCCTCCTTTTGCGAAAACCACTAATCCATGGAGGGTCCCGCTTGGGATTAATATGGATTGGTGAGACATTTAATAAATAAATTGGATAAGATCGACAAGGTCTCAGTTTGAGAACAAGTCGTTCTAATAATCCAATACATTTTCAAAACTAAAATAAAAGCGAGTCCAACCATCCTTCGCGAATGCCGAAAGCCCGTTTGGGCCGGTGGCGACAGATGGCGACTCCACTGGGGAAGCTTCGAGAGTCAGTCCCATTTAGTGACCGACTATTTTTAACAAATAATAGTTAAAATTACTTTATTACCCCTTGCTTGTATGATAACGATTTATTATATGGCTTTAATAACTGTTGTATTTTTAAATTTACGCAATTGTTTGAAATAAAAACTGCACACAAACCTTTGCACACAACAGTTCCCTCTATACCCGGGGGCATGAGTGATTAACCATAGGGAGTGGATGTTAGTACGGCCGGTTGTCGAATGGGTCTATAGGTGCCCGTAGACCGTTGTCGGAAAACATCACTCAAGGTGATAACCATAAACTCAAGTCCGACAGTGCGTTGGAACTTTCCATCGACTTACGACGAGAGGAATTGGGTCCCTATAATGGGGGCACCTTGGGGGCCTTTGACCAAGTGAGAACAGTTAGATCCTCCTTGAATATGCACTTTTCTGCAGGAGACCCCTACCTCGTGATTCGCTCGTGACTGTTCGTGGATGAGTGAATTGTTTGTGCATTGTTTATGTGAAATTGTTTGAGCATACATTGCATTTCTTTAAACATACAACATTCCTATTCTTTTAAAAATAAGAATAAATAGGAATAAGAATCTTCCATTATACGGTGTTAACATCTACCTTCATCACATTCATATAGGTAGTTTCCCTTTTCACCCAAAAAATACAAAAAATATATAAAATAAAAAATACCCAAAAAAAGAAAAAAAAGAAAAAAGGGTTATTTATCCAAACCAAGCAATATCATGCATCATCTTAGGAACATCCTAAAAACATGATAATGCTTAGTTGAATAAACACTATGCATGCATATTCAACCTCATCATCTCATATCATGCATATAGATCATGGAGAGATCTAGGAGTCATTCATACATCTCTCCTAGTAATCCATTAATAAACATTAATAAAAAGAAAGAAATAATCGATGCGTATATTCAAAGAATGGATCACACGCCGTTCGTTATCAAGTGTAAGCCAACAACCGCGCCAAGCGAGCACACGTCAACTCCGTTGTTGGTAATCAAGACAAACAAAGGGGAAGGTCCAACACCATTAAGGATCACAGTTCCAAGGCCTTTCCCTTGCAAATCAAATAAGGCAGTGCCGTGGATATACGACATCCACTCTTCTGCCGACAGCGATATCTCCAACATCGCTGGACTTGGGGGCATGACTAGGAGTGGTAGGATCTACACTCCCGATGATCTTCATGATAAAGCCCCAAGAATAAAGAAAAAGAAGAAAAGAAAACCGAGGAAAAAGAATCCGAGGAGGAGACAGACGAGCTGTTAAAGTATATCTGACAGAGCGAGTACTCCATCATGGATCAACTTCATAAGACGCCAGCAAAGATTACGCTGTTGTCGTTGATCCTATGCTCCGAACCGCATCGACAAGCTCTGTTGAAAGTCTTGAACGAGGCATACGTGTCGCACACTATCTCCCAAGACGAGTTTGAGGGGATTGTTAGTCACATCAAGGCTAATGATCACCTCACCTTCATCGATGAAGAAATCCCCGCCGAGGGATCAAACCACAACAAGCCCTTGCACATCTCTATAAAGTGCAAGGAGTATCACATCGCTAAAAGTCTTGGTAGATAATGGATCTTCCTTGAACGTGATGCCAAAAAGAACGTTCGATCAGATGGCAATCAAGGGAGTCCAAATGCGCCCAAGCAACATGATCGTTCGAGCTTTCGATGGATCTAAAAGAGAAGTGGTGGGAGAGATCAATCTTCCAATCCAAATTGGACCCACTATCTTCAACGTCGAATTTCAAGTGATGGACATCACTCCCGCATACAGCTGTCTCCTCGGCCGACCTTGGATTCATGATGCGAAAGCTGTACCCTCTACGCTCCACCAGAAAGTCAAGTTCATCGTGGGTGACAAACTGGTGACCGTGCAAGCTGAAGATGACATACTCATCAGCAAACCATCCACCATATCTTACGTGGATGCAGCGGAGGAAGCTTTAGAAACCGCCTTCCAAGCATTGGAAATCGCCGATGTCGAAATGTTTCCCCGAGAAATGAAGAAGGTAGCCTCCATGCTCACCAAGAACGGATACTTGCCGGGACAAGGATTAGGCAAGGACTCCCAAGGAATCCCGGAGCTACCCATTATCAAGGATAATCCGGGGAAACAAGGGTTAGGATACAACCCTAACAAAGATCAAAGAACGAAGAGGAATCAAGATCCTTCTCGACGTTCTTTAAGCCAGATCTTTAGGAAGGCCGGTTCACAAGCGTCAAGGCCGGTCGTCGTCATCAAGTGTTCTCCTCCTTCCGATAGGGATGTGTAAACCCGATGACTATTAGAGATTACTCCTCGGGGACAGCCCGACCCCCGAGCCTCGATAGGGCACATGTTTCCACTATGATTATAATAAAATCATTCTTCATTATTTCTTATTGCTTCTTTTCTTGCTTGCAATAAAATTCTAAACCACATTATTTAACCCTGTTTGAATGAACATAAGTGAGGTTAAAATCGTCTTAATAATCAATAAACCCACATCATTTTGTGTGGAAGTGTGCACGACAACTTGGAGCACCTTTCCTTGGCCTCAATAAGTGCCGTCATGGATAAAAGAAATCCATTCAGGACAAAAATCCTAAAAAACAAAAAGCTCGGCAGGAAACCCAAAAAGGGGGCTGCACAAAAATAAGAGCAAAAGACCCGCTAGGAATCTCACAAAAGGGTGACCTAGGCAAAAATTAGGGTTACAAAATAATGAACAAAAACAAAAGCCCGCTAAGACATCACAAAAGGGTGTTTTAGGCAAAAGTTAGGGCCGTCAAAAAAAGAAAAAAACAAAATAAATCCATGATGGTACCATCAACAAGGGGCTCAAGAAAAGCTATCCAAGTTGTCAAAGCACAATCATTAATAACAAAGATGTGCTTAACCTCATAAGTGTTTAATCGAACAAACCTAAACATTTAAGCCTACCATTGGCCAGCCATTCTTACAAAATCCATTTTTCAAAAAATAAAATAATCCCCTCTAAAACACAAACTTTTGAAAAATATACCTTTTCCTTCTTTTCTCTCTTGTCCCAACGATTTTTGAATAATCTAGTGGAAACATGGAGATATAGTGGTCAATAGGAGGGTTGACACATCTTCTAAAGAAAGGGAAGGATCATTTGGTTGATGACACCAAATCTCAAATATAATACGCATCATTCCTCGGTTACAGAAGTCGGCAGCGCACAGCCCGTCTGGAGGAATGGCAAAATCCAAACACAAAAACGCATCGGTTAATTCTTTTGAAAAAAGAATCAAATAGAATTAGGTGCATCATACTGCATACATGCATACAGATGATAGGTGTACTGGAAGATCGCTTATTCTCTGTTTATTGAAAAAACAAAAAATATAAACCTCAGAAAAACAATACGCCCGTATCATGTTCAGTACGCCCGTACCAAAATTAGGGTTATGAACAAATTTTCAATTCAATACGGGCATACTGAAATGAATAACGGCCGTATTGGCAATAACAGAAATCCTCCCTCACATCAATGACAAAATTCCTCCAAGAAGAAGAGGATAAGGGGAGCGATTCATTTTTTCCAAAAATAAAATAATTAAACTTGCATTTTGTGCATCGCGCACATTAATTGCACATTCAAAGACCTCATCATGAGGCAATTGCATAAAATAGAAAAATAGAAAAATTGCTTGTGTATGACAGCAGCAAACAAAATGCAAAGATTCAGAAAATCAACAGCGTCATACAGAATAACTGAGCCTGGAGAGGCTTGCCGAAAGAATACTCTCAGAATAACTGAGCCTGGAGAGGCTTGCCGAAAGAATACTCTCAAAATAACTGAGCCTGGAGAGGCTTGCCGAAAGAATACTCTCAGAATAACTGAGCCTGGAGAGGCTTGCCGAAAGAATACTCTCAGAATAACTGAGCCTGGAGAGGCTTGCCGAAAGAATACTCTCAGAATAACTGAGCCTGGAGAGGCTTGCCGAAAGAATACTCTCAGAATAACTGAGCCTGGAGAGGCTCGCCGAAATAATACTCTTTCAGAATAATTGAGCCTGGAGAGGCTCGCCGAAATAATACTCTCTCAGAATAACTGAGACATTTCTGTACGGAAAAAGCCGAAATCAACAAAAAAGGCAAAAACACAGAAAAAGCCAAAATCAATAAAAAAGGCAAAAACACAGAAAAAGCCAAAATCGACAAAAAAGGCAAAATACAGAAAATCCAACAAATTATACAGAATAATTAAGCCTGGAGAGGCTTGCAGAAATAATACTCTCTCAGAATAATTGAGCCTGGAGAGGCTCGCAGAAATAATACTCCCCAGAGAAACCTCAACTCAAGCTCACGGAACGAATCCCCAGCGAGAGCTATCAAAGCAAAATCGACGCAATCCCCAATGGAAGTGCGATCATCCAAACAGTATATACAAGTCAAAGGACTTAACACTTCCTCAGTGGAAGATAGCTCTCCGACTCAAAGCGCTGAGTGAGGCTAAGCCTGCAGAGGCTTCCTAAATAATACTCTGGGATACATAAGATCCCTCATTCCCCAATCGCCTACTCAGAGGCATCCCTGCAAAAGGAGAAAAATCAAAAAATATCAATAAATATTCCCCAAGCGGAATCCGGCACTCAGCCGAACACTGAACCCCAATTCCTCAGTCGCCTACATAAGAGGCACTCCTTCAAAAGGAAAAATCATAAAAAGATCAATAATCATTCCCCAAGTGGAATCCGGCTCTTAGCCAATCATTGAACGTCAAGCTGATACGCCTAACAGAAGAGGCCAATCACAAACCAATGACAAAATCCCCTGGCGGATAACAGCCTACACAGAGGCAACAAAATCCAAAAATTAAAAAGAGTTACCCGAATAAGGATAACCGGGATACTCCACCAACGTCCAAAGGACGTCAGCCAATCATAAGGCACTGCTCATCTCAGAAAGAGCATCTTCGTGTCTACACCCCAAGGAAACAGAAATTCCTCAATGGGCGCCAACTACTCAATGAAAAGTTGGGACACAAGAACCTATGAGTAACTGCACATCCCCTAGACGGATCCCTGCGTTATCCAGCCCTCAGTGGCACAAAAATCAAAAACAATCGTCGAAGCAGCATCGTGGACTGTGGAGACAAAATCAACATCCAGAATCCCCAGCGGATAATAGCCTACACAGAGGCAGCAAAAATTAGAAAATCAAAAAGAGATACCCGAATAAGGATAAACCGGGATACTCCACCAACGTCAAAGGACGTCAGCCAAACATAAGGCATCGCTCAACTCAGAGAGATAGAGCATCTGTGTCTACACCCCAAGGAGTCAGAAATTCCCCATGGGTACCAACAATGCAATGCAAGTTGGGGCACAGGAACCTGTGAATGACTGCACATCCCCTAGACGGATCCCTGCGTTATCCAGCCCTCAGTGGCACAAAATCAGAAAAAACCGTCGAAGCAGCATCGTGGACTGTGGAGACAAAATCATCTCAAAGCCTAAAAGGCAATACTCAGCTACCCAGTTGTTGAGAGCACCGAGGTATGCACAAGTCTGGAGAGACGATACTCAAACAAAGTCTGGAGAGAGAGTACTCAAACAAAGTCTGGAGAGACGATACTCAAACAAGGTCTGGAGAGACGGTACTCAAACAAAGTCTGGAGAGACGGTACTCAAACAAATTCTGGAGAGACGGTACTCAATCAAAGTCTGGAGAGACGGTACTCAAAGTCTGGAGAGACGATACTCAAACAAAGTCTGGAGAGACGACACTCAAACAAAGTCTGGAGAGACGGTACTCAAACGAAGTCTGGAGAGACAGTACTCAAACAAGGTCTGGAGAGACAGTACTCGAGGTCTGGAGAGACAGTACTCAAGGTCTGGAGAGACAACACTCAAGGTCTGGAGAGACAATACTCAGCCATCAGCGTCGTCAGAGGCACGTTGGTGTTAAACTTAGCTACCGAGGTTGTCAGAAGCGCCGAGGTATGCAACAACCTGGAGAGGCTACTCAACAATTTTCCACCGGAAGACGCTACAAGTCAGAAGGTTGGCACATCACCCGGACAATTGGGTCAACTCCTTTACTTGTCAGCCGGTACACCAAAAGACCGTTTGACTAAGTAAAGGGGGGGCAGCTGTAGACCCCTAAAATTGTCCGGGTCGGAAATAAAGCTTGAAGACTCTCGAAGACTGAAGGAAGATCAGCCAGAAGGACTCCTGGAAGGCCCTAGGAGGGTTCTCTGTAGGTCTAGAGGTCTTAGAATAGCTCAAAATAAGGAAGTGGAGGGAATGAAGCCCAATACGGCCGTACTGAACTTAATACGGCCGTATTGAAGCTTCAATATGGCCGCAGTGAACTCAATACGGCGTATTGAAGTTTCTGAAACTTCAATACGGCCGTACTGAAATCAATACGGTCGTATTGAAGCTTCAATACAGCCGCAGTGAACTCAATACGGCCATATTGAAATTTCTGAGCTTCAATACGGCCGTATTGAACTCAATACGGCCGTATTGAAGTTCAAAAATTTCAATACGGCCGTATTGATTCTGTAGCCCGTATTGCGCCTATTCCCTATAAATATGACGTCAATTGGACGTCATTGAACACTTTCACACACAGTTTTGACTCCCTCCTTGAGTATTCTGGGGTTTTTGAGCAGTGTTCTGCCCTAGAAATCTCTCTGGGAGTCGATCCGACGAAGTTCTGGAATTCCGAGCACTTAGCTTGGAGATTCGAACCTAGTCGAAGGGAAATCCTCCGGATTTCCATAGTCAAAATTTTATAGGAGGGAGCGAGCGGGCTTGTAGAGCGAGGGAACGCCAAAAAGCTTCCCAGTTTTACGAAATATATAAAAGCACGCTTCAAAGGTTTCTTCTTAAAGTCCTTCCTTTTACTGCTTTCTGTGTGCATATTTAAACTGTCATCATGTAGATAGTTAATTTATAATTGCTTATAATAAATAGGGGTAATTTAGTAATTTTACACTGTTATTTTAGAAATAATCTGTCATAGGGAACCCGAAAGGGGCGCTGTGGGGTGCTAACACCTTCCCCACGCGTAACCGACTCCCTTACCCAACTCTGGTTGTAATGGCCAAAGTTGATTTATAAAATCAATTGCCTTATCCCTTTTTCCAATGTTTTGAGTAAAACATTGGTGGCGACTCCACGAACCCTCCTTTTGCGAAAACCACTAATCCATGGAGGGTCCCGCTTGGGATTAATATGGATTGGTGAGACATTTAATAAATAAATTGGATAAGATCGACAAGGTCTCAGTTTGAGAACAAGTCGTTCTAATAATCCAATACATTTTCAAAACTAAAATAAAAGCGAGTCCAACCATCCTTCGCGAATGCCGAAAGCCCGTTTGGGCCGGTGGCGACAGTGAAGAAGTTCAGAAAATTCATAAGGAGAAGGAAGAATTCCCCCTTCAAATTCAACAGAAAAACAAATAAGAAAGAGGAAGCAAGCACATCCTCCTTCAATTGCTTTGAATGTGGAAAACCGGGACACATGAAAGCTGAGTGTTGTAGACCCCTAAAATTATCCGGGTCGGAAATAAAGCTCAAAGACTCTCAAAGACCGAAGGAAAGTCAGCCAGAAGGACTCCTAGAAGACCCTAGGGTGATTCTTTGTAGGTCTAGAGGTCTTAGAGTAGCTTAGAATAAGGGTGTGTGAGGATTGGAGCTCAATACGCCCTCCCAGAGGTTCAGTACGGCCGTATTGAGCTTTTTGAACTACAATACGACCACACTGAAACCAATACAGCTGTATTGAAGTTTTTGAACTTCAATACGGCCGTATTGAATTCATTACGGCCGTACTGTAGTTCAAAATGGCTCAGTACGGGCCGTACCAAATTCAATACGGCCGTACTGTAGTTCAAAAACCCAGTACGGGCCGTATTGACCTCCCAGGCCGTATTTCGCCTCAATCCTATAAATAGGACGTCATTGGCACGTCCTCCCAGACTTTTTCAGACTTCTGGACCCTCGTGCTGAGTATTCTTGGGTTTTTGAGCTATTCTCTGCCCTAGAAGTCTCTCCGAGAGCCAATCCGACGAAGTTCTTGAGTCATGAGCCATTAGCTTGAGACTCGAACAAGTCGAAGGGAAATCTCTTTGATTTCCATAGTAAAAATTATCTTTAGGGAAAGGAGCGAGCGGACGTGTAGTGGGAAGGAGCGCCAAAAAGCCTCCTAACTTCTTTTTGAGTATATAAAAGCACGCTTCGAAGGTTTATTCCCAAAATCCTTTCTTTTACCGCTTTTTGATTGTTGCATTGCATGTTTAGAGCTTTCATCATGTAAATATTTTACTTATAATCGTTTCTAATAAATGGGGGTAATTTAGTAACTTTACGCTATTATTTATGAAATAATCTGTCATAGGGAACCCGAAAGGGGCGTTGTAGGGTGCTAACACCTTCCTCACACATAACCGACTCCCTTACCCAACTCTGGTTGTAATGGCCGAAGTTGATTTGCGAAAATCAATTGCCTTATATCTTTTTCCAATGTTTTGAGTAAAACATTGGTGGCGACTCCAAGAACCCCTTCTTTTTGCGAAAACCACTAATCCATGGAGGGTCCCGCTTGGGATTAACATGGATTGGTGAGAGTCATTTAAATAAAATTGTTAGCTCGATGAGGTCTCAGTTTGAGAATAAGTCGTTCTAACAAACCATCATTTTTCAAAACTTAAAAAGAGTCCGACCATCGTCGCGAATGCCAAGGTCCGTTTCGGCGGGTGGCGACAAGTGTCCAAATCTCTTGAAGAAGCAACAAGAGGAGAAGAAAAGCAAGAAAAATGGAAAAGGGAAGAGAGCCTACATCGTTTGGGAAGATAATGACTCAAGCACAACAAGTGATGAATCCGAATATGAGGAGAATAACTTATGTTTGATGGCTGGAACTGAACAAGACACAATTGTAAGTGACTCTGACCTTGAATCCAATCCAGACTATGATCAACTCCAAGAAGCTTTTATACAAATTTATGAAGAAGCTGTCAAATTAGGAGCCTTAAATTCAAAGTTGAAAAACAAGCTGAAATGGTATGAAAATGCTTTAATTAAAGCTGAACAAGAGCTTGAGGATTTGAGGCATGAGCATGAAAATCTTCAAACTATGTTTAACTTTAGTGAAGCTCATTGTGAAAACTCCACCTCCTCAAAAGATGTTTGTGAAAATTGCAAGACTTTTGAAAAAGAAAATGCTGATTTAAAATCCACTCTTGCAAAATTCACAAATGGAAATGCAAACTTAAACATTCTTTTGGGAAAACAAAGAAACACTTTTGATAGGAGTGGACTTTGCTTTAATCCAAGCATGAGCATGCCATTTAAGTCAAAGAGAGAAGCTTTTAAGAAAAATCAAAATTTTAGAAAATTTAAAAGCAATTTCTCTAGACAAACAACTTGTTTTTATTGCTGTAAAAGAGACCATACAATTAGAAACTGTTATTCTAGGAAATATGGAGTTCCAAATGGAGAGATGGTTTGGGTTGAAAAGAGCCAAAGGCTGAGAACTAACCTACAAGGACCTATCACATGGGTACCTAAATTTTTTCTCTGAATCTTTGTTGTAGTAATGCTTGAGGGCCAAAAATTTACTTTGGTATCTTGATAGTGGCTGCTCATGGCACATGACTGGGGATCCTTCAAAATTCTCAAGTCTGAAATTGAAAAATGAAGGGTATGTTACCTATGGTGACAATAACAAAGGGAAAATTCTTGGCCATGGCAATGTTGGTAATTCCTCCTCTCAAACATTGATTGAGAATGTATTGCTTGTTGATGGTTTGAAACATAATTTGCTAAGTATAAGTCAACTAAGTGATAAAGGTTTTAAAATTGAATTTGATAATACATGTTGCTTGATATGTGATAAAAAGACTAAAGAAATCAGATTCATAGGAAAAAGGATTGACAATATATACATGCTTGACTTAGAACACTCTATAGGAATTTCAAACACTAAGTGCCTAATAACTCAAGAAGAAAACATATGGCTTTGGCATAGGAGAGCTGCACATATTCATATGGATCATTTGAATAAGTTGAGTAGGAAAGAATTAGTGATTGGTCTACCTAAACTCAAGTTTGGAAAGGACAAACTATGTGATGCTTGTCAAAAGGGCAAGCAAGTGAAGGCTAGCTTTAAAAGCAAAAATCAGATTTCCACAACTAGACCTTTACAATTAATTCACATGGATTTGTTTGGTCCTTCAAGAACCATGAGCTTAGGCGGAAACTACTATGGCTTAGTGATTGTTGATGACTACTCAAGATACACATGGGTTATGTTTCTTGCAAACAAAAATGATGCTTTTAATGCCTTTAGAAAATTTGCCAAGCTTGTTCAAAATGAGAAGTGTTCAAACATTACCTCTATAAGAAGTGACCATGGAGGTGAGTTTCAAAACATAATGTTTCAAAAGGTCTGTGAGGAACATGGTATAAACCATAAATTTCTTAGCACCTAGGACACCTCAACAAAATGGGGTTGTTGAGAGGAAAAATAGGTCCTTAGAAGAACTTGCTAGAACAATGTTGAATGAAACAAACTTGCCAAAATATTTTTGGGCTGATGCTATTAACACAGCTTGTCATGTGTTAAACAAAGTTCTGATCCGGCCTATATTAAAGAAAACACCCTATGAAATTTACAATGGAAGGAAGCCTAACATTTCATATTTTAGAGTGTTTGGGTGTAAGTGCTTTGTGCTGAACAATGGGAAAGAGCAACTTGGAAAATTTGAGGCAAAGGCTGATGAGGCAATCTTTCTAGGATACTCTACAAAAAGTAAAGCCTATAGGATCTATAACAAGAGAACTCTAGTTGTAGAAGAATCTTTTCATGTGGTATTTGATGAGTCAAATAAACAAGAGACAAGGCAAACTGAAATTGAAGATTTAACTGAGTTACTTGATCAATCCCTATTGGAGAGTGAACCAAATGAAGTGCCTAAAGAGAGTGAATCACATGAGAAAGCAAGGGAAACATGTGAACAATTGCCCAAAGAATGGAAAACTTCTAGAGACTTATCAATGGACAACATAATTGGAAATATTGGTAAGGGATTTTCAACTAGGAGTGCTATTAAAAATATTTGCAACACTATGGCATTTGTGTCACAAGTTGAACCTAAGAGCATTGATAAAGCACTAAAAGATGAGCATTGGTTAATGGCCATGCAAGAGGAACTAAATCAATTTGAAAGAAATGAAGTATGGGATTTAGTGCCATTACCAAAAGATTATCCAATTATTGGAACCAAATGGGTTTTTAGAAATAAGCTTGATGAATCTGGGATAATTCTAAGAAATAAGGCAAGACTAGTGGCTAAGGAGTATAATCAAGAAGAGGGAATTGACTATGATGAGACTTTTGCCCCTGTAGCAAGGATTGAGGCCATTAGATTGCTTCTTGCTTATTCCTCTATAACAGATTTCAAGCTTTATCAAATGGATGTGAAAAGTGCTTTCCTCAATGGGTTGATACAAGAGGAAGTGTATGTGGAACAACCACCAGGCTTTGTGGACTTTAAAAATCCTAATCATGTGTATAAGCTCAAAAAGGCACTCTATGGCTTGAAACAAGCTCCTAGATCATGCTATGACAGGTTGAGCAAATTTTTGATTGAGAATGACTATGAAAGAGGGAAGGTTGATAATACATTGTTTTTCAAGAAGTTTAAGAATGACACAATGTATGTACAAATCTATGTGGATGATATTGTGTTTGGATCAACAAATACCTCTCTATGCAAAGAATTTGCTAAAACTATGCAAGGAGAATTTGAAATGTCAATGATGGGAGAGCTCACATTCTTTTTCGGATTGCAAATCAAACAAATGCATGATGGAATTTTCATAAGTCAAAGCAAGTATTGCAATGAACTTCTGAAAATGTTTGGTATGGAAGGCTGTAAGGAGGCTGCCACACCTATATCAAACAATTGCAATCTTGACTTAGATGAGAAAGGAATTGCTGTTGATAGTTCAAAGTATAGAGGCATTATTGGATCACTCTTGTACTTGACAACAAGTAGGCCTGATATAATGTTTGTTGTGTGCCTATGTGCAAGATTTCAGGCTAATCCTAAAGAATCTCACATGAAAAGTGTTAAGAGAATTCTGAAGTACTTAAAAGGTACAACAAATGTGGGGTTGTGGTATCCAAAGGGAGTCTCACTAAGTCTGATAGGCTACTCAGATTCAGACTATGCTGGGTGTAGACTAGATAGAAAGAGCACAAGTGGTACTTGTCACCTACTAGGTAGTGCACTTGTCTCATGGCACAGCAAAAAGCAAGCTTGTGTTGCTTTAAGTACAACTGAGGCTGAGTATATAGCTGCTGGAAGTTGCTGTGCTCAAATTCTTTGGATGAAATAACAATTAAGAGATTATAGAGTTGAGCTGAATAAAATTCCTTTGAGGTGTGACAATACTAGTGCAATAAATTTGACCAAGAATCCAATTTTGCACTCTAGGACAAAACATATTGAGATAAGACACCACTTCTTGAGAGATCATGTTCAAAGGAATGATTGTGTTGTAGAGTTTGTAGAGACAAGCAAACAATTAGCTGATACTTTTACAAAACCTCTACCAAGGGAAAGATTCAACCAATTAAGAATTGAAATGGGAATAATCAATGAATCATGTTTGAATTGATTATGCTTTGAGAGTGAAAGTTAGAGATGTTTAGAAGAGAGTATTGAAAGTGGCAAATTAGACTTGGTGTAATTTGAAGTGCTAAAATTTCTGAGAAGCAAAACTTTACTGAAATAATCGATTATCTTAAAATATAATCGATTATCTTAAGTAAACCCATGAAAATAATCGATTATTTAGGTAATAATCGATTATCTAGAACATGAATAATTCGAAGAGCCACTGGAATAATCGATTATTCTGTAAATAATCGATTATCTGGCAAGAAGAATTCAAAGAGTCATTGTAATAATCGATTATCGTGGGAAATAATCGATTATCTGAGTAGTGGAATCTGAAAGGCCACTGGAATAATCGATTATTCTGTAAATAATCGATTATCTGGGCTATAATGGGAGAAATTGCCTTTTGTAATAATCGATTATTCTGAAAATAATCGATTATCCATATCAGATTGCATTTTTATGGGGATTTTGCTGATGCAAATAATCGATTATTTGCATAAATAATCAATTATCTGGGTGGCTTTTGAAATTCCTGAAACATTTAAACGGTTAAATACGCGCCAAACCCTTGGAACCTCCTATAACTCCCACTCAGGAGCAGTTAGGGCATAAACTTTCTCCTCTCTCATTTTCTCTCATTCTCTCTCAAACCCACAAACCCTAACTCTCTCAAATCCTCTCAAATCTCTCATTTTCTTCATCTTCTTCAATACCCATCCATGGCATCTTCATCAAAGAGACCAAAGAAGCTTGAAGTGAGGGGGAGCAAATGTCCTCTACCCTCTGGGCAACTGATTACGAAATGGTTTGCTGATGAGAAGGCTCAAGAGTACTATTTTGAGTGGTACGCCGGGTGGAGAATCATTCCTCCGAAGACTCTGAAGCTTGAATGGTTTAAGAATGAGGACTTTAGTTTTCCAACCCTGCTGGAGCACCAGGAACTGGGCAAGTTTTTGGAAATGGAGGGTCCCTATTATCCTGTGCTAATCAGGTTATTTCTTTGTTTCGCCTCGAGCAATGAAGGTATCATGCAATCCGTGGTGAAAGGAAAGTTGATTAGGTTGGACAGGCCAACTTTAAAGGCTGCTGCGGGACTGAGCGGCACTAGACGGGAGAAACCCCAACCTTTCAATTTTGGGGATTTTGAAGAAATGATTACCTTCCGAGACTGTCAAAGGAACCCGGTGAACACAAACTATGACAAATTTCTGGCGGGAGGTATGAAAAAGAATTCACGTTTAATTTCCTTTATTATTGCTTGGATGTTGAAACATAGGTTGCATAATCATGCTCAAATGTCAAGGGATGACATTTTGTTGATGCATGTTATTAAAAAGAAAATCAAGATTGATTGGGTATCGGTTGTAAATGATTGTATATGGAAAGCAAGGCGGAAGGAAGATGGTCTGATACCGTATGCTTTATTATTGTCCAAGATTTTTGAGAATGCTGGTGTGGATTTATCTGGGGAAAGAAAAATAATTTTGCATGCTTCGAACAAAATAGAGAAGTCTTTTTTGCATCACATGGGGATGCTTAAACAAGAAGACAAATGGGTGTTCAAAGGAGATGTACCTCCTACCCTGGAGCCGGCAACAGATGAAGACGGTGTTCCGTCCCATGATGAGGATCAGCCACCACAGGTGGAAGCTGAACCTGGAAGGGAGCCTGAAGCGGAGCCAAAACCGTTTTCACCATTTGAGCAAATTATGATAAACAAGCTGGATGCAGTAATGGAAATGTCATGGAGACCTGAATCTTTGTTTTCTGGTATTCTTGATAGGTTTGATGATCTGGATCATGAAGTGAGCTGCTCAAGACTCATCTTGGCATACCGGAGGATGAAGATTGATTTCTATTTTGATGTTTGATAATTAGTTTTAATTAGGATTTTCCATTCTGTTTTGAAACAATTATTTTCAATTTGGTTGTAATAGTTTAAGTTTGGAACAATTTTATTTGCTTTATGGTGTTGAAGAATTAAATTCTGGTGAAATTTGAGGTTTGTTTTGCTGATATGATGGTCTGATTGTGTTTCCAGATTGTGATTTGGATAGGTGGTGCATTGATACTTTGTTTTTTAGCATATGTGTGAATGTTCTGTGTTGATGCTCATAATACTCTGTTTTGGGTATAGGTGTTAATTGTGTTTTTGTTGATTGGTTTGAATTGAGCTATTCTAAGGTGTGATATATAGCTTGTACTTAGTATGGATTGCTGCACAACCAATTCTGACTTGAATTTTGCTGAGATTGAATCTATGCATATGGCTTATATTGGCTTGATTTGTTTTTGATAATGCCAAAGGGGGAGAAAAGGTTGTTGTGTGTACAATCTTTGTTTTGCAGATATTGTGCTTGTGTGTGTGCATTGTGCAGGTTTTTGTATGTTGAAATTCAAAGCACAATGGTTGGCAAGGATGAAGCACAATAGCTTGGATTGTTATGATTTAAGTCATGGGTTGTCATCATCAAAAAGGGGGAGATTGTTGAACTTAGGAGAGCTTGAAGCTTAAAAGAGTTTTGATGATCACAAACATGTGTGTACAATAACAACTTGGAAGCACAAAAACAAAGTCAGAGAAAAGTCAAGAAAAGACTATGTAATAGAGTTTAGAAAATAAATTGTTTTGAATGTTTTTTTATGTTGTGTGTGCTTGGTATGCTTTGTGCATAAGCAAATTCTATATCTGAACTAAGTAGAGAATATATGATGATGAGTTAAAAAGGTTAGGAAGTTATTTTGAGGCTTAAAACAAAGTTTTGAAAACTAACTCAAAATAATCGATTATCGTTAAATATAATCGATTATTCCAGTAATAGGCAGATTGAGATGCCTTACTGCAATAATCGATTATTTTCCAAAATAATCGATTATCCCAGGAACAACTCTATGGAATAATCGATTATCCAGCAAAATAATCGATTATATTGTTCTTGGTTGATTTCCAGAAAACCTGAAGAACAAAATAATCGATTATTCTTTAAAATAATCGATTATCTGGGTCTGAAACTTTTATAAATAGTTTGAACTTTGAGAAACTTCAGACATGAGTTAGGACTGATAATCAAATTGAGAAAAACGTTTTTGTAGAGTCTTTGTGACATCTTGGAGAGTTTTCTTTGTGAATCCAAGAAGAGAAATGTTTATGAAAAACTTTGGAAGAGGATCATCATCATCATATCATTCTTGAAAGGGGAAGATTAAGATTTGTGTCAAGAATTCCAGGTGAATTCGTTCCTTTATTCTGTGTGAATACTTGTAAAATCTTGAGAAGGGTTTCTCAAGTGGTAAGGTTTCTTGTAGTGGGTTTCTACAAAGGGTGCTTTCTTGGAGTCAAGAAAGTGGTTATCTTTAGTGTTGAAGTATATGCATGTGTGTGTGCTTGTAAACCTTCTTACTTAAGATAGTGGAACAAATCTTAATCAGGTGTTGATTAAGGACTGGATGTAGGTCACATGTGGAGTGGTTGAACCAGTATAAAAGACTTGTGCAATCTTCTTCTACCTTATCTTTTACTTTGAGTAATTTCTTGGTTGAGTATTAAAGAAGATAATTCTTTATTAACATGTATGTGTGAATATTGATGGTTTAAATATGAATTAGAAGCATTACATTTGAACCACATTATTTTCTAATCAATAGAGCATA
Organism: Cajanus cajan; assembly: GCF_000230855.2. Taxonomy (NCBI): domain Eukaryota; kingdom Viridiplantae; phylum Streptophyta; class Magnoliopsida; order Fabales; family Fabaceae; genus Cajanus; species Cajanus cajan. Next base: position 33,181,246 of record NC_138521.1, on the reverse strand, counting down.
TTGCATTCAAACTTCCATAACAAGTCTTTAGAGGAGTTTCATTTGAAAATTCAGCCTTAGAAAAGTTTAAGTGAAATAAAGATCCTAAATACTCTGACAAATTTTTAAAGGGTCATAGAATCCAATTCACCCCCCCCTCTTGGATTGTGCCATTCTTTTCTAACACTTGATTATCTAGTCAATGTGTAGTCAAGCGTCTCCCAACTCCGTTCGGGGACATCTCGATCTTTCCTCTGTGAGTATTCACTGTGCATTCTTCGTGTATATTTTCGGTACCATTTTAATGCCATAAGGGTCAAGAGAAAAGAAAGAAGGGATGTTTGCATTTTTTCAGAAGGGTTGTTAGAATGAATGTTTTTCCCAAAAGGGTTTTTTAGAAGAAGGGCTGGCCAAGGTAGGCTTTGGTGTTTAGGGTTTTTAAACAAAACATATTTGCTGCAAGGAAGCTATCATTGTGTTTGAGTCTTTTTGGAAAGTGGAGTGATGACTTGGGGTCACGCTTTGATTGAATGATTCCCCTCTGCTGCCTTTCGGTTTTCAACTCAAATTGCTGCTTTAACATCCTAACTTTTGCCTAGGTCACTTGGGATGTGTTTCCTAGCAGACATTTTTCTTTTGATCCTTACTTTTGCCTAGGTTACCCAATTTTTCTTGTGGGTTGCCTAGGAGATCTTGCCCTAACTTTTGCGCAGCCCCCTTAGTGGGTTTCCTACCGGGCCTTCATTTTTTGCAGCGCTCGTGAGGTATGGGATGTCTTTATTTTTATTAAACCCTAGTCATGCTTGAATTCTTGATTGTTCCTTTGTTATCCTTTCCATGCTATTATTGAGTAACATCTTTGTCTCAAATACATTTTGTTTGTTAAGGGTTGATGGATGAGGCTTAAAATGAATATTAAAAGGGAGAAAAGAGATGAAAGAATTTTATGACATTTAAAATAGTATTTTCAATTTACACGTGCCCTTTTAGCAAAGCTCGGAGGCCCGGGCATGCCCCGAGTTCGTGATTTGTACACAGAGAAATTAACCGAGGTTTCCCCCAGAGAGGCATGGTTGACGATTGGTTGAACTACGTTAGGAATGCATTCCCACTTGCTGGAATGTGGGCGTTTCGACTTCGAAGTGAAATCTTTATGAATTCTTGCTTTCTAAAGGGAATATTCAAGCCGCCTTTCGGTTTTTAACTTGAGCATGCATTGCATTTTTTTTACATATATATGTATATCCCTAACTTTTGCATAGGATATATCCTATCGGGATTTTGATTCCTTTACCTTAATCTTTGCCTAGGACGTCCTTTACGGGTTATCGTCCTAGCGGGTTTTTGTCATGCAATGCCATAGAAGCAAGGATTCATTCATTTTGATCATTCCTCCTATCCCAACAGTTGTCATTTCTGCATAAGGAACTCTCGATGTTTGAATCATCAGTTTGGGCGTGTTATGCCCCCCAGTCTTCTTGCACAATTACTGGTTTTTAAGTGCTTCCAATTTGATGTATCGAGTTTGCACTTGATTATCAGTGATCTCATTATTTGATTAACATGCACAGGTTAGGTTTCCCTTTTTATTCTTATTTATTATTTACAAGGAAGACATGCTATCTATATGAAACATAAAATAGGATGCAAAGATGATTGAGAAATTCAACAAATATCATTCTCATTGATTTGTTTGTTTAGAGAACATTCTTTGTACAAGATCTTTCGGTGCACTTTGATGATGTTGTTGAGGCTACAGAAGCTCATGCTTGAATGATGTCCCTATGGACATACTTGCTCGTTCGTTGATTTGCAATTAGTCTTCGTTTCTTCTCAGATTCTTCTTGTTATTCCCATCAGAAGTAACCGTCAATAGGATCTTCGGGTTCCCCACTATTTTGGTGATACCAAAATTTTCATCTTTGTTGACGAGGTTGATGAGTCAGAGAAGAAAGATGCAGTTTAGAGTGATTTGATAACAAATTAGAGGTGTAAGGGAGCTTATCATCATTTTTTTTAAACTCCCTAGGTTCATGATTTCTCGTTCATTAGCGGAGTTATCTTTAGCTTCCCAAACTATGTTTTTTTTGAAGCAAATTCTTGTTCTCTTTTTTTTTTTTTTGCTTCAATTTCCTTTTTTGCGTGCCTCCTTTTCGAAACTTCAAATAATCTTCTATTTGAGTTGAGGAATGACATCTTTCTAAAACGGAAGAAGTCTGAGAAGATGTAGACTTTTCCTTCTATTTAAAGGATGACGAGAGTCTAAAGTCTAGTAGGCCTCCTTAGTATAAGGGCACACGATTCTTGTACTTTAGAATGTTCTCCTTTCTCAAAAATCTTTACATACTATGTGTCTTCCATTTTTTAATGAATGTATATGTTAAGCTAAAAGATGCATGATATTTGTTTTTTTTCCTAAATTTTATAATTTTTTTTAAGGGAAATGATGTATGATTTTTGCTATATATTTATCTTTTTTGTTTTTTTTTAAATAAACTATCCTATATGATGCTTTAGAGTTAGGGTATACAGAAGGGAGTTAAAATTTTTATCATTTTTTTTATTAATATCTATTTTTTTGTAATTCTTATCCATTTGAAATAAATAAGCGCAAACAGATGCAACACACATATGCTCAAACAAATGTACACCCGCGAACAGTCACATTTAAATCCTTGGTCTGTGGTCCCTGCAAAAAAAGTGCATTGTATAGGACAGTTCTAATCTCACTGGTCTTAAGGCCCCCAAGGTGCCCCCATTATAGGGACCCAGTATCTCTGTCACCGTCACCTGGCAAACTCTAAGGTCTGTCGCAGTATTTTTGGCTAGAGTAACCGGTTATCACCTTGAGTGTGATTTCCGACAAGGCTCGCAGGCTCCAAGGCCAAACTTGGGCCGGTCGTACGTCAACCACTCCCTATGTGTATTACCCTCATGCCCCCGGGTGTAGAAGGAAATGTTGTGTGCAAATGATTGTGTACAGATTTATTCAAACAGGTGCAAAATTTAAATAAACAAACAAACGGATATTAAAGCCAAACAAATAAAACAAATAAAATAAAGGGGAAAAATATTTAAATTATTATTTTATTTTATTAACTTCATCAATTAAATGGGCCTGACCCTCTTAAAATGTCCCCAACAGAGTCGCCATCTGTCGCAACCTGAATTTTACCAATCTCGCGACTAAAGGTTCAGACATCCTTTTAAAGATCTCATCAATTAAGGAATGCCCGGACGCCAAACTAATCCTTAATTAATGGTTTTGAAATTGAGTTCATGGAGTCGCCACCAATGTTTTACTCAAAACATTGGAAAAAGAAAGAGTTTTTAAAAGTCCAATAATGGCTTTGATAACTAGAATTGGGTTCCGGGGTCGGTTACGTGTAGGGAAGGTATTAAGCACCCCTACAACGCCCTAAATCGGTATCCTATGATGAAGATAACGTAGTAAGAATTAATAGTTTAAATATTTAATCCCCTTTTATTAGTGACTATTTACATGCTTGAAATTTAAATTAAACAATTAACTCTAAAATATCTACCTCGTAGCAAGCTTTGTTAGATCTTCCAATATGGAAATTATAGGTGCTTTGTGGCAACCTTTCACACTACAAAAATGCCTCACAAATCTCAAGAAATACAATAAGAGAGAGAGAGAGAAATTTCGAGCTCTAAGGAGTCTTGGACGAAATTTTTGAGGTTCGGAGAAATGAGCCCAAGCAGCCTATTTATAGCCTTTAGAAGAGGTCCAGAACGGCCCGTTCCAAAATCGAAACGACCCGTTCTAGATCTGGCCGTTACGTATAAAATTCTTACCCCGGAACGACCCGTTCTGGAGTTGAGATTATCGCAAAAATTCCTTGCTAGAACGGCCCGTTCCAAACTAAGTTTTTTAGGCTTTTTTAGAAGTTTGGAACGGCCCGTTCTGGTTTAGGAACGGCCTGTTCCAGACTATGATGTTTGGGCCTTTTTTATCACTTGGAACGACCCGTTCCAATATGGGAACGACCTGTTCCAAATTAGGAACGGCCCGTTCCAAATTAGGGTTTTAATCCTTTTTTTGTAAATTGGAACGACCCGTTCCGAGCTACTAAAACTAGCTTATTTGGGCTTTTAGCCTTCTGATGTCATGTCCCGTTATTTCCATGCTTGGGAGCTACATTTCTTTGTTGATAGATGTCCATTTCTTTGTTTATATGCACCCCGGACGAAATTGGGTGTCTACAGCCCTTAATCGGTACCCTATGAAGAAGTTAGCGTTATAAACAATAATAATATAAATATTAAATTCCCTTTTTATTAATAACTATTTACATGATTGAAATTTAAATTATACAATTGACCCTAAAATGTCTACATGATTGCTTTTATTATAACAATATTTATCAAAAATAAGAAATAAAAGAGAGAGAAGAAGATTGACTGAAATACCTCTTGAACGAGCTTTATTGGATCTTCAAATATGGAGATTCAGGTGCTTGGTGACAACCTTTCACACTACAATAAGCCTCACAAAACTTAAGAAATACAATAGGAGAGACAGAGAGAGAAATTTCGAGCTCTAAGGGGTTTTGGACGAACTTTTGTGAGTCCGAGAACTGTGCCCGAGATTTTTATTTATAGGCATCAGATGTGGGCCGGAACGGCGCATTTTGGATTCGGAACGGCCCGTTCCAGATCTGTACGTTATGTGTTAATTTTGCACCTAGAACGGCCCGTTCGGAAATGAGAACAGCCCGTTCTAAAATGAGAACGGCCTGTTCCGGGGTACAAATTAACACTAAATTCCCTTCCCCATAATGGCCCGTTCCAAACTAGGTTTGTTAGGTATTTTAACCTTTTGGAATGGCCCGTTCTGATTTAGGAACGACCCATTCTAGACCAAGTTTTTTAGGCCCTTTGATTGGTTTGGAACGGCGGGGTTCTGGTCTAGAACGGCCCGTTCCAACATACAATTTTTAGGCCTTTTAGGAGTCTCGTAACGGCCCATTCCAATTCAAGAATGACCTTTTCCAAGCTTGAGAACGGCCAGTTCTGATTTTGGAACGGCCCGTTCCGAGCCACTAAAAATAGTTGATTTGGGATTTTGGGCCCTATGATGTCCTATCTTGTTGTTTGTATGCCCCAGAACGATATTGGGTGTCTACATGCATCTGAAGAACTAATAGTTTTTTAGATACTTATAGGATCATCCTTAACTATATAGGTATAAAAATCATTCCTAAATGATGTTTCTTTCCTTTGTTTTTTACTTCTCCTCAAGTCCTCAAACATAGATTCACTAGAGGTTTCTAAAGGTGAAAGTTGAGTAGAACTAGTACTAAACTTCAAAGGAAAGATGTCCTCAAAAAATTCAACATTCTTTGTTTTTACTATCGTATTACAATCAATCACACTACTTTTAAGAACAAGAAACCTATAGGCAGCACTATGTTCAACATAACCAATAAACATATAATCACAAGTTTTAGAACCTATTTTCCTTTTCTTAGGATTAGGTAACAAAACTTTAGATAGGCACCCTCACACCCTCAAATACTTTAGGTTATGTTGATATCTCTTCCATAACACAAAAGGTGTTTCACTAGTTCTTTTATGAGGTATTCTATTTTGTAGAAAACATGAAGTTAATAAGGCTTCTCGCCAAAGATTATCAAGAGCGGAAGAACTAATCAAAAATGCATTCATCATTTCTTTAAGGGTTTTATTTTTCCTCTTGGCTACTGCATTGGATTCAAGTGAATAAAGTGGGGTTACCTCATGAATTATACCTTTCTTTTCACAATAGTCATTAAATAAAGTGTATTCACAACCCTTATCAAATCTAATCATTTTATTTAACTAATTTTCAACTTTCGTTTTATAGGATAAAACATGTCAAATGCCTAATCTTTATGTTTAATCAAGTAAATGTGACACCCTAACTACCCCAACAGATATATCGTAATAATGTAATTAAATTAAGGAAATAAGTTTTTCAACATTGGTAAAAGGGTTCACATAAAAACCTTCACAAATATTCTTCAATATCCAAAATAATTGAAAATAAAACTTGGAAAGTAAAACTTAAGAGGTTACAAAACGTTTTTAAAATAATAAGTACAACTCAATATACAAATAAAATTCATGTCCTATAAATTCTCTGCCCTGATGTCACAATATCAAAGCATACCCATAATTCAATTGTTGGCATTCTAGATGCCACTCATAGTTAGATCTTCCTCACCTAAAACATCCACAATTGCATGGTGAGAAAAGAAAACATCTATATGTAAAGTACACAAGGAAAACACACCACATAATCTCATCATAACTCATTACTTAATGAAATATTCACAAGCATTTCTATATATCATAACTTTATCAATCATGCATCATCTTCACGTCATAACTCGCAATCACACCAATTCATCACAAATCTTGCAATTAACATTATCATTTTCACATCCATAATTCACACAAATCTTACAATTAACACTGCCAAGGCCACACCACAATTGACATAAGTGATACGGGTTAATTGCCTCACTCATCCCACACATGCCAGAGGCACGCCCTCCTTGTAGCATCACTTACCAGGGGCCATCTCATCCCTGGTCATTAGTGTGAGGAACCACAATCACATCACAATACACATAAATCTTACAATTGACCCCATGCCAAGGCCATGCCACATCTGACATAAGTGATACGTGTTAATTGCCTCACTCATCCCACACCATGCCAGTGGCATGCCCTCCCTGTAGCATCACTTACCCAAGGGCTGTCTCATCCCTGGTCATTAGAGTGAGGAACCACAATCATATCACATCAACATCTCATTTCATGTCCACATACTCACATCATGTTATCAATTCAATATTAAAATAGTAGATATAATGTATATATTTTTACGAAGGCAACACACCACATTCCATGTCTAGATCATCAATTTTACCAAATAATGTAACAATAATATTAATAAATTAATATAAAATCAGACCGAATCATCAATTTAGTAGAATCTTAACTCAAATAATAAAACCCTCAATTTTTTCAAAAACCTAACACACAGACACTTTTCTACAATTTTGTTCTCTCTCCTAGATCATCATTCTTACAAATTAAATATATATTTCTAATCCTCAACACATACAAAATCTAATGGGATCATCAATTCCTCAAATAGAAATAATCCAATTTTTCTAAAACCTAACTTACAGGCATTTTTCTATAATTTCGTTCTCTTTCCTAAATCATCATTCTTACAAATTAAATACATATTTCTAATCCTCAATACATGTAAAATCTAATGGGATCATCAATTCCTCAAACAGAAATAATTATAAAATTACTCATAATCTTAAGGGACTCTTCCTCTACCCAATTCCCTCATGTAACTCTGCATACAAATAATTTCCTTTTCCCCCGTACCTCGATAAGTAGTAGCTGAAACTAAAATAGAGATCTCCTTTGTCTCCTCCTTTGAGTGCCCATCGGTCTTTAGAGAGTGTAGAAGGAAAAGAGGAGAATATAGAAGAAAGAAGTCAGAACTAAAAGAAGTTAGAACTGAAAAGTGTAATTTTTGGGAGTGTTAGAGAGCTCTATTTATAGGCATCAAGAGTGCATATTTGGAACTAGAACGGCCTGTTCTAGGGTTGCAATTTAACCCTCAATGGCCATATTTGGAACGGCCCGTTCTTAAACCAGAACAGTCCATTCCCAACTAGGGTTACAAGCCTTTTTTTAAATTTGGAATTCCCCGTTCCACTGTGAGAATGCCCCGTTCCCAACTAAGATTTGTAGGCACTTTTAGTATTTTGGAACTGCACGTTCCAATCTGGGAACGACCCGTTCTAAGATACTAAATCACCCTCGTTTTAGTAGTTTGGAACAGCCCGTTCTAATTTGGGAATGGCCCGTTTTGGGTTACTAAATCACCCCTATTGGGCTTTGGGCCCTCGTACAATCTGTGAAAATTGGGTTGTTACAATTGTCCCCTCATTTTAGAAATTTGGTTCCCGAAATTTACCTAAAAATAGAAATAGGTAGACTCCTCGCATCTTGTTTTCTAATTCCTATGCAACCTCACTACTTTACTAATGTACAACTCTAACAATCTCACCGAAGAATGTCTATTATCAACGAGGGTAAGGCAAGTAAACTTGTCGAGTCTATCCATTATAACCCAAAAAGAACCAAATTTCGTAATCATCTTAGGCAAGCCTACAACCAAAGGTTTATCTACACACCATCTCACTTCCCAATATGGGATGTCTAAATGTTACAAAAGTCCTAAAGACTTCTAGCATACTAAACACAAGTACACAAATTCCTTCCTCTAAGATCATCTTCCTTAATTCGGAATTACTAGGCACATAGATTCTATCCTTGAACCCCAAAAAACCATCAACTTCCACTCGTAAACGCTATTTATACCCCTACCAATCCTCTCCACTTGGTTTACTAAGAAAGGCTCTAACTCCTGGGATTCTTTAATCTCATCCATTAATTCACTAGTCACTTTCGACATACCTGATCCAATACTCTAAAGGGTGAGCACACATCACGCTTAAGTCTCTAAATTCTTGATGGAATCATGCCTAGGAAGGCAAGGGGTGACACATTGAAGGAGCCAAGAGGAGTTGGCTAGACATGAAGGTTTGGGTCAGTCAAGGCCCAATGGGCCCGAAGGGCCTGGAAGGCCCAATTTGAGCTTCACATGGGTCATCTCTTGATAAATCCATTTTTCTTATATTTTGGACCACATAGAGTAGCATTTTTGGGCCATAGGCTTATTGGGCCTAATTTTGGCCTTCATGGGCCTTTGGGCTTTTGGTACCCAATATTGGGCTCATTTTGTTTCTTTTATTATTTCCTAATGTTTGTATATGTTTGGCCATTGTATTTAGGCCATTAGCATAGGAATATTGAAGGAATACTAAAATAGACCAAGAAGCTAAAATCAGCTAAAATCTAGGTTTCATTTAGTAGTCATTTGAGATGCATTTGGATCACATGTTTCTTGCCAAGCATGGCTGAACATGTGCAGCTCCAAATACACTTCAAATGTCCCCTAAATGACATTTAGATGCATGCAGACCCATATTCACGAACTAAGCACATGGAGCCTTGAATTTGAATTCAAATTTCCATTTGAAATTTGAATTTTTGGCTCCAATATTGGCTAGTGAATTTGGCGCCACCTATCTTGCTTCTAGGACCTATAAGTGCTTTTTCCTTCACTCTTTGTAAACACTTTTGATATATGAAATTTGAGAGCAAATCTTCTTCCAAGTTTCTTCCAAAATTCACCAAGAACATTGCCTTCAAAACCCTAGGAATCACACCTTAGTTCCTACCTTTTGAAGTGAGCAATCCTTTGAGCCTTAAGTTAGGATACTTCCTTCCTTAGCCTAGGCTATTCTAATCCGAGAACAACCTCCATTCAAGTGTTCATCCATTCGGTCTCATTCTCCATTGAAGAGGTCCAAGCTTTGGTGAAGCTAAGGAGTAGTTCATCATTCACTTCTCCTTCCTTTGCCATCAATTCTTATATCAGATCCAACCTTTAAATCATCAAAGATGATAGATGAATGGTCATCTTAATCAAGGCATCTGCCAGAATATTAGTTTTACTTCTATGATCCTCTCCAAAGATCAAAAACCTAAGCGTAAGTTCACTAGGTATACATACCAGATCTCTAATTTCACCATTCCATCTACACCCAAGTCAAACTCTTATCATCACCTTATCCTATAGCCTCACGTTTTACCACCAAAAATGAATAATCTAAATATGCTTTTCCAATTCCCTTTGACAATCCATTAGTTACTCGAGTCATACCTAGTTTCACACTACTAGGAGTAATCTCATAAGTCAACACTACTACAAAGTTACTGTTTAACATCGTCAATTTTACATCGATTTATGTAGAAACGATGTAAAAAACGAATACGGTGGCATAATTGTAAATAAGAGTATAATCAAAAGCATATTTACATCGGTTGTAGAGACGACCAATGTAAATGATGAACGTTTTACATAGTTTTTAGTGGGACCGATGTAATTTTGAATGCGCGGTGGCATTTTCGTGAATAATTACAAGTATATCTACATCGATTGTCCCACTAACCTATGTAGTATGAGACCCATATGCTACAACCCCTTCTCCATGAACAACATTAGGTTTCGGTTAAGTCCCATATGCATTACGTTGAACAGAGAAACTGTGCGCGCCCCAGAATCGCCATTATTGTATAAGCTTAAGCACCATCAAGCTTCATTTGTTTGGTGACCAGCGTGAGCCATTTCCCCTCGAAGAAGTGTCTCTCGAAGCATCATCTTCTTCTCCAAAAGCTTAAGCGCCATTATTGTATCTGTGCGCGCAAGGAACACTTACTTACTCTTGGAGTGTTGGGTTTCCTCCCACACTCCGCACTGTTCTTCAATTCCCTTCCCTCTCGTTGTTGAAAGTTGCTCGTTGTTGGTTCTTAGTTCACACATTTCCCCTCCTTATTCTATTTCTCAATTTTTGGTCATTTATTTTCTTCATATGCATTGTTCGTTACTTGAGGGATGCTATTTTCTTCAATCCTTCATTCATTTCGATGGCGCTAGGGTTTCATCTGCTTGCTCCAAACTCCAAATGGGAACATGAATCTCTCCTTAGTGCCATCTTTGGATTTTCACCTCGTTCCTCTGTCGTGTTGCACCTCTCGCTTTGAATTTCATTGGAACCTGAGGTAAGATTTTTCTTTCATTGTACAGGGCTTTTTACTCCGTTTTTCAATTATTATTGATTTTTTCCTTCAGGAATCTGCATGTTCTGTTTCACTGCGCACTGATATTTACAAGATAAATTTGAAAAGTTAGATATTTGGCCATGATTTAGGTAAAAAAATTGTAAGAATGTAAAAAAATTTCTTATGCCCAAAATGCATTTTGGGGTTAGTCACTATTTTTTTAGTAAAAGATTAATTGAGTCATATTGTAATTTATGTGGGAACCTATCCTCTCATCAAATAAAAAAAAAGCCTGGCAGTAGATTCTGAACAGGGGGACTCTATAGATTCCATGAAAGAACAACAACTTCTTGAAGTTGAATTAATGAAGTTGAAACTTGATATTAATGTTTTCCTATGGAGAAATTCATCCTGCCTTTTGTGGTTACTTCATAAAGAACCGACACATGACCGATCTTTACTGTCCTATTTTATAATATATCTTGACAACTATTCATAGTGGTTAAAAAAGTGACTTGCCAAGACCTTTTATTGATTATCTAAATATAGTTGGGTTTAAGTTTAATACTTTATTTGATGACATACAACTGGCCTTCTGAAGTGCTGTTGTTCATATCTCGAGTTTTAGCCTTTGTGATATCATGTTATTAGATATCCATGTGTGCACTGGCCATTAAAGCTATCTAAATAGATACAATACTGCAACATGTAAGGTGTACTAAATTTGCCCTCAAGTCGGCTTCATTATGGTCTTCTATGAATTTTTAAATTATGTTCCATATGTCAACCTCATTAAACAAGTAATATTCTCTAATCATGATTATTTATTTCTCTTTTCCTAGTTGGAGATTTGTTGCTGATTTATTTGGTATTCTGATATTGAATTTTAATTCTTACTTTGAAAAATCATAAACATTGGTAGAAAACTGAATCTGAATTAGTTAACATTGAAACTTATGTTTAAGTAGAAATAGCTGAATCAAAGCTTACTTTGGCTGAGGTTTAAGAAACATTTTTACAGTCCTATTTTTGTGGTAGGTTGAAATTGCTCAAGCTTATGAGAAAGGTGGAGCAGCATGCCTAAGTGTTTTAATGGATGCAAAGTATTTTAAGGTAAACCAACTAACTTGGGATTTGTTACCACGTGTGTACTGTTATATAGTATTGGTTGGTCGAGTACTAGGTGATATTGCAACTAAATGATAACAAACTCTACCTTAATATTGTCCAGGGAAGCTTTGAAAATCTTGAAGCAATAAGAAAGGCTGGAGTAAAGGTTTGTTTTGTGAATTGCTTAGTCCCTGATATTGGATATATTCTACTGGCTACTGCCTTTTGTAGACTGTGTTGATGACTTTTGACAAAATATGCATTGCCCTTTGTTGTGCAAAGAATTCATCATTGATGCATGGCAACTCTACTATGCTAGAACTAAAGGTGCAGATGCAGTCCTTTTAATTGCTGCTGTTTTGCCTGATCTCGACATCAAATCACTACAACATCTTTCACATTTAACAACATTTAAAAAATGTTACCAAATTAAGAAAAATGTTACCAATCATAATTAGCAACACTTTTACAAATGTAGTATAAAGTCCATGTTGCTAAAAGGTTTTAGCAACATTTTAACATACCAATTGTAACATTTTATAAATGTTACAAATTGACATCTTTTGTAACATTTTAGCATATCACTTGTAACATTTTATAAATGTTGTCAATTGACACCTTTTGCCACATTTATCAAATGTTACAAATTTGTTTTAAACATCTAAATCATAACAACTTTGAATCCATTACTTCCTTATTAATTCAAACAGTGAATTGAAAACTTACTATATTGTAACACTTGCAAGCATGAAGTTATGCATTTAATGAATTAAAATAAAGATAAACTTCTTATTTAAATCTTTTTTGTCCATCATGATATCATTCAAAAGGCAACACTAATTTGTCAAGTTTGCAATAACATGTAATTTCTTCTGTCAAAGATAAAACTAAAATCATCTAAGTTTTACTGTTGCATTTTTCTATGAATTCTCATTTTGAGTTGTGTAACTTCCATATCAAATAGTATGATGTTTCAATATACACACGATCTAAATTGCCACAGCCACCACCACCACCATATTCACTCTAAAACCTGCAACATAAACAAAATAAAGGAAGCAATTATGTTCCTTGATCTAATTTCATAAAGAAGCAAAAATAGCCACCTAAATATCCTGATTAATGTTTACTTCTACAATTCTTAATTTTAACATTTGTACGAGTGGCGGTACCTAATTATAATAAAATACACTGTAAAGGTAGAATTATATCTTGTAATTTTATTTTATTTTATTTTTATTTGTTGCTAGGTACGTGAGTGTTTGCAACTTGGTTACTAGAGACAAGATTTGTACACTTAGAACAGTATCCAGAACTGTTGAAACTTAATTGTTTCAAAGGACAATGTAAGTCAAAATAATGTTAAGTTTTCACTCTCTCTCTCTTTTTTTTTTTTTTTTTTTTATGTGTGGCAATTAAGCTATTTATTTATTTATTATTCTATAGCTAGTTGTTTAAAAAAAATCAAATACAAAACTAAAAAATCAGCATGTGATCAACTAAAAAATCAGCATGTGATCAAAAGAGGAAATTTAGCACAAGTTTAAGCAGTAGTTTTAAATTTAAATATTCAGCACAAGTTTAAGTAGTAAATTTAAATTTAAATAAAATTAGAACAAGATACTAACCTGAATGGTTTTAGCAAGATTTTCCTTATTTTGAATGTCTAAAGAAAAAGACAAGAATGAAATAAAAGAGAATAAGTTTCTTCATAAGTCAAAATAATATAACAAAATGAAACCACCAAGATGTAACTCTTTCAACTTACTCTGCTTATGTTGTTTCTTGTGAGTTTTTCCCTTTTTTGACTTATCCAAGTTAGTCATATCAAAATGAACTTTGGGCTTATGTTCTCTTTTCCCCATTTGTTTTACTTGAAAATCATTGATTGTTCTACTTGTGCCAAGTGGAGTGCATTTACCTATTTACATCATATTCCCATATAAACAAGGTAAAAAAGAAAAACAAATGTAGTTAATTCTTATAACGTATACTAATGCAATTTCTTATTCTAGCTCACTTCATTGTTAAAAACTTGATACAAATTAAAAGTTAGCAACATACCTATTTGATTAGACTGAGCCAACCTATTTAGAATCAACAAAATCAAAATAAAAATGTCATAAATCATAATTTATGTGAATAAAAATTATCATAAAACAATAAATTATAAAAATAACCTTTCATTTAATGCAATATGCTGCAATTTCTTAGCCTCTGCGTTGAGTTTAGCTGCTGTATCAAAATAAGTCTTTTTTTCCTGATTCAATCGTCATAAAAGAGATTTAATCAATAACAAATTACTTTAAAATGAAAATAAGGCTTAGACTTACCTCATTAGTCATGGACTTCCATGCTTTAACAGCCATTTTATTAACCTATATTTTTTTAAAATAAATATCAATTAGTTTATGGCTAAATAAAATCAAAAGTAATTATATCAATTTAATAACTTTCACTTACCCTTTCAATATTTTCGGAATCAAGATTTGCTTCATTGTAAAGTTTTTTAAATTTTTGCCTGTAATAAAGATTATTACTGAATAAAACAATCAAAAAAATAGAAAAATACTTTAAAGAAAGAAGATTACAAGAAAAGGGAAAACGCATTGAGTGGACACTCCAACGTATTAGGATCTTTTTCAACAGCAGCTTCTTTAGCCTTTTCTTCATTTGATTTGCTATATAAAAATAACAGCATATGAACCATACTATAAAAAAAATCAAACAAAAAAAAATATATAAATAAACAATTTAAAGACTTAAGCAAGTGAGGTGCATGCATTTACCTTTTGACTAACTTCTCAACTTCAGCTAGATTTTCCACAATTTGAATTTCTAAATTAAGCAAGATAAGAAAAAAGTAAAATAAATCAATTATCTAAAAAGTAAAATTTGAATTTGATCATGACAAAAGGAGCAAGAGATATCATCCAAAGCCAGGTTCCTACTCAAAGCATCAACAATACATTGTATGATATGCTCACGGCAATATATATAATACTAAGACTATATGCTTTATTAGACTAAACTCATCAAACTAAGATAGATACATATTAACTAATGCACTATATGCCAAAAACACACTAGATTCTGAGTTAAAAAAACAATTAAAGTTACTATATATATTGGGGTATGGAGCCATGCAAGCTAATACACAAAGAGACAAAACTAACAGAAAAAAAAAGACAAAGACAAAGAAACAGGCTAACTAATTAACAAACTAATTAAGATAAAACAGAAAATTAATTAACTGTGTTCGATTTTATTAAAACTAATAATAATTTTATGTTCAAAGGTTTAAAACTTGTTAACTATCTCTAAAGTTAGAAACTAAATCTAGCTAATTTTACTAAATTGTTGTAAAATCTGATCCATGTTAGTTACCCGTATCACATTTCACATGTGATTTTTTCGTGCTAGTTAATTACTTTGAGCAATACTACGGCCAGGTTTGAGCAAAATCAGTATGAAAGGTCTAGATGCAATAAAACACTTTTTAGCAAAAGGTTAAAGCAAAAATTTAAAACTACTTACTTGATCACCTCTGAATGCAGAAATTTGTTGCATTAATCTCATTATACAAACAACATCATTCCAAGTCAATCCACACAAGAGGTAGCTGTATTATGTTGCTCTTTCTACTTACCATTATTGTGTTGCTTTTTGTGAGTTTTCTCATCTCTTCCTGATTTGCTCTTGGAAGTTGTATGACTTTGTTTCTAACAAAAAAGTGAAAACAATGATTAAATTCAAAATTATTACAGACAATTTTATCATTCTACATTATAAAATATATAAATATATATATACCTTAATATAAGCATGATGAGTAGAACGTGTATCAACAACTTTCTCTTTTATATTTTGATCATGGCACAAATCTGGAATCACTATTGATGGAAAACATTCTTGTAGCTGAGTCAAAAAAACTTTAAAATTGCTTAGAAGTTCTACTTTCATGGCTTCCACTTGCTCTTTTAACTTTACTTCCATTTCCTCTTGCATTTTTTCTTGTATACCTTTGAGTTCAATTTGAGCATTTCTTTTAACCTCATCAATTACATTTTGGATTTCAACATGAGACTTAGATCCCCATAAGTCAGAAGGTACAACCCATTTTCCATATGTACGCACATAGCTATGTCGATCTTTTCCCAAGACTTGAGATAATGCATCATCTCGAGCTGAACTTTGCTCTTCTGCTTCTGGATGAGAAGTGATTGCTTCCTTCCATTAAAAGAAAAAAAAATAAAGAAAATAGAGATGATGGTTAAAATGATACAATAATTTTACTGGTTTCCTCATTATTAGGCTTGTGTGTCATGATAAACATTTCTACACGAGAAGGCTCCCTTCCATCTGTATTTTTCATTGTCTATAATATAAAGAAAAAGATTAATTAAACCATTATTTGAAACAAATAAAACCATCCATTAGACTAATACAAAACTAGTAATGCAATTAGTCTTACCTCTTCATCTCGTATTTCTGCAAAAGATTTTGATCCTGTAGTGTGTATACTGGTAAATTTTCCTCTACTCATTTTGTTCATTGTGCTACGTTTCTTAAAAGAAAAAAAACTATATGATTGAAGACAACACCAAGCAAAATAAGTATAAATAATCATGTAATAAAAATTGATATATTTAAATTACCTTAGCTGTGCCAGATTTCCAAAATTTTACCAAAATTTTCCATTGCTCAAGTGGAACACTTGGTGGTCGATTCTTGAAATTGTAGTTGTCTGACATAGTTGGATCAAAATACTTTGTCTTCAATCGACATTTATAACTCCTCCAACTTGAGCATATAGTGCATAAAACCCATTTTTTAGCACGTTCTTCAATATCAAATTTTGACTGCATCATATCATTAATTAAAATAATTAGATTACTCATATAAAAAATAATAAAAATAAAAATGAGTTTAAGAGCAATACATTGACTAATTTCCACATATCATCCCAATTTTCTTGTAGTCCTTTCCAAGTTGTGTATGTCAGGGGAGCTAGGTGTGCATTCCTTGCTAAGGTCCCCAAGTAAGTGCTCAAGGTCGCTCGATGACTACCAATAGGTTGACCAAGAATATTAAGTTTAATTGGCAACCGATCTTCATATCCTAAACCATGAGTTTTAAGACATTTGGTTGGGCCTCTTTTCATTATAACATGTTATTATACAGTAAGGTAAAAAAGAAATAACTAACCATCATGTTGGGGTGCAAATGGAGTTTGACAAGGGCTTGATGCAACTTCTTCCAACTCATCAAGAATTTCAGCCATGGAGCCACTTGGATATGAAACTTTAGGCTTCTTGGGCAGTAAGGGTGTTTGTTCTTCCCACCCATTGAAGCCACTTTCCAAGACCATAATGTTCTTGGGCCACGAACCTGCAAAATAGCTTATGCCACTTTCAATTTAGAGAGACAAAAAACAATTCAAGTCAGTCAGCGTATGCATATCATTCACTAACATGTTATTTCCTACCATCATGCTGGAACACATTTAAAAATGTAAAAATAATATATAAGTAATATCAAACAAGGAATTTAACACAATTTAACATGAAAAAACACAAGTATCTATTATTCAATGGTCGACAACAGTTGTATCAATTGTTGTTCCAGGTACATCATCCCTAAACCAATTGACATCTTCATCTTCATCTTCATCAATCATTGGACATCTTAATTGATCTTCCAAGTATTTTTCCATATCACCATTCTCTGAATCATTGTATATATCAAACAAATCTCTTGGGGTGGTGTTAGTGACAACATGCCAATTATCACTTGGGTCTTGTGTATAATATACTTGCTTTACTTGAGTTGCAAATACAAATGGGTCATTTTCATAAATCAACTTCCCAAAATTTACAAGTACTAACCCAAAATGATCTTGCTTACTTTGAAACCAATCACATTTAAATAACACAAACTTAGAATGCTCATAATAATCCAACTCAAATATTTCCTTCAAAACTCCATAGTAGGTAACATTTTCTACTTTTGGATTTTCATCTTTCCCGCTTTTAAACTTAATAGTAGATGAAGTGACCATAACTCCAAAATTTTGTGTTTTTCTTTCAAAACCTTCAATAACAAACTTATAACCATTTATCACATAAGCTGAAAATCTTCTAGCAACAGTATTAGGCCCTTTAGACAACCATTTAACCTTTTCACTAACAACCATATTCTTAACATGATCTTCAAACCATTCATGAAAACTAAGATATTGATCTTTTGTCTTATTCCATTTTCTTGATGAAACTTGATTCCCATGAATAGAAAGAAATTCTTCATGTTCTCTGTACAAAACAATTAAAAAAATATATTAAATATTAAAATATCTCATATAGAAGGCAAAAAAAGTTGTGCTTATTCTCTTACTTGACATATGGTTTGGTAAGTTCACAATTAAAGAGTACATAACGATGAGCTTGTTCCCATTCAAGATGTTCCAAACTTATCATTACGCCATCCCCTATTGGACCATCTAAATTCCTTGTCAACTTGTTGAACTTTGTTAAAACATCATCTTTCAAGTATCTCGAACAAAATGTCAAACACTCATCTGCTAAATACCCTTCTGCAATGGAACCCTCTGGATGACTTTTATTACGCACATAAGTCTTTAACTTATGAATAAACCTTAAGAAAAAATGATATAATTTAGAAGAATTAGAGAAAATAAATAAATAAGATTTATTTAGTAAGGGAATGACCTTTCAATTGGATACATCCAACGATAATGTACAGGTCCAGCAATTCTTGCTTCATATGCTAGATGCACAGATAAATGAATCATTATAACAAAAAAAGATGGAGGAAAAATCCTCTCCAATTCACACAGAATCAATGCAATCTCTGCATCCAATAATTTGAACTCTTCAACAATGATGACTTTGGAACATAGAATTTTGAAGAAAGAGCTTAACCTCATTAGAACTTTTGCAAGCTCTTTTGGTAACACTTTTCTTATTGCTACCTTTAACAAATCTTGCATCAATATATGAAAATCATGACTTTTAAGCCCAGAAATATCATGTTGTTCAAGTTGAACACATCTAGAAATATTTGAACCATAATTTTCTGGAACCTTCACTCCTTTTAAAACACCACAAAATATCTCCTTTTCTTTTGAAGAAATTGTAAATCGTGCAGGAGGAAGAAATACCTTATTTGGCCCTATGTCTTTAGGATGATTTTCTTCTCTTATACCCATCTCTACTAAGTCAAGGCGGGCTTGGAGATTATCTTTTGATTTACCCTTTATATTTAGTAATGTTCCAACCAAGTTTTCACATATATTTTTTTCTATATGCATCACATCTAGATTGTGACGATG
The DNA here is from genome assembly GCF_000230855.2 of Cajanus cajan. Taxonomy (NCBI): domain Eukaryota; kingdom Viridiplantae; phylum Streptophyta; class Magnoliopsida; order Fabales; family Fabaceae; genus Cajanus; species Cajanus cajan. The sequence continues at coordinate 33,162,078 of NC_138521.1, read as the reverse complement.
CAAATTAGTCTCCCAATATGGCAACTCAAAGAATATACTTTTTTTGCTCCATGGATCACCTTTTTCTCTTTTCCTCTTTTGATTATTTCCAAACACATTTTTTCTATCACCTAATATTTCCAATATGTTAGATCCTGTTAATGGCATAGGTGCTACTCCCAATTCTTGTGTACCATCAAAACACTTTTTATATTTTCTCCACCTATGTTTTGAGTCTAAAAATCTTCGATGACCCATATAACACAACTTTTTACTATTCTTCAAGTACCTAGAGCATGTGTGGTAGTTACATATAGGACATGCCAATTTTCCACTTGTACTCCAACCTGATAACATAGCATATGCAGGAAAGTCACTGACTGTCCAAAGCAGTGCAACATAAGCCTGAAATAATTGCTTACTATATGCATCATAAGTTTCAAACCCGTTTTCCCAACACTCTTTTAACTCATCAATAAGAGGTTCCAAATAGACATCAATACTACTCTTAGGGGAAGAAGGACCAGGAATAAGTAAAGACAACATCAAGTAAGGTTGCTTCATACAATCCCACGGAGCTAAATTATATGTCATTAGAACTACCGGCCAAACACTATGTTGATTTCCAATATTCTTATATGCATTAAATCCATCACTTGCTAACCCAAGCCTAACATTTCGAGGATCTGATGCAAAATTAGGATGTAAAGAATCAAAGGTTTTCCAAGCAAGTGAATCTGCTGGATGCCTTAGTTTTCCATCCTTGGTCCGACCTTCATCATGCCATGTCATTAATTTAGCAGTTTTTGATGACATAAATAGCTTCTTGATCCTTGGTACTAAAGGAAAGTATCTCAAAACTTTGGCTGGAATTAGAGATGAAGCTACCTTACGATGAACTTTTCTTCTAGAATTGTTAACCTTCATTTTTTTATACCTAGAAGAATGACACTTAGGGCATGTATCTTCATTCTCATACTCCTTTCGAAATAAGATACAATCATTAGGACAAGCATGGATTTTTTCATAACTAAAACCTAAGTCCTTAATGATAAACTTGCAATCTTGGAATGTTGATGGCAAGCAAGAGTTTTCGGGGAGCAACTCTCTTAGCAATTGTAACAACATATTAAATGACACATTGCTCCAACCATGAAGATTCTTAATATGAAGTAGACGAACAATGATTGATAACTTGGAGAAATTTTTACAACCAGGGTATACTTCTTGGTGGGCATCATTTACCAATTTGCAAAACCTGGTAGTTTCTTTATCAAGCTCTTCATTATCTTCATCTATAATGTCATCAAATTGATTTTCTCCTAAATCTGTCGACATCATAAAGGTCTCCTCTAATAGGTCATCTAAATCATCATGCATACTAAATTTCTCACATTCATTATCATATGCTTTTTTTGAAGATCCACTTTCTCCATGAAAAATCCACTTCTTATAATTTCTATCAAATCCATCACAAACTAAATGCTCATGCACTTCCTCTCGATTACCCCATGAACAATTGTTGCAATTCTTGCAAGGACATAAAATTTGATCTCCTTGGGCAACATTTTTGATATGAACCCAGAGGGATGGATTCGTTTTACGGATCTATCTAGGTTGGAAAGCTCATAATTAAGAAATTAAAAGAAAAAAATATGGATTGAGGTAAGAAATGGAAGAACAACGCCACAATCCCTAAAGATTGATAAGTTGAGGAAGATTCGCCACTTTGAATTAGGAAATTCAAGGATAAGAATCAAAAGTAGTTCCTAAGAACCTAGAGAGAGAAAATCCTCTCAATTGGAAAAATATCCAAATTCTGAATAATTCATTTTCTCCCCCCCAAACTTTTACAAATGGTTCCTATTTATAAGCTTAGATGGGCAAGATGACATAAATTCCCACTAACACTTAATATTGACTCTTCACTAGCCCACTAACTAAGCAATAAATTCCCACTAGCATTTATTTCCCCTTAGCAACCTAAAAGGCAAGGCAACCTATCATATTTATTTAATAAAATAAAATAAAACGAAAATTACATTAAAAATAAGATAATGAACTTATTAATTATTCAGTCCCAAACTACTTAAATTCCTAGTCCATTATTGCTTCTTCTTGATTCACATCATACCCTCCTTCTTTGAGAAGATTCGTCCCGAATCTTTAGACTTTATTTATTTCCTAATTTATTTAATTCACTAACTACTGCCGAAACGTAAATGCTTCCTCCTGGGTCGAAGACATCTCGCTTGTATCCATCTCTAGCTTCACCTGTTGGTAAGTTATTAATCATCAATGAAACAAATAAAACCTCTTCAAACTAATAACCACAAACGTACTCAATGAATAGGAATTGAATCCCATTCAAGTGGCAGCTTTGGAAAATAGTAACTTCAAACAACAAATCAACTCCATTTTCCAGGTGCAAGGTCTCTTGAATTTTATTTTGAAAGGTGGACTGAATGTATAAAGGTGCATTAGGAATGATGTTTACATGCTTCTTCAAACAAGAAAACTTGTCCTCTTGTTCCTGTAAATTTGACACATCAAAAGAAGAAAATGTAACGTTAGAGTTGTCATCTTCCTCTCTATGTATCTCATCTTCTACTCTCCTCTTCTCTTCTCTTTCTTTTTCTATCTTTATTTTCAATTTCAGTTGATCCTCATGTACATCGTCGGATGATAGACATATCAACTTAATCCTTCGTCCACCATGCACAAAAGAAATAGAAGGTCGTTCAGGATTTATAATTTTATTATACAACCATGGCCTCCCTAATAACATATGGCATGTCTCCATGGGGGCAATATCACAAAGAACTTCATCTTCATATGTTCCAATAGAGAATTTAATCATTGCTTGTCCATTTGTAGTGGGCAGACATAATTTCTCAACCGCCCTGCTGCTCACGACATTTCTGAAATTAAATTCATCTACTGCAACCAAGAATAGAGAGTCGTCAACCAAACATCTTGTATAGTAAATTTCCATTTCCATTCCAAACCCAGAGCCGAAGCTCTGATACTAAATGATATGAACCCAGAGGGATGGATTCGTTTTACGGATCTATCTAGGTTGGAAAGCTCATAATTAAGAAATTAAAAGAAAAAAATATGGATTGAGGTAAGAAATGGAAGAACAACGCCACAATCCCTAAAGATTGATAAGTTGAGGAAGATTCGCCACTTTGAATTAGGAAATTCAAGGATAAGAATCAAAAGTAGTTCCTAAGAACCTAGAGAGAGAAAATCCTCTCAATTGGAAAAATATCCAAATTCTGAATAATTCATTTTCTCCCCCCCAAACTTTTACAAATGGTTCCTATTTATAAGCTTAGATGGGCAAGATGACATAAATTCCCACTAACACTTAATATTGACTCTTCACTAGCCCACTAACTAAGCAATAAATTCCCACTAGCATTTATTTCCCCTTAGCAACCTAAAAGGCAAGGCAACCTATCATATTTATTTAATAAAATAAAATAAAACGAAAATTACATTAAAAATAAGATAATGAACTTATTAATTATTCAGTCCCAAACTACTTAAATTCCTAGTCCATTATTGCTTCTTCTTGATTCACATCAATTTTGAAATGCAAAGTCTAGAAAATTTTTCAATCCATCCAAATACCTACTAGATGATCTAGGTTGTTGTATCCAACTCTTATCCATAATTATTCTCTCATGAAAAAATCAATATACCTAAAAGAAATAAGAAAATTCAATATAGTACAATACAACAATTATTAGAAAATGAAAATTCTTAAAAAATTGAAGATGCATGAATCTAATAAAATGGTGTAAAATTCATCATATGAATAAGATTCATTCAACTTATTACATGGTATAAATGCACAGGAAAAGAAATAAGAAATTGATTATTTCTCTTATGAAAATCACAATGAACTTACCCTTTAAGAGAAATGTACTAGGTGAGAGGCTAGTAGTCAAAAATCTGTCATTTTCTAAAATGTACCTGCACAAGAAGTTAATATGAGAGAGTTTCTACAAATTGGCTTTCCACTATGTTGGATTAGTCTTTTTTTTTCTATTAGAACACAATGTGGATTTTCTATTAGACTAAGTTCCCTGGCAAATTTTATAGAACTCTTAAATTAAATAATCAATTGAAAAATACGAGTCTAAACTGAATAATACATTGAATTTAAATCAGAGTAAGTAAACTTTGGCAACATGAATTCAAAGTTTTGATGCGTAGCACTTGCTGAAAAAGGTTCACCAACCCTTAACTACTTGTTTGATAATTGTTTCCTACAACTTTTTCCATACCTGTGACAATAACATCAATGAGGTTTGTTCCAAATATGAGGCTGGTGTACCTTCTTGCTGCTGCGTCTCTTCCTCTACCGTACGATGGGAGTGGTTCGATCACAAGCCATTCACAAATATCCTAAAACAAATTTATATTTAGTAATTAAAATTAATACAAAGAATAACTTTGTTAATGGTGTCACACATGAAAGTGCCACACTAGGAACTGTTCCCCAGTAAAAAAATGACAAGTCATAAGTCTTCAAGTGAATCCCTTTAAAAATGTATATTTCCAATTTCATCAACAAGTCATAAGTCTATGAAAGTGATAAATTATACTATTTTTGTTGTTGCATAGTCCTCAAATTGAATGCTAATTATAAACAAAAATGAGGGATCAAAATTGTTATAGCTGGATAGTTCCAACCACATTCCAATGACTTATCTTAGAGGTGTATAGGTACTAGCACATAAATTTTAGGCACTGCAATATTATATACAAAAGTCAGCATACAGTCAACAATGGAGTTTGAACTTTTTTTTTGTTGCAAATTTTCAACTTTTTTGCTATAGATAAAAAGAAAAATGAGGGATCAAAATCGTTACAGCTGCATAGTTCCAACCACATTCCAATGACTTATCTAAAAGCTTTGATTAACTAATTACATACAGAGTGTTTGTACCCAATACTTACAAAATTGGAATTTCATAGGTGGAACCCTTGCGTTGTGGTGTTTTCCTAACTATATAATTGTGTTAATTTCATGTGAAATTAACAGAATTATATTCAATTGGTACTATTCTATGAAAGTATGCGAGCAACTAAAGTTCCTTGGCAAAAGTTGACCCGACATCTTGATATATTAAAGTTGACTAACGGATTCACATGAATTCGATGAGAAAGATTATAGCTAGTTCCGCATATATGCGAGTGTAAGTGCAGAACATGAATAAACATCTGATTGAATATTTTCGAACCAAATGTTCACCTGGCTTATTGTATTGCTTTCTATTTTTTATTTTCGTTGAGAGATTATTTTGTCTTTTTCTCTCATTTGAGAAGATAGGTTTGCTGAGGTTCTGCAATTTAGAAGTGCCCACTAAGTTTAGGCCACCCTAGAGAAAGTAACATTTGAATATTCATTGCAGATTGGGATCAAAACAGAGAACACACTGATTCTTAACTTCAGCACAAGTACTTCTTAGGCGCAGCAGAAATAGCTAGACAAAAATTGTATAGTTCACATGACAAAACGTTTAGACTTTTTTCAACTATATATGAAAGAAGAACTGGACAAGAGTCGGAAGATGTAAATATACTGTTAATTTCATGCTCGTTTATGAGAAGTTTAATATGCTATAATTCTGTTGACTCATTTCTTTATAATTTCATGCACTTTCTGAGAAGGTTCTTCCTAATGGAGTCTAAGATCCACATACCAACACGCTCCATTGACTATATTTTGACAACGCAAAAGCTTGAGTACTATGCTTTTTCAAATCACTTCTTATTGCTAATTGAACTATGTACACCTCATCAAGACATACACCATCAATGGTAAAGCACACCAGCAATCAAACATATCAAGATCCAATCATCCTAGCTTAGTTAAAGACCCTGTAGACACACCCATTGCCACGATGTAAAGTGAGCAACTGAGCATTACTTGGCATATCAAATTTGCCTAACTTAGAAAATTGATGAACTTAATTGGCTAAGAAAAACTTGCGGGACTAAAACTGCACATTCTAAATTATAAATTAAAGGATCAAAAATCTCTTTGATATTTATGTTTCTGTGATATTCCATAGCATAGCATTCAGATTAAGTAAAACTAGAAAGGGATTTTGCTAGCTATCAATATTATTAATTTCTATAAAAACCGAAAATAATGAATCTTACATGGCTTTGAATCAAAAAGATAATACAAAGAATAACACAATAAAAATCCAAAACCATAAGGATAAATATATTTCAAAACTCCTTTCTCTCCAACCTAAATGAAAAGTACAATAAACTCCAGTTACTAGTTGTAAACTAAGAAAATATCATCCAAAAGAAATAGTACCAAAATTCAGGCAAGCAAATTATCCATTCTAGCACATAGTGATAACCCGCTTCAATTATAGCAGTTTCCTCCTCACCTTCTCCAAGCTGTATAGAACAAACAATAGGGAAAAGGAAGCAGAACCAATACGATATCTCGCTCACATCCTTAATTCAATGAACAACATTAGGGAATCAAAAGATCCTGGTTACTCAAAATTAAAAATCGTAAAACTTACTTTAAGGTTTCGATAACTAGGTCAAATGAGTATGGCGTCTGATTTTGAAGAATAAGAGAGTAGAATGAGAGATGAAAAGAACTAGGTCAATACGAGTGTTTGTGGCTTCTGAATGTGAAGAATAAGAGAGTTGAATGAGAGAACGTTGCCATTGCTCAGTCTTCCGATTTTTCTGAATGATGCTTATACTCTGTTCATCTCTCTTGGTGCGGAAGGGCTGTTTGCACGTTTCTGCTAGTTTAAGCAAGTATTTTTTTTTAAAATAAGAAAATAGATTTTAAATAAAAACTAATTATTATTTAAAATTAGTAATTAAGCAAATAATAGTAAAATCTATTATTAAAAATGTTTAAAATGTTAGATAAGTTAGTAATATTTAATGTTAGAAAGTAAAAAAATATATATAATTTAAATAAAATAATAACATTTATGATTAAAAATGTTACTAAAGAGTATAATTCAAATTAATTGGTAACATTTATTGTTAAAAATGTTACAAAATATATAATTAATAGAAATTAGTAACATTTTATTACATGTTGGCAGATAAATGTTACTAAATGAGATATATGTAGTAGTGAATACATGGTTAAGATATGCAAATTACTTGGACTGACTGCACTTGTTGAGGTAAGCTTAGTGCTTTTTCATTCATTTACTAAATTTAAATGACATTCAACATTGACAAAACATTTTAAGCATACTGATATCTGATGTTTAATAGCAATTTAGTCCTGAAGCTAAGTTATGAGTTTATCCCATTTAGTACAAACTTGGTCCTGGCATGGGCTGTTTTGGGTTTTTTCAATAGTGTAATTTATAAACTGCAAACCTCTTTAATATAATGATGTTGTACTTGAAAGCGAGAATTAAAATGTATTAAATTTATTAGTATAGAATCTATAGGTTGATTAGGCCTGTGACCAAACCTAAACCAAATTAGCTTCAATCAAAACATTGGATGTGCTTTCACTTCAAACTTTTGCTTTCATTTTCTGTATATTTTTCCAGTTTTCTTCATTAATCTTCTTCATCTTTCTTATCTTTCTACATGGATACATCATCACTTTCTCAATTAGTCAAATCCTATTCGTACCTTATATTTATTACAACTATCTTAGAACTCGTAAGACTTTGAAGTGATACAATTACTTTTATATGCGTACTTTTTATGCTATTGCTTCGTTTAGCAACACACACACATATATATATATATATTGGCTTTATTGTACTTTTGCTTTGCTTTATTTTGTTCTTCTAAGTTTTTTGAAGGCAATTAAGTTCCCCGATTTTTAAAATTAAACAAATTTGACCTCTCCATGACTAAAACATTCAAATTCTCAATTTTCCAAATATTTGTGGGTTTGTGATGGATTTAGGGTACAAATTAATTTTAAAATTTTAGAGGTAAAAAGTTTAGTGGAAATTTAAGAAAATTTAAAGGATTTTATAGGATATGAAATTAGGATTTAAAGAGAGAAAAGTCTTATTCCTTTTTTGAATTTTGGGTGAGGTTTAATGTTTTGTTCAGTGAGTTTTAGATAGAAGAAAATGAAAATTTAAGGAATTTAAGCAGAAGGAGTAGGGACATTGATAGAGGGACTTAATTAACCGAAAAGAAAAAATAATAGGGATGAAAATCACTCATAATCCAAAGCAAAAAAGGTCCAAGAGTGCAGTTTAACTTTATTTTTTTTTCTTTTCCCGTTACTTAGTTTTCTATCTTGCACACACACATTTGACATTACTAATAATTTTTTTCTTTGTTTTTATCCTTTTGCACCAATGTCTGAATATTTAAATTTGAGGATCTGACATATCAATTGTGGCTTTTCTTTTTGGGGAATTGCAGAAACATTTGAGCTGGATATCAGGATCACAAAGAAGCTTCTTGAAGGAGAGCGTGGCAAAATAATCCATGAAAGAGACATAAAAAATTTACATCGGTTATACACAGAACCGATGTAAAATTATACACAAATTTACATCGGTTTTAAAACCGATACATTTACCACGTCACTCCATTCTACATCGGTTTTAGAACCGATGTAGATAGTGTTAAAGAACCGATGTAAATAACATGTCTTGTAGTAGTGCAAACTTAAATCCTTAGACCGAGCCAAAAGGTACATCTCTCTAATCTTAAGGGAAGTTAACTGTAGAGGCTTCCTACTCAAAGCATCGGTCACCACATTGGCTTTGCCCAAATAACAAATAAGATCAAAATCTTATTCCTTAAGAAATTCCCACTATCTCCTTTGTCTCTTATTCAACTCCTTTAGTCAAAAGATATTTAAGGCCTTTATCACTAAATACTTCAAGCTTAGAACCATAAAGGTAGTGTCTCCAAATCTTAGTATAAATATCATAACCACTAACTAAGGTCATGGGTAAGGTAAGTCCTCTAATGAATTTTCAATTGCCTAAAACATAGGCTACTATCCTTCCTTCTTGCATCAACACTCCATCCAAACCTATTTTTAGCAACATCACTATGCACCACAAAAGACTTACTATAATCTGTCGCAACCCAAAAATTTCCGATCTCGCGACTAATGGTTTAAACATCCTTTTAAAAGTCTCATCAATTAAGAAATGCCCGGACACTAGACTAATCCTTAATTAATGGTTTTGAAAATAGGTTCATGGAGTCGCCACCAATGTTTTTACTCAAAACATTGGAAAAATAAAAGGTTTTTAAAAGTCCAATAATGGTCTTGATAACCAGAATTGGGTTCGGGGGTCGGTTACGTGCAGGGAAGGTATTAAGCACCCCTACAACGCCCTAAATCGGTACCCTATGATGAAGATAACATAATAAGGATTAATAATTAAAATATTTAATCCCCTTTATTAATGATTATTTACATGAAAATTAAATTATACGGTGAACCCTAAGGAATCTACATAATTGCATTTATGGTAGCAATAATTAAAATAAAAGAAGAGAAAAATAGAACAAGGGATTGATGAATAATACCTCGTAGCAAGCTTTATTAGATCTTCAACTATGGAGATTTTAGGTGCTTTGTGGCAACCTTTCACACTACAATGCCTCACAAAATCTCAAGAAATACAAGAGAGAGAAAAAGAGAGAAAAAGAGAGAAATTTTGAGCTCTAAGGAGTCTAGACAAAATTTGGAGCCCTCATAAATGTGCCCAAGCTGTCTATTTATAGGCTTCAGACAGGGTCCAGAATGGCCCGTTCCGAAATCGGAACGGCCCGTTCTGGTTATGGCCGTTACGTGTAATTTTTGTAACTGGAACGGCCAGTTCTGAAATTGGAATGGCCTGTTCCAGAGATAAAATTAACATGTCACTTGGGATGTTGGAACGGGCATTCCAAAAAAGGATCCTTAGGCTTTTTGTATAACTTGGAACGGCCCGTTCTAGTTTAGGAACTGCCCGTTCCAGTTAAAGCTTTAGCCCTCTTTTGAAGAGTTTGGAACGGCCTGTTCCAATCTTGGAATGGCCCGTTCCAATCTTGAAACGGCCAGTTCTAATTTAGGAACGGCTCGTTCCAAATTAGGGTTATTGGTTTTTTTAAGAACTTGGAACGGCCCGTTCCGGTTTTGGAACAACCCGTTCCAGTCTTCTAAAATTAGCTTGTTTGGGCTTTTGGGCCTTCTAAAGTCCTGTCTTGTTGTTTGCATGCTTCGGGAGCTCCTTCCCTTCATAACAAAGGTCCATTTCCTTGTTTGTATCCCTCCTGACGAAATTGGGTGTCTACAGCTGCCCCTCTTTACTTGTCCTTTGGAATAGTAATGTGTTGCTTTTCCAAAGGCAAGAAAAGACAGACATTTCTTCCGGGTCTTCTCTTTGTCTCTTCGGTGCTTATGCGTTGTTTCCCTTGTGATAATGTGCTCCTTTATTTGTAGCTTGTTTAAGAGGGAGTATTTTCATAGCCTCTCCAGGCCATAGTATTTTCATAACCTCTTCAGGCCGTAGTATTTTTATAGCCTCTCCAGGCCGTAGTATTTTCATAGCCTCTCCAGGCCGTAGTATTTTCATAGCCTCTCCAGGCCGTAGTATTTTCATAGCCTCTACAGGCCGTAGTATTTTCATAGCCTCTACAGGCCGTAGTATTTTCATAGCCTCTACAAGCCGTAGTATTTTCATAGCCTCTCCAAGCCGTAGTGTTTGCATAGCCTCTCCAGGTCGTAGTGTTTTCATAGCCTCTCCAGGCCGTAGTGTTTTCATAGCCTTTCCAGGCCGTAGTGTTTTCGTAGCCTCTCTAGGCCGTAGTGTTTTCATAGCATCTCCCGGCTGTCTGCTGGTGCTGATGATGTGATTGCCCCTTAACGAGGATTGTTGGTAAGTGGTGCCCTTGTGCTAGTGGGCAAAGGAGTAGATGGTTGACAGAGATTATGGTGTTGCCCCTGCCATGTGAGTATTGTGATGCCTCACCAGGCGTCTGCTTGTGGTAGGTTTTTTTTTTTAATTTCATTTTTGTTTAGCTTCAGCTCTTTCATGTTTGAAGCTTGCCTTTTTCTGTTATTTTTCTAAATACTTCGGCTTTTTCAATATGTATGAAGCTTGCCTTTTTCTGTTTTACCTTTTGTTATCATCATTGGTGGAGGGATCCCATCCCATGATGATGTTATTTGCTCAATCTTTATTGATGAGTATTATTTTGGAAGCCATTCCTGGCTTTGGTAGGAAAACATTCCTGGTCTTGGCATTTTCATGAATCTTCCATCATTCGGTTGAGGAGTATAACTCGTCGAAGACAAAATAAAGCTTGGTGGTTTCTTCATGCTTGTGGACTTGATTATTCTTCTCTCCTAGTTCTATTTCGTCTTGTTGACGTGTCTTTCTTTTCTTGGTGGTTATATGAAACCACTTGTATGGAATGTCCTTGTTGGGGCTAGGCTTTTTGACATGATCTTGGCTCTTAAGGCACTGTCTAGCTGTTAATCTTTTTATGAGTGCTTCGGCCTCTTGATTCCTCCGGCAAGTGATGGATAGACATACACAAAGAATGCAAGAATGCAAAAGAAAATGCAAAGCAGGAATGGATTGGGTTTTTTCAATTTTTTTTATGAACTTATACCCTTTTATGCACACTTATGTCATATGCATGTTATGCAATGATGCTTCTATGCTAATGCTTATTTATGCAAGGTTTATTTATTTATTTTTTTAAATAATTCCCATTGGATAAAGAAAGTTTTCTAAGCATGTGAAATGTTTGTTGGATGCATGCCATGCATGTTTTGATTTTAGTGTTTAAGTTTTTTAAACAAACATTTCCTTGGATAATTATTATAATCATTCTCTTAATTATCTTGAACTACACATCCGAGTCTCAGGTAGAGTCTTCGCAGAATTTGACCCCTTGTAAAAGTGTTCAAGCCGCCTTTTAGCTTTTAACTATGAGAATCATCACTTGCTATTTTTATCCTTTTTAGATCCCTAATTTTTGCCTAGGACGTGTCCTAGCGGGAACTTTCATTTTTTTTTATTTTTTATTTTTTTTTTCCTAAGATGCCCTTTGCAAGTTTTCATCCTATCAGTATTTTGCAAGTGATATTATTTTTTGGCATAACACTTCTTTGCTTTGACAAAATCTCCTGCCATCCGCGTTTGGGAGGACTAGCGTCTTTGATGATTACTACTGCCCCTCATTCCCGTACACAAGGAGAAAGATGTTGCCCCAACCTACGGGTGTTGAGAGAGAGTTCTTTCATGAGCTGTGATTTGTGCTTCCTTTGTCGGCCAAATTGAGCGAAAGTTGTTTTTTGCAAGACTCTTCTTATGCAATGAGAATCTTGTGTAAGACTCTTCTGATCACTTTCTTATTTTTGTGTGTTTCGAGGAGGTGATCTTCTTATCTACCTTAGACTCAGACAATGCGTCGTAGATGTTCAGAGTTTTGATTAATTTTATTATCTTCAGTCATGTTTTTTTTTCATGGTGATTGATTTCTGAATTTAATGTGTGACATAAGGGAGAAAAGAATAGACGCAAGGGTTTTATGGAAATGACGTATGTTATTGATGAATGTAAAAATAAAACAAGCCCTTATTTTGAACTCATGATCGTGGGCGAAGGTCATGAGTTAAGCATGAACTTAAAGTAATTTTAACTTTAATATTTTTTTTTACAAAAAGGAGAACCCCCTGACAACTTTCTAATAGACCATCCCAAAATCGCTACTTATCTTAGTCATTTAGCAATATTAGATACACTGGCCTCAAGCTTGAGCCATCCGGCGTCTATAAGCCTTTGTACGTGAAGCTTCAAGGCTCTACAATCTTCAATGGAGTGCCCTGCTGCTCCCGAATGATAGTCACAAGTTTCTTCAGGCCTATACCATGAGGGGTATGGTGGTTCTTGCTTTCTTGACGGTGGGATTCTCACCAACATTGAGGCCCTTAATAGTTGAGGAAGCAAGTCTGCATAGCTCATAGGAATTTCGTTGGAAGTATTTTTTTCTTTTGAGACTGTTTTAAGCTTCCGAGGGAAAACGGGGAGAGTGGTAGCATTACGTTTCTCCTCTCTTTTTCTCCCATAGACCCCTTTTGATTGACTATCCTCAGACTGTGGGGGTATTGTGGTATCGCATATGAGTGGGATCTCCTATGTTGGGCAGGCTTCAACAGCTTCTTTACCATCAAGATTGTATATTTCGATGGCTTTCAATCTTTCTTCTAGAGCGTTCAGACATCCTCTAGTATGGTCGATGTCGTGTTGCATTCTGGTCATGGCATCGACCATCTTAGTCATTTGTTGTTTGAGCTGTATGAACTCCATAAAAAGTACATGACTTCCTTCTTGTAGAGGTTCCATGACTTTTTCCCCTTAAGCTTCGTGAGTATGGAGTGTTTAGGAGACACCATCGAGTGACAATGAATAGTTTTCTATTAAACTATTTGGATGTAATTGCATGGAAGGGAATTCCTAACAAAGATTCGATGGCTCATCCTTGTCGCGAGGTGAGTTATCAGTGTTTCTCTTCATAATATTTTATGATGTCATAGAGGTCATACTGATTTCTTGTCTTTGATACAAATCCCCTTGTGATCCTAAATATATGATATGCATATTCCCTTTTTTTTTATCTTTATCATGTTTCTATTATCTAAAAGGGAATGATGCATGGTAAAGATGACATTTCTTTTATTGATTTTTTTTTTACAAAAAGGAAACTACCTATATGATGTTAATGGAATGCTGACCTAAGAATGTACAAAGGGGTATAAAATTTTTATTTTTATTATTATTATTTTTTTATTTTTTATTATCTATTTGCTTATTTTAAAAATCCAATCCACTCCTATTAGAAGAAATAATACAAATAAATGCACATACACATGCTCATTCAACATACACCCACAAAATATCGTATTCGAATCCTTGGTCTGTGGTCCCTGTTAAGAAAAGTGCGTTGTATAGGATAGTTCTAATCTCACCAATCTTAAGGCCCCCAAGGTGCCCCCATTATAGGGACCCAGTATCTCTGTCGCCGTCACCTGGTAAACTCTAAGGTCTGTCGTAGTATTTCGGGCTAGAGTAACCGGTTATCACCTTGAGTGTGATTTTCGACAAGGCTCGCAGGCTCCATGGCCAAACTTGGGCCGGTCGTACGTCAACCACTCCCTATGTTTAATACCCTCATGCCCCCAGGTGTAGGGGGACTGTTGTGTGCTATGGTTTGTGTGCAATTTGTTAATTCAAACATGTGCAAAATTTAAATAAACATATAAATAATAAAGCCAAACAAATAAAGCAAACAAAGTAAAGGGGAAAAATATTTAAATTATTATTTTCATTTTATTAACTTCATCAATTAAATAGGCCTGACCCTCTTAAAACGTCCCCAGTAGAGTCGCCATCTGTCGTAACCCGAAAATTTCTGATCTCGCGACTAAATGGTTTAGACATCCTTTTAAAAGTCTCATCAATTAAGGAATGCCCGGACACCAGACTAATCCTTAATTAATGGTTTTGAAAATAGGTTCATGGAGTCGCCACCAATGTTTTTACTCAAAACATTGGAAAAAAGAAAAGGTTTTTAAAAGTCCAATAATGGTCTTGATAACTAGGATTGGGTTCGCGGGTCAGTTACGTGCAGGAAAGGTATTAAGCACCCCTACAACGCCCTAAATCGGTATCCTATGATGAAGATAACATAATAAGAATTAATAATTAAAATATTTAATCCCCTTTATTAATGATTATTTACATGAAAATTAAATTATACGGTGAACCCTAAGGAATCTACATAATTGCGTTTATGATAGCAATAATTAAAATAAAAGAAGAGAAAAATAGAACAAGGGGTTGATGAATAATACCTCGTAGCAAGCTTTATTAGATCTTCAACTATGGAGATTTTAGGTGCTTTGTGGCAACCTTTCACACTACAATGCCTCACAAAATCTCAAGAAATACAAGAGAGAGAAAAAGAGAGAAAAAGAGAGAAATTTTGAGCTCTAAGGAGTCTGGACGAAATTTGGAGTCCCTCAGAAATGTGTG
The DNA here is from genome assembly GCF_000230855.2 of Cajanus cajan. Classification (NCBI taxonomy): domain Eukaryota; kingdom Viridiplantae; phylum Streptophyta; class Magnoliopsida; order Fabales; family Fabaceae; genus Cajanus; species Cajanus cajan. The sequence continues at coordinate 33,147,052 of NC_138521.1, read as the reverse complement.
TAGACCCCTAAAATTGTCCGGGTCGGAAATAAAACTCGAAGACCCTCAAAGATCGAAGGAAAAGTCAGCCAGAAGGACTCCTAGAAGACCATAGGATGGCTATCTGTAGATTTAGAGGTCTTAGAGTAGCTTAAAATAAGGAAGTGGAGGGAATGAAGCCTAATACGGCCGTACTACACTTAATACGGCCGTATTGAAGCTTCAACACGGCCGCAGCGAACTCAATACGGCGTATTGAAGTTTCTGAAACTTCAATACGGCCGTACTGAAATCAATACGGCCGTATTGAAGCTTCAATACAGCCGCAGTGAACTCAATACGGGCGCATTGAAATTTCTGAATTTCAATACGGCCGTATTGAACTTCAATACGACCGTATTGAAGTTCAAAAATTTCAATACGGCCGTATTGATTTTGTAGACCGTATTGCGCCTATTCCCTATAAATATGACGTCAATTGGACGTCATTCCACACTTTTGAACATAGTTTCAACCCTCTCCTTGAGTATTCTGGGGTTTTTGAGCAGTGTTCTGCCCTAGAAATCACTCGGAGAGTTGATCCGACGAAGTTCTTGAGCCCCGAGCCATTTTGCTTGAGGATCGAACCTAGTCGAAGGGAAATCCTCCGGATTTTCGTAGTCGAAATTTTATAGGAGGGAGCGAGCGGGCTTGTAGAGCGAGGGAACGCCAAAAAGCTTCCCAGTTTTACGAAATATATAAAAGCACGCTTCAAAGGTTTCTTCTTAAAGTCCTTCCTTTTACTGCTTTCTGTGTGCATATTTAAACTGTCATCATGTAGATAGTTAATTTATAATTGCTTAGAATAAATAGGGGTAATTTAGTAATTTTACACTGTTATTTTAGAAATAATCTGTCATAGGGAACCCGAAAGGGGCGCTGTGGGGTGCTAACACCTTCCCCACGCGTAACCGACTCCCTTACCCAACTCTGGTTGTAATGGCCAAAGTTGATTTATAAAATCAATTGCCTTATCCCTTTTTCCAATGTTTTGAGTAAAACATTGGTGGCGACTCCACGAACCCTCCTTTTGCGAAAACCACTAATCCATGGAGGGTCCCGCTTGGGATTAATATGGATTGGTGAGACATTTAATAAATAAATTGGATAAGATCGACAAGGTCTCAGTTTGAGAACAAGTCGTTCTAATAATCCAATACATTTTCAAACTAAAATAAAAGCGAGCTCGACCGTCTTCGCGACCGCCGAGGCCCGTTCGGGCCGGTGGCGACAGATGGCGACTCCACTGGGGATTCTTCGAGAGTCAGTCCCATTTAGTGACAGATTGTTTTTAACAAATAATAGTTAAAAATTACTTCGTTACCCCTTGCTTGTATGATAACATGATTTATTATATGGCTTTAAATAACTGTTGTATGTTTAAATTCCGCAATTGTTTGAAATACAAACTGTACACAAACCTTTGCACACAACAGTTCCCTCTATACCCGGGGGCATGAGTGATTAACCATAGGGAGTGGATGTTAGTACGGCCGGTTGTCGAATGGGTCTATAGGTGCCCGTAGACCGTTGTCGGAAAACATCACTCAAGGTGATAACCATGAACTTGAGTCCGACGGTGCGTTGGAGCTTTCCATCGACCTACGATGAGAGGAATTGGGTCCCTATAATGGGGGCACCTTGGGGGCCTTGGACTGGTGAGAACAGTTAGAACCACCTTGAATATGCACCATTTCTGCAGGATACCCCTACCTCGTGATTCGCTCGTGACTGTTCGTGGATGAGTGAATTGTGTGTGCATTTTTTATGTGACATTGTATGAGCATACATTTGCACCTTTTAAACATACAACATTCTTGTTTACAATAAAAAATAAGAATAAATAGAAATAAAGATTTTCTAGTACATGGTGTTAACATCTGCCTCCATTGCTTTCATATAGGTAGTTTCCCTTTTCACCCAAAATATACAAAAAATACAAAATACTCAAAAAGAAAAAATACGTATTTATCCAAACCAAGCAATATCATGCATCATCTTAGGAATATCCCGAAAAACATGATAATGCTTAGTCGAATAAACACTATGCATGCATATTCATCGCCATCATCTCATATCATGCATTGTATTGTAGATTATGGAGAGGTCTAGGGAGGTGCAAAGGCCATTAAAGAAAGTGGACTTCCTATTATACCGTGCTGAGAGGTTGGATCACCTCTGTACCTTGATGTCAAGAGAGGCTCGCGTCGAGTTTGAGAAATCTTATGGGCGAGTTCTCGACTTGATGAGGATTTGTGTGGATCCAGCTTTTCTGAGGGCATTGGTTCACTTCTGGAGTCCCGATCTGCACTGTTTTGAGTTCCCCCAGTTTGACCTGGTTCCTACTCTAGAGGAGTACGAGCTCATGTTACGGTGGCCTAAATCAGCTGGGGTCTACCTTTTTCAGGGGAACTATGTGGCCGTAGAGAGAATAGCCACTCAGGTCAAACTACCACTACGATCAGCTGCCTTAGTAGGGAACGGCAGTATCAAGGGTTGGAAGCTTGCTATGATCGAAGACCACCTTTCTTCCTTGGCTGGTGAGGGAGATTGGTTAGCTTTCAACAAGACTCTTGCGTTAGCCGTGTTTGGGACGATCCTATTCCCCTTCCACGCTAACACAGTGGACCATGCTGCGATGGACGCTTTCTTTGCTTGGGACGTGCATTTGAAGAGTCCCGTGCCCGCTATTCTTGCCGACACCTTGCTATCTGTTCATCTATCTCAACAAAAGCAAGGGAAGATCATCCGATGCTGCACCTCCTTGTTATATGTGTGGGGCATCACACATTTCTACGCCTCCAGTCACATGGGGACTTTGCCCGATCCGTTGAGAAGCTTCTCAAAGATCCCCGTCTGCCGCCGATATGCTTCCTAGTGGAAGGATGAGATGGAACAGTGGAGTATCGAGCACTTCACGTGGGTTTGCCCTTGGTTCCGTCCGAGCCATGTATTGACAAGATGCGGCAGTTATTCGAGCATACCGTTGATGGGCCTCAGAGGTTGCATAACCTACTCACCTAAATTGGTTATGAGGCAACTAATGAGGACCCAAATCGTTCCTACCGTAGAGGAGCTGGGAGGGTTGTGTTTCTCTTTCGATCCCGAGCATCAGAGAGATATGCACGCTGTTATAAGAGCGTGGGAGAGACCAACCTATGAGGGAGATCTCGAGCTTGAAAAGCCTCGGGTGTCCGTTTCCATTGACTACGAGAAATGGAGGAATGAGAGGGGGGTGTCACAACCATCCACCTCTTGTGCAACCACGACTACAAGGAGGGTGTTGCAAGAACAGGTCGACGCCTTGACCAAGAAACTGGAAATCATGGGAGCTCAGATGAGAGTTCTTGAAGAGAAAAACGAAGAATCCAGTTTCACCATTGATGGTCTTCAAAGGCAATGCAAGAAGAAGGACCATGAGATAGAACGGCTCAAGGATGAGTGTGCTAACCTCAACGAGGAGACTACTCGGGCATCCAAAATGCCGAAGGTTGAACCGAGTAGTCAACTCCAAGAAGTCAATGTGAAGATAGCACGCCTTGAAGCCGAGCATGCAAAGCAGGCACAGTTGATCAAGGACATGCAAGATGATTTGTTTCTGACTCGATCCGACGCACAGCAATGGCGGGAAGTCGCTCAACGACAAGCCGCAAACCTTTCCGATTTCCGCAGAAAGGAAAGGGAAGGATTGGCACAAATGGCCAAACTCCAAGAGGAGAAGGATCGAGCCGAAGACGAGCTTAATGAGCTACAGGCCATGATCAACTACTATACTCAGAAAGCGAAGGAGGCTCAGAAAATCAGTGACGATATGAGCCAAGCGGTCCATACGCAGATTAAAGCAATGGGTCGTCATGTCGAGGAAGCCGAAGATGAATGGCAAAGAAATATGAACCCGCCTGTGGGTTTTTACCGGCTTTTCTCTTATTGTAAAAAATTGCTTCAAAGCATTGTATAAAAGTTGTACACTTTCTTTAATGAATAAAATCGTATTTTTGAGATTTATTGCCTTTGCATCTCATTAGTCATTCATTTTGCATTTATCTCTCCTAGTAATTAATAATAAAGATTAATAAAAAGAAAGAATTAATCGATGCGTATGTTCAGAATGGATCGCACGCCATTTGTGATAAAATGCAAACCAACAACTGCGCAAAGCGAACACACGACGACGCCGTTGTTGGTAATCAAGACAGAAAAAGGGGAAGGTCCCACGCCGTTAAGGATTGTCGCTCCAAGACCTTTCCCTTACGAATCGAATAAGGCTGTGCCATGGATATACGACATCCATACTTCTGCCGACAGTGATATCTCCAATATCGCTGGACTTGGGGGCATGACTAGGAGTGGTAGGATCTACACTCCCGAAGATCTTCATGATAAAGCTCCCAAGAATAAAGAAAAAGGAAAAGATAAAACCGAGGAAAAAGAATCCGAGGAGGAGACTGATGAGCTGTTAAAATTCATCAGACAGAGCGAGTACTCCATTGTGGATCAACTTCACAAGACACCAGCAAAGATCACTTTGTTGTCGTTGATCCTAAGCTCCGAACCGCATCGGCAAGCTCTGTTGAAGGTCTTGAACGAAGCATATGTGTCGCATACCATCTCCCAAGACAAGTTTGAGGGAATTGTTAGCCACATCACGGCTAATGATCACCTCACTTTCACTGATGAAGAGATCCCCGCCGAGGGACCTAATCACAACAAGCCCCTGCGCATCTCTGTAAAGTGCAAGGAGTATCACATCGCGAAAGTCTTGGTGGATAACGGATCTTCCTTGAATGTGATGCCCAAAAGAACTCTTGATCAAGTGGCAATCAAGGGAGTCCAAATGCGCCCGAGCAACATGATCGTTCGAGCTTTCGACGGTTCTAAAAGAGAAGTGGTGGGAGAAGTCAATCTTCCAATCCAAATTGGACCCACCATCTTCAACGTCGAATTTCAAGTGATGGATATTACTCCTGCATACAGCTGTCTCCTTGGCCGACCTTGGATTCATGATGCGAAAGCTGTACCCTCTACGCTCCACCAGAAAGTCAAGTTCATAGTGGATGACAAACTGGTGACTGTACAAGCTGAAGATGACATACTCATCAGCAAGCCATCCAACATACCTTATGTGGATGCAGCAGAGGAAGCTTTGGAAACCGCCTTCCAAGCATTGGAAATTGCCAATGTTGAAACGTTTCCTCGAGAAATGAAGAAGGTAGCTCATATGCTCACAAAGAACGGATACTTGCCAGGACAAGGATTGGGCAAGTACTCCCAAGGAATCCCGGAGCTACCCATTATCAAGGACAATCCGGGGAAACAAGGGTTAGGATACAACCCTGTTAAAGATCAAAGAACGAAGAGGAATCAAGATCCTTCTCGACGTTCTTTAAGCCAGATCTTTAGGAAGGCTGGTTCACAAACGTCAAGGCCAGCTGTCGTCATCAAGTGTCCTTTTCCTTCTAATAGGGATGTGTAAATTCAGTGACTATTAGAGATCACTCCTCGGGGACAGCCCGACCCCCGAGCCTCGATAGGGCACATGTTTCCATTATGATTATAATAAAATCATTCTTCATTATTTCTTTATTGCTTCTTTTCTTGCTCGAAATAAAAATCTAAACCACGTTATTTAACCCTGTTTGAATAAACATGAATGAGGTTAAAATCATCTTGATAATAATAAACCCGCATCATTTTTATGTGGAAATGTGCATAACGACTTGGAGCACCTTTTCTTGGCCTCAATAAGTGCCGTCATGGATAAAAGAAATCCATTCAGGACAAAAATCCTAAAAAACAAAAAGCTCGGCAGGAAACCCAAAAAGGGGGCTGCACAAAAATAAGAGCAAAAGACCCGCTAGGAATCCCACAAAAGGGTGACCTAGGCAAAAATTAGGGTTACAAAATAATGAACAAAAACAAAAGCCCGCTAAGACATCACAAATGGGTGTTTTAGGCAAAAGTTAGGGCCGTCAAAAAAAAGAATAAAAATAAATCCATGATGGTACCATCAATTGAATTCAACAAGGGGCTCAAGAAAAGCTATCCAAGTTGTCAAAGCACAATCATTAATAATAAAGAAGTGCTTAACTTCATAAGTGTTTAATCGAACAAGCCTAAACACTTAAGCCTACCATTGGCCCGCCATTCTTACAAAATCCATTTTTCAAAAATAAAATAATCCCCTCTAAAACACAAACTTTTGAAAATATATCCTTTCCTTCTTTTCTCTCTTGTCCCCAACGATTTTTGAATAATCTAGTGGAAACATGGAGATATAGTGGTCAATAGGAGGGTTGACACATCTTCTAAAGGAAGGGAGAATCATTTGGTTGATAACACCAAAAATCAAATACGCATCGTTCCTCGGTTACAGAAATCGGCAAAGCACAGTCTGTCTGGAGGAATGGCAAGATCCAAACAAAGAACGCATCGATTAATTCTTTTGAAAAACTGAATCAAATAGAATTAGGTGCATCTCATTTGCATACATGCATACAGATGATAGGTGTACTAGAAGATCACTTATTCTCTGTTTATATTAAAAAAAAAAAAAAAAAAAAAAAAAAACCAAAAATCAAAAATCAGAAAAATCCAATACGCCCGTATTGGTATTAATACGGTCGTATTGGAGTTAACGTTAAGTACAACGTTTCAACTCCAATACGGGCGTATTAAAATCCAGTACGGGCGTACTGAACCCCAATACGGTCGTATTGAATCCAATACGGTCCATATTGATTGTAAACTTTGTACATCAACGGAAAGGCCAATACGGCCGTATTGAATCCAATACGGGCCGTATTGGCGGAATTATGCCTATAAATAAAGACTTCCCCTCCCTCATTTTGCATACCTTTCTTCATTCTCCACATTCCTTGCTTGTGAGTGCATTCCTACAAAGATTATCGGAAATGGCAGAATCTTCTCGCAAAAGGCAGAGAGCCCCGGCCAGACGTGTAATGACAGATCGACACCGGGACCGGCTACAGCTTATAGAGACGTTCACCATCGAGCCGTCAAGAGTGCTCAATTTTGAGCTTCTCCAAGCAGTGGGCTTGGAGAATGATGTCAGGAACTACTTCGACGCCATAGGATGGGGATTTGTCCTTAATCCACCATCCCAGCTATATTTGACGGCCACGAAGGAATTCTTGGCTACAGTCGGCGTCACGGAGTCGACTAACAGCTATGGGGAGGATGTTTGCGCGGTGGATTTCTGGATGAATGAAGGATACCGCTCGCTGACGTTGGACGAGTTCAACGTCCAGGCAGGGTTTTTCAGCCGCACTGATCAGCTGGCATTCCGAGATGCCATATGCGAGTGGCCTGATCAGTGGACTCCGGTTGAGATGTGGAGTTTGCTCACTGGCCGACGGGATTATCATTCAGGGGTGAAGGGCTCCCGGCTCCCGACTGCTCTTAGGATCTGTCACAAGATCCTCACCAGTACTATTCATGGCAGGTCCAAGAGTCCAGAGTCGATTACACGGCCGGATCTGCTGGCCTTATATTGCATGGCCACCGGCCGGAAGGCCAATCCTGGATATTTCTTCCTCGAGCACGTGAAGAAGCTTGGGGTACGAGAGGGAGGAGAGTCCAGACAGGGGTACATCTTGGTTGCCCCACTCCTCTCACAGCTGGCGGAGACATGGGGATGTCCCGATGGTGCAGAGCCAGGGGCATTGGCGCCGAAGCTGATTGGTGCCTCCACCCTGATTAACATGAAGATCATCGCTAGATCGCCAGGAGGGGGGTTTGTGCGAGTAGATGGCCTCGAGACCTTCGACGACCTCCTCAACAACCTCGACTTTGAGGGAGGCGACGCCCCGCAGCCAGAGGCTAGCACATCACGGTCGGACAGGGGATACTTTGACGCCCGCTTCGACACACTGCAGCAGAGCATTGACACGCGATTCGATGCTTTTCAGCAGAGCATCGACACGCGATTCGATGCTTTTCAGCATAGTGTCGGTACATGGCAGCAGAGTACCGATACTCGACTAGACAGCTTGGTGCAGGGTTTTGACAACCTCTCAGTCTGGCTTCATAGCCACTACCCCACTCCTCCTCAGGATCCGCCGGCCGATGAGTGAAGACCGGATTGCTTCCTTTAATTTTTATGTATTTAGTTTGTTTGGGCTGTGTCCCATCTTTTGATTTCATTTGATTTCTCTCGTACAAACTTATTTTCTATGAAAATTTCCACTGTTTGATTTTAAATTCTCTAGCAATTTAAATTCTGTACAGCAAAAGCCAAAAACATAAAAAAGGCAACATACAGAAAAAGTCAAAAGTCGACAAAAAAAAATAAAGATTTCACATCTTTCAGAATAACTGAGCCTGGAGAGGCTCGCCGAAATAATACTCTCAGAATAATTGAGCCTGGAGAGGCTTGCAGAAATAATACTTCCTCAGAATAACTAGAGCCTGGAGAGGCTTGCAGAAATAATACTTCCTCAAAATAACTAAAGCCTGGAGAGGCTTGCAGAAATAATACTCCCCCAACTGTACAGAGTAAATGAGCCTGGAGAGGCTCGCAGAAATAATACTCCCCAGAGAAAACCTCAACTCACGCTCTTGGATTCAAAATCCCCAGCAAGAGCTATCAAGCAAGATCGTCAAAATCCCCAAAGGAAGTACGATCTCCCAAGCAGAATATCCAAGTCAAAGGACTTAAACTTCCTCAGTGAAGATAGCTCTCCAACTCAAGTGTTGAGTGAGGCTAAGCCTGTAGAGGCTTCCTAAATAATACTCTGGGATACATAAGATCCCTCATTCCCCAATCGCCTACTCAGAGGCGTCCCTGCAAAAAAGAGAAAAATCAAAAAATATCAATAAGTATTCCCCAAGCGGAATCTGGCACTCAGCCGAACACTGAACTTCAAATCCCCAGTCGCCTACTCAAGAGGCACCCCTTCAAAAAAAAAAAAAAAATCGAAAAGATCAATAATCATTCCCCAAGCGGAATCCGGCTCTCAGCCTATCATTGAACATCAAGATGATCTGCCTAACAGAAGAGGCCAATCACAACCAATGACAAAATCCCCTGGCGGATAACAGCCTACACAGAGGCAACAAAATCCAAAAATTAAAAAAAGAGATACCCGAATAAGGATAAACCGGGATACTCCACCAACGTCAAAGGACGTCAGCCAAACATAAGGCATCGCTCAACTCAGAGAGAAAGAGCATCTGTGTCTATACCCCAAGGAGTCAGAAATTCCCCAAGGGTACCAACAATGCAATGCAAGTTGGGGCACAGGAACCTGTGAATGACTGCACATCCCCTAGACGGATCCCTGCATTATCCAGCCCTCAGTGGCACAAAAATCAAAAACAATCGTCGAAGCAGCATCGTGGACTGCGGAAACAAAATCAACATCCAGAATCCCAAGCGGATAACAGCCTACACAGAGGCAGCAAAAAATCAGAAAATCAAAAAGAGTTACCCGAACAAGGATAACCGGGATACTCCACCAACGTCGAAAGGACGTCAGCCAATCATAAGGCACCGCTCACATCAGAAAGAGCATCTTTGTGTCTGCACCCCAAAGGAATCAGAAATTCCCCAGTGGGCACCAACTACGCAATGGAAAGTTGGGACACAAGAACCTATGAGTAACTGCACATCCCCTAGACGGATCCCTGCGTTATCCAGCCCTCAGTGGCACAAAAATCGAAAAACAACCGTCGAAGCAGCATCGTGGACTGTGGAGACAAAATCATCACAAATCCCTGAAAAGGAGATATTCACGCTACCCCCGTCGTCACAAACACGGAGGTATGCAGCTTCCGGCTCGAGCAATGAGCGAAGCTATCTCTGGAAAGGAGGTACTCACTGCTTACCGTTGTCACAAGGGTACTTAGCTTCCGGCTCGAACAAAGAGTGAAGCTAAGCCTGGAGAGGCGGTACTCACAGCTTCCAGCTTGGGCAGCAAGCAAAGCAAAGCCTGGAGAGGCGAAACTCACACTGTTACCGTTGTCACAAGGGTACTTAGCTTCCGGCTCGAACAAAGAGTGAAGCTAAGCCTGGAGAAGCGGTACTCACAGCTTCCAGCTTGGGCAGCAAGCAAAGCAAAACCTGGAGAGGCTACTCGACAATTTTCCACCGGAAGACGCTACAAGTCAGAAGGTCGGCGCATCACCCGGACAATTGGGTCAACTCCTTTACTTGTCAGCCGGTACACCAAAAGGCCGTCCGACTAAGTAAAGGGGGGGGGCAGCTGTAGACCCCTAAAATTGTCCGGGTCGGAAATAAAACTCGAAGACCCTCAAAGATCGAAGGAAAAGTCAGCCAGAAGGACTCCTAGAAGACCATAGGATGGCTATCTGTAGATTTAGAGGTCTTAGAGTAGCTTAAAATAAGGAAGTGGAGGGAATGAAGCCCAATACGGCCGTACTACACTTAATACGGCCGTATTGAAGCTTCAACACGGCCGCAGCGAACTCAATACGGCGTATTGAAGTTTCTGAAACTTCAATACGGCCGTACTGAAATCAATACGGCCGTATTGAAGCTTCAATACAGCCGCAGTGAACTCAATACGGGCGCATTGAAATTTCTGAATTTCAATACGGCCGTATTGAACTTCAATACGACCGTATTGAAGTTCAAAAATTTCAATACGGCCGTATTGATTCTGTAGACCGTATTGCGCCTATTCCCTATAAATATGACGTCAATTGGACGTCATTCCACACTTTTGAACATAGTTTCAACCCTCTCCTTGAGTATTCTGGGGTTTTTGAGCAGTGTTCTGCCCTAGAAATCACTCGGAGAGTTGATCCGACGAAGTTCTTGAGCCCCGAGCCATTTTGCTTGAGGATCGAACCTAGTCGAAGGGAAATCCTCCGGATTTCCGTAGTCGAAATTTTATAGGAGGGAGCGAGCGGGCTTGTAGAGCGAGGGAACGCCAAAAAGCTTCCCAGTTTTACGAAATATATAAAAGCACGCTTCAAAGGTTTCTTCTTAAAGTCCTTCCTTTTACTGCTTTCTGTGTGCATATTTAAACTGTCATCATGTAGATAGTTAATTTATAATTGCTTAGAATAAATAGGGGTAATTTAGTAATTTTACACTGTTATTTTAGAAATAATCTGTCATAGGGAACCCGAAAGGGGCGCTGTGGGGTGCTAACACCTTCCCCACGCGTAACCGACTCCCTTACCCAACTCTGGTTGTAATGGCCAAAGTTGATTTATAAAATCAATTGCCTTATCCCTTTTTCCAATGTTTTGAGTAAAACATTGGTGGCGACTCCACGAACCCTCCTTTTGCGAAAACCACTAATCCATGGAGGGTCCCGCTTGGGATTAATATGGATTGGTGAGACATTTAATAAATAAATTGGATAAGATCGACAAGGTCTCAGTTTGAGAACAAGTCGTTCTAATAATCCAATACATTTTCAAACTAAAATAAAAGCGAGCTCTTTCAAACTAAAATAAAAGCGAGCTCGACCGTCTTCGCGACCGCCGAGGCCCGTTTGGGCCGGTGGCGACAATGTGCCCAAGCTGTCTATTTATAGGCTTCAGACAGGGTCCAGAACGGCCCGTTCTGAAATCGGAACGGCCCGTTCTAGTTATGGCCATTACGTGTAATTTTTGTAACTGGAACGACCCGTTCTGAAATTCGAATGGCTCGTTTTAGAGATAAAATTAACACGTCACTTGGTATGCTGGAACGGGCGTTCCAAACAAGGATCCTTAGGCTTTTTGTATAACTTGGAACGACCCGTTCCAATTTAGGATCGGCCTGTTCCAGTTAAAGCTTTAGCCCTCTTTTGAAGAGTTTGGAACGGCCTGTTTCGATCTTGGAACGGCCCGTTCCAATCTTGGAATGACCCGTTCCAATTTAGGAACTGCTCGTTCCAAATTAGGGTTATTGGCTTTTTTAAGAACTTAGAACGGCCCGTTCCAGATTGGGAACGGCCCGTTCCGATTTTGGAACAGCCCATTCCAGTCTTCTAAAATTAGCTTGTTTGGGCTTTTGGGCCTTCTAAAGTCCTGTCTTGTTGTTTGCATGCTTCGGGAGCTCCTTCCCTTCATAACAAAGGTCCATTTCCTTGTTTGTATCCCTCCGGACGAAATTGGGTGTCTACATAATCTAGTAGTATTAACATTAGTCAATCTTCCCTTAAAAGTTTGGGAACTACTCTCACATTTTCCATCAATCACAAGGCAAATCCTTCCTAGTCAATCTAGTCAAAGGTAATGCTATCTTAGAAATTTACTCAATAAATCTCGTATAGTAATAAGCTAATCCAAGAAAACTCATAATTTCACTAACTGACTTTGGTATCTCCCACTTAAGCACGACCGCTACCTTAAGTAGTTCTACGTTATACCTCTGCTAGAAATTATAGGGCCTAGAAAACTCACGTCATACAATCAAAAATCAGACTTAGATAAATTAGCATAAAGTTGTCTAATACTCCCACACTCAATTCCAATATGATGATATCACACCCTAAGGTCAATCTTACTAAACACATAAATACTCGCTAATTGATCCATAAGGTCATCTATCCTCATATCAACATACATGCATATCAAATCATATTAGAATACCTACTTTAAACCTTCATATATACCACCCCTAAGCATGTATGAATCAATCACCATTTCCACCATATAGCATGTACATGAACGAACCTTACCACGTAGCATCATACCATCTTAAACAACATCTTAATGACAACACATTAGAATATTATATCCAAATCAGTTTCTATCCTTGTTATGCCTAACAACTCAAAAACATCATGACAGCATATATATTTCTACAATTTCGTTCTCTCTCCCAGATCATCATTCTTACAAACACTAGTGTAAAAAAGGGTATTTACGTCACCCAATTTACGTCGCAAACACTAAACACCGACGTTGTAAAAACGTGGTGGCAGTTTCATAAATAAGTGGAGACTAATTTACGTCGGACCCCCCCAGTCCGACGTAAATGTGGGAATTAACGTCGGAGTCTCATAGTCCGACGTAAATTTACGTCGGGCACCCACTAGTCCGACGTAAATTTACGTCGCGCCCCCTCCAGTCCGACGTAAATTTACGTCTGAGCAACACAATCCGACGTAAAAAATGGCCCTATATTCCCCACCTTTTCATTTTCCATTCCCGCGCTCACAGTTTACAAGCAACCCCTCGCATTTTCTCTGAATTTCTGAGTCTCCCACTGCGTTTACTGCTACATTCAACGTATCCAAGTCTCTAAGTGTCAGCACGTTGGTCGTTTGAGGTTAGTTTGTTGTCCCCGTAATTTTTTTGTTCTTTTTTTGCTATTTGTTCCGCTGGAACGGCCCGTTCTGCAAGGAGAACGGGTCGTTCTCCTTGCAGAACGGGCCGTTCTACAAGCAGTACTGGCCGTTCTGCAAAGAGAATGGCCCGTTCTGCTGTAATTTTTGTTGTTGTAATTTGTTGATCTGGAACGACCTGTTCTAGTTTCAGTACGGGCCGTTCCAGATGCATTAAAGAAGAGACTTTTTTAGGCATTGACCTTTAGTTTACCATCGAATTTTTAGGGTTGTAGTTTAGGTTAGAAAATTTATGAATAACTGAGTTAATAGTTAATTTGTGTTAATATATAGATAATGAATCGAAGTTGGATGAATGCAAGTCGCATTAGTCAAGAGTACAGAAATGGAGTTGAAGAGTTCTTACAATTTGCAAGAGAAAATGGGAAACCCATCAAAGGGGCATATTATTGTCCATGTGTTCGATGTTTGAATCAGATATGTCAAGAAGTTGGAGAAATACGTGATCACCTGTTTATATATGGTATTGTGAAGAGTTATACAGTATGGACATGGCACGGAGAAATATTAGACATTCCAACAGTGTCAACAACTAAAAATTTTGAAGGGATGGACAATAACTTAGAAGAGATGATACGTGATGTTGGTGAAGAAAATTTTGAAAGAGCACATGTGTATGATACCTTAAAGTCTGATTTTGAGCAACCATTGTACCCAGGATGCAGTATGTTTACAAGATTATCAGCAACTTTAAAATTGTTTAGTTTAAAAGCAAGAAATGGCTGGACTGATAAAAGTTTCACATAATTTTTGGAGTTATTGAAGGAGATGCTTCCAGAAGATAACACGTTACCTAATCGCAACTATGAGGCAAAAAAGATACTATGTCCAATGGGTTTGGAGTATAAGAAGATACACGCGTGCCCTAATGATTGCATATTGTATACAAATGATTTTGCTACACTGAAAGTGTGTCCCACATGTGGATTGTCGCGGTTCAAAAAGAAAACTGATTGAAGTAATGGTGAGGAAGAAATAGAGGGTCCCCCTGCTAAGGTCTTATGGTATTTGCCAATAATACCTAGGTTTAAAAGATTGTTTGCCATTAAAGTGGATGGAAAAAACCTCACATGGCATGAAAATGGTAGAAAATGTGACAACTTTCTTCGACATCCAGCTGATTCTCCGCAATGGAAGAGGATTGATGAAACATTTCCAGAATTTGGTGCAGAGTCAAGAAACTTGAGAATTGGTTTAGCTACAGATGGCATGAATCCTTATGGGAACTTAAGTAGTAAACACAGTTCATGGCCAGTTTTGTTGGTCATTTATAATTTGCCTCCTTGGCTATGCATGAAGAGAAAATATATTATGTTGTCTATGATGATATCAGGTCCCCGACAACCAGGAAATGACATAGATGTGTATCTTAGTCCATTGATTGATGACTTGAAAATGTTATGGGACACAGGAGTGGAGGTGTTTGATGCATATCGTGAAGAAAAATTTACCATGCGTGTAATGTTATTTTGCACAATAAATGATTTTCCAGCATATGGTAACTTGAGTGGGTATAGTGTGAAGGGTCATTATGCATGTCCTATATGTGAAGAAAACACAAGTTATACCCAATTGAAACATGGGCAAAAGACTGCGTACACTAGGCATCGTAAGTTTCTTGTTCGTAGTCATCCATACCGTAGATTGAAGAAAGCATTCAATGGAAGTCAAGAGGATGAAATTTCCTCGACACCGCGCAATGGTGAAGAAGTATATCAACGGGTGAAGAACATTAACATTGTGTTCAGAAAGACGCAAAAGAAGTCAACTGAGAGAAATATCTGGAAGAAACGATCAATATTCTTTAATCTTCCTTACTGGTGCAAGTTAGATGTTAGACACTGCATAGATGTGATGCATGTGGAGAAAAATGTTTGTGATAGTGTAATTGGGACATTGCTAAACATCAAAGGAAAGAATAAAGATGGAGTGAAAGCACGACAAGATTTGGTGGACATGGGTATACGTTCTGAGTTGCATCCTCAGTCTATTGGAAGACGCACTTACTTGCCTCCAGCTTGTCATACTCTATCAAAGAAAGAAAAAAAAAGCTTTTGTGAGTGCTTAAGCAGTGTGAAAGTTCCACAAGGGTACTCCTCAAATGTTAAGAGTCTGGTGTCTATGCAAGATTTGAAGTTGATTGGTTTAAAGTCTCACGATTGTCATGTGTTAATGCAACAACTTTTGCCTGTGGCTATTCGTAACATTTTACCATCTTCTGTTAGAGTTTCTATTACTCGATTGTGTTTATTCTTCAATGCCATTTGCAACAAAGTAATTGACCCTGTAAAGTTAGATGAGTTAGAAAATGAAGCAATCACAATCTTGTGTCAATTAGAAATGTATTTTCCACCTTCATTTTTTGATATCATGGTGCATTTGATAGTTCATTTGGTTAGGGAGATTCGATTGTGTGGCCCGGTTTATCTTAGATGGATGTACCCTGTTGAGAGATATATGAAGATCTTAAAAGGATATGTCAAGAATCAATACCGCCCAGAAGCCTCTATTGTGGAGAGGTACATTGCAGAAGAAGCCATTGAGTTTTGTTCAGGGTACATGTCGAAATCAGAACCAATAGGAATTCCCAAGACTCGACATGATGGGAAACAATTTGGTAAGGGTACTCGAAGTTTAAAGATTAGAACTGTGAGTCGAACAGAAGTTGACCAAGCACATTTGTACATATTGAACAACACTGATGAAGTAATTCCCTACATATCAGAACACATAGATGAAATCAAGATAGCACACCCCCGGATGACTGAGAAATGGGTATTGAATGAACATAACAAGAGTTTTTTAGCTTGGTTTAAGAAAAAGGTTTATGGTGAGGTTAATGCTTTTGATACACTTTTGAGACTCGCGCGTGGGCCTAACAACGATGTCATTACATTTGGTGGGTATGACATTAACAAATATTGTTTCTATACAAAAACAGAAGATGACAAAAGTAGAGTACAAAATAGTGGGGTTACAATTCAGGCTGAGGCTGTGCACTTTGCTAGTTCAAAAGATAAAAATCCCATTACAGCATCCATGAGTTATTTCGGAGTCATAGAAGACATATGGGAAATTGATTATGTTACGTTTAGAGTGCCTGTGTTCAAGTGTAAATGGGTTGATGGCAATACAGGTGTGCAGACAGATGATTTAGGATTTACTTTGGTTGATTTGAATAAGGTCAGCTATAAGGATGAACCTTTTATTATGGCATATCAAGCAAGATAAATTTTTTATGTAAAGGATCCATGTAATGAGAAATGGTCAGTGGTCCTCGAAGGAAGAACCATGCATGGAACTCACGAAGATGAGTCTCTAGATATGCATGAGACACCGTCTTTTTCAAGCAGATCATTTGGTCCTATTGTGGACAATGAAGTGGACGAAATACATGCTATTCGAAGTGATCATGATGAAGGAATATGGGAAAACATTCCAACCTAATAGGTTTCTGTTTATGTATTATTTGTTTTTTTATTAGTTATTTTGTTGCTATATTGTTATTATCTTTTTTACTTTATTTGTCTATTCAATTAATTCATTGTTTTAATAATGACAGTTTAATTTTTTCAGGATTATGGAGGATTCTGGGTCTAGCAGTGGAAGGAAGGAAGGTAGATCTGTCACCCGATTGTCTGGGTTGACAGCTGGGCGCATTGCCAAGGAGAGGACACCGGTTGAGGTGGATCCTCGTTCTGGCAAGGCATCAGGCCCAAATGCTGCCAAGTTTAAGAGCTATTTGGGAGTCCTAGCTCGACGACATGTTTCTATTATCATTCCATCATGGGATGACGTTCAGGAGGTTGACAAGAACCTCATGTGGCAGGATATTCAGGTATATACTTTCACATCCTTTCAATATTATATAACTTAAATACATTATTTATTATTTGTTGTTATTTTCATAGAAACATTTTGACATTCCCAACACTGAGGGCATGAGGAGGAAGATGTTATCTGCCCTTGCCACCAGGTGGAGAGACTTCAAGACTTTCTTGACACGGGAGTATGTATTTGGAGAGCGCCAAAATGAGACTCCCTATCTAAAGTACCAGATCACTGATGAGGAGTGGATGCAATTTCGTGCCACTAGATTGGACCCTTCGTGGTAGGTTAGTTATTGATAACTTTTACATTGACACAAATACTTAAGGTATATTTTAATTTATCTCATTTTCTTTTTTGTATTATTGCAGGCTAAAAGAATAGCTGCCCAAGAACGACAGGCCAAGAATGATGCACCCCATCTATTGTCAAGAGGGGGATATGAAAGAAAAAAAAAAGCAAATGAAGAAGGCTAAGGCACAGGCAGCAGGGGTTGAGGATGCTGACCGTGTGGAGTCACCTCCCCGCCATGAGATGTAGATAGCAGCCCGGACAAAACCAGATGGGCAAATGACTTCTAAGTCTGCAAGAGTCGTTGCTAGTAAAATAGTAAGTAAAAATATACAAACTAAGACTCTTCATTTCAACTCATTTAATTCATAAGATTTTTTAATCTTCCTTATTGTTGCAGGAGGGTTTAGTTGAGCAGAGCACCTAGGGCTCATTTGTTTCTGATGGTCGGAATGATATCCTCACAATGGCCATAGGAAAGCCAGAGCACGGAGGTCGTGTGCGTGGTGTTTGTGGTTCTTGGAGCCACCAAGATTTCTTTGGTGGCCGATCATCGAGGAGCACTGTCAACTCTTGCAGTCAAGAGGTTATACAGGAATTGGAGCAGAGATTGGAGATGCAGTTTGAAGAGAAACTGAAGAATATTGAAAAACAGTTTGAACAGAAGTTTGAACTTTTGGCTCGTTCTCAGCAACAGACTGCAGTTGCTCATGATGGTGTTCGAGTCAACACTAAAGGGAGTTGTGCTGCTCCAGATCCCTCACCGGATCAGACTCACACTGATGTACCAAACCAGTGTGAGTTATATGTTGAGGATGACCCCCCACGGTTAGTGGCTATTGGCCGAGTATTTGAGGGTGGCTCAACCATCCATGGTGTCCCTCTACAGCCAGACTGGACACGGGTTGTGGTTGACCAAGTTCAAGATGCTGCTGCTCCAGTGCCTTTGCCCAATACAGAGGTTCAACTAGTGGGGCAGGCAACCGGCACATTCTTAGCTTGGCCAAAACGTTTGGTCATGCCGCTTTCAGCACGGGCAAAGGTAATTATATTATTGCTCTTTTAGATTCTTATAATTCTATTATTGTTTACCTAATTTTGATTATTTTTTTAGGATTTTATCAATCGTGGTAAGGAGGTCATGAGAGAACCTCATGTTCATGATGCCAATATGGCAGAAGCTGAGGATGATCCCATATCTAAGCTTCTAATCAAATTACCACGAATAAAGAAGCATCCAATTCAATTGCAGTGGCACATTAGAGTTTTTGGAGTTGATAGCTATGATGTTCCATTATACATATCTCTGCCTGATGCATTAGAGATTGTTGGGGGAAACTGCATGTTAAATATCATACAGTTGTGGGCCATGTAAGTCATATTTTCTTTTATGAGTCTAAATTTACAATAATTACATTTAACTTATAATAATTATTTGTGTTAGGTACATGGACAAATTGAGTGTGGAGCAAGCACAAGCAAAAGTATATGGATTTATTGAGCCTCAATCCATCCAAAAATCAGGAAACACTCAGGTCCAGATCCAACAATATATGCAAACATGGATGAGTGACTCAAGAAGGCATATATACATGGCTCCATACATTGAAGGGTTAGTTTTTTAATTGGTTTTTTAATCATGGTAATTTTTTAACTGATTTGTTTGTCATACAATGTAGGTCCCATTGGCAGTTAATGGTAATCATTCCTAAGGAATATACCGTGGTGTGGTTTTGTTCACTTCATCGAAAACCAAGCCACGAAATTAAAAGCCAATTACATGGGTAACTAAATTTTTTCATTATGTTTTAAAACTGTAATTATATATATTGGCTAACATTTGTTTTTATTTCAATTAATTAGAATCGTGTCTGGAGCTAATATATTAAGTGGAAGAGCCAGATCATCAAAGTCATTGCATTTCATATACCTTAAGGTTAGCAAATTAATTCATACAGTCAATAATATTTAAATTTATTGACTTTGGAATTAATAGTTATTTGTTTCTCATTTTAGTGTAATAAGCAACAAGACTTGTTTGAATGTGGCTATTACATCATGTATTGGATGAAAGCCATAGTTTCTGCGGGTATTATTGATTCTTGGGCGCAGGTAATTCATATCAAAATTTATTTAACTATATTTACCTTTAGAATAATTAACATTGCATATTAATGACACTTAAATTACCCTTTCAGGTCTTTCAAGATCCATCTCCATTGCCTGAAGATGAGATGCTCAAGATAAGAGAACAATGGGCAACTTTTTTTCTAAGTTTAGTTAGTTAGATATTATATTAATAGTTTGATAGTTAGTTAGTTTAGTTAGTTAGATAGCATTGACAAACATGTTTTATAGCTTTTTTAGGATAATAGGATTTACATTGTCATAATTTATGTTTTTTAAGATTTATATATTATTTTCTTTTTGTCATTCAATTTTGAAATACAATTTGAATTTCTATTCTGGACTGCCTGGTTTAGATTTGGTATTCTGGATTATATTTATATGCAGGTGTTGGGTATATCAATTTACAAACGTTTTTTAAAAAAAAAACTGCAACAATTTACGTCGGACATGGCTTTGTCCGACGTAAATTTACGTCGGACCTTGCAATGACCGACGTAAATTTACGTCGAACAAGGCCACGTCCGACGTAAAATTATGGCATGATTTTGCCCTTTTTTACGTCGGTCTGGAAAAATCCCCGACGTAAATTTACATCGTCTTTCAGAGGCGACGTAAATTTACGACTCCCGTATTAATGTCGAACCCTTTTCCGACGTAAAAGGGTCAAAATACACGACGTAAAAGACCCTTTGTGTACTAGTGAAATTAAATATATATTTCTAATCCTCAACACATACAGAATCTAATGGGATCATCAATTCCTCAAACAGAAATAATCTAATTTTTCCAAAACCTAACTCACAGGCACTTTTCTATAATTTCAATCTCTCTCCCAAATCATCATTCTTACAAATTAAATATATATTTCTAATCCTTAATACGTATAAAATCTAATGCGATCATCAATTCCTCAAATAGAAATAATTATTGTAATACCCATTTTTTTATTATTATTAATTATCAATGGCATTTTCGTAAATTTTATAAATGTATAGGGGTATTCTTGTAATTTTATTACTGATGGTATTTTCGCAATTTTAAAAAAATTTAAGGGGTGTTTTGGTAACTTGGAACGGGCCGTTCCAAAATCAAAACGGGCCGTTCCAAGCTTAAAAATTATACTAAATTTTTTTAGTGAGAACGGGCCCAGAACGGGCCGTTCCAAAAGGAGAACAGGCCGTTCTGGCTTTGGAACGGGCCATTCTGGAGGGAGAACGGGCCGTTCCGGAAGGAGAACGGGCCGTTCTCGATGAGTCTCGGAACGAGCCGTTCTGATTTTAGAACGGGCCGTTCTGCTTTTTGGGAACGGGCCGTTCCGATTTTGGAACGGGCCGTTCCAGTTTAAAAATTTGCGTACATTTGAAAGATTCGGAACGGGCCGTTCCGAATTCAATACGGGCCGTTCCGGGTGACTCTGGTTGCCTATAAATAGGGGCCAGGGGGGTGAGAAAAAATATACTAAGGGAAGTGAAAATCTTAGAGAGAGAGAAAGAGAAGAGAGAGAGAGAGAAAGAGAAGGGAGAGAGAGAGAGAAAGAAAAGAAAAGAGGAGAGAGAAAGAGGAATCCAGTAGAGGAGGTTCTGCCAGGGGAGAGAAAAGAGGAGGGAGAAGAGGAGATTCTGCCCGAGTTTCGGTCCTTGTTTAAGGAGAGAGGTGGAGGTTCTGCCCGAGTTTCGGTTCTTGTTTAAGCAAGAGAGAGGAGGAGGTTCTGCCCGAGTTTCAGTTCAGGTTTATACAAGTAAGGGTAGTGCTTATAAAATTAATCTAGTATATATGAGCATGATAGGAATAGTATAATTTTAATATGCTATTTTATGTGAAGATTTTCATTTAACATAATATAATTTGGATCAATTGATGGTTGTTTTGGATATTTAATTATTTATATTATTATTATATTGACAAATTGGCATGGTTATGGTTATGTTTAATTATGGAATATGCTATGTGTATGTGGTTTGGAAAAGTAAATAGGACTTAAAGGAGTAAGGTTATGGTATGGATTAGATCTCTTGGTGAGATCAAGATATAATCTTTGGAAAAATATGAAATTTGGGAATCCCATGGTGAGGATTCCAATGTGGAACTTTTCCAAAGATTATATGATAAACCACTTCAGATGTTAGGTGGATTCTGAAGTACTCCTTGAAGTATTCTATTTGCTACTGGTATAGGGGCAAGGCCGAGTCATACCGATGGATGAAGTGGCCATGATCACCAGGGTTACGTGACGACGAAATCCAACTGTATATTTTCCATGAGAGGTTAGGCGTGGGACATGGGTTGCTGACATGTTTCACCGTATCAACACTTGGTTTGGATGGTGTTGAGGCCAACATTTGGTTTGGATGTGTTGGTTACATCATGGATTATACAGTGGTGTGACTTTGTTTTGGATATGGAATATGTATACATATGGTATGGATTGTATAC
This sequence comes from Cajanus cajan, assembly GCF_000230855.2. Classification (NCBI taxonomy): domain Eukaryota; kingdom Viridiplantae; phylum Streptophyta; class Magnoliopsida; order Fabales; family Fabaceae; genus Cajanus; species Cajanus cajan. The sequence continues at coordinate 33,125,024 of NC_138521.1, read as the reverse complement.
ATTGGTTATGGATTATTTTATTATCACAAAATATGTATACATTGGCATGGACGTGTATACATTATATTTTGGGTTGGTCTATATTTAGCTTGAAAATGACTTGTTGGTCTGGATAAATACTGTGGATAAATATTTGTTTAATGATATTTTATTATGATATACTATGGTTGGTTTTATATGTGCTAACCCTTATGTTTCCATGTGGTTTGGACTGTGATGATCTCACTATGTGGGGGAGCAGATCAGGTGTGAGGCCTTGGGATAACAAGGAGTCTTTTGGTTAGCTGCTTTGAGAAGTGGCTAGACGTAGAGCTTGACCAGCACCTAGGGTGTCTAACTTATATTTCATGATGTTACTATTGGATTACTGTATAATTTTACTAAGAATGACTTTGATATAATTATGTTTGATATTATGAAACAATTTTTACACTCTAGCGTAGCTGGCTTTTGCTCTATTTTCTTTATTTTATATTATTTTATTTTGGCTGGTTATTAATGTGACGACCTAGGGTGGGTCGTTACAGTTTTAGTATCAGAGCTGGTCGAGTCTCTTTAGGGTTTGTGGGAAATGGTCTTATTATGTTTCTGTTGAGTGGAAATAGATTTTTTTGAAAGGAATTTCTTATGTGTTTTAGTGTAAACTCATGGGTTCCTTGATCTTTTATCTTTATTAGGATGGTTGGTAGGGGAAACCATTCTCATCTTTCTTCAGGTGTAGATGAGCGGCAGATTGCTCAGGCTATGGAGCTAATTGCTGTTGCTATTGGACAACAGAATACTTTGTTGGCTCAGATGGAGACCAACCGGGCTGCAGCTGAAGCATCTAGGACTGAAGTACCTGATGAATATAGGGGCTTGTCAGAGTTCAGAAAAGGGAATCCTCCTCAATTTACAGGTGTTGATGGACCTAAAATTGCTGATCAATGGATTGAAGAGATGGAGAAAATCTTTATGGTGATGCATTGTCCTGAGGAAAGGAAGCTAGTTTATGCTGTTTATATGTTGGTGGGTGAGGCTAGTTTCTGGTGGAAAGGTGCTCAAGCTATGATGGAAGCTAGAGGGGAGGTGATAAATTGGGAAAATTTCAAAAAGGTATTCCTAGAGAAATATTTTCCAGATAGCGCCAGATATGCTAAGGAAGCTGAATTTTTGAGATTGCAACAAGGAAATATGTCAGTACAAGAGTATGTGGTCAAGTTTGAACACTTGGCTAGGTATTATTCTCAAGCTATCACTGAAGCCTGGAGATGCAAGAAGTTTAGTGAGGGTCTAAGATTTGAGCTGAAAAAGACTATTGTCCCTATGGAAATTATGGAGTTCCCAGTTCTAGTTGAAAAGGCAAAAACAGTTGAGAGATTTGAAGGAGGAAATAGAGTGGCAAAGGGTCTAGAGGGATCATCTGGATTTGGGAGGGGGAAGCATCCTCAAAAGAGACCATCTCAGTTTCAAATTGAAAATGCTAATAAGAAATCAATGAGGACTACTACTACAGGAGCTGTTCAGAGTATTAGATGTTACATCTGTGGAGGCCCACATATGATGAAGGACTGCCCTACAAAGAACTATACGTGTTTCAAATGTGGCAAAGTGGGTCACATGGCTAAAGATTGCATTGTCAGAAACCCTCCAGCTAGAGAAAACCAGAAAGTGGATCGACCTACTGCAACAGGTCGTGTCTTTGCTTTAACAGGTGCTGAAGCTGAAACGACATCTGAGCTGGTAAAAGGAAAGGGCAAAGCTGATGGTAATGATATTTCTATTTTATTTGATTCTGGTGCTTCACATTCTTTTATTTCTTATGAATGCGTGGCAAGGTTAAATTTAGTTGTGAGTTCTTTGTGTGTGGATCTAGTTGTTTCTACCCCAGCTTCAGGGTCTGTTTTGACTTCTGAGGTTTGTTTGAGATGTCCAGTGGAGGTGGAAGGGCGTTGTTATAAAGTGAATTTATTTTGTTTACCTCTATCCGATTTGGATGTGATTTTAGGGATGGATTGGCTTTCTGCCAATAGGATTTTGATAGATTGTTCAGAGAAGAAATTAATCTTTCCTACTGATGAACAGGAGAGATTTATTTCTAATAGACAGGTGGATGGGTTGTTGAAGGATGGAGCTCTTGGGTTTATGATCTTATCTTTTATTAGTGTAGAGAATGAAAAGTTGTTGAATAGTATTGATGTTGTTAGAGAATTTCCAGAGGTTTTTCCGGATGATGTTCCGGGATTACCACCAAAGCGAGAGTTAGAGTTTAGTATTGATCTTATACCAGGGGCGGGACCAGTGTCCATTTCTCCTTATAGAATGGCACCAGCGGAGTTATCTGAATTGAAGAAGCAGGTTGAAGAACTTTTGGAGAAGCAGATGATCAGACCTAGTGTATCTCCGTGGGGAGCACCAGTGTTATTGGTAAAGAAGAAGGATGGTGGTGTGAGGTTATGTGTGGATTACAGGCAGTTAAATAAATTGACAATCAAGAATAAATATCCATTGCCAAGAATAGATGATTTGATGGATCAGTTAAGGGGAGCTACTGTTTTCTCCAAGATTGATTTGAGATCTGGATATCACCAGATTCGGGTAAAGGAAGAGGACATACCAAAGACTGCTTTCAGGACTCGGTATGGCCATTATGAGTATGTTGTCATGCCTTTTGGAGTGACGAATGCTCCAGCTATTTTCATGGATTATATGAATAGGATTTTCAGACCCTTTCTGGATAAGTTTGTGGTGGTATTCATTGATGATATTTTGGTTTATTCTAAATCTATGGAAGAACATAGAGAACATCTGAGGATAGTTTTGCAGGTATTGAAGGAGAAACAGTTATTTGCAAATTTGTCAAAATGTGAGTTTTGGTTATCTGAAGTTAAGTTCTTGGGTCATGTGATTTCTGCACAAGGAATTGCAGTTGATCCTACTAAGGTGGAAGCGATTTTGAGGTAGGAGTTGTCGCCACCGGCCCAAACGGGCCTCGGCGGTCGCGAAGACGGTCGAGCTCGCTTTTATTTTAGTTTTGAAAATGTATTGGATTATTGGAACGACTTGTTCTCAAACTGAGACCTTGCCGATCTTATCCAATTTATTTATTAAAATGTCTCACCAATCCATATTAATCCCAAGCGGGACCCTCCATGGATTAGTGGTTTTCGTAAAAGGAGGGTTCGTGGAGTCGCCACCAATGTTTTACTCAAAACATTGGAAAAAGGGATAAGGCAATTGATTTTATAAATCAACTTTGGCCATTACAACCAGAGTTGGGTAAGGGAGTCGGTTACGCGTGGGGAAGGTGTTAGCACCCCACAGCGCCCCTTTCGGGTTCCCTATGACAGATTATTTTCTAAAATAACAACGTAAAATTACTAAATTACCCCTATTTATTATAAGCGATTATAAATTAACTATCTACATGATGACAGTTTAAATATGCACATAGAAAGCAGTAAAAGGAAGGATTTAAGAAGAAACCTCTTGAAGCGTGCTTTTATATATTGAGTAAAACTGGGAAGCTTTTTGGCGTTCCCTCGCTCTACAAGCTCGCTTGCTCCTTCCTAAAACTTTTAACTATGGAAATCCGGAGGATTTCCCTTCGACTAGGTTCGATCCTCAAGCAAAATGGCTCGGGGCTCAAGAACTTTGTCGGATCAACTCTCCGAGTGATTTCTAGGGCAGAACACTGCTCAAAAACCCCAGAATACTCAAGGAGAGGGTTGAAACTATCTCCAAAAGTGTGGAATGACGTCCAATTGACGTCATATTTATAGGGAATAGGCGCAATACGGCCTACAGAAGCAATACGGCCGTATTGAATTTTTTGAACTTCAATACGGCCGTATTGAGTTCAATACGGCCGTATTGAAATTCAGAAATTTCAATACGGCCGTATTAAGTTCAATACGGCTGTATTGAAGCTTCAATACGGCCGTATTGATTTCAGTACGGCCGTATTGAAGTTTCAGAAACTTCAATACGCCGTATTGAGTTCACGGCGGCCGTATTGAAGCTTCAATACGGCCGTATTAAGTTCAGTACGGCCGTATTGGGCTTCATTCCCTCCACTTCCTTATTTTGAGCTATTCTAAGACCTCTAGACCTACAGAGAACCCTCCTAGGGCCTTCCAGGAGTCCTTCTGGCTGATCTTCCTTCAGTCTTCGAGAGTCTTCAAGCTTTATTTCCGACTCGGACAATTTTAGGGGTCTACAGCTGCCCCCCCTTTACTTAGTCGGACGGCCTTTTGGTGTACCGGCTGACAAGTAAAGGAGTTGACCCAATTGTCCGGGTGATGCGCCGACCTTCTGACTTGTAGCGTCTTCCGGTGGAAAATTGTCGAGTAGCCTCTCCAGGTTTTACTTTGCTTGCTGCCCAAGCTGGAAGCTGTGAGTACCGCCTCTCCAGGCTTAGCTTCACTCTTTGTTCGAGCCGGAAGCTAAGTACCCTTGTGACAACGGTAGCAGTGTGAGTTTCGCCTCTCCAGGCTTAGTCTCGCTCTTTGTTCGAGCCGGAAACTAAGCACCTTTGTGACGACGGTGAGCAGTGAGAGTTTCGCCTCTCCAGGCTTAGTCTTGCTCTTTGTTCGAGCCGGAAACTAAGCACCTTTGTGACGATGGTGAGCAGTGTGAGTTTCGCCTCTCCAGGCTTTGCTTTGCTTGCTGCCCAAGCTGGAAGCTGTGAGTACCGCCTCTCCAGGCTTAGCTTCACTCTTTGTTCGAGCCGGAAGCTAAGTACCCTTGTGACAACGGTAAGCAGTGAGTACCCCCTTTCCAGAGATAGCTTCGCTCATTGCTCGAGCCGGAAGCTGCATACCTCCGTGTTTGTGACGACGGGGTAGCGTGAATATCTCCTTTCCAGGGATTTGTGATGATTTTGTCTCCACAGTCCACGATGCTGTTTCGACGGTTGTTTTTTGATTTTGTGCCACTAAGGGCTGGATAACGCAGGGATCCGTCTAGGGGATGTGCAGTCATTCACAGGTTGCTGTTCCCCAACTTGCATTGCATTGTTGGTACCCTTGGGGAATTTCTGACTCCTTGGGGTATAGACACAGATGCTCTTTCTCTCTGAGTTGAGCGATGCCTTATGTTTGGCTGACGTCCTTTTGACGTTGGTGGAGTATCCCGGTTATCCTTATTCGGGTAACTCATTTTAACTCTTGGATTTTGTTGCCTCTGTGTAGGCTGTTATCCGCCAGGGGATTTTGTCATTGGTTGCGATTGGCCTCTTCTGTTAGGTAGATTATCTTGATATTCAATGATAGGCTGAGAGCCGGATTCCGCTTGGGGAATGATTATTGATCTTTTTATGATTTTTCCTTTTGAAGGAGTGCCTCTTATGTAGGCGACTGAGGAATTGGAGTTCAGTGTTCGGCTGAGTGCCAAATTCCGCTTGGGGAATATTTATTGATGTTTTTTGATTTTTTCTCCTTTTGCAGGGATGCCTCTGAGTAGGCGATTGGGGAATGAGGGATCTTATGTATCCCAGAGTATTATTTAGGAAGCCTCTGCAGGCTTAGCCTCACTCAGCGCTTTGAGTCGGAGAGCTATCTTCCACTGAGGAAGTGTTAAGTCCTTTGACTTGTATATACTGTTTGGATGATCGCACTTCCATTGGGGATTGCGTCGGTTTTGCTTTGATAGCTCTTGCTGGGGATTTTGAATCCAAGAGCATGAGTTGAGGTTCCCTCTGGGGAGTATTATTTCTGCGAGCCTCTCCAGGCTCAGTTATTCTGAGAGTATTTTTTCGGCAAGCCTCTCCAGGCTCAGTTATTCTGTACAAATTGTTTGTTGGATTTTCTGTATCCTTGCATTTTTGCTTGCTCCTGTCATACACAAGCAATTTTCTATTTTTCTATTTTATGCGGTTGCCTCATGATAAGGTCTTTGAATGTGCGACTAATGTGTGTGTGATGCACAAATACAATTTTTTATTTTTGTTCATTTATTTAGAAAAGTGAGTGGCTCTCCCTATCCTCTTCTTCTTGGAGGACTTTCTGTCATTGACGCGAGGGAGTATTTTTGTGAGCCTTTATGCAGGAGATTATGGATTTTACAGGAACCCCTCCAATTTTCTTTTATTGACCGATTATTAATGGAATTTCGTACAATTTTTATGAAAAACCAATTCAGAGGCATAATCACATGGTCAAGAAAGAAAAGAAACAAATGGATATTTTTATTGATATTCACAAGTGTTTTTACAGAAAGGTTTACAAAGGGAAATTTCTGAAGAATGGCTGGCCAGGGTAGGCTATATACATTGGGCTTAACAATTATATCTGTAATTGCTGCCCTTCCCGTTCCCTAGTTGCTTCGGGTGAGATGCCTGAGCCAGGAGTGTAGATGCTGCAAGACGCTTGCTTCTAGAAGATTATCACTTGAACCGCCTTTCGGTTTTCGATTCAAGTGATCGTTGCTTGCTTTACTTTTTGCATCTTATTCTTTTGCCCCTAATTTTTGCCTAGGACATGTCCTAGCGGGGATAATTTTGCCTTTGTTTTGCCTAGTACCCTTGTACTGGCGGGCTTTTTGTTTTGCCCTAACTTTTGCCTAGGATGCCCTTTTTGGGTTTTCATCCTAACGGGCTGATGCAAGCAACGTCTTCAAGCATAATACTTCTTTACCACGTCAGCGTTGACTGGGTATCGAAGTTCTTCTCCGTCCATGTCTGTGAGAATCAATGCTCCTCCGGAGAAGGCTCGCTTCACCACGTATGGTCCTTCGTAATTTGGGGCCCACTTTCCGATTTTGTCCTTTTGAGCTGGTAGCAATTTCTTCATCACCAGCTCTCCCTCATGGTAGATTCGAGGATGGACTTTCTTGTCAAAAGCCTTTTTGATCTTCCTTTGGTAGGCTTGACCATGGCATATGGCGTTCAATCGTTTTTCTTCGATAAGGTTCAATTGGTCGTGTCGACTTTGAACCCATTCTGCCTCGGAAAGTTTTGCTTCCATGATTACTCTCAGAGACGGTATCTCGACTTCAACCGGCAGAACTGCCTCCATTCCATAAACAAGGGAGAATGGAGTAGCTCCCGTGGATGTACGTACTGAAGTCCTATAACCATGGAGAGCGAAGGGTAGCATCTCATGCCAGTCTTTGAATGAGACAACCATCTTTTGTACTATCTTCTTGATATTCTTATTGGCTGCCTCGACTGCCCCATTCATCTTTGGTCGATATGGGGAAGAGTTATGGTGCTGATTTTTGAACTCTTTGCACAGTTCTTCCACCATCTTATTGTTCAAATTGGATCCATTATCAGTGATGATTTTGTCGGGAATACCGTATCTGCATATGATATTCTTTCTGATGAAGGATGTTACCACCTTTCGGGTCACATGAGCATACGATGCCGCTTCTACCCATTTGGTGAAATAGTCAATGGCCACAAGGATGAACCTATGTCCATTGGATGCCTTTGGCTCGATGGGTCCAATAACATCCATGCCCCACATTACGAATGGCCATGGTGAAGCCAACACATTGAGTGGCGTTGGTGGGACATGAATGTTGTCGGCGTATGCTTGACACTTGTGGCATTTCCGGACGTATTGGTAACAATCCTTTTCAATGGTCGACCAATAATATCCTGCTCTGAGGATTTTCTTAGCCATTGCAGGCCCGGGGATATGGGTACCGAAAACCCCCTCATGTATTTCTTTGATTACATTTTGAGCTTCGACTTGGTCTATGCACCTCAACAAGACCGAGTCATAATTCTTTTTGTAGAGGGTTTCTCCAATCAACAGAAATCCCATGGCCCTTCTTCGGATATGCTTTTTATCATTATCGCTAGCCATATCAGGATATTCCCCTTTTGACAGATATTGTTTGATGTCATGGAACCATGGATGATCGTCAACAGCTTCATCTATCAGTAGGCAGAACGCTTGCTTATCGTGCCGCCGGATATTGATGATGGGCATTTCATGCTCCTTATCCAAGGCGAACATCGATGATAGTGTAGCAAGGGCGTCAGCGAACTGATTTTCCTCCCTTGGGATATATTCAAAGACGACATTTTGAAAGAATTGTATCAGGTCTTTGATATGTTCAACATATGGTATCAGCTTAGGATTTCGGACTTCCCATTCACCTCGCAGTTGGTGGATGACTAAAGCCGAATCTCCGAATACTTTGAGCTTTAGGATACCATTGTTGATTGCTGCTTGGATTCCTAACGCGCAAGCCTCGTATTCGGCCATGTTATTTGTACAGTCGAAGTTGAGTCTTGCCGTTAAGGGGATATGCTTTCCTTGTGGGGAGATTAATACTATTCCAATCCCCTGTCCAAGCATGTTGGAGGCTCCATCAAAATACATGGTCCACGCATCATCTTTTGGTTCTTCATGTTGTATACTCATTATATGCTCATCGGGGAAATCATCCTGAAGGGATTGGTAATCATTGGTCGGCCCGTGTGCTAGGTAATCAGCTAGGGTACTACCCTTGATGGCTTTTTGTGTGACATGTATGATGTCGAATTCCGATAATTGTACTTGCCATCGGGCGATCTTCCCAGTGATTATTGGCTTGTCGAACACATACTTAATTGGATCCATTTTGGAAACCAACCAAGTAGTATGCCTTATCATATACTGCCTGAGCCTTTGTGTTGCCCATGCTAACGCACAGCAAGTCTTTTCTAATGGCGTGTAGCGGGTTCCATAATCTAGAAATTTCTTGCTCAAGTAGTAGATGGCTCGTTCTTTCTTTCCAGTTTCGTCCTGTTGCCCTAGCACGGCTCCCATGGACTCATCAAGCACTGTTAGATAGAGGATTAATGGCCTTCCTTCGACAGGTGGCACCAATACTGGTGGATTGGCCAAGCACTGTTTGACCTTGTCAAAAGCTCGTTGACAATTCTCATCCCAAGTTTCGGAATGATTCTTGCGCAATAGCTTGAATATTGGCTTGCACGTGTCAGTCAACTGTGCGATGAACCTTGCAATGTAGTTCACCCTGCCAAGGAATCCTCTTATCTCCTTCTCGGTTTTAGGAGGAGGCATTTCCATTATTGCCTTTACTTTATCGGGGTCCACCTCTATGCCTTTTTCACTAACGATGAACCCGAGAAGCTTACCCGACCGGACTCCGAAAGTACACTTAGCCGGATTTAGCTTAAGCTGATACTTGCGAAGCCGATTGAATAATTTTCTCAAATATTGAATATGGTTCATCTCGTCTTTTGACTTCGCGATCATGTCATCCACGTATACTTCAATTTCTTTGTGGATCATATCGTGGAATAGCGTCACCATCGCTCGTTGGTAGGTGGCACCCGCATTTTTAAGTCCAAAAGGCATCACCCTGTAGCAGAAAGTTCCCCAGGGTGTAATGAAAGAAGTTTTCTCGCGGTCTTCTATATTCATCTTGATTTGATTATACCCCGAGTATCCATCCATAAAGGAATAGAGTGTGTTTGTGGCGGTGTGATCCACAAGTGTATCGATGTGGGGCAAGGGAAAATCGTCCTTTGGACTGGCACGATTCAAATCCCTATAATCAACACACACTCTAACCTTCCCATTCTTTTTGACGACTGGCACAATGTTAGCCAGCCATTCAGGATACTGGGATACAACCAAGAATCCCGCGTCCAATTGTTTTTCTACCTCCTCCTTAATCTTTAAGGACCATTCGGGCTTGATTCGTCGAAGCTTTTGCTTAATGGGTCGAAACCCCTCTTTTAAGGGCAACTTGTGTTCGACAATGTTGGAGTCCAAACCGGGCATATCATGGTACGACCATGCAAATACGTCCTTGTATTCCCTCAATAATTGAATCAATTGTGTTTTTATTCCATCACTGATACGGGTCCCAATGTTGACCTCTTTCAATTCTCGATCCTGCCCCAAATTCACGGTCTCCAATTCTTCTTGATTCGGTTGGAGTAGACGAGCTTCTTGATCTAGCAGTCTTTGCAGATCCGGAGAGATGGTCTCCTCATCACTGTCCAACTCAACCCATTCACCCTCGGCTTTCGGATCCCGGTCAGAGCGAGCAATCACAGACATAATTATTTATTGGTTCTGTTTAGGTTTAGAGTTTATTAATATTAATGAGAGAGAGAGAATAGAACAAAATGAGAGAATAATGTGTGAAAAAAAAAATGCCTCTTTATTGATATATGAGTGTAAAACTGTACAAAACCCTTTATTTACATGAAAAGGTCCTCATGATCTCGGGTACTGATCATGAGTCCCTAAAAGAAAAAATATGGAGGGGCCCTATCATGGCTTGCCCTTCTCTCTACTCCTGCTGCGGTAGAGGATTCTTGCTCACGTCGGGCGCCGTCGAATCGAAAGTGACCCACCCAGCATCGATAAGGTCTTGGACCTTATACTTGAGAGCTCTGCAGTTCTCCGTTGAATGTCCCGGTGCCCCCGAATGGTATAGACATTTGTCTTGTGGATTGTACCAATCGGGGTAAGGTGGATTCACTTTCTTTGGTGGAATGTAAGCTATAAGACGCGCCTCCACTAGCTTCGGCAGGAGATCGCTATAAGTGGTCGGAAGTTTGTCAAACTTCTTCACAGAGTTGTATTGCGATTTCCTGACTTTGAAGTGGAAGAAGATGGGGAAATGGTTACAGTGTTGACTCCTCCTTCTTTCTTCTTCCCGAAGGCCTTCTTAGCTTCATATGGTTGGGAAGGCTTAGCCAGCTTCCCACTTTTAAGTCCTTGTTCCACCCTTTCTCCAATGGTGATGATGTCCGAGAAGAGTGTCGTTGTGTTCCCTATCATTTTATCGTAATAGGGACCAGTCAACGAGTTGATGAATAAGGACACCGTCTCCTTATCCGACAGCGGGGGCTCTATCTGTGCCGCCAACTCCCTCCAACGTTGGGCGTACGCCTTGAAGGATTCATCATTCTTTTTACTCAAGGCTTGAAGATCTGACCTATCGGGTGTTAGGTCGATGTTGTATTTATAGCGCTTGAGAAAGGCGTCGGCCAACTGCCTCCATGTATGTACTAGATTTCCATCTAGCTGCATATACCAGTTGAGTGCAGTTTCAGCTAAGCTCTCTTGAAAGCAGTGGATCAAGAGCTTTTCATTTGTGGCATATGCAGCCATCTTGCGACAGTACATGGTGAGATGACTTTTGGGGCAAGTCGATCCCACATACTTTGGGAAATCCGGCACTTTAAATTTAGGAGGGAATTGAATGTCCCTCACTAAGCACATGTCGGCGGCATCTTTGATGTCAAAATCATGCCCCTCCATAGCCCTTAGCCGATCCTCGAGGGCGTGGAATTGTTCCTTTGATACTTCGGGCTCTTTAACCATAATTCCAGCCCCAAGGTGTACGGCGTGTGGAGGATCTTTTTCATGCTCTTCCTCCTCTCCCTCATGATGGGACCCATGATCACTGTGATGAGATTCATGGACGTTGTGATGACGCATGAGTTCCATCATTTGCGCCATTTGGTCTTTAAGTTGTGAAAGCTCGGTTGTGAGCTTTTTGTTTTGCTCCTCCAATGCTTCCATTTTCTTGATCTTCTTTGCGCGTGTGAGGACAGAGAGATGACCAGCCACTTTCTAAAAATGAATATTTAATCTAATTAATTTATGGAATGAATACGCTCTTGACATGAGCTTGATAACCCTCCATTTTTAAGGCGCTGCCTTTTTAAAATAGAGTGTTACCATCCTCCTTGACTTATGATCTCTCCTCAACGGAGAATCTCGATAATTATGGGTCACTTTTACTCATGTCAAGAGGTATTGGTGAACCTAAAATGCATGGTTTATGAGGATGCATGATATCTTTATTGGTAATGATGCACATGCTCCTCATTTTTATTATATTTTTACACATGGTCTTTCCTCTCATGTCATGGTTTTTTCATGCATGGGGATTATTCTTCAGACCTTATCACGAGGTTATTTATTAATGCACAAACAATTACACATAACAAATGCACAAACAATTCACTCATCCACGAACAGTCACGAGCGAATCACGAGGTAGGGGTATCCTGTAGAAAGGTGCATATTCAAGGTAGGTTCTAACTGTTCTCACCAGTCCAAGGCCCCCAAGGTGCCCCCATTATAGGGACCCAATTCCTCTCATCGTAGGTCGATGGAAAGCTCCAACGCACCGTCGGACTCAAGTTCATGGTTATCACCTTGAGTGATGTTTTCCGACAACGGTCTGCGGGCACCTATAGACCCATTCGACAACCGGCCGTACTAACATCCACTCCCTATGGTTAATCACTCATGCCCCCGGGTATAGAGGGAACTGTTGTGTGCAAAGGTTTGTGTGCAGTTTTTATTTCAAACAATTGCGTAAATTTAAAAATACAACAGTTATTAAAGCCATATAGATAAACATGTTATCATACAAGTGAGGGGTAATGAAGTAATTTTAACTATTATTTGTTAAAAATAATCTGTCACTAAATGGGACTGACTCTCGAAGCTTCCCCAGTGGAGTCGCCATCTGTCGCCACCGGCCCAAACGGGCCTCGGCGGTCGCGAAGACGGTCGAGCTCGCTTTTATTTTAGTTTTGAAAATGTATTGGATTATTGGAACGACTTGTTCTCAAACTGAGACCTTGCCGATCTTATCCAATTTATTTATTAAAATGTCTCACCAATCCATATTAATCCCAAGCGGGACCCTCCATGGATTAGTGGTTTTCGTAAAAGGAGGGTTCGTGGAGTCGCCACCAATGTTTTACTCAAAACATTGGAAAAAGGGATAAGGCAATTGATTTTATAAATCAACTTTGGCCATTACAACCAGAGTTGGGTAAGGGAGTCGGTTACGCGTGGGGAAGGTGTTAGCACCCCACAGCGCCCCTTTCGGGTTCCCTATGACAGATTATTTTCTAAAATAACAACGTAAAATTACTAAATTACCCCTATTTATTATAAGCGATTATAAATTAACTATCTACATGATGACAGTTTAAATATGCACACAGAAAGCAGTAAAAGGAAGGATTTAAGAAGAAACCTCTTGAAGCGTGCTTTTATATATTGAGTAAAACTGGGAAGCTTTTTGGCGTTCCCTCGCTCTACAAGCTCGCTTGCTCCTTCCTAAAACTTTTAACTATGGAAATCCGGAGGATTTCCCTTCGACTAGGTTCGATCCTCAAGCAAAATGGCTCGGGGCTCAAGAACTTTGTCGGATCAACTCTCCGAGTGATTTCTAGGGCAGAACACTGCTCAAAAACCCCAGAATACTCAAGGAGAGGGTTGAAACTATCTCCAAAAGTGTGGAATGACGTCCAATTGACGTCATATTTATAGGGAATAGGCGCAATACGGCCTACAGAAGCAATACGGCCGTATTGAATTTTTTGAACTTCAATACGGCCGTATTGAGTTCAATACGGCCGTATTGAAATTCAGAAATTTCAATACGGCCGTATTAAGTTCAATACGGCTGTATTGAAGCTTCAATACGGCCGTATTGATTTCAGTACGGTCGTATTGAAGTTTCAGAAACTTCAATACGCCGTATTGAGTTCACGGCGGCCGTATTGAAGCTTCAATACGGCCGTATTAAGTTCAGTACGGCCGTATTGGGCTTCATTCCCTCCACTTCCTTATTTTGAGCTATTCTAAGACCTCTAGACCTACAGAGAACCCTCCTAGGGCCTTCCAGGAGTCCTTCTGGCTGATCTTCCTTCAGTCTTCGAGAGTCTTCAAGCTTTATTTCCGACCCGGACAATTTTAGGGGTCTACAGGAGTGTCCAAAATCAGTTACTGAAATTAGAGGTTTTGTGGGATTGGCTGGCTATTATAGAAGATTCATAGAAGGATTTTCTAAAATAGTTATGCCTTTGACATAGCTGACCAGGAAGGATCATCCTTTTATATGGACGGAGGAGTGTGAAAGGATTTTTCAAGAGTTAAAGGAAAAGTTGACTTCGTCTCCAGTGTTGATTCTGCCAGATCCTAATAAATCTTTTGAGGTTTATTGTGATGCATCTCATCAAGGTTTAGGATGTGTTCTTATGCAAGATAGACAGGTTGTGGCTTATGCATCTAGGCAGTTAAAGACTCATGAACGAAATTATCCTACGCATGATCTAGAGTTGGCTGCGGTGGTTTTTGCTTTGAAGATTTGGAGACATTATCTCTATGGAGCAAAGTTTGATGTGTTTAGTGATCATAAGAGTTTGAAATATTTGTTTGATCAGAAAGAGTTAAATATGAGGCAAAGGAGGTGGATTGAGTTTTTGAAAGATTATGACTTTCAGTTAATGTACCATCCAGGTAAAGCAAATGTGGTGGCAGATGCTTTGAGTAGAAAATCTCTTCATATGTCTTACATGATGGTTAAAGAGATGGAGTTGGTAGAGAAATTCAGGGATATGAATCTTAATGTTGTGATTGCCCCAGATTTTATTAGTTGTGGTATGACTACCATAACTAGTGATTTCTTGGAGATGGTGAAACAAAAACAAGTTCAGGATACGAGATTGAATAAGGTTAGAGAGTTGTTGGGTTCTGAGAAAGCTGAAGGATTTGAACAAGATATGGATGGAATCTTGAGGTACAAGGGTAGAATTTGTATTCCACAAGATGAGGAGTTGAAGAAGTTGATATTTGAGGAAGGTCATAAAAGTAAGTTGAGTGTACATCCGGGTATGACAAAAATGTATCAAGATTTGAAGAAAATGTTCTGGTGGAATGGTATGAAGAGAGAGATAGCTGAGTATGTTGCATCTTGCATTGTGTGTCAAAAAGCTAAAGTAGAACATCAAAAACCAGGAGGTTTGTTACAAATGATGGAAGTGCCAGAATGGAAATGGGATAGTATAACTATGGATTTTGTTGTTGGATTACCAAGGTCTGCTAAGAATTGTGATTCTATTTGGGTGATCGTGGATAGATTAACTAAGTGTGCTCATTTCCTTCCAATGAATATAAAGTGGTCCTTGGAAAAGTTAACTCAATTGTATATTAAGGAGATTGTTAGATTACATGGTGTGCCCTCCAGTATCATCTCTGATAGGGATCCTCGTTTTACATCCCGATTTTGGCAAAGTTTGCATCAAGCGTTAGGGACTAAGTTGAGGCTCAGTTCTGCTTATCACCCACAAACTGATGGGCAATCTGAGAGGACTATCCAATCTTTGGAGGACTTGTTGAGGGCTTGTATTTTGGATCATCTAGGGAATTGGGAAGAGATGTTGCCTTTGGTCGAGTTCACTTATAATAACAGTTTTCATGCAAGTATAGGAATGGCACCATTTGAGGCTCTGTATGGGAGGAAATGTCGAACACCTTTGTGTTGGTTTAAAGAGGGAGAATCAGTGATGGTGGGGCCAGAGATCATCTTACAGACTACTGAAAAGGTGAAACAAATTCAGGAAAGAATGAGAGCTGCTCAGAGTCGGCAAAAGTCTTATGCAGACAAAAGGAGGAAACCTTTGGAGTTTTCAGAAGGAGAACATGTGTTTTTGAAAGTAACTCCTACCACAGGTGTGGGAAGAGCTATCAAAGCTAAGAAGTTGAATCCTAAGTTTATTGGACCGTATCAAATTCTCAAGAGGATTGGACCAGTGGCATATCAGATTGCATTACCTCCATTCCTTTCTAATCTGCATGATGTGTTCCATGTTTCACAATTGAGGAAATATATTCACGATCCAAGTCATGTATTGGAATCAGAGGCAGTACAAGTTAAGGAGAATTTAACTTTTGAGAAACAGCCAGTTTCAGTGGCAGATAAGAAAGTTAAACAGTTGCGAGGTAAATCTATCAATTTGGTGAAAGTTATTTGGGATGAGATTACTAATGAAGCTACTTGGGAGTTGGAGGAAAGGATGAAGGATCAATACCCATATCTCTTTTAGAGTAAGTGAATTTTCGAGGACGAAAATTTTTGTTGTTGGAGAGATTTGTAATACCCATTTTTTTATTATTATTAATTATCAATGGCATTTTCGTAAATTTTATAAAGATATAGGGGTATTCTTGTAATTTTATTACTGATGGCATTTTCGTAATTTTAAAAAAATTTAAGGGGTGTTTTGGTAACTTGGAACGGGTCGTTCCAAAAGCAAAACGGGCCGTTCCAAGCTTAAAAATTATACTAAATTTTTTTAGTGAGAACGGGCCCAGAACGGGCCGTTCCAAAAGGAGAACAGGCCGTTCTGGCTTTGGAACGGGCCATTCTGGAGGGAGAACGGGCCGTTCCGGAAGGAGAACGGCCCGTTCTGGATGAGTCTCGGAACGGGCCGTTCTGATTTTAGAACGGGCCGTTCTGCTTTTTGGGAACGGGCCGTTCCAGTTTAAAAATTTGCGTACATTTGAAAGATTCGGAACGGGCCGTTCCGAATTCAATACGGGCCGTTCCGGGTGACTCTGGTTGCCTATAAATAGGGGCCAGGGGGGTGAGAAAAAATATACTGAGGGAAGTGAAAATCTTAGAGAGAAAGAAAGAGAAGAGAGAGAGAGAGAAAGAGAAGGGAGAGAGAGAGAGAAAGAAAAGAAAAGAGGAGAGAGAAAGAGGAATCCAGTAGAGGAGGTTCTGATAGGGGAGAGAAAAGAGGAGGGAGAAGAGGAGATTCTGCCCGAGTTTCGATCCTTGTTTAAGGAGAGAGGTGGAGGTTCTGCCCAAGTTTCGGTTCTTGTTTAAGCAAGAGAGAGGAGGAGGTTCTGCCCGAGTTTCAGTTCAGGTTTATACAAGTAAGGGTAGTGCTTATAAAATTAATCTAGTATATATGAGCATGATAGGAATAGTATAATTTTAATATGCTATTTTATGTGAAGATTTTCATTTAACATAATATAATTTGGATCAATTGATGGTTGTTTTGGATATTTAATTATTTATATTATTATTATATTGACAAATTGGCATGGTTATGGTTATGTTTAATTATGGAATATGCTATGTGTATGTGGTTTGGAAAAGTAAATAGGACTTAAAGGAGTAAGGTTATGGTATGGATTAGATCTCTTGGTGAGATCAGGATATAATCTTTGGAAAAATATGAAATTTGGGAATCCCATGGTGAGGATTCCAATGTGGAACTTTTCCAAAGATTATATGATAAACCACTTCAGATGTTAGGTGGATTCTGAAGTACTCCTTTAAGTATTCTATTTGCTACCGGTAATGGGGGCAAGGCCGAGTCATACCGATGGATGAAGTGGCCATGATCACCAGGGTTACGTGACGACGCAATCCAACTGTATATTTTCCATGAGAGGTTAGGCGTGGGACATGGGTTGCTGACATGTTTCACCGTATCAACACTTGGTTTGGATGGTGTTGAGGCCAACATTTGGTTTGGATGTGTTGGTTACATCATGGATTATACAGTGGTGTGACTTTGTTTTGGATATGGAATATGTATACATATGGTATGGATTGTATACATTGGTTATGAATTATTTTATTATCACAAAATATGTATACATTGGCATGGACGTGTATACATTATATTTTGGGTTGGTCTATATTTAGCTTGAAAATGACTTGTTGGTCTGGATAAATACTGTGGATAAATATTTGTTTAATGATATTTTATTATGATATACTATGGTTGGTTTTATATGTGCTAACCCTTATGTTTCCATGTGGTTTGGACTGTGATGATCTCACTATGTGGGGGAGCAGATCAGGTGTGAGGCCTTGGGATAACAAGGAGTCTTTTGGTTAGCTGCTTTGAGAAGTGGCTAGACGTAGAGCTTGACCAGCACCTAGGGTGTCTAACTTATATTTCATGATGTTACTATTGGATTACTGTATAATTTTACTAAGAATGACTCTGATATAATTATGTTTGATATTATGAAACAATTTTTACACTCTAGCGTAGCTGGCTTTTGCTCTATTTTCTTTATTTTATATTATTTTATTTTGGCTGGTTATTAATGTGACGACCTAGGGTGGGTCGTTACAATTATAAAATTACTTATAATCTTAAGGGACTCTTCCTCTACCCAATTCCCTCATGTAACTCTGCATACAAATAATTCCCTTTTCTCCCGTACCTCAATAAGTAGTAGCTGAAACTAAAACAGAGGTCTCCTTGGTCTCCTCCTCTGAGTACCCCTCGGTCTTCAAAAAGTGTAGAAGGAAAAGAAGAGAGTGTAGAAAAAAGAAGTTAGAAATGAAAGAAGTCAGAACTGAAAAGTGTAATTTTTGGGAGTGCCAGAGCGCTCTAATTATAGGCATCAGGAGTGGCCAGAACGACCCATTTCACATCCAAAATGGCCCGTTCTGGACTCTTCGTCATGCGTAAAATTTCACACATCTAGAATGACCCGTTCTCAAACCAAAACGGCCCGTTTGGGGTTGCAATTTAATCCACAATGGCCATATTTGGAACGGCCGGTTCTTAAACCAGAACAACCCATTCCCAACTAGGGTTACAAGCATTTTTTTTAATTTGGAACGCCCCGTTCCCAACTAAGATTTGTAGGCACTTTTAGTTGATGGAGGAGGCCCATGGGCTAAGGGCCCAACTACTAGAGCAATGGCAAGAAGGATGCATGAAGAGTGGGCCCAAGCCCAAGAAAGGCCCATCACTTTATTTTGTTGGGCTTTAGCCCAAGCCCATTAGATTAGGGTTAGAATAGGATTGGGCCTTAGTGCCTTGTATTTCTTTTGGGCCTTGTATTTTCGGCCTTGTAGTGTAGGATTTTCATTAGAGGTCATGTGAATTTAGAGTTAATTAGGTTACATGTGAATCTACATTAGCATGTAATTAGAAGCACATTTGGTGTGCATTTCGGCCATGTGCAACACATGCACATGGTGTGATCCGAAATGCAACTCAAATGGCCTCCTAATTACATGCCAAATGAGAGCACATGGAGGGGGTGGCCGGTTGGCACCAAAATTTGAATTTAGAATTCAAATTTTGGCGCCTAGAGTTAAGTTAACCATACCATGGTTTTACTTAACTCTAGGTGAACCCAACTTAAACCCTTAACCTAATTTCTACTATAAATTCCTTTATGGCCGGATTGTGTAACACTTTTGGATGATATATTGATGAGATTTCTTTCCATAGAAATTGCCTATCCGAAAGTCACCCTTCCTAACTCTACCCTACTTGAGATCTTCTCCTTGTAGAGCTAGGAAATTCTTCCTTCTTCCGGACTTAGCTAGACGCAAGCTAGAGTCACATTGGTGCTTCTTGGAGCTTCCATTCCTTGTCAATCTTCCAAGGAACCGAGGAGCATTGAGGGAATTCTTGAGGATTTCCAAGTGGAACCTCATCAAGTGGTATCAAGAGCTTCGGTCTTCAAGAGATAAGTTCATCTTCTTGAATTTTGATCCGTGGTTCCAAATTGTTCTTGTGTTCATCTTGAGTTCATCTTGTTCAAATTTTGAGTTCATGTCACTATTGAGTTGATTCCTTCCTAGATCTAGTTTTTGTTTCAAAATTTGATGGATCTAGTTTGTATTGCTTGAATGATTCATATGCGCCTATGTTATATGCTTTCATGAATCATGCTAATTTCTTCTTGTGTTTAATTAGGAATTTTCTGCCTATTAGCCTTTGATTTTGTTTGAGTCTTCTTTGCATCTTATTCGGTCAATTAAATGCTTGAGTCTTTTATTTTTAAATCCATGTCTAGTAGGTTTGTGTAGTTCTTATATGTTCATCTATCTTAGCTATGCTTGTTGATCCTTGTTAATTTTTGATTTACATCTTGAAACAATTTTCTAGATTTGGCCGAGATCCATTTCTTTTCTTTGGTATAAGCTCATGAATTTTGTTTCATTTTTGAGTTCATAAACTACTACTAGATCATTAGTAGTTTTCTTAGAATTTTAGGCTTCCAAAATTTTTTTGAAAATGTCTTACACAAAAATTTTAATTCCGTGAGGTTTGATTTTGTTTCATTGGTGTGTGCTGGAAAATTGTGTTTGGATTGCAATTTGAATTTGAAAATTGGAGCCAAAACCGTGCATGTGCTACATAAACCAACCAAGCATCAAAAGCATGTCACATGTTCATTACATTTTGACCTAATTTGTGTGGCATTTGAATTTCAATTTGAATCCGATTTTGGTGCTTCATTTAAGGTGTGACCGAGAATTTGTGAGGTTCTTTTGAATTAAAAGAAAAAGGCAACTCCTAAGATTTAAAAAAAAAAAAAAAGAAAATTCAAAATCAAAAGTGAATTTAAAAAAAAAAAAAAAAAGAAAATGCTAAACCTAATTTGAAAAGCAAAAGCCAAATTAAGG
The DNA here is from genome assembly GCF_000230855.2 of Cajanus cajan. Classification (NCBI taxonomy): domain Eukaryota; kingdom Viridiplantae; phylum Streptophyta; class Magnoliopsida; order Fabales; family Fabaceae; genus Cajanus; species Cajanus cajan. The sequence goes on along the minus strand of NC_138521.1, from coordinate 33,104,849 downwards.
AGTTTAATTTCTCAATTTGTTCTTCTCGGTTTCTACTTGTTTTGGATTCATTAAAAGAAATTTTCAGTTCACCTATTTTTGAGTGTTTGGTTTTGTGCATCTACTCTAGAACCTTTCTTAGGTTTTTTCTTCCTTGACCTAGTTTAATCTTGTCTTTTGTCATCTATATTCACTTCTTCTACTCTAATCTTCTTTCCTATAACTCTTCCATACTTGTGTTGTTTGTATTCATCATGGAACTCAAATGTGACCTATGCTTGACCTAGTTTATCTCCTTAGAAGCTAGTTCTACAAGGGTCATCAAAAGAGGACTAAGAAAAGGAGGAGGAAAGGGAAAATGAGGCTTTCGGATTTGGCTATCAAACACCAAACACTTGTGGCTGGAAATTTGAAGTGGCTGGACTAGCATTTCCGTGAAGAATTCTTGGAGATTCAATTGAAGATTGTATTTGAATTTAAAAAAAAAAATGTATAAGCATTAGTGACAGATTTTAGTGACCGATTTTACCTTACTAATTTGAATTTTTTGTTGCAAAATTTGGTCACTAATCCATCACTAATTCTTTGTGGCTGTTTTTAATACTTCATTTCAGCCACTTGTTCTTTGTTGTTTGTACTTTGTATTTGGCCTTTACAAGGAGTGTCTTGGGAGTGTCTTTGGTACACAACCATCTCTCCTTAAGTTTACAATTTTCGTTAGTACCTGGTGGGAGTGGTCCTTGATTGATCTTTGGTATCTCTCAAGCTCTCACCTTAGGACACGTTTAGGTAGTTTAATTTTTGTTGCTTAATCCTTGTTTTACTTGCTTTCATACGTCTAGCTTATCATAGTTCACAAAAACATCAAAAAAATCATTTTCATTGAAAAGAATTTGGTAGAGATTAACTACAAAGGGGATTAGTAATTTTTACTTGAAGAGGCTTGGTTTTTAAGTGGCTCTTAGTAGCTCACCTCCCTCCAAAGTTCAATTTGTATACATAATCCTCTAAGTACTTAGTCTTAACCTTGCATAAAAACAATTGATTTTCAAAAATCATTTCTCAAAAAGCCACTTTCTCCTATAATGGAAGAGTTTTCTACTCCTCAAAGTGATAGTAATTCAAGTGATTACAATGACTTGTCAAAAGTAACACATGAATTAAGATCACTTAAGCTTTGGAAGAAGCAAGAAGCCAAGCAAAAACTTAAAGAAAAACTTGAAAGAGAGGCTCAACTTGCTACTTTAGAGGAAGAGATTCGAATATTAAAGGAGAAAGAAGAAAAATTACACCACAAGCACCGAAGTAGACATAGCTCCCACCATAGTTCAACTCTAGGAGAGTCAATGAATGATGATAGTCTTGCTTTAGGAGATCATTATCAACCACCTCCTAGAAGAGTGCATAGGACCCCTAAGCCAAGGGAATCTAGGGTAGATCTCCCTTATTTTCATGGAAAAGATGATGTTGAGGGGTACCTAGATTGGGAAATGAAGGTGGAACAAATTTTCACTTGTGATCAAGTACAAATGAAGGCCAAACGTGAGCAAGAAAAAGGAAAACAAAAAAAAGTTGAAAAAAAAAAAACTTCTAAAAATTGATGAAAAAGAGGATTCTAGAGAGATTAATGTTCCCTCTCTAGAGATAGTTCAAGAAGAGAGTTTTCAATCAAAACCTTTACACAAAACTTCTCTCTTTCTTGAATCATCATCTCATATCCTCATGTGTAGAGGAACATTAACTTGCACTGCCACATCTTCTTTGGAAACTACTCTACCTCTTGAGGTGAAAAATCTTTTAGATGAATTTGATGATATATTTCCCAAAGAAGGTCCAGTTGGACTTCCACCTTTTAGGGGAATAGAGCATCAAATAGATCTTGTGCCTGGGGCTAGTCTTCCAAATAGACCAGCTTATAGGACTAATCCACAAGAAACCAAAGAGATAGAGAAGCAAGTACAAGAGTTGTTGGAGAAGGGCTGGATTCAAAAGAGTCTAAGTCCTTGTGCTGTACCTGTCATTTTGGTGCCAAAAAAAGATGGAAAATGGAGGATGTGTTGTGACTGTAGAGCCATCAACAACATCACCATAAAATATAGGCACCCAATTCCTAGGCTTGATGACATGCTTGATGAATTGCATGGGTCATCCATATTTTCCAAGGTAGATCTTAAGAGTGGATATCACCAAATTAGAATCAAAGAAGGTGATGAGTGGAAAACCGCTTTTAAGACTAAGTTTGGATTATATGAATGGTTAGTAATGCCTTTTGGGCTTACTAATGCACCTAGCACATTCATGAGGTTGATGAATCATGCCCTTAGGGATTGCATTGGTAAGTTTGTAGTTGTTTATTTTGATGATATTCTAATCTATATCCAAAGTCTAAGTGATCATGTGGATCACCTAAGACAAGTATTTCTTGTTCTTAGAGACAATCACTTGTTTGCCAATGTAGACAAGTGCACTTTTTGTGTAGATAATGTTATTTTTTTAGGTTTTGTGGTGAGTAAAAATGGGGTTCATGTGGACCCCGAGAAAATCAAAGCCATCCAAGAATGGCCTATTCCTACTAATGTAAGTGAAGTTAGGAGCTTCCATGGATTGGCAAGCTTTTATAGGAGATTTGTTCCTAACTTCTCTACATTAGCTTCACCTCTCAATGAGTTGGTGAAGAAGGATGTGGTCTTTGAATGGAAGGAAAAACATAACTTAGCTTTCCAAGATCTAAAGCATAAGCTCACTCAAGCACCTGTTCTAGCTCTGCCTGATTTTTCTAAAACTTTTGAGCTAGAATGTGATGCTTCAGGACTTGGCATAGGAGCTGTGTTGTTACAAGGTGGCCACCCAATAGCTTATTTCAGTGAAAAACTTCATGGGGCTACCTTGAACTACCCTACCTATGACAAGGAGTTATATGCTTTAGTTCGTGCCCTTCAAACTTGGGAACATTATCTTGTGACCAAGGAATTTGTCATACATAGTGATCACGAATCCCTTAAATATTTGAAGGGACAACATAAATTAAATAAAAGGCATGCAAAATGGGTTGAGTATTTAGAACAGTTCCCTTATGTCATCAAATACAAAAAGGGCTCTACTAATGTAGTAGCTGATGCTTTGTCAAGAAGACATGTTTTATTGAACACCCTAGGTTCTCAAATACTAGGGTTTGATGACATCAAGGAGTTGTATGAGAAAGACCTTGATTTTGCTAACTTTTATTCTTTATGTATTCAAAAACCTTACCAAGGTTACTATATTTCTGAGGGGTTTCTTTTTAAAGAAAACAAACTTTGTATACCCCAAGGATCTATTAGAAAACTTTTGGTTAGGGAGAGCCATGAGGGTGGGCTCATGGGGCATTTTGGAATTGAGAAGACTCTTTCTCTTTTGAGAGAGAAATTCTTTTGGCCTCATATGAAAAGAGATGTCCAACGGTTTTGTAGTAGTTGCATTGCTTGTTTACAAGCAAAGTCTACCACTAAACCTCATGGGCTATACACACCCTTGCCTATATCCTCTTCTCCTTGGGTAGACATTTCCATGGATTTTATCCTTGGTTTGCCACGAACCCAAAGAGGAAAGGATTCCATATTTGTGGTTGTGGACCGTTTTAGCAAAATGGCACACTTTATTCCATGCCACAAAGTGGATGATGCAAGTAACATTGCTAAGTTATTCTTTCAAGAGATTGTGAGACTCCATGGGTTACCCAAAACTATAGTCTCTGATAGAGATGTTAAGTTCTTAAGCCATTTTTGGAAAACTCTTTGGGCAAGGCTTGGAACTAAACTGCTATTTTCTACCACATGTCATCCCCAAACTGATGGGCAAACTAAGGTAGTAAATAGGTCTCTAGGGACTATGTTGAGGGCAATCCTCAAAGGCAATAAGAAGTCATGGGATGACTATCTTCCTCATGTGGAGTTTGCCTACAATAGGGTGGTTCACAAGACCACTAACATGTCTCCATTTGAGATTGTTTATGGCTTTAATCCTCTTACTCCATTGGATTTATTACCTCTTCCGGATGTTGCTTCCTTTATTCATAAAGAAGGCACATCTAGGGCTGAGTTTGTCAAGAAATTACATGAGAGGGTTAGAGATCATATTCAATCCCAAACAGAAAAATACCAAAAATACAATAATAAGGGTAGGAAGGAAGTTATCTTCAAGGAAGGTGACTGGGTTTGGCTACACCTTAGGAAGGATAGGTTTCCTTCCAAAAGAAAGTCAAAGCTTAGTCCTAGAGGAGATGGACCCTTCCAAATCCTTAGGAAAATCAATAACAATGCCTATGCTCTAGATCTCTCGTCTGAGTATGGTGTTAGTTCTAGTTTCAATGTTTCTGATCTTTCTTTGTTTACAGGACTAGCTACCCAAGAGGCGGACACTCTGGATTTGAGGTCAAATCCTCTTCAAGAGGGAGGGGATGATGGAGGAGGCCCATGGGCTAAAGGCCCAACTACTAGAGCAATGGCAAGAAGGATGCATGAAGAGTGGGCCCAAGCCCAAGAAAGGCCCATCACTTTATTTTGTTGGGCTTTAGCCCAAGCCCATTAGATTAGGGTTAGAATAGGATTGGGCCTTAGTGCCTTGTATTTCTTTTGGGCCTTGTATTTTCGGCCTTGTAGTGTAGGATTTTCATTAGAGGTCATGTGAATTTAGAGTTAATTAGGTTACATGTGAATCTACATTAGCATGTAATTAGAAGCACATTTGGTGTGCATTTCGGCCATGTGCAACACATGCACATGGTGTGATCCGAAATGCAACTCAAATGGCCTCCTAATTACATGCCAAATGAGAGCACATGGAGGGGGTGGCCGGTTGGCACCAAAATTTGAATTTAGAATTCAAATTTTGGCGCCTAGAGTTAAGTTAACCATACCATGGTTTTACTTAACTCTAGGTGAACCCAACTTAAACCCTTAACCTAATTTCTACTATAAATTCCTTTATGGCCGGATTGTGTAACACTTTTGGATGATATATTGATGAGATTTCTTTCCATAGAAATTGCCTATCCGAAAGTCACCCTTCCTAACTCTACCCTACTTGAGATCTTCTCCTTGTAGAGCTAGGAAATTCTTCCTTCTTCGGGACTTAGCTAGACGCAAGCTAGAGTCACATTGGTGCTTCTTGGAGCTTCCATTCCTTGTCAATCTTCCAAGGAACCGAGGAGCATTGAGGGAATTCTTGAGGATTTCCAAGTGGAACCTCATCATTAGTATTTTGGAATAGCTCGTTCCAATCTAGGAATGGCCCGTTCTGAGATACTAAATCACCCTCGTTTTATTAGTTTGGAACGGCCCATTCTGGGCTACTAAATCACCCCTATTGGGCTTTGGGCCCTCGTACAATTTGTGAAAATCGGGTTGTTACAGTAAACCTTTGTGTATCTAGAAAAATCATCAATAAAAGTTACAAAATAGTTCTTACCACCTCTAGACATGGTTTGTTTTAAATCAACAAGATCAAAATGAATTAAATTAAGCAGTTTAGATTCACGAAATACAGAATGACATGTTTTCTTAATAATCTTTGATTCAACACATATTTCACATTTACCAATTTGTTCATCATGCATGTTAATCATACCTAGTCATTTCAATTTTAAAACATACACGAAATTTACATGTCTTAATCTAGCATACCACATATCATAAGAATCAATCATATAAGAAAAAGGAGATATAGTTTCACTAGTTATTTTAAATACATTTAGTACAAAAAGGCATTGGTCATAGTGACCCTTACCCACAAAAGCATTATTCTTGGTCATAACAATTTTGTCAGATTCAAATGATACTTTAACCCTCATTTTGCCTTATAATGCTACAAAAACCAAGTTGACTCTGATGGAAGGAATATGCAGCACATCATTTAAAGCCAATGTTTTATCAAATGTAAGCTTTAGAAGAACTTTTCCTTTTCCTAAAATCAGAGTGGTCCTAGAATCACCAAGGTACACTTGCTCATCTCCATCCCCCACAAATTCATCAGGGAGAGAGGTTTTCGAATTTGAGGTCCTCTAGTTGTTTATGGTATTCATTTATTTTCACTTTAATGTCATTTTCTTCAGTCATTTCCCAACGATAGTAGTTTCCAATGATGAAGCACTGTCCAACAATGTCCTCCATAGTGTACGTCATTATCATAGAGTCCCATATATATTTGACTTCCTTGTATAAGCAGTACACATAAAAAAGATCGTTAGATAAAGCAATAAGAATAGTATGACGACAAACCTTGTTAGCCTGAGACCAATCATCTAATTTGAATGCCGAGGTAGAGGAATCTGGCTTCAGAATGGTAAGAGCATAAGCAACCCTGTGCATGTCTAGTATGGATTAAATACGTTTTTGCCATCATTAGAAATTTTGGCGAGAAAAGACTTCGAATTTGGAGACATCAAGTAAAGTCTTTGCATATGTGATGGCTGTTGTGGGTGGAGGGACGGTAGCAGGGGCAGTGGTGTTTGAAGTGTCAACCATAATTTGAAGTCCTTAAGATTTTTGTTGTTTAATTAGGCGGACGCACAAATTGGTAACCCAAAACACTGAACAAACACGTTAGTTAATTCTCCCGGAGGTGTGTGATGACATTGACCTTAAGGACTTATCTGCAAGATACACGCAAGCCCCCCAAGATACAATAGGGTCGTCTCAAGAATATTTAAGGAGAAGAACTAGCAAGCGACAAAATGAGAACCCAAAAAAATGTAGAGAGAAAGAAGATAGGAAATCTTTTTTTCAAATGATCAAACAGTGTGGCAGAGGTCTTTATCTATACATTTTCGAAAGCTCGTAAACCACGTAAACCATCCGAGATTTAAGGTATAAACCTTATCCCACAAATCGATTGGACTACAACGAGCCCACAAGATTCATTCTCATGTGCACGAGCCCAACACTCTTTGTGTGCCCCTTTGGAAGTGTTAGGAGCACTTTGATATATAAAGGCTCAACACTTGAGTTGTCCAAGCAATGTGGAACTTGTACTTTTGAAATAACATGTATATATATGCAATAAAAAAGACAAAGGAAACTTTCGTTAAACAATTATTCTCTAGCAATTTTTTACCAGAGTAAACAAAATACCCTAGTTCACTATAGGGAAACAATAATTATCATTATGGATGATGATGCTACATTTTTACATAAACTATAGAATTAATTGCTTCTTAAGTGGATTAAGAGTCATCTTTATAAAATATATCCTGTAAAAATCATAGGACAAAGTTCTACCCTGTTATGCTACACTGGTGTGTGAAGGAGGCATTTTGTGTCTTAATAAATAAATAAATAAGAATATTTAAAGGTAAAACAATCTCAATAATGTGGAGACCAAAAGTGGGCAGGAGCATGGATATGCTCTTTATATATTGTTATAGGTAATACACCATGTGATTGCTAATTTGACTTCTCTGAAGTCGGTGCACTTTAAAAAGTAAAATATGGATGTAAGATCCTTGCATATCTACAACAAATTACAAAATTAATATACTTTCAACCATTGATTTTTTTTTTTATCAATGGTTGTAACCTTAGCACTCACTAGTACAAAAAGGGTAATTTACGTCGGTTATTTTAAGCTTTTTACGTCAGAAAAAGGTCTAACATAAATGCGAGAGAAGTAAATTTACGTCGGCTGTGATAGCCGGCGTAAATTTACGTCGAACATTCACAAGAGCCGACGTAAAAAAGTTGGAAACCAAAAAAAAAACATAACGCGTGCAAGCAGAACGGGCCATTCTTCAAGCAGAACGGGCCGTTCTGATTGGAGAACGGCCCGTTCTGCTTGGAGAATGGCCCGTTCTACTTGGAAAACGGGTCGTTCTACTTGCAGATCCACCCAAATGCGAAGTATTTTCTACCTGGTATTAACTAATATATTAACAAACGATGATCCACCCAAACGCGAAGAAGAGAATAATATTAACTAATATATTAATAGATCAATACATACATTTGTTTTCAACATATTAGCTAATATATTAAGAAAGGATTTTCTAAACTAACCTCAAACGCTAGCCCAATGCAATCGATCAAAAACTCAAGAACCACCCAAACGCGCAAACATACACTCAGATGCAATACACTCAAACGAAATCTTAACTCAGAAAACTCGAATGACACATACACTCAAAGCTATCTTGTTTAAATATTGACGCGCGCGCGAATACAATTTGAAATTTGCAGATATTTTACGTCGTACCTCGTAGGGGCCGACGTAAAAATGTTGGACTTAATTACAAAAATTCCACCATATTTTTTTAATGTCGAATTTTTTTTTGTCCGACGAGAATACAGTGACGTAAATTACCTTTTTTCTACTAGTGACTTAACTTTTTAAAATGTATTCTACATTTTAAATCTATAAAACAAACACATCTACAGAATGTTGTGTGACACCATAACATGTGTCTAACTCGTATATTTCATGTTATAATTAAAAATTATTATTTTTTAGTTTAGACACTTCTTCAATACAATTTTAACCCTTTTCTGACACAACTTGCATATGAACTAAAAGAGTGAGTTAACTTTTACTCTTAGTTAAACACTTATCTAACACTCTTATTTTTTTTTTAAAAATTATAAAGTCAACTTATTTATAGATATTACAAGGCTCATAACATATTTTTTTTATCTATCTTAAGACTCATTTTCATAAGAATTTCTTGGTATTTTAACTTTTAATACATATATTTCATCTTCTAAAGGTCATTATCATATAAAAAGTGTATAGTTTATATATACATATTGTGTCTCCGTGTCCTACGTTTTGGATATTAATCGTGTTTTGGTGTCCATGTCTAGGGATGGCAAATATACTCGTATTCGCGGGTAATACCCGAACCCGTCCCGACTTTGACGGGGAATACCCGGTTTGACCGGGTACTGGTACGGGTATGGGTAAAATCCGATATATTAAATCAGGTACGGGTACGGGTACGGGTATGTACTTACCCATCCCGTACCCGTACTCATACCCGTCCCCGTTCCCATTTTTAATTAAATACTCACTTTTAATTTAATTATATTAAAGAATTTTAGTATTTTTTATGTGTAATTATTTATTATAATATGAGATAGAGAAATAATCTAATTATAATTATAATATAATTAAAAAAATAATTTAAAAATATTATATTTTAAAAAAATAATAATAAAATAAAAAATTTGACGGGTACGGGTACGGGTACGGGTATACCCGATACCCGATGGGGACGGGGATGGGGATGGGGATGAAAATCACATACCCGACGGGTACGGGTACATCCATGCCCTCTAGGACAAGTTGCTTCACAGAATGACAGATTAAAAACAAAGCTTTTTCATTAAGTATACTATATCTACTCGCTGTTTATCAACTTTTGGTTGTTCCCCTTTTCTACAATCTCACTTAATATATTATTTACTCATCTTTTTATATGAATTACTTTCAAAAATAAAAAATTATTTTTTTCTCTAAAATATAAATAAATAAATAAATATATATATATATATATATTCATCGTATTTTTTTCTCTCTATTTACACGTATGCTTAAATATGAGATATGCATGTTACCAAAAAAAAAAAAAAAATAGGAAGAGATATGCAACTAGATAGACTCATTATCCGGATGAAGCTATTAGCCACCAACACGATCAGAGACCAATAGAACGTCAATCTCCGTTGAAAACTGAAACTGGGAAACTACCACCAGCCATAATGACCCCTCCACCTATGTGCGATAAAAACAAATAATTTTCTTGTCTCTACCAATAATTTTCGGTTGCGTCTCCTATGGATACTCGTCATCTTGTTTCATTATGCAGAATATGAAACAGGGAACATTACTAGAAATCTAGAATATTATGAAAATATATTTTTGAATATATTCTATTGCAAGAAAACTCACATTTTTATGTTTATGAAGTTTTTGTTTCCGTGAGTTAATTATTTTTCACGCATACTTGCACACAGTCCTTTGCTTTCTGATTTAATGTGGCATTGTATGCGAAGCAGGAAAACCATTTTACTATCACTTTCCTTGTTTCCTACAATATGAGAAATTTAGAATATCCAAATACATATTGATGTCTCTTTATTACAACTGGACGGACTGCTAATTAAATTTGATATTTTTGAAAGAATTCCTAGTCACGTGAAAGATATAATAATGATGATGGAGAAAGCTTATTTGTCTTTTGTTTTAATTAATATAAAAAAATAATAATATCTTTAATATAATATACATTTTTTTTATTATAACATGTATTCCTAAAATAAATATAAGTTCTTTTCTTTTGTGTAATAGATAATTGGCGTCGAATGCATTTTAATATATATATATGAAGAGAATTTTTTATTCTCATAGTAAATTTTGATATACGTATTTTACTTAATAATTCATATTCTATGTTAAATTTTAATTAGAGTTACTAATTCAACTGTTATTGAATCAATAAAATTTAATATAAACTGTAAATTATTGAGTAAAATAAGTTTATAAAACTTATTTTGAAATAGGTGGATCATTTCTTCATATATATATATATAATGTGAATTTTGTTAAAATATGATACTTTATTAATTCAAGATTGAAAGTTCTTTACTCTTAGATCATATATACAAAATTTTATATTAATCCAAGATGATTTGATACTTCATTCTTATAAAATAAAATTGACGCAATATATTCATTTCAAAATATATTAAAATATAAACACTTTAATTACCTTTAAGTTGTTGTTCAATTTTAACAAAATTTGATATACACATGTAAAATGATATGAACTTTATGAGTGAATTATATATAAATTATACTAAAAAGCCTTACAAAATTCAATATTCAGAATAATCCATTGAAATTTTTACATTTTTGAATACCTGCAAACTCTTTTTAAGGAAGAAAAAAGTTTTAATTGAGTATCACCGGATTTTGAGAGACTCCTAAAAAAATCTTAATTGCCATAATTGAATATCACTAGATTTTGATGAACTCTTAAAAAAATTATGATTGTCTTGATTGAATATCACGTGACTTTTTATATTAAAAAAACCTGGATTGAATAATACAAGGCTTTTTTTATAATAAAAATGTCTTTTAAAATTCATTAAAATCCTAATTCAATACATCCCTCTTAATTGCATGTAATCTATTCATTTAAATAACTAACACTAGCTACTAGAATTTATCTTATTACATGCGACTTTTCCCGCGAACTTTTATGAAAAATTTACACGAAACATTGTTCCTACAAATTTTTCTGCGAAATTTTATTTGCAGGTAATACCTTCGTGGATAATATATTTTTGCGAATTTTAAAATTCGCAGGAAAATTTCTTGATAAAAAAATTCGCAGGAAAGTTTTCTGCAAATTTTTTCGCAAGAAATTCTGCAGGAATATTTTTTACAAAAAGAATTAAAGAAATTACTATAAATTCTATCAATAATTCTTCAACTTTCAAATGTTCACAATGAATTCATCCGAAGCATTTCTTTTCATGCCTCCAACATGTGATACATAATTTTTTAAATTCTAAGATTGTAGATTATAAGCCTAACACTCAACCATACAAATCAACTTGTAAGGTAAGTGTTTCCCCAACTTATATACTCTTTAATTGTTTTATTTTCAATCGATGTGGGACTTGAAGTTTTTTTAAAATATTAAATTATAAATTAAATATTTTTTTTATTTTCCTGTGGATTAAAATTTGTAGGAAAATCTGCAGGAAAAGTTACCTGCAAAATTTTTCTACTATTTAGTAAACATTACTTGCGAATTTATTTTTGCAAGAAACAAAATAAAATTTTTACAATATTTTCTGCAAATTTTTACCATGAAAATTTTTTTTCTATGATCATTAAAATTGTAGCAAAATTTGAAAGAAATATCTGTAAATTAATTTTTACAAAAAATTTCTACGAATATTTTTTTTGCAGAAAAATTCGCAGGAAAATAAACTTTTCTAGTAATGTAATTTTCACATAATCTCTTTCCAAAAAAAAAAAACTACTACGTTGGCCTAGTGATTAGAATTAAGATACACACACACACATATATATATATATATATATATATATATATATATATATATATATATATATATATATAAACTTATGTGCAGTCTTTCTTGTTGTTGTCGTTATGATTTTTCTACTAATAATAAATAATTATGAAAATTTTGAGTATGGAGTGTAAGGGAGTTGACTGATCTAGTGATTAACCTGTAGACACCCAATTTCGTCCGGGGTATACAAACAATCGACCTCTGTTACGAAGGGAAGGAGCTCCCGAAGCATGCAAACAACAAGACAGGACATCAGAAGGCCTGAAGCCCAAATAAACTGGTTTTAGTGGCCCGTAACGGGCTATTCCAAAATTAGAACGGGTCGTTCCCAATTTCCTAAAAGGGCCTAAGGCCCTAGTTTGGAACGGGTCGTTCCTAAACTGGAACGGGCCGTTCCCAGATTGAAAAGGGTTGTTCTAAGCTCATTAAAAAGGGGTTAAAACCTTAACTGGAACGGGTCGTTCCTAAACTGGAACGGGTCGTTCCTAAACTGGAACGGGCCGTTCCAAGTTATGAAAAAGGCCTAAAAACCCTTCTTTTGAACAGTCGTTCCAACCTAACCAATTATGTGTTAATCTCATCGCTGGAATGGGTCGTTCTAGTTTCAGAACTAGCTGTTCCAATTACAAAATTAACACATAACGGTCAGATCCAGAATGGGCCATTCCAATTTTAGAACGGGCTATTCTGGCACCCTTCTGATGACTATAAATAGACAGATTGGGCACAGTTCTCAAGGCCTCAAAAATTTCATCCAGGACTCCTTAGAGCTTGAAATTTCTCTCTCTCTCTTATTGTATTTCTTGAGTTTTGTAAGGCATATTGTAGTGTGAAAGGTTGCCGCAAAGCACCTAAAATCTCCATAGTTGAAGATCTAATAAAGCTTTCTACGAGGTATTACTCATTAATCTCTTGTTCTATCTTTCTCTTCTTTTATTTCATATATTGCTATGATAAACGCAATCATGTAGATATCTTAGGGTTCATCGTGTAATTTAATTTTCATGTAAATAATCATCAACAAAAGGGGATCTAATGTTTAATTTATTAATTCTTATCTCGTTAACTCCATCATAGGGTACCAATTGAGGGCACTGTAGGGGTGCTTAATACCTTCCCTACACGTAATCGACCCCCGAACCCAATTCTAGTTATCAAGGCCATTATTGGATTTTTAAAAACCTTTTCTTTTCCCAATGTTTTGAGTAAAACATTGGTGACGACTCCATAGAACCTATTTTCAAAATCATTGATTAAGGATTAGTCTAGTGTCCGAGCATTCCTTAATTGATGAGACTTTCAAACGGATGTCTAAACTGTAGGTTGCAAGATAAAAAATTTTTAGGTTTCGACAGATGGCGACTCCACTGGGGGCATTTAAAGAGGGTCAGGCACATTTAATTGATGAACTTAATAAAATAAAAAATAATAATTTAAATATTTTCCCCTTTTTTTTGTTTGTTTTATTTGTTTGGCTTCAATATCTGTTTGTTTGTTTAAATTTTGCACCTGTTTGAATAAAACTGTACACAATCCTTTGCACACAACAGTTCCCCCTACACCTGGGGGCATGAGGGTATTAAACATAGGGAGTGGTTGACGTACGATAGGCCCAAGTTCGACCTTAGAGCCTGCGAGCCTTGTCAGAAATCACACTTAAGGTGATAACCAGTTACTTTATCCCGAAATACTGTGACAGACCTTAAAGTTTGTCAGGTGACGATGACAGAGATACTGGGTCCCTATAATGGGGGCACCTTGGGAGCCTTGAGAACCAGTGAGATTAGAACCGTCCTATACAATGCACTTTTCTTACAAGGACCACAACCATGGATTTATACCGCTCGTGGATGTACGATTGTTTGAGCATATGATTGTTGCATAGTTGTTTGTATAAAAAGTTTTCCTGCCTTTTGTCATAATCTTTCCCTTTCTTTTGTCTAAAAATATATACAAAAATATAGTGAAGCGCTTATATGTTATACATATATTAGAACTGATAGGAGTACTCGACAAAAATCAGTGCAACCTTTGTCATATCGTAAAATATTACGAAAAGGGGCACCGATGATGACTGACCTTCTAAGAATCGGTGTAACCTTTGTCATATCGTAAGATATTACGAAAAGGGACACCTACCTTCATAAGGGAAAGCGTCATCCTGTCAGGAATCTCCTTCAATAGATCTATAAACAAGCATAATAGAAATCCATTGTTATCCCTCGAAGGTGGCTTCTCAACACTCCGTACTCACGAGGACCCAATAAAGACAGGCTATGGAGGCACTAATGGAAAGGAACCGCGAGCTGAATAAAGAGCTTAGGCAGCTCAAGGAGCAAATGGCTCAAATGTGAGAAACCATGAACAAGCTCCAACATGATGACAACAACGCTATTCACGTAGGAGACGCGTCCAAGGATCACCTAAATGCTTTGGAAGAGAGGTTAAGAGCGGTGGAATGTCATAGCTTTGACATTCAGGAGGCCACTAAAATGTGCTTGGTACAGGATATCCAATTCCCTCCCTAGTTCAAAAGTCCTGACTTCCAAAAGTATACGGGATCCAGCTTCCCCAAAATGCACCTGACAATGTACTGCCGAAAGATGGCTGCCCATGTGGACAACGAGAAGCTCCTGATACACTGCTTTTAGGAGAGATTATTGGATGTGGCCCTCAATTGGTACATGTAGCTGAAGGGAGGAAGGATCCAGACATGGAAGCAACTCGATGACACTTTCTTGCAACGATACAAGTACAATATTGATCTCGTCCCCGACAAGTCTGATTTGCAAAGGTTAAGCAAGAAGGGGAACGAACCTTTCAAAGCTTATGCACAGAGGTGGAGGGAGCTGGCCGCACAAGTAGAGCCCTCGCTTTCTGATAAGGAGATGGTGACCTTGTTCATCAACTCTTTAACTGGCCCCTATTATGATAAGATGATAGGGAATACCTCGACCCTTTTTGCCGACATAGTCACCATAGGCAAAAAGGTGGAGCAAGGTTTGAAGAGCGGTAAAATAGGAAAGGCTCCAGGGAGTTATGACTACAAGAAGTCCTACGGAAAGAAGAAGGAGGATGGGATCGATGCAGTCACCATAGCCACCACCCCTCCAAAGAGTCGAGGTGCGACACAGATTGAGTCATGGAAAGAAAAGACAGTGGATAAAACTCCCACCACTTATGCGACACTGTTACCTCAACTCTTAGAGGCTTCCATGTTGGTACGACTCCCGCCGTCGAAGCAATTCATTCCCCCTTTCCCTTCATGGTACAACCCCGAGGAGCGTTGGGATTATCACTTTGGCTCCCCAGGACATTCTGTGGAGCGATGTAAGGCCTTAAAGCTTCAAGTCCAAGGCCTAATTGACGTTGGGTGGTTAAAACTTGACACGGACACGCCTAGTATCGACAAGAAGCCGCTTCCAAAGCATGAAGATTAAAGCCCGTGAAACGGTGCTGTTGGAAGACCGCCTGAATAGGGATGTCCATTAGGGATTCATGTTTTCTGTCATCATGAGTTTTATTATTTCACTTTTTTTTAACCCACAACTTTGCCCAAGGTTATGGGTTTCCACAATAAAGGGTTGTAATGAATTTGTTTCTTTTATAATAAAATACATCATTTAGAAGTTGTGTCTATCGTATTTTCTGATGGAACCAACTTCTCCATGAGAGTTAGTGGTTGATTCCTTCTCTTCTCCAAGGTTGATATGATGTGAAGGATGATCTCTTCAAGGGTATGGAAGTGGAGGATTTGGTGTTTGGGAAGGTGAAGGGTGACGCACAAAATGAAGGAGAGAAATGGATGGTGTTTGGTGGTGTAGCTCCTTTAGGCTAGCTCACTTCACTTAGGATGATGAAGGCCAACCAAGGAAGACCCAAGCTCACTCTAGGTAGAGAGGAGAGGATAGGGGGCCATGGAGTTCCTAGGGGACTAAGGAAGGAATGAAGAGGCACAAAGGCTCACTCAAATTCATTAATTTCCAAAGTGGCTACAAGGTGGGTTACCTAGAGTACTTATAGGGAAAGAAAGGCATCCAGGGTTTCTTGGGAGCATTTGGCCGAAATTTTGGTGTCCAAATGCACCCTAAATGAACCCTAAATGCATCCCAAATGAAATGGGTCTCATCCCTCCTAAAAGACTAAAGTACCCTTAGGTCAAAAAAAGAAAGAAATGGACTTTTGACCTTAAAAACAAGGCTTAAGTCCTAAAATAAATCCTAAGACTAATTTTTCCCCATAATATAAAGGCTAAATAAAAATACAAAATAAAATCATAATATCTAATGTACCCCAAAATACAAGGGCAAAATGGGAAAAGGAAGCAACAAATTAAGGAGATGGCTAAAATTCCACACACATGATGATCATGGCCTTTGGTGTGGTGTGTGCTTCATCTTCCTCTACTCTCCTAGCCATGGACCTTGTGATAGGCCCTATATGATGCTTCAAGGATGGTCCTCCATCATTTTCTCTCTTTATTTTCTTCTTTTCGTCATCCATGCATTAAAATTATAAACCTAAATACAGAACCTAGTGAACATGGCCGAAGGAAATGAAGTTGAGCAAAATCTATACTTGTGTGATGTATCGCTCGAGCATGAGAGAATCTATCCCCCGAAATGCAAAGGTTGATGGACCAAGAGAATCTTACAATCCAACCCTATCAAGAGGAAGTTATGCAGATTAATCTAGGGCAAGAAGAGGATAGAAAGGAAATATCAATCGGCACGAGGATGGCAAAGGAGGTCAGGAATCAATTGATCGACCTCTTGGAGGAAAATGTCGATGTCTTCGCTTAGTCTTATCACGACATGCCAGGATTAGACCGCAAAATTGTTGAACACAAATTACCCATAAAAAATGGGATTCCTCCAATAAAGCAGAAACTTTGAAGGATCAAACCTGAGTGGTCCCTCAAAATAAAGGAAGAAGTCCAAAAACAACTAGATGCTGGGTTTTTGGTTGTATCTCAGTATCCTGAATGTGTAACGTAGAAAATAAAAAAATAAAAAAAATGATCCAGTAGCCAAAACGGGCCGTTCCAAACTACTGATTTGGCCTTACAAAAATGAAGGAGAACAGGCCGTTCCGGAAGGAGAACGGGCCATCCTGGAAAGGAGAACCGGCCGTTCCGGAGGGAGAACGGGCCATTCTGGATGAGTCCCGGAACGGGCCGTTCTGATTTCAGAACAGGCCGTTCTGGGCGTGGATTTTGTGTGTGATTTGGGAGTTCAGAACAGGCCGTTCTGAACTCGGTACGGGCCGTTCTGGGGCAATTCGAAAGTCTATAAATAGGGGTTGGGGGCCTTCAGGAAAATGTGAGTTTTTAGAGAGAAGTTTTAGAGAGAAGGTCTTTGGGTTAGTGAGCTCCTTTCTCTCCCAAATTTCTCTGTTTGACTCCTTTTCTCCTCTAGATCAATAACTCCTTCTGTCTTTTCTTGAAATTCAGATTAGAAAGCTTGTTTTGGGAGGACTAAAGTTCCGAGTTAAGCCTCGAGGGAAAATTCTACTTTTGTTCAGTCTTTAGCTATCTGAGCCAATCTTCAGGTAAGGGAAGCTAGAATGTTTTTATTTAGGATGTATGTGAGTTTACAAACTCAATGGGATTAAGCCGAGCGCAGGTTGAGTATGTCAGGTGTGGAAGAGCTTAGAGCTCTTGGGTAGGTGTTAGGCTAGGCGCGAGCTGACTGCGCCAAGCGTAATTATATTTATAAATAATTGTTTTAAATTGATGCTTATGCATGTTTAACGTTGAAATAGTAGATCATATATGTATGATATATGATGTATGGTGAGGTGTGATTCATATGTATGCTTGTGATGATATGTACGAATGGTTTAATATGATATGAGTATGTTTATTGATCATAATGATTTATGATGTATGATGCATTATTGCATGTGATGTCTTATGACATGTGTATGATTGTTAATCATGATGGTGGGCAGACCATTATGATGTATGATGCATGATTGCATGTGATGCCTATGGCATGAGTCTAGCCTAGGACTTGAGGAGAGGAAAAATATTTTCGAACTGGAAGAGCTCACATAGAGTCTCTTGAGAGTGGTGCTTGGATAGGCCACTGATATATGAGAGTGGTGCTCTGGGAGGCCACTGGATTTGGGAGAGTGGTGCTCAGATAGGCCACTAGGTTGGGTGAGTCTCCTCTAAGTCCTTAGCTAGTGTTGGAGCGGGGTATGAGGTCGAGGGTTATTTCCTTAACCAAGTACTCAGGAAGGTGCGTGGATCCTTGCGGATAGTCGGTGGGCGAACTCCACAATTGACTTGGTTAATGCATGCCAAGGTCGTGGTAAGCCCGTACCCAGCTGTGCTATACCTGACGGTGGATCTGGACTTCCAAGTGTATAAGTGACATCATCCGAGTAAACCCGAGTGAGGATTATATCCTGTTTAGCTGTGACCACGCGGGCGCATTGGGCGTGAAAACGGTTGGGGTGGTTTCGGTAGGATGGAATGTCACTTATACAACTCTGTTGTTATGGAGATCTCCTAGGTGTATGCGTGACGAAGCATTAGATGATTGAGATGCATTTATTGCATGATTAGTAATATGATGAAGTGTGGTGTTTGACTTCATGTTTGATGAATGAATGATTGATTGAGATGAAAGGTTCCTTAGGGACAGGATTTGGGATGTATGTATAGTATAGATTTTTATTCTGTACTTGTGTCGCCACCGGCCCGAAACGGGCTTTCGGCATTCGCGAAGGATGGTTGGACTCTTTGTTTGTTTAAAAATATGGATTGCTAGAATGACTTATTCTCAAACTGAGACCTCGTCAAACGAGCAATTTTATTAAAAGGCTCACCAATCCATGTTAATCCCAAGCGGGACCCTCCATGGATTAGCGGTTTTCATAAAAAGGAAGGGTTCATGGAGTCGCCACCAATGTTTTACTCAAAACATTGGAAAAAGAGGTTTAAGGCAATCGATTCAAAAATCGACTTCGGCCATTATAACCAGAGTCGGGTAAGGGAGTCGGTTACGCGTGGGGAAGGTGTTAGCACCCCACAGCGCCCCTTTCGGGTTCCCTATGACAGATTATTTTTAAAAATAATAGTGCGAAATTACTAAATTACCCCTATTTATTCTAAGCAATTATAAATTAACTATCTACATGATGACAGTTTAAATATGTACACACAGAAAGCGGCAAAAGAAGGGACTTTAAAGAGATAAACCTTTGAAGCGTGCTTTCTTATATATATATCTTGACAGAAATTGGGAAGCGTTTTGGCGTTCCCTCCCTCTACAAGACCGCTCGCTCCCTCTTATAAAATTTTAACTATGGAAATCCGGAGGATTTCCCTTCGACTAGGTTCGAGACTCAAGCAAATGGCTCGTGACTCAAGAACTTCGTCGGATCAACTCTCCGAGTGATTTCTAGGCAGAGCACTGCTCAAAAAAACCCAGAATACTCAAGAAGAGGGTTAAAACTCAGTCCAAAAGTGTAGAATGACGTCCCATTGACGTCATATTTATAGGGATGAGGCTCAATACGGTCTCTGGGGGTCAATACGGTCCACATTGAAATTTTGAACTACAATACGGCCGTATTGAATTCAATACGGCCGTATTGAAGTTCAAAAAACCTCAATACGACCGTATTGAAGTTCAGTGCAGCCGTATTGAATTCAATGCAGCCGTATTGAAGTTCAGTGCAGCCGTATTGAATTCAATGCAGCCGTATTGAAGTTCAGAAACTTCAATACGGCCGTATTGAGTTCAGTGCGGCCGTATTGTAGTTCAAAATGTGCAGTACGGCCGTACTGAACTCCAAGGAGGCCGTATTGAGCTCCAAACCTCCCACTTTCTTATTTTTGGCTACTCTAAGACCTCTAAACCTAAAGATAGTCATCCTATGGTCTTCTGGGAGTCCTTCTGGCTGACTTTCCTTCGATCTTTGAGAGTCTTCGAGTCTTATTTCCGACCCGGACAATTTTGGGGGTCTACAGCTGCCCCCCCTTTACTTAGTCAAACGGCCTTTTAGTGTACCAGTTGATAAGTAAAGGAGTTGACCCAATTGTCCGGGGAATAAGGCCATCCTTCCGACTTGTAGTGTCTTCCGGTGGAAAATTTGCTGAGTAGCCTCTCCAGGTTTTGCTTCGCTCGTCGCCCGAGCCGGAAGCTGCATACCTCCGTGCTTCTGAACACTCTAGTAGCGTGAGTACCGCCTCTCCAGGCTCTGCTTCGGTGCTTCTGACATCCTAGGCAGTTGAGTTTGCCCTCTCCAGGGTTAGCTTCGCTTGCCGCCCAAGCTGGAAGCTGTGAGTACCGCCTCTCCAGGCTCTGCTTCGGTGCTTCTGACATCCTAGGCAGTTGAGTTTGCCCTCTCCAGGGTTAGCTTCGCTTGCCGTCCAAGCTGGAAGCTGTGAGTACCCGCCTCTCCAGGCTCAACTTCACTCGACGCCCGAGCTGGAAGTTGTGAGTACCGCCTCTCCAGGCTTTGCTTCGCTCGCCGCCCGAGCTGGAAGCTGCATACCTCCGTGCTTCTGAACACTTTGGTAGCGTGAGTACCGCCTCTCCAGGCTCTGCTTTGGTGTTTCTGACAACCTAGGCAGTTGAGTTTGCCCTCTCCAGGGTCTGCGGTTTGCCCTCCCCAGGGTCTGCCTCCGTGTTCTTGACGACGTTGGCAATGTGAGTTTGCCCTCTCCAGGGATCTGTGATGGTTTTGTCTCCACAGTCCACGATGCTGCTTCGACGATTTGTTTTTGATTTTGGTGCCGCTGAGGGCTGGATAACGCAGGGATCCGTCTAGGGGATGTGCAGTTACTCATAGGTTCTTGTGTCCCAATTTTGCATTGCGTAATTGGTGCCCATTGAGGAATTTCTGTTTCCTTGGGGGTGCAGACACAAAGATGCTCTTTCTGATGTGAGCGGTGCCTTATGATTGGCTGTCGTCCTTTCGACGTTGTGGAGTATCCCGGCTATCCTTATTCGGGTGACTCTTTTGGATTTTCTGATTTTTGCTGCCTCTGTGTAGGCTGTTATCCGCTGGGGATTCTGGATGTTGATTTTTGATTAGCCTCTTCTGTTAGGCGGATCATCTTGACGCTTGATTTTTTTTGGCTGAAAGCCGATTTCCACTTGGGGAATGGTTTATTGATTTTCTTTTTTTGATTTTCCTTTTTGTAGGAATGCCTCTTGAGTAGGCGACTGGGGATTTAGGGATCTTATGTATCCCAGAGTATTATTTAGGAAGCCTCTACAGGCTTAGACTCACTCAACGCCTGAGTTGGAGAGCTATCTTCCACGGAGGAAGTTTTAAGTCCTTTGACTGAATATTTTGCTTTGGATGATCGCGCTTCCATTGGGGATTTTTGCTGATCTTGGTTTGATAGCTTTCACTGGGGAATTTGGCCCGTGAGTGGAAGCTGAGATATCTCTGGGGAGTATTATTTCTGCGAGCCTCTCCAGGCTCAATTATTCTGTATGATGAATTGGTTTTTTGTTCAGCCCGAGAATGCGAGCTGAGACGTCTTTTGGAGAGTATTATTTCGGCAAGCCTCTCCAGGCTTAATTATTCAGTGGGAGTATTATTTCAGCAAGCCTCTCCAGGCTCAATTATTTTGTGAGAGTATTATTTTGGCAAGCCTCTCCAGGCTCAATTATTCTGTATGGTGAGAGAGTATTGTTTCGGCGAGCCTCTCCAGGCTTAGTTATTCTGAGAGTATTATTTCGGCAAGCCTCTCCAGGCTCAGTTATTCTGTATGATGCTGTTGATTTTCTGAATCTTTGCCTTTTTTGTCGAATTTTGGCTTTTTCTGTATTTTGCCTTTTTGTTGTTTTTTGGCCTTTTCTGTTGACTGTTGTCATACACAAGCAATTTTTCTATTTTTTTCTATTTTATGCAATTGCCTCATGATAAGGTCTTTGAATGTGCAACTAATGTGTGTGTGATGCACAAATGCAAGTTTGATTACTTTATTAATGCTTTTTAGAAAAATGAATGGCTCTCCCTATCCTCCTCTTCTTGGAGGAATTTCTGTCGTTGACGTGAGGGAATATTTTTGTGAGCCTTTTATGCAGGAGATTATGGATTTTATAGGAACCCCTCCAATTTTCTTTATTGACCGATTATTAAGGAATTTCATAATTTTTTTTTTTTTTTTTTTTTTTTTTTTTAGAAATACCAATTTAGAGGCATAATCACATGGTCAAGAGAGAAAAGAAATGAATAGATATTTTATTAATATTCACAAGTGTTTTTACAGAAAGATATACAGAAGGTAATTTCTGAAGAATGGCTGGCCTGGGTAGGCTATTTACATTGGGCTTAACAATTATATCTGTAATTGTTGCTCCGTACGTTCTCCTAGTTGTTTCGGGTGATATGCCTGAGTCAGGAGTGTAGACACTGCAAGACGCTTGCTTCTAGAAGATAATCACATGAATCGCCTTTCGGTTTTCGATTCAAGTGATCGTTGCTTGCTTTATTTTTATGTCTTATTCTTTTGCCCCTAACTTTTGCCTAGGACGTATCCTAGCGGGGATAATTTTGCCTTTGTTTTGCCTAGTACCCTTGTACTGGCGGGCTTTTTGTTTTGCCCTAACTTTTGCCTAGGGTGCCCTTTTTCGGGTTTTCATCCTAGCGGGCTTATGCAAGCAACGTCTTCAAGCATAATACTTCTTTACCACGTCGGCATTGACTGGGTATCGAAGTTCTTCTCCATCTATGTCTGTGAGGATCAATGCTCCTCCGGAGAAGGCTCGCTTCACCACGTATGGTCCTTCGTAATTCGGGGCCCACTTTCCGATTTTGTCCTTTTGGGCTGGTAGTAATTTCTTCATTACCAGCTCTCCCTCATGATAGACTCGAGGGTGGACTTTCTTGTCAAAAGCCCTTTTGATCTTTCTTTGATAGGCTTGACCATGGCATATGGCGTTCAGCCGTTTTTCTTCAATAAGGTTTAACTGGTCATATCGGCTTTGAACCCATTCTGCCTCGGAAAGTTTCGCTTCCATGATTACCCTTAGAGAAGGTATCTCAACTTCAACAGGCAAGACCGCCTCCATCCCATAAACGAGGGAGAATGGAGTAGCTCCTGTGGATGTGCGCACTGAAGTCCTGTATCCATGGAGAGCGAAAGGTAGCATCTCATGCCAGTCTTTGAATGAGACAACCATCTTTTGCACTATCTTCTTGATATTTTTATTGGCTGCCTCGACTGCCCCATTCATCTTTGGTCGATAGGGGGAAGAGTTGTGGTGTTGGATTTTGAACTCTTGGCACAGTTCTTCCACCATCTTGTTATTTAGATTGGATCCATTATCAGTGATGATTTTATCAGGAATACCGTATCTACATATCATATTCTTTTTGATGAAGGATGTTACCACCTTTCGGGTCACATGAGCATACGATGCCGCTTCTACCCATTTGGTGAAATAATCAATGGCCACAAGAATGAATCTGTGCCCGTTGGATGCTTTCGGCTCAATGGGTCCAATAACATCGATGCCCCACATTGAGAATGGCCAAGGCGAAGCCAATACGTTGAGTGGGGTTGGTGGGATATGAATATTGTCGGCGTATGCTTGACATTTATGGCATTTTCGCACATATTGGTAACAATCCTTTTCCATGGTCGACCAATAATATCCCGCCCTGAGGATCTTTTTAGCCATTGCGGGCCCGGGAATGTGGGTACCGAAAACCCCCTCATGAACTTCTTTGATAATGTTTTGAGCTTCGACTTGGTCTACACATCTCAACAAGACCGAGTCATAATTTTTCTTGTAGAGGGTTTCGCCGACTAGCAAAAATCCCATGGCCCTTCTTCGGATATGCTTCTTGTCATTGTAGACCCCTAAAATTGTCCGGGTCGGAAATAAAACTCGAAGACCCTCAAAGATCGAAGGAAAGTCAGCCAGAAGGACTCCTAGAAGACCATAGGATGGCTATCTGTAGGTTTAGAGGTCTTAGAGTAGTTTAAAATAAGGAAGTGGAGGGAATGAAGCCCAATACGGCCGTACTAAACTTAATACGGCCGTATTGAAGCTTCAACACGGCCGCAGTGAACTCAATACGGCGTATTGAAGTTTCTGAAACTTCAATACGGCCGTACTGAAATCAATACGACCGTATTGAAGCTTCAATACAGCCGCAGTGAACTCAATACGGGCGCATTGAAATTTCTGAATTTCAATACGACCGTATTGAACTCAATACGACCGTATTGAAGTTCAAAAATTTCAATACGGCTGTATTGATTCTGTAGCCCGTATTGCGCCTATTCCCTATAAATATGACGTCAATTGGACGTCATTCCACACTTTTCAACATAGTTTTAACCCTCTCCTTGAGGATTCTGGGGTTTTTGAGCAGTGTTCTGCCCTAGAAATCACTCGGAGAGTTGATCCGACGAAGTTCTTGAGCCCCGAGCCATTTTGCTTGAGGATCGAACCTAGTCGAAGGGAAATCCTCCGGATTTCCATAGTTAAAAGTTTTTAGGAAGGAGCGAGCGAGCTTGTAGAGCGAGGGAACGCCAAAAAGCTTCCTAGTTTTACGAAATATATAAAAGCACGCTTCAAAGGTTTCTTCTTAAAGTCCTTCCTTTTACTGCTTTCTGTGTGCATATTTAAACTGTCATCATGTAGATAGTTAATTTATAATTGCTTAGAATAAATAGGGGTAATTTAGTAATTTTACACTGTTATTTTAGAAATAATCTGTCATAGGGAACCCGAAAGGGGCGCTGTGGGGTGCTAACACCTTCCCCACGCGTAATCGACTCCCTTACCCAACTCTGGTTGTAATGGCCAAAGTTGATTTATAAAATCAATTGCCTTATCCCTTTTTCCAATGTTTTGAGTAAAACATTGGTGGCGACTCCACGAACCCTTCCTTTTACTACGAAAACCACTAATCCGTGGAGGGTCCCGCTTGGGATTAACATGGATTGGTGAGACATTTAATAAATAAATTGGATAAGATCGACAAGGTCTCAGTTTGAGAACAAGTCGTTCTAATAATCCAATACATTTTCAAAACTAAAATAAAAGCGAGCTCGACCGTCTTCGCGACCGCCGAGGCCCGTTTGGGCCGGTGGCGACAGATGGCGACTTCACTGGGGAAGCTTCGAGAGTCAGTCCCATTTAGTGACAGATTGTTTTTAACAAATAATAGTTAAAATTACTTTATTACCCCTCACTTGTATGATAACATGTTTATCTATTTGGCTTTAAATAACTGTTGTATGTTTAAATTCCGCAATTGTTTGAAATAAAAACTGCACACAAACCTTTGCACACAACAGTTCCCTCTATACCCGGGGGCATGAGTGATTAACCATAGGGAGTGGATGTTAGTACGGCCGGTTGTCGAATGGGTCTATAGGTGCCCGTAGACCGTTGTCGGAAAACATCACTCAAGGTGATAACCATGAACTTGAGTCCGACGGTGCGTTGGAGCTTTCCATCGACCCACGACGAGAGGAATTGGGTCCCTATAATGGGGGCACCTTGGGGGCCTTGGACTGGTGAGAACAGTTAGAACCTACCTTGAATAGGCACCTTTCTGCAGGATACCCCTACCTCGTGATTCGCTCGTGACTGTTCGTGGATGAGTGAATTGTTTGTGTAAATGCTTATGTGCAATTGTTTGTGTATTAATAATAAACCTCGTGATAAGGTCTAAAGAATAATCCCCATGCACGAAAAAACCATGACATGAGAAGAAAGACCATGTGTGAAAATATAATAAAAGTGAGGAGCATGTGCATCATTACCAATAAAGATATCATGCATCCTCATAAACCATGCATTCTAGGTTCACCAATACCTCTTGACATGAGTAAAAGAGACCCATAATTATCGAGATTCTCCGTTGAGGAGAGATCATAAGTCAAGGAGGGTAGTAACACTCTGTTTTAAAAAGGCAGCGCCTTAAAAATGGAGGGTTATCAAGCTCATGTCAAGAGCGTATTCATTCCATAAATTAATTAGATTAAAAAATTCATTTTAGAAAGTGGCTGGTCATCTCTCTGTCCTCACACGCGCAAAGAAGATCAAGAAAATGGAAGCATTGGAGGAGCAAAACAAAAAGCTCACAACCGAGCTTTCACAACTTAAAGACCAAATGGCGCAAATGATGGAACTCATGCGTCATCACAACATCCATGGATCTCATCACAGTGATCATGGGTCCCATCATGAGGGAGAGGAGGAAGAGCATGAAGAAGATCCTCCACACGCTGTACCCCTTGGGGCTGGAATTATGATTAAAGAGCCCGAAGTATCAAAGAAACAATTCCACGCCCTCGAGGATCGGCTAAGGGCTATGGAGGGGCATGATTTTGACATCAAAGATGCCGCTGACATGTGCTTAGTGAGGGACATTCAATTCCCTCCTAAATTTAA
Source organism: Cajanus cajan (assembly GCF_000230855.2). Taxonomy (NCBI): domain Eukaryota; kingdom Viridiplantae; phylum Streptophyta; class Magnoliopsida; order Fabales; family Fabaceae; genus Cajanus; species Cajanus cajan. Next base: position 33,078,406 of record NC_138521.1, on the reverse strand, counting down.
AGTGCCGGATTTCCCAAAGTACGTGGGATCGACTTGCCCCAAAAGTCATCTCACCATGTACTGTCGCAAGATGGCTGCATATGCCACAAATGAAAAGCTCTTGATCCACTGCTTTCAAGAGAGCTTGGCTGAAACTGCACTCAACTGGTATATGCAGCTAGATGGAAATCTAGTACATACATGGAGGCAGTTGGTCGACGCCTTTCTCAAGCGCTATAAATACAACATCGACCTAACACCCGATAGGTCTGATCTTCAAGCCTTGAGTAAAAAGAACGATGAATCCTTCAAGGCGTACGCCCAACGTTGGAGGGAGTTGGCGGCACAGATAGAGCCCCCGCTGTCGGATAAGGAGACGGTGTCCTTATTCATCAACTCGTTGACTGGTCCCTATTACGATAAAATGATAGGGAACACAACGACACTCTTCTCGGACATCATCACCATTGGAGAAAGGGTGGAACAAGGACTTAAAAGTGGGAAGCTGGCTAAGCCTTCCCAACCATATGAAGCTAAGAAGGCCTTCGGGAAGAAGAAAGAAGGAGGAGTCAACGCTGTAACCATTTCTCCATCTTCTTCCGCTTCGAAGTCAGGCAAATCGCAAAACAACTCTGTGAAGAAGTTTGATAAACTTCCGACCACTTATAGCGATCTACTGCCGAAGCTAGTGGAGGCGCGTCTTATAGCTTACATTCCACCAAAGAAAGTGAATCCACCTTACCCCGATTGGTACAATCCACAAGACAAATGTCTATACCATTCGGGGGCACCGGGGCATTCAACAGAGAACTGCAGAGCTCTCAAGTATAAGGTCCAAGACCTTATCGATGCTGGGTGGGTCACTTTCGATTCGACGGCGCCCGACGTGAGCAAGAATCCTCTACCGCAGCAGGAGTAGAGAGAAGGGCAAGCCATGATAGGGCCCCTCCACATTTTTTCTTTTAGGGACTCATGATCAGTACCCGAGATCATGAGGACCTTTTCATGTAAATAAAGGGTTTTGTACAGTTTTACATACATATATCAATAAAGAGGCATTTTTCACACATTATTCTCTCATTTTGTTCTATTCTCTCTCTCTCATTAATATTAATCATTCTAAACCTAAACAGAACCAATAAATAATTATGTCTGTGATTGTTCGCTCCGATCGGGATCCGAAAGCCGAAGGTGAATGGGTTGAGTTGGACAGTGATGAGGAGACCATCTCTCCGGATCTGCAAAGACTGCTAGATCAAGAAGCTCGTCTACTCCAACCGTATCAAGAAGAATTGGAGACCGTGAATTTGGGGCAGGGTCAAGAATTGAAAGAGGTCAACATTGGGACCCATATCAGTGATGGAATAAAAACGCAATTGATTCAATTGTTGAGGGAATACAAGGACGTATTTGCATGGTCGTACCATGATATGCCCGGTTTGGACTCCAACATCGTCGAACACAAGTTGCCCTTAAAAGAGGGGTTTCGACCCATTAAGCAAAAGCTTCGACGAATCAAGCCCGAATGGTCCTTAAAGATTAAGGAGGAGGTAGAAAAACAATTGGACGCGGGATTCTTGGTTGTATCCCAGTATCCCGAATGGCTGGCTAACATTGTGCCAGTCATCAAAAAGAATGGGAAGGTTAGAGTGTGTGTTGATTATAGGGATTTGAATCGTGCCAGTCCAAAGGACGATTTTCCCTTGCCCCACATCGATACACTTGTGGATCACACCGCCACAAACACACTCTATTCCTTTATGGATGGATACTCGGGGTATAATCAAATCAAGATGAATATAGAAGACCGCGAGAAAACTTCTTTCATTACACCCTGGGGCACTTTCTGCTACAGGGTGATGCCTTTTGGACTTAAAAATGCGGGTGCCACCTACCAACGAGCGATGGTGACGCTATTCCACGATATGATCCACAAAGAAATTGAAGTATACGTGGATGACATGATCGCAAAGTCAAAAGACGAGATGGACCACATCCAATATTTGAGAAAATTATTCAATCGGCTTCGTAAGTATCAGCTTAAGCTAAACCCGGCTAAGTGTACTTTCGGAGTTCGGTCGGGTAAGCTTCTCGGGTTCATCATCAGTGAAAAAGGCATAGAGGTGGACCCCGATAAAGTAAAGGCAATAATGGAAATGCCTCCTCCTAAAACTGAGAAGGAAATTAGAGGATTCCTCGGCAGGGTGAACTACGTCGCAAGGTTCATCGCACAGTTGACTGACACGTGCAAACCAATATTCAAGCTGTTGCGCAAGAATCATTCCGAAGTTTGGAATGAAAATTGTCAACAAGCTTTTGATAAGATCAAACAGTGCTTGGCCAATCCACCGGTATTGGTGCCACCTGTCGAGGGAAGACCATTAATCCTCTACTTGACGGTTGTCGCCACCGGCCCGAAACGGGCTTTCGGCATTCGCGAAGGATGGTTGGACTCATTTATTTGTTTAAAAAATGTGGATTGCTAGAATGACGTATTCTCAAACTGAGACCTTGTCAAACGAGCAATTTTATTAAATGATTCACCAATCCATATTAATCCCAAGCGGGACCCTCCATGGATTAGTGGTTTTCGCAAAAGGAGGGTTCGTGGAGTCGCCACCAATGTTTTACTCAAAACATTGGAAAAAGGGATAAGGCAATTGATTTTATAAATCAACTTTGGCCATTACAACCAGAGTTGGGTAAGGGAGTCGGTTACGCGTGGGGAAGGTGTTAGCACCCCACAGCGCCCCTTTCGGGTTCCCTATGACAGATTATTTCTAAAATAACAGTAAAATTACTAAATTACCCCTATTTATTATAAGCAATTATAAATTGACTATCTACAGTTTAAATATGCACACAGAAAGCAGTAAAAGGAAGGATTTAAGAAGAAACCTCTTGAAGCGTGCTTTTATATATTGAGTAAAACTGGGAAGCTTTTTGGCGTTCCCTCGCTCTACAAGCTCGCTCGCTCCTTCCTAAAAACTTTTTGACTATGGAAATCCGGAGGATTTCCCTTCGACTAGGTTCGAATCTCCAAGCTAAGTGCTCGGAATTCCAGAACTTCGTCGGATCGACTCCCAGAGAGATTTCTAGGGCAGAACACTGCTCAAAAACCCCAGAATACTCAAGGAGGGAGTCAAAACTGAGTGAAAAAGTGTGGAATGACGTCCAATTGACGTCATATTTATAGGGAATAGGCGCAATACGGCCTACAGGGGCAATACGGCCGTATTGAAATTTTTGAACTTCAATACGGTCGTATTGAAGTTCAATACGGTCGTATTGAAATTCAGAAATTTCAATACGCCCGTATTGAGTTCGCTGCGGTTGTATTGAAGTGTCAATACGGTCGTATTGACTTCAGTACGACCGTATTGAAGTGTCAATACGGTCGTATTGACTTCAGTACGGCCGTATTGAAGTTTCAGAAACTTCAATACGCCGTATTGAGTTTCGCTGCGGCCGTATTGAAGCTTCAATACGGCCGTATTAAGTTCAGTACGGCCGTATTGGGCTTTTTCCCTCCACTTCTTTATTTTGAGCTATTCTAAGACCTCTAGACCTACAGAGAACCCTCCTAGGGCCTTCGAGGAGTCCTTCTGGCTGATTATCCTTCAGTCTTCGAGAGTCTTCAAGCTTTATTTCCGACCCGGACAATTTTAGGGGTCTACAGCTGCCCCCCCTTTACTTAGTCGGACGGCCTTTTGGTGTATCGGCTGACAAGTAAAGGAGTTGACCCAATTGTCCGGGTATTGTGCCGACCTTCTGACTTGTAGCGTCTTCCGGTGGAAAAATGTTGAGTAGCCTCTCCAGGTGGGTGCATACCTCGGCGCTTCTGACATCCTCGGTAGCTGAGTTTACCTTCTCCAAGGTCAACTTCACTCGACGCCCGAGCCGGAAGTTTGGACATCGACGCGCCTCTGATGACGCTGATGGTTGAGTACCGCCTCTCCAGGCTTAGCTTCACTCTTTGTTCGAGCCGGAAGCTAAGTATCTTTGTGACAACGGTAGCAGTGTGAGTTTCGCCTCTCCAGACTTAGTCTCGCTCTTTGTTCGAGCCGGAAACCAAGCACCTTTGTGACGACGGTGAGCAGTTTTGCCTCTCCAGGCTTAGTCTCGCTCTTCGTTCGAGCCGGAAACTAAGCACCTTTGTGACGACGGTGAGCAGTGTGAGTTTTGCCTCTCCAGGCCTTGCTTTGCTTGTTGCCCAAGCTGGAAGCTGTAAGTACCGCCTCTCCAGGCTTAGCTTCACTCTTTGTTCGAGCCGGAAGCTAAGTACCTTTGTGACAACGGTAAGCGGTGAGTACCCCTTTTCCAGAGATAGCTTCGCTCATTGCCCGAGCCGGAAGCTGCGTACCTCCGTGTTTGTGACGACGGGGTAGCGTGAATATCTCCTTTCCAGGGATTTGTGATGATTTTGTCTCCACAGTCCACGATGCTGCTTCGACGGTTGTTTCTGATTTTGTGCCACTAGGGGCTGGATAACGCAGGGATCCGTCTAGGGGATGTGCAGTTACTCATAGGTTCTTGTGTCCCAACTTTCCATTGCGTAGTTGGTGCCCTTGGGGAATTTCTGACTCCTTGGGGTATAGACACAAAGATGCTCTTTCTGATGTGAGCGGTGCCTTATGATTGGCTGACGTCCTTTCGACGTTGGTGGAGTATCCCGGTTATCCTTGTTCGGGTAACTCTTTTTGATTTTCTGATTTTTTGCTGCCTCTGTGTAGGCTGTTATCCGCTGGGGATTCTGGATGTTGATTTTGTCTCCACAGTCCACGATGCTGTTTCGACGATTGTTTTTGATTTTTGTGCCACTGGGGGCTGGATAACGCAGGGATCCGTCTAGGGGATGTGCAGTCATTCACAGGTTCCTGTGCCCCAACTTGCATTGCATTGTTGGTACCCTTGGGGAATTTCTGACTCCTTGGGGTATAGACACAGATGCTCTTTCTCTCTGAGTTTGAGCGATGCCTTATGTTTGGCTGACGTCCTTTGACGTTGGTGGAGTATCCCGGTTTATCCTTATTCGGGTATCTCTTTTTGATTTTCTGGATTTTGTTGCCTCTGTGTAGGCTGTTATCCGCCAGGGGATTTTGTCATTGGTTGTGATTGGCCTCTTCTGTTAGGCAGATCAGCTTGACGTTCAATGATTGGCTGAGAGCCAGATTCCACTTGGGGAATGATTTTTGATCTTTTTATGATTTTTCCTTTTGAAGGAGTGCCTCTTATGTAGACGACTGAGGAATTGGAGTTCAGTGTTCGGCTGAGTGCCAGATTCCGCTTGGGGAATACTTATTGATATTTTTGATTTTTCTCTTTTTGCAGGGATGCCTCTGAGTAGGCGATTGGGGAATGAGGGATCTTATGTATCCCAGAGTATTATTTAGGAAGCCTCTGCAGGCTTAGCCTCACTCAACACTTGAGTTGGAGAGCTATCTTCCACTGAGGAAGTGTTAAGTCCTTTGACTTGTATATACTGTTTGGATGATCGCACTTCCATTGGGGATTGCGTCGATTTTGCTTTGATAGCCCTCGCTGGGGATTTTTCCGTGAGCTTGAGCTGAGGTTCCCTCTGGGGAGTATTATTTCTGCGAGCCTCTCCAGGCTCATTTATTCTGAGAGAGTATTATTTCTGCAAGCCTCTCCAGGCTTTAGTTATGATGAAAGAGTATTATTTCGGCGAGCCTCTCCAGGCTCAATTATTTTGCAGGAGTATTATTTAGGCAAGCCTCTCCAGGCTCAATTATTCTGAGAGTATTATTTCTGCAAGCCTCTCCAGGCTTTAGTTATGATGAAAGAGTATTATTTCGGCGAGCCTCTCCAGGCTCAATTATTCTGAAGGAGTATTATTTCGGCAAGCCTCTCCAGGCTCAATTATTCTGCGGGAGTATTATTTAGGCAAGCCTCTCCAGGCTCAGTTATTCTGTATGATTTGTTGGATTTTCTGTATTTTGCCCTTTTTTCGATTTTGGCTTTTTCTGTGTTTTTGCCTTTTTTGTTGAGTTCGGCTTTTTCTGTATTTTTGTTGATTTCTGTATTTTTGCCTTTTTTGTTGGTTTTGGCTTTTTCTGTATAGAAATGTCTCAGTTATTCTGAGAGAGTATTATTTCGGCGAGCCTCTCCAGGCTCAATTATTCTGAGAGAGTATTATTTCGGCGAGCCTCTCCAGGCTCAGTTATTTTGAGAGTATTATTTCGGCAAGCCTCTCCAGGCTCAGTTATTCTGAGAGTATTCTTTCGGCGAGCCTCTCCAGGCTCAGTTATTCTGTACAATTTTCTTGTTGGATTTTTTGTACCCATGCCTCTTTTCCGTTTTCGGCTTTTTGTTGACTGCTGTCATACACAATCAATTTTTCCTATTTTCTATTTTATGCAATTGCCTAATGACGAGGTCTTTGAAAATTTCTTTATGGCCAATACGGCCGTATCCATTTCAGTACGCCCATGTTGAGTTGAAAATTTTGTTCATAACCCTGATTTTAGTACGGGTGTACTGAACATGGTACAAGCGCATTGTTTTTTCTGAAATTTATATTATTTATTTTTTTGTTTTTTCAATAAACAGAGAATAAGTGATCTTCCAGTACACCTATCATCTGTATGCATGTATGCAGTATGATGCACCTAATTTTATTTGATTCTTTTTTCAAAAGAATTAACCGATGCGTTTTTGTGTTTGGATTTTGCCATTCCTCCAGACGGACTGTGCTCTGCCGATTTCTGTTACCGAGGAATGATGCGTATTATATTTGAGATTTGGTGTCATCAACCAAATGATCCTTCCCTTTCTTTAGAAGATGTGTCAACCCTCCTATTGACCACTATATCTCCATGTTTCCACTAGATTATTCAAAAATCGTTGGGACAAGAGAGAAAAGAAGGAAAGGGTATTTTTCAAAAGTTTGTGTTTTAGAGGGGATTATTTTATTTTTGAAAAATTGTTTTTGTAAGCATGGATGGCCAAGGTAGGCTTATTGTGTTTAGGTTTGTTTGTTTAAACACTTATGAGGTTAAGCACATCTTTGTTATTAATGATTGTGCTTTGACAACTTGGATAGCTTTTCTTGAGCCCCTTTGTTGAATTCAATTGATGGTACCATCATGGATTTATTCTGTTTTTTTGATCGTCCTTATTTTTGCCTAAAAACACCCTTCCGTGGTATTTTAGCGGACTTTTGTTTTTGTTCATTATTTTGTAACCCCAATTTTTGCCTAGGTCACCCCTTCGTGGGATTCCTAGCGGGTTTTTGTCTTCATTTTGTAACCCTAACTTTTGCCTAGGTCACCCTTTTGTGGGATTCCTATCGGGTCTTTTGCTCTTATTTTTGCGCAGTCCCCTTTTTGGGTTTCCTGCCGAGCTTATTATCTTTAGGATTTCTTTATCCATGATGGTACTTATTGATGCCAAGAAAAGGTGCTCCAAGTTGACACACACACTTCCACATAAAAATGATGTGGGTTTATTGATTATTAAGACGATTTTAACCTCACTTATGTTCATTCAAACAGGGTTAAATAATGCGGTCTAGAATTTTATTGCAAGCAAGAAAAGAAGCAATAAAGAATTAATAAAGAATGATTTTATTATAATCATAATGGAAACATGTGCCCTATCGAGGCTCGGGGGTCGGGCTGTCCCCGAGGAGTGATCTCTAATAGTCACTGAATTTACACATCCCTATTAGAAGGAGAAAAACATTTTGACGACGACGACCGGCCTTGACGCTTGTGAACCGGCCTTCCTAAAGATCTGGCTTAAAGAACATCGAGAAGGATCTTGGTTTCTCTTCGTCCTTTGATTTTTATAAGGGTTGTATCCTAACCCTTGTTTCCCCGGGTTATCCTTGATAATGGGTAGCTCCGGGATTCCTTGGGAGTCCTTGCCTAATCCTTGTCCTGGCAAGTATCCGTTCTTTGTGAGCATATGAGCTACCTTCTTCATTTCTCGGGGAAACGTTTCAACATTGGCAATTTCCAATGCTTGGAAGGCGGTTTCCAAAGCTTCCTCTGCTGCATCCACATAAGGTATGTTGGATGGCTTGCTGATGAGTATGTCATCTTCAGCTTGTACAGTCACCAGTTTGTCACCCACTATGAACTTGACTTTCTGGTGGAGCGTAGAAGGAATAGCTTTCGCATCATGAATCCAAGGTCGGCTGAGGAGACAGCTGTATGCGGGAGTGATATCCATCACTTGAAATTCGACGTTGAAGATAGTGGGTCCAATTTGGATTGGAAGATTGATCTCTCCCACCACTTCTCTTTTAGATCCATCGAAGGCTCGAACGATCATGTTGCTCGGGCACATTTGGATTCCCTTGATTGCCACTTGCTCGAGCGCTCTTTTTGGCATTACGTTCAAGGAAGATCCATTATCTACCAAGACTTTAGTGATGTGATACTCCTTGCACTTTATAGAGATTTGCAAGGGCTTGTTGTGGTTTGATCCCTCGGCGAGGATTTCTTCATCGATGAAGGTGAGGTGATCATTAGCCTTGATGTGACTAACAATCCCCTCAAACTCGTCTTGGGAGATAGTGTGCGACACGTATGCCTCGTTCAAGAATTTCGACAGAGCTTGCCGATGCGGTTCGGAACTTAGGATCAACGACAACAGCGTAATCTTTGCTGGCGTCCTATGAAGTTGATCCACGATGGAGTACTCACTCTGTCGGATAAACTTTAACAGCTCGTCTGTCTCCTCCTCGGATTCTTTTTTCTCGGTTTTCTTTTCTTCTTTTTCTTTATTCTTGGGGGCTTTATCATGAAGATCTTCGGGAGTGTAGATCCTGCCACTCCTAGTCATGCCCCCAAGTCCAGCGATGTTGGAGATATCGCTGTCGGCAGAAGAGTGGATGTCGTATATCCACGGCACAGCCTTATTTGATTCGTAGGGGAAAGGTCTTGGAGCGGTGATCCTTAATGGTGTCGAACCTTCCCCTTTATTCGTCTTGATTACCAACAACGGAGTTGATGTGCGCTTGCTTGGCGCGGTTGTTGGCTTACACTTGATGACGAACGGCGTGCGATCCATTTTTGAACATACGCATCGATTTAGTCCTTTCTTTTTATTTATGTTTATTACTGAATTACTAGGAGGGATGTATGAAATGAATGATTCCTAGATCCCTCCATGATCTATATGCATGAGATGATGATGTTGAATATGCATGCATTGTGTTTATTGAACTAAGCATTATCATGTTTTTAGGATTTTCCTAAGATGATGCATGATATTGCTTGGTTTGGGTAAATACATATTTTTCTTTTGAATATTTTGTATTTTTTTTTTTTTTTTTTTTTTTTTTTTTGTATTTTTTTTTTGTATTTTTTTTTGGGGTGAAAAGGGAAACTACCTATATGAATGCAATGAAGGTAGATGTTAACACCATGTACTAGAAGATCTTTATTTCTATTTATTCTTTTTATTTAAAAAAGAATGTTGTATGTTTAAAAGGTGCAAATGTATGCTCATACAATGTCACATAAAAATGCACAAACAATTCACTCATCCACGAACAGTCACGAGCGAATCACGAGGTAGGGGTCTCCTGCAGAAAAGTGCATATTCAAGGAGGATCTAACTGTTCTCACTTGGTCAAAGGCCCCCAAGGTGCCCCCATTATAGGGACCCAATTCCTCTCGTCGTAGGTCGATGGAAAGTTCCAACGCACCGTCGGACTCAAGTTCATGGTTATCACCTTGAGTGATGTTTTCCGACAACGGTCTACGGGCACCTATAGACCCATTCGACAACCGGCCGTACTAACATCCACTCCCTATGGTTAATCACTCATGCCCCCGGGTATAGAGGGAACTGTTGTGTGCAAAGGTTTGTGTACAGTTTGTATTTCAAACAATTGCGAAATTTTAAACATACAACAGTTATTTAAAGCCATATAATAAATCATGTTATCATACAAGCAAAGGGTAATAAAGTAATTTTTAACTATTATTTGTTAAAAATAATCTGTCACTAAATGGGACTGACTCTCGAGGCTTCCCCAGTGGAGTCGCCATCTGTCGCCACCGGCCCGAAACGGGCTTTCGGCATTCGCGAAGGATGGTTGGACTCATTTATTTGTTTAAAAAATGTGGATTGCTAGAATGACGTATTCTCAAACTGAGACCTTGTCAAACGAGCAATTTTATTAAATGATTCACCAATCCATATTAATCCCAAGCGGGACCCTCCATGGATTAGTGGTTTTCGCAAAAGGAGGGTTCGTGGAGTCGCCACCAATGTTTTACTCAAAACATTGGAAAAAGGGATAAGGCAATTGATTTTATAAATCAACTTTGGCCATTACAACCAGAGTTGGGTAAGGGAGTCGGTTACGCGTGGGGAAGGTGTTAGCACCCCACAGCGCCCCTTTCGGGTTCCCTATGACAGATTATTTCTAAAATAACAGTAAAATTACTAAATTACCCCTATTTATTATAAGCAATTATAAATTGACTATCTACAGTTTAAATATGCACACAGAAAGCAGTAAAAGGAAGGATTTAAGAAGAAACCTCTTGAAGCGTGCTTTTATATATTGAGTAAAACTGGGAAGCTTTTTGGCGTTCCCTCGCTCTACAAGCTCGCTCGCTCCTTCCTAAAAACTTTTTGACTATGGAAATCCGGAGGATTTCCCTTCGACTAGGTTCGAATCTCCAAGCTAAGTGCTCGGAATTCCAGAACTTCGTCGGATCGACTCCCAGAGAGATTTCTAGGGCAGAACACTGCTCAAAAACCCCAGAATACTCAAGGAGGGAGTCAAAACTGAGTGAAAAAGTGTGGAATGACGTCCAATTGACGTCATATTTATAGGGAATAGGCGCAATACGGCCTACAGGGGCAATACGGCCGTATTGAAATTTTTGAACTTCAATACGGTCGTATTGAAGTTCAATACGGTCGTATTGAAATTCAGAAATTTCAATACGCCCGTATTGAGTTCGCTGCGGTTGTATTGAAGTGTCAATACGGTCGTATTGACTTCAGTACGACCGTATTGAAGTGTCAATACGGTCGTATTGACTTCAGTACGGCCGTATTGAAGTTTCAGAAACTTCAATACGCCGTATTGAGTTTCGCTGCGGCCGTATTGAAGCTTCAATACGGCCGTATTAAGTTCAGTACGGCCGTATTGGGCTTTTTCCCTCCACTTCTTTATTTTGAGCTATTCTAAGACCTCTAGACCTACAGAGAACCCTCCTAGGGCCTTCGAGGAGTCCTTCTGGCTGATTATCCTTCAGTCTTCGAGAGTCTTCAAGCTTTATTTCCGACCCGGACAATTTTAGGGGTCTACAACGGTGCTTGATGAGTCCATGGGGGCTGTGCTGGGACAACAAGATGAAACAGGAAAGAAAGAACAAGCCATCTACTACCTGAGCAAGAAATTTCTTGATTACGAAACCCGCTATACGCCGCTAGAAAAAACGTGCTGCGCGTTAGTATGGGCAACACAACGGCTCAGGCAGTATATGATTAGGCATACTACTTGGTTGGTTTCCAAAATGGACCCAATTAAGTACGTGTTCGACAAACCGATAATCACTGGGAAGATTGCCCGATGGCAAGTGCAATTATCAGAATTTGACATCATACATGTCACACAAAAGGCCATCAAGGGTAGTACCCTAGCTGATTACCTAGCACACGGGCCGACCAATGACTATCAATCCTTTCAGGATGATTTCCCCGATGAGGATATAATGCATTTACAACATGAAGATCCTAAGGATGATACGTGGACCATGTATTTTGATGGAGCCTCCAACATGCTTGGACAGGGGATTGGAACAGTATTAATCTCCCCACAAGGAAAGCATATCCCCTTAACGGCAAGACTCAACTTCGACTGTACAAATAACATGGCCGAATACGAGGCTTGCGCGTTAGGAATCCAACCAGCAATCAACAATGGTATCCCTAAGCTCAAAGTATTTGGAGATTCGGCTTTAGTCATCCACCAACTGCGAGGTGAATGGGAAGTCCGAAATCCTAAGCTGATACCATATGTTGAGCATATCAAAGACCTGATACAATTCTTTCAAAATGTCGTCTTTGAATATATCCCAAGGGAGGAAAATCAGTTCGCTGACGCCCTTGCCACACTATCATCGATGTTCGCCTTGGATAAGGAGCATGAAATGCCCATCATCAATATCCGGCGACACGATAAGCAAGCGTTCTGCCTACTGATAGATGAAGCTGTTGACGATCATCCATGGTTCCATGACATCAAACAATATCTGTCAAAAGGGGAATATCCTGATATGGCTAGCGATAATGATAAAAAGCATATTCGAAGAAGGGCCATGGGATTTCTGTTGATTGGAGAAACCCTCTACAAAAAGAATTATGACTCGGTCTTGTTGAGGTGCATAGACCAAGTCGAAGCTCAAAATGTAATCAAAGAAATACACGAGGGGGTTTTCGGTACCCATATTCCCGGGCCTGCAATGGCTAAGAAAATCCTCAAAGCAGGATATTATTGGTCGACCATTGAAAGGGATTGTTACCAATACGTCCGGAAATGCCACAAGTGTCAAGCATACGCCGACAACATTCATGTCCCACCAACGCCACTCAATGTGTTGGCTTCACCATGGCCATTCGCAATGTGGGGCATGGATGTTATTGGACCCATCGAGCCAAAGGCGTCCAATGGACATAGGTTCATCCTTGTGGCCATTGACTATTTCACCAAATGGGTAGAAGCGACATCGTATGCTCATGTGACCCGAAAGGTGGTAACATCCTTCATCAGAAAGAATATCATATGCAGATACGGTATTCCCGACAAAATCATCACTGATAATGGATCCAATTTGAACAATAAGATGGTGGAAGAACTGTGCAAAGAGTTCAAAATTCAGCACCACAACTCTTCCCTATATCGACCAAAGATGAATAGGGCAGTCGAGGCAGCCAATAAGAATATCAAGAAGATAGTACAAAAGATGGTTGTCTCATTCAAAGACTGGCATGAGATGCTACCCTTCGCTCTCCATGGTTATAGGACTTCAGTACGTACATCCACAGGAGCTACTCCATTCTCCCTTGTTTATGAAATGGAAGCAGTTCTGTCGGTTGAAGTCGAGGTACCTTCTCTGAGAGTAATCATAGAAGCAAAACTTTCCGAGGCAGAATGGGTTCAAATTCGATATGACCAATTGAACCTTATCGAAGAAAAACGACTGAACGCCATATGCCATGGTCAAGCCTACCAAAGGAAGATCAAAAAGGCTTTTGACAAGAAAGTCCATCCTCGAATCTACCATGAGGGAGAGCTGGTGATGAAGAAATTGCTACCAGCTCAAAAGGACAAAATCGGAAAGTGGGCCCCAAATTACGAAGGACTATACGTGGTGAAGCGAGCCTTCTCCGGAGGAGCATTGATTCTCACAGACATGGACGGAGAAGAACTTCGATACCCAGTCAACGCTGACGTGGTAAAGAAGTATTATGCTTGAAGACGTTGCTTGCATCCGCCCGCTAGGATGAAAACCCAAAAAGGGCATCCTAGGCAAAAGTTAGGGCAAAACGAAAAGCCCGCCAGTACAAGGGTACTAGGCAAAACAAAGGCAAAATTATCCCCGCTAGGACATGTCCTAGGCAAAAATTAGGGGCAAAAGAATAAGATGCAAAAAGTAAAGCAAGCAACGATCACTTGAATCGAAAACCGAAAAGGCGTTTCAAGTGATAATCTTCTAGAAGCAAGCGTCTTGCAGCATCTACACTCCTGGCTCAGGCATCTCACCCGAAGCAACTAGGGAACGGGAAGGGCAGCAATCACAGATGTAATTGTTTAAGCCAAAAATGTACAGCCTACCCTGGCCAGCCATTCTTCAGAAAATCCCTTTGTAAATCTTTCTGTATAAACATTTGAATATCAATAAAATATCCATTTGTTTCTTTTCTCTCTTGACCTTGTGATTATGCCTTTAAATTGATGTTTCTAAAAATTGTACGAAACTCTTAATAATCGGTCAATAAAAGAAAACTGGAGGGGTTCCTATAAAATCTTTAAACTCCTGCTGTCGCCACCGGCCCAAACGGGCCTCGGCGGTCGCGAAGACGGTCGAGCTCGCTTATTATTTTAGTTTTGAAAATGTATTGGATTATTAGAACGACTTGTTCTCAAACTGAGACCTTGTCGATCTTATCCAATTTATTTATTAAAATGTCTCACCAATCCATATTAATCCCAAGCGGGACCCTCCATGGATTAGTGGTTTTCGTAAAAGGAGGGTTCGTGGAGTCGCCACCAATGTTTTACTCAAAACATTGGAAAAAGGGATAAGGTAATTGATTTTATAAATCAACTTTGGCCATTACAACCAGAGTTGGGTAAGGGAGTCGGTTACGCGTGGGGAAGGTGTTAGCACCCCACAGCGCCCCTTTCGGGTTCCCTATGACAGATTATTTTCTAAAATAACAGCGTAAAATTACTAAATTACCCCTATTTATTATAAGCGATTATAAATTAACTATCTACATGATGACAGTTTAAATATGCACACAGAAAGCAGTAAAAGGAAGGATTTAAGAAGAAACCTCTTGAAGCGTGCTTTTATATATTGAGTAAAACTGGGAAGCTTTTTGGCGTTCCCTCGCTCTACAAGCTCGCTCGCTCTCTCCTATAAAATTTTGACTATGGAAATCCGGAGGATTTCCCTTCGACTAGGTTCGAATCTCCAAGCTAAGTGCTCGGAATTCCAGAACTTCGTCGGATCGACTCCCAGAGAGATTTCTAGGGCAGAACACTGCTCAAAAACCCCAGAATACTCAAGGAGGGAGTCAAAACTGAGTGTGAAAGTGCCAAATGACGTCCAATTGACGTCATATTTATAGGGAACAGGCCCAATACGGGCTACAGAACCAATACGGCCGTATTGAAATTTTTGAACTTCAATACGGCCGTATTGAGTTCAATACGGCCGTATTGAAATTCAGAAATTTCAATACGGCCGTATTGAGTTCAATACGGCTGTATTGAAGCTTCAATACGGCCGTATTGATTTCAGTACGGCCGTATTGAAGTTTCAGAAACTTCAATACGCCGTATTGAGTTCACTGCGGCCGTATTGTTTAGGTTTAGAATTATTAATGTTTATGAGGAAAGAGAGAAAAGAACAAAAAAGAGAATAATGTGAAAAATGTCTCTTTATTGATATGTATTAAAACTGTACAAAAACCCTTATTTACATGAAAAGGTTCTCATGATCTCGGGTACTGATCATGAGTCCCTAAAAGAGAAATATGAAGGGGCCCTATCGTGGTTTGTTCTTCTCCCTACTCCTGCTTTGGCAGAGGATTCTTGCTCACGTCGGGCGCTGTCGAATCGAAGGTGACCCACCCGGCATCAATAAGGTTTTGGACCTTGTATTTGAGAGCTAGGCATTTCTCTGTTGAATGCCCTGGTGCCCCCGAATGGTATAAACATTTGTCTTGTGGCTTGTACCAATCGGGGTAAGGTGGGTCGATCTTCCTTGGTGGAACATGAGCTAGAAGTTTGGCTTCTACTAGCTTCGGCAGGAGATCGCTATAAGTGGTCGGAAGTTTATCAAACTTCTTCACAGGGGTGAATTGCGATCTTCCCGACTTCGAAGTGGAAGTAGCCGAGGGTATGGTTATAGCATTGACTTCTCCCTCTTTCTTCTTCCCGAAGACCTTCTTAGCTTCATATGATTGGGAAGGCTTAGCCAACTTCCCACTTTTAAGTCCTTGTTCCACTCTCTCCCCAATGGTGATGATGTCCGAGAAGAGTGTCGTTGTGTTCCCTATCATTTTATCGTAATAGGGACCAGTCAACGAGTTGATGAATAAGGACACCATCTCCTTATCTGACAGCGGGGGCTCTATCTGTGCCGCCAACTCCCTCCATCGTTGGGCGTACGCCTTGAAAGATTCATCATTTTTCTTACTCAAGGCTTGAAGATCTGACCTATCAGGTGTTAGGTCGATGTTGTATTTGTAACGCTTGAGAAAGGCGTCGGCCAACTGCCTCCATGTACATACTTGATTTCCATCTAGCTGCATATACCAGTTGAGCGCGGTATCAGCCAAGCTCTCTTGGAAGCAGTGGATCAAGAGCTTTTCGTTTGTGGCATATGCAGCCATCTTTCGGCAGTACATGGTGAGATGACTCTTGGGGCAAGTCGATCCCACGTATCTCGGGAAATCTGGCACTTTAAATTTGGGAGGGAATTGAATATCCCTCACTAAACACATGTCGGCGGCATCTTTAATATCGAAGTCATGCCCCTCCATAGCCCTCAACCGATCCTCTAGGGCGTGGAATTGTTCTTTTGAAACCTCGGGCTCTTTGATCATAATTCCAGCCCCAAGAGGTATGGCATGTGGAGGATCTTCTTCATGCTCCTCCTCCTCTCCCTCATGATGGGACCCATGGTCACTGTGATGAGATCCATGAATGTTATGGTGACGCATGAGTTCCAACATTTGCGCCATCTGCTCTTTGAGCTGTGAAAGCTCGGTCGTGAGCTTCTTGTTTTGTTCCTCTAGCGCTTCCATTTTCTTGATTTTCTTCGCGCGTGTGAGGACAGAGAGATGACCAGCCACTTTCTAAAATGAATGTTTATTCTAATTAGCTTATTTATGATATGAATACACTCTTGATGTGAGCTTGATAATCTTTCATCTTTGAGGCGCTGCCTTTTTAAGATGAAAGTTTATCACCCTCCCTAGGCTATTATCTCTCCACAACGGAGAATCTCAATAGTCACGGGTCTCTTTCACTCACATCGAGAGGGTATTAGTGAACCTATAAATGATGATGAGGATGCATGAGGTATTATTGATAATGATGCCTATGCTCCTTACTTTTATTATATTTTCACACATTGGTTTTTCCTCTCATGTCATGACATTTTCATGCATGGGGATTATTTTTTAGACCTTATCACGAGGTTATTTATTAATGCACAAACAATTGCACATAAGCATTTACACAATCAATTCACTCATCCACGAACAGTCACGAGCGAATCACGAGGTAGGGGTCTCCTGCAGAAAAGTGCATATTCAAGGAGGATCTAACTGTTCTCACTTGGTCAAAGGCCCCCAAGGTGCCCCCATTATAGGGACCCAATTCCTCTCGTCGTAAGTCGATGGAAAGCTCCAACGCACTGTCGGACTCAAGTTCATGGTTATCACCTTGAGTGATGTTTTCCGACAACGGTCTACGGGCACCTATAGACCCATTCGACAACCGGCCGTACTAACATCCACTCCCTATGGTTAATCACTCATGCCCCCGGGTATAGAGGGAACTGTTGTGTGCAAAGGTTTGTGTGCAGTTTTTATTTCAAACAATTGCGTAAATTTAAAAATACAACAGTTATTAAAGCCAAATAGATAAACATGTTATCATACAAGTGAGGGGTAATAAAGTAATTTTTAACTATTATTTGTTAAAAATAATCTGTCACTAAATGGGACTGACCCTCGAAGCTTCCCCAGTGGAGTCGCCATCTGTCGCCACCGGCCCAAACGGGCCTCGGCGGTCGCGAAGACGGTCGAGCTCGCTTATTATTTTAGTTTTGAAAATGTATTGGATTATTAGAACGACTTGTTCTCAAACTGAGACCTTGTCGATCTTATCCAATTTATTTATTAAAATGTCTCACCAATCCATATTAATCCCAAGCGGGACCCTCCATGGATTAGTGGTTTTCGTAAAAGGAGGGTTCGTGGAGTCGCCACCAATGTTTTACTCAAAACATTGGAAAAAGGGATAAGGCAATTGATTTTATAAATCAACTTTGGCCATTACAACCAGAGTTGGGTAAGGGAGTCGGTTACGCGTGGGGAAGGTGTTAGCACCCCACAGCGCCCCTTTCGGGTTCCCTATGACAGATTATTTTCTAAAATAACAGCGTAAAATTACTAAATTACCCCTATTTATTATAAGCGATTATAAATTAACTATCTACATGATGACAGTTTAAAATTTCACCCCCTAAGACAGAAAAGGAGGTCAAGGGATTTCTTGGTAGGGTGAATTATATAACTCGTTTCATATCTCAGTTGACTGACACATGCGCTCCCATCTTTAAGCTACTCCGAAAGAATCAACCCGTGGAATGGAATGAGGAATGCCAAATTGCTTTCGATAAGATTAAGCAATGTCTCATCAATCCACCAATATTGATGCCTCCTATTGAAGGAGAACCTCTCATCCTATACCTCACGGTCTTGGAAAAATCCATGGGATGTATGCTGGGATAGTTAAACAAGACTGGTAATCAAGAAAGAGCTATCTATTACTTGAGCAAGAAGTTTACCGATTACGAAGCTCGGTATTCTCCTTTGGAGAAAACATGTTGCGCCTTGGTGTGGGCCACCCAGCGGCTAAGACAGTACATCCTGAGACATACAACCCAATTAATATCCAAAATGGATCCTATCAAGTAGCTACTTGAAAAGCCTGTTCTGGTTCAGAGAATTGCCAGATGGCAGGTTTTGCTATCAGAATATGATATTGTATATGTCTCGCAAAAGGCAATCAAAGGTAGTGTCCTGGCCGATCATTTAGCAAATGGACCAACCAAGGATGAACACATGGTCAAGGAAGAGTTCCCCGATGAAGAAATATTGACCTTGAAGGATGAGCCAAAAAAGCAAAGACAAAATGAATCCTGGTCGATGTTCTTCGACAGGGCCTCCAATATAATGGGGCACTGAATAGGAGCCATACTGATATCGTCCCAAGGAAAACATATCTTGGTGACAGCAAGGTTGGACTTTGAATGCACCAACAACATGGCTGAATACGAAGCTTGTTTATTGGGTCTACAAGTTGCGCTTGATAACAAAGTCACCAAAATAGAAGTCTATGGCGACTCGGCTTTGGTGATATACCAGCTACGAGATGAATGGAAAATGAAGGACTACAAATTAATCCCCTATCGAGCATATGTTCAGGATCTGATGTCCCAATTTGAATCCATTAACTTTGAGCATACCCCGAGAGACGGGAATCAGTTAGTAGATGCGTTGGCTACACTATCATCCATGTTTGCTATAAAAGAGGGATGTGAAATACTGGTCATCAAAATCAGACGACATGACATAAGCTCATTGTTGTACACTGGAGGAAAAGGAAGATGGCCATCCTTGGTATTTTGACATCCATCAATACATCAAAGAAGGGAAATACCTAGTTGGGGCATCTGACAACGACAAGAAAACAATCAGACGAAGGGCTATCGGATTCGTACTACATAAGAACATCCTGTACAAGAAGAGTTTTGATTCCATCCTGTTAAGATGTATTGGTCAGAAGGAGTCTCGATCGTTAATGAAAGAAGTCCATGAAGGAACCTTCGGTACCCATATAGCTGGACAGGTCATGGCCAGAAAGATCATGAGAGCAGGATACTTTTGGTCCACTATGGAGAAGGATTGCATCTCGTATGCTAGGAAGTGCCACAAATGCAAATATACATTGATAATATCCAAGTCCCACCAAGTGAGATCAATGTAATGGCCTCGCCCTGGCCTTTCTCGATGTGGGGCATGGATGTCATTAGACCCATTGAACCCAAAGCCTCAAATGGACATAGATTCATTCTTGTGGTTGTTGATTACTTCACCAAATGGGTTGAAGCCACGTCATACGCACATGTAACTCGTAAAGTGGTAGTCAATTTTGTCAGAAAAAACATAATATGTCGTTATGGAATACCTGACAAAATTATAACGGACAATGGGTCCAACCTCAACAACAAGATGATGACTGAATTATATGACTCTTTCAAGATTCAACATCATAACTCCTCCCTTTATAGGCCAAAAATGAATGGGGCAGTTGAGGCAGCCAACAAGAATATCAAGAAGATCGTTCAAAAAATGGTCGTTACATATAAAGATTGGCATGAAATGCTACCTTACACATTGCATGGGTACAGAACATCCGTTCGCACATCGACGGGCGCCACCCCTTTTTCCTTAGTATACGGGATGGAGGCAGTCTTGCCTATTGAAGTGAAAATTCCTTCTTTAAGATTACTCATGGATGTTGAAGATTGAAGAATCTACATCTGGAAGATGTTCCCTAGAAGTTTTAGTTTTGATGTTTTGTTCATGTTGCTTTTTATTTTAAGCCTATGTCAAAAGGATAATGTATTGATTGTTTAAAAGATTAGGCTTGTATGTGTTTGTTTGTTATGTGTTAAAAATTAGTAATTAACATGAAGGTGAAAATATCATAATACTCATTTTTCTTATTTCATTCATTGTTGAGAACATGAAGTATTAATTTACTGAGTGTTTGAGACTTTAAATGAAAACTTGAAAACATCAGAAATTTTCTGAGTTAAGGAATAGATTACCTGAACTGGTAATAGATTACCTGACTCATGTTGAAAAACTGATTGATACTGGAATAATCGATTACCATGTGTGGTAATAGATTACCAAACTGATTCTGATGATTTCAAGAGGAAAAAGGATCGTGTTAATCGATTACCTCTTTAAAGTAATCGATTACCTCTGTTCCAAATGTGAGTTTTGTGTTATTTTGGCATCGTGTTAATCGATTACCATGTTAGGTAATAGATTAAAACAGGAGCTGAAACAATTAGTTCAGTTATTCTAACTCGTGGTAATAGATTACCATCACAGGTAATAGATTATCTCTGTTATGAATATAACTGAAATAACTGTTTCCTTGCACATAAAAATTATCTTTAAATAAGATTAAAACTGAAGTTTTTTTTTCCAAGAAAAGAAGAGAAAAAAAAGAATTTTCACACACAAAAAAAAGAGAGATACTTACACGAACAAGAGAGACTTTTTTTAGAATACACATTACTGCAAAAGAGAAAAAGATTTTCTGAAAAAGAAAGAAAGAACATATCTGCTGAAAATCAACTTTTGGAAAAAGAAGTGTGCAAGATCAATTCAAGAAGATGAAGTTCATATAGAAAATTCATTCTAAACTGGTTTACGTTGTTGAAGATCATATCTACACGAACAGGTGTACTCGTTTTTGATCTTTTGTTATTGTTTGAATGGTTTTAACTCTTGAGATTAGAGAATCTCTGGAAGAGTTGTGTAAAGAGAAATCTTGAGATAGGTTTTTCTCAAGTAGGATATTGTGAGATCAATATTCTTGGGTTATATGTTTCTTGTGGAGTCAAGAAATGGTTTGTTAATCTTGTAGGTGTCAAGATTTGCTTGTTAAATTCATTGATTGGATATTGCTTGTGCAGGGTGCTTGTAAAGAATATCAATAGTGGATTTGACTGGATTTAGAGGTGTATCTAAATCTGAAACTGGATGTAGGCCTTTGGATGGCTGAACCAGTATATATCTTGGTGCATGATTTTCTTAACCCTTACACTCTTTACATTCTGTATAAGTTTCTTGATTAATGTTGTATGAAGAAAAACATTATCTGCAGAAACTGAACTTTAAAGATTCTTGGTAATTGATAAATTCAATCTTTACATATCTTGTTATTCAAATCTTGTTGGATAAGCTGTGCATTTATAACTCTGAATTACCTTTTATGTTTAAAGGTTTGTTTTAAATCAAGATTTGTTTGGTAAAGATTTAGAAAGCAAAGAAGAAAAGGAAAAATAACATAGAATCTATTCAACCCCCCCTTATAGATTCTAACCGTAGGGACCAACAATTGGTACCAGAGCTGTATCTTGTAAAACATTCAAGACTAGATCTTTAGAAAGGTTAGATGGCTGGTAATCAATTACCGTTTGCTGAAGGTGCTTCTATAAACAGACCCCCATTGTTTTGTGGAGATAACTATCCCTTTTGGAAAGTTAGAATGAAAATTTTCATGGAATCTGTTCATAGAAATATTTGGCAGGCTGTAATCACAGATTACAAAATACCCACTAAGATAGAGGGAGGAAAAGAAATTGAGAAACCATATGATAGCTGGGATCAAAGTGAAATTAGAAGAGCAGAGAATGATGCAAAAGCTTTAAATATCATACATTCTGCACTAAATTCTGATGAATTTTTTAGAATTTCAGCTTGTTCTACAGCAAAGGAAGCTTGGGATTTAATCCAAGTAACACATGAAGGAACTCCAGAAGTGAGAAGAGCTAGAAAGAACACACTCATTCAGGAATATGAAACCTTCAGAATGAATCAAGGTGAAACTGTCATGGATATGCAAAAGAGGTTCATTCACATAATAAATCACCTAAAAGGATTAGGGAAAGACTTCGTGGAAGAAGAAGTAAATGTCAAAATCCTGAAGTCACTAAACAGAAGATGGCAACCAACTGTCACAGCAATTACAGAGTCAAAGAACTTAGCTCAGATGACAAGTGCTGAGTTATTTGGAAAGCTAAGAGAATATGAGATGGATCTGTCAAGGATTGCTGATGAAGAACAAAAAGATAAAAAGGCAAAAGGTCTGGCCTTAAAGGTAAAAGAATCCTCAAGTGATGAAGAGGATAGCAGCAATGAAAGTTCTGAACAAGAAGAATTAAATCTAATGGTGAAGAATTTCAGAAAATTCATGAGAAGGAAGAACAACAATAAGAGATTCTCCAGTCAGAAGAAATCCTTCAAGAAGAATGAAAACTCATCTCCAAAGTTCAAATGTTTTGAATGTGGAAAAGCTGGACACATGAGAGTTGACTGTCCAAGCCTGAAAAAGAATGAGGAGACGAAACAAAAGTTCAGATCAAAGAAAAAGAAAGCATACATAGCATGGGAAGAGAATGCCTCAACAACTTCAAGTGATAGTGATGAGGATCAGGAAGCAAATCTCTGTCTCATGACCAAACATAATTCAGATTATGAGGTATATGATTCTGACTCATCTATTGACTCGTATGATGAATTGCAAAATGCATTTGCTGAACTGTATGCTGAAGCAAAGAAATTAGAAAAATCAAATAATGTTTATAAAAAGAAAATGACACACATGAGAGATAAAATTTCTGATTTAGAGAATGATAACAGGAAACTACTTTCAGATATCTCTAAACTAAAGTCACCATGTGAGAACTGTGAAACATTGTATGCTGCATTAAAAGCAAAGGATAAAGAAAAACAGAATGTTAATGTTATGAAATCCATTAATTCCCACTCATGTAACTATTGTATGAAATCTGGTCATAACTACTACAGATGCATGATAAGGAAATTTGGCATTCCTAGTGGAAAATATAAATGGATTAAGAAATTAGATTATGTACTCACTGATTCTCCAGGACCCAAGATCCATTGGGTACCAAAATCAAATTGAATAACTTGTGTTGCAGGTGTGCTTGAGAGCAAAGCAATCAATGTGGTACTTAGACAGCGGCTGCTCAAGACACATGACAGGAGATAAAAGCAAATTTATCTCATTACAGGAAAAAGAAGGAGGATCTGTAACATATGGAGATAACAACAAAGGCAGAATACTAGGCTCAGGCAGTGTTGGTAACAATTCCAATACTCTCATTGAAAATGTCCTGTATGTAGAAGGTCTCAAATATAACCTGCTTAGTATTAGCCAGCTTTGTGACAAAAATTACAATATCTCTTTTAATAATCAATGCTGTATGGTTTGTGATAAGGAATCAAATGAAGTCCTGCTTATAGGAAAAAGAGTCAATAACATATACATCTTAGACTTAGAGCATTCATCATCCAATTCTTGTCTCACATCACATGATAATGTAACATGGTTATGGCATAGACGCATTGCACATATAAATGCAGATCAGTTAAATAGACTTGCATCTAAAGATCTTGTTAGTGGTCTTCCAAAGATCAAGTTCTCTAAACAAGGACTTTGTGATGCATGTCAAAAGGGAAAGCAGACTAGAGCTTCTTTTAAATCAAAGAAAGTTATGTCAACCTCTAGACCGCTGGAACTTTTGCACATGGATCTCTTTGGACCATCAAGAACCAAAAGTCTAGGTGGAAACACTTATGCTTTAGTTCTCATTGATGACTACTCCAGATTCACATGGGTTGCATTTATATCCCATAAAGACAATGCTTTTAAAGCCTTTAGAATCATTTCAAAAAGAATTCAGAATGAAAAGGACTTGAAAATTAAATCTTTGCGAAGTGATCATGGTGGTGAATTTCAAAATGAATCTTTTCAAACTTTTTGTGAAGAAAATGGTATTAATCACAATTTTTCTGTCCCTAGAACTCCTCAACAAAATGGAGTTGTAGAGAGGAAAAATAGATCTCTAATAGAGCTAGCAAGAGCCATGTTAAATGAAAATGGTTTACCAAAATACTTTTGGGCTGATGCAGTAAACACTGCATGCTATGTTCTAAATAGAATCTTGATTAGACCTATTTTAAAGAAAACACCATATGAGCTTTACAAAGGAAGAAAGCCTGACATTTCACATTTTAAAGTGTTTGGCTGTAAGTGTTTTGTTCTGAATAATGGAAAAGACACTCTTGGAAAATTTGATGCTAAGGCTGATGAAGGAGTTTTTATTGGATATTCTGCAATTAGCAAAGCATATAGAGTCTTTAACAAAAGTACCTTATCTGTTGAAGAATCTATACATGTTACCTTTGATGAAACTAACATCCTTGAAAAAGGAAAATCTCTTAATGATGAAGATGAGACAGGTGACAGTATTACACAAGAAGAAGAAAAACTGGAACTACAGCAGAAAACACCATCTGAAGACACATCACTACCCAAAGAATGGAGGAAACCCAAAGATCTATCTCTGGATAACATTCTTGGAGATATAAATAAGGGAGTTTCTACTAGACACTCTTTCAATCTTCTAAGTGATGATATGGCATTTGTTTCTCAAATTGAACCATTATGTGTGGAACATGCATTAAAAGATGAATTCTGGATAATGGCCATGCATGATGAACTGAATCAATTCAAAAGAAATGATGTTTGGATTTTAGTTCCTTTCAATAAGAATATGAATGTCATTGGTACAAAATGGGTTTTCAGAAACAAACTAAATGAAGAAGGTGTTATAGTTAAAAATAAAGCTAGATTAGTAGCCAAAGGATACAATCAACAGGAAGGTATAGACTTTGGTGAAACATATGCTCCAGTTGCTAGATTAGAAGCTGTTAGGCTTTTACTTGCATTTGCTTGTGTGTTTGATTTCAAACTATATCAAATGGCTGTGAAAAGTGCATTTTTAAATGGTCTAATTGATGAAGAAGTTTATGTAGATCAACCACCTGGTTTTGTTGACTGCAAATTACCTAAGCATGTTTACAAGCTCAAGAAAGCTTTGTATGGAATGAAACAAGCTCCAAGGAAATGGTATGAAAGGCTGAGTAAGTTTCTACTAACTCATGACTTTCAAAGAGGTAATGTTGATAAAACTCTTTTCATAAAGAGAAAATCAAAAGATATTCTGCTGATTCAGATTTATGTTGATGATATAATATTTGGATCAACTAACCAATCTCTTTGTGAAGAATTTGTTTCCAATATGCAGAAGGAGTTTGATATGTCTATGATGGGAGAATTAAGCTTCTTCCTAGGACTACAAGTCAAACAAATGGAAAATGGAATTTTTCTACATCAAACTAAATATAGCAAAGAACTGTTAAAGAAATTTGATATGGAGAATTGTAAGATATCAAATACTCCTATGTCTACTAATTGTTATCTAGATAGTGATATTGCAGGAAAAGATGTTGAAGAATCAATGTATAGAGGGATCATTGGATCTCTTCTGTATCTAACAGCTAGCAGACCTGACATCATGTACAGTGTATGTGTATGTGCTAGATTCCAATCAAAACCAAAGGAATCACATCTGAAGGCTGTAAAGAAAATACTGAAGTATTTGAAAGGCACAATCAATGTTGGATTGTGGTATCCTAAAGGTACTTCTCCATCTTTAACTGGTTACTCTGACTCCGATTTTGCTGGTTGTAAATTGGATAGGAAAAGTACAAGTGGAACGTGCCACACGTTTGGAGAATGTCTCATATCGTGGCAGAGCAAGAAACAAGCTTGTGTAGCACTCTCAACTGCTGAAGCTGAGTATATAGCTGCTGGAAGCTGCTGTGCTCAGTCAATTTGGTTTAAACATCAACTTCAAGACTTTGGTTTGAAGATTGATCACATACCACTGAAGTGTGACAACACAAGTGCAATTAACATTTCAAGGAATCCTATTCTACACTCAAGAACTAAGCACATTGAAGTTAGACATCACTTTATCAGAGATCATGTAGAGAAAGGAGACTGTGACATCAAATTCATAATGTCAGAAGATCAACTTGCTGACATCTTTACAAAGCCTCTACCAAAGGAAAGATTTTTCAAGCTAAGAACCAATCTTGGTATCATTAGTGAGTCCAATCTATCCTAAATCTCATAATTAAAGTATGATTGTGTGAATATGCATGAAATTGCTAAGCACTTATAGGTTTAAACTTGATGTATGTGCACTCATAATAGGAAATCACACAAAACACAGTATGCCCTGTATCTGCACACATTTCTCTGTGATAATCGATTACCTATCGGGTTAATCGATTACCATTGGAAGAAATGAAGAAATTGCTGAAAAATCAACAGCAGTAATCGATTATCAATTTTCAGTAATCGACTACCTCTGCTACTTTGATGCAATTTCTGATGCATACCCACTGTGATAATCGATTACCATGCGGGTTAATCGATTACCACTCACTCACTTGCATAATTACCCTGTTTCAGTTGCGAGATAATCGATTACCAACTGGGTTAATCGATTACCTGACGCGAACCCCTGTTTTTTTTCTCTCAAAAACCCTCTTTAAATCTGTTTCGAATTCAAATTAATTCAAAACTCTCTCCATTTTTACTTCAAACTAAAACGAACGAAACCCCTGGTTCCCTTTTCTATCTCAAAATCTATTTCAAAACCTAACCCTAAGCCCCATTCATGGAAAGTCTTGGCAAAGGAAAGCGTGTAAAGCACATAGCCAACAGAGATTACCCTCGTCCTACTACTCAAGGTCAAGGTACATCTAAAAAGAAGGGAAAAGATGAAAATGGTGCTTTGGTTTCAGAAGTTAAAGGAATAAAAGTTACTCTATCTGCTGATGTATTTTTGAAGATTGGTGGATTAACCAGAAATGGTATTAAACCTACCTTCAATGAATTAAAGATGAAAAATTTCTTAATAGATAAAGATACGTTTTTTATGAGTATGCTGAGGGATGTTTCAGCCTGGGAGGCTAATAAAGAATACAAAAGAAAAGAAAAGAGGAAAATTACATATAATGCTGGAGGTCTACGAATGGAAGATAGACTCCTACATTATGTAATTGTCTGGATTCTGGCAGCAAGGGGGAGCAATCACGCACAAATCAGTGAAGAAGATATGGCACTGCTCGCAGCTTTTAAGAACAACATTCAAGTTGATTGGGTATATGTGGTAGAAGACATAATGCTAAAGACAAGGAGGTTAATGGACTGCAAGTGTCCATATGCTGTGTTCATAAGCAAGGTATTGGTGTTCTATAAAGTTCCCTTAACTGGTGAAGCAAAAGAGGTCACCAGAGATGTTCATGATATCAAGGATAGAGCTCTGAAAATGATGAAGCTAGTAAAAACAGATGCTGGTTGGATAGCAAAGGAAGATGTTCCTACTGCTGAGACTACAGAGCCGTCTCAACCTGAAGTTCAAACTGAAGAAGAGGAAGGTGCTGAAGAGCCCAAGCCTCTTTCTACTTTTGAGCTATCTGTTCTGGCAAAGCTAGATGACATCAGAGAAACTCAGAGAAGAGATTATCAAGAGCTGAAGGCTTGTTTTGAATCTATATCTGAACGACTGGATGCGATGAACATACCCTACCCTGAAGAACTTTAGTTATGCATTACATTTTAGGCACTGCATTTTAATTTGTTCTGCATAAATACTTTGATTTATATTTCAGACTTAAAGTTTGTAATAGTTGTAGTATTTGTATGCTTCTGAACATTTTTAATGCTTATATGATGAAAGTCTTATTAAGTGCTTGTTGTTTTTGTTGCATAAGTATCATGTTATTTCTCTGTTTACTCTGTTTTTTTGGTTTGGTTAAGCCAAACAGGGGGAGAAATTCATGAGAAACTGATTAAATGTTTATATGGTTGTTTATGTATTGTATAAGAAATAAATGGAAATAGAACTGCATAATGCTTTGTATGGAAGTTTTTGTTCTAGACATATGCAGGTTCAAATTCAAGTTCAAATTTCAAACAAACAAGTGAAACAAAACAACATGATGATTGTGAAAGTCAACATGAAGAGTTTGGCTCATCAAAACCAAAAAGGGGGAGATTGTTGAAGATTGAAGAATCTACATCTGGAAGATGTTCCCTAGAAGTTTTAGTTTTGATGTTTTGTTCATGTTGCTTTTTATTTTAAGCCTATGTCAAAAGGATAATGTATTGATTGTTTAAAAGATTAGGCTTGTATGTGTTTGTTTGTTATGTGTTAAAAATTAGTAATTAACATGAAGGTGAAAATATCATAATACTCATTTTTCTTATTTCATTCATTGTTGAGAACATGAAGTATTAATTTACTGAGTGTTTGAGACTTTAAATGAAAACTTGAAAACATCAGAAATTTTCTGAGTTAAGGAATAGATTACCTGAACTGGTAATAGATTACCTGACTCATGTTGAAAAACTGATTGATACTGGAATAATCGATTACCATGTGTGGTAATAGATTACCAAACTGATTCTGATGATTTCAAGAGGAAAAAGGATCGTGTTAATCGATTACCTCTTTAAAGTAATCGATTACCTCTGTTCCAAATGTGAGTTTTGTGTTATTTTGGCATCGTGTTAATCGATTACCATGTTAGGTAATAGATTAAAACAGGAGCTGAAACAATTAGTTCAGTTATTCTAACTCGTGGTAATAGATTACCATCACAGGTAATAGATTATCTCTGTTATGAATATAACTGAAATAACTGTTTCCTTGCACATAAAAATTATCTTTAAATAAGATTAAAACTGAAGTTTTTTTTTCCAAGAAAAGAAGAGAAAAAAAAGAATTTTCACACACAAAAAAAAGAGAGATACTTACACGAACAAGAGAGACTTTTTTTAGAATACACATTACTGCAAAAGAGAAAAAGATTTTCTGAAAAAGAAAGAAAGAACATATCTGCTGAAAATCAACTTTTGGAAAAAGAAGTGTGCAAGATCAATTCAAGAAGATGAAGTTCATATAGAAAATTCATTCTAAACTGGTTTACGTTGTTGAAGATCATATCTACACGAACAGGTGTACTCGTTTTTGATCTTTTGTTATTGTTTGAATGGTTTTAACTCTTGAGATTAGAGAATCTCTGGAAGAGTTGTGTAAAGAGAAATCTTGAGATAGGTTTTTCTCAAGTAGGATATTGTGAGATCAATATTCTTGGGTTATATGTTTCTTGTGGAGTCAAGAAATGGTTTGTTAATCTTGTAGGTGTCAAGATTTGCTTGTTAAATTCATTGATTGGATATTGCTTGTGCAGGGTGCTTGTAAAGAATATCAATAGTGGATTTGACTGGATTTAGAGGTGTATCTAAATCTGAAACTGGATGTAGGCCTTTGGATGGCTGAACCAGTATATATCTTGGTGCATGATTTTCTTAACCCTTACACTCTTTACATTCTGTATAAGTTTCTTGATTAATGTTGTATGAAGAAAAACATTATCTGCAGAAACTGAACTTTAAAGATTCTTGGTAATTGATAAATTCAATCTTTACATATCTTGTTATTCAAATCTTGTTGGATAAGCTGTGCATTTATAACTCTGAATTACCTTTTATGTTTAAAGGTTTGTTTTAAATCAAGATTTGTTTGGTAAAGATTTAGAAAGCAAAGAAGAAAAGGAAAAATAACATAGAATCTATTCAACCCCCCCTTATAGATTCTAACCGTAGGGACCAACAATGGAGGCAAAGCTCCCAGAAACCAAATGAGTTCGAACCAAATTTGACCTATTAAATCTCATAGAAGAGAAAGGGTTAGACGCCATTTGTCACGGGCAAACATATCAAAGGAGAATTAAGAGAGCCTTCGACAAGAGAGTCCAACCACAACCATTTAGAGGGGGATCTAGTACTCAGGAAACTTCTACCAGCACAAAAGGATAAGATAGGGAAATGGAGACCAAACTATGAAGGGCCATACGTGGTCAAGCGAGCCTTTTCTGGAGGAGCATTGATCCTCAGTAACATGGATGGTGAAGAACTCGCTTACCCAGTAAACTCTGATGCCGTGAAGAAGTTCTATGCTTAAGCGCAAAAAAAAAGGCGTTAAAGCAAGACAAACGGACGACCTAGAAGCCCTATCACCCTCTATAGAAGTCAAGAAATTACTTGAAGCTGTGCTGATCAGACGACTAGGAGGATGCCAAGCTTTGTTTCTTAAAGTCATGATTGCTCAAGCCTAGACACCGGCCAACCTCAATCAGTTTTTTCAAACCTCCTCTTATAACCCTCCTTGAAATTTTCTGATTTGCAATAAAATACCATTCTTCTCAGTTCTTTCAACCTTTATCTTTAAATGACGTGTTTTGGTATTAAATAGAAAAATCAAAACAACCCAGTAAAAAAGTAGATAAATAGACGAGGCAATCCTATACGGGCCTCTAAAGTAAGAAAAAGTTATGTGCGAATCTTCAGTCAAAAATAAAACTAAAGGGGTAAAGGGAAGCCACCTAATACCAATAGATTTCTAAAAAGCTTAAACGCATATGTATGGCATACAGAAAAGTGCGCACTTGAAATAAATAACTTTTCACATCAAAAGGGAATTATCCAAAAGGGCAGTAGGCAGCAAACATTTTCTATCCATGCATGCATCATGAATAAAATCTCTAAAGAAAGCAATCAAGAAGGGAGCCACGTGTGAAGGGGCAAAACTCTTCCCTCACAACAGAGATCAGACAGGGTCAAGTAAATCCCTTACAATGACCAACCATAGACAAAAAAAAAGGCAAGCATCGTAGATGTTGAAAAAGCCAAAGCATTTAAGAAAAATAGCAGAAAAAGGCAAGCTTCAAATATTAAAAAGCCGAAGCTAAACAAAGAAATGAAAAAAAAAATCCTACCACAAGACGGCGCCTAGAGAAGCATCACAATACTCAAGTGGCAGGGGCAACATTGGAATCCCTGCCAGCCATCCACTTCTCTGCCCACCAACACAGGGGCACATCAAACATCTCCTGCTCATCCACCTGGGGGCAGTCTTTCATCCCACAACACCAACAAGAAGACATCAAGTATAAGCATGGAAAGGGTTGCTAGATCCCCAAAACTAGTACATGAACAAAGAGGGTTACCGACCTTAGAGTGGGTCGGCTGAAGCCTTAAAATATTAGTCCAGCTTGGAGAGGCTAAGCTACGAAACTACTTCAACAACAAATAGGGTTACCTAACCTTAGAGTGGGTCGGCTGAAGCCTTAAAATATCAGTCTAGCTTGGAGAGGCTGAGCTACAAAACTACTTCAACAACAAAGAGGGTTACCTAACCTTATGGGCCAGCTGAAGCCTTAAAATATCAGTCCAGCTTAGAGAGGCTGAGCTACGAAACTACTTCAACAACAAAGAGGGTTACTCGACCTTAGAGTGGTGATGGAATCATTGTCGCCACCGGCCCGAAACGGGCTTTCGGCGGTCGCGAAGACGGTCGAGCTCGCTTTTATTTTAGTTTTGAAAATGTATTGGATTATTAGAACGACTTGTTCTCAAACTGAGACCTTGTCGATCTTATCCAATTTATTTATTAAATGTCTCACCAATCCATGTTAATCCCAAGCGGGACCCTCCATGGATTAGTGGTTTTCGTAGTAAAAGGGTTCGTGGAGTCGCCACCAATGTTTTACTCAAAACATTGGAAAAAGGGATAAGGCAATTGATTTTATAAATCAACTTCGGCCATTACAACCAGAGTTGGGTAAGGGAGTCGGTTACGTGTGGGGAAGGTGTTAGCATCCCACAACGCCCCTTTCGGGTTCCCTATGACAGATTATTTCTAAAATAACAGTGTAAAATTACTAAATTACCCCTATTTATTCTAAGCAATTATAAATTAACTATCTACATGATGACAGTTTAAATATGCACACAGAAAGCAGTAAAAGGAAGGACTTTAAGAAGAAACCTTTGAAGCGTGCTTTTATATATTTCGTAAAACTGGGAAGCTTTTTGGCGTTCCCTCGCTCTACAAGCCCGCTCGCTCCCTCCTATAAAATTTTAACTATGGAAATCCGGAGGATTTCCCTTCGACTAGGTTCGATCCTCAAGCAAAATGGCTCGGGGCTCAAGAACTTTGTCGGATCAACTCTCCGAGTGATTTCTAGGGCAGAACACTGCTCAAAAACCCCAGAATACTCAAGGAGAGGGTTGAAACTATGTTCCAAAGTCTGGAATGACGTCCAATTGACGTCATATTTATAGGGAACAGGCCCAATACGGGCTACAGAATCAATACGGTCGTATTGAAATTTTTGAACTTCAATACGGCCGTATTGAGTTCAATACGGCCGTATTGAAATTCAGAAATTTCAATGCGCCCGTATTGAGTTCACTGCGGCTGTATTGAAGCTTCAATACGGCCGTATTGATTTCAGTACGGCCGTATTGAAGTTTCAGAAACTTCAATACGCCGTATTGAGTTCACTGCGGCCATATTGAAGCTTCAATACGGCCGTATTAAGTTTAGTACGGCCGTATTGGGCTTCATTCCCTCCACTTCCTTATTTTAAGCTACTCTAAGACCTCTAGACCTACAGAGAACCCTCCTAGGGCCTTCCAGGAGTCCTTCTGGCTGATCTTCCTTCAGTCTTCGAGAGTCTTCAAGCTTTATTTCCGACCCGGACAATTTTAGGGGTCTACAGCTGCCCCCCCTTTACTTAGTCAAACGGCTTTTTGGTGTACCGGCTGACAAGTAAAGGAGTTGACCCAATTGTCCGGGTGATGTGCCACCCTTCTGACTTGTAGCGTCTTCCGGCGGAAAATTGTTGAGTAGCCTCTCCAGGTTGAGTATTAGTCGTCGCCTCTCCAGGCTCATTGCATACCTCGGTGCTCTCGACAACTGGGTAGCTGAGTACCGCCTCTCCAGGCTTGTGCATACCTCGGTGCTCTCGACAACTGGGTAGCTGAGTACCGCCTCTCCAGGCTTGTGCATACCTCGGTGCTCTCGACAGCTGGGTAGCTGAGTATTGCCTCTCAGGCTTGTGCATACCTCGGTGCTCTCGACAACTGGGTAGCAGAGTATTGCCTCTCAGGCTTGTGCATACCTCGGTGCTCTCGACAACTGGGTAGCAGAGTATTGCCTCTCAGGCTTGTGTATACCTCGGTGCTCTCGACAACTGGGTATCTGAGTATTGCCTCTCAGGCTTGTGCATACCTCGGTGCTCTCGGCAACTGGGTAGCTGAGTATTGCCTCTCCAGGCTGGTGCATACCTCGGTGCTCTCGACAACTGGGTATCTGAGTATTGCCTCTCCAGGCTGGTGCATACCTCGGTGCTCTCGACAACTGGGCAGCTGAGTATTGCCTCTCCAGGCTGGTGCATACCTCGGTGCTCTCGACAACTGGGTAGCTGAGTATTGCCTCTCCAGGCTTTGCATACCTCGGTGCTCTCGACAACTGGGTAGCTAAGTATTGCCTCTTAGGCTTTGAGATGATTTTGTCTCCACAGTCCACGATGCTGCTTCGACGGTTTGATTTTGATTTTGGTGCCACTGAGGGCTGGATAACGCAGGGATCCATCTAGGGGATGTGCAGTCATTCATAGGTTCCTGTGCCCCAACTTGCATTGCATTGTTGGTACCCATTGAGGAATTTCTGTTTCCTTGGGGTGTAGACACAGATGCTCTTCTTGAATTGAGCGATGCCTTATGTTTGGCTGACGTCCTTTGACGTTGGTGGAGTATCCCGGTTATCTTTATTCGGGTATCTCTTTTGGGTTTTCTGATTTTTGTCGCCTCTGTGTAGGCTGTTATCCGCTGGGGATTTTGTCGTTGATTTTGATTAGCCTCTTCTGTTAGGCGTATCAGCTTGACGTTCAATGATTGGCTAAAAAGCCAAATTCTGCTTGGGGAATTGTTATTGATTTTTTCTTTTTTTGGGTTTTCCTTTTTGAAGGAGTGCCTCTTGTGTAGGCGACTGGGGATTTGAAGTTCAGTGTTCGGCTGAGTGCCAGATTCCGCTTGGGGAATACTTATTGATATTTTTGATTTTTCTCTTTTTGCAGGGATGCCTCTGAGTAGGCGATTGGGGAATGAGGGATCTTATGTATCCCAGAGTATTATTTAGGAAGCCTCTGCAGGCTTAGCCTCACTCAACACTTGAGTTGGAGAGCTATCTTCACTGAGGAAGTTTAAGTCCTTTGACTTGGATATTCTGCTTGGGAGATCGTACTTCCATTGGGAATTTTGTCGATCTTGCTTTGATAGCTCTCGCTGGGGATTTGTTCCATGAGCTTAAGTTGAGGTTTCTCTGGGGAGTATTATTTCTGCGAGCCTCTCCAGGCTCATTTATTCTGTACAGTTGGGGAGTATTATTTCGGCAAGCCTCTCCAGGCTTAGTTATTCTGAAAGAGTATTATTTCGGCGAGCCTCTCCAGGCTCAATTATTCTGAAAGAGTATTATTTCGGCAAGCCTCTCCAGGCTTAGTTATTCTGTGGGAGTATTATTTCGGCAAGCCTCTCCAGGCTCAATTATTCTGAGAGTATTATTTCGGCGAGCCTCTCCAGGCTCAGTTATTCTGTGGGAGTATTATTTCGGCAAGCCTCTCCAGGCTCAATTATTCTGAGAGTATTATTTCGGCGAGCCTCTCCAGGCTCAATTATTCTGAGAGTATTATTTTGGCAAGCCTCTCCAGGCTTAGTTATTCTGTATGAGTATTATTTCGACAAGCCTCTCCAGGCTCAGTTATTCTGTACGATGAGTTGCTTTTCTTGTTCAGCCTAAGAATGCAAGCTGAGATGTCTTTTGGAGAGTATTATTTTGGCAAGCCTCTCCAGGCTCAGTTATTCTGTATAATTTGTTGGATTTTCTGTATTTTGCCTTTTTGTTGATTTTGGCTTTTTCTGTGTTTTTGCCTTTTGATTTTGGTTTTTTCTGTGTTTTTGCCTTTTTTGTTGGTTTTGGCTTTTTCTGTATTTTTTGTTGATTTTGGCTTTTTCTGTATTTTTGCCTTTTTGTTGGTTTTGGCTTTTTCTGTACAGAAATGTCTCTGAGGAGTATTATTTTGGCGAGCCTCTCCAGGCTCAATTATTCTGAGAGAGTATTATTTCGGCGAGCCTCTCCAGGCTCAATTATTCTGAGAGAGTATTATTTCGGCGAGCCTCTCCAGGCTCAATTATTCTGAGAGAGTATTATTTCGACAAGCCTCTCCAGGCTCAGTTATTCTGTGGGAGTATTGTTTCGGCAAGCCTCTCCAGGCTCAGTTATTCTGAGAGTATTCTTTCGGCAAGCCTCTCCAGGCTTAGTTATTCTGAGAGTATTCTTTCGGCAAGCCTCTCCAGGCTCAGTTATTCTGTATGACGCTGTTGATTTTCTGAATCTTTGCATTTTGTTTGCTACTGTCATACACAAGCAATTTTTCCTATTTTTTCTAATTTATGTAGTTGCCTCATGACGAGGTCTTTGAAAATTTCTTTATGGCCAATACGGCCGCATCCATTTCAGTACGCCCGTACTGAGTTGAAAATTTGTTCATAACCCTGTTTTTAGTACGGGTGTACTGAACATGATACGGGCGCATTGTTTTTTCTGAAGTTTATATTTTTTATTTTTTTGTTTTTTCAATAAACAGAGAATAAGTGATCTTCCAGTACACCTATCATCTGTATGCATGTATGCAGTATGATGCACCTAATTCTATTTGATTCTTTTTTTCAAAAGAATTAACCGATGCGTTTTTGTGTTTGGATTTTGCCATTCCTCCAGACGGACTGTGCTCTGCCGATTTCTGTTACCGAGGAATGATGCATATTTGATTTTGGTGTCATCAACCAAATGATTCTTCCCTTCTTTTAGAAGATGTGTCAACCCTCCTATTGACCACTATATCTCCATGTTTCCACTAGATTATCCTAAAATCGTGTGGGTCAAGAGAGAAAAGAAAGGAAAGATATTTTTTTCGAAAGTTTGTGTTTTAGAGGGGATTATTTATTTTTTGAAAAATGGATTTTGTAAGAATGGCTTGGCCAATGGTAGGCTTAAATGTTTAGGTTTGTTCGATTAAACACTTATGAGGTTAAGCACATCTTTGTTATTAATGATTGTGCTTTGACAACTTGGATAGCTTTTCTTGAGCCCCTTGTTGAATTCAATTGATGGTACCATCATGGATTTATTTTGTTTTTTTCTTTTTTTTGACGGCCCTAACTTTTGCCTAAAACACCCTTTTGTGATGTCTTAGCGGGCTTTTGTATTCATTTTGTAACCCTAACTTTTGCCTAGCTCACCCTTTTCGTGGGATTCCTAGCGGGTTTTTGTCTTCATTTTGTAACCCTAACTTTTGCCTAGGTCACCCTTTTGTGGGATTCCTAGCGGGTCTTTTGCTCTTATTTTTGCGCAGTCCCCTTTTTGGGTTTCCTGCCGAGCTTATTATCTTTAGGATTTCTTTTATCCATGATGGCACTTATTGATGCCAAGAAAAGGTGCTCCAAGCTGTCATGCACATTTCCACATAAAAATGATGCGGGTTTATTGTTATCAAGATGATTTTAACCTCATTTATGCTTATTCAAACAGGGTTAAATAACGTGGTTTAGATTTTTATTGCGAGCAAGAAAAGAAGCAATAAAGAAATAATGAAGAATGATTTTATTATAATCATAATGGAAACATGTGCCCTATCGAGGCTCGGGGGTCGGGCTGTCCCCGAGGAGTGATCTCTAATAGTCACTAAATTTACACATCCCTATTAGAAGGAAAAGGACACTTGATGACGACAGCTGGCCTTGACGTTTGTGAACCAGCCTTCCTAAAGATCTGGCTTAAAGAACGTCGAGAAGGATCTTGATTCCTCTTCGTTCTTTGATCTTTAACAGGGTTGTATCCTAACCCTTGTTTCCCCGGATGCTCCTTGATAATGGGTGTCGCCACCGGCCCGAAACGGGCGTTCGGCATTCGCGAAGGATGGTTGGACTCGTTTATTTGTTTAAAAATAGTGGATTGCTAGAATGACGTATTCTCAAACTGAGACCTTGTCAAACGAGCAATTTTATTAAATGATTCACCAATCCATATTAATCCCAAGCGGGACCCTCCATGGATTAGTGGTTTTCGCAAAAGGAGGGGTTCGTGGAGTCGCCACCAATGTTTTACTCAAAACATTGGAAAAAGGGATAAGGCAATTGATTTTACAAATCAACTTTGGCCATTACAACCAGAGTTGGGTAAGGGAGTCGGTTACGCGTGGGGAAGGTGTTAGCACCCCACAGCGCCCCTTTCGGGTTCCCTATGACAGATTATTTTTAAAAGAACAGTATAAAATTACTAAATTACCCCTATTTATTTTAAGCAATTATAAATTGACTATCTACATGATGATAGTTTAAATATGCACACAGAAAGCAGTAAAAGGAAGGATTGAAGGGAAACCTCTTGAAGCGTGCTTTTATATATTGCAAAGAACTGGGAAGCGTTTTGGCGTTCCCTCGCTCTACAAGCCCGCTCCTTGCTCTCCTATAAAATTTTGACTATGGAAATCCGGAGGATTTCCCTTCGACTAGGTTCGAATCTCCAAGCTAAGTGCTCGAAATTCCAGAACTTTGTCGGATCGACTCCCAGAGAGATTTCTAGGGCAGAACACTGCTCAAAAACCCCAGAATACTCAAGGAGGGAGTCAAAACTGAGTGAAAAAGTGTGGAATGACGTCCAATTGACGTCATATTTATAGGGAATAGGCGCAATACGGCCTACAGGGGCAATACGGCCGTATTGAAATTTTTGAACTTCAATACGGTCGTATTGAAGTTCAATACGGTCGTATTGAAATTCAGAAATTTCAATACGCCCGTATTGAGTTCGCTGCGGTTGTATTGAAGTGTCAATACGGTCGTATTGACTTCAGTACGACCGTATTGAAGTGTCAATACGGTCGTATTGACTTCAGTACGGCCGTATTGGGCTTTTTCCCTCCACTTCCTTATTTTGAGCTATTCTAAGACCTCTAGACCTACAGAGAACCCTCCTAGGGCCTTCGAGGAGTCCTTCTGGCTGATTATCCTTCAGTCTTCGAGAGTCTTCAAGCTTTATTTCCGACCCGGACAATTTTAGGGGTCTACAGCTGCCCCCCCTTTACTTAGTCGGACGGCCTTTTGGTGTATCGGCTGACAAGTAAAGGAGTTGACCCAATTGTCCGGGTATTGTGCCGACCTTCTGACTTGTAGCGTCTTCCGGTGGAAAAATGTTGAGTAGCCTCTCCAGGTGGGTGCATACCTCGGCGCTTCTGACATCCTCGGTAGCTGAGTTTACCTTCTCCAAGGTCAACTTCACTCGACGCCCGAGCCGGAAGTTGGACATCAACGCGCCTCTGATGACGCTGATGGTTGAGTACCGCCTCTCCAGGCTTAGCTTCACTCTTTGTTTGAGCCGGAAGCTAAATATCCTTGTAACGACGGTGAGCAGTGTGAGTTTTGCCTCTCCAGGCCTAGTCTCGCTCTTTGTTCGAGCCGGAAACCAAGCACCTTTGTGACGACGGTGAGCAGTGTGAGTTTTGCCTCTCCAGGCCTTGCTTTGCTTGTTGCCCAAGCTGGAAGCTGTAAGTACCGTCTCTCCAGGCTTAGCTTCACTCTTTGTTTGAGCCGGAAGCTAAGTACCTTTGTGACAACGGTAAGCGGTGAGTACCCCTTTTCCAGAGATAGCTTCGCTCATTGCCCGAGCCGGAAGCTGCATACCTCCGTGTTTGTGACGACGGGGTAGCGTGAATATCTCCTTTCCAGGGATTCGTGATGATTTTGTCTCCACAGTCCACGATGCTGCTTCGACGGTTGTTTTTTGATTTTGTGCCACTAAGGGCTGGATAACGCAGGGATCCGTCTAGGGGATGTGCAGTTACTCATAGGTTCTTGTGTCCCAACTTTCCATTGCGTAGTTGGTTCCCACTGGGGAATTTCTGATTCCTTTGGGTGCAGACACAAAGATGCTCTTTCTGATGTGAGCGGTGCCTTATGATTGGCTGACGTCCTTTCGACGTTGGTGGAGTATCCCGGTTATCCTTGTTCGGGTGTCTCTTTTGGTTTTCTGATTTTGCTGCCTCTGTGTAGGCTGTTATCCGCTGGGGATTCTGGATGTTGATTTTGTCTCCACAGTCCACGATGCTGCTTCGACGATTGTTTTTGATTTTTGTGCCACTGAGGGCTGGATAACGCAGGGATCCGTCTAGGGGATGTGCAGTTACTCATAGGTTCTTGTGTCCCAACTTTCCATTGCATTGTTGGTACCCTTGGGGAATTTCTGACTCCTTGGGGTATAGACACAGATGCTCTTTCTCTCTGAGTTGAGCAATGCCTTATGTTTGGCTGACGTCCTTTTGACGTAGGTGGAGTATCCCGGTTATCCTTATTCGGGTAACTCTTTTGGTTTTCTGATTTTGCTGCCTCTGTGTAGGCTGTTATCCACTGGGGGATTTTGTCGTTGATTTTGATTAGCCTCTTCTGTTAGGCATATCAGCTTGACGTTTAATGATTGGCTAAAAAGCCAAATTCCGCTTGGGGAATTGTTATTGATTTTTTCTTTGGGTTTTCCTTTTTGAAGGAGTGCCTCTTGTGTAGGCGACTGGGGATTTGAAGTTCAGTGTTCGGCTGGGTGCCAGATTCCGCTTGGGGAATACTTATTGATATTTTTTTTTGATTTTCCTCCTTTAGCAAGGATGCCTCTGAGTAGGCGATTGGGGAATGAGGGATCTTATGTATCCCAGAATATTATTTAGGAAGCCTCTGCAGGCTTAGCCTCACTCAGCGCTTTGAGTCGGAGAGCTATCTTCCACTGAGGAAGTGTTAAGTCCTTTGACTTGTATATACTGTTTGGATGATCGCACTTCCATTGGGGATTTTGACGATCTTGCTTGATAGCTCTTGCTGGGGATTTTGAATCCAAGAGCATGAGTTGAGGTTTCTCTGGGGAGTATTATTTCTGCGAGCCTCTCCAGGCTCAATTATTCTTTGATGTGGGGGATGAGGAGTATTGTTTCGGCAAGCCTCTCCAGGCTCAGTTATTCTGTATAAACTGTTTGTCGGATTTTCTGTATCCTTGCCTTTTTTCATTTTTTGGCTTTTTCTGTACAGAATTTAAATTGCTAAAGAAATTAAATTCAGTTATTATGAGAGAGTATTATTTCGGCGAGCCTCTCCAGGCTCAGTTATTTTGAGAGTATTCTTTCGGCAAGCCTCTCCAGGCTCAATTATTCTGAGAGAGTATTATTTCGGCGAGCCTCTCCAGGCTCAGTTATTTTGTGGGAGTATTGTTTCGGCAAGCCTCTCCAGGCTCAGTTATTTTGAGAGTATTCTTTCGGCAAGCCTCTCCAGGCTCAGTTATTCTGAGAGTATTTTTTCGGCAAGCCTCTCCAGGCTCAGTTATTCTGAGAGTATTTTTTTCGGCAAGCCTCTCCAGGCTCAGTTATTCTGTATGACGCTGTTGATTTTCTGAATCTTTGCATTTTGTTTGCTGCTGTCATACACAAGCAATTTTTCTATTTTTTCTATTTTATGCAATTGCCTCATGATGAGGTCTTTGAATGTGCAATTAATTGTGCGCGATGCACAAAATGCAAGTTTAATTTATTTTATTTTTGGAAAAATGAATGGCTTCCCCTATCCTCTTCTTCTTGGAGGAATTTTGTCATTGATGTGAGGGAGGATTTCTGTTATTGCCAATACGGCCGTTATTCATTTTAGTATGCCCGTATTGAATTGAAAATTTGTTCATAACCCTAATTTTGGTACAGGCATACTGAACACGATACGGGCGTATTGTTTTTCTGAAGTTTATATATATATATATTTTTTGTTTTTTTCAATAAACAGAGAATAAGTGATCTTCCAGTACACCTATCATCTGTATGCATGTATGCAGTATGATGCACCTAATTCTATTTGATTCTTTTTTCAAAAGAATTAACCGATGCGTTTTTGTGTTTGGATTTTGCCATTCCTCCAGACGGACTGTGCGCTGCCGACTTCTGTAACCGAGGAATGATGCGTATTATTTTTGAGATTTGGTGTTATCAACCAAATGATCCTTCCCTTTCTTTAGAAGATGTGTCAACCCTCCTATTGACCACTATATCTCCATGTTTCCACTAGATTATTCAAAAATCGTTGGGACAAGAGAGAAAAGAAGGAAAGGATATATTTTCAAAAGTTTGTGTTTTAGAGGGGATTATTTTATTTTTTTGAAAAATGGTTTTTTGTAAGAATGGCTGGCCATGGTAGGCTTATGTGTTTAGGCTTGTTTGATTAAACACTTATGAGGTTAAGCACATCTTTGTTATTAATGATTGTGCTTTGACAACTTGGATAGCTTTTCTTGAGCCCCTTTGTTGAATTCAATTGATGGTACCATCATGGATTTATTTTGTTTTTCTCTTTTTTGATGGCTCTTACTTTTGCCTAAAACACCCATTTGTGGTGTCTTAGCGGGCTTTTGTTTTTATTCATTATTTTGTAACCCTAATTTTTGCCTAGGTCACCCTTTTGTGGGATTCCTAGCGGGTCTTTTGGTCTTATTTTGTAACCCTAACTTTTGCCTAGGTCACCCTTTTGTGGGATTCCTAGCGGGTCTTTTGCTCTTATTTTTGCGCAGTCCCCTTTTTGGGTTTCCTGCCGAGCTTATTATCTTTAGGATTTCTTTTATCCATGATGGCACTTATTGATGCCAAGAAAAGGTGCTCCAAGCTGTCATGCACATTTCCACATAAAAATGATGTGGGTTTATTATTATTAAGATGATTTTAACCTCATTCATGTTTATTCAAACAGGGTTAAAATAATGTGGTCTAGAATTTTATTGCAAGCGAGAAAAGAAGCAATAAAGAATTAATGAAGAATGATTTTATTATAATCATAATGGAAACATGTGCCCTATCGAGGCTCGGGGGTCGGGCTGTCCCCGAGGAGTGATCTCTAATAGTCACTGAGTCTATACATCCCTATCGGAAGGAGAAAAACATTTTGACGACGACGACCGGCCTTGACGCTTGTGAACCGGCCTTCCTAAAGATCTGGCTTAAAGAACGTCGAGAAGGATCTTGGTTCCTCTTCGTCCTTTGATCTTTGTTAGGGTTGTATCTTAACCCTTGTTTCCCCGGATTGTCTTTGATAATGGGTAGCTCCGGGATTCCTTGGGAGTCCTTGCCTAATTCTTGTCTTGGCAAGTATCCGTTCTTTGTGAGCGTATGAGCTACCTTCTTCATTTCTCGGGGAAACGTTTCAACATTGGCGATTTCCAATGTTTGGAAGGCGGTTTCTAAAGCTTCCTCCGCTGCATCCACATAAAGTATGTTGGACGGCTTGCTGATGAGTATGTCATCTTTAGCTTGTTCGGTCACCGGTTTGTCACCCACTATGAACTTGACTTTCTGGTGGAGCGTAGAAGGAATAGCTTTCGCATCATGAATCCAAGGTCGGCCGAGGAGACAGCTGTATGCGGGAGTGATATCCATCATTTGAAATTCGACGTTGAAGATAATGGGTCCAATTTGGATTGGAAGATTGATTTCTCCCATTACTTCTCTTTTAGAACCGTCGAAAGCTCGAACGATCATGTTGCTCGGGCGCATTTGGATTCCCTTGATTGCCACTTGCTCGAGCGCTCTTTTTGGCATTACGTTCAAG
Organism: Cajanus cajan; assembly: GCF_000230855.2. Classification (NCBI taxonomy): domain Eukaryota; kingdom Viridiplantae; phylum Streptophyta; class Magnoliopsida; order Fabales; family Fabaceae; genus Cajanus; species Cajanus cajan. Next base: position 33,035,631 of record NC_138521.1, on the reverse strand, counting down.
GAAGATCCATTATCTACCAAGACTTTAGCGATGTGATACTCCTTGCACTTTATAGAGATGTGCAAGGGCTTGTTGTGGTTTGATCCCTCGGCGGGGATTTCTTCATCGATGAAGGTGAGGTGATCATTAGCCTTGATGTGACTAACAATCCCCTCAAACTCGTCTTGGGAGATAGTGTGCGACACATATGCCTTGTTCAAGACTTTCAACAGATCTAGTCGATGCGGTTCGGAGCTTCGGATCAACGACGACAGCGTAATCTTTGCTGGCGTCTTATGAAGTTGATCCTCGATGGAGTACTCGCTTTATCGGATATACTTTAACAGCTCGTCTGTCTCCTCCTCAGATTCTTTTTTCTCGGTTTTCTTTTCTTCTTTTTCTTTATTCTTGGGGGCTTTATCATGAAGATCTTCGGGAGTGTAGATCCTGCCACTCCTAGTCATGCCCCCAAGTCCAGCGATGTTGGAGATATCGCTGTCGGCAGAAGAGTGGATGTCGTATATCCACGGCACAGCCTTATTTGATTTGCAAGGGAAAGGCCTTGGAACTGTGATCCTTAATGGTGTCGGACCTTCCCCTTTATTCGTCTTGATTACCAACAACGGAGTTGATGTGCGCTCGCTTGGCGCGGTTGTTGGCTTACACTTGATGACGAACGGCGTGCGATCCATTTTTGAACATACGCATCGATTTAATCCTTTCTTTTTATTAATGTTTATTAATGAATTACTAGGAGAGATGTATGAATGACTCCTAGATCTCTCCATGCATGATATGAGATGATGAAGGTGAATATGCATGCATAGTGTTTATTTAACTAAGCATTATCATGTTTTTAGGATATCCCTAAGATGATGCATGATATTGCTTGGTTTGGATAAATAACCCTTTTTTCCTTTTTTTTTTTTTGGGTATTTTATATATTTTTGTATTTTTTGGGTGAAAAGGGAAACTACCTATATGAATGCAAATGAAGGTAGATGTTAACACCATGTATTAGAAGATCTTTATTTCTATTTATTCTTTTTATTTAAATAGAATAGGGATGTTGTTGGACTCGTTTATTTGTTTAAAAATAGTGGATTGCTAGAATGACGTATTCTCAAACTGAGACCTTGTCAAACGAGCAATTTTATTAAATGATTCACCAATCCATATTAATCCCAAGCGGGACCCTCCATGGATTAGTGGTTTTCGCAAAAGGAGGGGTTCGTGGAGTCGCCACCAATGTTTTACTCAAAACATTGGAAAAAGGGATAAGGCAATTGATTTTACAAATCAACTTTGGCCATTACAACCAGAGTTGGGTAAGGGAGTCGGTTACGCGTGGGGAAGGTGTTAGCACCCCACAGCGCCCCTTTCGGGTTCCCTATGACAGATTATTTTTAAAAGAACAGTATAAAATTACTAAATTACCCCTATTTATTTTAAGCAATTATAAATTGACTATCTACATGATGACAGTTTAAATATGCACACAGAAAGCAGTAAAAGGAAGGATTGAAGGGAAACCTCTTGAAGCGTGCTTTTATATATTGCAAAGAACTGGGAAGCGTTTTGGCGTTCCCTCGCTCTACAAGCCCGCTCCTTGCTCTCCTATAAAATTTTGACTATGGAAATCCGGAGGATTTCCCTTCGACTAGGTTCGAATCTCCAAGCTAAGTGCTCGAAATTCCAGAACTTTGTCGGATCGACTCCCAGAGAGATTTCTAGGGCAGAACACTGCTCAAAAACCCCAGAATACTCAAGGAGGGAGTCAAAACTGAGTGAAAAAGTGTGGAATGACGTCCAATTGACGTCATATTTATAGGGAATAGGCGCAATACGACCTACAGGGGCAATACGGCCGTATTGAAATTTTTGAACTTCAATACGGTCGTATTGAAGTTCAATACGGTCGTATTGAAATTCAGAAATTTCAATACGCCCGTATTGAGTTCGCTGCGGTTGTATTGAAGTGTCAATACGGTCGTATTGACTTCAGTACGACCGTATTGAAGTGTCAATACGGTCGTATTGACTTCAGTACGGCCGTATTGGGCTTTTTCCCTCCACTTCCTTATTTTGAGCTATTCTAAGACCTCTAGACCTACAGAGAACCCTCCTAGGGCCTTCGAGGAGTCCTTCTGGCTGATTATCCTTCAGTCTTCGAGAGTCTTCAAGCTTTATTTCCGACCCGGACAATTTTAGGGGTCTACAATGGGTAGCTCCGGGATTCCTTGGGAGTACTTGCCCAATCCTTGTCCTGGCAAGTATCCGTTCTTTGTGAGCATATGAGCTACCTTCTTCATTTCTCGAGGAAACGTTTCAACATTGGCAATTTCCAATGCTTGGAAGGCGGTTTCCAAAGCTTCCTCTGCTGCATCCACATAAGGTATGTTGGATGGCTTGCTGATGAGTATGTCATCTTCAGCTTGTACAGTCACCAGTTTGTCACCCACTATGAACTTGACTTTCTGGTGGAGCGTAGAGGGTACAGCTTTCGCATCATGAATCCAAGGTCGGCCGAGGAGACAGCTGTGTGCGGGAGTAATGTCCATCACTTGGAATTCGACATTAAAGATAGTGGGTCCAATTTGGATTGGAAGATTGATCTCTCCCACCACTTCTCTTTTAGAGCCGTCGAAAGCTCGAACGATCATGTTGCTCGGGCGCATTTGGACTCCCTTGATTGCCACTTGATCAAGCGTTCTTTTGGGCATCACATTCAAGGAAGATCCGTTGTCTACCAAGACTTTTGCGATGTGATACTCCTTGCACTTTACAGAGATGTGCAAGGGCTTGTTGTGATTTGATCCCTCGGCGGGGATCTCTTCATCGGTGAAAGTGAGGTGATCATTAGCCGTGATGTGGCTAACAATTCCCTCAAACTTGTCTTGGGAGATAGTGTGCGACACATATGCCTCGTTCAAGACTTTCGACAGAGCTTGCCGATGCGGTTTGGAGCTTAGGATCAACGACAACAGCGTAATCTTTGCTGGCGTCTTATGAAGTTGATCCATGATGGAGTACTCGCTCTGTCGGATATATTTTAACAGCTCGTCTGTCTCCTCCTCGGATTCTTTTTCCTCGGTTTTCTTTTCTTCTTTTTCTTTATTCTTGGGGGCTTTATCATGAAGATCTTCGGGAGTGTAGATCCTGCCACTCCTAGTCATGCCCCCAAGTCCAGCGATGTTAGAGATATCGCTGTCGGCAGAAAAATGGATGTCGTATATCCACGGCACAGCCTTATTCGATTCGTAGGGAAAAGACCTCGGAGCGATGATCCTTAATGGCGTTGGACCTTTCCCTTCGTCTGTCTTGATTACCAACAACGGAGTTGACGTGCGCTCGCTTGGCGCGGTTGTTGGCTTACACTTAATAACAAATGGCGTGCGATCCATTTTGAACATACGCATCGATTATTTCTTTCTTTTTATTAATGTTTATTAATGAATTACTAGGAGGGATGTATGAAATGAATGACTCCTAGATCCCTCCATGATCTATATGCATGATATGAGATGATGATGTTGAATATGCATGCATTGTGTTTATTGAACTAAGCATTATCATGTTTTTAGGATGTCCCTAAGATGATGCATGATATTGCTAGGTTTGGATAAATAACCCTTTTTCTTTTTTGGGTATTTTTTATTATTATTATTTTTTTTTTTATTTTTGGGTGAAAAGGGAAACTACCTATATGAATGTGATGAAGGTAGATGTTAACACCATGCAATGGAAGATTCTTATTCCTATTTATTCTTATTTTAAAAAGGAATAGGAATGTTGTATGTTTAAAGAAATGCAATGTATGCTCAAACAATTTCACATAAACAATGCACACACAATTCACTCATCCACGAACAGTCACGAGCGAATCACTGTCGCCACCGGCCCAAACGGGCCTCGGCGGTCGCGAAGACGGTCGAGCTCGCTTTTATTTTAGTTTTGAAAATGTATTGGATTATTAGAACGACTTGTTCTCAAACTGAGACCTTGTCAATCTTATCCAATTTATTTATTAAAATGTCTCACCAATCCATATTAATCCCAAGCGGGATCCTCCATGGATTAATGGTTTTCGTAAAAGGAGGGTTCGTGGAGTCGCCACCAATGTTTTACTCAAAACATTGGAAAAAGGGATAAGGCAATTGATTTTATAAATCAACTTTGGCCATTACAACCAGAGTTGGGTAAGGGAGTCGGTTACGCGTGGGGAAGGTGTTAGCACCCCATAGCGCCCCTTTCGGGTTCCCTATGACAGATTATTTTCTAAAATAACAACGTAAAATTACTAAATTACCCCTATTTATTATAAGCGATTATAAATTAACTATCTACATGATGACAGTTTAAATATGCACACAGAAAGCAGTAAAAGGAAGGATTTAAGAAGAAACCTCTTGAAGCGTGCTTTTATATATTGAGTAAAACTGGGAAGCTTTTTGGCGTTCCCTCGCTCTACAAGCTCGCTCGCTCCTTCCTAAAACTTTTAACTATGGAAATCCGGAGGATTTCCCTTCGACTAGGTTCGATCCTCAAGCAAAATGGCTCGGGGCTCAAGAACTTTGTCGGATCAACTCTCCGAGTGATTTCTAGGGCAGAACACTGCTCAAAAACCCCAGAATACTCAAGGAGAGGGTTGAAACTATCTGAAAAAGTGTGGAATGACGTCCAATTGACGTCATATTTATAGGGAATAGGCGCAATACGGCCTACAGAAGCAATACGGCCGTATTGAAATTTTTGAACTTCAATACGGCCGTATTGAGTTCAATACGGCCGTATTGAGTTCAATACGGCCGTATTGAAATTCAGAAATTTCAATACGGCCGTATTGAGTTCAATACGGCTGTATTGAAGCTTCAATACGGCTGTATTGATTTCAGTACGGCCGTATTGAAGTTTCAGAAACTTCAATACGCCGTATTGAGTTCACTGCGGCCGTATTGAAGCTTCAATACGGCCGTATTAAGTTCAGTACGGCCGTATTGGGCTTCATTCCCTCCACTTCCTTATTTTGAGCTATTCTAAGACCTCTAGACCTACAGAGAACCCTCCTAGGGCCTTCCAGGAGTCCTTCTGGCTGATCTTCCTTCAGTCTTCGAGAGTCTTCAAGCTTTATTTCCGACCCGGACAATTTTAGGGGTCTACAGCTGCCCCCCCTTTACTTAGTCAAACGGTCTTTTGGTGTACCGGCTGACAAGTAAAGGAGTTGACCCAATTGTCCGGGTGATGCACCGACCTTCTGACTTGTAGCGTCTTCCGGTGGAAAATTGTTGAGTAACCTCTCCAGGTTGTTGCATACCTCGGCGCTCCTGACAACCTCGGTAGCTAAGTTTACCCTCTTCAGGTCCTGCCTCTTAACATTCAGCAGTGTGAGTTTACCCTCTCCAGGTCCTGCCTCTTAACATTCAGCAGTGTGAGTTTACCCTCTCCAGGTCCTGCCTCTTAACATTCAGCAGTGTGAGTTTACCCTCTCCAGGTCCTGCCTCTTAACATTCAGCAGTGTGAGTTTACCCTCTCCAGGTCCTGCCTCTTAACATTCAGCAGTTGAGTTTACCCTCTCCAGGTCCTGCCTCTTAACATTCAGCAGTCGAGTATTGCCTCTCCAGGCCCTGCCTCTTAACATTCAGCAGTGTGAGTTTACCCTCTCCAGGTCCTGCCTCTTAACATTCAGCAGTGTGAGTTTACCCTCTCCAGGTCCTGCCTCTTAACATTCAGCAGTTGAGTTTACCCTCTCCAGGTCCTGCCTCTTAACATTCAGCAGTCGAGTATTGCCTCTCCAGGCCCTGCCTCTTAACATTCAGCAGTTGAGTTTACCCTCTCCAGGTCTGCTTCCGTGTCTTCTGATCACTTCGGCAATGATTTGATATGATTTTTGTCTCCACAGTCCATGATGCTGCTTCGACGGTTTTTCTGATTTTGTGCCGCTGAGGGCTGGATAACGCAGGGATCCATCTAGGGGATGTGCAGTCATTCATAGGTTCTTGTGCCCCAACTTGCATTGCATTGTTGGTACCCATGGGGAATTTTTGACTCCTTGGGGTGTAGACACAGATGCTCTCTCTCTGAGTTGAGCGATGCCTTATGTTTGGCTGACGTCCTTTTGACGTGGGTGGAGTATCCCGGTTGTCCTTATTCGGGTATCTCTTTTGGATTTTCTGATTTTTGTAGCCTCTGTGTAGGCTGTTTATCCGCTGGGGATTTTGTCATTCATTTCTTGACTGGCCTCTTCTGTTAGGCAAATGATCTTGATGTTTGGTACTTGGCTGGATGCCACATTCCGCTTGGGGAATATTTATTGATATATTTTTTTTCCTTTTTTGGAAGAGTGCCTCTGAGTAGGCGAATTATCTTGATGTTCAGTGTTCGGCTGAGTGCCGGATTCCTCTTGGGGAATGGTTATTGATCTTTTTGTGATTTTTCTTGAAGGGGTGCCTCTGAGTAAGCGACTGGGGATTTAGGGATCTTATGTATCCCAGAGTATTATTTAGGAAGCCTCTGCAGGCTTAGCCTCACTCAACGCTTGAGCTGGAGAGCTATCTTCATTGAGGAAGTTTAAGTCCTTTGACTTGTATATACTGTTTGGATGATCGCACTTCCATTGGGGATTGCGTCGATTTTGCTTTGATAGCTCTCGCTGGGGATTTTTCCGTGAGCTTGAGCTGAGGTTCCCTCTGGGGAGTATTATTTCTGCGAGCCTCTCCAGGCTCAATTATTCTGTTTACTGAGGAGTATTGTTTCGGCAAGCCTCTCCAGGCTCAGTTATTCTGTACAAACTGATGAGTATTGTTTCGGCAAGCCTCTCCAGGCTCAGTTATTCTGAGAGTATTCTTTCGGCAAGCCTCTCCAGGCTCAGTTATTCTGAGAGTATTCTTTCGGCAAGCCTCTCCAGGCTCAGTTATTCTGAGAGTATTCTTTCGGCAAGCCTCTCCAGGCTCAGTTATTCTGTATGACGTTGTTGATTTTCTGAATCTTTGCATTTTGTTTGCTGCTGTCATACACAAGCAATTTTTTCTATTTTTTCTATTTTATGCAGTTGCCTCATGATAAGGTCTTTGAATGTGCAACTAATGTGTGTGTGATGCACAAATGCAATACAATTTTTTATTTTTGTTCATTTATTTAGAAAAGTGAGTGGCTCTCCCTATCCTCTTCTTCTTGGAGGACTTTCTGTCATTGACGCGAGGGAGTATTTTTTGTGAGCCTTTATGCAGGAGATTATGGATTTTATAGGAACCCCTCCAATTTTCTTTTATTGACCGATTATTAATGGAATTTCGTACAATTTTTATGAAAAACCAATTCAGAGGCATAATCACATGGTCAAGAAAGAAAAGAAACAAATGGATATTTTTATTGATATTCACAAGTGTTTTTACAGAAAGATATACAGAAGGAAATTTCTGAAGAATGGCTGGCCAGGGTAGGCTATATACATTGGGCTTAACAATTATATCTGTAATTGTTGCTCTTTACGTTCCCCTAATTGCTTCGGCCTGAGCCAGGAGTGTAGATGCTGCAAGACGCTTGCTTCTAGAAGATAATCACTTGAACCGCCTTTCGGTTTTCGATTCAAGAGATCGTTGCTTGCTTTGCTTTTACATCTTATTCTTTTGCCCCTAACTTTTGCCTAGGACGTATCCTAGCGGGGATAATTTTGCCTTTGTTTTGCCTAGTACCCTTGTACTGGCGGGCTTTTATTTCTCCCTAATTTTTGCCTAGGACGCCCTTTTCGGGTTTTCATCCTAGCGGGCTTATGCAAGCAACGTCTTCAAGCATAATACTTCTTTACCACGTCAGTGTTGACTGGGTATCGAAGTTCTTCTCCATTCGTGTCTGTGAGGATTAATGCTCCTGCTGAGAAGACTCGTTTTATCACTTATGGTCCTCCGTGATTTGGGGCACACTTTCCGATTTTGTCCTTTTGAGTTGGTAGTAATTTCTTCATTACCAACTCTCCCTCATGGTAGACTCGAGGGTGGACTTTCTTGTCAAGAGCCTTTTTGATCTTCCTTTGATAGGCTTGACCATGGCATATGGCGTTCAGCCGTTTCTCTTGGATAAGGTTCAACTGGTCGTATCGGCTTTGAACCCTTTCTGCCTCGGAAAGTTTTGCTTCCATGATCACCCTTATATAAGGTTTTTCGACTTCGACGGGTAGAACTGCCTCCTGAAGTCCTATAACCATGAAGAGCAAAGGGTAATATCTCGTGTCAGTCTTTAAATGAGACAACCATCTTTTGCTCTATTTTCTTGATGTTCTTTTTGGTTGCCTCGACTGCCCCATTCATCTTTGGCCGATATGGGGAAGAGTTGTGGTGTTGGATCTTGAATTCTTGGCTCAGTTCTTCCACCATTTTGTTGTTCAGATTAGATCCATTATCAGTGATGATTTATTTCTCCATGCTTCCACTAGATTATTCTAAAATCTTTTGGGACAAGAGAGAAAAGAAGGGAAAAGTATTTTTTATTCTGAAGTTTGTGTTTTAGAGGGGATTATTTTTCAAAAATGGTTTTTGTAAGAATGGATGGCCAAGGTAGGCTTATGTGTTTAGGCTTGCTTGATTAAACACTTATGAAGTTAAGAAAATCTTTGTTTATTGACGTTGTGATTTTGACAACTTGGATAGCTGCTCTTGAACCTTTCTTTTTGAATTCGGTTCATGGTACCATCATGGATTTCTTTTGTTTTTTTTTATTGTCCTTATTTTTGCCTAAAACACCCTTTTGTGGCGTTTTAGCGGACTTTTGTTTTTGTTCATTTTTGCAACCCTAACTTTTGCCTAGGTCACCCTTTTGTGGGATTCCTAGCGGGTCTTTTGCTCTTATTTTTGCGCAGACCCCTTTTTGGGTTTCCTGCCGAGCTTCTTTTATTTTGAAGGATTTATTTTTATCCATGATGGCACTTGTCAAGGCCAAGGGAAGGTGCTCCAAGTTGTCACACACACTTCCACATAAAAATGATGTGGGTTTATTATTATTAAGATGATTTTAACCTCATTCATGTTTATTCAAACAGGGTTAAAGATAATGTGGTTTAGAATTTTATTATAAGCAAGAAAAGAAGCAATGAAGAATGATTTTATTATAATCATAGCGGAAGCATGTGTCCTTATTTCATCACTGATATGGGTCCCAATATTGACCTCTTTTATCTCTCGGCCATGCCCCAAATTTACGGTCTCCAATTCCTCTTGACATGGTTGGAGTAGACGAGTTTCTTGATCTAGCAATCTTTGCAGATCCGGAGAGATGGTCTCCTCATCACTGTCCAACTCAACCCGTTTATCCTCAACTTTCGGATCCCGGTCAGAGCGAACAATTACAGACATAATTATTTTATTGGTTCTGTTTAGGTTTAGAATTTATTAATGTTAATGAGAGAGAGAGAAAAGAACAAAATAAGAGAATAATGTGTGAAATATGCCTCTTTATTGTTATATGTATGTAGAACTGTACAAAACCCTTATTTACATGAAAAGGTCCTCATGATCTCGGGTACTGATCATGAGTCCCTAAAAGAAAAAAGTGGAGGGGCCCTATCATGGCTTGTTATTCTCTCTAATCCTGCTTTGGCCGAGGATTCTTGCTCACGTCGGGCGCTATCGAATCAAAAGTGATCCACCCGGCATCAATAAGGTCTTGGACCTTATATTTAAGAGCTCTGCAGTTCTCCGTTGAATGCCCCGATGCCCCCGAATGGTATAAACATTTGTCTTGTGGTTTGTACCAACTGGGATGAGGTGGATCGATCTCCTTTAGTGGAACGTAAGCTAGAAGACGTGCTTCCACTAGCTTCGGCAGGATGTCGCTATATGTGGTCGGAAGTTTATCAAACTTCTTCACAGGTTTGAATTGCGATCTTCCTGACTTCGAAGTGGAAGAAGACGAAGAGATGGTTATGGCACTGACTTCTCTCTCCTTCTTCTTCCCAAAGGTCTTCTTAGCTTTAAATGATTGGGAAGGTTTAGCTAGCTTCCCGCTTTTCAGCTCTTGTTCCACTCTTCCTCCAACATGATGGGACTCATGGTCACTGTGCTCAGCCCCTTGTATGTTGTGGTGACGCATGAGTTCCATCATTTGCGCCATTTGCTCTTTGAGCTGTGAGAGCTCGGCTGTAAGCTCCTTATTTCGTTCCTCCAACGCGTCCATTTTCTTGTTGAGCTGAGAGAGCTCGGTTGTGAGCTTCTTATTTTGCTCCCCCAGCGCTTCCATTTTCTTGATTTTCTTTGCGCGTGTGAGGACAGAGAGATGACCAGCCACTTTCTAAAATGAATGTTTATTCTAATTAGCTTATTTATGATATGAATACACTCTTGATGTGAGCTTGATAATCTTTCATCTTTGAGGCGCTGCCTTTTTAAGATGAAAGTTTATCACCCTCCCTAGGCTATTATCTCTCCACAACGGAGAATCTCAATAGTCACGGGTCTCTTTCACTCACATCGAGAGGGTATTAGTGAACCTATAAATGATGATGAGGATGCATGAGGTATTATTGATAATGATGCCTATGCTCCTTACTTTTATTATATTTTCACACATTGGTTTTTCCTCTCATGTCATGACATTTTCATGCATGGGGATTATTTTTTAGACCTTATCACGAGGTTATTTATTAATGCACAAACAATTGCACATAAGCATTTACACAAACAATTCACTCATCCACGAACAGTCACGAGCGAATCACGAGGTAGGGGTATCCTGCAGAAATGGTGCATATTCAAGGTAGGTTCTAACTGTTCTCACCAGTCCAAGGCCCCCAAGGTGCCCCCATTATAGGGACCCAATTCCTCTTATCGTAGGTCGATGGAAAGCTCCAACGCACCGTCGGACTCAAGTTCATGGTTATCACCTTGAGTGATGTTTTCCGACAACGGTCTACGGGCACCTATAGACCCATTCGACAACCGGCCGTACTAACATCCACTCCCTATGGTTAATCACTCATGCCCCCGGGTATAGAGGGAACTGTTGTGTGCAAAGGTTTGTGTGCAGTTTTTATTTCAAACAATTGCGTAAATTTAAAAATACAACAGTTATTAAAGCCAAATAGATAAACATGTTATCATACAAGTGAGGGGTAATAAAGTAATTTTTAACTATTATTTGTTAAAAATAATCTGTCACTAAATGGGACTGACTCTCGAGGCGTCCCCAGTGGAGTCGCCATCTGTCGCCACCGGCCCAAACGGGCCTCGGCGGTCGCGAAGACGGTCGAGCTCGCTTTTATTTTAGTTTTGAAAATGTATTGGATTATTAGAACGACTTGTTCTCAAACTGAGACCTTGTCAATCTTATCCAATTTATTTATTAAAATGTCTCACCAATCCATATAAATCCCAAGCGGGATCCTCCATGGATTAATGGTTTTCGTAAAAGGAGGGTTCGTGGAGTCGCCACCAATGTTTTACTCAAAACATTGGAAAAAGGGATAAGGCAATTGATTTTATAAATCAACTTTGGCCATTACAACCAGAGTTGGGTAAGGGAGTCGGTTACGCGTGGGGAAGGTGTTAGCACCCCATAGCGCCCCTTTCGGGTTCCCTATGACAGATTATTTTCTAAAATAACAACGTAAAATTACTAAATTACCCCTATTTATTATAAGCGATTATAAATTAACTATCTACATGATGACAGTTTAAATATGCACACAGAAAGCAGTAAAAGGAAGGATTTAAGAAGAAACCTCTTGAAGCGTGCTTTTATATATTGAGTAAAACTGGGAAGCTTTTTGGCGTTCCCTCGCTCTACAAGCTCGCTCGATCCTCAAGCAAAATGGCTCGGGGCTCAAGAACTTTGTCGGATCAACTCTCCGAGTGATTTCTAGGGCAGAACACTGCTCAAAAACCCCAGAATACTCAAGGAGAGGGTTGAAACTATCTGAAAAAGTGTGGAATGACGTCCAATTGACGTCATATTTATAGGGAATAGGCGCAATACGGCCTACAGAAGCAATACGGCCGTATTGAAATTTTTGAACTTCAATACGGCCGTATTGAGTTCAATACGGCTGTATTGAAGCTTCAATACGGCTGTATTGATTTCAGTACGGCCGTATTGAAGTTTCAGAAACTTCAATACGCCGTATTGAGTTCACTGCGGCCGTATTGAAGCTTCAATACGGCCGTATTAAGTTTAGTACGGCCGTATTGGGCTTCATTCCCTCCACTTCCTTATTTTGAGCTATTCTAAGACCTCTAGACCTACAAAGAACCCTCCTAGGGCCTTCCAGGAGTCCTTCTGGCTGATCTTCCTTCAGTCTTCGAGAGTCTTCAAGCTTTATTTCCGACCCGGACAATTTTAGGGGTCTACAATCACGAGGTAGGGGTATCCTGCAGAAAAGTGCATATTCAAGGTGGATCTAACTGTTCTCACCGGTCTGAGGCCCCCAAGGTGCCCCCATTATAGGGACCCAATTCCTCTCGTCGTAAGTCGATGGAAAGCTCCAACGCACTGTCGGACTCGAGTTCATGGTTATCACCTTGAGTGATGTTTTCCGACAACGGTCTACGGGCACCTATAGACCCATTCGACAACCGGTCGTACTAACATCCACTCCCTATGGTTAATCACTCATGCCCCCGGGTATAGAGGGAACTGTTGTGTGCAAAGGTTTGTGTACAGTTTGTATTTCAAACAATTGCGGAATTTAAACATACAACAGTTATTTAAAGCCATATAATAAATCATGTTATCATACAAGCAAGGGGTAATAAAGTAATTTTAACTATTATTTGTTAAAAATAATCTGTCACTAAATGGGACTGACTCTCGAAGCTTCCCCAGTGAAGTCGCCATCTGTCGCCACCGGCCCGAAACGGGCTTTCGGCGGTCGCGAAGACGGTCGAGCTCGCTTTTATTTTAGTTTTGAAAATGTATTGGATTATTAGAACGACTTGTTCTCAAACTGAGACCTTGTCGATCTTATCCAATTTATTTATTAAATGTCTCACCAATCTATGTTAATCCCAAGCGGGACCCTCCATGGATTAGTGGTTTTCGTAGTAAAAGGGTTCGTGGAGTCGCCACCAATGTTTTACTCAAAACATTGGAAAAAGGGATAAGGCAATTGATTTTATAAATCAACTTCGGCCATTACAACCAGAGTTGGGTAAGGGAGTCGGTTACGTGTGGGGAAGGTGTTAGCACCCCACAACGCCCCTTTCGGGTTCCCTATGACAGATTATTTCTAAAATAACAGTGTAAAATTACTAAATTACCCCTATTTATTCTAAGCAATTATAAATTAACTATCTACATGATGACAGTTTAAATATGCACACAGAAAGCAGTAAAAGGAAGGACTTTAAGAAGAAACCTTTGAAGCGTGCTTTTATATATTTCGTAAAACTGGGAAGTTTTTTGGCGTTCCCTCGCTCTACAAGCCCGCTCGCTCCCTCCTATAAAATTTTAACTATGGAAATCCGGAGGATTTCCCTTCGACTAGGTTCGATCCTCAAGCAAAATGGCTCGGGGCTCAAGAACTTTGTCGGATCAACTCTCCGAGTGATTTCTAGGGCAGAACACTGCTCAAAAACCCCAGAATACTCAAGGAGAGGGTTGAAACTATGTTCCAAAGTCTGGAATGACGTCCAATTGACGTCATATTTATAGGGAACAGGCCCAATACGGGCTACAGAATCAATACGGTCGTATTGAAATTTTTGAACTTCAATACGGCCGTATTGAGTTCAATACGGCCGTATTGAAATTCAGAAATTTCAATGCGCCCGTATTGAGTTCACTGCGGCTGTATTGAAGCTTCAATACGGCCGTATTGATTTCAGTACGGCCGTATTGAAGTTTCAGAAACTTCAATACGCCGTATTGAGTTCACTGCGGCCATATTGAAGCTTCAATACGGCCGTATTAAGTTTAGTACGGCCGTATTGGGCTTCATTCCCTCCACTTCCTTATTTTAAGCTACTCTAAGACCTCTAGACCTACAGAGAACCCTCCTAGGGCCTTCCAGGAGTCCTTCTGGCTGATCTTCCTTCAGTCTTCGAGAGTCTTCAAGCTTTATTTCCGACCCGGACAATTTTAGGGGTCTACAATCATGCCTAGGAAGGCAAGAGTTGACATATTGAAGGAGCAAAGAGGAGTTAGTTAGACATGAAGGTGTGGGCCAGTCAAGGCCCAATGGGCCCGATGGGCCTAGGAAGGCCCAAGTTGAACTTTTCATGGGCCATATTTTGTTATAGCTAATTTCATATGTTTTGTATACATGATGTTAGTATAGGTATCATATATTTTGGTCTTGTATTTTGGACCACATAGAATAGCATTTTAGGTTTTAGGCTAGTTAGGCCTAGTTTTGGGCTTCATGGGCCTTTGGGCTTTTGGTACCCAATATTGGGCTCATTTTCATTCTTGTAATTTTTCCTTTCCATTGTAATTGTTTGACCAATGTAATTAGGTCATTAGAATAGGAAAATACAAGGAATACTAAAGTATGCTAATTAGGTTAAACTAGGTTTAATTTGGAAGCCATTTAAGTTACATTTGAGTCACATGTTTTGCACCATTGGTGGCTGAACATGTGACACTCAAATTAACCCTAAATGACTCTCAAATCAGACCTAAATGCACCTTGGTACCTAAATTTTCGGACTTACACATGTGCACCAAAGTTTGAATTCAAATTTCAAATTTGAATTCAAACTTTAGGCGCCAATTTGTGTAGCTTTGGTTTAGGTGCCTATGTGCTTCATTTCCGTGCATACTTAAGTCCTCCCTTCACATTTTTGTATTCACTTTTGAGAATAATGAAATTTGAGAGCTTATTCAGCCAAATTTCGTTCAAGAGTCACCATGAGAGAAAGCTTCACCTTAGAAAGCCTTCTAGGATTTCCTCCTCTTTGAAGTGAGCTTTCCCTTGCACCTTAAGCTTGGATGCTTCCATCCAAGGCTTAAGCCTTCTTCCTATCCAAGAATCTCCTCCATCTAGTGTTCATCACGTTGGTTTCCATTTCCTTGAAGAAGATCCGAGCAAAGGAGAAGCTAAGGAGAAATCATCTACCACTCCTCCTAACCTTTTCCATCAAGTGGGTCGGCTGAATCCTTAAAATATCAGTCCAGCTTGGAGAGGCTGAGCTACGAAACTACTTCAACAACAAAGAGGGTTACCTGACCTTAGAGTGGGCCAAATGAAGCCTTAAAATATCAGTCCAGCTTGGAGAGGCTGAGCTACGAAACTACTTCAACAATAAAGAGGGTTACCTGACCTTAGAGTGGGTCGGTTGAAGCCTTAAAATATTAGTCTAGTTGGAGAGGCTGAGCTACGAAACTACTTCAACAACAAAGAGGGTTACCTAACCTTAGATTGGGCCTGCTGAAGCCTTAAAATATCAGTCCAGCTTAGAGAGGCTGAGCTACAAAACTACGTCAATAAGAAAGAGGGTTATATGACCTTAGAGTGGGCCGATTGAAGCCCTAAATATCAGTCTAGCCTGGAGAGGCTGAGCTACGAGAATACTCCCTCTTCAACAAGCTACAAATAAAGGAACACATTATTGTCGCCACCGGCCCAAAACGGGCTTTCGGCATTCGCGAAGGATGGTTGGACTCGTTTATTTGTTTAAAAATAGTGGATTGCTAGAATGACTTATTCTCAAACTGAGACCTCGTCAAACAAGCAATTTTATTAAAAGGCTCACTAATCCATATTAATCCCAAGCGGGACCCTCCATGGATTAGTGGTTTTCATAAAAGGAGGGTTCGTGGAGTCGCCACCAATGTTTTACTCAAAACATTGGAAAAAGGGATAAGGCAATTGATTTAAAAATCAACTTTGGCCACTACAACCAGAGTTGGGTAAGGGAGTCGGTTACGCGTGGGGAAGGTGTTAGCACCCCACAGCGCCCCTTTCGGGTTCCCTATGACAGATTATTTCTAAAATAACAGCGTAAAATTACTAAATTACCCCTATTTATTATAAGCGATTATAAATTAACTATCTACATGATGACAGTTAAATATACAAACAGAAAGCAGTAAAAGGAAGGATTTAAGAAGAAAACCTTTGAAGCGTGCTTTTATATATTTCGTAAAACTGGGAAGCTTTTTGGCGTTCCCTCGCTCTACAAGCCCGCTCGCTCCCTCCTATAAAATTTTGACTACGGAAATCCGGAGGATTTCCCTTCGACTAGGTTCGAATCTCCAAGCTAAGTGCTCGGAATTCCAGAACTTCGTCGGATCGACTCCCAGAGAGATTTCTAGGGCAGAACACTGCTCAAAAACCCCAGAATACTCAAGGAGGGAGTCAAAACTGAGTGCTAAAGTGTGGAATGACGTCCAATTGACGTCATATTTATAGGGAATAGGCGCAATACGGCCTACAGGAGCAATACGGCCGTATTGAAATTTTTGAACTTCAATACGGTCGTATTGAAGTTCAATACGGCCGTATTGAAGTTCAGAAATTTCAATACGGCCGTATTGAATTCAATACGGCTGTATTGAAGCTTCAATACGGCCGTATTGATTTCAGTACGGCCGTATTGAAGTTTCAGAAACTTCAATACGCCGTATTGAGTTCACTGTGGCCGTATTAAAGCTTCAATACGGCCGTATTGGGGTTCAGTACGGCCGTATTGGGCTTTTTCCCTCCACTTCTTTATTTTGAGCTATTCTAAGACCTCTAGACCTACAGAGAACCCTCCTAGGGCCTTCCAGGAGTCCTTCTGGCTGATCTTCCTTCAGTCTTCGAGAGTCTTCAAGCTTTATTTCCGACCCGGACAATTTTAGGGGTCTACAGCTGCCCCCCCTTTACTTAGTCAAACGGTCTTTTGGTGTACCGGCTGACAAGTAAAGGAGTTGACCCAATTGTCCGGGTGATGTGCCATCCTTCCGACTTGTAGTGTCTTCAGGTGGGAAAATTGTTGAGTAGCCTCTCCAGGTTATTGCATACCTCGGCGCTTCTGACAACCTCGGTAGCTAAGTTTAACACCAACGTGCCTTTGACGACGCTGATGGCTGAGTATTGTCTCTCCAGACCTTGAGTATTGTCTCTCCAGACCTTGAGTACCGTCTCTCCAGACTTTGTTTGAGTACCGTCTCTCCAGACTTTGTTTGAGTACCGTCTCTCCAGACCTTGTTTGAGTACCGTCTCTCCAGACTTTGTTTGAGTACCGTCTCTCCAGACTTTGTTTGAGTACCGTCTCTCCAGACCTTGTTTGAGTATTGTCTCTCCAGACCTTGTTTGAGTATTGTCTCTCCAGACTTTGTTCGAGTACTGTCTCTCCAGACTTCGTTTGAGTATCGTCTCTCCAGACTTTGTTTGAGTACTGTCTCTCCAGACTTCGTTTGAGTACCGTCTCTCCAGACTTGTGCATACCTCGGTGCTCTCGACAACTGGGTAGCTGAGTATTGCCTTTTAGGCTTTGAGATGATTTTGTCTCCACAGTCCACGATGCTGCTTCGACGGTTTTTTCTGATTTTGTGCCACTGAGGGCTGGATAACGCAGGGATCCGTCTAGGGGATGTGCAGTCATTCACAGGTTCCTGTGCCCCAACTTGCATTGCATTGTTGGTACCCATGGGGAATTTCTGACTCCTTGGGGTGTAGACACAGATGCTCTTTCTCTCTGAGTTGAGCGACGCCTTATGTTTGGCTGACGTCCTTTGACGTTGGTGGAGTATCCCGGTTGTCCTTATTCGGGTGACTCTTTTTGATTTTCTGATTTTTACTGCCTCTGTGTAGGCTGTTATCCGCTGGGGATTCTGGACGTTGATTTTTTTTGACTGGCCTCTTCTGTTAGGCAGATAGTCTTGATGTTCGATGTTTTGGCGGGATGCCAAATTCCACTTGGGGAATAGTTTATTGGTCTTCCTTTTGAAGAGATGCCTCTTTAGTAGGCGATTGGGGATTTGAAGTTTTTATTCATCCCAGAGTATTATTTAGAAAGCCTCTTCAGGCTTAGCTTCACTCATCGCTTTTGAGTTGGAAAGCTATCCTCCATTGGGGAAGTTTAAAGTCCTTAGACATTTTTCTTGGATGATCAGGCCTCCTTTGGGGATTTCGCCGATCGCATTCTGATAGCTTTCACTGGGGAATTTGGCCCGTGAGTGTAAGCTTGAGATATCTCTGGGGAATCGAGCCTTTCTAGGCCCAACTATTCTGAAGGAAGAGTATTGTTTCTGCGAGCCTCTCCAGGCTCAATTATTCTGAAGGAGTATTATTTCTGCGAGCCTCTCCAGGCTCAATTATTCTGAAGGGAGTATTCTTTCTACGAGCCTCTCCAGGCTCGATTATTCTGAAGGAGTATTATTTCTGCGAGCCTCTCCAGGCTCAATTATTCTGTCTGATCGGGAGAGTATTATTTAGGAAGCCTCTACAGGCTTAGCCTCACTCAATGCCTGAGTCGGAGAGCTACTTTCCACTGAGGAAGTCCGAAGTCCTTTGACTTGGATATATTACTTGGATGATCGTACTTCCTTTGGGAGATTTTGACGATCTTGCTTTGAAAGCTCTTGTTGGATATTGGCTTCATGAGCTGAGGTTCCCTTTGGGGAGTATTATTTCTGCGAGCCTCTCCAGGCTCGATTATTCTTTGATGTGGAGTATTATTTTGGCGAGCCTCTCCAGGCTCAATTATTCTGAATGAGTATTGTTTCGGCAAGCCTCTCCAGGCTCAGTTATTTCTGAGAGAGTATTATTTCAGTAAGCCTCTCCAGGCTCAGTTATTCTGATGAGAGTATTATTTCAGCAAGCCTCTCCAGGCTCAATTATTCTGTACAGTTGGGGGAGTATTATTTCTGCAAGCCTCTCCAGGCTTTAGTTATTCTGAAAAAGTATTATTTCAGCAAGCCTCTCCAGGCTCAATTATTCTGAGAGTATTATTTCGGCGAGCCTCTCCAGGCTCAGTTATTCTGAAAGATGTGAAATCTTTGTCTTTTTTGTCGACTTTTGACTTTTTCTGTATGTTTGCCTTTTTTGTCATTTTTTGGCTTTTTCTGTATTTTTGCCTTTTCTGTTGTTTTTCGGCTTTTTCTGTACAGAAATGTCTCAGTTATTTTGAGAGAGTATTATTTCGACAAGCCTCTCCAGGCTCAGTTATTCTGTGGGAGTATTGTTTCGGCAAGCCTCTCCAGGCTCAGTTATTCTGAGAGTATTCTTTCGGCAAGCCTCTCCAGGCTCAATTATTCTGAGAGTATTCTTTCGGCAAGCCTCTCCAGGCTCAGTTATTCTGAGAGTATTCTTTCGGCAAGCCTCTCCAGGCTCAGTTATTCTGAGAGTATTCTTTCGGCAAGCCTCTCCAGGCTCAGTTATTCTGTGCAATCTTGTTTGTTGGATTTTCTATATCCTTGCCTTTTTTCATTTTCGGCTTTTGTTGACTGTTGTCATACACAAGCAATTTTCTATTTTTTTCTATTTTTATGCAATTGCCTCATGACGAGGTCTTTGAAAATTTCTTTATGGCCAATACGGCCGCATCCATTTCAGTACGCCCATGTTGAGTTGAAATTTTGTTCATAACCCTGATTTTAGCATGGGCGTACTGAACATGGTACGGGCGCATTATTTTTTCTGAAATTTATATTTTTTATTATTTTTTGTTTTTTCAATAAACAGAGAATAAGTGATCTTCCAGTACACCTATCATCTGTATGCATGTATGCAGTATGATGCACCTAATTCTATTTGATCCTTTTTTCAAAAGAATTAACCGATGCGTTTTTGTGTTTGGATTTTGCCATTCCTCCAGACGGACTGTGCTCTACCGATTTCTGTTACCGAGGAATGATGCATATTTGATTTTGGTGTCATCAACCAAATGATTCTTCCCTTTCTTTAGAAAATGTGTCAACCCTCCTATTGACCACTATATCTCCATGTTTCCACTAGATTATTCAAAAATCGTTGGGACAAGAGAGAAAAGAAGGAAAGGATATATTTTTCAAAAGTTTGTGTTTTAGAGGGGATTATTTTATTTTTTGAAAAAATGGTTTTTGTAAGAATGGCTGGCCATGGTAGGCTTATGTGTTTAGGTTTGTTTGTTTAAACACTTATGAGGTTAAGCACATCTTTGTTATTAATGATTGTGCTTTGACAACTTGGATAGATTTTCTTGAGCCCCTTGTTGAATTCAATTGATGGTACCATCATGGATTTATTTTGTTTTTTCTTTTTTTGACGGCCCTAACTTTTGCCTAAAACACCCTTTTGTGATGTCTTAGCGGGCTTTTGTATTCATTTTGTAACCTAACTTTTGCCTAGGTCACCCTTTTCGTGGGATTCCTAGCGGGTTTTTGTCTTCATTTTGTAACCCTAACTTTTGCCTAGGTCACCCTTTTGTGGGATTCCTAGCGGGTCCTTTGCTCTTATTTTTGCGCAGTCCCCTTTTTGGGTTTCCTGCCGAGCTTATTATCTTTAGGATTTCTTTTATCCATGATGGCACTTATTGATGCCAAGAAAAGGTGCTCCAAGTTGACACACACACTTCCACATAAAAATGATGTGGGTTTATTATTATTAAGATGATTTTAACCTCATTCATGTTTATTCAAACAGGGTTAAAATAATGTGGTCTAGAATTTTATTGCAAGCGAGAAAAGAAGCAATTAATGAAGAATGATTTTATTATAATCATAATGGAAACATGTGCCCTATCGAGGCTCGGGGGTCGGGCTGTCCCCGAGGAGTGATCTCTAATAGTCACTGAGTCTATACATCCCTATCGGAAGGAGAAAAACATTTTGACGACGACGACCGGCCTTGACGCTTGTGAACCGGCCTTCCTAAAGATCTGGCTTAAAGAACGTCGAGAAGGATCTTGATTCCTCTTCGTTCTTTGATCTTTGTTAGGGTTGTATCCTAACCCTTGTTTCCCCGGATTATCCTTGATAATGGGTAGCTCCGGGATTCCTTGGGAGTCCTTGCCTAATCCTTGTCCTGGCAAGTATCCGTTCTTGGTGAGCATATGAGCTACCTTCTTCATTTCTCGGGGAAACGTTTCAACATTGGCAATTTCCAATGCTTGGAAGGCGGTTTCTAAAGCTTCCTCTGCTGCATCCACATATGGTATATTGGATGGCTTGCTGATGAGTATGTCATCTTCAGCTTGTACAGTCACCAGTTTGTCACCCACTATGAACTTGACTTTCTGGTGGAGCGTAGAAGGAATAGCTTTTGCATCATGAATCCAAGGTCGGCCAAGGAGACAGCTGTATGTTGGAGTAATGTCCATCACTTGAAATTCGACGTTGAAGATAGTGGGTCCAACTTGGATTGGAAGATTGATTTCTCCCACTACTTCTCTTTTAGATCCGTCAAAAGCTCGAACGATCATGTTGCTCGGGCGCATTTGGACTCCCTTGATTGCCACTTGCTCGAGAGTTCTTTTTGGCATCACGTTCAAGGAAGATCCATTATCTACCAAGACTTTTAGCGATGTGATACTCCTTGCACTTTATAGAGATGTGCAAGGGCTTGTTGTGGTTTGATCCCTCGGTGGGGATTTCTTCATCGATGAAGGTGAGGTGATCATTAGCCGTGATATGACTAACAATCCCCTCAAACTTGTCTTGGGAGATAGTGTGCGACACGTATGCCTCGTTCAAGACTTTCAACAGAGCTTGCCGATGCGGTTCGGAGCATAGGATCAACGACAACAGAGTAATCTTTGCTGGCGTCTTATGAAGTTGATCCATGATGGAATACTCGCTCTGTCGGATAAACTTTAACAGCTCGTCTGTCTCCTCCTCGGATTCTTTTTCCTCGGTTTTCTTTTCTTCTTTTTCTTTATTCTTGGGGGCTTTATCATGAAGATCTTCGGGAGTGTAGATCCTGCCACTCCTAGTCATGCCCCCAAGTCCAGCGATGTTGGAGGTATCGCTGTCGGCAGAAGAGTGGATGTCGTATATCCACGGCACAGCCTTATTTGATTTGCAAGGGAAAGGCTTTGGAACTGTGATCCTTAATGGTGTCGGACCTTCCCCTTTATTCGTCTTGATTACCAACAACGGAGTTGATGTGCACTCGCTTGGCGCGGTTGTTGGCTTACACTTGATGACGAACGGCGTGCGATCCATTTTTGAACATACGCATCGATTTAATCCTTTCTTTTTATTTATGTTTATTACTGAATTACTAGGAGGGATGTATGAAATGAATGATTCCTAGATCCCTCCATGATCTATATGCATGAGATGATGATGTTGAATATGCATGCATTGTGTTTATTGAACTAAGCATTATCATGTTTTTAGGATTTTCCTAAGATGATGCATGATATTGCTTGGTTTGGGTAAATACATATTTTTTCTTTTGAATATTTTGTATCTTTTTTGTATTTTTTGGGTGAAAAGGGAAACTACCTATATGAATGCAATGAAGGTAGATGTTAACACCATGTACTAGAAGATCCTTATTTCTATTTATTCTTATTTTAATAGAATAGGAATGTTGTTTGTTTAAAGAATGCAAATGTATGCTCATACAATGTCACATAACGAATGCACAAACAATTCACTCATCCACGAACAGTCACGAGCGAATCACGAGGTAGGGGTCTCCTGCAGAAAAGTGCATATTCAAGGAGGATCTAACTGTTCTCACTTGGTCAAAGGCCCCCAAGGTGCCCCCATTATAGGGACCCAATTCCTCTCGTCGTAGGTCGATGGAAAGCTCCAAAGCACTGTCGGACTCGAGTTCATGGTTATCACCTTGAGTGATGTTTTTCCGACAACGGTCTCATAGGCTCCTATAAACCCATCAACCGGCCGTACTAACATCCACTCCCTATGGATTACCACTCATGCCCCCGGGTATAGAGGGAACTGTTGTGTGCAAAGGTTTGTGTACAGTTTGTATTTCAAACAATTGCGGAATTTAAACAAACAACAGTTATTAAAGCCATGTAATAAAGCATGTTATAATACAAGCGAGGGGTAATGAAGTAATTTTAACTATTATTTGTTAAAAATAATCTGTCACTAAATGGGACTGACTCTCGAGGCTTCCCCAGCGGAGTCGCCATCTGTCGCCACCGGCCCAAAACGGGCTTTCGGCATTCGCGAAGGATGGTTGGACTCGTTTATTTGTTTAAAAATAGTGGATTGCTAGAATGACTTATTCTCAAACTGAGACCTCGTCAAACAAGCAATTTTATTAAAAGGCTCACTAATCCATATTAATCCCAAGCGGGACCCTCCATGGATTAGTGGTTTTCATAAAAGGAGGGTTCGTGGAGTCGCCACCAATGTTTTACTCAAAACATTGGAAAAAGGGATAAGGCAATTGATTTAAAAATCAACTTTGGCCACTACAACCAGAGTTGGGTAAGGGAGTCGGTTACGCGTGGGGAAGGTGTTAGCACCCCACAGCGCCCCTTTCGGGTTCCCTATGACAGATTATTTCTAAAATAACAGCGTAAAATTACTAAATTACCCCTATTTATTATAAGCGATTATAAATTAACTATCTACATGATGACAGTTAAATATACAAACAGAAAGCAGTAAAAGGAAGGATTTAAGAAGAAAACCTTTGAAGCGTGCTTTTATATATTTCGTAAAACTGGGAAGCTTTTTGGCGTTCCCTCGCTCTACAAGCCCGCTCGCTCCCTCCTATAAAATTTTGACTACGGAAATCCGGAGGATTTCCCTTCGACTAGGTTCGAATCTCCAAGCTAAGTGCTCGGAATTCCAGAACTTCGTCGGATCGACTCCCAGAGAGATTTCTAGGGCAGAACACTGCTCAAAAACCCCAGAATACTCAAGGAGGGAGTCAAAACTGAGTGCTAAAGTGTGGAATGACGTCCAATTGACGTCATATTTATAGGGAATAGGCGCAATACGGCCTACAGGAGCAATACGGCCGTATTGAAATTTTTGAACTTCAATACGGTCGTATTGAAGTTCAATACGGCCGTATTGAAGTTCAGAAATTTCAATACGGCCGTATTGAATTCAATACGGCTGTATTGAAGCTTCAATACGGCCGTATTGATTTCAGTACGGCCGTATTGAAGTTTCAGAAACTTCAATACGCCGTATTGAGTTCACTGTGGCCGTATTAAAGCTTCAATACGGCCGTATTGGGGTTCAGTACGGCCGTATTGGGCTTTTTCCCTCCACTTCTTTATTTTGAGCTATTCTAAGACCTCTAGACCTACAGAGAACCCTCCTAGGGCCTTCCAGGAGTCCTTCTGGCTGATCTTCCTTCAGTCTTCGAGAGTCTTCAAGCTTTATTTCCGACCCGGACAATTTTAGGGGTCTACAATTATCACAAGAGAGACAATGGAGCTTCTACTCGAAGACTAAAGATCAGGTGTACAGTTTGTCAACCTTGTTACCCAATAGAGTACACAACCAATGCTCAACTGCTCTAAAGGGTGAGAATACGAGCAAATACACCTATCCAATGGAAACAACGCAGAAGCACCAAAGAGATAAAGAGAAGACTCGGATGAAATGTCTACATCTTTACTTGCCTTTGGAAAAGTAACACATTACTATTCCAAAGGACAAGTAAAGAGGGGCAGCTGTAGACACCCAATTTCGTCAGGGGGCATACAAACAATGAAATGGACCTCTGTTATGAAGGAAAGGAGCTCCCGAAGCATGCAAATAACAGGGCAGGACATCAGAAGGCCTGAAGGCCAAATAAATTGGTTTTAGTGGCCCAGAACGGGCTGTTCCAAAATTAGAATGGGTCGTTCCCAATTTCCTAAAAGGGCCTAAGACCCTAGTTTGGAATGGGCCGTTCCATTTTTGGAACGGGCCGTTCCCAGATTGGAACGGGCCGTTCCAAGCTCATAAAAAGGGGGTTAAAACCTTAACTGGAATGGGCCGTTCCATGTTATGAAAAAGGCCTAAAAACCCTTCTTTTGAACGATCGTTCCAACCTAACCAATTATGTGTTAATCTCATCGCTGAAACGGGGCATTCTAGTTTCAGAACAGACCATTCCAGTTACAAAATTAACACAAAATGGTCAGATCCAGAACGGGCCGTTCTGATTTTGGAACGGGTCGTTCTGGCACCCTTCTGATGCCTATAAATAGACAGCTTGGGCACAGTTCCACTTGATGAGGTCCTTCTTGAAGAAACCTCAAGGAATGCTCTTCAATTCTTCTCGGATCCTTGGAAGAAATGCAAGGATTAGAAGCTCTAAGAAGAACAAGTGTAGCCAAGCCTTAACCTAGCTAAGTCCGGATAAAAGTAAGGGAGCCTAACTCTACAAGGAGAGGATCTCAAGTAGGGTAGAGTTTAGGCTAAGGAGACTTTCGGAGGAGAGAGTTTAAAGTGAAGAATTCTCATTCAATTAATTTCCAAAAGTGTTACAATTCTCGGCCAAGGATGGATTTATAGGAAAAATTAGGTTAAAGGTTTACCTTGGATTAGCCTAAGGTTAAGTAAAACCATGGTATGGTTTACTTAACCTTAGGCGCCAAAATTTGAATTCAAAAATTCAAATTTTGGTGCCAACCCGGTCACCATCCCATGTGCACTCATTTGTGATGTAATTTGGCATCCATTTGAGTTGCATTTCGGTCACACCATGTGCATGTGTGCACATGGCCGAAATGCATACCAAATGCTATGCTAATTACATGCAAATGATTAGACACATGTAAACCTAAATTAACCCTAAATTGATATGACCATGAAATGAAACTCCTAGTCTAAGTGGCCGAAATACAAGGCCTAAAATGAAATACAAGCCCTAAGGCCCAAACCTACACTACTGTAGACCCCTAAAATTGTCCGGGTCGGAAATAAAGCTTGAAGACTCTCGAAGACTGAAGGAAGATCAGCCAGAAGGACTCCTGGAAGGCCCTAGGAGGGTTCTCTGTAGGTCTAGAGGTCTTAGAATAGCTCAAAATAAGGAAGTGGAGGGAATGAAGCCCAATACGGCCGTACTGAACTTAATACGGTCGTATTGAAGCTTCAATACGGCCGCAGTGAACTCAATACGGCGTATTGAAGTTTCTGAAACTTCAATACGGCCGTACTGAAATCAATACGGCCGTATTGAAGCTTCAATACAGCCGTATTGAACTCAATACGGCCGTATTGAAGTTCAAAATTTCAATACGGCCGTATTGCTTCTGTAGGCCGTATTGCGCCTATTCCCTATAAATATGACATCAATTGGACGTCATTCCACACTTTTTCAGATAGTTTTGACTCCCTCCTTGAGTATTCTGGGGTTTTTGAGCAGTGTTCTGCCCTAGAAATCTCTCTGGGAGTCGATCCGACGAAGTTCTGGAATTCCGAGCACTTAGCTTGGAGATTCGAACCTAGTCGAAGGGAAATCCTCCGGATTTCCATAGTCAAAAGTTTTTAGGAAGGAGCGAGCGAGCTTGTAGAGCGAGGGAACGCCAAAAAGCTTCCCAGTTTTACTCAATATATAAAAGCACGCTTCAAGAGGTTTCTTCTTAAATCCTTCCTTTTACTGCTTTCTGTGTGCATATTTAAACTGTCATCATGTAGATAGTTAATTTATAATCGCTTATAATAAATAGGGGTAATTTAGTAATTTTACGCTATTATTTTAGAAATAATCTGTCATAGGGAACCCGAAAGGGGCGCTGTGGGGTGCTAACACCTTCCCCACGCGTAACCGACTCCCTTACCCGACTCTGGTTGTAATGGCCAAAGTTGATTTATAAAATCAATTGCCTTATCCCTTTTTCCAATGTTTTGAGTAAAACATTGGTGGCGACTCCACGAACCCTCCTTTTGCGAAAACCACTAATCCATGGAGGGTCCCGCTTGGGATTAATATGGATTAGTGAGACTTTTAATAAATAAATTGGATAAGATCGACAAGGTCTCAGTTTGAGAACAAGTCGTTCTAATAATCCAATACATTTTCAAACTAAAATAAAAAGCGAGCTCGACCGTCTTCGCGACCGCCGAGGCCCGTTTGGGCCGGTGGCGACAGATGGCGACTCCACTGGGGAAGCCTCGAGAGTCAGTCCCATTTAGTGACAGATTATTTTAACAAATAATAGTTAAAATTACTTCATTACCCCTTGCTTGTATGATAACATGTTTTATATATTTGGCTTTAAATAACTGTTGTTTGTTTAAATTTCCGCAATTGTTTGAAATAAATTGCACACAAACCTTTGCACACAACAGTTCCCTCTATACCCGGGGGCATGAGTGGTAATCCATAGGGAGTGGATGTTAGTACGGCCGGTTGAATGGGTCTATAGGAGCCTACGAGACCGTTGTCGGAAAAACATCACTCAAGGTGATAACCATGAACTCGAGTCCGACAGTGCGTTGGAACTTTCCATCGACTTACGACGAGAGGAATTGGGTCCCTATAATGGGGGCACCTTGGGGGCCTTTGACCAAGTGAGAACAGTTAGATCCTCCTTGAATATGCACTTTTCTGCAGGAGACCCCTACCTCGTGATTCGCTCGTGACTGTTCGTGGATGAGTGAATTGTTTGTGCATTCGTTATGTGACATTGTTTGTGCATTAATAAATAACCTCGTGATAAGGTCTAAAGAATAATCCCCATGCATGAAAAAACCATGACATGAGAGGAAAGACCATGTGTAAAAATATAATAAAAATGAGGAGCATGTGCATCATTATCAATAATACCTCATGCATCCTCATCATCATTTATAGGTTCACTAATACCCTCTCGATGTGAGTGAAAGAGACCCGTGACTATTGAGATTCTCCGTTGTGGAGAGATAATAGCCTAGGGAGGGTGATAAACTTTCATCTTAAAAAGGCAGCGCCTCAAAGATGAAAGATTATCAAGCTCACATCAAGAGTGTATTCATATCATAAATAAGCTAATTAGAATAAACATTCATTTTAGAAAGTGGCTGGTCATCTCTCTGTCCTCACACGCGCAAAGAAAATCAAGAAAATGGAAGCGCTAGAGGAACAAAACAAGAAGCTCACGACCGAGCTTTCACAGCTCAAAGAGCAGATGGCGCAAATGTTGGAACTCATGCGTCACCATAACATTCATGGATCTCATCACAGTGACCATGGGTCCCATCATGAGGGAGAGGAGGAGGAGCATGAAGAAGATCCTCCACATGCCATACCTCTTGGGGCTGGAATTATAATCAAAGAGCCCGAGGTTTCAAAAGAACAATTCCACGCCCTAGAGGATCGGTTGAGGGCTATGGAGGGGCATGACTTCGATATTAAAGATGCCGCCGACATGTGTTTAGTGAGGGATATTCAATTCCCTCCCAAATTTAAAGTGCCAGATTTCCCGAGATACGTGGGATCGACTTGCCCCAAGAGTCATCTCACCATGTACTGCCGAAAGATGGCTGCATATGCCACAAACGAAAAGCTCTTGATCCACTGCTTCCAAGAGAGCTTGGCTGATACCGCGCTCAACTGGTATATGCAGCTAGATGGAAATCAAGTATGTACATGGAGGCAGTTGGCCGACACCTTTCTCAAGCGCTACAAATACAACATCGACCTAACACCTGATAGGTCAGATCTTCAAGCCTTGAGTAAGAAAAATGATGAATCTTTCAAGGCGTACGCCCAACGATGGAGGGAGTTGGCGGCACAGATAGAGCCCCCGCTGTCAGATAAGGAGATGGTGTCCTTATTCATCAACTCGTTGACTGGTCCCTATTACGATAAAATGATAGGGAACACAACGACACTCTTCTCGGACATCATCACCATTGGGGAGAGAGTGGAACAAGGACTTAAAAGTGGGAAGCTAGCTAAGCCTTCCCAATCATTCGAGGCTAAGAAGACCTTCAGGAAGAAGAAAGAGGGAGAAGTCAATGCTATAACCATACCCTCGGCTACTTCCACTTCGAAGTCGGGAAGATCGCAATTCACCCCTGTGAAGAAGTTTGATAAACTTCCGACCACTTATAGCGATCTCCTGCCGAAGCTAGTAGAAGCCAAACTTCTAGCTCATGTTCCACCAAGGAAGATCGACCCACCTTATCCCGATTGGTACAAGCCACAAGACAAATGTTTATACCATTCGGGGGCACCAGGGCATTCAACAGAGAGATGCCTAGCTCTCAAATACAAGGTCCAAAACCTTATTGATGCCGGGTGGGTCACCTTCGATTCGACAACGCCCGATGTGAGCAAGAATCCTCTGCCAAAGCAGGAGTAGAGAGAAGAACAAGCCACGATAGGGCCCCTTCATATTTCTCTTTTAGGGACTCATGATCAGTACCCGAGATCATGAGAACCTTTTCATGTAAATAAGGGTTTTTGTACAGTTTTAATACATATCAATAAAGAGGCATTTTTCACATTATTCTCTTTTTTGTTCTTTTCTCTCTTTCCTCATTAACATTAATAATTCTAAACCTAAACAGAACCAATAAAATAATTATGTCTGTAATTGTTCGCTCTGACCGGGATCCGAAGGTGAAAGGGTTGAGTTGGACAGTGATGAGGAAACCATTTCTCCGGATCTGCAAAGATTGCTAGATCAAGAAGCTTGTCAAGAGAAATTGGAGACTATAAATTTGGGGCATGGCCGAGAAAAAAAAGAGGTCAATATTGGGATCCATATCAGTGATGAAATAAGGACACATGCTTCCGCTATGATTATAATAAAATCATTCTTCATTGCTTCTTTTCTTGCTTATAATAAAATTCTAAACCACATTATCTTTAACCCTGTTTGAATAAACATGAATGAGGTTAAAATCATCTTAATAATAATAAACCCACATCATTTTTATGTGGAAGTGTGTGTGACAACTTGGAGCACCTTCCCTTGGCCTTGACAAGTGCCATCATGGATAAAAATAAATCCTTCAAAATAAAAGAAGCTCGGCAGGAAACCCAAAAAGGGGTCTGCGCAAAAATAAGAGCAAAAGACCCGCTAGGAATCCCACAAAAGGGTGACCTAGGCAAAAGTTAGGGTTGCAAAAATGAACAAAAACAAAAGTCCGCTAAAACGCCACAAAAGGGTGTTTTAGGCAAAAATAAGGACAATCAAAAAACAAAAGAAATCCATGATGGTACCATGAACCGAATTCAAAAAGAAAGGTTCAAGAGCAGCTATCCAAGTTGTCAAAATCACAACGTCAATAAACAAAGATTTTCTTAATTTCATAAGTGTTTCATCAAGCAAGCCTAAACACATAAGCCTACCTTGGCCATCCATTCTTACAAAAACCATTTTTGAAAAATAATCCCCTCTAAAACACAAACTTCAAAACAAAAATATCTTTCCCTTCTTTTCTCTCTTGTCCCAAAAGATTTTAGAATAATCTAGTGGAAGCATGGAGAAATAAATCATCACTGATAATGGATCTAATCTGAACAACAAAATGGTGGAAGAACTGTGCCAAGAATTCAAGATCCAACACCACAACTCTTCCCCATATCGGCCAAAGATGAATGGGGCAGTCGAGGCAACCAATAAGAACATCAAAAAATAGTGCAAAAGACGGTTGTCTCATTTAAAGACTGACACGAGATGTTACCCTTCGCTCCTCATGGCTATAGGACTTCAGTACGTCCATTTACAGGAGCTACTCCATTCTCACTCGTTTATGGGGTGGAGGCAGTTCTACCCATCGAAGTCGAGATATTCTATCTAAGGGTAATCATGGAAACAAAACTTTCCGAGGCAGAATGGGTTCAAAGCCAATATGACCAGTTGAACCCTATCAAAAAGAAACGGCTGAACGCCATATGCCATGGTCGAGCCTATCAGAGGAAGATCAAAAAGGCTTTTGACAAGAAAGTCCACCCTCGAGTCTACCATGAGGGAGAGTTGGTAATGAAGAAATTACTACCAACTCAAAAAGGGGCAAAATCGGAAAGTGTGCCCCAAATCACGGAGGACCATACGTGGTAAAACGAGCCTTCTCAGGAGAAGCATTGATTCTCACAAACATGGACGGAGAAGAACTTCGATACCCAGTCAACATTGACGTGGTAAAGAAGTACTATGCTTGAAGACGTTGCTTGCATAGGCCTGCTAGGATGAAAACCCAAAAAAGGCGTCCTAGGCAAAAGTTAGGGCAAAATAAAAAGCCCGCCAGTACAAGGGTACTAGGCAAAACAACGGCAAAATTATCCCCGCTAGGACATGTCCTAGGCAAAAATTAGGGGCAAAAGAATAAGATGCAAAAAGTAAAGCAAGCAACGATCACTTGAACCGAAAACCGAAAGGCGGTTCAAGTGATAATCTTCTAGAAGCAAGCGTCTTGCAGTATCTACACTCCTGGCTCAAGCATCTCACCCGAAACAATTAGGGGAACGTAAAGAGCAACAATTACAGATATAATTGTTAAGCCCAATGTATATAGCCTACCCTGGCCAGCCATTCTTCAGAAATTTCCTTCTGTATATCTTTCTGTAAAAACACTTGTGAATATCAATAAAAATATCCATTTGTTTCTTTTCTTTCTTGACCATGTGATTATGCCTCTAAATTGGTTTTTCATAAAAATTGTACGAAATTCCATTAATAATCGGTCAATAAAAGAAAATTGGAGGGGTTCCTGTAAAATCCATAATCTCCTGCATAAAGGCTCACAAAAATACTCCCTCGCGTCAATGACAGAAAGTCCTCCAAGAAGAAGAGGATAGGGAGAGCCACTCACTTTTCTAAATAAATGAACAAAAATAAAAAATTGTATTGCATTTGTGCATCACACACACATTAGTTGCACATTCAAAGACCTTATCATGAGGCAACTGCATAAAATAGAAAAATAGAAAATTGCTTGTGTATGACAGCAGCAAGCAAAATACAAAGATTCAGAAAATCAACAGCATCATACAGAATAATTGAGCCTGGAGAGGCTCGCCGAAAGAATACTCTCAAAATAACTGAGCCTGGAGAGGCTCGCCGAAATAATACTCTCTCAGAATAATTGAGCCTGGAGAGGCTTGCCGAAAGAATACTCTCAGAATAATTGAGCCTGGAGAGGCTTGCCGAAAGAATACTCTCAGAATAATTGAGCCTGGAGAGGCTTGCCGAAATAATACTCGTACAGAATAATTGAGCCTGGAGAGGCTTGCCGAAACAATACTCCCACAGAATAATTGAGCCTGGAGAGGCTTGTCGAAATAATACTCCTTCAGAATAACTGAGCCTGGAGAGGCTTGCCGAAATAATACTCTCTCATAATAACTGAATTTAATTTCTTTAGCACTTTTAATTTCTTTACAGCAAAAGCCAAAAACATAAAAAAGGCAAAATACAGAAAAAGCCAAATCAGAAGAAAAGGCAAAATACAGAAAAAGCCGAAAATAAAAAAGGCAAGGATATAGAAAATCCAACAAACAATTTGTACCGAATAACTAAGCCTGGAGAGGCTTACCAAAATAATACTCCACATCCTCCACAGTATGCAGAATAACTGAGCCTGGAGAGGCTCGCAGAAATAATACTCCCCAGAGGGAACCTCAGCTCAAGCTCACGGAAAAATCCCCAGCGAGAGCTATCAAAGCAAAATCGACGCAATCCCCAATGGAAGTGCGATCATCCAAACAGTATATACAAGTCAAAGGACTTCACACTTCCTCAGTGGAAGATAGCTCTCCGACTCAAAGCGCTGAGCGAGGCTAAGCCTGTAGAGGCTTCCTAAAAAATACTTTGGGATACGTAAGATCCCCAAATCCCCAGTCGCCTACTCAAGAGGCATTCCTACAAAAAGAAAAGATCAAAAATTTCAATAAATATTCCCCAAGCGGAATGCGGCACTCAGCCAAACACTGAACATCAAGATAATTCGCCTACTTAGAGGCACTTCTTCAAAAAGAGAAAATCGAAAAGATCAATAATAATTCCCCAAGTGGAATCCGGCTCTTAGCCAAACATCAAGCGTCAAGATGATACGCCTAACAGAAGAGGCTAATCAAAATGAATGACAAAATCCCCCAGCGGATAATAGCCTACACAGAGGCGACAAAAATCAGAAAACCCAAAAGAGATACCCGAATAAGGATAACCGGGATACTCCACCAACGTCCAAAGGACGTCAGCCAATCATAAGGCACTGCTCATCTCAGAAAGAGCATCTTTGTGTCTACACCCCAAGGAAACAGAAATTCCTCAATGGGCGCCAACTACTCAATGGAAAGTTGGGACACAAGAACCTATGAGTAACTGCACATCCTCTAGACGGATCCCTGCGTTATCCAGCCCTCAGTGGCATAAAAATCAAAAATAATCGTCGAAGCAGCATCGTGGACTGTGGAGACAAAATCAACATCCAGAATCCCCAGCGGATAACAGCCTACACAGAGGCAGTAAAAATCAAAAAATCAAAAAGAGTCACCCGAATAAGGATAACCGGGATACTCCACCAACGTCAAAAGACGTCAGCCAAACATAAGGCATCGCTCAACTCAGAGAGAGAGCATCTGTGTCTACACCCCAAGGAGTCAAAAATTCCCATGGGTACCAACTAAGCAATGCAAGTTGGGACACAAAAACCTATAAATGACTGCACATCCCCTAGACGGATCCCTGCGTTATCCGGCCCTCAGCGACACAAAATCAGAAAAACAAACCGTCGAAGCAGCATTGTGGACTGTGGAGACAAACTATACTCAACTACCTCATTTTTGAGAGGCAAAGTCTGGAGAGACGATACTCAAACGAAGTCTGGAGAGACAGTACTCAAACAAGGTCTGGAGAGACGGTACTCAAACAAGGTCTGGAGAGACGGTACTCAAACAAGGTCTGGAGAGACAATACTCAAACGAAGTCTGGAGAGACAGTACTCAAACAAGGTCTGGAGAGACGGTACTCAAACAAAGTCTGGAGAGACGGTACTCAAACAAGGTCTGGAGAGACGGTACTCAAACAAAGTCTGGAGAGACGATACTCAGAGTCTGGAGAGACAGTACTCAAAGTCTGGAGAGACGGTACTCAAACAAGGTCTGGAGAGACGGTACTCGAACAAAGTCTGGAGAGACGGTACTCAAACAAAGTCTGGAGAGACGGTACTCAAGGTCTGGAGAGACAGTACTCAAGGTCTGGAGAGACAGTACTCAAGGTCTGGAGAGACAATACTCAAGGTCTGGAGAGACAATACTCAGCCATCAGCGTCGTTAGAGGCACGTTGGTGTTAAACTCAGCTACCGAGGATGTCAGAAGCGCCGAGGTATGCACCCACCTGGAGAGGCTACTCAACAATTTTCCACCGGAAGACATTACAAGTCAGAAGGTCGGCACATCACCCGGACAATTGGGTCAACTCCTTTACTTGTCAGCCGGTACACCAAAAGGCCGTCCGACCAAGTAAAGGGGGGGCAGCTGTAGACCCCTAAAATTGTCCGGGTCGGAAATAAAGCTTGAAGACTCTCGAAGACTGAAGGAAGATCAGCCAGAAGGACTCCTGGAAGGCCCTAGGAGGGTTCTCTGTAGGTCTAGAGGTCTTAGAATAGCTCAAAATAAGGAAGTGGAGGGAATGAAGCCCAATACGGCCGTACTGAACTTAATACGGCCGTATTGAAGCTTCAATACGGCCGCAGTGAACTCAATACGGCGTATTGAAGTTTCTGAAACTTCAATACGGCCGTACTGAAATCAATACGGCCGTATTGAAGCTTCAATACAGCCGTATTGAACTCAATACGGCCGTATTGAAGTTCAAAATTTCAATACGGCCGTATTGCTTCTGTAGGCCGTATTGCGCCTATTCCCTATAAATATGACGTCAATTGGACGTCATTCCACACTTTTTCAGATAGTTTTGACTCCCTCCTTGAGTATTCTGGGGTTTTTGAGCAGTGTTCTGCCCTAGAAATCTCTCTGGGAGTCGATCCGACGAAGTTCTGGAATTCCGAGCACTTAGCTTGGAGATTCGAACCTAGTCGAAGGGAAATCCTCCGGATTTCCATAGTCAAAAGTTTTTAGGAAGGAGCGAGCGAGCTTGTAGAGCGAGGGAACGCCAAAAAGCTTCCCATTTTTACTCAATATATAAAAGCACGCTTCAAGAGGTTTCTTCTTAAATCCTTCCTTTTACTGCTTTCTGTGTGCATATTTAAACTGTCATCATGTAGATAGTTAATTTATAATCGCTTATAATAAATAGGGGTAATTTAGTAATTTTACGCTATTATTTTAGAAATAATCTGTCATAGGGAACCCGAAAGGGGCGCTGTGGGGTGCTAACACCTTCCCCACGCGTAACCGACTCCCTTACCCGACTCTGGTTGTAATGGCCAAAGTTGATTTATAAAATCAATTGCCTTATCCCTTTTTCCAATGTTTTGAGTAAAACATTGGTGGCGACTCCACGAACCCTCCTTTTGCGAAAACCACTAATCCATGGAGGGTCCCGCTTGGGATTAATATGGATTAGTGAGACTTTTAATAAATAAATTGGATAAGATCGACAAGGTCTCAGTTTGAGAACAAGTCGTTCTAATAATCCAATACATTTTCAAACTAAAATAAAAAGCGAGCTCGACCGTCTTCGCGACCGCCGAGGCCCGTTTGGGCCGGTGGCGACAACTACTCATACTCTACTTGGGCTTGAGTCAAAGCCCAACTAAAAAGTGTGATGGGCTTTCCTTGAGCATGGGTCCACTCCTCTTGAATCCTCTTTGCCATAGCCCTAGTAGTTGGGCCCTTGGTCCATGGGCCTCCTCCATCATCCCCTCCCTCTTAAAGAGGATTTGTCCTCAAATCCAAAGCTTCCTCCTCTTGGGCAGCAAGTCCTGTAAAAAGAGATAAATCAGAGACATTGAAGGCACCATCACTTGGCTCAATGACATAAACCGTTGCTCGTTTGAGGAAAGTGTCTCTGGATTGGTTAATGGGGTGAGGAATTTCCATGGGAAAAGAAGGAGAATTTGGAAGAGAGGGAGGGATGGAAGATCGACATGACTCACACACACTGCGAAATCTCACAACATCTATGTGATTCTCAAGGGATTTTCCGATCTTGGGCCATAGCTCTATGGGAAGTTCAGACCAATCTACTTTACCATCCATGGCTTCGAGGTTCAAACACTTTTTTTGCCTTGTTTGTTGACTTTGCAGCGTGAAGAATTGAGCTTGGTTTGTGTCTTGATCTCTATGGAGGGGTTTTATCAAAAGGGTTTTGGTTCAAAGAGAGAAGATACGTGTAAGTTTACATGAAGGTGGGAGGCAAATGAGGGCGAAAGCATAGGGAAGAGGGAAGACCCAGAACTTCTAATTTCGTGTTGGTAAAGTTTCTCATCCTAGATTCGTGAAGAACAGTTTCGTTATTGGGACAGGTTGACTTGAAAAGTCTTTTTGATAAGAATTAAAAATAGAAGAGTCATATTCCGCATCAAAAAATAAATAAAGGGAGATACTTTCGGAGGAAATTCGTAATTGGTAGAAATTTTAGGGATAGTTTCAACATTTGCTATTCACTTTTAATTTTGGACGTAGTTTCTCCTCTGATTTTTTTTAAAATTCAAAAATAAAATAAAAATGAGATAATTGAATAAGTTTTTGTCAGTCATTATTAAAAAAAAAAAGTTTTTTTCTTAACAATTGAGGGGTATATAGTTCATTAAAAAGTGGATTAAAAAAATGGTTAAACATCATGTATCTTTTATATATTAGACCAGTAGGAAAAAAAGGTACTTGTCTCAATTATTTTTAAAAACTTAAAATAATGCAAATAAAAAAAATAATGAAGTGAGCAGTAAGTAGCTAGTAATGAAAGAGTGTAAAGAGATTATTGATTTGTTGGTGTTTAAAAAAAAATAAGAGAAAAAAATAATGAAATAGATAATTATTGAAAGCGTGTAAGGAAATTAGTGAGAAAAGACAAAAAAAATATTTTAATTTTTCTAAGAAATTAAGAGAGTTTAATGATCCAGTTGAAAGTAAAAAAAAAAAATAGTTATAAAGAATATATCCCTTTATAGATTGATATAAATATAGATATATTAAAAATATATTATCAATTGAGAATCTTAATAGTTAACGAAAAAGTGGGGACAAAAAATTATTTATAACATTAGTGAAATTTGATAATTTAAATGGTTAGAGATAATTAACTTATTTGAAGGATTATAGAAATAATTAATTTTTAATATTATTTTTTATTATTTAAAAATTTAAAGATAAAATTATCTAAACAAATGTAAAAAAAAATATTATAAGTCTTTTATATATATAAAGGACAATACTATATATTTATAAATATTTTTAGTTCCTACTATAATGTCAAAAAATTAACTATATATATTTATTAGAAGGTTTAGTAATCATCTCACATTTTAAGGCAACACCCACAACTATTTGTGATACATAACACCCCTAAATTATTTTATAAACCCTTATAAAAAAATATATTTATCTACCTTAAAATGATTTTTAATAACAAAAACAGTTTAAAAAAAACAATAAATTTAGATTTAGCGGAATGAAAAAAAATTACGCACACTAAAATTAAAATTTATTTATTTTACATTAAAAAAAAATTTAAGCCTTAATATAATCAAAATGTATTTAGAACAATATAATTAAAATTAGCTAGGTAAGCTACAATAAAGTTTGAGAAAAATATTTATCGTACTAACAACATAAAATTTTTAACTCGGTCAAATTATAATGTTAATTATCTAAGTCCAAAAATTCATCAAGTAGACTTGACTTCAATAATAAAGAAAAATATTATTTTAATACATCAACTTCTATAGATGTGCATGCTTTTCTATGGCCAGTAGTTAAGCCTAGGTTTATACTTCATATATAGATTTTGTATAGAATAATATTTTAGACATTATAATAATATTTTATATGTATAGAATAATATAGATTTTAACTTCTATATATGTATATCTAAGTCGAATTATCCTCGTCATACAACGCATCTCTCTAATAATCAATTAAGGATTTAGTCCTTGATTTTATACCTTCAATTTTAACTAAGGATCAAGAGGAGACTCAAAAATTTACTCTAAGAGATAAAGTTTACTTAAGGAGGATTTTTCAACAACTAGTGCAACATTCCAATTTTCATAAATTAATTAAAGTATATTTTAATAATTATTTTGATGCTTTTAAAATTAATTATAATATATATTTAATAATTATTTAATTATTTTTTAATTATTATTATTTTAATATAATTTTGTTTTAATATAAAACATGATTTTATTCAAATTTAACAGTATGATTAAGATTTGATTTCATGAAATGTATTTAATTAAGAATATATGTTATGTTTAATTAAAAAGGGAGAATGATGCTTATTTATTTTAATTATTTTATAAAAGGGTGAAAAGAAGGTTTTAATCGTCTTTTTGTTTAATTACTAATATTTTAAGTAAAAGTTATAAGAAGCTTTACGTATTTTTTTTTTGTCTTATGCTTTGCTCTATGCTTCTTGTGGTTTGAAGGCTTAGGAGAACAAAGGAAAAAAGGAAACCAAGATTCTACTTGTCAGAATCCAAAAAATTCTGATCTTTTCATAAATGGTTTGGATTTCCGTTTAGAAAATCTCATTGACTAGCGAATGCCCGGAAACCAGACTAATCCTTAATCAATGATTTTAGAAAAGTGTTCGAAGGAGTCGCCACCAATGTTTTACTCAAAACATCGAAAAAATAAAAGATTTTTAAAATTACAAAAATGACCCTCATAGTCAGAATTGGTTTCAGGGGTCGATTATGTGTAGGGAAGGTATTAGGCACCCTACAATGCCCTATATCAGTACCCTATGATGGAATTAGTGAGATAGAGAACAAAAGTTAAAATATTTGGTCCCCTTTATTAATGGTCATTTACATGCTTAATTTTAAAATTACACGATCGAACCTAAGACTTCTACATGGTCGCTTTTATTTGTGACAATGTTTATGACAGAAATAATAGATGATAGAGAAGGAATTTGATGGGAATAACTCTTGAAAAGGCTTTTATAAAATATAATTCCAATATGGTGGACTTGAGACGCTTTTTTGCTACCTTATACACTACAATTTACCTCACAAATCTCAAGAAATACAAAGAGGGGGAGAAAAAGAATATTTCAAGCTATATAGGACTCTAGTAAGCCATTTTTTCCTCTCGAACACTATACATGAGTCTCATATTTATAGACGTTAGACTTAACTAGAATGGACGTTCTGATCATCAAAACGGGTCATTCCAAATTAGTTTGTTATAAACAATTTTTGAATTTGGAATGGTCCATTTCCGAAATCGAAACGGTTCGTTCTGCTTTTGAAGTTACCTCATAACAACCTGGGTCAAAACGGCCCGTTCCGAAATGGGAATGCCCCATTTTGACGTAGGGTTTCTAGGCCATTTTAGAAGCTTAGACGACTCGTTCCGAATTGGGAATGGCCTATTCCAAATTGGGAATAGCCCATTCTAGGCTCCTAATTGATCCTCTTTGGGTCTTTGGGCCTTCTAATGTCATCCTAGTCTATTCAAATGTCAATGAGCCATTCTAATGTCACATTAGTCCGTTCTAACATCATATTCGGGACAACTCCTCTACCTTGTACTAAAGGCCTATTTTCTTGTTTGCATGTCCCAAATGAAATTAGATGTCTACAAACGCCCCTCTTTACTTGTTCTTTGGATAGCTATGTGTTGCTTTACCAAAGGCAAGTAAAGACATAGACATTTTGTCCAGGTCTTCTCTTTTGCTTCACAGTGTAGGTGCTTCCACATTGTTTCCTTCAGGTAGATGGGTTTACCTATATCCTTGCCCTTTAGAGCAACTAAATATCAAGTTGCGTGTTTCGTTGGATGACAAGGATGGTAAACTATGTCATCTAGACTTTCAGCTTGGTGTAGATGCTCCATGTTGATGCCCCTAGTCGTTTATTCGGTGATGGCATGATTGAGGCTTTATTCCTAGCTGATTGAGGAATGCGTATATTCTAAGCTTAGCCTCTCTAGGCTGGACTGACATTAAGGCTTCAACCGACCTTTTTCAAGTGTTTCTTGGCACAACCTTTCCATGTTGTACTGGTTTTAAGGGTCTAGCCAACCTTTTCTGAGTCGTTGTTGAGTATTCTTTGCTAGCCTCTCCAGGCCTGAGGTGAGTATTCTTTGTTATCCTCTCTAGGTTAGGGGTGAGTATGCTTTGCTAGCCTTTCCAAGTGCGGAATGAGTATTCTTTACTAACCTCTCCAAGCTAGGGGTGAGTATTCTTTGCTAGCATCTCCAGGCTAGTGAGTCGGTAATTCATCTTTTGTGCCCCAATGTTGGTGGGCAAAGGATCATCTTCTTTGTAGGATGATTGTAACTATTTGGTGTGTATTCTCTACAACCTCTCTAGGCCGGTGAGTATTCTCTACAGCCCCTCCAGGATGGTGAGTATTCTTTACAGCCTCTCTAGGTCGATGAGTATTCTTTATAGCCTATCCAGGTCAGTGAGTATTCTCTATAACCTCTCCAGGCTAATGAATATTCTTTGCAGCCTCTTTAAGCCAGAGAGTATTCTCTATAACCTCTCCAGGTCAGAGATGAGTAGATGTCAACGCCTTTTATGAAGGTGGATGTAGTAACCTTTGGCAGGATCATGCTCTAGTGATCTTGGTGTCATTCTTTGATTTGAGGAACTCGATCGTGTCCTCCAATTGATGTCTGTAGAGTGCCCCTGGGGTTGACGAGTAAGGGATGTCTAAAAAGCCCCCGTTTTGGGCTGAGATTAGCAGGATGTTGGTGACGTCCTACTAGGTGAGTATTGTGATGTCTCTCCAGGTGTCTTTTATTACGGAATAGATAGATGGTAGAGACTCTAGTGTTGC
This sequence comes from Cajanus cajan, assembly GCF_000230855.2. Lineage (NCBI taxonomy): Eukaryota > Viridiplantae > Streptophyta > Magnoliopsida > Fabales > Fabaceae > Cajanus > Cajanus cajan. The sequence goes on along the minus strand of NC_138521.1, from coordinate 32,994,974 downwards.
CTCTACCATGTGAGTACTGTGATGCCTTTCCAGACGTTTGTATTAGGGATTGTACTATCCGTACCGCTATGCCGAGCTCGAGCTCGGTACCGCAGCACAGAATGACCTCGGATGCACGTTGCACGGCGTCAGCTCGACACTTAAGTAGATCATAACCGATCTCAGGAGATCTCGGTCTAGACAAGACCCATTATCTAATCAGATCATAACGGATCTCAGGCCCAAGGCCCAACGCAACCCTAATTCACACCAAGGTACGTGCATTACATATACAAGACTCACACTCATACAAACCCTAACTTTAGCATCGGAGTCTCTTTTGCAGGTACCACCCCCATCTTGGAGCACCAGCGTACCAGTGAAGGAGGCTCACCAATCTTACTTGGAGGATCGTCTCTACAAAAAATACCAAGTAAGAACATTTGGCACCCACCGTGGGGCCGATCAAGACAGCTCTTATCGGCCACGCTTATGGTATTCACCAGAAGCCATAGTAGGCGCGCAACAGATGACGCAGATCACACAACCACCATGGATAACGAAGCGACATTGAGAAGGCTGATCGAACAGGTTGAACAGATGCGACAACAACACGATGCCGATCTGCAAAACATGCGTGCCAAGCACGAAACCAACCTAGCTGCAATGCGAACCGCCAATGAAGCTGACCTAGCGGCGCTACGCGCTGAAAATGAGCGGATTCGCGCCCATCTCCCTCGACGCCCCTCCGATCATCCTCTTGAAGCAAGCAACTTCCACGAGGAAGAAGAGCATTCGGTCTCTCAGCCCCGGACCGCGACTAGGGCACCGACTCCATGACCTACCATGCATCGGTCTCACGCGCCGACGAACAAGTCGGCCCATGAAGTCAGCAAGGCCCCAACACATATCACAGGGGGTCAAGCAACTTTCCGCCGTCATCCCTTTGTGGATGGCATCATGGAGACACCACTCCCTTAGGGGTGGAAGCCTCTCCACCTCGATCGCTACGATGGCACGACGGACCCCGATGAGCACATCGACTTGTACACGACACAGGTAAACCTCTACACTAACAATGATGCTATATTGTGTAGGGTTTTTCAGACCTCGCTCAAGGGGGCCGCACTTAACTAGTACACCCAGCTTCCCGCTGAGTCAATCGACAGCTTCAGCACTCTGGTCAGGCGATTCACAGCGCAGTATGCAACGAGCCGACCTCACCACATCACTTCAGCCGCCCTGGCCAGTCTCAGACAGAACGACAACGAGCCACTTCGGGCGTTCATGGAGCGATTTGCGGCCACCTCGGTTAAGATCAGAAATTTGAACCCCGAGGTCGCCCTACATGCCATGCTCATGGCACTCAAGCCTAGGCCCTTCGTCGACAGCCTATGCCGCGAGGCTCCTCACGACATGGACGAGCTTCGTGCCCAGGCAACGGGCTACATCCAGATGGAGGAGCACTCCGCTTTCCGTGACCAGGTTCGTGGCAAAGGACCAATGAAGCCAGAACAGGGCCACAAAGACAAAATCAAGGTCAACAACGACAGCCAGTTCAAAAAGTCAGCTAGGGCAAACAGAGGGGGGAGATTTGACTTCTACATTCCCCTTACGCGCCCCGCGTACACATACTGGAGGAGGCCAGCAACAACAACCTGCTCACCCTGCCATCACCAGGTCACACCCCCAACAATGCCGACAAATCCAAGCACTGTCGGTACCATAAAAATCACGGTCACACCACTAAGGAGTGTCTCTCACTCTGGGACCGTATTGAAGAACTCATCCAGGCAGGCCACCTCAGCCAATATGTCTAGCGACAACAGGGTCACCGAGGAGGCTATGGTGGACGAGGACGAGGTAGAGGCCGTGGTTCAGAAGCTTGCAGGGACCAACCCTCTGGCTCTCAGCAACATGCCGGCGGAGCAGTGCAAGTCGAGGTAAGCCAAGAAATAGGGTCAGCTCCCCTATGGGGAGTTATCAATACAATTGCAGGTGGCTTTGCAGGGGGAGGTGCCACCAGCTCGGCCCGGAAAAGACACCTGCGCAATATCAACACTGTCCATCCCGCTACCTCAGCTTCGCACCAAAGTTCACCGCCGATCACCTTCATCGACGATCACCTTCACCGACAACGACTATGCCAGCGTGAGTCCCAATCAGGATGATCCCATGGTCATAACCGTGGAGGTGGAAAATTGGGAGGTGCACAAGACACTAATAGACCAGGGGAGCTCGGCAGATGTCCTGTATTGGCCGACCTTCCTCAGGTTAGACATCCCTCACTCTCTCATCCAACCTCACACAGAACCCCTAGTCGGTTTTGCAGGAGAGCGAGTGCACACTCGGGGATACGTGGACCTGATGACCACCTTCGGAATCTCTCCGGACACAAGGAGAATCATGGTCTGATACCTCCTTGTGGAGGCCAACACCTCCTATAACATCATCATTGGGAGACCTACGTTAAATCAGCTTGGAGCAGTGGTGTCCACTCCATGTAGACACCCAATTTCGTCCGGGGGCATAAAAACAAGGGAATGGACCTCTGTTATGAAGGGAAAGAGCTCTCGAAGTATGCAAACAACAAGATAGGACTTTAGAAGGCCCAAAAGCCCAAATAAGCTAATTTTATAAGACTGGAACGGGCTGTTCCAAAATCGGAATGGGCCGTTCCCAATTTGGAACGGGCCGTTCCAAAATCAGAACGGGCCGGTCCCAATTTGGAACGGGCCGTTCCAAGTTCTTAAAAAGGCCAATAACCCTAATTTGGAACGGGCTGTTCCGAAATTGGAATGGGCCGTTCCAAGATTGGAACAGGTCGTTCCAAACTCTTCAAAAGAGGGGTTAAACTTTAATTGGAACGGGTCGTTCCTAAACTGGAACGGGCCGTTCCAAATTATTAGAATGGCCTACATGCTCTTATTTGGAACGGCCGTTCCAGTCTAAGAAATTATGTGTTAATCTCACTACTGGAACGGGCCGTTCCAATTTTAGAACGGGCCGTTCCAGTATACGAAATTTACACAAAACGGCCATATCCAGAACGGGTCGTTCTGGACCCTGTCTGAAGTCTATAAATAGACTGCTTGGGCTCATTTCTCCAGACTCCAAAATTTCATCCAAACTCCTTAGAGCACGAAATTTCTCTCTTTTCTCTCTTTCTCCTTTCTATTTATTTCTTCTCTATAATAAATATTGTTATAATAAAAATAATCATGTAGACATTTTAGGATTAATTGTATAATTTAAATTTCAAGCATGTAAATAATTATTAATAAAAGGGGATTTAATATTTATATTATTATCATTTATAATGTTAACTTCATAATAAGGTACCAATTAAGGGCGTTGTAGGGGTTCTTAATACCTTCACTACACGTAATCGACCCCCGAACCCAATTCTGGTTATCAAGGCCATTATTGGATTTTTAAAAACCTTTTCTTTTTCCAATGTTTTGAGTAAAACATTGGTGGTGACCCCATGAACTCATTTTTCAAAACTATTAATTAAGGATTAGTCTGGTGTCCGGGCATTCCTTAATTGATGAGACTTTTAAAAGGATGTCTAAACCATTAGTCGCGAGATCGAAAATTTTTGGGTTGCGACAGATGGCGACTCCACTAGGGACGTTTAAAGAGGGTAAGGCCAATTTAATTGATGAAGTTAATAAAATAAAAATAATAATTTAAATATTTTTCCATTTTACTTTATTTGCTTTATTTGTTTGGCTTTAATATCTATTTGCTTGTTTAAATTCTGCACTTTTTGAGATAAAAATTGTACACAATCCTTTGTACACAACAGTTCCCCCTACACCCGGGGGCATGAGGGTAATAAACATAGGGAGTGGTTGACGTACGACCGGCCCAAGTTTGGCCTTGGAGCCTGCGAGCCTTGTCGGAAATCACACTCAAGGTGATAACCGGTTACTCTAGCCCGAAATACTGCGACAGACCTTAGAGTTTGCCAGGTGACGGCGACAGAGATACTGGGTCCCTATAATGGGGGCACCTTGGGGGCCTTGAAACTAGTGAGATTAGAACCTTCCTATACAATGCACTTTTCTTAACAGGGACCACAGACCAAGGATTTGAACGCGACTGTCCGCGGGTGTATATTTGTTTGAGCATATGTGTGTTGCATTTGTTGTGTTCTCTTTTTGTTCATTTCAAATAGAAAGGAATTATAGACAAACAAGCAGATATCAATAAAAAAACTAACGCTCTTCTGTATACCCTAACTCTAAAGCATCATATAGGGTAGTTTATTTAAAAAAAAACACAAAAAAACAAAAAAATATAGCAAAAAATCATGCATCATAACCCTTAGTCAAAAACATGATAAAATTTAGGTAGAAAAAAAATATCATGCATATTTTAGTTTAGCATATACATTCATTAGAAATGGAAGACACATAGTATGCAAAGATTTTTGAAAAAGGAGAACTTTCTAAAGTACAAGAATCATGTGTCCTTATATAAGGAGGCCTACTAGACTTTGAACTCTCGTCATCCTTTCAAAAGAAGGCAAAGTCTACATTTTCTCAGACTTCTTCCAATCTAGAAAGATGTCATTCTTCAATTCAAATAGGAGATTATTTGAAATTTCGAAAAGGAGGCATGCAAAAAAAAAAGGGAAATTGAAGCAAAAAAAAAAAAAGAATTTGCTTCAAAAGAACATAGTTTGATAATAAGCACCTTTACACCTCCAATTCATTATCAAATCACTCCAAACTGCATCTTTCTTCTCTGACTCATCAAACTCGTCATTAAAGATGAAAATTTTGGTAATCACCAAAATAGTGGGGAACCCGAAGATCCTATTGACGGTTACTTCTAATGGGAATAACAAGAAGAGAATTTGAGAAGAAACAATAACTAATTGCAAATCAACGAACGAGCAAGCATGTCTATAGGGACATCATTCAAGCATTAGCTTCTGTAGCCTGTTACAACATCGTCAAAGTGCACCGAAATATTTGTACAAAGAATGTTCTCTAAACAAACAAATCAATGAGAATGATATTTGTTGAATTTCTCAATCATCTTTGCATTCTATTTTGCATCTCATATAGATAATATGTCTTCCTTGTAAATAATAATTAAGAATAAAAAGGGAAACCTAACTTGTGCGTGTTAATCAAATAATGATATCACTGGTAATCAAGTGCAAACTCGATACATCAAATTAAAAGCACTTAAAAACCAGTAATTGTGCAAGAAGACTGGGGGGCATAACACGCCCAAATTGACGATTCAAACACCGAGAGTTCCCCATACGAAAATGACAACTGTTGGGATAGGAGGAATGATCAAGAATGAATGAATCCTTGCTTCTAAGGAATTACAACAAAACCCAATTGAAGAATAAAGGCATTGCATGACAAAAACCCGCTAGGACGAAAACCCGTAAAGGGCGTCCTAGGCAAAACTTAGGGTAATGGAAAAAGAATCAAAATCCTGATAGGATACGTCCTATGCAAAAGTTAGGGATACATAAAAATAAAAAAAATAAAAAAGCAATGTCTGCTTGAGTTGAAAATCGAAAGGCGGTTTTTGGGTATTCCTTTCAAAAAGCAAGAATTCATAAAGGTTTCACTCCGAAGTTGAAACATTCACATTCAAGCAAGTGGGAATGTGTTCCTAACGTAGTTCAACCAATCGTCAACCATGCCTCTCTAGGGGGCAACCTCAGTTAATCTCTCTGTATACGAATCATGAACAAGGCATGCCCGGGCTTCGAGCTTTGCTAAAGGGGCACGTGTAAATTGGAAGTACTGTTTTAAAATTCCATAACATTCTTTCATTTCTCTTCTCCCTTTAAATATTCACTCTAGGCCTCATCCATTAACCCTTAATAAACAAGACGTATTTACGACAAAGATGTTACTCAGTAATAGCATGGAAAGAATAAAAAATGAACAATCAGGAATCCAAACATGACTAGGGTTTAATAAAAAGGGCGTCCCACATAAACGCTGCAAAAATAAAAGCCTAACAGAAACCCACTAAGGGGGCTGCGCAAAATTAGGGCAAGATCCGTTAGGGGACCCACACATCTCAAGTTACCTAGGCAAAAGTTAGGACGTTAAAGCAGCAACCTGAGTTGAAAACCGAAAGGTGGCTTAGAGGAATCTTCCAATCAGAGTACGACCCCGAGTCATCACTTCACTTTCCAAAAAGGCTAAACACAACGATAGCTTCTTTGTAGCAAATATGCTTTGATTAATAGCCATAAACACCAAAGCCTACCTTGGCTAGCCATTCTTCTAAAATCCCCTTTTGAGAAAACCCCTTCTAACAACCCTTTTGAAAAAAAAAAAAAATACAAACATCCCTTCTTTCTTTTCTCTTAACCCTTATGGCATTAAAATGGTACCGAAAAGATACATGGAAAATGTACAGTGAATACTCACAGAGGGAAGGCCGAGATGTCCTCAAACAGAGGTTAGAGACGCTTGACCACACATCGACTGGATAGTCAAGGAGCCACTGAAGCTTGGGCTCAAAAGAACATATCCCGACAGTAATCAAGATTGGCATGGATAAAAAGGAATCGTCATCATTAACCTTAACACGTACAGGTTAATTTCCCGACATAAAAAAAAGAGAATTGCATTTTTTACGAACAAACACATGAGCATAAATTGCATCGCATGCATGAGGTAGGGGCATATGGAAGGGCGTTACACAAAAAATAATAATAAATAATAAAATCATTCTTGCCTTGCATTTTCATTGCATCCATGCATCCATGTATTCTACTTGCTATGGGTCAGAAGTAGTCATCAAGACAAAGCACTTATAAAAGCCCAAAAGCCAAGCATGAGTCGAAGCGGTGACAAACAACAACCCCAAGTGATTCTATGTGTCCACTAAGCAAAGACATATCAACAATGGAATTGAATGGAATCGACCAAGCAAGCAAGTCTATAAGCATGAAGAGGCCATCACGCCTTACTCCTCAACCGAATGAAGGATGATCTAAGAGAATGCCAAGACTAGGAATGACTTCCTAACCAGAGCCAGGAGTGGCTTCCCAAAGTAATACTCATCAATAAAGATTCAACAAATAACATCATGGGAATAGATCCCTCCACCAATGATGACAATAAAAAAAAAGCAAAAACAACATGAGAAAAAGGCAAGCTTCACAAATGTTGAAAAAGCCGAAGTATTTAAAAAAAAATACCAGAAAAAGACAAGCTTCAAATATGAAAAAGCCGAAGCTAAATAAAAAATGTAATTCAGAAAAAAAGAAACCTACCACAGGCAAGTGCCTGGAGAGGCATCACAATACTCACATGGCAGGGGCAACATTGGAATCCCTGCCAGTCATCCACTTCTCTGCCCATCAACACAGGGGCACATCAAACATCTCCTTCCCATCCACCTGGGGGCAGTCTTTTATCCAACAACACCAACAAGAAGACATCAAGTACAAGAACAAAGTGGGTTACCTGACCTTAGTGAAAGGGTTGCTAGATTCCTAAAACTAGTACAAGAACAAAGTGGGTTACCTAACCTTAGTGAAAGGGTTGCTAGATCCCTAAAACTAGTAGAACAACAAAGTGGGTTACCTAACCTTAGAGGAGGCCGGATGAAGCCTTGAAATATCAGTCCAGCTTGGAGAGGCTGAGCTACGAAACTACTTCAACAAAAAAGTGGGTTACCTGACCTTAGAGAAGGCCGGGTGAAGCCTTAAAATATCAGTCCAGCTTGGAGAGGCTGAGCTACGAAACTACTTCAACAACAAAGTGGGTTACCTGACCTTAGAGGAGGCCGGCTAAAGCCTTAAAATATCAGTCCAGCTTGGAGAGCGTGAGCTACGAAACTACTTCAACGACAAAGTGGGTTACCTGACCTTAGCGAAAGGATTGCTAGATCCCCAAAACTAGTACAAAGTGGGTTACCTGACCTTATTGAAAGGGTTGCTAGATCCCCAAAACTAGTACAAAGTGGGTTACCTGACCTTAGTGAAAGGGTTGCTAGATCCCCAAAACTAGTACAAAGTGGGTTACCTGACCTTAGTGAAAGGGTTACTAGATCCCCAAAACTAGTACAAAGTGGGTTACCTGACCTTAGTGAAAGGGTTGCTAGATCCCTAAAACTAGTACAAGATCTAAGAGGGTTACCTAACCTCAAAGTGGAAGAAGCTACACATTATCACAAGGGAAACAACGTAGAAGCACCAAAGAGACGAAGAGAAGACCCGGACGAAATGTCTACGTCTTTTCTTGCCTTTGGAAAAGCAACACATTGCTATTCCAAAGGACAAGTAAAGAGGGGCAACTGTAGACACCCAATTTCGTCCAGGGGCATAAAAACAAGGGAATGAACCTCTGTTATGAAGGGAAGGAGCTCCCGAAGTATGCAAACAACAAGATAGGACTCTAGAAGGCCCAAAAGCCCAAATAAGCTAATTTTATAAGACTGGAACGGGCTGTTCCAAAATCGGAATGGGCCGTTCCCAATTTGGAACGAGCCGTTCCAAGTTCTTAAAAAGGCCAATAATCCTAATTTGGAACGGGCTATTCCGAAATTGGAACGGGCCGTTCCAAGATTGGAATGGGCCATTCCAAGATTGGAACAGGCCATTCCAAACTCTTCAAAAGAGGGGTTAAACTTTAACTGGAACGGGTCGTTCCTAAACTGGAACGGGCCATTCCAAGTTATTAGATTGGCCTACATGCTCTTATTTGGAACGACCGTTCCAGTCTAAGAAATTATGTGTTAATCTCACTACTGGAACGGGCCGTTCCAATTTCAGAACGGGCTGTTCTAGTATACGAAATTTACACAAAATGGCCATATCCAGAGCGGGCCGTTCTGGACCCTATTTGAAGTCTATAAATAGACTGCTTGGGCTCATTTCTCCAGACTCCAAAATTTCGTCCAAACTCCTTAGAGCACGAAATTTCTCTCTTTTTCTCTCTCCCCCTTTCTTTTGTATTTCTTGAGATTTTGTGAGGCATTGTAGTGTGAAAGGTTGCCACAAAGCACCTAAAATCTTTCTGTTTTGAAGATTCAATAGATTTCATTCAAAAGGTATTTTAGTTAATCTCTTTCTCCTTTTTTATTTATTTCTTCTCTATAATAAATATTGTTATAATAAAAATAATCATGTAGACATTTTAGGATTAATTATATATTTTAAATTTCAAGCATCTAAATAATTATTAATAAAAAGGGATTTAATATTTATATTATTATCATTTATAATGTTAACTTCATCATAGGGTACCAATTAAGGTCGTTGTAGGGGTGCTTAATACCATCCCTACACGTAACCGACCCCCGAACCCAATTCTGGTTATCAAGGCCATTATTGGATTTTTAAAAACCTTTTCTTTTTCCAATGTTTTGAGTAAAACATTGGTGGTGACTCCATGAACTCATTTTTCAAAACCATTAATTAAGGATTAGTCTGGTGTCCGGGCATTCCTTAATTGATGAGACTTTTAAAAGGATGTCTAAACCATTAGTCGCGAGATCGGAAATTTTCGGGTTGCGACACTCCACACCTCACTATGAAGTTCCCGGGAAGTGACGGTAAAATCATCTCCGTCAAAGCGAATCAGAAGACAGCTCAGAGTGCTACGCCGAGAGTTTGAAGATCTCCTCGTCCCGCGAGCCAAGCAAGAAGGATCCTCCCACCGTGGCTCACATCACCCACGTGGAAATCACCGATCTCGACCCGAGGTCTGATTCCCATGACGATCGGCCGAGCCCCATTGACGAGCTGGATGACCTCTAGATAGGGAGACTTCCCGGGCAGTGCAAAAAAATTAGCAGGTAGTTGAGCCCGGAATTGCGGCAGTAGCTCGAAGCGGAGATCCTCCAGAACGCCGACCTCTTCGCCTGGTCTAGCGCCGACATACCAAGTATAGATGCTGACTTCATCTGTCACAGGTTAGCAATACATAAGGAGGCAAGGCCAGTGGCCTAGAGGAAGAGGAAGGTCGGCGGTGAAAGGCGGGAGGCCATCATCACCGAGACACAGAAATTGATGAACGTTGGCTTCATCCATGAGGTCAGATACACCACATGGTTGGAAAACGTGGTCCTGGTAAAGAAGAGCTCGGGGAGGTGGTGCATGTGCGTCGACTACACCGACTTAAACAAGGCATGCCCAAAAGACTCGTACCCTTTGCCAAGCATTGACAGGCTGGTTGACGGAGCGTCCGGGCACGCCCTCCTTAGTTTCCTTGACGCCTACTCTAGGTACAACCAGATAATGATGTACCCACCTGACGAGGTGCATACGTCCTTCATCACCGACCACACCAACTATTGCTACCGGGTGATGCCTTTCGGTCTCAAAAACGCGAGGTGACCTACCAGCGGCTGATGGATAAGGTTTTCCACCACCAGATCGGGCGGAACATGGAGGTCTACGTCGACGACATGGTAGTCAAGACCACCTCGACAATAGATCATGCTTCCGATCTCGCCGAGGTGTTTGCCCAGATCAGGAGGCACAACATGCGCCTCAATCCGGAGAAGTGCGTCTTCAACGTCCAGGGAGGCAAGTTCCTCGGTTTCATGATCACCAGTAGAGGAATTGAGGCCAATCCCGAGAAGTGTAAGGAAATCATCCATATGCAAAGTCCACAAACGGTGAAGGAGGTCCAACGCCTAGCCGGACGGTTGGTCTCACTGTCCCCTTTCATCCCCAGACTTGCGGAAAAGGCATGGCCGATTTTTACTCTGCTACGGAAGCCACAAAACATTCAGTGGACGGATCAATACGAAGAAGCTTTCTGAAGCTTCAAAACGTTCCTCATGACTCCGCCGATCCTACAGAGGCCAGATCACAAAACTGACCTCCTCCTCTACTTGGCCGTGGTAGAAAGCGCTATCAGTGCAGTGATAGTGCAAGAGCACCAGAAAGTGCAGACACCGATCTACTTCATCAGTCGAGTCCTCCAAGACGGGGAGAAACGATACCAAATGATCGAGAAACTGGCACTAGCACTTGTCACCGCAGCTCGGCGTCTCCGACCCTACTTCCAGAGTCACTAGGTGGTAGTCAAAACTGACTACCCCATCAAGCAAATTCTGCGAAAGCCTGAGCTCGCCAGACGGATGATTGTGTGGTCAGTAGAATTGTCAAAGTTTGGCATCCAGTACGAAAGTCGCGGACCCCTAAAAGCCCAATGTTTGGCTGACTTCGTAGCCGAGCTCACGCCTACTACCGCCGAGGAACCTCAGGTATGGACTTTACACATTGACGGGTCCTCCAACTCTAAAGGTGGTGGTGCGGGTATCATTTTGGAAGGGCCAAACCAAGTCACCTTAGAGAAATCCCTCAAGTTCAGCTTCAAGGTGACCAACAACCAGGCAGAATACGAGGCACTCCTTGCAGGACTGAGGCTAGCCCGCAACCTCAGAGCTCGAAGAGTGAGTTGCAACAGCGACTTGAAGCTCATGGTAGAGCAACTCAATGGGGCGTACCAGGCAAAGGACACTCTCCTACAGTAGTACTTCCACGTCGCATCCCACCAGATCTCATCCTTTGACGAGTTCACCATACAGCATGTGCCTCGAGAACAAAATACCCGAGTTGACCTCCTGTCAAAGCTCGCCAGTACCAAAAGGCTTGGACAGCATAGAACCATCATCCAGGAGACCTTGCACTCACCCATCTTGGACGACAAAATCGTCAACGTCGGTGACAGCGAAGACTAGGGGTGGATGACAGGTATTTGGAGTCACTTGAAGGAGGGGACCCTGCCCAAAAATAAGGACGAAGCTCGGAAAATGAGGTTGAGATCGGCTAAGTTCGTCATTATCGGGGATGAGCTATTCAAGCGCGGTGTTTCCACTCCGCTGCTCAAATGCTTGACTGCGTCCCAGGCAGCCTACGTCATCGAGGAAATTCATCGGGGCATATGTGGCATGCATTCCGGAGCACGCTCAATGGCGGCCAGGGTACTCCGAGCTGGGTACTACTGGCCCACTCTGAAGTCGGATTGTCAAGAATACATCCAAAAATGCAAAGAGTGCCAACAGGTCGGCAACACACACCGGCAGCCGCCCGAAGCTCTCCACCATATGATGTCGGCGTGGCCTTTCTCCTAGTGGGGAATGAACATCCTCGAGCCATTCCCCCCTGCGAAAGGTCAACTGAAGTTCCTCCTAGTAGCGATCGATTACTTCACCAAGTGGATTGAGGCATGCCCACTCGCCAAAATCACCACTAAGAACGTGCAAAGATTCACCTGGAGGAATATCATTTGCAGGTTCAGAATCCCTCACACCCTCGTTACTGACAACGGACGACAATTCATTGCACAGGGATTCGAGGACTTCCTCCGTGAGCTCGGTATCAAACATCTTCCGACCTCGGTGGAACACCCCCAAACCAATGGCCAAGCCGAAGCAGCCAACAAGGTCATCCTCCGGGAACTTAAGAAGCGACTAGGGAACGCCAAATGACAGTGGCCCAACGAACTTCCCAACATCCTCTGGGCGTATCATTGCACCCCCAGGTCAACCACGCAAGAGACGCCTTACAGGCTGACCTACGGAGTTGACGCAATGATCCCAGTAGAAGTCGGAGAGACGTCCCACCGACGCCAAGTTTTCAACAGCGAGCAGAATGCTCGAGAGTTGGCCACTGACCTCGACTTGGTTGACGAGCTTAGAGACGAAGCTCAAATCCACGAAGAAGCCTACAAGCTCCTGTAGACCCCTAAAATTGTCCGGATCGGAAATAAGATTCAAAGACTCTCGAAGACCGAAGGAAAGTCAGCCGGAAGGACTCCTGGAAGACCCTAGGATGATTCTTTGTAGGTCTAGAAGTCTTAGAGTAGCTTAGAATAAGGGTGTGTGAGGATTGGAGTTCAATACGCCCTCCTAGAGGTTCAGTACGGCCGTACTGAGCCATTTGAACTACAATACGGCCATAATGAAATCAATACGACCGTACTGAATTCAGTACGGCCGTACTGTAGTTCAAAAACTCAGTACGGGCCGTATTGACTCCTTAGGTCGTACTGCGCCTCAATCCTATAAATAGGACGTCATTGGCTCGTCCTTCCACACATTTGGAGCATTTCTCCACCCTCTGGCTGAGTATTCTTGGGTTTTTGAGCTATTCTCTGCCCTAGAAATCTCTCCGAGAGCTGATCCGACTAAGTTCTTGAGTTCACGAGCCTTTAGGTTGAGACTCGAACAAGTCGAAGGGAAACCTCTTTGATTTCCATAGTTAATATTTATTTTTAGGGAAAGGAGCGAGCGAACGTGTAGTGGGAAGGAGCGCCAAAAAGCCTCCTAACTCCTTTTTGAATATATAAAAGCCCGCTTCGAAGGTTTCTTTCCAAATCCTTTCTTTTACCGCTTTCATTTATCGCTTTTTGATTGTTGCATTGCACGTTTAAAGCTTTCATCATGTAGATAGTTTACTTATAATCGTTCTAATAAATAGGGGTAGTTTAGTAATTTTACGCTATTATTTATGAAATAAGCCGTCATAGGGAACCCGAAAGGGGCGTTGTGGGGTGCTAACACCTTCCCCACACGTAATCGACTCCCTTACCCAACTCTGGTTGTAATGGCCAAAGTTGATTTGCGAAAATCAATTGCCTTATGTCTTTTTCCAATGTTTTGAGTAAAACATTGGTGGCGACTCCAAGAACCCCTTTTTGCGAAAACCACTAATCCATGGAGGGTCCCGTTTGGGATTAACACGGATTGGTGAGAATCATTTAACAAAATTGTTAGTTCGATAAGGTCTCAGTTTGAGAATAAGTCGTTCTAACAATCCATCATTTTTCAAAACTAAAAAAGAGTCCAACCATCGTCGCGAATGCCAATGTCCGTTTCGGCGGGTGGCGACAGATGGCGATTCCGCTGGGGATGCCTCGAGAGTCAGTCCCATTTAGTGATGGATTATTTCTAAAATGATAGTTTAAAATTACTTCATTACCCCTTGCTTGTATTGTAGACCCCTAAAATTGTCCGGGTCGGAAATAAGACTCGAAGACTCTCGAAGACCAAAGGAAAGTCAGCCGGAAGGACTCCTGGAAGACCCTGGAAGACCCTAGGATGATTATTCATAGGTTTAGAAGTCTTAGAGTAGCTTAAAATAAGGATGTGGGAGGACTGAAGCTCAATACGGCCTCCTAGAAGTTCAGTACGGCCGTACTGAACAATTTGAACTACAATACGGCCGTACTGAAGCCAATACGGCCATACTGAAGTTTTTGAACTTCAGTACGGCCGTACTGAATTCAATACGGCCGTACTGTAGTTCAAAACTTCAGTACGGGCCGTATTGATGTCAGAGGCCGTACTGCGCCTCACTCCTATATGAGGACGTCATTTGGACGTCATTCCACACATTTTCCACACATTTGGACACCTTTTGGACTCTCTTGTCGAGTATTCTGGGGTTTTTGAGCAGTGTTCTGCCCTAGAAGTCTCTCCGAGAGCCGATCCGACGAAGTTCTTGAGTTCTGAGCATTTTGCTTGAGGATTCGAACTAGTCGAAGGGAAATCTTTCTGATTTCCATAGTAAAAATTAATTTTTAGGGAAGGAGCGAGCAAGCGTGTAGTGGGAAGGAGTGCCAAAAAGCCTCCTATTATTTGAATATATAAAAGCACGCTCCAAAGGTTTCTTCTTCAAAATCCTTCCTTTTACTGCTTTCTGATTGTTGCATCGCATGTTTAAATTATTCATCATGTAGATATCTTGTTCATAGTCGTTTCTAATAAATAGGGGTAATTTAGTAATTTTACACTGTTATTTATGAAATAATCCGTCATAGGGAACCCGAAAGGGGCGTTGTGGGGTGCTAACACCTTCCCCGCACGTAACCGACTCCCTTACCCAACTCTGGTTGTAATGGCCAAGGTTGATTTGCGAAAATCAATTGCCTTATCCCTTTTTCCAATGTTTTGAGTAAAACATTGGTGGCGACTCCAAGAACCCTTCTTTTTGCGAAAACCACTAATCCATGGAGGGTCCCGCTTGGGATTAACATGGATTGGTGAATCATTTAATAAAATTGTTAGTTCGATGAGGTCTCAGTTTGAGAATAAGTCGTTCTAACAATCCATCATTTTTTCAAAACTTAAAAAGAGTCCAACCATCGTCGCGAATGCCAAGTGTCCGTTTCGGCGGGTGGCGACATGTATGATAATATGTTTTACCTAATTGGCTTTAATAACTGTTGGGTGTTTAAATTTTCGCAATTGTTTGAAATATAAACTGCACACGAACCTTTGCACACAACAGTTCCCTCTATACCCGGGGGCATGAGTGGAAAGCCATAGGGAGTGGATGCTAGTACGGCCGGTTGTCGAATGGGTCTATAGGTGCCCGTAGACCGTTGTCGGAAAGCATCACTCAAGGTGAAAACCATGAACTCAAGTCCGACAGTGCGTTGGAGCTTTCCATCGACTTACGACGAAAGGGATTGGGTCCCTATAATGGGGGCACCTTGGGGGCCTTAGACCGGTGAGAACAGTTAGAACCTCCTTGAATATGCACTTGTCTGCAGGATACCCCTACCTCGTGATTCGCTCGTGACTGTTCGTGGATGAGTGAATTGTTTGTGCATTGTTTATGTGACATTGTTTGAGCATACATTGCATTCTTTAAACATACAACATTCCCCTTTTAGAATAAGAATAAATAGGAATAAGAATCTTCCATTACATGGTGTTAACATCTACCCTCATCACATTCATGTAGGTAGTTTCCCTTTTCACCCAAAAAATACAAAAAACAAAATAGCCAAAAAAAAAAAGTTATTTATCCAAACCAAGCAATATCATGCATCATCTTAGGAGCATCCTGAAAACATGATAATGCTTAGTTGAATAAACACAATGCATGCATATTCAACGCCATCATCTCATATCATGCATTCTTATCGAAGATCATGGAGGGATCTAGGGGAGTGCAAGGGCAGTTGAAGAAAGTGGACTTCTTGTTATACCGTGCCGAGAGGTTGGACCACCTCTGTTCTTTGATGCCACATGAGGCTCGTGTTGAGTTCGAGAAATCATATGGACGAGTCCTCGATTTGATGAAGATATGTGTGTGTCGCCACCGGCCCGAAACGGGCTTTCTGCATTCGCGAAGGATGGTTGGACTCTTTTATTTGTTTAAAAATATGGATTGCTAGAATGACTTATTCTCAAACTGAGACCTCGTCAAACGAGCAATTTTATTAAAAGGCTCACCAATCCATGTTAATCCCAAGCGGGACCCTCCATGGATTAGCGGTTTTCATAAAAAGGAAGGGTTCATGTGTTGAAGATTGAAGAATCTACATCTGGAAGATGTTCCCTAGAAGTTTTAGTTTTGATGTTTTGTTCATGTTGCTTTTTATTTTAAGCCTATGTCAAAAGGATAATGTATTGATTGTTTAAAAGATTAGGCTTGTATGTGTTTGTTTGTTATGTGTTAAAAATTAGTAATTAACATGAAGGTGAAAATATCATAATACTCATTTTTCTTATTTCATTCATTGTTGAGAACATGAAGTATTAATTTACTGAGTGTTTGAGACTTTAAATGAAAACTTGAAAACATCAGAAATTTTCTGAGTTAAGGAATAGATTACCTGAACTGGTAATAGATTACCTGACTCATGTTGAAAAACTGATTGATACTGGAATAATCGATTACCATGTGTGGTAATAGATTACCAAACTGGTTCTGATGATTTCAAGAGGAAAAAGGATCGTGTTAATCGATTACCTCTTTAAAGTAATCGATTACCTCTGTTCCAAATGTGAGTTTTGTGTTATTTTGGCATCGTGTTAATCGGTTACCATGTTAGGTAATAGATTAAAACAGGAGCTGAAATAATTAGTTCAGTTATTCTAACTCGTGTAATAGATTACCATCACAGGTAATAGATTATCTCTGTTATGAATATAACTGAAATAACTGTTTCCTTGCACATGAAAATTGTCTTTAAATAAGATTAAAACTGAAGTTTTTTTAAGAAAGAGAAAAAAGAGAATTTTCACACACGGAAAGAAGTTTTTTGAATACACATTACTGCAAAAGAGAAAAAGATTTTCTGAAAAAGAAAGAAAGAACATATCTGCTGAAAATCAACTTTTGGAAAAAGAAGTGTGCAAGATCAATTCAAGAAGATGAAGTTCATATAGAAAATTCATTCTAAACTGGTTTACGTTGTTGAAGATCATATCTACACGAACAGGTGTACTCGTTTCTGATCTTTTATTGTTTGAATGGTTTTAACTCTTGAGATTAGAGAATCTCTGGAAGAGTTGTGTAAAGAGGAATCTTGAGATAGGTTTTTCTCAAGTAGGATATTGTGGGATCAATATTCTTGGGTTATATGTTTCTTGTGGAGTCAAGAAATGGTTTGTTAATCTTGTGGGTGTCAAGATTTGCTTGTTAAATTCATTGATTGGATATTGCTTGTGCAGGGTGCTTGTAAAGAATATCAATAGTGGATTTGACTGGATTTAGAGGTGTATCTAAATCTGAAACTGGATGTAGGCCTTTGGATGGCTGAACCAGTATATATCTTGGTGCATGATTTTCTTAACTCTTACACTCTTTACATTCTGTATAAGTTTCTTGATTAATGTTGTATGAAGAAAAACATTATCTGCAGAAACTGAACTTTAAAGATTCTTGGTAATTGATAAATTCAATCTTTACATATCTTGTATTAATTGTGTTATTCAAATCTTGTTGGATAAGCTGTGCATTTATAACTCTGAATTACCTTTTATGTTTAAAGGTTTGTTTTAAATCAAGATTTGTTTGGTAAAGATTTAGAAAGCAAAGAAGAAAAGGAAAAATAACATAGAATCTATTCAACCCCCCCTTCTAGATTCTAACCGTAGGGACCAACATCATGGAGTCGCCACCAATGTTTTACTCAAAACATTGGAAAAAGAGATTTAAGGCAATCGATTCAAAAATCGACTTCGGCCATTACAACCAGAGTCGGGTAAGGGAGTCGGTTACGCGTGGGGAAGGTGTTAGCACCCCACAGCGCCCCTTTCGGGTTCCCTATGACAGATTATTTAAAAATAATAGTGCGAAATTACTAAATTACCCCTATTTATTCTAAGCTATTATAAATTAACTATCTACATGATGACAGTTTAAATATGTACACACAGAAAGCGGTAAAAGAAGGGACTTTAAAGAGATAAACCTTTGAAGCGTGCATTCTTATATATCTTGACAGAAATTGGGAAGCGTTTTGGCGTTCCCTCCCTTTACAAGACCGCTCGCTCCCTCCTAAAAAATAATTTTTGACTTGGAAATCCGATGGATTTCCCTTCGACTTAGTTTGAGACTCAAGCAAAATGCTCAGAACTCAAAAACTTCGTCGGATCAACTCTCCGAGTGATTTCTAGGCAGAGCACTGCTCAAAAAAAACCCAGAATACTCAAGAAGAGGGTTAAAACTCAGTCCCAAAAGTGTGAAATGACGTCCCATTGACGTCATATTTATAGGGAAGAGGCTCAATACGGTTTATGAGGGTCAATACGGTCCGTATTGAAGTTTTGAACTACATTACGACCGTATTGAATTAAATACGGCCGTATTGAAGTTCAAAAACCTCAATACGGCCGTATTGAAGTTCAGTGCAGCCGTATTGAGTTCAAAAACCTCAATACGGCCGTATTGAAGTTCAGTGCAGCCGCATTGAGTTCAATGCAGCCGTATTGAAGTTCAGAAACTTCAATACGGCCGTATTGAACTTCTGGGAGGCCGTATTGGGCTTCATTCCCTCTACTTTCTTATTTTTTTGCTACTCTAAGACCTCTAAACCTACAGATTGTCATCCTAGGGTCTTCCAGGGTCTTCCAGGAGTCCTTCCGGGTGACTTTCCTTTGATCTTCGAGAGTCTTCGAGTCTTATTTCCGACCCGGACAATTTTAGGGGTCTACAGCTGCCCCCCCTTTACTTAGTCAAACGGCCTTTTAGTGTACCGGTTGATAAGTAAAGGAGTTGACCCAATTGTCCGGGGAATAAGGCCATCCTTCCGACTTGTAGTGTCTTCCGGTGGAAAATTGCTGAGTAGCCTCTCCAGGCTTTGCTTCGCTCGTCGCCCGAGTCGGAAGCTGCATACCTCCGTGCTTCTGAACACTCTGGTAGCGTGAGTACCGCCTCTCCAGGCTCAACTTCACTCGACGCCCGAGCTGGAAGTTGTGAGTACTGCCTCTCCAGGCTTAGCTTCGCTTGCCGCCCAAGCTGGAAGCTGTGAGTACCGCCTCTCCAGGCTCTGCTTCGGTGCTTCTGACATCCTAGGCAGTTGAGTTTTCCCTCTCCAGGGTTAGCTTCGCTTGCCGCCCAAGCTGGAAGCTGTGAGTACCCGCCTCTCCAGGCTCTGCTTCGGTGTTTCTGACATCCTAGGCAGTTGAGTTTGCCCTCTCCAGGGTTAGCTTCGCTTGCCGCCCAAGCTGGAAGCTGTGAGTACCCGCCTCTCCAGGCTCAACTTCACTCAACGCCCGAGCTGGAAGTTGTGAGTATTGCCTCTCCAGGCTTTGCTTCGCTCGCCGCCCGAGCTGGAAGCTGCATACCTCCGCGCTTCTGAACACTTTGGTAGCGTGAGTACCGCCTCTCCAGGCTCGCTTTGGTGTTTCTGACAACCTAGGCAGTTGAGTTTGCCCTCTCCAGGGTCTGCGGTTTGCCCTCCCCAGGGTCTGCGTACCTCCGTGCTTGTGATCACTTTGGTAGCGTGAGTTTGCCCTCTCCAGGGTCTGCGGTTTGCCCTCCCCAGGGTCTGCCTCCGAGTTCTTGACGACATTGGCAATGTCAGTTTGCCCTCTCCAGGGATCTGTGATGGTTTTGTCTCCACAGTCCACGATGCTGCTTCGACGATTTGTTTTTGATTTTGGTGCCGCTGAGGGCTGGATAACGCAGGGATCCATCTAGGGGATGTGCAGCTACTCATAGGTTCTTGTGTCCCAACTTTCCATTGTGTAGTTGGTACCCATTGAGGAATTTCTGTTTCCTTGGGGTGTAGACACGAAGATGCTCTTTCTGAGATGAGCAGTGCCTTATGATTGGCTGACGTCCTTTTGACGTTGGTGGAGTATCCCGGTTATCCTTATTCGGGTGACTCTTTTGGATTTTTTGCTGCCTCTGTGTAGGCTGTTATCCGCTGGGGATTCTGGATGTTGATTTTTGATTGTAGACCCCT
Organism: Cajanus cajan; assembly: GCF_000230855.2. Classification (NCBI taxonomy): domain Eukaryota; kingdom Viridiplantae; phylum Streptophyta; class Magnoliopsida; order Fabales; family Fabaceae; genus Cajanus; species Cajanus cajan. The sequence goes on along the minus strand of NC_138521.1, from coordinate 32,974,827 downwards.
AAAATCGTCCGGGTCGGAAATAAAGCTTGAAGACTCTCGAAGACTGAAGGAAGATCAGCCAGAAGGACTTCCAGAAGGCCCAAGGAGGGTTCTCTATAGGTCTAGAGGTCTTAGGATAGCTAAAATAAGAAAAGTGGGAGGAATGAAGCCCAATACGGCCTCCCAGAGGTTCAGTACGGCCGTATTGAACATTTTGAACTTCAATACGGCCGCACTGAACTCAATACGGCCGTATTGAGGTTCAATACAGCTGCATTAAACTCAATACGGCTGCACTGAACTTCAATACGGCCGTATTGAGGTTTTTGAACTTCAATACGGCCGTATTGAATTCAATACGGCCGTATTGTAGTTCAAAATTTCAATGTTGACCGTATTGACCCTCATAAACCGTATTGAGCCTCTTCCCTATAAATATGACGTCAATGGGACGTCATTTGACACTTTTACACTGAGTTTTGACTCCCTCCTTGAGTATTCTGGGGTTTTTGAGCAGTGTTCTGCCCTAGAAATCTCTCTGGGAGTCGATCCGACGAAGTTCTGGAATTCCGAGCATTTAGCTTGGAGATTCGAACTTAGTCGAAGGGAAATCCTCCGGATTTCCATAGTCAAAAATTATTTTTAGGAAGGAGTGAGCGGGCTTGTAGAGCGAGGGAACGCCAAAAAGCTTCCCAGTTTTACTTGATATATAAAAAGCACGCTTCAAGAGGTTTCTTTTCTAAAAATCCCTTCTTTTACCGCTTTCTGATTGTTGCATATTTAACTGTCATCATGTAGATAGTTAATTTATAATTGCTTAGAATAAATAGGGGTAATTTAGTAATTTTGCACTATTATTTTTAAATAATCTGTCATAGGGAACCCGAAAGGGGCGCTGTGGGGTGCTAACACCTTCCCCACGCGTAACCGACTCCCTTACCCGACTCTGGTTGTAATGGCCGAAGTCGATTTTTGAATCGATTGCCTTAAATCTCTTTTTCCAATGTTTTGAGTAAAACATTGGTGGCGACTCCATGAACCCTTCCTTTTTATGAAAACCGCTAGTCCATGGAGGGTCCCGCTTGGGATTAACATGGATTGGTGAGCCTTTTAATAAAATTGCTCGTTTGACGAGGTCTCAGTTTGAGAATAAGTCATTCTAGCAATCCATATTTTTAAACAAACAAAAGAGTCGAACCATCCTTCGCGAATGCCGAAAGCCCGTTTCGGGCCGGTGGCGACATTGATTAGCCTCTTCTGTTAGGCGGATCATCTTGACGCTTGATTTTTTGGCTGAAAGTCGATTTCCACTTGGGGAATGGTTTATTGATTTTCTTTTTTTGATTTTCCTTTTTGTAGGAATGCCTCTTGAGTAGGCGACTGGGGATTTAGGGATCTTATGTATCCCAGAGTATTATTTAGGAAGCCTTTACAGGCTTAGACTCACTCAACGCCTGAGTTGGAGAGCTATCTTCCACTGAGGAAGTCTTAAGTCCTTTGACTGAATATTTTGCTTTGGATGATCGCGCTTCCATTGGGGATTTTTGCTGATCTTGGTTTGATAGCTTTAACTGGGGAATTTGGCCCGTGAGTGGAAGCTGAGATATCTCTGGGGAGTATTATTTCTGCGAGCCCCTCCAGGCTCCATTATTCTGTATGATGAATTGGTTTTTTGTTCAGCCCGAGAATGCGAGCTGAGACGTCTTTTGGAGAGTATTATTTCGGCTAGCCTCTCCAGGCTTAATTATTCTGTGGGAGTATTATTTCAGCAAGCCTCTCCAGGCTTAATTATTCTGTATGGTGAGAGAGAATTGTTTCGGCGAGCCTCTCCAGGCTCAGTTATGATGCTGTTGATTTTCTGAATCTTTGCCTTTTTTGTCGAATTTTGGCTTTTTCTGTATTTTGCCTTTTTGTTGTTTTTTGGCCTTTTCTGTTCACTGCTGTCATACACAAGCAATTTTTCTATTTTTCTATTTAATGCAATTGCCTCGTGGTAAGGTCTTTAAATGTGCAACTAATGTGTGTGATGCACACGATGCAAATTAAGAAGCTTACAGCCGAGCTCTCACAGCTCAAGGAGCAAATGGCGCAAATGATGGAACTCATGCGTCACCACAACATACACGGGGCTGAGCACAATGACCATGAGTCCCATCATGTTGGAGGAAGAGTGGAACAAGAGCTGAAAAGTGGGAAGCTAGCTGAACATTCCCAATCATTTAAAGCTAAGAAGACCTTTGGGAAGAAGAAGGAGAGAAGAGTCAGCGCCATAACCATTTCCTCATCTTCTTCCACTTCGAAGTCAGGAAAGTCGCAATTCAACCCTGTGAAGAAGTTTGATAAACTTCCGACCACATATAGCGACCTCCTGCCGAAGCTAGTGGAAGCACGTCTTCTAGCTTACGTTCCACTAAAGAAGGTTGACCCACCTCATCCCTATTGGTACAAACCGCAAGACAAATGTTTATACCATTCGGGGGCACCAGGGCATTCAACAGAGAAATGTCTAGCTCTCAAATACAAGGTCCAAGACCTTATTGATGCCGGATGGGTCACCTTCAATTCGACAGCGCCCGACGTGAGCAAGAATCCTCGGCCAAAGCAGGATTAGAGAGAAGAACAAGCCACGATAGGGCCCCTTCATATTTTTCTTTTAGGGACTCATGATCAGTACCCGAGATCATGAGAACCTTTTCATGTAAATAAGGGTTTTTGTACAGTTTTAATACATATCAATAAAGAGGCATTTTTCACATTTCTCTCTTTTTTGTTCTTTTCTCTCTTTCCCCATTAACATTAATAATTCTAAACCTAAACAGAACCAATAAAATAATTGTGTCTGTAATTGTTCGCTCTGAACGGGATCCAAAAGTTGAGGATAAATGGGTTGAGTTGGACAGTGATGAGGAGACCATTTCTCCGGATCTGCAAAGATTGCTACATTAAGAAGCTCGTCAAGAGAAATTAGAGACTGTGAATTTGGGGCATGGCCGAAAGATATAAGAGGTCAACATTGGGACCCATATCAGTGATGAAATAAGGACACATGTTTCCGCTATGATTATAATAAAATCATTCTTCATTGCTTCTTTTCTTGCTTATAATAAAATTCTAAACCGCATCATTTTTAACCCTGTTTGAATAAACATGAATGAGGTTAAAATCATCTTAATAATAATAAACCCACATCATTTTCATGTGGAGGTGTGTGTGACAACTTGGAGCACCTTCCCTTGGCCTTGACAAGTGCCATCATGGATAAAAATAAATCCTTTAAAATAAAAGAAGCTCGGCAGAAAACTCAAAAAGGGGACTGCGCAAAAATAAGAGCAAAAGACCCGCTAGGAATCCCACGAAAGGGTGACCTAGGCAAAAGTTAGGGTTACAAAAATAAACAAAAACAAAAGTCCGCTAAAACACCACAAAAGGGTGTTTTAGGCAAAAATAAGGACAATCAAAAAACAAAAGAAATCCATGATGGTACCACGAGCCGAATTCAAGAAAGGTTCCAGGGAAGCTATCCAAGTTGTCGAATCACAACACGACTTTTTAACTTCATAAGTGTTTAATCAAACAAGCCTAAACACATAAGCCTACCTTGGCCATCCATTCTTACAAAAACCATTTTTGAAAAATAAATCCCCTCTAAAACACAAACTTTAGAACAAAAATATCTTTCCTTTCTCTTCTCTCTTGTCCCAAAAGATTTTAGAATAATCTAGTGGAAGCATGGAGAAATAAATCATCACTGAAAATGGATCTAATCTGAATAATAAAATGGTGGAAGAACTGTGCCAAGAATTCAAGATCCAACACCGCAACTCTTCCCCATATCGGCCAAAGATGAATGGGGCAGTCGAGGCAACCAATAAGAACATCAAGAAAATAGGGCAAATGATGGTTGCCTCATTTAAAGACTGGCACGAGATGTTACCCTTCGCTCTTCATGGTTATAGGACTTCAGTACGCACATCTACAGGAGCTACTCCATTCTCCCTCGTCTATGGGATGGAGGCAGTTCTACCCGTCGAAGTCAAGATACCTTCTCTAAGGGTAATTATGGAAGCAAAACTTTCCGAGGTAGAATGGGTTCAAAGCCGGTATGACCAATTGAACCTCATTGAAGAAAATGGCTGAACACCATATGCCGTGGTCAAGCCTATCAGAGGAAGACCAAAAAGGCTTTTGACAAGAAAGTCCACCCTCGAGTCTACCATGAGGGAGAGTTGGTAATGAAGAAATTGCTACCAACTCAAAAGGACAAAATCGGAAAGTATGCCCCAAATCACGGAGGACCATACGTGGAAAAACGAGCCTTCTCAGGAGGAGCATTGATCCTCACAGACATGGAGGGAAAAGAACTTCGATACCCAGTCAACACTGACGAGGTAAAGAAGTACTATGCTTGAAGACGTTGCTTGCATAAGCCCGCTAGGATGAAAACCCGAAAAAGGGCATCCTAGGCAAAAGTTAGGGCAAAACAAAAAGCCCGCCAGTACAAGGGTACTAAGCAAAATAAAGGCAAAATTATCCCCGCTAGGATACGTCCTAGGCAAAAGTTAGGGGCAAAAGAATAAGATGTAAAAGCAAAGCAAGCAACGGTCACTTGAATCGAAAACCGAAAGGCGGTTCAAGTGATTATCTTCTAGAAGCAAGCGTCTTGCAGCATCTACACTCCTGGCATAGGCATCTCATCCGAAGCAATTAGGGGAACGGGAAGAGCGACAATTACAGATATAATTGTTTAAGCCAAAAATGTATATAGCCTACCCTGGCCAGCCATTCTTCAGAAATTCCTTCTGTATATCTTTTTGTAAAAACACTTGTGAATATTAATAAAATATCTATTCATTTCTTTTCTCTCTTGACCATGTGATTATGCCTCTAAATTGGTATTTCTAAAAAAAATTGTATGAAATTCCTTAATAATCGGTCAATAAAGAAAATTGGAGGGGTTCCTATAAAATCCATAATCTCCTGCATAAAAGGCTCACAAAAATCCTCCCTCGCGTCTATGACAGAAACTCCTCCAAAGAAAAAGAGGATAGGGAGAGCCATTCACTTTTCTAAATAAAAGAACAAAAATAAAAACTTGCATCGCGTGCATCACACACATTAGTTGCACATTTAAAGACCTTACCACGAGGCAATTGCATAAAATAGAAAAAATAGAAAATTGCTTGTGTATGACAGCAGTCAACAAAAGCCGAAAACGAAAAAAAGGCAAGGATACAAACAATACTCCTCAGTTTGTACAGAATAATTGAGCCTGGAGAGGCTTGCTGAAAAAATACTTCCTCAGAATAATTGAGCCTGGAGAGGCTTGCCAAAATAATACTCTCCGAAAGACATCTCAGCTTGCATTCTTGGGCTGAACAAAAAAACAATTCATCATACAGAATAATTGAGCCTGGAGAGGCTTGCCGAAATAATACTCCCACAGAATAATTGAGCCTGGAGAGGCTTGCTGAAATAATACTCTCATCAGAATAATTGAGCTTAGAGAGGCTCGCAGAAATAATACTCCCCAGAGAAACCCCAACTCAAGCTCACGGAACAAATCCCCAACGAGAGCTATCAAAGCAAGATCGACAAAATTCCCAATGGAAGCACGATCACCCAAGCAGTATATCTAGTCAAAGGACTTAGACTTCCTCAGTGGAAGGTAGCTTTCCAACTCAAGCGATGAGTGAAGCTAAGCCTGAAGAGGCTTTCTAAATAATACTCTGGGATATATAAACTTTAAATCCCCACTCGCCTACTCAGAGGCATTCCTACAAAAAGCAAAAATCCAAAAGATCAATAACAATTCCCCAAGCGGAATCTGGCTTTTCAGCCAAACATCAAGCGTCAAGATGATCTGCCTAACAGAAGAGGCTAATCAAAATCAATGACAAAATCCCCAGCGGATAATAGCCTACACAGAGGCAACAAAACCAGGAAAACAAAAAGAGTCGCCCGAATAAGGACAACCGGGATACTCCACCTACGTCAAAAGGACGTCAGCCAAACATAAGGCATCGCTCAAATCAGAGAGAGAGCATCTGTGTCTACACCCCAAGGAGTCAGAAATTCCCCATGGGTACCAACAATGCAATGCAAGTTGGGGCACAGGAACCTATGAATGACTGCACATCCCCTAGACGGATCCCTGCGTTATCCAGCCCTCAGTGGCACAAAATCAGAAAAACCGTCGAAGCAGCATCGTGGACTGTGGAGACAAAAAATCATCTCAAATCCCTGGAAAGGGTAAACTTACATTGCCGAAGTGATCAGAAGACACGGACGCAGACCCTAGAGAGGGTAAACTCAACTGCCGAATGTTAAGACGCAGACCCTGGAGAGGGTAAACTCAACTGCCGAATGTTAAGACGCAGACCCTGGAGAGGGTAAACTCAACTGCCGAATGCTAAGACGCAGACCCTGGAGAGGGTAAACTCAACTGCCGAATGTTAAGACGCAGACCCTGGAGAGGGTAAACTCAACTGCCGAATGTTAAGACGCTGACCCTGGAGAGGGTAAACTCAACTGCCGAATGTTAAGACGCAAACCCTGGAGAGGGTAAAACTCAACTGCCGAATGTTAAGACGCAGACCCTGGAGAGGGTAAACTCAACTGCCGAATGTTAAGACGCAGACCCTGGAGAGGGTAAACTCAACTGCCGAATGTTAAGACGCAGACCCTGGAGAGGGTAAACTCAACTGCCGAATGTTAAGACGCAGACCCTGGAGAGGGTAAACTCAACTGCCGAATGTTAAGACGCAGACCCTGGAGAGGGTAAACTCAAACTGCTGAATGTTAAGAGGCAGGGCCTGGAGAGGCAATACTCAACTGCTGAATGTTAAGAGGCAGGGCCTGGAGAGGCAATACTCAACTACCTCATGTTGAGAGGCAAGGTCTGGAGAGACAGTACTCAACCATCAGCGTCGTCAGAGGCACGTTGGTGTTCAACTTCCAGCTCGGGCGTCGAGTGAAGTTGACCCTGGAGAGGGTAAACTTAGCTACCGAGGTTGTCAGAAGCGCCGAGGTATGCAACAACCTGGTGAGGCTACTCAACAATTTTCCACCGGAAGACGCTACAAGTCAGAAGGTTGGCACATCACCCGGACAATTGGGTCAACTCCTTTACTTGTCAGCCGGTACACCAAAAGGCCGTCCGACTAAGTAAAGGGGGGGCAGCTGTAGACCCCTAAAATTGTCCGGGTCGGAAATAAAGCTTGAAGACTCTCGAAGACTGAAGGAAGATCAGCCAGAAGGACTTCCAGAAGGCCCAAGGAGGGTTCTCTATAGGTCTAGAGGTCTTAGGATAGCTAAAATAAGAAAAGTGGGAGGAATGAAGCCCAATACGGCCTCCCAGAGGTTCAGTACGGCCGTATTGAACATTTTGAACTTCAATACGGCCGCACTGAACTCAATACGGCCGTATTGAGGTTCAATACAGCTGCATTAAACTCAATACGGCTGCACTGAACTTCAATACGGCCGTATTGAGGTTTTTGAACTTCAATACGGCCGTATTGAATTCAATACGGCCGTATTGTAGTTCAAAATTTCAATGTTGACCGTATTGACCCTCATAAACCGTATTGAGCCTCTTCCCTATAAATATGACGTCAATGGGACGTCATTTGACACTTTTACACTGAGTTTTGACTCCCTCCTTGAGTATTCTGGGGTTTTTGAGCAGTGTTCTGCCCTAGAAATCTCTCTGGGAGTCGATCCGACGAAGTTCTGGAATTCCGAGCATTTAGCTTGGAGATTCGAACTTAGTCGAAGGGAAATCCTCCGGATTTCCATAGTCAAAAATTATTTTTAGGAAGGAGTGAGCGGGCTTGTAGAGCGAGGGAACGCCAAAAAGCTTCCCAGTTTTACTTGATATATAAAAAGCACGCTTCAAGAGGTTTCTTTTCTAAAAATCCCTTCTTTTACCGCTTTCTGATTGTTGCATATTTAACTGTCATCATGTAGATAGTTAATTTATAATTGCTTAGAATAAATAGGGGTAATTTAGTAATTTTGCACTATTATTTTTAAATAATCTGTCATAGGGAACCCGAAAGGGGCGCTGTGGGGTGCTAACACCTTCCCCACGCGTAACCGACTCCCTTACCCGACTCTGGTTGTAATGGCCGAAGTCGATTTTTGAATCGATTGCCTTAAATCTCTTTTTCCAATGTTTTGAGTAAAACATTGGTGGCGACTCCATGAACCCTTCCTTTTTATGAAAACCGCTAGTCCATGGAGGGTCCCGCTTGGGATTAACATGGATTGGTGAGCCTTTTAATAAAATTGCTCGTTTGACGAGGTCTCAGTTTGAGAATAAGTCATTCTAGCAATCCATATTTTTAAACAAACAAAAGAGTCGAACCATCCTTCGCGAATGCCGAAAGCCCGTTTCGGGCCGGTGGCGACATTGATTAGCCTCTTCTGTTAGGCGGATCATCTTGACGCTTGATTTTTTGGCTGAAAGTCGATTTCCACTTGGGGAATGGTTTATTGATTTTCTTTTTTTGATTTTCCTTTTTGTAGGAATGCCTCTTGAGTAGGCGACTGGGGATTTAGGGATCTTATGTATCCCAGAGTATTATTTAGGAAGCCTTTACAGGCTTAGACTCACTCAACGCCTGAGTTGGAGAGCTATCTTCCACTGAGGAAGTCTTAAGTCCTTTGACTGAATATTTTGCTTTGGATGATCGCGCTTCCATTGGGGATTTTTGCTGATCTTGGTTTGATAGCTTTCACTGGGGAATTTGGCCCGTGAGTGGAAGCTGAGATATCTCTGGGGAGTATTATTTCTGCGAGCCCCTCCAGGCTCCATTATTCTGTATGATGAATTGGTTTTTTGTTCAGCCCGAGAATGCGAGCTGAGACGTCTTTTGGAGAGTATTATTTCGGCTAGCCTCTCTAGGCTTAATTATTCTGTGGGAGTATTATTTCAGCAAGCCTCTCCAGGCTTAATTATTCTGTATGGTGAGAGAGTATTGTTTCGGTGAGCCTCTCCAGGCTCAGTTATGATGCTGTTGATTTTCTGAATCTTTGCCTTTTTTGTCGAATTTTGGCTTTTTCTGTATTTTGCCTTTTTGTTGTTTTTTGGCCTTTTCTGTTGACTGCTGTCATACACAAGCAATTTTTCTATTTTTCTATTTAATGCAATTGCCTCGTGGTAAGGTCTTTAAATGTGCAACTAATGTGTGTGATGCACACGATGCAAGTTTTTATTTTTGTTCTTTTATTTAGAAAAAATGAATGGCTCTCCCTATCCTCCTCTTCTTGGAGGAACTTCTGTCATTGACGTGAGGGAATATTTTTGCGAGCCTTTTTACGCAGGAGATTACGGATTTTATAGGAACCCCTCCCATTTTCTTTTATTGACCGATTATTTAAGGAATTTCATACAATTTTTAGAAATACCAATCTAGAGGCATAATCACATGGTCAAGAGAGAAATGAATAGATATTTCATTAATATTCACAAGTGTTTTTACAGAAAGATATACAGAAGGAAATTTCTGAAGAATGGCTGGCCTGGGTAGGCTATTTACATTGGGCTTAACAATTATATCTGTAATTGTTGCTCCGTACGTTCTCCTAGTTGTTTCGGGTGATATGCCTGAGTCAGGAGTGTAGACACTGCAAGACGCTTGCTTCTAGAAGATAATCACATGAATCGCCTTTCGGTTTTCGATTCAAGTGATTGTTGCTTGCTTTATTTTTATGTCTTATTCTTTTGCCCCTAACTTTTGCCTAGGACGTATCCTAGCGGGGATAATTTTGCCTTTGTTTTGCCTAGTACCCTTGTACTGGCGGGCTTTTTGTTTTGCCCTAACTTTTGCCTAGGATGCCCTTTTTCGGGTTTTCATCCTAGCGGGCTTATGCAAGCAACGTCTTCAAGCATAATACTTCTTTACCACGTCGGCATTGACTGGGTATCGAAGTTCTTCTCCATCTATGTCTGTGAGGATCAATGCTCCTCCGGAGAAGGCTCGCTTCACCACGTATGGTCCTTCGTAATTCGGGGCCCACTTTCTGATTTTGTCCTTTTGGGCTGGTAGTAATTTCTTCATTACCAGCTCTCCCTCATGATAGACTTGAGGGTGGACTTTCTTGTCAAAAGCCCTTTTGATCTTTCTTTGATAGGCTTGACCATGGCATATGGCGTTCAGCCGTTTTTCTTCAATAAGGTTTAACTGGTCATATCGGCTTTGAACCCATTCTGCCTCGGAAAGTTTCGCTTCCATGATTACCCTTAGAGAAGGTATCTCAACTTCAACAGGCAAGACCGCCTCCATCCCATAAACGAGGGAGAATGGAGTAGCTCCTGTGGATGTGCGCACTGAAGTCCTGTATCCATGGAGAGCGAAAGGTAGCATCTTATGCCAGTCTTTGAATGAGACAACCATCTTTTGCACTATCTTCTTGATATTTTTATTGGCTGCCTCGACTGCCCCATTCATCTTTGGTCGATAGGGGGAAGAGTTGTGGTGTTGGATTTTGAACTCTTGGCACAGTTCTTCCACCATCTTGTTATTTAGATTGGATCCATTATCAGTGATGATTTTATCAGGAATACCGTATCTACATATCATATTCTTTTTGATGAAGGATGTTACCACCTTTCGGGTCACATGAGCATACGATGCCGCTTCTACCCATTTGGTGAAATAATCAATGGCCACAAGAATGAATCTGTGCCCGTTGGATGCTTTCGGCTCAATGGGTCCAATAACATCCATGCCCCACATTGAGAATGGCCAAGGCGAAGCCAATACGTTGAGTAGGGTTGGTGGGATATGAATATTGTCGGCGTATGCTTGACATTTATGGCATTTTCGCACATATTGGTAACAATCCTTTTCCATGGTCGACCAATAATACCCCGCCCTGAGGATCTTTTTAGCCATTGCGGGCCCAGGAATGTGGGTACCGAAAACCCCCTCATGAACTTCTTTGATCATGTTTTGAGCTTCGACTTGGTCTACACATCTCAACAAGACCGAGTCATAATTTTTCTTGTAGAGGGTTTCGCCAACTAGCAAAAATCCCATGGCCCTTCTTCGGATATGCTTCTTGTCATTATCACTGGCCATATCAGGATATTCCCCTTTTGTCAAATATTGCTTGATGTCATGGAACCATGGATGATCATCAACTACTTCATCTATCAGAAGGCAAAACGCTTGCTTATCATGCCTCCGGATATTGATGATGGGCATTTCATGCTCATTATCCAAGGCGAACATTGATGATAGTGTGGCAAGAGCGTCGGCAAACTGATTTTCCTCCCTTGGAATGTATTCAAAGATGACACTTTGGAAGAGTTGTGTCAAATCTTTGATGTGCTCAACATATGGTATCAATTTGGGATTTCGGACTTCCCATTCACCTCGTAATTGGTAGATGACTAGGGCCGAATCACCAAATACTTTGAGCTTTAGGATACCATTGTTGATGGCTGCTTGGATTCCCAACGCGCAAGCCTCGTATTCTGCCATATTGTTTGTACAATCGAAGTTGAGTCTTGCCGTTATGGGAATGTGTTTTCCTTGTGGAGAGATTAGCACTGTGCCAATCCTTCGTCCAAGCATGTTGGAGGCTCCATCAAAATACATGGTCCATGCATCATCTTTAAGCTCTTCATGTTGTAGATGCATTATATGCTCATCGGGGAAATCATCCTGAAGGGATTGGTAGTCGTTGGTCGGCCCGTGTGCTAGGTAATCAGCTAGGGTACTACCCTTGATGGCCTTTTGAGTGACATGTATGATGTCAAATTCTGATAATTGTACTTGCCATCGGGCGATCTTCCCAGTGATTATGGGTTTGTTGAACACGTACTTGATTGGGTCCATTTTGGAAATCAACCAAGTAGTATGCCTTATCATATACTGCCTGAGCCTTTGCGTTGCCCATGCTAACGCGCAACACGTTTTTTCTAGCGGCGTATAGCGGGTTTCATATTCAAGAAATTTCTTGCTCAGGTAGTAGATGACTTGTTCTTTCTTTCCTGTTTCATCTTGTTGTCCCAGCACAGCCCCCATAGACTCATCAAGCACCGTCAAGTAGAGGATTAATGGTCTTCCCTCGACAGGTGGCACCAATACCGGTGGATTGGCCAAGCACTGTTTGATCTTATCAAAAGCTTGTTGACAATTTTCATCCCAAACTTCGGAATGATTCTTGCGCAACAGCTTGAATATTGGCTTGCACGTGTCAGTCAACTGTGCGATGAACCTTGCGACGTAGTTCACCCTGCCGAGGAATCCTCTAATTTCTTTCTCAGTTTTAGGAGTAGGCATTTCCATTATTGCCTTTACTTTATCGGGGTCCACCTCTATGCCTTTTTCACTGACGATGAACCCGAGAAGCTTACCCGACCGGACTCCGAAAGTACACTTAGCCGGATTTAGCTTAAGCTGATACTTGCGAAGCCGATTGAATAATTTTCTCAAATATTGGACATGGTCCATCTCATCTTTTGAATTTGCGATCATGTCATCCACGTATACTTCAATTTCTTTGTGGATCATATCGTGGAATAATGTCACCATCGCTCGTTGATAGGTGGTGTCGCCACCGGCCCGAAACGGGCTTTCGGCATTCGCGAAGGATGGTTGGACTCGTTTTTTTGTTTTAAAAATGTGGATTGCTAGAATGACTTATTCTCAAACTGAGACCTCGTCAAACGAGCAATTTTATTAAAAGGCTCACCAATCCATATTAATCCCAAGCGGGACCCTCCATGGATTAGTGGTTTTCGCAAAAGGAGGGTTCGTGGAGTCGCCACCAATGTTTTACTCAAAACATTGGAAAAAGGGATAAGGCAATTGATTTAAAAATCAACTTTGGCCACTACAACCAGAGTTGGGTAAGGGAGTCGGTTACGCGTGGGGAAGGTGTTAGCACCCCACAGCGCCCCTTTCGGGTTCCCTATGACAGATTATTTTTAAAAGAACAGTATAAAATTACTAAATTACCCCTATTTATTCTAAGCAATTATAAATTGACTATCTACATGATGACAGTTTTAAATATGCACACAGAAAGCAGTAAAAGGAAGGATTGAAGGGAAACCTCTTGAAGCGTGCTTTTATATTGCAAAGAACTGGGAAGCGTTTTGGCGTTCCCTCGCTCTACAAGCCCGCTCCTCGCTCTCCTAGAACAAAATGACTACGGAAATCCGGAGGATTTCCCTTCGACTAGGTTCGAATCTCCAAGCTAAGTGCTCGGAATTCCAGAACTTCGTCGGATCGACTCCCAGAGAGATTTCTAGGGCAGAACACTGCTCAAAAACCCCAGAATACTCAAGGAGGGAGTCAAAACTGAGTGAAAAAGTGTGGAATGACGTCCAATTGACGTCATATTTATAGGGAATAGGCGCAATACGGCCTACAGGGGCAATACGGCCGTATTGAAATTTTTGAACTTCAATACGGTCGTATTGAAGTTCAATACGGTCGTATTGAAGTTCAGAAATTTCAATACGCCCGTATTGAGTTCGCTGCGGTTGTATTGAAGTGTCAATACGGTCGTACTGACTTCAGTACGGCCGTATTGAAGCTTCAATACGGCCGTATTAAGTTCAGTACGGCCGTATTGGGTTTTTTCCCTCCACTTCTTTATTTTGAGCTATTCTAAGACCTCTAGACCTACAGAGAACCCTCCTAGGGCCTTCGAGGAGTCCTTCTGGCTGATTATCCTTCAGTCTTCGAGAGTCTTCAAGCTTTATTTCCGACCCGGACAATTTTAGGGGTCTACAGCTGCCCCCCCTTTACTTAGTCGGACGGCCTCTTGGTGTATCGGCTGACAAGTAAAGGAGTTGACCCAATTGTCCGGGTATTGTGCCGACCTTCTGACTTGTAGCGTCTTCCGGTGGGAAAATGTTGAGTAGCCTCTCCAGGTGGGTGCATACCTCGGCGCTTCTGACATCCTCGGTAGCTGAGTTTACCTTCTCCAAGGTCAACTTCACTCGACGCCCGAGCCGGAAGTTGGACATCAACGCGCCTCTGATGACGCTGATGGTTGAGTACCGCCTCTCCAGGCTTAGCTTCACTCTTTGTTCGAGCCGGAAGCTAAGTATCCTTGTGACGACGGTAGCAGTGTGAGTTTCGCCTCTCCAGGCCTAGTCTCGCTCTTTGTTCGAGCCGGAAACTAAGCACCTTTGTGACGACGGTGAGCAGTGTGAGTTTTGCCTCTCCAGGCCTTGCTTTGCTTGTTGCCCAAGCTGGAAGCTGTAAGTACCGTCTCTCCAGGCTTAGCTTCACTCTTTGTTTGAGCCGGAAACTAAGTACCTTTGTGACAACGGTAAGCGGCGAGTACCCCTTTTCCAGAGATAGCTTCGCTCATTGCCCGAGCCGGAAGCTGCATACCTCCGTGTTTGTGACGACGGGGTAGCGTGAATATCTCCTTTCTAGGGATCCGTGATGATTTTGTCTCCACAGTCCACGATGCTGCTTCGACGGTTGTTTTTTGATTTTGTGCCACTAAGGGCTGGATAACGCAGGGATCCGTCTAGGGGATGTGCGGTTACTCATAGGTTCTTGTGTCCCAACTTTCCATTGCGTAGTTGGTGCCCACTGGGGAATTTCTGATTCCTTTGGATGCAGACACAAAGATGCTCTTTCTGATGCGAGCGGTGCCTTATGATTGGCTGACGTCCTTTCGACGTTGGTGGAGTATCCCGGTTATCCTTGTTCGGGTGTCTCTTTTGGTTTTCTGATTTTGCTGCCTCTGTGTAGGCTGTTATCCACTGGGGGATTTTGTCGTTGATTTTGATTAGCCTCTTCTGTTAGGCGTATCAGCTTGACGTTCAATGATTGGCTGAGAGCCAGATTCCGCTTGGGGAATGATTATTGATTTTTTTATTTTTTCTCCTTCTGCAGGGATGCCTTTTGAGTAGGCGACTGGGGATTTTGGGGACCTTATGTATCCCAGAGTATTATTTAGGAAGCCTCTACAGGCTTAGCCTCACTCGACACTCGAGTTGGAGAGCTATCTTCACTGAGGAAGTTTAAGTCCTTTGACTTGGATATTCTGCTTGGGTGATCGTACTTGCATTGGGAATGTCGTCGATCTTGCTTTGATAGCTCTCGCTGGGGATTCGTTCCGTGAGCTTGAGTTGAGGTTTCTCTGGGGAGTATTATTTCTGCGAGCCTCTCCAGGCTCAATTATTCTGAGAGTATTCTTTCGGCAAGCCTCTCCAGGCTCAATTATTCTGAGAGTATTCTTTCGGCAAGCCTCTCCAGGCTCAGTTATTCTGTGCAAACTGATTGTTGGATTTTCTGTATCTTTGCTTTTTGCTTGCTGCTGTCATACACAAGCAATTTTCTATTTTTCTATTTTATGCAGTTGCCTCATGATAAGGTCTTTAAATGTGCAACTAATGTGTGTGTGATGCACAAATGCAATACATTTTTTTTATTTTTGTTCATTTAGTTAGAAAAGTGAGTGGCTCTCCCTATCCTCTTCTTCTTGGAGGACTTTCTGTCATTGACGCGAGGGAGTATTTTTGCGAGCCTTTATGCAGGAGATTATGGATTTTATAGGAACCCCTCCAATTTTCTTTTATTGACCGATTATTAAGAGTTTCGTACAATTTTTAGAAACATCAATTTAAAGGCATAATCACAAGGTCAAGAAAGAAAAGAAACAAATGGATATTTTATTGATATTCACAAATGTTTATACAGAAAGATTTACAAAGGGAATTTCTGAAGAATGGCTGGCCAAGGTGGGCTATACATTTTTGGCTTAAACAATTATATCTGTAATTGCTGCTCTTCCCGTTTCCCTAGTTGTTTCGGGTGAGATGCCTGAGCCAGGAGTGTAGATACTGCAAGACGCTTGCTTCTAGAAGATTATCACTTGAACCGCCTTTCGGTTTTCGGTTCAAGTGATCGTTGCTTGCTTTACTTTTTGCATCTTATTCTTTTGCCCCTAATTTTTGCCTAGGACGTATCCTAGCGGGGATAATTTTGCCTTTGTTTTGCCTAGTACCCTTGTACTGGCGGGCTTTTTGTTTTGCCCTAACTTTTGCCTAGGATGCCCTTTTTGGGTTTTCATCCTAGCGGGCTGATGCAAGCAACGTCTTCAAGCATAATACTTCTTTACCACGTCAGCGTTGACTGGGTATCGAAGTTCTTCTCCGTCCATGTCTGTGAGAATCAATGCTCCTCCGGAGAAAGCTCGCTTCACCACATATGTCCTTCGTAATTTGGGGCCCACTTTCCGATTTTGTCCTTTTGAGCTGGTAGCAATTTCTTCATCACCAGCTCTCCCTCATGGTAGATTTGAGGATGGACTTTTTTGTCGAAAGCCTTTTTGATCTTCCTTTGGTAGGCTTGACCATGGCATATGGCGTTCAGTCGTTTTTCTTCGATAAGGTTCAATTGGTTGTATCGACTTTGAACCCATTCCGCCTCGGAAAGTTTTGCTTCCATGATTACTCTCAGAGAAGGTATCTCGACTTCAACTGGCAGAACTGCCTCCATTCCATAAACAAGGGAGAATGGAGTAGCTCCTGTGGATGTACGTACTGAAGTCCTATAACCATGGAGAGCGAAGGGTAGCATCTCATGCCAGTCTTTGAATGAGACAACCATCTTTTGTACTATCTTCTTGATATTCTTATTGGCTGCCTCGACTGCCCCATTCATCTTTGGTCGATATGGGGAAGAGTTATGGTGCTGAATTTTGAACTCTTTGCACAGTTCTTCCACCATCTTATTGTTCAAATTGGATCCATTATCAGTGATGATTTTATCGGGAATACCGTATCTGCATATGATATTTTTTCTGATGAAGGATGTTACCACCTTTCGGGTCACATGAGCATACGATGCCGCTTCTACCCATTTGGTGAAATAGTCAATGGCCACAAGGATGAACCTATGTCCATTGGATGCCTTTGGCTCGATGGGTCCAATAACATCCATGCCCCACATTGCAAATGGCCATGGTGAAGCCAGAACATTGAGTGGCGTTGGTGGGACATGAATATTGTCGGCATATGCTTGACACTTGTGGCATTTCCGGACGTATTGGTAACAATCCTTTTCAATGGTCGACCAATAATATCCTGCTCTGAGGATTTTCTTAGCCATTGCAGGCCCGGGAATATGGGTACCGAAAACCCCCTCATGTATTTCTTTGATTACATTTTGAGCTTCGACTTGGTCTATACATCTCAACAAGACCGAGTCATAATTCTTTTTGTAGAGGGTTTCTCCAATCAACAGAAATCCCATGGCCCTTCTTCGGATATGCTTTTTATCATTATCGCTGGCCATATCAGGATATTCCCCTTTTGACAGATATTGTTTGATGTCATGGAACCATGGATGATCGTCAACAGCTTCATCTATCAGTAGGCAAAACGCTTGCTTATCGTGCCGCCGGATATTGATGATGGGCATTTCATGCTCCTTATCCAAGGCGAACATCGATGATAGTGTAGCAAGGGCGTCAGCGAACTGATTCTCCTCCCTTGGAATGTATTCAAAGATGACACTTTGGAAGAATTGTGTCAAATCTTTGATATGCTCAACATATGGTATCAGTTTAGGATTTCGGACTTCCCAGTCACCTCGTAGCTGATGGATGACTAAAGCCGAATCTCCAAATACTTTGAGTTTGAGGATACCATTGTTGATAGCCGCTTGGATTCCTAACGCGCAAGCCTCGTATTCGGCCATATTATTTGTACAGTCGAAATTGAGTCTTGCTGTTAGAGGGATATGCTTTCCTTGTGGGGAGATTAACACTGTCCCGATCCCCTGTCCAAGCATGTTGGAGGCTCCATCAAAATACATGGTCCACGCATCGTCCTTAGGATCTTCATGTTGTATACTCATTATATGTTCATCGGGGAAATCATCCTGAAGGGATTGATAGTCATTGGTCGGCCCGTGTGCTAGGTAATCAGCTAAGGTACTACCCTTGATGGCCTTTTGTGTGACATGTATGATGTCAAATTCTGATAATTGCACTTGCCATCGGGCAATCTTCCCAGTGATTATTGGTTTGTCGAACACGTACTTAATTGGGTCCATTTTGGAAACCAACCAAGTAGTATGCCTTATCATGTATTGCCTGAGCCTTTGTGTTGCCCACGCTAACGCACAGCAAGTCTTTTCTAATGGCGTGTAGCGGGTTTCATAATCAAGGAACTTTTTGCTCAGGTAGTAGATGGCTCGTTCTTTCTTTCCAGTTTCGTCCTGTTGCCCTAGCACGGCTCCCATGGACTCATCAAGCACTGTCAGATAGAGGATTAATGGCCTTCCCTCGACAGGTGGCACCAATACTGGTGGATTGGCCAAGCACTGTTTGACCTTGTCAAAAGCTCGTTGACAATTCTCATCCCAAGTTTCGGAATGATTCTTGCGCAACAGCTTGAATATCGGTTTGCACGTGTCAGTCAACTGTGCGATGAACCTTGCGACGTAGTTCACCCTGCCGAGGAATCCTCTAATTTCTTTCTCAGTTTTAGGAGGAGGCATTTCCATTATTGCCTTTACTTTATCGGGGTCCACCTCTATGCCTTTTTCACTGACGATGAACCCAAGAAGCTTACCCGACCGAACTCCGAAAGTACACTTAGCCGGGTTTAGCTTAAGCTGATACTTACGAAGCCGATTGAATAATTTTCTCAAATATTGGATGTGGTCCATTTCGTCTTTTGACTTTGCGATCATGTCATCCACGTATACTTCAATTTCTTTGTGGATCATATCGTGGAATAGCGTCACCATCGCTCGTTGGTAGGTGGCACCCGCATTTTTAAGTCCAAAAGGCATCACCCTGTAGCAGAAAGTTCCCCAGGGTGTAATGAAAGAAGTTTTCTCGCGGTCTTCTATATTCATCTTGATTTGATTATACCCCGAGTATCCATCCATAAAGGAATAGAGTGTGTTTGTGGCGGTGTGATCCACGAGTGTATCAATATGTGGCAAGGGAAAATCGTCCTTTGGGCTGGCACGATTCAAATCCCTATAGTCAACACACACTCTAACCTTCCCATTCTTTTTGACGACTGGCACAGTGTTAGCAAGCCATTCGGGATACTGGGATACAACCAAGAATCCCGCATCCAATTGTTTTTCTACCTCCTCCTTAATCTTTAACGACCACTCGGGCTTGATTCGTCGAAGCTTTTGCTTAATAGGTCGAAACCCCTCTTTTAAGGGCAACTTGTGTTCGACAATGTTGGAGTCCAACCCGGGCATATCATGGTACGACCATGCAAATACGTCCTTGTATTCCCTCAATAATTGAATTAATTGCGTTTTTATTCCATCACTGATACGGGTCCCAATATTGACCTCTTTCGATTCTTGACCCTGCCCCAAATTCACGGTCTCCAATCCTTCTTGATTCGGTTGGAGTAGACGAGCTTCTTGATCTAGCAGTCTTTGCAGATCCGGAGAGATGGTCTCCTCATCACTGTCCAACTCAACCCATTCACCCTCGGCTTTCGGATCCCGGTCAGAGCGAGCAATCACAGACATAATTATTTATTGGTTCTGTTTAGGTTTAGAGTTTATTAATATAAATGAGAGAGAGAGAATAGAACAAAAATGCGAGAATAATGTGTGAAAAATGCCTTTTTATTGATATATGAGTGTAAAACTGTACAAAACCCTTTATTTACATGAAAAGGTCCTCATGATCTCGGGTACTGATCGTGAGTCCCTAAAAGAAAAAATGTGGAGGGGCCCTATCATGGCTTGCCCTTCTCTCTACTCCTGCTGCGGTAGAGGATTCTTGCTCACGTCGGGCGCCGTCGAATCGAAAGTGACCCACCCAGCGTCGATAAGGTCTTGGACCTTATACTTGAGAGCTCGGCAGTTCTCCGTTGAATGCCCTTGTGCCCCCGAGTGGTATAGACATTTGTCTTGTGGATTGTACCAATCGGGGTAGGGTGGATTCACCTTCTTTGGTGGAATGTAAGCTATAAGACGCGCCTCCACTAGCTTCGGCAGGAGATCGCTATAAGTGGTCGGAAGTCTATCAAATTTCTTCACAGAGTTGTTTTGCGATTTTCCTGACTTCGAAGCGGAAGAAGACGGAGCAATGGTTACAGCGTTGACTCCTCCTTCTTTCTTCTTCCCGAAGGCCTTCTTAGCTTCATATGATTGGGAAGGCTTAGCCAGCTTCCCACTTTTAAGTCCTTGTTCCACCCTTTCTCCTATGGTGATGATGTCCGAGAAGAGTGTCGTTGTGTTCCCTATCATTTTATCGTAATAGGGACCAGTCAACGAGTTGATGAATAAGGACACCGTCTCCTTATCCGACAGCGGGGGCTCTATCTGTGCCGCCAACTCCCTCCAACGTTGGGCGTATGCCTTGAAGGATTCATCGTTCTTTTTACTCAAGGCTTGAAGATCAGACCTATCGGGTGTTAGGTCGATGTTGTATTTGTAGCGCTTGAGAAAGGCGTCGGCCAACTGCCTCCATGTATGTACTAGATTTCCGTCTAGCTGCATATACCAGTTGAGCGCGGTTTCAGCTAAGCTCTCTTGGAAACAGTGGATCAAGAGCTTTTCATTTGTGGCATATGCAGCCATCTTGCGACAGTACATGGTGAGATGACTTTTAGGGCAAGTCGATCCCACGTACTTTGGGAAATCTGGCACTTTAAATTTAGGAGGGAATTGAATGTCCCTCACTAAACACATGTCGGCGGCATCCTTAATGTCAAAGTCATGCCCCTCCATAGCCCTTAGCCGATCCTCGAGGGCATGGAATTGTTCCTTTGAGACCTCGGGCTCTTTTATTATAATTCCTGCCCCAAGGGGTACGGCGTTTGGAGGATCTTTTTCATGCTCTTCCTCCTCTCCCTCATGATGGGACCCATGATCACTATGATGAGAATCATGGATGTTGTGATGACGCATGAGTTCCATCATTTGCGCCATCTGCTCTTTAAGCTGTGAAAGCTCGGTTGTGAGCTTCTTGTTTTGCTCCTCCAATGCTTCCATTTTCTTGATTTTCCGTGCGCGCGTAAGGACAGAGAGATGACCAGCCACTTTCTAAAATGAATGTTTAGTTAGTTTATTTTATGGAATGAATACACTCTTTAACATGCGCTTGATAAACCTCCATCTTTAAGGCGCTGCCTTTTTAAGACGGAAGTTTACCACCCTTCTTTATCTATGATTTCTCCCCAACGGAGAATCTCTATAGTCATGGGTCTCTTTCACTCATGTCAAGAGGTATTGGTGATCTAAAATGTATGCATGATGTCTTATTGGTAATGATGTACATGCTCCTCACTTTTATTATATTTTCACACATGGTCTTTCCTCTCATGTCATGGTTTTTTATGCATGGGGATTATTTTTAGACCCTATCATGAGGTTATTTATTAATGCACAAACAATTGCACATAAGCATTTACACAAACAATTCACTCATCCACGAGCAGTCACGAGCAAATTACGAGGTAGGGGTCTCCTGCAGAAAAGTGCATATTCAAGGAGGATCTAACTGTTCTCACTTGGTCAAAGGCCCCCAAGGTGCCCCCATTATAGGGACCCAATTCCTTTCGTCGTAGGTCGATGGAAAGTTCCAACGCACCGTCGGACTCAAGTTCATGGTTATCACCTTGAGTGATGTTTTCCGACAACGGTCTACGGGCACCTATAGACCCATTCGACAACCGGCCGTACTAACATCCACTCCCTATGGTTAATCACTCATGCCCCCGGGTATAGAGGGAACTGTTGTGTGCAAAGGTTTGTGTGCAGTTTTTATTTCAAACAATTGCGGAATTTAAACATACAACAGTTATTTTAAAGCCATATAATAAATCATGTTATCATACAAGCAAGGGGTAATAAAGTAATTTTTAACTATTATTTGTTAAAAATAATCTGTCACTAAATGGGACTGACTCTCGAGGCTTCCCCAGCAGAGTCGCCATCTGTCGCCACCGGCCCGAAACGGGCTTTCGGCATTCGCGAAGGATGGTTGGACTCGTTTTTTTGTTTTAAAAATGTGGATTGCTAGAATGACTTATTCTCAAACTGAGACCTCGTCAAACGAGCAATTTTATTAAAAGGCTCACCAATCCATATTAATCCCAAGCGGGACCCTCCATGGATTAGTGGTTTTCGCAAAAGGAGGGTTCGTGGAGTCGCCACCAATGTTTTACTCAAAACATTGGAAAAAGGGATAAGGCAATTGATTTAAAAATCAACTTTGGCCACTACAACCAGAGTTGGGTAAGGGAGTCGGTTACGCGTGGGGAAGGTGTTAGCACCCCACAGCGCCCCTTTCGGGTTCCCTATGACAGATTATTTTTAAAAGAACAGTATAAAATTACTAAATTACCCCTATTTATTCTAAGCAATTATAAATTGACTATCTACATGATGACAGTTTTAAATATGCACACAGAAAGCAGTAAAAGGAAGGATTGAAGGGAAACCTCTTGAAGCGTGCTTTTATATTGCAAAGAACTGGGAAGCGTTTTGGCGTTCCCTCGCTCTACAAGCCCGCTCCTCGCTCTCCTAGAACAAAATGACTACGGAAATCCGGAGGATTTCCCTTCGACTAGGTTCGAATCTCCAAGCTAAGTGCTCGGAATTCCAGAACTTCGTCGGATCGACTCCCAGAGAGATTTCTAGGGCAGAACACTGCTCAAAAACCCCAGAATACTCAAGGAGGGAGTCAAAACTGAGTGAAAAAGTGTGGAATGACGTCCAATTGACGTCATATTTATAGGGAATAGGCGCAATACGGCCTACAGGGGCAATACGGCCGTATTGAAATTTTTGAACTTCAATACGGTCGTATTGAAGTTCAATACGGTCGTATTGAAGTTCAGAAATTTCAATACGCCCGTATTGAGTTCGCTGCGGTTGTATTGAAGTGTCAATACGGTCGTACTGACTTCAGTACGGCCGTATTGAAGCTTCAATACGGCCGTATTAAGTTCAGTACGGCCGTATTGGGTTTTTTCCCTCCACTTCTTTATTTTGAGCTATTCTAAGACCTCTAGACCTACAGAGAACCCTCCTAGGGCCTTCGAGGAGTCCTTCTGGCTGATTATCCTTCAGTCTTCGAGAGTCTTCAAGCTTTATTTCCGACCCGGACAATTTTAGGGGTCTACAGGTGGCACCCGCATTCTTGAGTCCAAAAGGCATTACCCTGTAGCAAAAAGTACCCCAGGGTGTAATGAAGGAAGTCTTCTCGCGGTCTTCCACATTCATCTTGATTTGGTTGTACCCAGAGTACCCATCCATGAAGGAATAGAGTGTGTTTGTGGCTGTATGATCCACCAATGTATCGATGTGTGGTAAGGGAAAATCGTCCTTTGGACTAGCACGATTAAGATCCCTGTAGTCAACACAAACTCTAACCTTTCCATTCTTTTTAATGACCGGCACTATGTTAGCCAGCCATTCGGGATACTGGGATACAATCAGGAACCCCGCGTCTAATTGTTTTTCTACCTCCTCCTTGATCTTTAAAGACCATTCGGGCTTGACTCGTCGGAGCTTTTGTTTGACGGGTCGAAACCCTTCTTTCAGTGGTAATTTGTGCTCGACGATATTAGAGTCCAAACCGGGCATATCATGGTACGACCATGCAAATACATCTTTGTATTCCTTTAACAACTGGATCAATTGCTCCCTTATCTCATCACTGATATGGGTTCCAATATTGACCTCTTTTATTTCTTGGCCTTGCCCCAAATTCACGGTCTCCAATTTTTCTTGATGCGGTTGGAGTAGACGAGCCTCTTGATCTAGCAGTCTTTGCAAGTCCGGAGAAATGGTCTCCTCATCACTGTCCAACTCAACCCATTCATCCTCAACTTTCGGATCCCGGTCGGAGCGAACAATCACAGACATAATTGTTTTATTGGTTCTGTTTAGGTTTAGAATTTATTAATATTAATGAGAGAAAGAGAGAAAAGAACAAATGAGAGAATAAT
Organism: Cajanus cajan; assembly: GCF_000230855.2. Classification (NCBI taxonomy): domain Eukaryota; kingdom Viridiplantae; phylum Streptophyta; class Magnoliopsida; order Fabales; family Fabaceae; genus Cajanus; species Cajanus cajan. Next base: position 32,950,910 of record NC_138521.1, on the reverse strand, counting down.
GTGTGAAAAATGCCTCTTTATTGATATGTATTAAAATTTGTACAAAGACCCTTATTTACATGAAAAGGTTCTCATGATCTCGGGTACTGATCACGAGTCCCTAAAAGAAAGAAAAATACGGAGGGGCCCTATTGTGGCTTGTCATTCTCTACTCCTGCTTTGGTAGAGGATTCTTGCTCACGTCAGGTGCTGTCGAATCGAAGGTGACCCACCCAGCATCAATGAGGTCTTGGACCTTGTATTTGAGAGCCCTACAATTCTCCGTTGAATGTCCTGATGCCCCCGAGTGGTATAGGCATTTATCTTGTGGTTTGTACCACTCGGGATAAGGTGGATCCATCTTCCTTGGTGGAACATAAGCTAGAAGTTGAGCTTCCACTAACTTCGGCAGGAGGTCGCTATATGTGGTCGGAAGTTTATCAAGCTTCCTCACAGGGTTATACTGCGACTTTCCTGACTTCGAAGTGGAAGAAGATGAAGAAATGGTTATAGCGTTGACTCCTCCTTCTTTCTTCTTCCCGAAGGCCCTCTTAGCTTCATATGGTTGGGAAGGCTTAGCCAGCTTCCCACTTTTGAGTCCTTGCTCCACCATTTCTCCAATGGTGATGATGTCCGAGAAGAGTGTTGTCGTGTTCCCTATCATTTTGTCATAATAGGGACCAGTCAACGAATTGATGAACAAGGACACCGTCTCCTTATCCGACAGCGGGGGCTCTATCTGTGCCGCCAACTCCCTCCAACGTTGGGCGTACGCCTTGAAGGATTCATCGTTCTTTTTACTCAAGGCTTGAAGATCTGACCTATCGGGTGTTAGGTCGATATTGTATTTGTAGCGCTTGAGAAAGGCGTCGGCCAACTGCCTCCATGTGTGTACTAGATTTCCATCTAGCTGCATATACCAGTTGAGCGCGGTATCAGCCAAGCTCTCTTGGAAGCAGTGGATCAAGAACTTTTCGTTTGTGGCATATGCAGCCATTTTGCGACAGTACATGGTGAGATGACTCTTAGGGCAAGTCGATCCCACGTACTTTGGGAAATCTGGCACTTTAAATTTAGGAGGGAATTGGATGTCCCTCACTAAACGCATGTCGGCGGCATCTTTAATGTCAAAATCATGCCCCTCCATAGCCCTCAACCGATCCTCTAGGGCGTGGAATTGGTCTTTTGAAATTTCAGGCTCTCTAATCGTAATCCCCGCCCCAAGGGGTACAGCTCGCGGAGGGTCTTCCTCGTGCTCTTCCTCCTCTCCATGATGGGACTCATGGTCACTGTGGTGTGATCCATGCATATTGTGGTGACGCATGAGCTCCATCATTTGCGCCATCTGTTCTTTGAGCTGAGAGAGCTCGGTTGTGAGCTTCTTATTTTGCTCTTCCAGCGCTTCCATTTTCTTGATTTTCTGCGCGCGCGTGAGGACAGAGAGATGACCAGCCACTTTCTAAAATGAATGTTTATTCTAATTAGCTTATTTATGATATGAATACACTCTTGATGTGAGCTTGATAATCTGTCATCTTTAAGGCGCTGCCTTTTTAAGATGAAAGTTTATCACCCTCCCTAGCCTATGACCTCTCCACAACGGAGAATCTCAATAGTCACGGGTCTCTTTCACTCACATTGAGAGGGTATTAGTGAACCTATGAATGATGATGAGGATGCATGAGGTATTATTGATAATGATGCCTATGCTTCTTACTTTTATTATATTTTCACACATTGGTTTTTCCTCTCATGTCATGACATTTTCATGCATGGGGATTATTCTTTAGACCTTATCACGAGGTTATTTATTAATGCACAAACAATTGCACATAAGCATTTACACAAACAATTCACTCATCCACGAACAGTCACGAGCGAATCATGAGGTAGGGGTATCCTGCAGAAAAGTGCATATTCAAGGTAGTTCTAACTGTTCTCACCGGTCTGAGGCCCCCAAGGTGCCCCCATTATAGGGACCCAATTCCTCTCGTCGTAAGTCGATGGAAAGCTCCAACGCACTGTCGGACTCGAGTTCATGGTTATCACCTTGAGTGATGCTTTTCCGACAACGGTCTACGGGCACCTATAGACCCATTCGACAACCGGCCGTACTAACATCCACTCCCTATGGCTTACCACTCATGCCCCCGGGTATAGAGGGAACTGTTGTGTGCAAAGGTTTGTGTGCAGTTTTTATTTCAAACAATTGCGTAAAATTAAACATACAACAGTTATTTAAAGCCAAATAAATAAAGCATGTTATCATACAAGTGAGGGGTAATAAAGTAATTTTAACTATTATTTGTTAAAAATAATCTGTCACTAAATGGGACTGACTCTCAAGGCTTCCCCAGTGGAGTCGCCATCTGTCGCCACCGGCCCGAAACGGGCTTTCTGCATTCGCGAAGGATGGTTGGACTCTTTTATTTGTTTAAAAATATGGATTGCTAGAATGACTTATTCTCAAACTGAGACCTCGTCAAACGAGCAATTTTATTAAAAGGCTCACCAATCCATGTTAATCCCAAGCGGGACCCTCCATGGATTAGCGGTTTTCATAAAAAGGAAGGGTTCATGGAGTCGCCACCAATGTTTTACTCAAAACATTGGAAAAAGAGATTTAAGGCAATCGATTCAAAAATCGACTTCGGCCATTACAACCAGAGTCGGGTAAGGGAGTCGGTTACGCGTGGGGAAGGTGTTAGCACCCCACAGCGCCCCTTTCGGGTTCCCTATGACAGATTATTTAAAAATAATAGTGCGAAATTACTAAATTACCCCTATTTATTCTAAGCTATTATAAATTAACTATCTACATGATGACAGTTTAAATATGTACACACAGAAAGCGGTAAAAGAAGGGACTTTAAAGAGATAAACCTTTGAAGCGTGCTTTCTTATATATCTTGACAGAAATTGGGAAGCGTTTTGGTGTTCCCTCCCTTTACAAGACCGCTCGCTCCCTCCTAAAAAATAATTTTTGACTTGGAAATCCGATGGATTTCCCTTCGACTTAGTTTGAGACTCAAGCAAAATGCTCAGAACTCAAAAACTTCGTCGGATCAACTCTCCGAGTGATTTCTAGGCAGAGCACTGCTAAAAAAAACCCAGAATACTCAAGAAGAGGGTTAAAACTCAGTCCCAAAAGTGTGAAATGACGTCCCATTGACGTCATATTTATAGGGAAGAGGCTCAATACGGTTTATGAGGGTCAATACGGTCCGTATTGAAGTTTTGAACTACAATACGGCCGTATTGAATTCAATACGGCCGTATTGAAGATCAAAAACCTCAATACGGCCGTATTGAAGTTCAGTGCAGCCGTATTGAGTTCAAAAACCTCAATACGGCCGTATTGAAGTTCAGTGCAGCCGCATTGAGTTCAATGCAGCCGTATTGAAGTTCAGAAACTTCAATACGGCCGTATTGAACTTCTGGGAGGCCGTATTGGGCTTCATTCCCTCTACTTTCTTATTTTTTTGCTACTCTAAGACCTCTAAACCTACAGATTGTCATCCTAGGGTCTTCCAGGGTCTTCCAGGAGTCCTTCCGGGTGACTTTCCTTTGATCTTCGAGAGTCTTCGAGTCTTATTTCCGACCCGGACAATTTTAGGGGTCTACAGTGTGGATCCGACCTTTCTGAGAGCATTGGTTCACTTTTGGAGTCTCGATCTGCATTGCTTCGAGTTCCCCTAGTTTGACTTAGTTCCTAATCTCGAGGAGTACGAGCTCATGCTGCGATGGCCCAAATCAGCAGAAGTCTATGTTTTTCATGGTAATTATGTGGTCGTGGAGAGGGTCGCTACTCAAGTCAAACTACCATCACGATCATCTGCCTTAGTGGGGAACGGCAGTATCAAAGGTTGGAAGCTCGCTATGATTGAGGATCACCTTTCTTCCTTAGCTAGTGAGGGAGATTGGTTAGCTTTCAACAAGACTCTAGCGTTAGCCGTGTTTGGGACAGTCCTATTCCCCTTTCACGCTAACATAGTGGACCATGCCGCTATGGATGCTTTCTTCGCATGGGACGTGCACATGAAGAGTCCCGTGCCTGCCATTCTTGCCGACACCTTGCTTTCTGTCAACATATCTCAACAGAAGCAAGGGAAGATTATCCGATGCTGCACCTCCTTGTTATATGTGTGGAGCATCACACACTTCTACGCCTCTAGTCACATGGGGACTTTCCCCGATCCGTTGAGGAGCTTTTCGAAGATCCCCGTATATGCCGCCGTTATGCTTCCGAATGGAAGGAAGAGATGGAACAGTGGAGCATCGAGCACTTCACATGGGTTTGTCCTTGGTTCCGTCCGAGCAACGTATTGATGAGATGCGACAGTTACCCAAGCGTACCTTTGATGGGCCTCAGAGGTTGCATAGCTTATTCACCTAGATTGGCTATGAGGCAACTTATGAGGACTCAGATTGTTCCTACTAAAGAGGAGCTTGGAGGATTGTGTTTCTCCTTTGATTCCGAGCATCAAAGCGACATGCACGCTGTCGTTAGAACATGGGAGAGACCAATCTACGAGGGAGATCGAGAGCTTGAAAAGCCTCGGGTATCCGTCTCCACCGACTACGAGACTTGGAGGAGTGAGAGGGGAGTGCCCCAACCATCCACCTCTTGCGCAACCGCAGTCACGAGGAGGTTGCTGCAAGAACAAGTCGATGCCTTGACCAAGAAGCTGGAAATCATGGGAGCTCAGATGAGAGTTCTTGAGGAGAAAAGCGAAGAATCCAGTTTCGCCATTGACGGTCTACAAAGGCAGTGCAAGAAAAAAGACCATGAGATAGAGCGGCTCAAGGACGAGTGTGCTAACCTTAATGAGAAGGCTATTCGGGCATCCAAAATGCCAAAGGTCGAACCGAGTAGTCAACTCCGAGATGTCGACGCAAAGATAGCACGCCTTGAAGCCGAGTACGCAAGGCAGGCACAGTTGATCAAGGATATGCAAGATGATCTACTCTTGACTCGATCCGATGCGCAGCAATGGCGGGAAGTTGCTCAACAACAAACCGCAAGCCTTTCCGATTTTTGCAAGAAGGAAAGGGAAGGATTAGCACATATGGCTAAGCTCCGAGAGGAGAAGGATCGAGCCGAAGACGAGCTTAATGAGCTGCAAGCCATGATCAACTACCATATTCAAAAGGTGAAGGACGCTCAAAAAATTAGTGATAATATGAGCCAAGCGGTCCATACGCAAGCCGAAGCAATGGCCCGTCATGTAGAGGAAGCCGAAGTTGAATGGAGAAGAAACATGAACCCGCCTGTGGGTTTCTATCGGCTTTTCTCATTTTGTAAAAATTTGCTTCGAAGCATTGTATAATGAGTTGTACACTTTCTTTGATTAATAAATCGAATTTTTGAGATCTATGAAATCTTTCAATTGCCTTTGCATTTCATAGTCATTCATTTGCATACATCTCTCCTAGTAATTCATTAATAACATTAATAAAAAGAAAGGATTAATCGATGCGTATGTTCAGAATGGATCGCACGCCGTTTGTTATTAAGTGTAAGCCAACAACCGCGCCAAGCGAACGCACATCAACTCCGTTGTTGGTAATCAAGACGAATAAAGGGGAAGGTCCGACACCGTTGAAGATCACTGCTCCAAGACCTTTTCCCTACGAATCGAATAAAGCTGTGCCATGGATATACGACATCCATTCTTCTGCCGACAGCGATATCTCTAACATCGCTGGACTTGGGGGCATGACTAGGAGTGGCAGGATCTACACTCCCGAAGATCTTCATGATAAAGCTCCCAAGAATAAAGGAAAGGAAAAAGAAAAAGAGAAAATCGAGGAAAATAAAGAATCCGAGGAGGAGACTGACAAGCTGTTAAAATATATCCGACAGAGCGAGTACTCCATCGTGGATCAACTTCATAGGATGCCAACAAAGATTACTCTGTTGTCGTTGATCCTAAGCTCCGAACCGCATCGGCAAGCTCTGTTGAAAGTCTTGAACGAGGCGTACGTGTCGCACACTATCTCCCAAGACAAGTTTGAGGGGATTGTTAGTCACATCACGGCTAATGATCACCTCACTTTCATCGATGAAGAAATCCCCGCTGAGGGACCGAATCACAACAAGCCCTTGCACATCTCTGTAAAGTGCAAGGAATATCACATCGCTAAAGTCTTGGTGGATAATGGATCTTCCTTGAATGTGATGCCAAAAAGAACGTTTGATCAAGTGGCAATCAAGGGAATCCAAATGCGCCCGAGCAACATGATCATCCGAGCTTTCGACGGTTCTAAAAGAGAAGTGGTGGGAGAAATCAATCTTCCAATCCAAATTGGACCCACCATCTTTAATGTCGAATTTCAAGTGATGGACATTACTCCCGCGTACAGATGTCTCCTCGGCCGACCTTAGATTCATGATGCGAAAGCTGTTCCATCTATGCTCCACCAGAAAGTCAAATTCATAGTGGGTGACAAGCTGGTGACCGTACAAGCCGAAGATGAAATACTCATCAGCAAGCCATCTGCCATACCTTACGTGGATGCAGCAGAGGAAGCTCTAGAGACCGCCTTCCAAGCATTGGAGATTGCCAATGTCGAAACATTTCCCCGAGAAATGAAGAAGGTAGCCTACATGCTCACCAAGAACGGATACTTGCCTGGACAAGGACTTGGCAAGGATTCCCAAGGAATTCCCGAGCTACCCATTATTAAGGATAATCCGGGGAAACAAGGGTCAGGATACAACCCTAATAAAGATCAAAGGAAGAAGAGGAACCAAGATCCTTCTCGACGTTCTTTAAGCCAGATCTTTAGGAAGGTCGGTTCACAAGCGTCAAGGCCGGTCGTCGTCATCAAGTGCTCTTCTTCTTCCGATAGGGATGTATAGACCTGATGACTGTTAGAGATCACTCCTCGGGGACAGCCCGACCCCCGAGCCTCGATAGGGCACATGTTTCCGCTAGAATTATAATAAAATCGTTCTTTATTAGTTCTTATTGCTTCTTTTCTTGCTTGCAATAAATTTCTAGACCACATTATTTTTAACCCTGTTTGAATAAGCATGAATGAGGTTAAAATTGTCTTAATAACAATAAACCCGCATCATTTTTATGTGGAAGTTTGGAGCACCTTTCCTTGGCCTCGACAAGTGCTATCATGGATAAAAAAGAAATCCTTTAAGGACAAAATCCTAAAAACAAAAAAAGCTCGGCAGGAAACCCAAAAAGGGGGCTGCGCAAAAATAAGAGCAAAGAACCCGCTAGGAATCCCACGAAAGGGTGACCTAGGCAAAAATTAGGGTTGCAAAAATGAACAAAAACAAAGGTCCGCTGAGACGCCACAAAGGGGTGTTTTAGGCAAAAATAAGGACAATCAAAAAGCAAAAGAAATCCATGATGGTACCATGAGCTGAATTCAAAAAGAAAGGTTCAAGGGAAACTATCTAAGTTGTCGAATCACAACTTCAATAACAAGACTTTCTTAACTTCATAAGTGTTTAATCAAACAAGCCTAAACACATGAGCCTACCTTGGCCAACCATTCTTACAAAAACCGTTTTCAAAACAATAATAATCCCCTCTAAAACACAAACTTTTGAACAAAAATATCTTTCCTTTCTTTTCTCTTGTCCCAAACGATTTTAGAATAATCTAGTGGAAACATGGAGATATAGTGGTCAATAGGAAGGTTGATACGTCTTCTAAAGGAAGGGAAGGATCACTGGGTTGATGACACCAATCTCAATATAACACGCATCATTCCTCGGTTACAGAAATTGGCAGCGCACAGCCCGTCTAGAGGAATGGCAAAAATCCAAGCAAAGAAACGCATCGGTTAATTCTTTTGAAAAATAAATCAAATAGAATTAGGTGCATCATACCGCATACATGCAGACAGATGATAGGTGTACTGGAAGATCACTTATTCTCTGTTTATTGAAAAAAAAAAATGAACTTCAGAAAAAACAATGCGCCCGTACCATGTTCAGTACGCCCGTACTAAAATTAGGGTTATCAACAAATTTTCAACTCAATACGGGCGTACTGAAATGAATACGGCCGTATTGGCCATAACGTCCACACCAATACGGGCGTATTGAATTCAATACGGCCCGTATTAGCCCATTCTTTTGTACATCAACAGTAAGATCAGTACAGCCGTACTGAATTCAGTACGGGCCGTACTGACCTAATTTTTTCTATAAATACGTCCCTCCTCCTCTCATTCATCACACCATCTTCATTCCTCTGCATACTTTATCTGTGAGTGTGTTTGAGATCCCTCCGATTCTGAAAAAATGGCCGAGTCTTCAAGGAAGAGGCAGAGGGTCCCTGCGCAACTTGAAATGATCGCGCGGCACCAAGAGAGGTTGGATTACCTCGAGTCATTCGTCTTCCAGCCGTCGAGGGTGCTCGACTTCAGCATCCTTCGGGCAATGGAATGGGAAGATGAGGTCAGAGGCTACATCGATGCCATAGGATGGGGGTTCCTCCTTGATCCCCACCCTAAGATCTATCCGACCGCGACAAAGGAATTTCTGGCTACCGTCGGTGTCACAGAGTCGACGAACAGCTACGGCGCAACGGTCTACTCTGTAGACTTCTGGATGAAGGGAGGATACCGCTCCCTGACACTGGATGAATTCAACGTCCAGGCTGGTTTCTTTCGGCGAGCCGATCAGTTGGAATATCGGGACGCCGTCTGTGAGTGCCCTGATAATCTGACCCCGACCGAGATGTGGAGAGAGGTCACGGGTCAGATGGATTATCACGCTGGAGTAAAGGGTACCCGGCTCCCGACTGCGCTCCGGATTTGCCACAAGCTGATCACCGGCTCCATCCACGCCAGACTGAAGAGTCCAGAGTCAGTAATGCGGCAGGATCTGCTAGCTCTTTACTACATGGCCACCAGGCAGAAGGCCAACCCCGGATTCTTTTTTCTCGAGCATATAAAGAATCTGGGGGCAAGAGAGGGCAGCGACGCTCGGCGAGGATACATTTTGGTCTCTACGTTTCTTTCACGACTCGCCGAGACTTGGGGGTGCCCTGATGGCGTAGATGCGGGGGAGTTGGCGCCCAAGCCTATCAATGCTGCCACCCTGCTCAACATGAAGATCATTGCTAAGGCAGGGAGGCAATATGTACGTGCGACCACCCACAACACCTTTAGTGAGCTTTTCGAGAACATCGAGCTCCTGGGTGAAGGGGACCCGTAGACAGAGGCTGACACCTCGCAGCAAGACAAGGCCTACTTTGATGCTCGTTTCGACGCGTTGCAGCAGAGCATCGACGCCTGATTCGACAATGCGCAGCACAACATTGACGCCCTGAGACAGGATTTTGACAACCTGTCAGTCTGGCTGCATCGTCGCTTCCCAGACCCTCCACAGGATCCGCCAGCAGAGGAATGAAGACCAGCCATTTGCTGTGTTTTCCTGCTTTTTGTTTATTTTGATTGATCGGGCTGTGCCCCACTCTTTTTATCATCATTGTACAAATTTCATTCCGTTTGATTAATGAAATTTTCCACTTTCGAGTTCAAAATTCTTTAGCACTTTAATTTCTGTACAGAAAAAGCCGAAAAAGCCGAAATCGACAAAAAAGGCAAAAATTCAGAAAATCCAACAATCGTACAGAATAACTGAGCCTGGAGAGGCTTGCCGAAATAATACTCCCCAGAGACATCTCAGCTTGCACTCTTGGGCTGAATTCCCAGTGAAAGCTATCAGAGCAAGATCAGCAAGATTCCCCAATGGAAGCATGATCATCCAAACAAAATATCCGAGTCAAAGGAATTAGACTTCCTTAGTGGAAGATAGCTTTCCAACTCGAGCGACGAGTGAAGCTAAGCCTGAAGAGGCTTTCTAAATAATACTCTGGGATACATAAGATTCTCAACCCCCATTCGCCTACTCAGAGGCACTCCTTCAAAAAGAGAAAATCCGAAAAGATCAATAACCATTCCCCAAGCGGAATTCGGTATTCAGCTAAACACCGAACGTCAAGATAATCCGCCTAACAGAAGAGGCCAATCAAGATCAATACGACAGAACCCCCCAGCGGATAACAGCCTACGCAGAGGCAACAAAACCAGAAAATCAAAAAAGTCACCCGAATAAGGATAACCGGGATACTCCACCAACGTCGAAAGGACGTCAGCCAATCATAAGGCATCGCTCACCTCAGAAAGAGCATCTTTGTGTCTGCATCCCCAAGGAATCAGAATTTCCCCAGTGGGCACCAACTACGCAATGGAAAGTTGGGACACAAGAACCTATGAGTAACTGCACATCCCCTAGACGGATCCCTGCGTTAACCAGCCCTCAGCGGCACCAAAATCAAAAACAACCGTCGAAGCAGCATCGTGGACTGTGGAGACAAAATCATCACAAATCCCTGGAGAGGGCAAACTCACGCTACCAAAGTGACCAGAAGCACGGAGGTATGCAACCCTGGGGAGGGCAATCCGCAGACCCTGGAGAGGGCAAACTCACGCTACCGAGGTCGTCAGAAACACCGAGGTATGCACGAGCCTGGAGAGGCGACGACTAATACTCAGCTATCGACGTCGTCAGAAACACGGAGGTATGCAGCTGCCAACGTCGTCAGAAACACGGAGGCATGCAGACCCTGGAGAGGGCAAACTCACGCTACCGAGGTCGTCAGAAACACCGAGGTATGCACGAGCTTGGAGAGGCGACGACTAATACTCAGCTACCGACGTCGTCAGAAACACGGAGGTATGCAGCTGCCAACGTCGTCAGAAACACGGAGGCATGCAGACCCTGGAGAGGGCAAACTCACGCTACCGAGGTCGTCAGAAACACCGAGGTATGCACGAGCCTGGAGAGGCGACGACTAATACTCAGCTACCGACGTCGTCAGAAACACGGAGGTATGCAGCTGCCAACGTCGTCAGAAACACGGAGGCATGCAGACCCTGGAGAGGGCAAACTCACGCTACCGAGGTCGTTAGAAACACCGAGGTATGCACGAGCCTGGAGAGGCGACGACTAATACTCAGCTACCGACGTCGTCAGAAACACGGAGGTATGCAGCTGCCAACGTTGTCAGAAACACGGAGGCATGCAGACCCTGGAGAGGGCAAACTCACGCTACCGAGGTCGTCAGAAACACCGAGGTATGCACGAGCCTGGAGAGGCGACGACTAATACTCACCCTGGAGAGGGCAAACTCAACCTGGAGAGGCTACTCAACAATTTTCCCACCTGAAGACACTACAAGTCGGAAGGATGGCTTACTCCCCGGACAATTGGGTCAACTCCTTTACTTGTCAACCGGTACACCAAAAAAGCCGTTCGACTAAGTAAAGGGGGGGCAGCTGTAGACCCCTAAAATTGTCCGGGTCGGAAATAAGACTCAAAGACTCTCGAAGACCGAAGGAAAGTCAGCCGGAAGGACTCCTGGAAGACCCTAGGATGATTCTTTGTAGGTCTAGAAGTCTTAGAGTAGCTTAGAATAAGGGTGTGTGAGGATTGGAGTTCAATACGCCCTCCTAGAGGTTCAGTACGGCCGTACTGAGCCATTTGAACTACAATACGGCCATAATGAAATCAATACGGCCGTACTGAAGTTTTTGAACTTCAGTACGGCCGTACTGAATTCAGTACGGCCGTACTGTAGTTCAAAAACTCAGTACGGGCCGTATTGACTCCTTAGGCCGTACTGTGCCTCAATCCTATAAATAGGACGTCATTGGCTCGTCCTTCCACACATTTGGAGCATTTCTCCACCCTCTGGCTGAGTATTCTTGGGTTTTTGAGCTATTCTCTGCCCTAGAAATCTCTCCGAGAGCTGATCCGACTAAGTTCTTGAGTTCACGAGCCTTTAGCTTGAGACTCGAACAAGTCGAAGGGAAACCTCTTTGATTTCCATAGTTAATATTTATTTTTAGGGAAAGGAGCGAGCGAACGTGTAGTGGGAAGGAGTGCCAAAAAGCCTCCTAACTCCTTTTTGAATATATAAAAGCCCGCTTCGAATGTTTCTTTCTAAATCCTTTCTTTTACCGCTTTCATTTATCGCTTTTTGATTGTTGCATTGCACGTTTAAAGCTTTCATCATGTAGATAGTTTACTTATAATCGTTCTAATAAATAGGGGTAGTTTAGTAATTTTACACTATTATTTATGAAATAAGCCGTCATAGGGAACCCGAAAGGGGCGTTGTGGGGTGCTAACACCTTCCCCACACGTAATCGACTCCCTTACCCAACTCTGGTTGTAATGGCCAAAGTTGATTTGCGAAAATCAATTGCCTTATGTCTTTTTCCAATGTTTTGAGTAAAACATTGGTGGCGACTCCAAGAACCCCTTTTTGCGAAAACCACTAATCCATGGAGGGTCCCGTTTGGGATTAACACGGATTGGTGAGAATCATTTAACAAAATTGTTAGTTCAATAAGGTCTCAGTTTGAGAATAAGTCGTTCTAACAATCCATCATTTTTCAAAACTAAAAAAGAGTCCAACCATCGTCGCGAATGCCAATGTCCGTTTCGGCGGGTGGCGACAGCTCTGAGCTTCCCGAAGATACAACACCCGAGTGAAACCTCGCTCTTTCTGAGTTGGTGACTTGGTGTGGCGATTGCTGGGCGAGGCACGGAAAGACACGTCAGATGGAAAACCCATACCGCAAACTTGGAATGCTATGCATCTCAAGAATTACTTCAGCTAAATTTTGTACGAATGAGCTGTGCACTATTTTCCCGCCTCAGTCTTTTGTCCCAAAAAATAGAAAAATGGGTTTTGGCTGAGAGGGTTTTTAACGAGGCACATTTACATAATCAATAAAATGACTCATTCTATACAACTCACATTCTTTTCGCATCATTTTATGATTTAGGGGATGTGCAGTTACTCATAGGTTCTTGTGTCCCAACTTTCCATTGTGTAGTTGGTACCCATTGAGGAATTTCTGTTTCCTTGGGGTGTAGACACGAAGATGCTCTTTCTGAGATGAGCGGTGCCTTATGATTGGCTGTCGTCCTTTCGACGTTGTGGAGTATCCCGGTTATCCTTATTCGGGTGACTCTTTTTTGATTTTTTTTGATTTTTGTTGCCTCTGTGTAGGCTGTTATCCGCTGGGGGATTTTGTCGTTGATTTTGATTAGCCTCTTCTGTTAGGCATATCATCTTGATGTTCAATGATTGGCTGAAAAGCCAAATTCCGTTTGGGGAATTGTTATTGATCTTTTCGATTTTTTTCTTTTTTGAAAGAGTGCCTCTGAGTAGGCGAATTATCTTGATGTTTGGTGTTCGGCTGAGTGCCGGATTCCGCTTGGGGAATGATTATTTGTCTTTTGTGATTTTTCTTGAGGGGGTGCCTCTGAGTAGGCGAGTGGGGATTTAAAGTTTATATATCCCAGAGTATTATTTAGAAAGCCTCTTCAGGCTTAGCTTCACTCATCGCTTGAGTTGGAAAGCTACCTTCCACTGAGGAAGTTTAAGTCCTTTCGACTTGGATATTCTGTTTAGATGATCAAGCCTCCCTTGGGGAATTTTGCTGATCTTGGTTTGATAGCTTTCACTGGGGAATTTGGCCCGTGAGTGGAAGCTGAGATATCTCTGGGAGTATTATTTCGGCGAGCCTCTCCAGGCTCAATTATTCTTATACGAGTATTATTTCGGCGAGCCTCTCCAGGCTCAATTATTCTGTATGATGAATTGGTTTTTTGTTCAGCCCAAGAATGCGAGCTGAGACGTCTTTTGGAGAGTATTATTTCGGCAAGCCTCTCCAGGCTTAATTATTTTGTGGGAGTATTATTTCAGCAAGCCTCTCCAGGCTCAGTTATTCTGTGGGAGTATTATTTCGGCAAGCCTCTCCAGGCTCAATTATTCTGTGGGAGTATTATTTCGGCAAGCCTCTCCAGGCTCAGTTATTCTGTATAATTTGTTGGATTTTCTGTATTTTGCCTTTTTATTGATTTTGGCTTTTTCTGTGTTTTTGCCTTTTTTGTTGATTTTGGCTTTTTCTGTGTTTTTTGCCTTTTTTGTTGATTTCGGCTTTTTCTGTATTTTTTGTTGATTTTGGCTTTTTCTGTATTTTTGCCTTTTTTGTTGGTTTTGGCTTTTTCTGTACAGAAATGTCTCTGAGGAGTATTATTTTGGCAAGCCTCTTCAGGCTCAGTTATCCTGAGAGAGTATTATTTCGGCGAGCCTCTCCAGGCTCAATTATTCTAAGAGAGTATTATTTCGGCGAGCCTCTCCAGGCTCAGTTATTCTGAGAGAGTATTATTTCGGCAAGCCTCTCCAGGCTCAATTATTCTGTACGTTTTATTGATTTTCTGAATTTCTGCATTTTGTTTGCTGCTGTCATACACAAGCAATTTTTCCTATTTTCTATTTTATGTAATTGCCTCATGAAGAGGTCTTTGAAAATTTCTTTGTGGCCAATACGGCCATATCCATTTCAGTACGCCCGTATTGAGTTGAAAATTTGTTCATAACCCTATTTTTAGTACGGGTGTACTGAACATGGTACGGGCGCATTGTTTTTTTGAAGTTTATATTTTTTTGTTTTTTTTTGTTTTTTTTTTTCAATAAACAGAGAATAAGTGATCTTCCATTACACCTATCATCTGTATGCATGTATGCAGTATGATGCACCTAATTCTATTTGATTCACCTTTCAAAAGAATTAACCGATGCGTTTCTCTGTTTGGATATTTGCCATTCCTCTAGACGGGCTGTGTGCTGCCGATTTCTGTAACCGAGGAATGATGCATGTTATATTGAGATTTGGTGTCATCAACCAAATGATTTTCCTTTCCTTTAGAAGATGTGTCAACCCTCCTATTGACTACTATATCTCCATGTTTCCACTAGATTATTCAAAAATCGTTTGGGACAAGAGAGAAAAGAAGGAAAGGATATTTTTTTCGAAAGTTTGTGTTTTAGAGGGGATTATTTATTTTTTGAAAAATGGATTTTGTAAGAATGGCTTGGCCAATGGTAGGCTTAAGTGTTTAGGCTTGTTTGATTAAACACTTATGAAGTTAAGCACGTCTTGGTTATTAACATTTGTGATTTGACAACTTGGATAGCTTTTCTTGAGCCCCTTTGTTGAATTCAGTTGGAGGTACCATCATGAATTTATTCTGTTTTTCGATTGCCCTAACTTTTGCCTAAAACACCCATTTGTGGAGTTTTAGCGGGCTTTTGTTTTTGTTCATTATTTTGTAACCCTAATTTTTGCCTAGGTCACCCTTTTGTGGGATTCCTAGCGGGTCTTTTGCTCTTATTTTTGCGCAGTCCCTTTTTTGGGTTTCCTGCCGAGCTTTTTGTTTTTAGGATTTCTTTTTTATCCATGATGGCACTTGTCGAGGCCAAGGAAAGGTGCTCTAAGTTGTCACGCACACTTCCACATAAAAATGATGTGGGTTTATTGTTATTAAGACAATCTTAACCTCATTCATGCTTATTCAAATAGGGTTAAAAATAATGTGGTTTAGAATTTTATTGTAAGCAAGAAGAGAAGCAGTAAGAAATAATAAAGAATGATTTTATTATAATCATAGTGGAAACATGTGCCCTATCGAGGCTCGGGGGTCGGGCTGTCCCCGAGGAGTAATCTCTAACAGTCATCGAGTTTATACATCCCTATCGGAAGAAGAAAAACACTTGATGACGACAGCCGGCCTTGATATTTGTGAACCAGCCTTCCTAAAGATCTGGCTTAAAGAACGTCGAGAAGGATCTTGATTCCTCTTCGTTCTTTGATCTTTAACGGGGTTGTATCCTAACCCTTGTTTCCCCGGATTATCCTTGATAATGGGTAGCTCCGGGATTCCTTGGGAGTCCTTGCCTAATCCTTGTCCTGGCAAGTATCCGTTCTTAGTGAGCATATGGGCTACCTTCTTCATTTCTCGGGGAAACGTCTCAACATTGGCAATTTCCAATGCTTGGAAGGCGGTTTCCAAAGCTTCCTCTGCTGCATCCACATAAGGTATGTTGGATGGCTTGCTGATGAGTATGTCATCTTCAGCTTGTACAGTCACCAGTTTGTCACCCACTATGAACTTGACTTTCTGGTGGAGCGTAAAGGGTACAGCTTTCGCATCATGAATCCAAGGTCGGCCGAGGAGACAGCTGTATGCGGGAGTAATGTCCATCACTTGGAATTCGACATTAAAGATAGTGGGTCCAATTTGGATTGGAAGATTGATCTCTCCCACCACTTCTCTTTTAGAACCATCGAAGGCTCGAACGATCATGTTGCTCGGGCACATTTGGACTCCCTTGATTGCCACTTGATCAAGAGTTCTTCTAGGCATCACATTCAAGGAAGATCCATTATCCACCAAGACTTTAGCGATGTGGTATTCCTTGCACTTTACAGAGATGTGCAAGGGCTTGTTGTGGTTCGATCCCTCAGCGGGGATTTCTTCATCGGTGAAAGAGAGGTGATCACTAGCCGTGATGTGACTAACAATCCCCTCAAACTTGTCTTGGGAGATAGTGTGCGACACGTATGCCTCGTTCAAGACTTTCAACAGAGCTTGCCGATGCGGTTCGGAGCATAGGATCAACGACAACAGAGTAATCTTTGCTGGCGTCTTGTGAAGTTGATCCATGATGGAGTACTCGCTCTGTCGGATAAACTTTAACAGCTCATTAGTCTCCTCCTCGGATTCTTTGTTTTCCTCGGTTTTCTCTTCTTTTCTTTTCCTTTATTCTTGGGAGCTTTATCGTGAAGATCTTCGGGAGTGTAGATCCTGCCACTCCTAGTCATGCCCCCAAGTCCAGCGATGTTAGAGATATCGCTGTCGGCAGAAGAATGGATGTCGTATATCCATGGCACAGCCTTATTTGATTCGTAAGGGAAAGGCCTTGGAGCAGTGACCTTTAACGGTGTCGGACCTTCCCCTTTATTCGTCTTGATTACCAACAACGGAGTTGACGTGTGTTCGCTTGGCACGGTTGTTGGCTTACACTTGATAACGAACGGCGTGCGATCCATTCTTTGAACATACGCATCGATTGATCCTTTCTTTTTATTAATGTTTTTTAATGAATTACTAGGAGGGATGTATGAAATGCAAACCTAGATCCCTCCATGATCTTTGATAAGAATGCATGATATGAGATGATGGCGTTGAATATGCATGCATTGTGTTTATTGAACTAAGCATTATCATGTTTTCGGGATGTCCCTAAGATGATGCATGATATTGCTTGGTTTTGGGTAAATATCATTTTTCTTTGTTTTTTGAATATATATATATTTTTTTTTTGTATTTTTAGGGTGAAAAGGGAAACTACCTATATGAATGTGATGAAGGTAGATGTTAACACCATGTAATGGAAGATTCTTATTTCTATTTATTCTTATTTAAAAAGGAATAGGAATGTTGTATGTTTAAAGAAATGCAATGTATGCTCAAACAATTTCACATAAACAATGCACAAACAATTCACTCATCCACGAACAGTCACGAGCGAATCACGAGGTAGGGGTATCCTGCAGAAAAGTGCATATTCAAGGTGGTTCTAACTGTTCTCACCGGTCTGAGGCCCCCAAGGTGCCCCCATTATAGGGACCCAATTCCTCTCGTCGTAAGCCGATGGAAAGCTCCAACGCACTGTCGGACTCGAGTTCATGGTTATCACCTTGAGTGATGCTTTCCGACAACGGTCTACGGGCACCTATAGACCCATTCGACAACCGGCCGTACTAACATCCACTCCCTATGGCTTTCCACTCATGCCCCCGGGTATAGAGGGAACTGTTGTGTGCAAAGGTTTGTGTGCAATTTATATTTCAAACAATTGCGAAATTTAAACATACAACAGTTATTGAAGCCAAATAGATAAAACATATTATTATACAAGCAAAGGGGTAATAAAATAATTTTAACTATTATTTGTTAAAAATAATCTGTCACTAAATGGGACTGACTCTCGAGGCTTCCCCAGTGGAGTCGCCATCTGTTCTTTGAGCTGAGAGAGCTCGGTTGTGAGCTTCTTATTTTGCTCTTCCAGCGCTTCCATTTTCTTGATTTTCTGCGCGCGCGTGAGGACAGAGAGATGACCAGCCACTTTCTGAAATGAATGTTTATTCTAATTAGCTTATTTATGATATGAATACACTCTTGATGTGAGCTTGATAATCTGTCATCTTTAAGGCGCTGCCTTTTTAAGATGAAAGTTTATCACCCTCCCTAGCCTATGACCTCTCCACAACGGAGAATCTCAATAGTCACGGGTCTCTTTCACTCACATCGAGAGGGTATTAGTGAACCTATAAATGATGATGAGGATGCATGAGGTATTATTGATAATGATGCCTATGCTCCTTACTTTTATTATATTTTCACACATTGGTTTTTCCTCTCATGTCATGGCATTTTCATGCATGGGGATTTATTCTTAGACCTTATCACGAGGTTATTTATTAATGCACAAACAATTGCACATAAGCATTTACATGGAATAAATAGGGGTCTTCTTTAAAATTGTCCGGGTCGGAAATAAGACTCGAAGACTCTCAAAGATCAAAGGAAAGTCAGCTAGAAGGACTCCCAGAAGACCATAGGATGACTATCTGTAGGTTTAGAGGTCTTAGAGTAGCCAAAAATAAGAAAGTGGGAGGTGTGGAGCTCAATACGGCCTCCTTGGAGTTCAGTACGGCCGTACTGCACATTTTGAACTACAATACGGCCGCACTGAACTCAATACGGCCGTATTGAGTTCTTTTGAACTTCAATACGGCCATGCTGAATTCAATACGGCCGTATTGAAGTACAAAAACTCAATACGGGCCGTATTGAACCCAGGGGCCGTATTGCGCCTCATCCCTATAAATAGGACGTCATTTGGACGTCCTCCCACACGAGTCCACACAGTTTTGACTCCCTCCTTGAGTATTCTGGGGTTTTTGAGCAGTGTTCTGCCCTAGAAATCTCTCTGGGAGTCGATCCGACGAAGTTCTGGAATTCCGAGCATTTAGCTTGGAGATTCGAACTTAGTCGAAGGGAAATCTCCGGATTTCCATAGTTAAAATTTTCTAGGAGGGAGCGAGCGGGCTTGTAGAGCGAGGGAACGCCAAAAAGCTTCCCAGTTTTACTTGATATATAAAAAGCACGCTTCAAGAGGTTTCTTTTCTAAAAATCCCTTCTTTTACCGCTTTCTGTGTGTACATATTTAAACTGTCATCATGTAGATAGTTAATTTATAATTGCTTAGAATAAATAGGGGTAATTTAGTAATTTCGCACTATTATTTTTAAATAAATCTGTCATAGGGAACCCGAAAGGGGCGCTGTGGGGTGCTAACACCTTCCCCACGCGTAACCGACTCCCTTACCCGACTCTGGTTGTAATGACCGAAGTCGATTTTTGAATCGATTGCCTTAAACCTCTTTTTCCAATGTTTTGAGTAAAACATTGGTGGCGACTCCATGAACCCTTCCTTTTTATGAAAACCGCTAATCCATGGAGGGTCCCGCTTGGGATTAACATGGATTGGTGAGCCTTTTAATAAAATTGCTCGTTTGACGAGGTCTCAGTTTGAGAATAAGTCATTCTAGCAATCCATATTTTTAAACAAATAAAAGAGTCCAACCATCCTTCGCGAATGCCGAAAGCCCGTTTCGGGCCGGTGGCGACAGATGGCGACTTCACTGGGGAAGCCTCGAGAGTCAGTCCCATTTAGTGACAGATTATTTTTAACAAATAATAGTTAAAATTACTTCATTACCCCTTGCTTGTATGATAACATGCTTTATTTATTTGGCTTTAATAACTGTTGTTTGTTTAATTTTCCGCAAATGTTTGAAATATAAATTGCACACAAACCTTTGCACACAACAGTTCCCTCTATACCCGGGGGTATGAGTGGTAAGCCATAGGGAGTGGATGTTAGTACGGCCGGTTGTCGAATGGGTCTATAGGTGCCCGTAGACCGTTGTCGGAAAGCATCACTCAAGGTGATAACCATGAACTCGAGTCCGACAGTGCGTTGGAGCTTTCCATCGGCTTACGACGAGAGGAATTGGGTCCCTATAATGGGGGCACCTTGGGGGCCTCAGACCGGTGAGAACAGTTAGAACCACCTTGAATATGCACTTTTCTGCAGGATACCCCTACCTCGTGATTCGCTCGTGACTGTTCGTGGATGAGTGAATTGTTTGTATAAATGCTTATGTGCAATTGTTTGTGCATTAATAAATAACCTCGTGATAAGGTCTAAGAATAAATTCCCATGCATGAAAATGCCATGACATAAGGGAAAAGACCGTGTGTGAAAATATAATAAAAAGCGAGGAGCATGTACATCATTGCCAATAAGACCTCATGCATCCTCATCAATTATTCATTTTAGGATCACCAATACCCTCTCGATGTGAGTAAAAGGGACCCATGACTATTGAGATTCTCCGTTGGGGAGAGATCATAGGCTAGGGAGGGTGATAAACCTTCATCTTAAAAAGGCAGCGCCTTAAAGATGGAGTCTTATCAAGCTCACATCGAGAGTGTATTCATACCATGAATAAACTAATTAGAATAAAACATTCATTTTAGAAAGTGGCTGGTCATCTCTCTGTCCTCACACGCGCGCAGAAAATCAAGAAGATGGAAGCGCTGGAGGACCAAAATAAGAAGCTTACAGCCGAGCTCTCACAGCTCAAAGAACAAATGGCGCAAATGATGGAACTCATGCGGCACCATAATGTACATGGGTCTCACCACAGTGACCATGAGTCCCATCATCATGAGGAGGAGGAACATGAGGAAGAACCTCCACGAGCTGTACCCCTTGGGGCGGGGATCATGATTAAAGAGCCCGAGGTTTCAAAGGAACAATTCCATGCTCTTGAGGGTCGGCTAAGGGCTATGGAGGGGCATGATTTTGACATCAAAGATGCCGCCGACATGTGCTTGGTGAGGGACATCCAATTCCGTCCCAAATTTAAAGTGCCAGATTTCCCAAAATACGTGGGATCGACTTGCCCTAAGAGTCATCTCACCATGTACTGTCGCAAAATGGCTGCATATGCTACCAATGAAAAGCTCTTAATTCATTGCTTTCAAGAGAGCTTGGCTGAAACCGCACTCAATTGGTATATGCAGCTAGATGGAAATCTAGTACATACATGGAGGCAGTTGGCCGACGCCTTTCTCAAGCGCTATAAATACAACATCGACCTAACACCCGATAGGTCAGATCTTCAAGCCTTGAGTAAGAAAAATGATGAATCTTTCAAGGCGTACGCCCAACGATGGAGGGAGTTGGCGGCACAGATAGAGCCCCCGCTGTCGGATAAGGAGACGGTGTCCTTATTCATCAACTCGTTGACTGGTCCCTATTACGATAAAATGATAGGGAACACAACGACACTCTTCTCGGACATCATCACCATTGGGGAGAGAGTGGAACAAGGACTTAAAAGTGGGAAGCTGGCTAAGCCTTCCCAATCATATGAAGCTAAGAAGGCCTTCGGGAAGAAGAAAGAGGGAGGAGTCAATGCTATAACCATACCCTCGGCTACTTCCACTTCGAAGTCGGGAAGATCGCAATTCACCCCTGTGAAGAAGTTTGATAAACTTCCGACCACCTACAGCGATCTCCTGCCGAAGCTAGTAGAAGCCAAACTTCTAGCTTATGTTCCACCAAGAAAGATCGACCCACCTTACCCCGATTGGTACAAGCCACACGACAAATGTTTATACCATTCGGGGGCACCAGGGCATTCAACAGAGAAATGCCTAGCTCTCAAATACAAGGTCCAAAACCTTATTGATGCCGGGTGGGTCACCTTCGATTCGACAGCGCCCGACGTGAGCAAGAATCCTCTGCCAAAGCAGGAGTAGAGAGAAGAACAAGCCACGATAGGGCCCCCTTCATATTTCTCTTTTAGGGACTGATGATCAGTACCCGAGATCATGAGAACCTTTTCATGTAAATAAGGGTTTTTGTACAGTTTTAATACATATCAATAAAGAGGCATTTTTCACATTACTCTCTTTTTTGTTCTTTTCTCTCTTTCCTCATTAACATTAATAATTCTAAACCTAAACAGAACCAATAAAATAATTATGTCTGTAATTGTTCGCTCTGACCGGGATCCGAAGGTGAAAGGGTTGAGTTGGACAGTGATGAGGAGACCATTTCTCCGGATCTGCAAAGATTGCTAGATCAAGAAGCTCGTCAAGAGAAATTGGAGACTGTAAATTTGGGGCATGGCCGAGAGATAAAAGAGGTCAACATTAGGACCCATACCAGTGATGAAATAAGGACACATGTTTCCGCTATGATTATAATAAAATCATTCTTCATTGCTTCTTTTCTTGCTTATAATAAAATTCTAAACCACATTATTTTTAACCCTGTTTGAATAAACATGAATGAGGTTAAAATCATCTTAATAATAATAAACCCGCATCATTTTTATGTGGAAGTGTGTGTGACAACTTGGAGCACCTTCCCTTGGCCTCGACAAGTGCCATCATGGGTAAAAAGAAATCTTTCAAAATAAAAGAAGCTCGGCAGGAAACCCAAAAAGGGGACTGCGCAAAAATAAGAGCAAAGAACCCGCTAGGAATCCCACGAAAGGGTGACCTAGGCAAAAATTAGGGTTGCAAAATAAACAAAAAACAAAAGTCCGCTAAAACACCACAAAAGGGTGTTTCAGGCAAAAATAAGGACAATAAAAAAAAAAAAAAACAAAAGAAATCCATGATGGTACCACGAGCCGAATTCAAGAAAGGTTCAAGGGAAGCTATCCAAGTTGTCGAATCACAACATGACTTTTTAACTTCATAAGTGTTTAATCAAACAAGCCTAAACACATAAGCCTACCTTGGCCATCCATTCTTACAAAAACCATTTTTGAAAAATAAATCCCCTCTAAAACACAAACTTCAGAATAAAAGTATCTTTCCCTTCTTTTCTCTCTTGTCCCAAATGATTTTAGAATAATCTAGTGGAAGCATGGAGAAATAAATCATCACTGATAATGGATCCAATCTAAATAACAAAATGGTGGAAGAACTGTGCCAAGAATTCAAGATCCAACACCATAACTCTTCCCCATATCGGCCAAAGATGAATGGGGCAGTCAAGGCAACCAATAAGAACATCAAGAAAATAGGGCAAATGATGGTTGCCTCATTTAAAGACTGGCACGAGATGTTACCCTTCGCTCTTCATGGTTATAGGACTTCAGTACGCACGTCTACAGGAGCTACTCCATTCTCCCTCGTTTATGGGATGGAGGCAGTTCTACCCGTCGAAGTCAAGATACCTTCTCTAAGGGTAATTATGGAAGCAAAACTTTCCGAGGCAGAGTGGGTTCAAAGCCGATACGACCAGTTGAACCCTATCAAAACGAAACGGCTGAACGCCATATGCCATGGTCAAGCCTATCAGAAGAAGATCAAAAAGGCTTTTGACAAGAAAGTCCACCCTCGAGTCTACCATGAGGGAGAGTTGGTAATGAAGAAATTGCTACCAACTCAAAAGGACAAAATCGGAAAGTATGCCCCAAATCACGGAGGACCATACGTGGAAAAAACGAGCCTTCTCAGGAGGAGCATTGATCCTCACAGACATGGATGGAAAAGAACTTCGATACCCAGTCAACGCTGACGAGGTAAAGAAGTACTATGCTTGAAGACGTTGCTTGCATAAGCCCGCTAGGATGAAAACCCGAAAAAGGGCATCCTAGGCAAAAGTTAGGGCAAAACAAAAAGCCCGCCAGTACAAGGGTACTAGGCAAAACAAAGGCAAAATTATCCCCGCTAGGATACGTCCTAGGCAAAAGTTAGGGGCAAAAGAATAAGATGTAAAAGCAAAGCAAGCAACGGTCACTTGAATCGAAAACCGAAAGGCGGTTCAAGTGATTATCTTCTAGAAGCAAGCGTCTTGCAGCATCTACGCTCCTGGCTCAGGCATCTCACCCGAAGCAACTAGGGGAATGTAAAGAGCAACAATTACAGATATAATTGTTAAGCCCAATGTATATAGCCTACCCTGGCCAGCCATTCTTCAGAAATTCCTTCTGTATATCTTTCTGTAAAAACACTTGTGAATATTAATAAAATATCTATTCATTTCTTTTCTCTCTTGACCATGTGATTATGCCTCTAAATTGGTATTTCTAAAAAATTGTATGAAATTCCTTAATAATCGGTCAATAAGGAAAATTGGAAGGGTTCCTATAAAATCCATAATCTCCTGCATAAAAGGCTCACAAAAATATTCCCTCACGTCGATGACAGAAATTCCTCCAAGAAAAGGAGGATAGGGAGAGCCATTCATTTTTCTAAAAAAATACATTAAATAATAAAACTTGCATTTGTGCATCACACACACATTAGTTGCACATTCAAAGACCTTATCATGAGGCAATCGCATAAAATAAAAAAATAGAAAAATTGCTTGTGTATGGCAACGGTCTACAGAAAAAGCCAAAAATCAACAAAAAAGGCAAAAATACAGAAAAGCCGAAATCAACGAAAAAAGGCAAAAGATTTAGAAAATCAACCGCGTCGTACAGAATAACTAAGCCTGGAGAGGCTTGCCGAAACAATACTCATACAGAATAACTGAGCCTGGAGAGGCTTGCCGAAACAATACTCATACAAGATAACTGAGCCTGGAGAGGCTTGCCGAAATAATACTCTCTCAGAATAATTGAGCCTGGAGAGGCTCGCCGAAATAATACTCCCTCATCAGAATAAATGAGCCTGGAGAGGCTTACCGAAATAATACTCCCACAGAATAAATGAGCCTGGAGAGGCTTGCCGAAATAATACTCTCGCAGAATAACTGAGCCTGGAGAGGCTTGCTGAAATAATACTCTCATCAGAATAATTGAGCCTGGAGAGGCTCGCAGAAATAATACTCCCCAGAGAAACCCCAACTCAAGCTCACGGAACAAATCCCCAGCGAGAGCTATCAAAGCAAGATCGACAAAATTCCCAATGGAAGCACGATCACCCAAGCAGTATATCTAGTCAAAGGACTTAAAACTTCCTCAGTGGAAGATAGCTCTCCAACTCAGGCGTTGAGTGAGTCTAAGCCTGTAGAGGCTTCCTAAATAATACTCTGGGATACATAAGATCCCCAAATCCCCAGTCGCCTACTCAAGAGGCATTCCTACAAAAAGGAAAAAAATCAAAAGATCAATAATCATTCCCCAAGTGGAATCCGGCTCTTGGCCAAACATCAAGCGTCAAGATGATCTGCCTAAGAGGCTAATCACAATCAATGACAAAATCCCCCAGCGGATAATAGCCTACACAGAGGCGACAAAACCAGAAAAATAAAAAGAGTCACCCGAATAAGGATAACCGGGATACTCCACCATCGTCGAAAGGACGTCAGCCAATCATAAGGCACCGCTCATCTCAGAAAGAGCATCTTCGTGTCTACACCCCAGGGAAACAGAAATTCCTCAATGGGCACCAACTATGCAAAGGAAAGTTGGGACACAAGAACCTATGAATGACTGCACATCCCCTAGACGGATCCCTGCGATATCCAGCCCTCAGCGGCACAAAATCAGAAAAACAAACCGTCGAAGCAGCATTATGGACTGTGGAGACAAACTTATCTCAAATCCCTGGAGAGGGTAAACTCGCATTGCCGAAGTGATCAGAAGACACGGACGCAAACCCTGGAGAGGGCAAACTCAGTTGCCTAGGTCGTCAGAGACAACCGAAGCAAAGTCTGGAGAGACGGTACTCAAAGTCTGGAGAGACGGTACTCAAAGTCTGGAGAGACGGTACTCAAAGTCTGGAGAGACGGTACTCAAAGTCTGGAGAGACGGTACTCAAAGTCTGGAGAGACGGTACTCAAAGTCTGGAGAGACGGTACTCAAAGTCTGGAGAGACGGTACTCAAAGTCTGGAGAGACGGTACTCAAAGTCTGGAGAGACGGTACTCAAAGTCTGGAGAGACGGTACTCAAAGTCTGGAGAGACGGTACTCAAAGTCTGGAGAGACGGTACTCAAAGTCTGGAGAGACGGTACTCAAAGTCTGGAGAGACGGTACTCAAAGTCTGGAGAGACGGTACTCAAAGTCTGGAGAGACGGTACTCAAAGTCTGGAGAGACGGTACTCAAAGTCTGGAGAGACGGTACTCAAAGTCTGGAGAGACGGTACTCAAGGTCTGGAGAGACAGTACTCAGAGTCTGGAGAGACGGTACTCAAGGTCTGGAGAGACAATACTCAACCATCAGCGTCGTCAGAGGCACGTTGGTGTTCAACTTCCGGCTCGGGTGTCGAGTGAAGTTGATCCTGGAGAGGGTAAACTTAGCTACCGAGGTTGTCAGAAGCGCCGAGGTATACAACAACCTGGAGAGGCTACTCAACAATTTTCCACCGGAAGACGCTACAAGTCAGAAGGTTGGCACATCACCCGGACAATTGGGTCAACTCCTTTACTTGTCAGCCGGTACACCAAAAGGCCGTCCGACTAAGTAAAGGGGGGGCAGCTGTAGACCCCTAAAATTGTCCGGGTCGGAAATAAGACTCGAAGACTCTCAAAGATCAAAGGAAAGTCAGCCAGAAGGACTCCCAGAAGACCATAGGATGACTATCTGTAGGTTTAGAGGTCTTAGAGTAGCCAAAAATAAGAAAGTGGGAGGTTTGGAGCTCAATACGGCCTCCTTGGAGTTCAGTACGGCCGTACCGCACATTTTGAACTACAATACGGCCGCACTGAACTCAATACGGCCGTATTGAAGTTTCTGAACTTCAATACTGCCGCACTGAACTCAATACGGCCGTATTGAGTTCTTTTGAACTTCAATACGGCCGTACTGAATTCAATACGGCCGTACTGAATTCAATACGGCCGTATTGAAGTACAAAAACTTAATACGGGCCGTATTGAACCCAGGGGCCGTATTGCGCCTCATCCCTATAAATAGGACGTCATTTGGACGTCCTCCCACACGAGTCCACACAGTTTTGACTCCCTCCTTGAGTATTCTGGGGTTTTTGAGCAGTGTTCTGCCCTAGAAATCTCTCTAGGAGTCGATCCGACGAAGTTCTGGAATTCCGAGCATTTAGCTTGGAGATTCGAACTTAGTCGAAGGGAAATCTTCGGATTTCCATAGTTAAAATTTTCTAGGAGGGAGCGAGCGGGCTTGTAGAGCGAGGGAACGCCAAAAAGCTTCCCAGTTTTACTTGATATATAAAAAACACGCTTCAAGAGGTTTCGTTTCTAAAAATCCCTTCTTTTACCGCTTTCTGTGTGTACATATTTAAACTGTCATCATGTAGATAGTTAATTTATAATTGCTTAGAATAAATAGGGGTAATTTAGTAATTTCGCACTATTATTTTTAAATAAATCTGTCATAGGGAACCCGAAAGGGGCGCTGTGGGGTGCTAACACCTTCCCCACGCGTAACCGACTCCCTTACCCGACCCTGGTTGTAATGACTGAAGTCGATTTTTGAATCGATTGCCTTAAACCTCTTTTTCCAATGTTTTGAGTAAAACATTGGTGGCGACTCCATGAACCCTTCCATTTTATGAAAACCGCTAATCCATGGAGGGTCCCGCTTGGGATTAACATGGATTGGTGAGCCTTTTAATAAAATTGCTCGTTTGACGAGGTCTCAGTTTGAGAATAAGTCATTCTAGCAATCCATATTTTTAAACAAATAAAAGAGTCCAACCATCCTTCGCGAATGCCGAAAGCCCGTTTCGGGCCGGTGGCGACAGTAGACCCCTAAAATTGTCCGGGTCGGAAATAAGACTCGAAGACTCTCGAAGACCAAAGGAAAGTCAGCCGGAAGGACTTCTGGAAGACCCTGGAAGACCCTAGGATGACAATCTGTAGGTTTAGAGGTCTTAGAGTAGCAAAAAATAAGAAAGTGGAGGGAATGAAGCCCAATACGGCCTCCCAAAAGTTCAGTACGGCCGTATTGAACATTTTAAACTACAATACGGCCGCACTGAACTCAATACGGCCGTATTGAAGTTTCTGAACTTCAATACGGCTGCACTGAACTCAATACGGCTGCACTGAACTTCAATACGGCCGCACTGAACTCAATACGGCCGTATTGAGGTTTTTTGAACTTCAATACGGCTGTACTGAATTCAATACGGCCGTATTGTAGTTGAAAACTTCAATACGGACCGTATTGACCCCCAGAGGCCGTATTGCGCCTCATCCCTATAAATATGACGTAAATTGGACGTCATTTGACACTTTCACACACAGTTTTGACTCCCTCCTTGAGTATTCTGGGGTTTTTGAGCAGTGTTCTGCCCTAGAAATCTCTCTAGGAGTCGATCCGACGAAGTTCTGGAATTCCGAGCATTTAGCTTGGAGATTCGAACTTAGTCGAAGGGAAATCTCCGGATTTCCATAGTTAAAATTTTCTAGGAGGGAGTGAGCGGGCATGTAGAGCGAGGGAACGCCAAAAAGCTTCCCAGTTTTACTTGAATATAAAAGCACGCTTCAAAGGTTTCTTCTTAAGTCCTTCCTTTTACTGCTTTCTGTGTGTATATTTAACTGTCATCATGTAGATAGTTAAGTTATAATTGTTTAGAATAAATAGGGGTAATTTAGTAATTTCGCACTATTATTTTTAGAAATAATCTGTCATAGGGAACCCGAAAGGGGCGCTGTGGGGTGCTAACACCTTCCCCACGCGTAACCGACTCCCTTACCCGACTCTGGTTGTCATGGCCGAAGTCGATTTTTGAATCGATTGCCTTAAACTTCTTTTTCCAATGTTTTGAGTAAAACATTGGTGGCGACTCCATGAACCCTTCCTTTTTATGAAAACCGCTAATCCATGAAGGGTCCCGCTTGGGATTAACATGGATTGGTGAGCCTTTTAATAAAATTGCTCGTTTGACAAGGTCTCAGTTTGAGAATAAGTCATTCTAGCAATCCATATTTTTAAACAAATAAAAGAGTCCAACCATCCTTCGCGAATGCCGAAACCCGTTTCGGGCCGGTGGCGACAGATGGCGACTCCACTGGGGAAGCCTCGAGAGTCAGTCCCATTTAGTGACAGATTATTTTTAACAAATAATAGTTAAAATTACTTCATTACCCCTTGCTTGTATAATAACATGTTTTGCCTATTTGGCTTTAAATAACTGTTGTATGTTTAAATTTTTGCAATTGTTTGAAATAAAAACTGCACACAAACCTTTGCACACAACAGTTCCCTCTATACCGGGGGGCATGAGTGGTAAGCCATAGGGAGTGGATGTTAGTACGGCCGGTTGTCGAATGGGTCTATAGGTGCCCGTAGACCGTTGTCGGAAAGCATCACTCAAGGTGATAACCATGAACTCGAGTCCGACAGTGCGTTGGAGCTTTCCATCGACTTACGACGAGAGGAATTGGGTCCCTATAATGGGGGCACCTTGGGGGCCTCAGACCGGTGAGAACAGTTAGAACCACCTTGAATATGCACTTTTCTGCAGGATACCCCTACCTCGTGATTCGCTCGTGACTGTTCGTGGATGAGTGAATTGTTTGTGCATTGATTATGTGAAATTGTTTGAGCATACATTGCATTTCTTTAAACATACAACATTCCTTTTTAAAATAAGAATAAATGGGAATAAAAATCTTCCATTACATGGTGTTAACATCTACCATCATCACATTCATGTAGGTAGTTTCCCTTTTCACCCAAAAAAAATACAAAAAACAAAATACCCAAAAAAAGGAAAAAAGGGGTTATTTATCCAAACCAAGCAATATCATGCATCATCTTAGGGACATCCTAGAAACATGATAATGCTTAGTTGAATAAACACAATGCATGCATATTCATCGCCATCATCTCATATCATGCATTCTTATCAAAGATCATGGAGGGATCTAGGTTTGCATTTCATACATCCCTCCTAGTAATTCATTAATAATAGTAATAAAAAGAAAGGATTAAGCGATGCGTATGTTCAAAGAATGGATCGCACGCCGTTCGTTATTAAATGCAAGCCAACAACCGCGTCAAGCGAACACACGTCAACTCCGTTGTTGGTAATCAAGACAAACAAAGGGGAAGGTCCGACACCGTTAAGGATCACTACTCCAAGGCCTTTTCCCTACGAATCAAATAAGGCTGTGCCATGGATATACGACATCCATTTTTCTGCCGACAGCGATATCTCTAACATCGCTGGACTTGGGGGAATGACTAGGAGTGGCAGGATCTACACTCGCGAAGATCTTCATGATAAAGCCCCCAAGAATAACGAAAAAGAAGAAAAGAAAACCGAGGAAAAAGAATCCGAGGAGGAGACAGACGAGCTGTTAAAGTTTATCCGACAGAGCGAGTACTCCATCGTGGATCAACTTCATAGGACGCCAGCAAAGATTACGCTGTTGTCGTTGATCCTAAGCTCCGAACCGCATCGGCAAGCTCTGTTGAAAGTTTTGAACGAGGCATATGTGTCGCATACCATCTCCCAAGACAAGTTTGAGGGGATTGTTAGTCACATCACGGCTAATGATCACCTCACTTTCACCGATGAAGAGATCCCCGCCGAGGGACCGAATCACAACAAGCCCTTGCACATCTCTGTAAAGTGCAAGGAGTATCACATCTCTAAAGTCTTGGTGGATAACGGATCTTCCTTGAATGTGATGCCAAAAAGAATGCTCGATCAAGTGGCAATCAAGGGAATCCAAATGCGCCCGAGCAACATGATCGTTCGAGCCTTCGACGGTTCTAAAAGAGAAGTGGTGGGAGAGATCAATCTTCCAATCCAAATTGGACCCACCATCTTTAATGTCGAATTCCAAGTGATGGACATTACTCCCGTATACAGCTGTCTCCTCGGCCGACCTTGGATTCATGATGCAAAAGTTGTTCCTTCTACGCTCCACCAGAAAGTTAAGTTCATAGTGGGTGACAAGCTGGTGACTGTACAAGCTGAAGATGACATACTCATCAGCAAGCCATCCAACATACCTTATGTGGATGCAGCAGAGGAAGCTTTAGAAACCGCCTTCCAAGCATTGGAGATCGCCAATGTTGAGACATTTCCCCGAGAAATGAAGAAGGTAGCCCATATGCTCACCAAGAATGGATACTTGCCGGGACAAGGACTTGGCAAGGACTCCCAAGGAATTCCGGAGCTACCCGTTATCAAGGATAATCCGGGGAAACAAGGGTTAGGATACAACCCTAATAAAGATCAAAGGACGAAGAGGAACCAAGATCCTTCTCGACGTTCTTTAAGCCAGATCTTTAGGAAGGCCGATTCACAAGCGTCAAGGGCGGTCGTCGTCATCAAGTGTTCTTCTCCTTCTAATAGGGATGTATAGACCTGATGACTATTAGAGATTACTCCTCGGGGACAGCCCGACCCCCGAGCCTCGATAGGGCACATGTTTCCATTATGATTATAATAAAATCATTCTTTATTATTTCTTACTGCCTCTCTTCTTGCTTACAATAAATTTCTAAACCACATTATTTTTAACCCTGTTTGAATAAGCATGAATGAGGTTAAGATTGTCTTAATAAAAATAAACCCACATCATGTGGAAGTGTGTGACAACTTGGAGCACCTTTTCTTGGCCTCAATAAGTGCCGTCATGGATAAAAAGAAATCCATTCAGGACAAAAATCCTAAAAAACAAAAAGCTCGGCAGGAAACCCAAAAAGGGGACTGCTCAAAAATAAGAGCAAAAGACCCGCTAGGAATCCCACAAAAGGGAGACCTAGGCAAAAATTAGGGTTACAAAATAATGAACAAAAACAAAAGCCCGCTAAAACTCCACAAATGGTTGTTTTAGGCAAAAGTTAGGGCAATCGAAAAACAGAATAAATCCATGATGGTACCACCAACTGAATTCAACAAAGGGGCTCAAGAAAAGCTATCCAAGTTGTCAAATCACAAATGTTAATAACCAAGACGTGCTTAACTTCATAAGTGTTTAATCAAACAAGCCTAAACACTTAAGCCTACCATTGGCCAAGCCATTCTTACAAAATCCATTTTTCAAAAAATAAATAATCCCCTCTAAAACACAAACTTTCGAAAAAAATATCCTTTCCTTCTTTTCTCTCTTGTCCCAAACGATTTTTGAATAATCTAGTGGAAACATGGAGATATAGTAGTCAATAGGAGGGTTGACACATCTTCTAAAGGAAAGGAAAATCATTTGGTTGATGACACCAAATCTCAATATAACATGCATCATTCCTCGGTTACAGAAATCGGCAGCGCACAGTCCGTCTGGAGGAATGGCAAAATCCAAGCAAAAAACGCATCGGTTAATTCTTTTGAAAAGTGAATCAAATAGAATTAGGTGCATCATACTACATACATGCATACAGATGATAGGTGTAATGGAAGATCACTTATTCTCTGTTTATTAAAAAAAAAAACAAAAAAAAAACAAAAAAAAAAAAACAAAAAATATAAACTTCATAAAAACAATACGCCCGTATCATGTTCAGTACGCCCGTACCAAAATTAGGGTTATGAACAAATTTTCAATTCAATACGGGCATACTGAAATGAATAACGGCCGTATTGGCAATAACAGAAATCCTCCCTCACGTCGATGACAAAATTCCTCCAAGAAGAAGAGGATAGGGGGAGCCATTCATTTTTTCTAAAAAACAACAAATTAATAAAATAAATAAACTTGCATTTTGTGCATCACGCACATTAATTGCACGTTCAAAGACCTCATCATGAGGCAGTCGCATAAAATAGAAAAAATAGAAAAATTGCTTGTGTATGACAGCAGCAAACAAAATGCAGAAATTCAGAAAATCAATAAAACGTACAGAATAATTGAGCCTGGAGAGGCTTGCCGAAATAATACTCTCTCAGAATAATTGAGCCTGGAGAGGCTTGCCGAAATAATACTCTCTCAGAATAATTGAGCCTGGAGAGGCTCGCCGAAATAATACTCTCTCAGAATAACTGAGCCTGAAGAGGCTTGCCAAAATAATACTCCTCAGAGACATTTCTGTACAGAAAAAGCCAAAACCAACAAAAAAGGCAAAAATACAGAAAAAGTCAAAATCAACAAAAAATACAGAAAAAGCCGAAATCAACAAAAAAGGCAAAAACACAGAAAAAGCCAAAATCAACAAAAAAGGCAAAAACACAGAAAAAGACAAAATCAACAAAAAGGCAAAATACAGAAAATCCAACAAATTATACAGAATAACTGAGCCTGGAGAGGCTTGCCAAAATAATACTCTCCAAAAGACATCTCAGCTTGCATTCTTGGGCTGAACAAGAAAAGCAACTCATCGTACAGAATAACTGAGCCTGGAGAGGCTTGCCGAAATAATACTCATACAGAATAACTGAGCCTGGAGAGGCTTGCCGAAATAATACTCCCACAGAATAATTGAGCCTGGAGAGGCTTGCCAAAATAATACTCCCACAGAATAACTGAGCCTGGAGAGGCTTGCTGAAATAATACTCCCACAAAATAATTAAGCCTGGAGAGGCTTGCCGAAATAATACTCTCCAAAAGACGTCTCAGCTCGCATTCTCGAGCTGAACAAAAAACCAATTCATCATACAGAATAATTGAGCCTGGAGAGGCTTGCCGAAATAATACTCCCCAGAGATATTTTAGCTTTCACTCTTGGACCAAATTTCCCAGCGAGAGCTATCAAAGCAAGATCGTCAAAATCCCCAATGGAAGCACGATCGCCCAAGCAGTATATCTAGTCAAAGGACTTAAAACTTCCTCAGTGGAAGATAGCTCTCCAACTCAGGCGTTGAGTGAGTCAAAGCCTGTAGAGGCTTCCTAAATAATACTCTGGGACACATAAGATCCCCAAATCCCCAGTCGCCTACTCAAGAGGCATTCCTACAAAAAGGAAAAAAATCAAAAGATCAATAATCATTCCCCAAGTGGAATCCGGCTCTTGGCCAAACATCAAGCGTCAAGATGATCTGCCTAACAGAAGAGGCTAATCACAATCAATGACAAAATCCCCCAGCGGATAACAGCCTACACAGAGGCGACAAAACCAGAAAAACAAAAAGAGTCACCCGAATAAGGATAACCGGGATACTCCACCAACGTCGAAAGGACGTCAGCCAATCATAAGGCACCGCTCATCTCAGAAAGAACATCTTCGTGTCTACACCCCAAGGAAACAGAAATTCCTCAATGGGTACCAACTACACAATGGAAAGTTGGGACACAAGAACCTATGAGTAACTACACATCCCCTAGACGGATCCCTGCGTTATCCAGCCCTCAGCGGCACCAAAATCAAAATCAAACCGTCGAAGCAGCATCGTGGACTGTGGAGACAAAATCATCTCAAAGCCTAAGAGGCAATACTCAGCTACCCAGTTGTCGAGAGCACCGAGGTATGCACAAGCCTGGAGAGGCGGTACTCAGCTACCCAGTTGTCGAGAGCACCGAGGTATGCACAAGCCTGGAGAGGCGGTACTCAGCTACCCAGTTGTCGAGAGCACCGAGGTATGCACAAGCTTGGAGAGGCAATACTCAGCTACCCAGTTGTCGAGAGCACCGAGGTATGCACAAGCCTGGAGAGGCAATACTCAGCTACCCAGTTGTCGAGAGCACCGAGGTATGCACAAGCTTGGAGAGGCGGTACTCAGCTACCCAGTTGTCGAGAGCACCGAGGTATGCACAAGCCTGGAGAGGCGGTACTCAGCTACCCAGTTGTCGAGAGCACCGAGGTATGCACAAGCCTAAGAGGCAATACTCAGCTACCCAGTTGTCGAGAGCACCGAGGTATGCACAAGCCTGGAGAGGCGGTACTCACAACTTCCAGCTCGGGCGTCGAGTGAAGTTGAGCCTGGAGAGGCGGTACTCACAGCTTCCAGCTTGGGCGGCAAGCGAAGCTAACCCTGGAGAGGGCAAACTCAACTGCCTAGGATGTTAGAAGCACCGAAGCAGAGCCTGGAGAGGCGGTACTCACAGCTTCCAGCTTGGGCGGCAAGCGAAGCTAAGCCTGGAGAGGCGGTACTCACAACTTCCAGCTCGGGCGTCGAGTGAAGTTGAGCCTGGAGAGGCGGTACTCACGCTACCAGAGTGTTCAGAAGCACGGAGGTATGCAGCTTCCGGCTCGGGCGACGAGCGAAGCAAAACCTGGAGAGGCTACTCAGCAATTTTCCACCGGAAGACACTACAAGTCGGAAGGATGGCCTTATTCCCCGGACAATTGGGTCAACTCCTTTACTTATCAACCGGTACACTAAAAGGCCATTTGACTAAGTAAAGGGGGGGCAGCTGTAGACCCCTAAAATTGTCTGGGTCGGAAATAAGACTCGAAGACTCTCGAAGACCAAAGGAAAGTCAGCCGGAAGGACTTCTGGAAGACCCTGGAAGACCCTAGGATGACAATCTGTAGGTTTAGAGGTCTTAGAGTAGCAAAAAATAAGAAAGTGGAGGGAATGAAGCCCAATACGACCTCCCAAAAGTTCAGTACGGCCGTATTGAACATTTTAAACTACAATACGGCCGCACTGAACTCAATACGGCCGTATTGAAGTTTCTGAACTTCAATACGGCTGCACTGAACTCAATACGGCTGCACTGAACTTCAATACGGCCGTACTGAACTCAATACGGCCGTATTGAGGTTTTTTGAACTTCAATACGGCCGTACTGAATTCAATACGGCCGTATTGTAGTTCAAAACTTCAATACGGACCGTATTGACCCCCAGAGGCCGTATTGCGCCTCATCCCTATAAATATGACGTCAATTGGACGTCATTTGACACTTTCACACACAGTTTTGACTCCCTCCTTGAGTATTCTGGGGTTTTTGAGCAGTGTTCTGCCCTAGAAATCTCTCTGGGAGTCGATCCGACGAAGTTCTGGAATTTCGAGCATTTAGCTTGGAGATTCGAACTTAGTCGAAGGGAAATCTCCGGATTTCCATAGTTAAAATTTTCTAGGAGGGAGTGAGCGGGCTTGTAGAGCGAGGGAACGCCAAAAAGCTTCCCAGTTTTACTTGAATATAAAAGCACGCTTCAAAGGTTTCTTCTTAAGTCCTTCCTTTTACTGCTTTCTGTGTGTATATTTAACTGTCATCATGTAGATAGTTAAGTTATAATTGTTTAGAATAAATAGGGGTAATTTAGTAATTTCGCACTATTATTTTTAGAAATAATCTGTCATAGGGAACCCGAAAGGGGCGCTGTGGGGTGCTAACACCTTCCCCACGCGTAACCGACTCCCTTACCCGACTCTGGTTGTCATGGCCGAAGTCGATTTTTGAATCGATTGCCTTAAACTTCTTTTTCCAATGTTTTGAGTAAAACATTGGTAGCGACTCCTTGAACCCTTCCTTCTGTCGCCACCGGCCCGAAACGGGCTTTCGGCATTCGCGAAGGATGGTTGGACTCTTTTATTTGTTTAAAAATATGGATTGCTAGAATGACTTATTCTCAAACTGAGAACTCGTCAAACGAGCAATTTTATTAAAAGGCTCACCAATCCATGTTAATCCCAAGCGGGACCCTCCATGGATTAGCGGTTTTCATAAAAAGAAAGGGTTCATGGAGTCGCCACCAATGTTTTACTCAAAACATTGGAAAAAGAGGTTTAAGGCAATCGATTCAAAAATCGACTTCGGTCATTACAACCAGAGTCGGGTAAGGGAGTCGGTTACGCGTGGGGAAGGTGTTAGCACCCCACAGCGCCCCTTTCGGGTTCCCTATGACAGATTTATTTAAAAATAATAGTGCAAAATTACTAAATTACCCCTATTTATTCTAAGCAATTATAAATTAACTATCTACATGATGACAGTTTAAATATGTACACACAGAAAGCGGTAAAAGAAGGGACTTTAAAGAGATAAACCTTTGAAGCGTGCTTTCTTATATATCTTGACAGAAATTGGGAAGCGTTTTGGCGTTCCCTCCCTCTACAAGACCGCTCGCTCCCTCCTATAAAATTTTAACTATGGAAATCCGGAGGATTTCCCTTCGACTAGGTTCGAGACTCAAGCAAATGGCTCGTGGCTCAAAAACTTCGTCGGATCAACTCTCCGAGTGATTTCTAGGCAGAGCACTGCTCAAAAAAACCCAGAATACTCAAGAAGAGGGTTAAAACTCAGTCCAAATATCTCAAATGACGTCCAATTGACGTCATATTTATAGGGATGAGGCGCAATACGGCCTCTGGGGGTCAATACGGTCCGTATTGAAGTTTTGAACTACAATACGGCCGTATTGAATTCAATACGGCCGTATTGAAGTTCAAAAACCTCAATACGGCCGTATTGAAGTTCAGTGCAGCCGTATTGAAGTTCAGTGCAGCCGTATTGAGTTCAGTGCAGCCGTATTGAAGTTCAGAAACTTCAATACGGCCGTATTGAGTTCAGTGCGGCCGTATTGTAGTTTAAAATGTTCAATACGGCCGTACTGAACTTCTGGGAGGCCGTATTGGGCTTCATTCCCTCCACTTTCTTATTTTTTGCTACTCTAAGACCTCTAAAGCTACAGATTGTCATCCTAGGGTCTTCCAGGGTCTTCCAGGAGTCCTTCCGGCTGACTTTCCTTTGATCTTCGAGAGTCTTCGAGTCTTATTTCCGACCCGGACAATTTTAGGGGTCTACAGCTGCCCCCCCTTTACTTAGTCAAACGGCCTTTTAGTGTACCGGTTGATAAGTAAAGGAGTTGACCCAATTGTCCGAGGAATAAGGCCATCCTTCCGACTTGTAGTGTCTTCCGGTGGAAAATTGCTGAGTAGCCTCTCCAGGTTTTGCTTCGCTCGTCGCCCGAGCCGGAAGCTGCATACCTCCGTGCTTCTGAACACTCTGGTAGCGTGAGTACCGCCTCTCCAGGCTCAACTTCACTCGACGCCCGAGCTGGAAGTTGTGAGTACCGCCTCTCCAGGCTTAGCTTCGCTTGCCGCCCAAGCTGGAAGCTGTGAGTACCGCCTCTCCAGGCTCTGCTTCGGTGCTTCTAACATCCTAGGCAGTTGAGTTTGCCCTCTCCAGGGTTAGCTTCGCTTGCCGCCCAAGCTGGAAGCTGTGAGTACCGCCTCTCCAGGCTCTGCTTCGGTGCTTTTGACATCCTAGGCAGTTGAGTTTGCCCTCTCCAGGGTTAACTTCGCTTGCCGCCCAAGCTGGAAGCTGTGAGTACAGCCTCTCCAGGCTCAACTTCACTCGACGCCCGAGCTGGAAGTTGTGAGTACCCGCCTCTCCAGGCTTTGCTTCGCTCGCCGCCCGAGCTGGAAGCTGCATACCTCCGTGCTTCTGAACACTTTGGTAGCGTGAGTACCGCCTCTCCAGGCTTTGCTTCGCTCGCCGCCCGAGCTGGAAGCTGCATACCTCCGTGCTTCTGAACACTTTGGTAGCGTGAGTACCGCCTCTCCAGGCTCTGCTTTGGTGTTTCTGACAACCTAGGCAGTTGAGTTTGCCCTCTCCAGGGTCTGCGGTTTGCCCTCCCCAGGGTCTGCCTCCGTGTTCTTGACGACGTTGGCAATGTGAGTTTGCCCTCTCTAGGGATCTGTGATGGTTTTGTCTCCACAGTCCACGATGCTGCTTTGACGATTTGTTTTTGATTTTGGTGCCGCTGAGGGCTGGATAACGCAGGGATCCGTCTAGGGGATGTGCAGTTACTCATAGGTTCTTGTGTCCCAACTTTCCTTTGCATAGTTGGTGCCCATTGAGGAATTTCTGTTTCCTTGGGGTGTAGACACGAAGATGCTCTTTTTGATGTGAGCGATGCCTTATGATTGGCTGACGTCCTTTGACGTTGTGGAGTATCCCGGTTATCCTTATTCGGGTGACTCTTTTGGATTTTCTGATTTTTGCTGCCTCTGTGTAGGCTGTTATCCGCTGGGGATTCTGGATGTTGATTTTTGATTGACCTCTTCTGTTAGGCAAATCATCTTGATGTTTAGTGGTTTGGCTAGATGCCGAATTTCGCTTGGGGAATATTTATTATTATTTTTTTTTTTTATTTTTCTCCTTTTGTAAGGGTGCCTCTTGAGTAGGCGACTGGGGATTTGGGGATCTTATGTATCCCAGAGTATTATTTAGAAAGCCTCTTCAGGCTTAGCTTCACTCTTCGCTTGAGTTGGAAAGCTACCTTCCGCTGAGGAAGTTTAAGTCCTTTGACTTGGATATTTTGTTTGGATCATGCTTCCGTTGGGGAATTTCGATGATCTGGCCTTGATAGCTTTCACTGGGAAATTTGGTCCAAGGGTGAAAGCTAAAATATCTCTGGGGAGTATTATTTCGGCAAGCCTCTCCAGGCTCAGTTATTCTGTGGGAGTATTATTTCGGCAAGCCTCTCCAAGCTCAATTATTCTGTATGATGAATTGGTTTTTTGTTCAGCCCGAGAATGCGAGCTGAAACGTCTTTTGGAGAGTATTATTTTGGCAAGCCTCTCCAGGCTCAGTTATTCTGAGAGTATTATTTCAGCAAGCCTCTCCAGGCTCAGTTATTTTGTATGATGCTGTTGATTTTCTGAATCTTTGCCTTTTTTGTCGAATTTTGGCTTTTTCTGTTGTCATCCACAAGCAATTTTTCCTATTTTCTATTTTATGCAATTGCCTCGTGGTAAGGTCTTTAAATGTGCAACTAATGTGTGTGATGCACGCGATGCAAGTTTTTATTTTTGTTCTTTTATTTAGAAAAAATGAATGGCTCTCCCTATCCTCCTCTTCTTGGAGGAACTTCTGTCATTGACGTGAGGGAATATTTTTGTGAGCCTTTTTACGCAGGAGATTACGGATTTTATAGGAAACCCTCCCATTTTCTTTTATTGACCGATTATTAGGGAATTTCATACAATTTTTTAGAAATACCAATTCAGAGGCATAATCACATGGTCAAGAGAGAAAAGAAATGAATAGATATTTTATTAATATTCACAAGTGTTTTTACAGAAAGATATACAGAAGGAAATTTCTGAAGAATGGCTAGCCTGGGTAGGCTATTTACATTGGGCTTAACAATTATATCTGTAATTGTTGCTCCGTACGTTCTCCTAGTTGTTTCGGGTGATATGCCTGAGTCAGGAGTGTAGACACTGCAAGACGCTTGCTTCTAGAAGATAATCACATGAATCGCCTTTCGGTTTTCGATTCAAGTGATCGTTGCTTGCTTTATTTTTATGTCTTATTCTTTTGCCCCTAACTTTTGCCTAGGACGTATCCTAGCGGGGGTGATTTTGCCTTTGTTTTGCCTAGTACCCTTGTACTGGCGGGCTTTTTATTTTGCCCTAACTTTTGCCTAGGACGCCCTTTTCGGGTTTTCATCCTAGCGGGCCTGTGCAAGCAACGTCTTCAAGCGTAGTACTTCTTTACCACGTCAGCGTTGACTGGGTATCGAAGTTCTTCTCCATCCATGTCCGTGAGGATCAGTGCTCCTCCTGAGAAGGCTCGCCTCACCACATATGGTCCTTCGTAATTTGGGGCCCACTTTCCGATTTTGTCCTTTTGAGCTGGTAGCAACTTCTTCATTACCAGTTCTCCCTCATGATAGACTCGAGGGTGGACTTTCTTGTCAAAAGCCTTTTTGATCTTTCTCTGATATGCTTGACCATGGCATATGGCGTTCAGCCGTTTTTCTTCAATAAGGTTTAACTGGTCATACCGGCTTTGAACCCATTCTGCTTCGGAAAGTTTTGCTTCCATGATTACCCTCAGAGAGGGTATTTCGACTTCGACGGGTAGAACTGCCTCCATCCCATAGACGAGGGAGAATGGAGTAGCTCCTGTAGATGTGCGTACTGAAGTCCTATAACCATGAAGAGCGAAGGGTAACATCTCGTGCCAGTCTTTAAATGAGGCAACCATCATTTGCCCTATTTTCTTGATGTTCTTATTGGTTGCCTCGACTGCCCCATTCATCTTTGGCCGATATGGGGAAGAGTTGCGGTGTTGGATCTTGAATTCTTGGCACAGTTCTTCCACCATTTTATTATTCAGATTAGATCCATTTTCAGTGATGATTTATTTCTCCATGCTTCCACTAGATTATTCTAAAATCTTTTGGGACAAGAGATAAGAGAAAGGAAAGATATTTTTGTTCTGAAGTTTGTGTTTTAGAGAGGATTTATTTTTCAAAAATGGTTTTTGTAAGAATGGATGGCCAAGGTAGGCTTATGTGTTTAGGCTTGTTTGATTAAACACTTATAAAGTTAAAAAGTCGTGTTGTGATTCGACAACTTGGATAGCTTCCCTTGAACCTTTCTTGAATTCGGCTCGTGGTACCATCATGGATTTCTTTTGTTTTTTGTTTATTTTGCAACCCTAATTTTTGCCTAGGTCACCCTTTCGTGGGATTCCTAGCGGGTTCTTTGCTCTTATTTTTGCGCATCCCCCTTTTTGGGTTTTCTGCCGAGCTTCTTTTATTTTAAAAGATTTCTTTTTACCCATGATGGCACTTGTCAAGGCCAAGGGAAGGTGCTCCAAGTTGTCACACACACTTCCACATAAAAAATGATGCGGGTTTATTATTATTAAGATGATTTTAACCTCATTCATGTTTATTCAAACAGGGTTAAAAATAATGTGGTTTAGAATTTTATTATAAGCAAGAAAAGAAGCAATGAAGAATGATTTTATTATAATCATAGCGGAAACATGTGTCCTTATTTCATCACTGATATGGGTCCCAATGTTGACCTCTTATATCTCTCGGCCATGCCCCAAATTCACAGTCTCCAATTTCTCTTGACGAGCTTCTTGATCTAGCAATCTTTGCAGATCCGGAGAAATGGTCTCCTCATCACTGTCCAACTCAACCCATTTATCCTCAACTTTCGGATCCCGGTCAGAGCGAACAATTACAGACATAATTATTTTATTGGTTCTGTTTAGGTTTAGAATTATTAATGTTAATGGGGAAAGAGAGAAAAGAATAAAAGAGAGAGTAATGTGTGAAAAATGCCTCTTTATTGATATGTATTAAAACTGTACAAAAACCCTTATTTACATGAAAAGGTTCTCATGATCTCGGGTACTGATCATGAGTCCCTAAAAGAAAAGAAAAATATGAAGGGGCCCTATCGTGGCTTGCCATTCTCTACTCCTGCTTTGGTAGAGGATTCTTGCTCACGTCGGGCGCTGTCGAATCGAAGGTGACCCACCCAGCATCAATAAGGTCTTGGACCTTATATTTGAGAACTTTACAATTCTCCGTTGAATGCCCCGGTGCCCCCGAATGGTATAGACATTTGTCTTGTGGTTTGTACCAATCGGGGTATGGTGGATCAAATTTCCTCGGTGGAACATAAGCTAGAAGACGTGCTTCCACTAGCTTCGGCAGGAGATCGCTATATGTGGTCGGAAGTTTATCAAACTTCCTCACAGGGTTGTATTGCGACTTTCCCGACTTCGAAGTGGAAGAAGATGAAGAAATATTTACAGCATTGACTCCTCCTTCTTTCTTCTTCCCGAAGGCCTTCTTAGCTTCATATGGTTGGGAAGACTTAGCCAGCTTCCCACTTTTGAGTCCTTGTTCCACCCTTTCTCCAATGGTGATGATGTCCGAGAAGAGTGTTGTCGTGTTCCCTATCATCTTGTCATAATAGGGACCAGTCAACGAATTGATGAACAAGGACACCGTCTCCTTATCCGACAGCGGGGGCTCTATCTGTGCCGCCAACTCCCTCCAACGTTGGGCGTACGCCTTGAAGGATTCATCGTTCTTTTTACTCAAGGCTTGAAGATCTGACCTATCGGGTGTTAGGTCGATGTTATACTTATAGCGCTTGAGAAAGGCGTCGGCCAACAACCTCCATGTGCACACTTGATTTCCATCTAGCTGCATATACCAATTGAGCGCGGTATCAGCCAAGCTCTCTTGGAAGCAGTGGATCAAGAGCTTTTCGTTTGTGGCATATGCAGCCATCTTTCGGCAGTACATGGTGAGGTGACTCTTGGGGCAAGTCGATCCCACGTATCTCGGGAAATCTGGCACTTTAAATTTAGGAGGAAATTGAATATCCCTCACTAAGCACATGTCAGCGGCATCTTTAATATCGAAATCATGCCCCTCCATAGCCCTTAGCCGATCCTCTAGGGCGTGGAATTGTTCCTTTGAAACTTCGGGCTCTTTAATCATAATTCCAGCCCCAATAGGTATGGCGTGCGGAGGCTCTTCTTCATGCACCTCCTCTTCCTCATGATGGGACCCATGGTCACTGTGGCTTGATCCATGGAAGTTATGTTGACGCATGAGTTCCATCATTTGCGCCATCTGCTCTTTAAGCTGTGAAAGCTCGGTTGTGAGCTTCTTATTTTGCTCCTCCAATGCTTCCATTTTCTTGATTTTCTGCGTGCGTGTGAGGACAGAGAGATGACCAGCCACTTTCTAAAATGAATGTTTTATTCTAATTAGTTTATTCATGGTATGAATACACTCTCGATGTGAGCTTGATAAGACTCCATCTTTAAGGCGCTGCCTTTTTAAGATGAAGGTTTATCACCCTCCCTAGCCTATGATCTCTCCCCAACGGAGAATCTCAATAGTCATGGGTCCCTTTTACTCACATCGAGAGGGTATTGGTGATCCTAAAATGAATAATTGATGAGGATGCATGAGGTCTTATTGGAAATGATGTACATGCTCCTCGCTTTTTATTATATTTTCACACATGGTCTTTTCTCTCATGTCATGGCATTTTCATGCATGGGGATTTATTCTTAGACCTTATCACGAGGTTATTTATTAATGCACAAACAATTGCACATAAGCATTTACACAAACAATTCACTCATCCACGGAAAGTCACGAGCGAATCACGAGGTAGGGGTATCCTGCAGAAAAGTGCATATTCAAGGTGGTTCTAACTGTTCTCACCGGTCTGAGGCCCCCAAGGTGCCCCCATTATAGGGACCCAATTCCTCTCGTCTAAGTTGATGGAAAGCTCCAACGCACTGTCGGACTCGAGTTCATGGTTATCACCTTGAGTGATGCTTTCCGACAACGGTCTACGGGCACCTATAGACCCATTCGACAACCGGCCGTACTAACATCCACTCCCTATGGCTTACCACTCATGCCCCCGGGTATAGAGGGAACTGTTGTGTGCAGTTTTTATTTCAAACAATTGCAAAAATTTAAACATACAACAGTTATTTAAAGCCAAATAGGCAAAACATGTTATTATACAAGCAAGGGGTAATGAAGTAATTTTAACTATTATTTGTTAAAAATAATCTGTCAGTAAATGGGACTGACTCTCGAGGCTTCCCCAGTGGAGTCGCCATCTGTC
Source organism: Cajanus cajan (assembly GCF_000230855.2). Classification (NCBI taxonomy): domain Eukaryota; kingdom Viridiplantae; phylum Streptophyta; class Magnoliopsida; order Fabales; family Fabaceae; genus Cajanus; species Cajanus cajan. Next base: position 32,906,792 of record NC_138521.1, on the reverse strand, counting down.
GCCACCGGCCCGAAACGGGCTTTCGGCATTCGCGAAGGATGGTTGGACTCTTTTATTTGTTTAAAAATATGGATTGCTAGAATGACTTATTCTCAAACTGAGACCTCGTCAAACGAGCAATTTTATTAAAAGGCTCACCAATCCATGTTAATCCCAAGCGGGACCCTCCATGGATTAGCGGTTTTCATAAAAAGGAAGGGTTCATGGAGTCGCCACCAATGTTTTACTCAAAACATTGGAAAAAGAGGTTTAAGGCAATCGATTCAAAAATCGACTTCGGTCATTACAACCAGAGTCGGGTAAGGGAGTCGGTTACGCGTGGGGAAGGTGTTAGCACCCCACAGCGCCCCTTTCGGGTTCCCTATGACAGATTTATTTAAAAATGATAGTGCGAAATTACTAAATTACCCCTATTTATTCTAAGCAATTATAAATTAACTATCTACATGATGACAGTTTAAATATGTACACACAGAAAGCGGTAAAAGAAGGGACTTTAAAGAGATAAACCTTTGAAGCGTGCTTTCTTATATATCTTGACAGAAATTGGGAAGCGTTTTGGCGTTCCCTCCCTCTACAAGACCGCTCGCTCCCTCCTATAAAATTTTAACTATGGAAATCCGGAGGATTTCCCTTCGACTAGGTTCGAGACTCAAGCAAATGGCTCGTGGCTCAAGAACTTCGTCGGATCAACTCTCCGAGTGATTTCTAGGCAGAGAACTGCTCAAAAAAACCCAGAATACTCAAGAAGAGGGTTAAAACTCAGTCCAAAAGTCTCAAATGACGTCCAATTGATGTCATATTTATAGGGATGAGGCGCAATACGGCCTCTGGGGGTCAATACGGTCCGTATTGAAGTTTTGAACTACAATACGGCCGTATTGAATTCAATACGGCCGTATTGAAGTCTTAATGAATACAGAGGGAGCTACTCCATTCTCCCTCGTTTATGGGATGGAGGCAGTTCTACCCGCAGCTGTAGACCCCTAAAATTGTCCGGGTCGGAAATAAGACTCGAAGACTCTCGAAGATCAAAGGAAAGTCAGCCGGAAGGACTCCTGGAAGACCCTGGAAGACCCTAGGATGACAATCTGTAGGTTTAGAGGTCTTAGAGTAGCAAAAAATAAGAAAGTGGGAGGTTTGGAGCTCAATACGGCCTCCTTGGAGTTCAGTACGGCCGTACTGCACATTTTGAACTACAATACGGCCGCACTGAACTCAACACGGCCGTATTGAAGTTTCTGAACTTCAATACGGCCGCACTGAACTCAATACGGCCGTATTGAGTTCTTTTGAACTTCAATACGGCCGTACTGAATTCAATACGGCCGTATTGAAGTACAAAAACTCAATACGGGCCGTATTGAACCCAGGGGCCGTATTGCGCCTCATCCCTATAAATAGGACGTCATTTGGACGTCCTCCCACACTTTTGGACTGAGTTTTAACCCTCTTCTTGAGTATTCTAGGTTTTTTTGAGCAGTGCTCTGCCTAGAAATCACTCGGAGAGTTGATCCGACGAAGATCTTGAGTCACGAGCCATTTGCTTGAGTCTCGAACCTAGTCGAAGGGAAATCCTCCGGATTTCCATAGTTAAAATTTTATAGGAGGGAGCGAGCGGTCTTGTAGAGGGAGGGAACGCCAAAACGCTTCCCAATTTCTGTCAAGATATATAAGAAAGCACGCTTCAAAGGTTTATCTCTTTAAAGTCCCTTCTTTTACCGCTTTCTGTGTGTACATATTTAAACTGTCATCATGTAGATAGTTAATTTATAATTGCTTAGAATAAATAGGGGTAATTTAGTAATTTCGCACTATTATTTTTAAATAATCTGTCATAGGGAACCCGAAAGGGGCGCTGTGGGGTGCTAACACCTTCCCCACGCGTAACCGACTCCCTTACCCGACTCTGGTTGTAATGGCCGAAGTCGATTTTTGAATCGATTGCCTTAAATCTCTTTTTCCATTGTTTTGAGTAAAACATTGGTGGCGACTCCATGAACCCTTCCTTTTTATGAAAACCGCTAATCCATGGAGGGTCCCGCTTGGGATTAACATGGATTGGTGAGCCTTTTAATAAAATTGCTCGTTTGACGAAGTCTCAGTTTGAGAATAAGTCATTCTAGCAATCCATATTTTTAAACAAATAAAAGAGTCCAACCATCCTTCGCGAATGCCGAAAGCCCGTTTCGGGCCGGTGGCGACAGATGGCGACTCCACTGGGGAAGCCTCGAGAGTCAGTCCCATTTAGTGACAGATTATTTTTAACAAATAATAGTTAAAATTACTTCATTACCCCTTGCTTGTATAATAACATGTTTTGCCTATTTGGCTTTAAATAACTGTTGTATGTTTAAATTTTTTCAATTGTTTGAAATAAAAACTGCACACAAACCTTTGCACACAACAGTTCCCTCTATACCCGGGGGCATGAGTGGTAAGCCATAGGGAGTGGATGTTAGTACGGCCGGTTGTCGAATGGGTCTATAGGTGCCCGTAGACCGTTGTCGGAAAACATCACTCAAGGTGATAACCATGAACTCGAGTCCGACAGTGCGTTGGAGCTTTCCATCGACTTACGACGAGAGGAATTGGGTCCCTATAATGGGGGCACCTTGGGGGCCTCAGACCGGTGAGAACAGTTAGAACCACCTTGAATATGCACCTTTCTGCAGGATACCCCTACCTCGTGATTCGCTCGTGACTGTTCGTGGATGAGTGAATTGTTTGTGCATTGATTATGTGACATTGTATGAGCATACATTGCATTTCTTTAAACATACAACATTCCTATTCTTTTAAAATAAGAATAAATAGGAATAAGAATCTTCCATTACATGGTGTTAACATCTACCATCATCACATTCATGTAGGTAGTTTCCCTTTTCACCCAAGAATACAAAAAAATAATAAATAAAAATACCCAAAAAAGAAAAAAAAAAGGGTTATTTATCCAAACCAAGCAATATCATGCATCATTTTAGGAATATCCCGAAAAAATGATAATGCTTAGTTGAATAAACACAATGCATGCATATTCATCGCCATCATCTCATATCATGCATTCTTATCAAAGATCATGGAGGGATCTAGTTTTGCATTTCATACATCCCTCCTAGTAATTCATTAATAATAGTAATAAAAAGAAAGGATTAAGCGATGCGTATGTTCAGAATGGATCGCACGCCATTTGTTATTAAATGCAAGCCAACAACCGCGCCAAGCGAGCATACGTTAACTCCGTTGTTGGTAATCAAGACAAACAAAGGGGAAGGTCCGACGCCGTTAAGGATCATCGCTCCAAGGCCTTTTCCCTACGAATCAAATAAGGCTGTGCCGTGGATATACGACATCCATTCTTCTGCCTACAGCGATATCTCTAACATCGCTGGACTTGGGGGCATGACTAGGAGTGGCAGGATCTACACTCTCGATGATCTTCATGATAAAGCTCCCAAGAATAAAGAAAAGGAAAAAGAAAAAGAAAAAACCGAGGAAAATAAAGAATCCGAGGAGGAGACTGATGAGCTATTAAAGTATATCCGACAGAGTGAGTACTCCATCGTGGATCAACTTCGTAGGACGCCAGCAAAGATTACGCTGTTGTCGTTGATCCTAAGTTCCGAACCGCATCGGCAAGCTCTGTTGAAAGTCTTGAACGAGGCATATGTGTCGCACACTATCTCCCAAGACAAGTTTGAGGGGATTGTTAGTCACATCACGGCTAATGATCACCTTACTTTCACCGATGAAGAGATCCCCGCTGGGAGACCAAATCACAACAAGCCCTTGCACATCTCTGTAAAGTGCAAGGAGTATCACATCGCTAAAGTCTTGGTAGACAATGGATCTTCCTTGAACGTGATGCCAAAAAGAACGCTCGATCAAGTGGCAATCAAGGGAGTCCAAATGCGCCCGAGCAACATGATCGTTCGAGCTTTCGACGGATCTAAAAGAGAAGTAGTGAGAGAAATCAATCTTCCAATCCAAATTGGACCCACTATCTTCAACGTCGAATTTCAAGTGATGGACATTACTCCGGCATACAGCTGTCTCCTCGGCCGACCTTGGATTCATGATGCAAAAGCTGTTCCTTCTACGCTCCACCAGAAAGTCAAGTTCATAGTGGGTGACAAACTGGTGACTGTACAAGCTGAAGATGACATACTCATCAGCAAGCCAGCTGCTATACCTTACGTGGATGCAGCAGAGGAAGCTTTAGAAACCGCCTTCCAAGCATTGGAAATTGCCAATGTTGAAACGTTTCCCCGAGAAACGAAGAAGGTAGCCTACATGCTCACGAAGCACGGATACTTGCCTGGACAAGGACTTGGCAAGGATTCCCAAGGAATTCCCGAGCTACCCATCATTAAGGAGAACTCGGGGAAACAAGGGTTAGGATACAACCCTAACAAAGATCAAAGAACGAAGAGGAATCAAGATCCTTCTCGACGTTCTTTAAGCCAGATCTTTAGGAAGGCCGGTTCACAAGCGTCAAGGCCGGTCGTCGTCATCAAGTGCTCTTCTCCTTCCGATAGGGATGTATAGACCTGATGACTATTAGAGATTACTCCTCGGGGACAGCCCGACCCCCGAGCCTCGATAGGGCACATGTTTCCACTATGATTATAATAAAATCATTCTTCATTATTTCTTATTGCTTCTTTTCTTGCTTACAATAAAATTCTAAACCGCAGTATTTAACCCTGTTTGAATAAACATAAATGAGGTTAAAATCGTCTTAATAAAAATAAACCCGCATCTTTTTTATGTGGAAGTGTGTTGTCGCCACCGGCCCGAAACGGGCTTTCGGCATTCGCGAAGGATGGTTGGACTCTTTTATTTGTTTAAAAATATGGATTGCTAGAATGACTTATTCTCAAACTGAGACCTCGTCAAACGAGCAATTTTATTAAAAGGCTCACCAATCCATGTTAATCCCAAGCGGGACCCTCCATGGATTTAGCGGTTTTCATAAAAAGGGAGGGTTCATGGAGTCGCCACCAATGTTTTACTCAAAACATTGGAAAAAGAGATTTAAGGCAATCGATTCAAAAATCGACTTCGGCCATTACAACCAGAGTCGGGTAAGGGAGTCGGTTACGCGTGGGGAAGGTGTTAGCACCCCACAGCGCCCCTTTCGGGTTCCCTATGACAGATTATTTAAAAATAATAGTGCGAAATTACTAAATTACCCCTATTTATTCTAAGCAATTATAAATTAACTATCTACATGATGACAGTTTAAATATGTACAAACAGAAAGCGGTAAAAGAAGGGACTTTAAAGAGATAAACCTTTGAAGCGTGCTTTCTTATATATCTTGACAGAAATTGGGAAGCGTTTTGGCGTTCCCTCCCTCTACAAGACCGCTCGCTCCCTCCTATAAAATTTTAACTATGGAAATCCGGAGGATTTCCCTTCGACTAAGTTCGAATCTCCAAGCTAAATGCTCGGAATTCCAGAACTTCGTCGGATCGACTCCCAGAGAGATTTCTAGGGCAGAACACTGCTCAAAAACCCCAGAATACTCAAGGAGGGAGTCAAAACTGTGTGGAAAAGTGTAGAATGACGTCCAATTGACGTCATATTTATAGGGATGAGGCTCAATACGGTCTCTGGGGGTCAATACGGTCCGTATTGAAGTTTTGATCTACAATACGGCCGTATTGAATTCAATACGGCCGTATTGAAGTTCAAAAAACCTCAATACGGCTGTATTGAAGTTCAGTGCAGCCGTATTGAAGTTCAGCGCAGCCGTATTGAATTCAATGCAGCCGTATTGAAGTTCAGAAACTTCAATACGGCCGTATTGAGTTCAGTGCGGCCGTATTGATGTTCAAAATGTTCAATACGGCCGTACTGAACCTCTGGGAGGCCGTATTGGGCTTCATTCCTCCCACTTTTCTTATTTTAGCTATCCTAAGACCTCTAGACCTATAGAGAACCCTCCTTGGGCCTTCTGGAAGTCCTTCTGGCTGATCTTCCTTCAGTCTTCGAGAGTCTTCAAGCTTTATTTCCGACCCGGACAATTTTAGGGGTCTACATGTGTGAAAACTTGGAGCACCTTTCCTTGGCCTCAATAAGTGCCGTCATGGATAAAAAGAAATCCATTCAGGACAAAAATCCTAAAAAACAAAATGCTCGGCAGGAAACCCAAAAAGGGGACTGCGCAAAAATAAGAGCAAAAGACCCGCTAGGAATCCCACAAAAGGGTGACCTAGGCAAAAATTAGGGTTACAAAATAATGAACAAAAACAAAAGCCCGCTAAAACTCCACAAATGGGTGTTTTAGGCAAAAGTTAGGGCAATCGAAAAACAGAATAAATCCATGATGGTACCACCAACTGAATTCAACAAAGGGGCTCAAGAAAAGCTATCCAAGTTGTCAAATCACAAATGTTAATAACCAAGACGTGCTTAACTTCATAAGTGTTTAATCAAACAAGCCTAAACACTTAAGCCTACCATTGGCCAAGCCATTCTTACAAAATCCATTTTTCAAAAAATAAATAATCCCCTCTAAAACACAAACTTTCGAAAAAAATATCCTTTCCTTCTTTTCTCTCTTGTCCCAAACGATTTTTGAATAATCTAGTGGAAACATGGAGATATAGTAGTCAATAGGAGGGTTGACACATCTTCTAAAGGAAAGGAAAATCATTTGGTTGATGACACCAAATCTCAATATAACATGCATCATTCCTCGGTTACAGAAATCGGCAGCGCACAGTCCGTCTGGAGGAATGGCAAAATCCAAGCAAAAAACGCATCGGTTAATTCTTTTGAAAAGTGAATCAAATAGAATTAGGTGCATCATACTACATACATGCATACAGATGATAGGTGTAATGGAAGATCACTTATTCTCTGTTTATTGAAAAAAACAAAAAAATATAAACTTCAGAAAAACAATACGCCCGTATCATGTTCAGTACGCCCGTACCAAAATTAGGGTTATGAACAAATTTTCAATTCAATACGGGCATACTGAAATGAATAACGGCCGTATTGGCAATAACAGAAATCCTCCCTCACGTCGATGACAAAATTCCTCCAAGAAGAAGAGGATAGGGGGAGCCATTCATTTTTTCTAAAAAAAAAAAAAAAAAAAAAAAACAAATTAATAAAATAATTAAACTTGCATTTTGTGCATCACGCACATTAATTGCACATTCAAAGACCTCATCATGAGGCAGTCGCATAAAATAGAAAAAATAGAAAAATTGCTTGTGTATGACAGCAGCAAACAAAATGCAGAAATTCAGAAAATCAATAAAACGTACAGAATAACTGAGCCTGGAGAGGCTTGCCGAAATAATACTCTCAGAATAACTGAGCCTGGAGAGGCTTGCCGAAATAATACTCTCTCAGAATAATTGAGCCTGGAGAGGCTCGCCGAAATAATACTCTCTCAGAATAACTAAGCCTGGAGAGGCTCGCCGAAATAATACTCTCTCAGAATAACTGGGCCTGAAGAGGCTTGCCAAAATAATACTCCTCAGAGACATTTCTGTACAGAAAAAGCCAAAACCAACAAAAAAGGCAAAAATACAGAAAAAGCCAAAATCAACAAAAAATACAGAAAAAGCCGAAATCAACAAAAAAGGCAAAAACACAGAAAAAGCCAAAATCAACAAAAAAGGCAAAAACACAGAAAAAGCCAAAATCAACAAAAAGGCAAAATACAGAAAATCCAACAAATTACACAGAATAACTGAGCCTGGAGAGGCTTGCTAAAATAATACTCTCCAAAAGACATCTCAGCTTGCATTCTTGGGCTGAACAAGAAAAGCAACTCATCGTACAGAATAACTGAGCCCGGAGAGGCTTGCCGAAATAATACTCGTACAGAATAACTGAGCCTGGAGAGGCTTGCCGAAATAATACTCCCACAGAATAATTGAGCCTGGAGAGGCTTGCCGAAACAATACTCCCTCTCAGAATAATTGAGCCTGGAGAGGCTCGCCGAAATAATACTCCTGCAGAATAATTGAGCCTGGAGAGGCTTGCCGAAACAATACTCCCTCTCAGAATAATTGAGCCTGGAGAGGCTCGCCGAAATAATACTCTCTCAGAATAACTGAGCCTGGAGAGGCTCGCAGAAATAATACTCCCCAGAGACACCTCAGCTTAAGCTCATGGAACAAATCCCCAGCGAGAGCTATCAAAGCAAGATCGTCAAAATCCCCAATGGAAGCACGATCATCCAAACAAAATATTCAGTCAAAGGACTTGAAACTTCCTCAGTGGAAGATAGCTCTCTGACTCGAGCGCTGAGTGAGGCTAAGCCTGCAGAGGCTTCCTAAATAATACTCTGGGATACATAAGATCCCCAAATCCCCAGTCGCCTACTCAAGAGGCACCCTTACAAAAGGAGAAAAATAAAAAATATCAATAAATATTCCCCAAGCGGAATTCGGCATCCAGCCAAACACTAAACATCAAGATGATTTGCCTAACAGAAGAGGTCAATCAAAAATCAACATCCAGAATCCCCAGCGGATAACAGCCTACACAGAGGCAGCAAAAATCAGAAAATCCAAAAGAGATACCCGAATAAGGATAACTGGGATATTCCACCAACGTCAAAGGACGTCAGCCAAACATAAGGCATCGCTCAATTCAAGAAGAGCATCTGTGTCTACACCCCAAGGAGTCAGAAATTCCCCATGGGTACCAACTATGCAAATGCAAGTTGGGCCACAAGAACCTATGAATGACTGCACATCCCCTAGACGGATCCCTGTGTTATCCAGCCCTCAGCGGCACAAAATCAAAAACAAACTGTCGAAGCAGCATTGTGGACTGTGGAGACAAAAAATCATCTCAGATCCCTAGAGAGGGTAAACTCGCATTGCCGAAGTGATCAGAAGACACGGACGCAGACCCTGGAGAGGGCAAACTCAGTTGCCTAGGTCGTCAGAGACAACCGAAGCAAAGTCTGGAGAGACGGTACTCAAAGTCTGGAGAGACGGTACTCAAAGTCTGGAGAGACGGTACTCAAAGTCTGCAGAGACGGTACTCAAAGTCTGGAGAGACGGTACTCAAAGTCTGGAGAGACGGTACTCAAAGTCTGGAGAGACGGTACTCAAAGTCTGGAGAGACGGTACTCAGAGCCTGGAGAGGCGGTACTCACAACTTCCAACTCGGGCGTCGGGTGAAGTTGAGCCTGGAGAGGCGGTACTCACAGCTTCCAGCTTGGGCGGCAAGCGAAGCTAACCCTGGAGAGGGCAAACTCAACTGCCTAGGATGTCAGAAGCACCGAAGCAGAGCCTGGAGAGGCGGTACTCACAGCTTCCAGCTTGGGCGGCAAGCGAAGCTAACCCTGGAGAGGGCAAACTCAACTGCCTAGGATGTCAGAAGCACCGATGCAGAGCCTGGAGAGGCGGTACTCACAGCTTCCAGCTTGGGCGTGTAGACCCCTAAAATTGTCCGGGTCGGAAATAAAGCTTGAAGACTCTCGAAGACTGAAGGAAGATCAGCCAGAAGGACTCCTAGAAGGCCCTAGGAGGGTTCTCTGTAGGTCTAGAGGTCTTAGAATAGCTCAAAATAAGGAAGTGGAGGGAATGAAGCCCAATACGGCCGTACTGAACTTAATACGGCCGTATTGAAGCTTCAATACGGCCGCAGTGAACTCAATACGGCGTATTGAAGTTTCTGAAACTTCAATACGGCCGTACTGAAATCAATACGGCCGTATTGAAGCTTCAATACAGCCGCAGTGAACTCAATATGGGCGCATTGAAATTTCTGAATTTCAATACGGCCGTATTGAACTCAATACGACCGTATTGAAGTTCAAAAATTTCAATACGGCCGTATTGCTTCTATAGGCCGTATTGCGCCTATTCCCTATAAATATGACGTCAATTGGACGTCATTCCACACTTTTACACTCAGTTTTGACTCCCTCCTTGAGTATTCTGGGGTTTTTGAGCAGTGTTCTGCCCTAGAAATCTCTCTGGGAGTCGATCCGACGAAGTTCTGGAATTCCGAGCACTTAGCTTGGAGATTCGAACCTAGTCGAAGGGAAATCCTCCGGATTTCCATAGTCAAAATTTTATAGGAGGGAGCGAGCGAGCTTGTAGAGCGAGGGAACGCCAAAAAGCTTCCCAGTTTTACTCAATATATAAAAGCACGCTTCAAAGGTTTCTTCTTAAAGTCCTTCCTTTTATTGCTTTCTGTGTGCATATTTAAACTGTCATCATGTAGATAGTTAATTTATAATCGCTTAGAATAAATAGGGGTAATTTAGTAATTCTACACTGTTATTTTAGAAATAATCTGTCATAGGGAACCCGAAAGGGGCGCTGTGGGGTGCTAACACCTTCCCCACGCGTAACCGACTCCCTTACCCAACTCTGGTTGTAATGGCCAAAGTTGATTTATAAAATCAATTGCCTTATCCCTTTTTCCAATGTTTTGAGTAAAACATTGGTGGCGACTCCACGAACCCTCCTTTTGCGAAAACCACTAATCCATGGAGGGTCCCGCTTGGGATTAATATGGATTGGTGAGACATTTAATAAATAAATTGGATAAGATCGACAAGGTCTCAGTTTGAGAAGAAGTCGTTCTAATAATCCAATACATTTTCAAAACTAAAATAAAAGCGAGCGCGACCGTCTTCGCGAATGCCGAAAGCCCGTTTCGGGCCGGTGGCGACAGATGGCGACTCCGCTGGGGAAGCTTCGAGAGTCAGTCCCATTTAGTGACAGATTATTTTTAACAAATAATAGTTAAAATTACTTTATTACCCCTTGCTTGTATGATAACATGATTTATTATATGGCTTTAAATAACTGTTGTATGTTTAAATTCCGCAATTGTTTGAAATACAAACTGTACACAAACCTTTGCACACAACAGTTCCCTCTATACCCGGGGGCATGAGTGATTAACCATAGGGAGTGGATGTTAGTACGGCCGGTTGACGAATGGGTCTATAGGTGCCCGTAGACCGTTGTCGGAAAGCATCACTCAAGGTGATAACCATGAACTCGAGTCCGACAGTGCGTTGGAGCTTTCCATCGGCTTACGACGAGAGGAATTGGGTCCCTATAATGGGGGCACCTTAGGGGCCTCAGACCGGTGAGAACAGTTAGATCCACCTTGAATATGCACTTTTCTGCAGGATACCCCTACCTCGTGATTCGCTCGTGACTGTTCGTGGATGAGTGAATTGTTTGTGCATTGATTATGTGAAATTGTTTGAGCATACATTGCATTTCTTTAAACATACAACATTCCTATTCTTTTAAAATAAAAATAAATAGGAATAAGAATCTTCCATTATACGGTGTTAACATCTACCTTCATCACATTCATATAGGTAGTTTCCCTTTTCACCCAAAAAATACAAAAAATATATAAAATAAAAAATACCCAAAAAAAGGAAAAAAGGGTTATTTATCCAAACCAAGCAATATCATGCATCATCTTAGGGACATCCTAAAAACATGATAATGCTTAGTTGAATAAACACAATGCATGCATATTCAACGTCATCATCTCATATCATGCATTCTTATCAAAGATCATGGAGGGATCTAGATTTGCATTTCATACATCCCTCCCAATAAATCATTAATAAACATTAATAAAAAGAAAGAAATAATCGATGCGTATGTTCAAAGAATGGATCGCACGCAGTTCGTTATCAAGTGTAAGCCAACAACCGCGCCAAGCGAGCGCACATCAACTCCGTTGTTGGTAATCAAGACGAATAAAGGGGAAGGTCCGACACCATTAAGGATCACAGTTCCAAGGCCTTTCCCTTACAAATCAAATAAGGCTGTGCCGTGGATATACGACATCCACTCTTCTGCCGACAGCGATATCTCCAACATCGCTGGACTTGGGGGCATGACTAGGAGTGGCAGGATCTACACTCCCGAAGATCTTCATGACAAAACTCCCAAGAATAAAGGGAAAGAAAAAGAGGAAAAAACCGAGGAAAATAAGGAATCCGAGGAGGAGACAGACAAGCTGTTAAAATATATCCGACAGAGCGAGTATTCCATCATGGATCAACTTCATAAGACGCCAGCAAAGATTACTCTGTTGTCGTTGATCCTATGCTCCGAACCGCATCGGCAAGCTCTGTTGAAAGTCTTGAACGAGGCATATATGTCGCACACTATCTCCCAAGACGAGTTTGAGGGGATTGTTAGTCACATCAAGGCTAATGATCACCTCACCTTCATCGATGAAGAAATCCCCGCCGAGGGACCAAACCACAACAAGCCCTTGCACATCTCTATAAAGTGCAAGGAGTATCACATCACTAAAGTCTTGGTAGATAATGGATCTTCCTTGAACGTAATGCCAAAAAGAGCGCTCGAGCAAGTGGCAATCAAGGGAATCCAAATGTGCCCGAGCAACATGATCGTTCGAGCCTTCGATGGTTCTAAAAGAGAAGTGGTGGGAGAGATCAATCTCCCAATCCAAATTGGACCCACTATCTTTAATGTCGAATTCCAAGAGATGGACATTACTCCCGCATACAGCTGTCTCCTCGGCCGACCTTGGATTCATGATGCGAAAGCTATTCCTTCTACGCTCCACCAGAAAGTCAAGTTCATAGTGGGTGACAAACTGGTGACCATGCAAGCTGAAAATGACATACTCATCAGCAAGCCATCCAACATACCTTATGTGGATGCAGCAGAGGAAGCTTTGGAAACCGCCTTCCAAGCATTGGAAATTGCCAATGTTGAAACGTTTCCCCGAGAAACGAAGAAGGTAGCTCATATGCTCACAAAGAACGGATACTTGCCAAGACAAGAATTAGGCAAGGACTCCCAAGGAATCCCGGAGCTACCCATTATCAAGGACAATCCGGGGAAACAAGGGTTAAGATACAACCCTAACAAAGATCAAAGGACGAAGAGGAACCAAGATCCTTCTCGACGTTCTTTAAGCCAGATCTTTAGGAAGGCCGGTTCACAAGCGTCAAGGTCGGTCGTCGTCGTCAAAATGTTTTTCTCCTTCCGATAGGGATGTATAGACTCAGTGACTATTAGAGATCACTCCTCGGGGACAGCCCGACCCCCGAGCCTCGATAGGGCACATGTTTCCACTATGATTATAATAAAATCATTCATTATTATTTCTTATTGCTTCTTTTCTCGCTTGCAATAAAATTCTAGACCACATTATTTTAACCCTGTTTGAATAAGCATAAATGAGGTTAAAATCATCTTGATAACAATAAACCCGCATCATTTTTATGTGGAAATGTGCATGACAGCTTGGAGCACCTTTTCTTGGCATCAATAAGTGCCATCATGGATAAAAGAAATCCTAAAGATAATAAGCTCGGCAGGAAACCCAAAAAGGGGACTGCGCAAAAATAAGAGCAAAAGACCCGCTAGGAATCCCACAAAAGGGTGACCTAGGCAAAAGTTAGGGTTACAAAATGAAGACAAAAACCCGCTAGGAATCCCACGAAAAGGGTGACCTAGGCAAAAGTTAGGGTTACAAAATGAATACAAAAGCCCGCTAAGACATCACAAAAGGGTGTTTTAGGCAAAAGTTAGGGCCGTCAAAAAAAAAAAAAACAAAATAAATCCATGATAGTACCATCAATTGAATTCAACAAAGGGCTCAAGAAAAGCTATCCAAGTTGTCAAAACACAATCATTAATAACAAAGATGTGCTTAACCTCATAAGTGTTTAATCGAACAAGCCTAAACACATAAGCCTACCATGGCCAGCCATTCTTACAAAAACCATTTTTCAAAAATAAAATAATCCCCTCTAAAACACAAACCTTTGAAAATATATCCTTTCCTTCTTTTCTCTCTTGTCCCAAACGATTTTTGAATAATCTTGTGGAAACATGGAGATATAGTGGTCAATAGGAGGGTTGACACATCTTCTAAAGAAAGGGAAGAATCATTTGGTTGATGACACCAAAATCAAATACGCATCATTCCTCGGTTACAGAAATCGGCAATGCACAGCCCGTCTGGAGGAATGGCAAAATTCAAATAGAGAAACGCATCGTTTAATTCTTTTGAAAAATGAATCAAATAGAATTAGGTGCATCATACCGCATACATGCATACAGATGATAGGTGTACTGGAAGATCACTTATTCTCTGTTTATTGAAAAAACAAAAAATATAAACTTCAGAAAAACAATACGCCCGTATCATGTTCAGTACGCCCGTACCAAAATTAGGGTTATGAACAAATTTTCAATTCAATACGGGCATACTGAAATGGATGCAGCCGTATTGGCCATAAAGAAATTTTCAAAGACCTCGTCATGAGGCAACCACATAAAATAGAAAAATAGAAAAATTGCTTGTGTATGACAGCAGCAAACAAAATGCAAAGATTCAGAAAATCAACAGCGTCATACAGAATAACTGAGCCTGGAGAGGCTTGCCGAAAGAATACTCTCAAAATAACTGAGCCTGGAGAGGCTTGCCGAAAGAATACTCTCAGAATAACTGAGCCTGGAGAGGCTTGCCGAAAGAATACTCTCAGAATAACTGAGCCTGGAGAGGCTTGCCGAAAGAATACTCTCAGAATAACTGAGCCTGGAGAGGCTTGCCGAAACAATACTCATACAGAATAATTGAGCCTGGAGAGGCTCGCCGAAATAATACTCTCTCAGAATAACTGAGACATTTCTGTACAGAAAAAGCCAAAACCAACAAAAAAGGCAAAATCAACAAAAATACAGAAAAAGCCAAAATCAACAAAAAAGGCAAAAACACAGAAAAAGCCAAAATCGAAAAAAGGGCAAAATACAGAAAATCCAACAAATCATACAGAATAACTGAGCCTGGAGAGGCTTGCCGAAAAAATACTCGTACAGAATAATTGAGCCTGGAGAGGCTCGCCGAAATAATACTCTCTCAAAATAACTGAGCCTGGAGAGGCTTGCCGAAATAATACTCTCTCAAAATAATTGAGCCTGGAGAGGCTTGCCGAAATAATACTCTCATCAGAATAATTGAGCCTGGAGAGGCTCGCAGAAATAATACTCCCCAGAGGGAACCTCAACTCATACTCTTGGATTCAAAATCCCCAGCAAGAGCTATCAAGCAAGATCGTCAAAATCCCCAATGGAAGTACAATCTCCCAAGCAGAATATCCAAGTCAAAGGACTTAAACTTCCTCAGTGAAGATAGCTCTCCAACTCAAGTGTTGAGTGAGGCTAAGCCTGTAGAGGCTTCTTAAATAATACTCTGGGATACATAAGATCCCTCATTCCCCAATCGCCTACTCAGAGGCATCCCTGCAAAAGGAGAAAAATCAAAAAAACATCAATAACCATTCCCCAAGCGGAATTTGGCACTCAGCCGAACACTGAACTTCAAATCCCCAGTCGCCTACTCAAGAGGCACCCCTTCAAAAAGAGAAAAAATCAAAAAGATCAATAACCATTCCCCAAGAGGAATTCGGCATTCAGCCAATCATCAAACATCAAGATAATTCGCCTATTCAAGAGGCACTCTTTCAAAAGAAGAGAAAAAATCGAAAAGATCAATAACAATTCCCCAAGCGGAATTTGGCTTTTTAGCCAATCATTGAACATCAAGGTGATATGCCTAACAGAAGAGGCTAATCAAAATCAACGACAAAATCCCCCAGTGGATAACAGCCTACACAGAGGCAGCAAAATCAGA
This sequence comes from Cajanus cajan, assembly GCF_000230855.2. Lineage (NCBI taxonomy): Eukaryota > Viridiplantae > Streptophyta > Magnoliopsida > Fabales > Fabaceae > Cajanus > Cajanus cajan. The sequence goes on along the minus strand of NC_138521.1, from coordinate 32,891,141 downwards.
AAACCAAAAGAGACACCCGAATAAGGATAAACCGGGATACTCCACCAACGTCAAAGGACGTCAGCCAAACATAAGGCATCGCTCAACTCAGAGAGAAAGAGCATCTGTGTCTATACCCCAAGGAGTCAGAAATTCCCCAAGGGTACCAACAATGCAATGCAAGTTGGGGCACAGGAACCTGTGAATGACTGCACATCCCCTAGACGGATCCCTGCGTTATCCAGCCCTCAGTGGCACAAAAATCAAAAATAATCGTCGAAGCAGCATCGTGGACTGTGGAGACAAAATCAACATCCAGAATCCCCAGCAGATAACAGCCTACACAGAGGCAGCAAAAAATCAGAAAATCAAAAAGAGTTACCCGAACAAGGATAACCGGGATACTCCACCAACGTCGAAAGGACGTCAGCCAATCATAAGGCACCGCTCACATCAGAAAGAGCATCTTTGTGTCTGCACCCCTAAGGAATCAGAAATTCCCCAGTGGGCACCAACTACGCAATGGAAAGTTGGGACACAAGAACCTATGAGTAACTGCACATCCCCTAGACGGATCCCTGCGTTATCCAGCCCTCAGTGGCACAAAAATCGAAAAACAACCGTCGAAGCAGCATCGTGGACTGTCGAGACAAAATCATCACAAACCCCTGAAAAGGAGATATTCACGCTACCCCGTCGTCACAAACACGGAGGTACGCAGCTTCCGGCTCGAGCAATGAGCGAAGCTATCTCTGGAAAGGAGGTACTCACTGCTACCGTTGTCACAAGGGAACTTAGCTTCCGGCTCGAACAAAGAGTGAAGCTAAGCCTGGAGAGGCGGTACTCACAGCTTCCAGCTTGGGCAGCAAGCAAAGCAAAGCCTGGAGAGGCGAAACCCACACTGCTCACCGTCGTCACAAAGGTGCTTAGTATCCGGCTCGAACAAAGAGCGAGACTAAGCCTGGAGAGGCGAAACTCACACTGCTACCGTTGTCACAAGGGTACTTAGCTTCCGGCTCGAACAAAGAGTGAAGCTAAGCCTGGAGAGGCGGTACTCACAGCTTCCAGCTTGGGCAGCAAGCAAAGCAAAACCTGGAGAGGCTACTCGACAATTTTCCACCGGAAGACGCTACAAGTCAGAAGGTCGGCGCATCACCCGGACAATTGGGTCAACTCCTTTACTTGTCAGCCGGTACACCTAAAGGCCGTCCGACTAAGTAAAGGGGGGCAGCTGTAGACCCCTAAAATTGTCCGGGTCGGAAATAAAGCTTGAAGACTCTCGAAGACTGAAGGAAGATCAGCCAGAAGGACTCCTCGAAGGCCCTAGGAGGGTTCTCTGTAGGTCTAGAGGTCTTAGAATAGCTCAAAATAAGGAAGTGGAGGGAATGAAGCCCAATACGGCCGTACTGAACTTAATACGGCCGTATTGAAGCTTCAATACGGCCGCAGTGAACTCAATACGGCGTATTGAAGTTTCTGAAACTTCAATACGGCCGTACTGAAATCAATACGGCCGTATTGAAGCTTCAATACAGCCGCAGTGAACTCAATACGGGCGCATTGAAATTTCTGAATTTCAATACGGCCGTATTGAACTCAATACGACCGTATTGAAGTTCAAAAATTTCAATACGGCCGTATTGCTTCTGTAGGCCGTATTGCGCCTATTCCCTATAAATATGACGTCAATTGGACGTCATTCCACACTTTTACACTCAGTTTTGACTCCCTCCTTGAGTATTCTGGGGTTTTTGAGCAGTGTTCTGCCCTAGAAATCTCTCTGGGAGTCGATCCGACGAAGTTCTGGAATTCCGAGCACTTAGCTTGGAGATTCGAACCTAGTCGAAGGGAAATCCTCCGGATTTCCATAGTCAAAATTTCATAGGAGGGAGCGAGCGAGCTTGTAGAGCGAGGGAACGCCAAAAAGCTTCCCAGTTTTACTCAATATATAAAAGCACGCTTCAAAGGTTTCTTCTTAAAGTCCTTCCTTTTACTGCTTTCTGTGTGCATATTTAAACTGTCATCATGTAGATAGTTAATTTATAATCGCTTAGAATAAATAGGGGTAATTTAGTAATTCTACACTGTTATTTTAGAAATAATCTGTCATAGGGAACCCGAAAGGGGCGCTGTGGGGTGCTAACACCTTCCCCACGCGTAACCGACTCCCTTACCCAACTCTGGTTGTAATGGCCAAAGTTGATTTATAAAATCAATTGCCTTATCCCTTTTTCCAATGTTTTGAGTAAAACATTGGTGGCGACTCCACGAACCCTCCTTTTGCGAAAACCACTAATCCATGGAGGGTCCCGCTTGGGATTAATATGGATTGGTGAGACATTTAATAAATAAATTGGATAAGATCGACAAGGTCTCAGTTTGAGAACAAGTCGTTCTAATAATCCAATACATTTTCAAAACTAAAATAAAAGCGAGCGCGACCGTCTTCGCGAATGCCGAAAGCCCGTTTCGGGCCGGTGGCGACAGGGCGGCAAGCGAAGTTAACCCTGGAGAGGGCAAACTCAACTGCCCAGGATGTCAGAAGCACCGAAGCAGAGCCTGGAGAGGCGGTACTCACAGCTTCCAGCTTGGGCGGCAAGCGAAGCTAACCCTGGAGAGGGCAAACTCAACTGCCTAGGATGTCAGAAGCACCGATGCAGAGCCTGGAGAGGCGGTACTCACAGCTTCCAGCTTGGGCGGCAAGCGAAGTTAACCCTGGAGAGGGCAAACTCAACTGCCCAGGATGTCAGAAGCACCGAAGCAGAGCCTGGAGAGGCGGTACTCACAACTTCCAGCTCGGGCGTCGAGTGAAGTTGAGCCTGGAGAGGCGGTACTCACGCTACCAGAGTGTTCAGAAGCACGGAGGTATGCAGCTTCCGGCTCGGGCGACGAGCGAAGCAAAACCTGGAGAGGCTACTCAGCAATTTTCCACCGGAAGACACTACAAGTCGGAAGGATGGCCTTATTCCCCGGACAATTGGGTCAACTCCTTCACTTATCAACCGGTACACTAAAAGGCCGTTTGACTAAGTAAAGGGGGGGCAGCTGTAGACCCCTAAAATTGTCCGGGTCGGAAATAAGACTCGAAGACTCTCAAAGATCAAAGGAAAGTCAGCCAGAAGGACTCCCAGAAGACCATAGGATGACTATTTGTAGGTTTAGAGGTCTTAGAGTAGCCAAAAATAAGAAAGTGGGAGGTTTGGAGCTCAATACGGCCTCCTTGGAGTTCAGTACGGCCGTACTGCACATTTTGAACTACAATACGGCCGCACTGAACTCAATACGGCCGTATTGAGTTCTTTTGAACTTCAATACGGCCGTACTGAATTCAATACGGCCGTATTGAAGTACAAAAACTCAATACGGGCCGTATTGAACCCAGGGGCCGTATTGCGCCTCATCCCTATAAATAGGACATCATTTGGACGTCCTCCCACACTAGTCCACACAGTTTTGACTCCCTCCTTGAGTATTCTGGGGTTTTTGAGCAGTGTTCTGCCCTAGAAATCTCTCTGGGAGTCGATCCGACGAAGTTCTGGAATTCCGAGCATTTAGCTTGGAGATTCGAACTTAGTCGAAGGGAAATCTCCGGATTTCCATAGTTAAAATTTTCTAGGAGGGAGCGAGCGGGCTTGTAGAGCGAGGGAACGCCAAAAAGCTTCCCAGTTTTACTTGATATATAAAAAGCACGCTTCAAGAGGTTTCTTTTCTAAAAATCCCTTCTTTTACCGCTTTCTGTGTGTACATATTTAAACTGTCATCATGTAGATAGTTAATTTATAATTGCTTAGAATAAATAGGGGTAATTTAGTAATTTCGCACTATTATTTTTAGAAATAATCTGTCATAGGGAACCTGAAAGGGGCGCTGTGGGGTGCTAACACCTTCCCCACGCGTAACCGACTCCCTTACCCGACTCTGGTTGTAATGGCCGAAGTCGATTTTTGAATCGATTGCCTTAAACCTCTTTTTCCAATGTTTTGAGTAAAACATTGGTGGCGACTCCATGAACCCTTCCTTTTTATGAAAACCGCTAATCCATGGAGGGTCCCGCTTGGGATTAACATGGATTGGTGAGCCTTTTAATAAAATTGCTCGTTTGACGAGGTCTCAGTTTGAGAATAAGTCATTCTAGCAATCCATATTTTTAAACAAACAAAAGAGTCCAACCATCCTTCGCGAATGCCGAAAGCCCGTTTCGGGCCGGTGGCGACAGGCCCCCATGTGACTAGAGGCATAGAAGTGTGTGATGCCCCACACATACAACAAGGAGGTGCAGCATCGAATAGTTTTCCCTTGCTTCTGCTGAGATAGGTTGACAGATGTAGACCCCTAAAATTGTCCGGGTCGGAAATAAGACTCGAAGACCCTCAAAGATCGAAGGAAAGTCACCCGGAAGGACTCCTGGAAGACCCTGGAAGACCCTAGGATGACAATCTGTAGGTTTAGAGGTCTTAGAGTAGCAAAAAATAAGAAAGTGGAGGGAATGAAGCCCAATACGGCCTCCCAGAGGTTCAGTACAGCCGTATTGAACATTTTGAACTTCAATACGGCCGCACTGAACTCAATACGGCCGTATTGAAATTTCTGGACTTCAATACGGCTGCATTGAATTCAATACGGCTGCACTGAACTTCAATACGGCCGCACTGAACTTCAATACGGCCGTATTGAGGTTTTTTGAACTTCAATACGGCCGTATTAAATTCAATACGGCCGTATTAGTTCAAAATTTCAATGTTGACCGTATTGACCCTCATAAATCGTATTGAGCCTCTTCCCTATAAATATGACGTCAATGGGACGTCATTTCACACTTTTACACACAGTTTTAACCCTCTTCTTGAGTATTCTGGGTTTTTTTGAGCAGTGCTCTGCCTAGAAATCACTCGGAGACTTGATCCGACGAAGTTTTTGAGTTCTGAGCATTTTGCTTGAGTCTCGAACTAAGTCGAAGGGAAATTAATCGGATTTCCAAGTCAAAAATTATTTTTTAGGAAGGAGCGAGCAGGCTTGTAGAGTGAGGGAACGCCAAAAAGCTTCCCAATTTCTGTTTAAATATATAGAAAAGCACGCTTCAAAGGTTTCCTTCTTAAATCCTTTCTTTTACTGCTTTCTGAGTGTTGCATACTTAAATTATCATCTTGTAGATATTTCGCTTATAATCGCTTATAATAAATAGGGGTAATTTAGTAATTTTTGCGCTATTATTTTAGAAATAATCTGTCATAGGGAACCCGAAAGGGGCGCTGTGGGGTGCTAACACCTTCCCCACGCGTAACCGACTCCCTTACCCAACTCTGGTTGTAATGGCCGAAGTTGATTTATAAAATCAATTGCCTTATCCCTTTTTCCAATGTTTTGAGTAAAACATTGGTGGCGACTCCACGAACCCTTCCTTTTTATGAAAACCGCTAATCCCTGGAGGGTCCCGCTTGGGATTAACATGGATTGGTGAGCCTTTTAAGAAAATTGCTCGTTTGACGAGGTCTCAGTTTGAGAATAAGTCATTCTAGCAATCCATATTATTTAAACAAATAAAAGAGTCCAACCATCCCTCGCGAATGCCGAAAGCCCGTCTCGGGCCGGTGGCGACAGATGGCGACTCCACTGGGGAAGCCTCGAGAGTCAGTCCCATTTAGTGACAGATTATTTTTAACAAATAATAGTTAAAATTACTTTATTACCCTTTGCTTGTATGATAACATGCTTTATTTATTTGGCTTTAATAACTGTTGTTTGTTTAATTTTCCGCAATTGTTTGAAATACAAACTGTACACAAACCTTTGCACACAACAGTTCCCTCTATACCCGGGGGCATGAGTGGTAAGCCATAGGGAGTGGATGTTAGTACGGCCGGTTGTCGAATGGGTCTATAGGTGCCCGTAGACCGTTGTCGGAAAGCATCACTCAAGGTGATAACCATGAACTCGAGTCCGAGAGTGCGTTGGAGCTTTCCATCGACTTACGACGAGAGGAATTGGGTCCCTATAATGGGGGCACCTTGGGGGCCTCAGACCGGTGAGAACAGTTAGATCCACCTTGACTATGCACTTTTCTGCAGGATACCCCTACCTCGTGATTCGCTCGTGACTGTTCGTGGATGAGTGAATTGTTTGTGCATTGATATAGGTAGTTTCCCTTTTCACCCAAAAAATACAAAATATATAAAATAAAAAAATACCCAAAAAAAGAAAAAAAGGGGTCATTTATCCAAACCAAGCAATATCATGCATCATCTTAGGGAGATCCTAAAATCATGATAATGCTTAATTGAATAAACACAATGCATGCATATTCATCGCCATCATCTCATATCATGCATTCTTATCAAAGATCATGGAGGGATCTAGGTTTGCATTTCATACATCCCTCCCAATAAATCATTAATAAACATTAATAAAAAGAAAGAAATAATCGATGCGTATGTTCAAAATGGATCGCACGCCATTTGTTATTAAGTGTAAGCCAACAACCGCGCCAAGCGAGCGCACACCAACTCCGTTGTTGGCAATCAAGACGAATAAAGGGGAAGGTCCAATACCATTAAGGATCACTGCTCCAAGACCTTTCCCCTACGAATCAAATAAGGCTGTGCCGTGGATATACGACATCCATTCTTCTGCCTACAGCGATATCTCTAACATCGCTGGACTTGGGGGCATGACTAGGAGTGGCAGGATCTACACTCCCGAAGATCTTCACGACAAAGCTCCCAAGAATAAAGGGAAAGAAAAAGAAGAGAAAATCGAGGAAAAAGAATCCGAGGAGGAGACAGACGAGCTGTTAAAGTACATCCGACAAAGCGAGTACTCCATCATGGATCAACTTCATAAGACGCCAGCAAAGATTACTCTGTTGTCGTTGATCCTATGCTCCGAACCGCATCGACAAGCTCTGTTGAAAGTCTTGAACGAGGCATACGTGTCGCACAGTATCTCCCAAGACAAATTTGAGGGGATTGTTAGTCACATTACGGCTAACGATCACCTCTCTTTCACCGATGAAGAGGTCCCCGCTGAGGGACCGAACCACAACAAGCCCTTGCACATCTCTGTAAAGTGCAAGGAGTATCACATCGCAAAAGTCTTGGTAGACAACGGATCTTCCTTGAACGTGATGCCCAAAAGAACGCTTGATCAAGTGGCAATCAAGGGAGTCCAAATGCGCCCGAGCAACATGATCGTTCGAGCTTTCGACGGATCTAAAAGAGAAGTAGTGAGAGAAATCAATCTTCCAATCCAAATTGGACCCACTATCTTCAACGTCGAATTTCAAGTGATGGACATTACTCCGGCATACAACTGTCTCCTTGGCCGACCTTGGATTCATGATGCAAAAGCTGTACCCTCTACGCTCCACCAGAAAGTCAAGTTCGTAGTGGGTGACAAACTGGTGACTGTACAAGCTGAAAATGACATACTCATCAGTAAGCCATCCAACATACCTTATGTGGATGCAGTAGAGGAAGCTTTAGAAACCGCCTTCCAAGCATTGGAAATTGCCAATGTTGAAACGTTTCCCCAAGAAACGAAGAAGGTAGCCTACATGCTCACGAAGCACGGATGCTTGCCTGGACAAGGACTTGGCAAGGATTCCCAAGGAATTCCCGAGCTACCCATCATTAAGGAGAACTCGGGGAAACAAGGGTTAGGATACAACCCTAACAAAGATCAAAGAACGAAGAGGAATCAAGATCCTTCTCGACGTTCTTTAAGCCAGATCTTTAGGAAGGCTGGTTCACAAATATCAAGGCCGGCTGTCGTCATCAAGTGTTTTTCTTCTTCCGATAGGGATGTATAAACTCGATGACTGTTAGAGATTACTCCTCGGGGACAGCCCGACCCCCGAGCCTCGATAGGGCACATGTTTCCTCTATGATTATAATAAAATCATTCTTCATTAATTCTTTATTGCTTCTTTTCTTGCTTACAATAAAATTCTAGACCGCATTATTTAACCCTGTTTGAATAAACATAAGTGAGGTTAAAATCGTCTTAATAATCAATAAACCCACATCATTTTGTGTGGAAGTGTGCACGACAACTTGGAGCACCTTTTCTTGGCTTCAATAAGTGCCGTCATGGATAAAAAGAAATCCATTCAGGATAAAAATCCTAAAAAACAAAAAGCTCGGCAGGAAACCCAAAAAGGGGACTGCGCAAAATAAGAGCAAAAGACCCGCTAGGAATCCCACAAAAGGGTGACCTAGGCAAAAATTAGGGTTACAAAATAATGAACAAAAACAAAAGCCCGCTAAGACACCACAAATGGGTGTTTTAGGCAAAAGTTAGGGCAATCAAAAAATAGAATAAATCCATGATGGTACCTCCAACTGAATTCAACAAAGGGGCTCAAGAAAAGCTATCCAAGTTGTCAAATCACAAATGTTAATAACCAAGACGTGCTTAATTTCATAAGTGTTTAATCAAACAAGCCTAAACACTTAAGCCTACCATTGGCCAAGCCATTCTTACAAAATCCATTTTTCAAAAAATAAATAATCCCCTCTAAAACACAAACTTTCGAAAAAAATATATTCTTTCCTTCTTTTCTCTCTTGTCCCAAACGATTTTTGAATAATCTAGTGGAAACATGGAGATATAGTAGTCAATAGGAGGGTTGACACAACTTCTAAAGGAAAGGAAAATCATTTGGTTGAATGACACCAAATCTCAATATAACATGCATCATTCCTCGGTTACAGAAATCGGCAGCGCACAGCCCGTCTTGAGGAATGGCAGAATCCAAACAAAAACGCATCGGTTAATTCTTTTGAAAGATAAATCAAATAGAATTAGGTGCATCATACATCATACATGCATATGCATACAGATGATAGGTGTAATGAAAGATCACTTATTCTCTGTTTATCTAAAAAAATAAAAAAATAAAAAAAATTAAAAAAAATTAAAATTCAATACGGGCCGTATTCCTTTCAATACGGGCGTATTGAAGCTAGGGTTAAGGCAGCCCTTCAGCTTCAATACGGGTGTATTGAGCCCAATACGCCCGTATTGACCTTAACGGTCACACCAATACGGGCGTATTGTGTTCAATACGGCCCGTATTGGTTCCCTGATTTGCACACCAACGGCCAAGTCAGTACGGCCGTATTGAATTCAATACGGGCCGTACTGACGTAAATTCTTCTATAAATAGCCCATTTTTTCCCTCATTTCTGCACAGCATTCTTCATTCCTCTGTCTGTATTCTCTGTGAGTGAGCTCAAGGTCTTCTAAAATTCAAAGACATGGCCGAATCTTCAAGGAAAAGGCAAAGGGTCCCCGCCCAAAGAGAAATGACTGCAAAGCATCAAGAGAGGCTGGAGCTCTTCGAAACTTTTGTCTTCAAGCCGTCGCGGGTGTTAGACTTGAATATCCTCCAAGCGATGGAGTGGGATGTCGAGGTCCTAGGCTACATCAACGCCATAGGATGGGGGTTCCTCCTTAACCCTCACGCCAAGATCTTCCCGACAGCGACAAAGGAGTTCTTGGCTACCGTCGGCGTCACTGAGTCGACAAACAGCTTCGGAGAGACAGTCTACTCAGTAGACTTCTGGATGAACGGGGGGTACCGTTCTTTGTCATTGGACGAGTTCAATGTCCAAGCCGGCTTTTTCTCACGACAGGATCAGTTGGAGTATAGGGATGTCGTGTGCGAGTGTCCGGATGGTCTGACCCCGAATGAGATGTGGAGAGAGATTACGGGTCAGTCGGACTATCACGCTGGAGTGAAAGGCACTCGGCTCCCTACCGCGCTTCGAATCTGCCACAAACTGATCACCGGCTCCATTCATGCAAGGCAAAAGAGGCCAGAGTCGGTGACACGACAGGACCTGCTGGCTTTATATTGCATGGCCACTGGACAGAAGGCCAACCCCGGATTCTTCTTCCTTGACCACATCAAGAATCTAGGGGTAAGAGAGGGAGGCGAAGCCCGACGAGGTTACATCCTGGTCTCCACACTTATTTCGACACTCGCCGAAGCTTGGGGATGTCCCGACGGCATAGATGCGGGGGATTTGGCGCCTAAGTCCATTGGTGCTTCCACCTTAATCAACATGAAGATGATTGCCAAGGTGGGAAGGCAATACGTGCGGGCCACCGACGAGTTCAGTGAGCTCTTTGCAGACATTCAGCTCCCGGGAGATGAGGACCCGCAACATGAGGCCGGCACCTCCCAGCACGACAGGGCCTACTTCGATGCCCGCTTCGATGCCTTACAGCAGAGCATCGACAGTCGATTTGATGCCACTCAGCATAGCATCAGTGCCTTGCAGCAGAGTTTTGATGCTCGCTTTGATGCTCATCAGCAGGGTATCGAGGCCCTCAGACAGGGGTTTGACAGCCTGTCCGTCTGGATGCATCGCCGCTTCCCGGACCCGCCACAGGACCCGCCGGCAGAGGAGTGAAGACCGGCTACTCTTTTCTCGCTTTTCGTGCATTTGTTTGATTGGGCTTAGCCCCATTTCTTAATTTTCTTTGTACAAATTCATCTTTAGTAATGAAAATTGCCACTTTTGAATTCAAATTCTTTAGCATTTTTTATTTCTGTACAGCAAAAACCAAAATTAACAAAAAAGGCAAAATACAGCAAAAGCCAAAATTAAAAAAAAAGGCAAGACACAGAAAAAGCCAAAAACATCGATAAAAGGCAAACATAAAGATCCCCAATTGTACAGAATAACTGAGCCTGGAGAGGCTTGCTGAAATAATACTCTCTCAGAATAATTGAGCCTGGAGAGGCTTGCCGAAATAATACTCTTTCAGAATAACCGAGCCTGGAGAGGCTTGCCGAAATAATACTCTCTCAGAATAATTGAGCCTGGAGAGGCTTGTCGAAATAATACTCCCTCAATCAAACAGAATAATTGAGCCTGGAGAGGCTTGCCGAAATAATACTCCCCAGAAGAATTCCAAGCTTGCACTCACGGGCCAAAATCCCCAGTGAAAGCTATCAAAGCAAGGTCAGCAAGATTCCCCAAGGGAGGTCTGATCATCCAAACAGAATATCCAAGTCGAAAGGACTTAAACTTCTTCAGTGGAAGATAGCTTTCCAACTCAAACAAAGAGTGAAGCTAAGCCTGAAGAGGCTTTCTAAAAAATACTCTGGGATACATAAGAACCCCAAATCCCCAGTCGCCTACACAAGAGGCACTCCTTCAAAAAGGAAAATCCAAAAAAGAAAATCAATAAACCATTCCCCAAGCGGAATTCGGCATCTAGCCAGACCATTAAACATCAAGATGATTTGCCTAACAGAAGAAGTCAATCAAAAATCAACATCCAGAATCCCCAGCGGATCACAGCCTACACAGAGGCAGCAAAAATCCAAAAATCAAAAAGAGTCACCCGAATAAGGATAACCGGGATACTCCACCATCGTCAAAAGGACGTCAGCCAATCATAAGGTATCGCTCACATTAGAAAGAGCATCTTCGTGCCTACACCCCAAGGAAACAGAAATTCCTCAATGGGTACCAACTACGCAATGGAAAGTTGGGACACAAGAACCTATGAGTAACTGCACATCCCCTAGATGGATCCCTGCGTTATCCAGCCCTCAGTGGCACAAAAATCAAAAAAAACAACCGTCGAAACAGCATCGTGGACTGTGAAGACAAAATCATCACAAAACCCTGGAGAGGGAAAACTCACGCTACCCCGAGGTTGTCAAGAACACGGAGGTATGCAACTACCACGAGGTTGTCAAGAACACGTTGGTATACCCTGGAGAGGGAAAACTCACGCTATCCCGAGGTTGTCAAGAACACGGAGGTATGCAATTACCACGAGGTTGTCAAGAACACGTTGGTATACCCTGGAGAGGGAAAACTCACGCTACCCCGAGGTTGTCAAGAACACGGAGGTATGCAATGTTGTGTGAAAAACCGCAAGTGTACGGTTGTCGTCAAGTAATAAATATCGAATCACAGGGACTACGTGTTTGACCTAGAATTACTAGTATTTTAATTTGAATTTTAAAACAGATGGAATTTCTGTTTTGATATGATAAGATCAGATTTCATGGTAAAAGAGATAGTAATGCAATTAATGAATAAGATAAAACTTTAAGATAAGATAAGGAGATTTTCGGGAATCTAGGGTTCGCACAAAGAGTTCCAACATTATTGAATTATTATTTTCATTAATTAATTCTATTCCATCTTGAAGGTAGTCTTAACCTAATTTAATCCTTGCACCTTCTCAGGCTACGAGGACGTGTTTAATTAAAATTAATCCCTACTCTCGTGGTAATTACGTTCAATTAAACCCGTTAAGATCTTTGTTAATCTATTGCTCCTCGAAAGCTTAAATCTACTCTCGTGATTTAACACTCAAGTCTATTCCTTTAGGTTCCGATAATTAGGTTCTCCTCTCAGTTCATCCCTAATTATCTATGATTATGAAAATTAAGATTAATTGTTTATCATAATTATAATCAAGTTCTCCTCTCAGTTCATCCTTAATTAATGTTATTATGAAAACAATAATATTAAAGTTCATATATAAAATATAAAAGAACAGATCAAGAATTGGAATAAAATTAAGAAACTGAATAATGCATTAATAAAGAGGTTCTCAGAGGCTAAGCCCTGATCCCAGAAAAAGGGATACTACTCACAGGAGTTCATAGTAGTTCTCCAAGAAGAAAAGAATAAAAGAAAAGTAAACCTTAGAGTCGATGGCACAGGCGCCCAACCTTCTCCAAGTGTCGAAAACTAAAAGACTGTCTCCGGAAACCAACCCCGTTCTAGGCTAACTTAATCTAATTTATAACCTAAAAGGGTAAAAAGGTAAAACTACCAAGATAAAAATTACAAAGATAAAATAAAAAATAAAAACATAAAACTTAAACAGCTGGGACGCGAAGTGAATCACGGCCGTGACTGAGAATCACGACCGTGATCTTCTCTGGAGCACATCTATGAAGGGTCAGTGGCGTTCACGGGTGTGATTGGGAATCACGACCGTGATTTTCTCTGGTGAATCACGGGCGTGATTTAGAATCACGGCCGTGATTGTCCCTGGTGAATCACGGGCGTGATTTAGAATCACGGCCGTGATTTTCCCTGTAGCTCAGCATTTCCTCTTTAATTCTTAAATCTTGATCCTGCTTAGAGAAAACACAACACATACCAAGAAAAGCATAAAATAGGAAAATGATATAAAAATTTATTAAAAACATGAAAGATATGCATGATTATGCTATGAATTCTTGTGAATTAAAGTGCTAAAATACGAGTAAAATACAGCCAGACCATTAAACATCAAGATGATTTGCCTAACAGAAGAAGTCAATCAAAAATCAACATCCAGAATCCCCAGCGGATCACAGCCTACACAGAGGCAGCAAAAATCCGAAAATCAAAAAGAGTCACCCGAATAAGGATAACCGGGATACTCCACCACCGTCAAAAGGACGTCAGCCAATCATAAGGCATCGCTCACATTAGAAAGAGCATCTTCGTGTCTACACCCCAAGGAAACAGAAATTCCTCAATGGGTACCAACTACGCAATGGAAAGTTGGGACATAAGAACCTATGAGTAACTGCACATCCCCTAGATGGATCCCTGCGTTATCCAGCCCTCAATGGCACAAAAATCAAAAAAAAAAACCGTCGAAACAGCATCGTGGACTGTGAAGACAAAATCATCACAAAACCCTGGAGAGGGAAAACTCACGCTACCCCGAGGTTGTCAAGAACACGGAGGTATGCAACTACCACGAGGTTGTCAAGAACACGTTGGTATACCCTGGAGAGGGAAAACTCACGCTATCCCGAGGTTGTCAAGAACACGGAGGTATGCAATTACCACGAGGTTGTCAAGAACACGTTGGTATACCCTGGAGAGGGAAAACTCACGCTACCCCGAGGTTGTCAAGAACACGGAGGTATGCAACTACCACGAGGTTGTCAAGAACACGTTGGTATACCCTGGAGAGGGAAAACTCACGCTATCCCGAGGTTGTCAAGAACACGGAGGTATGCAATTACCACGAGGTTGTCAAGAACACGTTGGTATACCCTGGAGAGGGAAAACTCACGCTATCCCGAGGTTGTCAAGAACACGGAGGTATGCAACTACCACGAGGTTGTCAAGAACACGTTGGTATACCCTGGAGAGGGAAAACTCACGCTACCCCGAGGTTGTCAAGAACACGGAGGTATGCATGAGCCTGGAGAGGCGACGACTAATACTCACCCTGGAGAGGGCAAACTCAACCTGGAGAGGCTACTCAACAATTTTCCACCGGAAGATGCTACAAGTCAGAAGGTTGGCACCTCACCCGGACAATTGGGTCAACTCCTTTACTTGTCAGCCGGTACACCAAAAGGCCGTCTGACTAAGTAAAGGGGGGGCAGCTGTAGACCCCTAAAATTGTCCGGGTCGGAAATAAGACTCGAAGACCCTCAAAGATCGAAGGAAAGTCACCCGGAAGGACTCCTGGAAGACCCTGGAAGATCCTAGGATGACAATCTGTAGGTTTAGAGGTCTTAGAGTAGCAAAAAATAAGAAAGTGGAGGGAATGAAGCCCAATACGGCCTCCCAGAGGTTCAGTACGGCCGTATTGAACATTTTGAACTTCAATACGGCCGCACTGAACTCAATACGGCCGTATTGAAATTTCTGGACTTCAATACGGCTGCATTGAATTCAATACGGCTGCACTGAACTTCAATACGGCCGCACTGAACTTCAATACGGCCGTATTGAGGTTTTTTGAACTTCAATACGGCCGTATTGAATTCAATACGGCCGTATTGTAGTTCAAAACTTCAATACGGACCGTATTGACCCCCAGAGGCCGTATTGCGCCTCATCCCTATAAATATGACGTCAATTGGACGTCATTTGAGATATTTGGACTGAGTTTTAACCCTCTTCTTGAGTATTCTGGGTTTTTTTGAGCAGTGCTCTGCCTAGAAATCACTCGGAGAGTTGATCCGACGAAGTTTTTGAGTTCTGAGCATTTTGCTTGAGTCTCGAACTAAGTCGAAGGGAAATCCATCGGATTTCCAAGTCAAAAATTATTTTTTAGGAAGGAGCGAGCAGGCTTGTAGAGTGAGGGAACGCCAAAAAGCTTCCCAATTTCTGTTTAAATATATAGAAAAGCACGCTTCAAAGGTTTCCTTCTTAAATCCTTTCTTTTACTGCTTTCTGAGTGTTGCATACTTAAATTATCATCATGTAGATATTTCGCTTATAATCGCTTATAATAAATAGGGGTAATTTAGTAATTTTTGCGCTATTATTTTAGAAATAATCTGTCATAGGGAACCCGAAAGGGGCGCTGTGGGGTGCTAACACCTTCCCCACGCGTAACCGACTCCCTTACCCAACTCTGGTTGTAATGGCCGAAGTTGATTTATAAAATCAATTGCCTTATCCCTTTTTCCAATGTTTTGAGTAAAACATTGGTGGCGACTCCACGAACCCTTCCTTTTTATGAAAACCGCTAATCCCTGGAGGGTCCCGCTTGGGATTAACATGGATTGGTGAGCCTTTTAATAAAATTGCTCGTTTGACGAGGTCTCAGTTTGAGAATAAGTCATTCTAGCAATCCATATTTTTTAAACAAATAAAAGAGTCCAACCATCCCTCGCGAATGCCGAAAGCCCGTTTCGGGCCGGTGGCGACAACAGAAAGCAAGGTGTCGGCAAGAATGGTAGGCACGGGACTCTTCATATGTACGTCCCAAGCGAAGAAGGCGTCCATAGCAGCATGGTCCACTGTGTTAGCGTGAAAGGGGAATAGGATCGTCCCAAACACGGCTAACGCTAGAGTCTTGTTGAAAGCTAACCAATCTCCCTCACCAGCCAAGGAAGAAAGGTGGTCTTCAATCATCGCGAGCTTCCAACCCTTGATACTGCCGTTCCCCACTAAGGCAGATAATCGTGATGGCAGTTTGACTTGAGTTGCGACCCTCTCTACGGCCACATGATTTCCATGGAAGATATAGACCCCTTCTGATTTGGGCCATCGTAGCATGAGCTCATACTCCTCGAGAGTAGGAACTAAGTCAAACTGGGGGAACTCGAAACAATGCAGATCGAGACTCCAAAAATGGACCAAGGCTCTCAGAAAAGCTGGATCCACACAAATCTTCATCAAATCGAGAACTCGTCCATAAGATTTTTCAAACTCCAAACGAGCCTCTCGTGGCATCAAGGAACAGAGGTGATCCAACCTCTCGGCACGGTACAATAAGAAGTCCACTTTCTTCAAATGCCCTTGCATTCCCCTAGATCCCTCCATAATCTACAATAAAATGCATGATATGAGATGATGGTGGTGAATATGCATGCATAGTGTTTATTTAACTAAGCATTATCATGTTTTCGGAATGTTCCTAAGATGATGCATGATATTGCTTGGTTTGGATAAATAATATTTTTCTTTATTTTTCTTTTGGGTATTTTTTTTTGTATTTTTTGGGTGAAAAGGGAAACTACCTATATGAATGTGATGAAGGTAGATGTTAACACCATGTAATGGAAGATTCTTATTTCTATTTATTCTTATTTTAAAAAGGGATGTTGTATGTTTAAAGAAATGCAATGTATGCTCAAACAATTTCACATAATCAATGCACAAACAATTCACTCATCCACGAACAGTCACGAGCGAATCACGAGGTAGGGGTATCCTGCAGAAAAGTGCATATTCAAGGAGGTTCTAACTGTTCTCACTGGTCTGAGGCCCCCAAGGTGCCCCCATTATAGGGACCCAATTCCTCTCGTCGTAAGTCGATGGAAAGTTCCAACGCACTGTCGGACTTGAGTTCATGGTTATCACCTTGAGTGATGTTTTCCGACAACGGTCTACGGGCACCTATAGACCCATTCGACAACCGGCCGTACTAACATCCACTCCCTATGGCTTTCCACTCATGCCCCCGGGTATAGAGGGAACTGTTGTGTGCAAAGGTTTGTGTGCAGTTTATATTTCAAACAATTGCGGAAATTTAAACATACAACAGTTATTAAAGCCAAATAGATAAAACATGTTATCATACAAGTAAGGGGTAATGAAGTAATTTTAAACTATTATTTTGAAAAGAATCCATCACTAAATGGGACTGACTCTCGAGGCTTCCCCAGCAGACTCGCCATCTGTCGCCACCCGCCGAAACGGACCTTGGCAATCGCGACGATGGTCGGACTCGTTTTAATGTTTGGAAAAATGATGGATTGTTAGAACGACTTATTCTCAAACTGAGACCTTGTCGAACTAACAATTTTATTAAAATGGTTCACCAATCCATATTAATCCCAAGCGGGACCCTCTATGGATTAGTGGTTTTCGCAAAAGGTAGGGTTCTTGGAGTCGCCACCAATGTTTTACTCAAAACATTGGAAAAAGATTTAAGGCAATTGATTTTATAAATCAACCTTGGCCATTACAACCAGAGTTGGGTAAGGGAGTCGGTTACGTGCGGGGAAGGTGTTAGCACCCCACAACGCCCCTTTCGGGTTCCCTATGACGGATTATTTATTAAATAATAGCGTAAAATTACTAAATTACCCCTATTTATTATAAACGATTATATATTAAATATCTACATGATGACGAATTTAAATATGCAACAATCAGAAAGCGGTAAAAGAAGGGATTTTTAGAGAAGAAACCTCTTGAAGCGTGCTTTTTATATATCAATGAAGTTTAGGAGGCTTTTTGGCGCTCCCTCCCTCTACAAGCTCGCTCGCTCCATCCTAAAAAATAATTTTTACTATGGAAATCTAAAAGATTTCCCTTCGACTAAGTTCGAGACTCAAGCAAATGGCTCGTGACTCAAGATCTTCGTCGGATCGACTCCCAGAGAGATTTCTAGGGCAGAACACTGCTCAAAAACCCCAGAATACTCAAGGAGGGAGTCAAAACTGTGTGTAAAAGTGTGTAATGACGTCGAAATGACGTCCTATTTATAGGGATGAGGCGCAGTACGGCCCCTGGGTTCAATACGGCCCGTATTGAGTTTTTGTACTTTGTCGCCACCGGCCCAAACGGGCCTCGGCATTCGCGAAGACGGTCGAGCTCGCTTTTTATTTTAGTTTTGAAAATGTATTGGATTATTAGAACGACTTGTTCTCAAACTGAGACCTTGTCGATCTTATCCAATTTATTTATTAAATGTCTCACCAATCCATATTAATCCCAAGCGGGACCCTCCATGGATTAGTGGTTTTCGCAAAAGGAGGGTTCGTGGAGTCGCCACCAATGTTTTACTCAAAACATTGGAAAAAGGGATAAGGCAATTGATTTTATAAATCAACTTTGGCCATTACAACCAGAGTTGGGTAAGGGAGTCGGTTACGCGTGGGGAAGGTGTTAGCACCCCACAGCGCCCCTTTCGGGTTCCCTATGACAGATTATTTCTAAAATAATAGCGTAAAATTACTAAATTACCCCTTTTTATTTATGAACGATTATTATTTTAAATATCTACATGGTGCTTAAATTAAACACACAGAAAGCAGTAAAAGGAAGGATTTAAGAAGAAACCTCTTGAAGCGCGCTTTTATATATTGAGTAAAACTGGGAAGCTTTTTGGCGTTCCCTCGCTCTACAAGCTCGCTCGCTCCTTCCTAAAAACTTTTAACTATGGAAATCCGGAGGATTTCCCTTCGACTAGGTTCGAATCTCCAAGCTAAGTGCTCGGAATTCCAGAACTTCGTCGGATCGACTCCCAGAGAGGTTCCTAAGGCAGAGCACTGCTCAAAAACCCCAGAACCTCAATAAGAGAGTCAAGAAATGGTTGAAAAGTGTGTATTGACGTCAAATGACGCCATATTTATAGGAAATAGGAGCAATACGGGCGCTGGGATCAATACGGCCCGTATTGAGAATTTGTTCTTCAATACGGCCGTATTGAACTCAATACGGCCGTATTGAAGTTCACAAATCTTCAATACGGCCGTATTGAGTCCAGTACGGCCGTATTGAAGTTCAAAACTTCAATACAGGCCGTACTGGTCCCCAAGCAGCCCGTATTGGTCCCAATTCCTCCTATTTTCTATTTTTAGCTATCCTAAGACCTCTTAGACCTATAGAGAACCCTCCTTGGGCCTTCTGGAAGTCCTTCTGGCTGATCCTTCTTCAGTCTTCGAGAGTCTTCAAGCTTTATTTCCGACCCGGACAATTTTAGGGGTCTACAGCTGCCCCCCCTTTACTTAGTCAAACGGTCTTTTGGTGTACCGGCTGACAAGTAAAGGAGTTGACCCAATTGTCCGGGTGATGTGCCAACCTTCTGACTTGTAGCGTCTTCCGGTGGAAAATTATTGAGTAGCCTCTCCAGGTTGTTGCATACCTCGGCGCTTCTGACAACCTCGGTAGCTAAGTTTAACACCAACGTGCCTCTGACGACGCTGATGGCTGAGTATTGTCTCTCCAGACCTTGAGTATTGTCTCTCCAGACCTTGAGTACTGTCTCTCCAGACCTTGAGTACTGTCTCTCCAGACCTTGAGTACTGTCTCTCCAGACCTTGAGTACCGTCTCTCCAGACTTTGTTTGAGTGCTGTCTCTCCAGACTCTGAGTACCGTCTCTCCAGACTTTGTTTGAGTACTGTCTCTCCAGACTTCGTTTGAGTACTGTCTCTCCAGACTTCGTTTGAGTACTGTCTCTCCAGACTTCGTTTGAGTACTGTCTCTCCAGACTTCGTTTGAGTACTGTCTCTCCAGACTCTGAGTACCGTCTCTCCAGACTTTGTTTGAGTACTGTCTCTCCAGACTTCGTTTGAGTACTGTCTCTCCAGACTTCGTTTGAGTACTGTCTCTCCAGACTTCGTTTGAGTACTGTCTCTCCAGACTTCGTTTGAGTACTGTCTCTCCAGACCTTGTTTGAGTACCGTCTCTCCAGACCTTGTTTGAGTATCGTCTCTCCAGACCTTGTTTGAGTACTGTCTCTCCAGACCTTGTTTGAGTACCGTCTCTCCAGACCTTGTTTGAGTACTGTCTCTCCAGACCTTGTTTGAGTATCGTCTCTCCAGACTTTGCCTCTCAAAATGAGGTAGTTGAGTATAGTTTGTCTCCACAGTCCACAATGCTGCTTCGACGGTTTGTTTTTCTGATTTTGTGCCGCTGAGGGCTAGACAACGCAGGGATCCGTCTAGGGGATGTGCAGTCATTCATAGGTTCTTGTGTCCCAACTTGCATTGCTTAGTTGGTACCCATGGGAATTTTTGACTCCTTGGGGTGTAGACACAGATGCTCTTTCTCTTTGAGTTGAGCGATGCCTTATGTTTGGCTGACGTCCTTTGACGTTGGTGGAGTATCCCGGTTCATCCTTATTCGGGTATCTCTTTTTGATTTTCTGATTTTTGCTGCCTCTGTGTAGGCTATTATCCGCTGGGGATTCTGGATGTTGATTTTGTCTCCACAGTCCACGATGCTGTTTCGACGATTGTTTTTGATTTTTGTGCCACTGAGGGCTGGATAACGCAGGGATCCGTCTAGGGGATGTGCAGTTACTCATAGGTTCTTGTGTCCCAACTTTCCATTGAGTAGTTGGCGCCCATTGAGGAATTTCTGTTTCCTTGGGGTGTAGACACGAAGATGCTCTTTCTGAGACGAGCAGTGCCTTATGATTGGCTGACGTCCTTTGGACGTTGGTGGAGTATCCCGGTTATCCTTATTCGGGTAACTCTTTTTGACTTTTCTGGTTTTGTAGCCTCTGTGTAGGCTGTTATCCGCTAGGGATGTTGACATGTTGATTTTTTGACTGGCCTCTTCTGTTAGGCAGATAGTCTTGATGTTCGATGTTTTGGCGGGATGCCAAATTCCGCTTGGGGAATTTTATTAATCTTTTTGATTTTCTTCCCCTTTTGTGGGGATGCCTCTTGGATAGGCGATCATCCACTGGGGATTGATGTTGATTGGCCTCTTTTGTTAGGCAGATCATCTTGACGTTCATTTGTTAGGCTGAGAGCCAAATTCCACTTGGGGAATAGTTTATTGGTCTTCCTTTTGAAGAGATGCCTCTTTAGTAGGCGATTGGGGATTTGAAGTTTTTATTCATCCCAGAGTATTATTTAGAAAGCCTCTTCAGGCTTAGCTTCACTCATCGCTTTTGAGTTGGAAAGCTATCCTCCATTGGGGAAGTTTAAAGTCCTTAGACATTTTTCTTGGATGATCAGGCCTCCTTTGGGGATTTCGCTGATCGCATTCTGATAGCTTTCACTGGGGAATTTGGCCCGTGAGTGTAAGCTTGAGATATCTCTGGGGAATCGAGCCTTTCTAGGCTCAACTATTCTGAAGGAAGAGTATTGTTTCTGCGAGCCTCTCCAGGCTCAATTATTCTGAGGGAGTATTCTTTCTGCGAGCCTCTCCAGGCTCAATTATTCTGAAGGAGTATTATTTCTGCGAGCCTCTCCAGGCTCAATTATTCTGAAGGGAGTATTCTTTCTGCGAGCCTCTCCAGGCTCAATTATTCTGAAGGGAGTATTCTTTCTGCGAGCCTCTCCAGGCTCAGTTATTCTGAAGGGAGTATTCTTTCTGCGAGCCTCTCCAGGCTCGATTATTCTGAAGGAGTATTATTTCTGCGAGCCTCTCCAGGCTCAATTATTCTGAAGGGAGTATTCTTTAGGAAGCCTCTACAGGCTTAGCCTCACTCAATGCCTGAGTCGGAGAGCTACTTTCCACTGAGGAAGTCTGAAGTCCTTTGACTTGGATATATTACTTGGATGATCGTACTTCCTTTGGGAGATTTTGACGATCTTGCTTTGAAAGCTCTTGTTGGATATTGGCTTCATGAGCTGAGGTTCCCTTTGGGGAGTATTATTTCTGCGAGCCTCTCCAGGCTCGATTATTCTGTATACTGTGGAGGATGTGGAGTATTATTTTGGTAAGCCTCTCCAGGCTTAGTTATTCGGTACAAATTGTTTGTTGGATTTTCTATATCCTTGCCTTTTTTATTTTCGGCTTTTTCTGTATTTTGCCTTTTCTTCTGATTTGGCTTTTTCTGTATTTTGCCTTTTTTATGTTTTTGGCTTTTGCTGTACAGAAATTAAAAGTGCTAAAGAAATTAAATTCAGTTATTATGAGAGAGTATTATTTCGGCAAGCCTCTCCAGGCTCAGTTATTTTGTAGGAGTATTATTTCGGCAAGCCTCTCCAGGCTCAATTATTCTGAAGGAGTATTATTTCGACAAGCCTCTCCAGGCTCAATTATTCTGTATGACGAGGGAGTATTATTTCGGCGAGCCTCTCCAGGCTCAGTTATTCTGAGAGTATTCTTTCGGCAAGCCTCTCCAGGCTCAGTTATTCTGAGAGAGTATTATTTCGACAAGCCTCTCCAGGCTCAGTTATTCTGAGAGTATTCTTTCGGCAAGCCTCTCCAGGCTCAGTTATTCTGAGAGTATTTTTTCGGCAAGCCTCTCCAGGCTCAGTTATTCTGTATGACGCTGTTGATTTTCTGAATCTTTGCATTTTGTTTGCTGCTGTCATACACAAGCAATTTTTCTATTTTTCTTTTTTATGCAATTGCCTCATGACGAGGTCTTTGAAAATTTCTTTATGGCCAATACGGCCGCATCCATTTCAGTACGCCTGTATTGAGTTGAAATTTTGTTCATAACCCTGATTTTAGTACGGGTGTACTGAACATGGTACGGGCGCATTGTTTTTTCTGAAATTTATATTTTTTATTATTTATTATTTTTTTATTATTTTTTTTTTTGTTTTTTCAATAAACAGAGAATAAGTGATCTTCCAGTACACCTATCATCTGTATGCATGTATGCAGTATGATGCACCTAATTCTATTTGATTCTTTTTTCAAAAGAATTAACCGATGCGTTTTTGTGTTTGGATTTTGCCATTCCTCCAGACGGACTGTGCTCTGCCGATTTCTGTTACCGAGGAATGATGCATATTTGATTTTGGTGTCATCAACCAAATGATTCTTCCCTTTCTTTAGAAGATGTGTAAACCCTCCTATTGACCACTATATCTCCATGTTTCCACTAGATTATTCAAAAATCGTTGGGACAAGAGAGAAAAGAAGGAAAGGGTATATTTTCAAAGGTTTGTGTTTTAGAGGGGATTATTTTATTTTTGAAAAATTGTTTTTTGTAAGAATGGCTGGCCATGGTAGGCTTATGTGTTTAGGCTTGTTCGATTAAACACTTATGAGTTTAAGCACATCTTTGTTATTAATGATTGTGTTTTGACAACTTGGATAGCTTTTCTTGAGCCCCTTGTTGAATTCAATTGATGGTACCATCATGGATTTATTTTGTTTTTTTTCTTTTTTTGACGGCCCTAACTTTTGCCTAAAACACCCATTTGTGATGTCTTAGCGGGCTTTTGTTTTTGTTCATTATTTTGTAACCCTAATTTTTGCCTAGGTCACCCTTTTCGTGGGATTCCTAGCGGGTTTTTGTCTTCGTTTTGTAACCCTAACTTTTGCCTAGGTCACCCTTTTGTGGGATTCCTAGCGGGTCTTTTGCTCTTATTTTTGCGCAGTCCCCTTTTTGGGTTTCCTGCCGAGCTTATTATCTTTAGGATTTCTTTATCCATGATGGCACTTATTGAGGCCAAGAAAAGGTGCTCCAAGTTGACACACACACTTCCACATAAATGATGTGGGTTTATTATTATTAAGATGATTTTAACCTCATTCATGTTTATTCAAACAGGGTTAAAATAATGTGGTCTAGAATTTTATTGCAAGCGAGAAAAGAAGCAATAAAGAATTAATGAAGAATGATTTTATTATAATCATAATGGAAACATGTGCCCTATCAAGGCTCGGGGGTCGGGCTGTCCCCGAGGAGTGATCTCTAATAGTCACTGAGTCTATACATCCCTATCGGAAGGAGAAAAACATTTTGACGACAACGACCGGCCTTGACGCTTGTGAACCGGCCTTCCTAAAGATCTGGCTTAAAGAACGTCGAGAAGGATCTTGATTCCTCTTCGTTCTTTGATCTTTGTTAGGGTTGTATCCTAACCCTTGTTTCCCCGGATTATCCTTGATAATGGGTAGCTCCGGGATTCCTTGGGAGTCCTTGCCTAATCCTTGTCCTGGCAAGTATCCGTTCTTGGTGAGCATATGAGCTACCTTCTTCATTTCTCGGGGAAACGTTTCAACATTGGCAATTTCCAATGCTTGGAAGGCGGTTTCTAAAGCTTCCTCTGCTGCATCCACATATGGTATATTGGATGGCTTGCTGATGAGTATGTCATCTTCAGCTTGTACAGTCACCAGTTTGTCACCCACTATGAACTTGACTTTCTGGTGGAGCGTAGAAGGAATAGCTTTTGCATCATGAATCCAAGGTCGGCCAAGGAGACAGCTGTATGTTGGAGTAATGTCCATCACTTGAAATTCGACGTTGAAGATAGTGGGTCCAACTTGGATTGGAAGATTGATTTCTCCCACTACTTCTCTTTTAGATCCGTCAAAAGCTCGAACGATCATGTTGCTCGGGCGCATTTGGACTCCCTTGATTGCCACTTGCTCGAGAGTTCTTTTTGGCATCACGTTCAAGGAAGATCCATTATCTACCAAGACTTTTAGCGATGTGATACTCCTTGCACTTTATAGAGATGTGCAAGGGCTTGTTGTGGTTTGATCCCTCGGCGGGGATTTCTTCATCGATGAAGGTGAGGTGATCATTAGCCGTGATATGACTAACAATCCCCTCAAACTTGTCTTGGGAGATAGTGTGCGACACGTATGCCTCGTTCAAGACTTTCAACAGAGCTTGCCGGTGCGGTTCGGAGCATAGGATCAACGACAACAGAGTAATCTTTGCTGGCGTCTTATGAAGTTGATCCATGATGGAATACTCGCTCTGTCGGATAAACTTTAACAGCTCGTCTGTCTCCTCCTCGGATTCTTTTTCCTCGGTTTTCTTTTCTTCTTTTTCTTTATTCTTGGGGGCTTTATCATGAAGATCTTCGGGAGTGTAGATCCTGCCACTCCTAGTCATGCCCCCAAGTCCAGCGATGTTGGAGGTATCGCTGTCGGCAGAAGAGTGGATGTCGTATATCCACGGCACAGCCTTATTTGATTTGCAAGGGAAAGGCTTTGGAACTGTGATCCTTAATGGTGTCGGACCTTCCCCTTTATTCGTCTTGATTACCAACAACGGAGTTGATGTGCGCTCGCTTGACGCGGTTGTTGGCTTACACTTGATGACGAACGGCGTGCGATCCATTTTTGAACATACGCATCGATTTAATCCTTTCTTTTTATTTATGTTTATTAATGGAATACTAGGAGAGATGTATGAAATGAATAACTCCTAGATCCCTCCATGATCTATATGCATGAGATGATGATGTTGAATATGCATGCATTGTGTTTGTTGAACTAAGCATTATCATGTTTTTAGGATTTTCCTAAGATGATGCATGATATTGCTTGGTTTGGGTAAATACATATTTTTCTTTTGAATATTTTGTATCTTTTTATATTTTTTGGGTGAAAAGGGAAACTACCTATATGAATGCAATGAAGGTAGATGTTAACACCATGTACTAGAAGATCTTTATTTCTATTTATTCTTTTTATTTAAAAAAGAATGTTGTATGTTTAAAAGGTGCAAATGTATGCTCATACAATGTCACATAGTCAATGCACAAACAATTCACTCATCCACGAACAGTCACGAGCGAATCACGAGGTGGGGGTCTCCTGCAGAAAAGTGCATATTCAAGGAGGATCTAACTGTTCTCACTTGGTCAAAGGCCCCCAAGGTGCCCCCATTATAGGGACCCAATTCCTCTCGTCGTAAGTCGATGGAAAGTTCCAACGCACTGTCGGACTCGAGTTCATGGTTATCACCTTGAGTGATGTTTTTCCGACAACGGTCTCATAGGCTCCTATAAACCCATCAACCGGCCGTACTAACATCCACTCCCTATGGATTACCACTCATGCCCCCGGGTATAGAGGGAACTGTTGTGTGCAAAGGTTTGTGTACAGTTTGTATTTCAAACAATTGCGGAATTTAAACAAACAACAGTTATTAAAGCCATGTAATAAAGCATGTTATAATACAAGCGAGGGGTAATGAAGTAATTTTAACTATTATTTGTTAAAAATAATCTGTCACTAAATGGGACTGACTCTCGAGGCATCCCCAGTGAAGTCGCCATCTGTCGCCACCGGCCCAAACGGGCCTCGGCATTCGCGAAGACGGTCGAGCTCGCTTTTTATTTTAGTTTTGAAAATGTATTGGATTATTAGAACGACTTGTTCTCAAACTGAGACCTTGTCGATCTTATCCAATTTATTTATTAAATGTCTCACCAATCCATATTAATCCCAAGCGGGACCCTCCATGGATTAGTGGTTTTCGCAAAAGGAGGGTTCGTGGAGTCGCCACCAATGTTTTACTCAAAACATTGGAAAAAGGGATAAGGCAATTGATTTTATAAATCAACTTTGGCCATTACAACCAGAGTTGGGTAAGGGAGTCGGTTACGCGTGGGGAAGGTGTTAGCACCCCACAGCGCCCCTTTCGGGTTCCCTATGACAGATTATTTCTAAAATAATAGCGTAAAATTACTAAATTACCCCTTTTTATTTATGAACGATTATTATTTTAAATATCTACATGGTGCTTAAATTAAACACACAGAAAGCAGTAAAAGGAAGGATTTAAGAAGAAACCTCTTGAAGCGCGCTTTTATATATTGAGTAAAACTGGGAAGCTTTTTGGCGTTCCCTCGCTCTACAAGCTCGCTCGCTCCTTCCTAAAAACTTTTAACTATGGAAATCCGGAGGATTTCCCTTCGACTAGGTTCGAATCTCCAAGCTAAGTGCTCGGAATTCCAGAACTTCGTCGGATCGACTCCCAGAGAGGTTCCTAAGGCAGAGCACTGCTCAAAAACCCCAGAACCTCAATAAGAGAGTCAAGAAATGGTTGAAAAGTGTGTATTGACGTCAAATGACGCCATATTTATAGGAAATAGGAGCAATACGGGCGCTGGGATCAATACGGCCCGTATTGAGAATTTGTTCTTCAATACGGCCGTATTGAACTCAATACGGCCGTATTGAAGTTCACAAATCTTCAATACGGCCGTATTGAGTCCAGTACGGCCGTATTGAAGTTCAAAACTTCAATACAGGCCGTACTGGTCCCCAAGCAGCCCGTATTGGTCCCAATTCCTCCTATTTTCTATTTTTAGCTATCCTAAGACCTCTTAGACCTATAGAGAACCCTCCTTGGGCCTTCTGGAAGTCCTTCTGGCTGATCCTTCTTCAGTCTTCGAGAGTCTTCAAGCTTTATTTCCGACCCGGACAATTTTAGGGGTCTACATACTTCAATACGGCCGTATTGAATTCAGTACGGCCGTATTGAAATACAGAAACTTCAATACGGCCGTATTGGTTTCAGTACGGCCGTATTGTAGTACAAAATGTGCAGTACGGCCGTACTGAACTCCAAGGAGGCCGTATTGAGCTCCAAACCTCCCACTTTCTTATTTTTGGCTACTCTAAGACCTCTAAACCTACAGATAGTTGTCGCCACCGGCCCGAAACGGGCCTCGGCGGTCGCGAAGACGGTCGAGCTCGCTTTTATTTTAGTTTTGAAAATGTATTGGATTATTAGAACGACTTGTTCTCAAACTGAGACCTTGTCGATCTTATCCAATTTATTTATTAAATGTCTCACCAATCCATGTTAGTCCCAAGCGGGACCCTCCATGGATTAGTGGTTTTCGTAGTAAAAGGAGGGTTCATGGAGTCGCCACCAATGTTTTACTCAAAACATTGGAAAAAAGGGATAAAGCAATTGATTTTATAAATCAACTTCGGCCATTACAACCAGAGTTGGGTAAGGGAGTCGGTTACGTGTGGGGAAGGTGTTAGCACCCCACAACGCCCCTTTCGGGTTCCCTATGACAGATTATTTCTAAAAATAATAGTACAAAATTACTAAATTACCCCTATTTATTCTAAGCAATTATAAATTAACTATCTACATGATGACAGTTTAATATGCACACAGAAAGCAGTAAAAGAAGGGATTTTTAGAAAAGAAACCTCTTGAAGCGTGCTTTTTATATATCAAGTAAAACTGGGAAGCTTTTTGGCGTTCCCTCGCTCTACAAGCCCGCTCATTCCTTCCTAAAAAATAATTTTTGACTTGGAAATCCGATGGATTTCCCTTCGACTTAGTTCGAGACTCAAGCAAAATGCTCAGAACTCAAAAACTTCGTCGGATCAACTCTCCGAGTGATTTCTAGGCAGAGCACTGCTCAAAAAAAACCCAGAATACTCAAGAAGAGGGTTAAAATTGTCTGTAAAAGTGTGAAATGACGTCCAATTGACGTCATATTTATAGGGAATAGGCGCAATACGGGCTATGGAATCAATACGGCCGTATTGAAATTCAGAAACTTCAATACGCCGTATTGAGTTCACTGCGGCCATATTGAAGCTTCAATACGGCCGTATTAAGTTTAGTACGGCCGTATTGGGCTTCATTCCCTCCACTTCCTTATTTTAAGCTACTCTAAGACCTCTAAATCTACAGATAGCCATCCTATGGTCTTCTAGGAGTCCTACTGGCTGACTTTCCTTCGATCTTTGAGGGTCTTCGAGTTTTATTTCCGACCCGGACAATTTTAGGGGTCTACAATAGTCATCCTATGGTCTTCTGGGAGTCCTTCTGGCTGAGTTTCCTTTGATCTTTGAGAGTCTTCGAGTCTACGAATGGGTCAGGAGTGACGTGGGGGAATTTTAGAGCATCTTGAGGTTGTTTATGGAAATCAATGTGATGTGGAAATTGCATAGGATTTGTGAATCCTCTCTTTCGAAGCTTATCCGGCTGGAATCGTGCCAGCCTGGTGAGCGTGTCTACATGGGGGGTCCTTCTGACCCCCCTTTCTTCTACATGTACTAGTGCTTTTTTAGGGATTTGGGCATGCGTCTTCCCTTTTCCCAATTGAAGTGTGACTTTTTAAATTTTGTTAACTTGGCTCCAAGTCAGTTGCACCCCAATAGCTGGGGTTTTTTGAGGGCCTTTCACGTTCTATTTTCGACCCTAGGGATAGAGGTATCTCTCCCTGTCTTTCTTCATTTTTACCAACTAAAGCTGGGTATACCCCCTTATGGTTGGGCTTCTTTGAACGGTAGTAAGGCTGGGGATTATTTTCTCTCTACTCCCAGTCTTACAAAAATTTCAAGCAAGAGTTTTTCTGGGTTCGGCTCGTGGATGTCAACCCACTGGAAGACGATGTATTTTACTTTGGCGGGCTACCGAGGTTCCCTCTTTATTCGTGGCTAGCCCCAGCCAGGTTTCATGGGTCGGCTGACCTTCAGTTGACGGCCTCGGAGGTTACTGCCATTGCCGACCTAGAGGCGCTCCCTCGTCCCTTGGACTGCAAGCTCGTTTTGTCGCTTGCTAACTCGGTGTACAAGGAAAGGGGCCTAGAGAGCGAGTATCTCGTCTTTTTGGCTGTTAAGGTTTGTGAATTTTTCTTCTACTAATGTATCTGTTCCTTGTATCCGCAGGCATAATGGGCAAGAACAAGTGGCGTGAGTTGAAGCACTGCTACAACGTCGCCGAGATTGAGGTTCCAAAGCCTCAAGAGGAGGAGGTGGCCCCCCTGGAGACTCGTAGAAAAAGAAAGAGGGGAGAGAAAGAGGTTGGGGGGACCTCTACCCTTGAGAGGCTGAGGAGGTGACTTCCAAGGCTGCTGACGTCGACGCAGTCGACCTCACCGGGAGTCCGCTGCTTGATGGAGCTCCCCTAGTGGCCACCAAGGAGATTGCTCAAGCCGCTGAGCAGGTTGCTGGGGTTGCCGAGGTGGCTACCGAGGCTGCCGAGCAGGTTGTCTAGGCTGCCGAGGTTGGTACCTTTTCCCGTAACTTTCCTTCTGTACTGCTTTTTTCTCGACTTTTGTCTTAAGAGGAAATTTTGGTTTTTTGTAGGCGAGTGTCGCCACCCGCTGAAACGGACCTTGGCATTCGCGACGATGGTTGGACTCTTTTTAAGTTTTGAAAAATGATGGATTGTTAGAACGACTTATTCTCAAACTGAGACCTCATCGAGCTAACAATTTTATTTAAATGACTCTCACCAATCCATGTTAATCCCAAGCGGGACCCTCCATGGATTAGTGGTTTTCGCAAAAAGAAGGGGTTCTTGGAGTCGCCACCAATGTTTTACTCAAAACATTGGAAAAAGATATAAGGCAATTGATTTTCGCAAATCAACTTTGGCCATTACAACCAGAGTCGGGTAAGGGAGTCGGTTACGTGCGAGGGAGGTGTTAGCACCCCACAACGCCCCTTTCGGGTTCCCTATGACAGATTATTTCATAAATAATAGCGTAAAGTTACTAAATTACCCCCATTTATTAGAAACGATTATAAGTAAAATATTCACATGATGAAAGCTCTAAACATGCAATGCAACAATCAAAAAGCGGTAAAAGAAAGGATTTTGGGAATAAACCTTTGAAGCGTGCTTTTATATGCTCAAAAAGAAGTTAGGAGGCTTTTTGGCGCTCCTTCCCACTACACGCTCGCTCGCTCCCTTCCCTAGAACAAATATTAACTATGGAAATCAAAGAGATTTCCCTTCGACTTGTTCGAGTCTCAAGCTTCAAGGCTCATGACTTAAGAACTTAGTCGGGTTGGCTCTTAGAGAGGTTCGTAGGGCAGAGAATAGCTCAAAAACCCAAGAATCCTCAGCAAGAGGGTCCAAACCTGTGTCAAAAGTCCGGGAGGACGTGCCAATGACGTCCTATTTATAGGATTGAGGCGCAATACGGCCTGGGAGGTCAATACGGCCCGTACTGGGTTTTTGAACTACAGTACGGCCGTATTGAATTTGGTACGGTCCGTACTGAGCCATTTTGAACTACAGTACGGCCGTATTGAATTTGGTACGGTCGTACTGAAGTTCAAAAACTTCAGTACGGCCGTATTGAGTTCACTACGGCTGTATTGCAGTTCAAATGGCTCAGTACGGCCGTACTGAACCTCTGGGAGGGTGTATTGAGCTCCAATCCTCGCACACCCTTATTCTAAGCTACTCTAAGACTTCTAGACCTACAAAGAATCATCATAGGGTCTTCCAGGAGTCCTTCCGGCTGACTTTCCTTCGGTCTTTGAGAGTCTTTGAGCTTTATTTTCGACCCGGACAATTTCAGGGGTCTACAGCTGCCCCCCCTTTACTTAGTCGAACGGCTTTTTGGTGTACCGGTTGACAAGTAAAGGAGTTGACCCAATTGTCCGGGGAGTAAGCCATCCTTCCGACTTGTAGTGTCTTCCGGTGGGAAAATTGTTGAGTGGCCTCTCCAGGTTGAGTATTAGTCGTCGCCTCTCCAGGCTCGTGCATACCTCCGTGTTTCTGACGACGGGGTAGCTGAGTACCGCCTCTCCAGGCTCGTGCATACCTCGGTGTTTCTGACAACCTCGATAGCTGCATACCTCCGTGTTTCTGACGACGGGGTAGCTGAGTACCGCCTCTCTAGGCTCGTGCATACCTCGGTGTTTCTGACAACCTCGGTAGCTGCATACCTCCGTGTTTCTGACGATGGGGTAGCTGAGTATTAGTCGTCGTCTCTCCAGGCTCGTGCATACCTCGGTGTTTCTGACAACCTCGGTAGCTGCATACCTCCGTGTTTCTGACGACGGGGTAGCTGAGTACCGCCTCTCCAGGCTTGTGCATACCTCGGTGTTTCTGACAACCTTGGTAGCTGCATACCTCCGTGTTTCTGACGACGGGGTAGCTGAGTACCGCCTCTCCAGGCTCGTGCATACCTCGGTGTTTCTGACAACCTCGGTAGCTGCATACCTCCGTGTTTCTGACGACGGGGTAGCTGAGTATTAGTCGTCGCCTCTCCAGGCTCGTGCATACCTCGGTGTTTCTGACAACCTCGGTAGCGTGAGTTTGCCCTCTCCAGGGTCTGCGGTTTGCCCTCCCCAGGGTTGCATACCTCCGTGCTTCTGGTCACTTTGGTAGCGTGAGTTTGCCCTCTCCAGGGATTTGTGATGATTTTGTCTCCACAGTCCACGATGCTGCTTCGACGGCTGTTTTTGATTTTGGTGCCGCTGAGGGCTGGATAGCGCAGGGATCCGTCTAGGGGATGTGCAGTTACTCATAGGTTCTTGTGTCCCAACTTTCCATTGCGTAGTTGGTGCCCACTGGGGAAATTCTGATTCCTTGGGGATGTAGACACAAAGATGCTCTTTTTGATGTGAGCGGTGCCTTATGGTTGGCTGACGTCCTTTCGACGGTGGTGGAGTATCCCGGTTATCCTTATTCGGGTGACTCTTTTGATTTTCTGGTTTTATTGCCTCTGCGTAGGCTGTTATCCGCTGGGGGATTCTGTTGTGATGATTTTGTCTCCACAGTCCACGATGCTGCTTCGACGGTTGTTTTTGATTTTGGTGCCGCTGAGGGCTGGATAACGCAGGGATCCGTCTAGGGGATGTGCAGTTACTCATAGGTTCTTGTGTCCCAACTTTCCATTGCGTAGTTGGTGCCCACTGGGAAATTCTGACTCCGTGGGGATGCAGACACAAAGATGTTCTTCCTGAGGTGAGCGATGCGTTATGATTGGCTGACGTCCTTTCGACGTTGGTGGAGTATCCCGGTTATCCTTATTCGGGTGACTCTTTTGATTTTCTGGTTTTGTTGCCTCTGCGTAGGCTGTTATCCGCTAGGGGATTCTGTCGTATTGATCTTGATTGGCCTCTTCTGTTAGGCAGATTATCTTGATGTTCGGTGCTTGGTTGAATATCGAATTCTGCCTGGGGAATGGGTATTGATCTTTTTGGATTTTCCTTTTTTTTTTTTTTGGAGGAGTGCCTCTGAGTAGGCGAATGGGGATTGTTGATCTTATGTATCCCAGAGTATTATTTAGAAAGCCTCTTCAGGCTTAGCTTCACTCGTCGCTTGAGTTGGAAAGCTATCTTCCACTGAGGAAGTCTGAGTCCTTTGACTCGGATATTTTGTTTGGATGATCATGCTTCCATTGGGGAATCTTGCTGATCTTGCTCTGATAGCTTTCACTGGGAATTCGGCCCAAGAGTGCAAGCTGAGATGTCTCTGGGGAGTATTATTTCGGCTGTCGCCACCGGCCCGAAACGGGCTTTCGGCATTCGCGAAGGATGGTTGGACTCGTTTATTTGTTTAAAAATATGGATTGCTAGAATGACGTATTCTCAAACTGAGACCTTGTCAAACGAGCAATTTTATTAAATGATTCACCAATCCATGTTAATCCCAAGCGGGACCCTCCATGGATTAGTGGTTTTCGCAAAAAGGAGGGGTTCGTGGAGTCGCCACCAATGTTTTACTCAAAACATTGGAAAAAGGGATAAGGCAATTGATTTTTACAAATCAACTTTGGCCATTACAACCAGAGTTGGGTAAGGGAGTCGGTTACGCGTGGGGAAGGTGTTAGCACTGTAGACCCCTAAAATTGTCCGGGACGGAAATAAGACTCGAAGACTCTCAAAGATCAAAGGAAAGTCAGCCAGAAGGACTCCCAGAAGACCATAGGATGACTATTTGTAGGTTTAGAGGTCTTAGAGTAGCAAAAAAATAAGAAAGTGGGAGGTTTAGAGCTCAATACGGCCTCCTTGGAGTTCAGTACGGCCGTACTGCACATTTTGTACTACAATACGGCCCGTACTGAACCAATACGGCCCGTACTGAACCAATACGGCCTGTACTGCAACCAATACGGCCCGTATTGCATTCAGTACGGCCGTATTGCATGTTTTGCACTACAATACGGGCCGTATTGAATCAATACGGCCGCATTGAAGTGTCGGCAAGTGTCGGCGCTTCAATACGGCCGTACTGAATTCAATACGGGCCGTACTGAAGTGCAAAATTGCAATACGGCCCGTATTGAACCCAGGGGCCGTACTGAGCCCCATTCCTATAAATAGGAGGCCATTTGGACGTCTCTCTACACTTCTACACACGGTTTTGACTCCCTTCTTGAGTATTCTGGGGTTTTTGAGCAGTGTTCTGCCCTAGAAATCTCTCTGGGAGTCGATCCGACGAAGTTCTGGAATTCCGAGCATTTAGCTTGGAGATTCGAACTTAGTAGAAGGGAAATCCTCTGGA
Source organism: Cajanus cajan (assembly GCF_000230855.2). Lineage (NCBI taxonomy): Eukaryota > Viridiplantae > Streptophyta > Magnoliopsida > Fabales > Fabaceae > Cajanus > Cajanus cajan. The sequence continues at coordinate 32,857,093 of NC_138521.1, read as the reverse complement.
TTTCCATAGTTAAAATTTTCTAGGAGGGAGCGAGCAGGCTTGTAGAGCGAGGGAACGCCAAAAAGCTTCCCAGTTTTACTTGAATATAAAAGCACGCTTCAAAGGTTTCTTCTTAAGTCCTTCCTTTTACTGCTTTCTGTGTGTATATTTAACTGTCATCATGTAGATAGTTAAGTTATAATTGTTTAGAATAAATAGGGGTAATTTAGTAATTTTGCGCTATTATTTAATAAATAATCTGTCATAGGGAACCCGAAAGGGGCGCTGTGGGGTGCTAATACCTTCCCCACGCGTAACCGACTCCCTTACCCGACTCTGGTTGTGATGGCCGAAGTCGATTTTTGAATCGATTGCCTTAAACTTCTTTTTCCAATGTTTTGAGTAAAACATTGGTGGCGACTCCATGAACCCTTCCTTTTTAGAAAACCGCTAATCCATGGAGGGTCTCGCTTGGGATTAACATGGATTGGTGAGCCTTTTAATAAAATTGCTCGTTTGACAAGGTCTCAGTTTGAGAATAAGTCATTCTAGCAATCCATACTTTTAAACAAATAAACGAGTCCAACCATCCTTCGCGAATGCCGAAAGCCCGTTTCGGGCCGGGTGGCGACAGATGGCGACTCTGCTGGGGAAGCCTCGAGAGTCAGTCCCATTTAGTGACAGATTATTTTTAACAAATAATAGTTAAAATTACTCTATTACCCCTTGTTTGTATGATAACATGCTTTATTTATTCGGCTTTAATAACTGTTGTATGTTTAAATTTTCGCAATTGTTTGAAATACAAACTGCACACAAACCTTTGCACACAACAGTTCCCTCTATACCCGGGGGCATGAGTGGTAAGCCATAGGGAGTGGATGTTAGTACGGCCGGTTGTCGAATGGGTCTATAGGTGCCCGCAGACCGTTGTCGGAAAACGTCACTCAAGGTGATAACCATGAACTTAAGTCCGACAGTGCGGTGGAATTTTCCATCGACTTACGACGAGAGGAATTGGGTCCCTATAATGGGGGCACCTTGGGGGCCTTAGACCGGTGAGAACAGTTAGAACCACCTTGAATATGCACTTTTCTGCAGGATACCCCTACCTCGTGATTCGCTCGTGACTGTTCGTGGATGAGTGAATTGTGTGTGCATTGTTTATGTGACATTGTATGAGCATACATTGCATTCTTTAAACATACAACATTCCTTTTTTTAAAAAAAAAAAAATAAATAAATAAATAGGAATAAGAATCTTCCTCTGCATGGTGTTAACATCTACCTTCATCACATTCATATAGGTAGTTTCCCTTTTCACCCAAAAATACAAAAAAAATATATATTCAAAAAAAAAAAAAAAAAAAGGGTTATTTATCCAAACCAAGCAATATCATGCATCATTTTAGGAATATCCCGAAAACATGATAATGCTTAGTTAAACACTATGCATGCATATTCAACATCACCATCTCATATCATGCATTTTATTGTAGATTATGGAGGGATCTAGGGGAATACAAGGGCAATTGAAGAAAGTGAACTTCTTATTGTACCGTGCTGAGAGGTTGGATCACCTCTGTTCCTTGATGCCACGAGAGGCTCGTTTGGAATTTGAAAAATCTTATGGACGAGTTCTCGATTTGATGAAGATTTGTGTGGATCCAGCTTTTCTGAGAGCCTTGGTCCATTTTTGGAGTCTCGATCTACATTGTTTCGAGTTCCCCCAGTTTGACTTAGTTCCTACTCTCGAGGAGTATGAGCTCATGCTACGATGGCCCAAATCAGCAGGGGTCTATATCTTCCATGGAAATCATGTGGCCGTAGAGAGGGTCGCAACTCAAGTCAAACTGCCATCACGATTATCTGCTTTAGTGGGGAACGGCAGTATCAGGGGTTGGAAGCTTGCTATGATTGAAGACCACCTTTCTTCCTTGGCTGATGAGGGAGATTGGTTAGCTTTCAACAAGACTCTAGCGTTAGCCGTGTTTGGGACAATCTTATTTCCCTTTCACGCTAACACAGTGGACCATGCTGCTATGGACGCCTTCTTCGCTTGGGACGTACATATGAAGAGTCCCGTGCCTGCCATTCTTGCCGATACCTTGTTTTCTGTCAACCTATCTCAGCAGAAGCAAGGGAAAACTATCCGATGCTGCACCTCCTTGTTGTATGTGTGGGGCATCACACACTTCTATGCCTCTAGTCACATGGGGGCCTTGCCCGATCCATTAAGGAGTTTTTTCAAAGATCCCCGTATGCCGCTGATATGCTTCCGAATGGAAGGAGGAGATGGAACAGTGGAGTATTGAGCACTTCACGTGGGTTTGCCCTTGGTTCCGTCCGAACAATGTATTGACAAGATGCGGTAGTTATCCAAGCATACCATTGATGGGCCTCAGAGGCTGCATAGCCTACTCACCTAGATTGGTTATGAGACAACTTATGAGGACTCAGATTCTTCCTACTAAAAAGGAGCTTGGAGGGTTGTGTTTCTCCTTTGATTCCGAGCATCAGAGGGATATGCACGCTGTCATTAGAGCGTGGGAGAAACCAATCTATGAGGGAGATCGAGAGCTTGGAAAGCCTCGGGTATCCGCCTCCACCGATTACGAGATATGGAGGAGCGAGAGGGGGATGTCTCAACCATCCACCTCTTGCGCAACCACAACCACAAGGAGGTTAATGCAAGAACAAGTCGACGTCTTGACCAAGAAGCTGGAAATTATGGGAGCTCAAATGAGAGTTCTTGAAGAGAAAAATGAAGAATCCAGTTTCGTCATCGATGGTCTACAAAGGCAATGCAAGAAGAAAGACCACGAGATAGAGCGGCTCAAGGATGAGTGTGCTAACCTCAATGAGGAGGCTACTCGGGCATCCAAAATGCCAAAGATTGAACCGAGTAGTCAACTCCTAGAAGTCAACATGAAGATAGCACACCTTGAGGCCGAGTATTCAAGGCAGGCACAGTTGATCAAGGATATGCAAGACGATCTGCTTTTGACTCGATCCGATGTGCAACAATGGCGGGAAGTTGTTCAACGACAAGCCGCAAACCTTTCCGACTTCCACAAAAAGGAAAGGGAAGGGTTGGCACAAATGGCCAAACTCCAAGAGGAGAAGGATCGGGCCGAAGATGAGCTTAATGAGCTGCAGGCCATGATCAACTATCATATACAAAAAGCGAAAGATGCTCAGAAAATAAGTAATAATATGAGCCAAGCGGTCCATACTCAGATTGAAGCAATGGGCCGCCATGTGGAGGAAGCCGAAAATGAATGGCAAAGACATATGAACCCGCCTGTGGGTTTTTATCGGCTTTTCTCATATTGTAAAAGATTGCTTCAAAGCATTGTATGATAAGTTGTACACTTTCTATGATCAATAAAATCGAGCTTTGATTTATGAAATCTCTCAATTGCCCTTGCATTTCATAGTCATTCATTCGCATACATCTCTCCAAGTAATTTATTAATAAACATTAAAAAAAAGAAGGAATTAATCGATGCGTATGTTCAGAATGGATCGCACGCCATTGGTAATTAAATGCAAACCAACAACCGCGCCAAGCGAGCACACGTCAACTCCGTTGTTGGTAATCAAGACAAACAAAGGGGAAGGTCCAACGCCGTTAAGGATCATCGCTCCAAGGCCTTTTCCCTACGAATCAAATAAGGCTGTGCCATGGATATACGACATCCATTCTTCTGCCGACAGCGATATCTCTAACATCGCTGGACTTGGGGGCATGACTAGGAGTGGCAGGATCTACACTCCCAAAGATCTTCATGATAAAACCCCCAAGAATAAAGAAAAAGAAGAAAAGAAAACCGAGGAAAAAGAATCCGAGGAGGAGACTGATGAGCTGTTAAAGTATATACGACAGAGCGAGTACTCCATCGTGGATCAACTTCATAGGACGCCAGCAAAGATTACGTTGTTGTCGTTGATCCTAAGCTCCGAACCGCATCGGCAAGCTCTGTTGAAAGTCTTGAACGAGGCATACGTGTCGCACACTATCTCCCAAGACAAGTTTGAGGGGATTGTTAGTCACATCACGGCTAATGATCACCTCACTTTCACTGATGAAGAAATCCCCGCCGAGGGACCAAATCACAACAAGCCCTCGCACATCTCTGTAAAGTGCAAGGAATATCACATCGCAAAAGTCTTGGTGGATAATGGATCTTCCTTGAATGTGATGCCTAAAAGAACTCTCGATCAAGTGGCAATCAAGGGAGTCCAAATGCGCCCGAGCAACATGATCGTTCGAGCCTTCGACGGTTCTAAGAGAGGAGTGGTGGGAGAGATCAATCTTCCAATCCAAATTGGACCCACTATCTTTAATGTCGAATTCCAAGTGATGGACATTACTCCGGCATACAGCTGTCTCCTTGGCCGACCTTGGATTCATGATGCAAAAGCTGTACCCTCTACGCTCCACCAGAAAGTCAAGTTCATAGTGGGTGACAAACTGGTGACTGTACAAGCTGAAGATGACATACTCATCAGCAAGCCAGCTGCTATACCTTATGTGGATGCAGCAGAGGAAGCTTTGGAAACCGCCTTCCAAGCATTGGAAATCGCCAATGTTGAAACATTTCCCCGAGAAACGAAGAAGGTAGCCTACATGCTCACGAAGCACGGATACTTGCCTGGACAAGGACTTGGCAAGGATTCCCAAGGAATTCCCGAGCTACCCATCATCAAGGATAATCCGGGGAAACAAGGGTTAGGATACAACCCTGTTAAAGATCAAAGAACAAAGAGGAACCAAGATCCTCCTCGACGTTCTTTAAGCCAGATCTTTAGAAAGGCCGGTTCACAAGCATCAAGGCCGGTCGTCGTCATCAAATGTTCTTCTCCTTCTGATAGGGATGTATAGACCCGATGACTATTAAAGATTACTCCTCGGGGATAGCCCGACCCCCGAACCTCAATAGGGCACATGTTTCCTCTATGATTATAATAAAATCATTCTTCATCATTTCTTATTGCTTCTTTTCTTGCTTGCAATAAAATTCTAAACCACATTATTTAACCCTGTTTGAATAAGCATGAATGAGGTTAAAATCATCTTAATGATAATAAACCCACATCATTTTGTGGAGGTGTGTGTGACAACTTGGAGCACCTTCCCTTGGCCTCGACAAGTGCCATCATGGGTAAAAAGAAATCTTTCAAAATAAAAGAAGCTCGGCAGGAAACCCAAAAAAGGGACTGCGCAAAAATAAGAGCAAAAGACCCGCTAGGAATCCCACGAAAGGGTGACCTAGGCAAAAGTTAGGGTTACAAAAATAAACAAAAACAAAGGTCCGCTAAAACGCCACAAAAGGGTGTTTTAGGCAAAAATAAGGACAATCAAAAAACAAAAGAAATCCATGATGGTACCATGAACCGAATTCAAAAAGAAAGGTTCAAGGGAAGTTATCCAAGTTGTCAAAACACAATCATTAATGTGCTTAACCTCATAAATGTTTAATCAAACAAGCCTAAACACTTAAGCCTACCATTGGCCAAGCCATTCTTACAAAATCCATTTTTCAAAAAATAAAATAATCCCCTCTAAAACACAAACTTTTGAAAAATATACCCTTTCCTTCTTTTCTCTCTTGTCCCAACGATTTTTGAATAATCTAGTGGAAACATGGAGATATAGTGGTTAATAGGAGGGTTGACACATCTTCTAAAAAAGGGAAGGATCATTTGGTTGATGACACCAAAATAATACGCATCATTCCTCGGTTACAGAAATCGGCAGCGCACAGTCCGTCTGGAGGAATGGCAAAATCCAAAAACGCATCGGTTAATTCTTTTGAAAAAAGAATCAAATAGAATTAGGTGCATCATACTGCATACATGCATACAGATGATAGGTGTACTGGAAGATCACTTATTCTCTGTTTATTGAAAAAAAACAAAAAATATAAAAAATATAAATTTCAGGAAAAACAATGCGCCCGTACCATGTTCAGTACACCCGTACTAAAATTGGGGTTATGAACAAATTTTCAATTCAATACGGGCATACTGAAATGGATACGGCCGTATTGGCCATAAAGAAATTTTCAAAGACCTCGTCATGAGGCAATTGCATAAAATAGAAAAAAATAGAAAAAAATTGCTTGTGTATGACAGCAGCAAACAAAATGCAAAGATTCAGAAAATCAACAGCGTCATACAGAATAACTGAGCCTGGAGAGGCTTGCCGAAAGAATACTCTCAAAATAACTGAGCCTGGAGAGGCTTGCCGAAAGAATACTCTCAGAATAATTGAGCCTGGAGAGGCTCGCCGAAATAATACTCTCTCAGAATAATTGAGCCTGGAGAGGCTCGCCGAAATAATACTCTCTCATAATAACTGAGATATTTCTGTACAGAAAAAGCCGAAAAACAACAGAAAAGGCAAAAATACAGAAAAAGCAAAAAAAAATGATGACAAAAAAGGCAAAAATACAGAAAAAGCCAAAAAAAATGACAAAAAAGGCAAAAATACAGAAAAAGCCGAAAATGAAAAAGGCAAGGATAAAGAAAATCCAACAAAAAGATTGCACAGAATAACTGAGCCTGGAGAGGCTCGCCGAAATAATACTCTCAGAATAATTGAGCCTGGAGAGGCTTGCTGAAATAATACTCTTTCAGAATAAATGAGCCTGGAGAGGCTCGCAGAAATAATACTCCCCAGAGGGAACCTCAACTCATGCTCTTGGATTCAAAATCCCCAGCTAGAGCTATCAAAGCAAGATCGACAAAACTCCCAATGGAAGTACGATCTCCCAAACAGAATATCCAAGTCAAAGGACTTAAACTTCCTCAGTGAAGATAGCTCTCCAACTCAAGTGTTGAGTGAGGCTAAGCCTGCAGAGGCTTCCTAAATAATACTCTGGGATACATAAGATCCCCAAATCCCCAATCGCCTACTCAAGAGGCATCCTTACAAAAGGAGAAAAAAATAAAAAAAATAAAAAAAATCTCAATAAGCATTCCCCAAGCGGAATCCGGCTCTCAGCCTATCATTGAACATCAAGATGATCTGCCTAACAGAAGAGGCCAGTCAAGAAATCAACATCCAGAATCCCCAGCGGATAACAGCCTACACAGAGGCAGCAAAAAATCCAAAAATTAAAAAGAGTTACCCGAATAAGGATGAACCGGGATACTCCACCAACGTCAAAGGACGTCAGCCAAGCATAAGGCATCGCTCAACTCAAAGAGAGAGCATCTGTGTCTACACCCCAAGGAGTCAGAAATTCCCCATGGGTACCAACTAAGCAAAGCAAGTTGGGGCACAAGAACCTATGAATGACTGCACATCCCCTAGACGGATCCCTGCGTTATCCAGCCCTCAGTGGCACAAAAATCAGAAAAAAAAAACTGTCGAAGCAGCATAGTGGACTGTGGAGACAAAACCATCACAGATCCCTGGAGAGGGTAAAACTCGCATTGCCGAAGTGATCAGAAGACACGGACGCAGACCCTGGAGAGGGCAAACTCAGTTGCCTAAGTCGTCAGAGACAACCGAAGCAAAGTCTAGAGAGACGGTACTCAGAGTCTGGAGAGACGGTACTCAGAGTCTGGAGAGACGGTACTCAAAGTCTGGAGAGACAGTACTCAAAGTCTGGAGAGACAGTACTCAAAGTCTGGAGAGACGGTACTCAGAGTCTGGAGAGACAGTACTCAAAGTCTGGAGAGACGGTACTCACCAGCCACATGTTGAGTGGCAAAGTCTGGAGAGACGGTACTCACCTGCCTCATGTTGAGAGGCAAAGTCTGGAGAGACGGTACTCACCTGCCACATGTTGAGTGGCAAAGTCTGGAGAGACGGTACTCACCTGCCACATGTTGAGTGGCAAAGTCTGGAGAGACGGTACTCAGAGTCTGGAGAGACGGTACTCAACCATCAGTGTCATCAGAGGTGCGTTGGTGTCCAACTTCCGGCTCGGGCGGCGAGTGAGGTTGGGCCTGGAGAGGCAATACTTAATCATCAATGTGATGTTAACACATTGGTGTCTAGCTTCCGGCTCGGGCGTCGAGTGAGGCTAGGTCTGGAGAGACGGTACTCAATCACCAGCGTCGCCAGAGGCACGTCAGTGTTCAACTTCCGGCTCGGGCGTCGAGTGAAGTTGACCCTGGAGAGGGTAAACTCAGCTACCGAGGATGTCAGAAGCGCCGAGGTATGCACTCACCTGGAGAGGCTACTCAACAATTTTCCACCGGAAGACACTACAAGTCAGAAGGTTGGCACATCACCCGGACAATTGGGTCAACTCCTTTACTTGTCAGCCGGTATACCAAAAGGCCGTCCGACTAAGTAAAGGGGGGGCAGCTGTAGACCCCTAAAATTGTCCGGGACGGAAATAAGACTCGAAGACTCTCAAAAATCAAAGGAAAGTCAGCCAGAAGGACTCCCAGAAGACCATAGGATGACTATTTGTAGGTTTAGAGGTCTTAGAGTAGCAAAAAAATAAGAAAGTGGGAGGTTTAGAGCTCAATACGGCCTCCTTGGAGTTCAGTACGGCCGTACTGCACATTTTGTACTACAATACGGCCCGTACTGAACCAATACGGCCCGTACTGAACCAATACGGCCTGTACTGCAACCAATACGGCCCGTATTGCATTCAGTACGGCCGTATTGCATGTTTTGCACTACAATACGGGCCGTATTGAATCAATACGGCCGCATTGAAGTGTCGGCAAGTGTCGGCGCTTCAATACGGCCGTACTGAATTCAATACGGGCCGTACTGAAGTGCAAAATTGCAATACGGCCCGTATTGAACCCAGGGGCCGTACTGAGCCCCATTCCTATAAATAGGAGGCCATTTGGACGTCTCTCTACACTTCTACACACGGTTTTGACTCCCTTCTTGAGTATTCTGGGGTTTTTGAGCAGTGTTCTGCCCTAGAAATCTCTCTGGGAGTCGATCCGACGAAGTTCTGGAATTCCGAGCATTTAGCTTGGAGATTCGAACTTAGTAGAAGGGAAATCCTCTGGATTTCCATAGTTAAAATTTTCTAGGAGGGAGCGAGCAGGCTTGTAGAGCGAGGGAACGCCAAAAAGCTTCCCAGTTTTACTTGAATATAAAAGCACGCTTCAAAGGTTTCTTCTTAAGTCCTTCCTTTTACTGCTTTCTGTGTGTATATTTAACTGTCATCATGTAGATAGTTAAGTTATAATTGTTTAGAATAAATAGGGGTAATTTAGTAATTTTGCGCTATTATTTAATAAATAATCTGTCATAGGGAACCCGAAAGGGGCGCTGTGGGGTGCTAATACCTTCCCCACGCGTAACCGACTCCCTTACCCGACTCTGGTTGTGATGGCCGAAGTCGATTTTTGAATCGATTGCCTTAAACTTCTTTTTCCAATGTTTTGAGTAAAACATTGGTGGCGACTCCATGAACCCTTCCTTTTTAGAAAACCGCTAATCCATGGAGGGTCTCGCTTGGGATTAACATGGATTGGTGAGCCTTTTAATAAAATTGCTCGTTTGACAAGGTCTCAGTTTGAGAATAAGTCATTCTAGCAATCCATACTTTTAAACAAATAAACGAGTCCAACCATCCTTCGCGAATGCCGAAAGCCCGTTTCGGGCCGGTGGCGACAAGCACCCCACAGCGCCCCTTTCGGGTTCCCTATGACAGATTATTTTCTAAAATGATAGCGTAAAATTACTAAATTACCCCTATTTATTCTAAGCAATTATAAATTAACCATCTACATGATGACAATTTAAATATGCACACAGAAAGCAGTAAAAGGAAGGATTTAAGAAGAAAACCTCTTGAAGCGTGCTTTTATATATTGAGTGAAACTGGGAAGCTTTTTGGCGTTCCCTCGCTCTACAAGCTCGCTCGCTCCTTCCTAAAAACTTTTAACTATGGAAATCCGGAGGATTTCCCTTCGACTAGGTTCGATCCTCAAGCAAAATGGCTCGGGGCTCAAGAACTTTGTCGGATCAACTCTCCGAGTGATTTCTAGGGCAGAACACTGCTCAAAAACCCCAGAATACTCAAGGAGAGGGTTAAAACTGTGTAAAAAAGTGTGGAATGACGTCCAATTGACGTCATATTTATAGGGAATAGGCGCAATACGGCCTACAGAAGCAATACGGCCGTATTGAAATTTTTGAACTTCAATACGGTCGTATTGAGTTCAATACGGCCGTATTGAAATTCAGAAATTTCAATGCGCCCGTATTGAGTTCACTGCGGCTGTATTGAAGCTTCAATACGGCCGTATTGGTTTCAGTACGGCCGTATTGAAGTTTCAGAAACTTCAATACGCCGTATTGAGTTCACTGCGGCCGTATTGAAGCTTCAATACGGCCGTATTAAGTTCAGTACGGCCGTATTGGGCTTCATTCCCTCCACTTCCTTATTTTGAGCTATTCTAAGACCTCTAGACCTACAGAGAACCCTCCTAGGGCCTTCCAGGAGTCCTTCTGGCTGATCTTCCTTCAGTCTTCGAGAGTCTTCAAGCTTTATTTCCGACCCGGACAATTTTAGGGGTCTACAGCTGCCCCCCCTTTACTTAGTCGGACGGCCTTTTGGTGTATCGGCTGACAAGTAAAGGAGTTGACCCAATTGTCCGGGTGATGCGCCGACCTTCTGACTTGTAGCGTCTTCCGGTGGAAAATTGTCGAGTAGCCTCTCCAGGTTTTGCTTTGCTTGTTGCCCAAGCTGGAAGCTGTGAGTACCCGCCTCTCCAGGCTTAGCTTCACTCTTTGTTCGAGCCGGAAGCTAAGTACCCTTGTGACAACGGTAGCAGTGTGAGTTTCGCCCCTCCAGGCTTAGTCTCGCTCTTTGTTCGAGCCGGAAACTAAGCACCTTTGTGACGACGGTGAGCAGTGTGAGTTTCGCCTCTCCAGGCTTAGTCTCGCTCTTTGTTCGAGCCGGAAACTAAGCACCTTTGTGACGACGGTGAGCAGTGTGAGTTTCGCCTCTCCAGGCTTAGTCTCGCTCTTTGTTCGAGCCGGAAACTAAGCACCTTTGTGACGACGGTGAGCAGTGTGAGTTTCGCCTCTCCAGGCTTTGCTTTGCTTGCTGCCCAAGCTGGAAGCTGTGAGTACCGCCTCTCCAGGCTTAGCTTCACTCTTTGTTTGAGCCGGAAGCTAAGTACCCTTGTGACAACGGTAGCAGTGTGTACCTCCTTTCCAGAGATAGCTTCGCTCATTGCTCGAGCCGGAAGCTGCATACCTCCGTGTTTGTGACGACGGGGGTAGCGTGAATATTTCCTTTTCAGGGATTTGTGATGATTTTGTCTCCACAGTCCACGATGCTGCTTCGACGGTTGTTTTTTGATTTTTGTGCCACTGAGGGCTGGATAACGCAGGGATCCGTCTAGGGGATGTGCAGTTACTCATAGGTTTTTTGTGTCCCAACTTTCCATTGCGTAGTTGGTGCCCACTGGGGAATTTCTGATTCCTTAGGGATGCAGACACAAAGACGCTCTTTCTGATGTGAGCGGTGCCTTATGATTGGCTGACGTCCTTTCGACGTTGGTGGAGTATCCCGGTTATCCTTGTTCGGGTAACTCTTTTTGATTTTCTGATTTTTTGCTGCCTCTGTGTAGGCTGTTATCCGCTGGGGATTCTGGATGTTGATTTTGATTAGCCTCTTCTGTTAGGCATATCACCTTGATGTTCAATGATAGGCTGAGAGCCGGATTCCGCTTGGGGAATGATTATTGATCTTTTCGATTTTTTCTCTTTTTTGAAAGAGTGCCTCTGAATAGGCGAATTATCTTGATGTTTGATGATTGGCTGAATGCCGAATTCCTCTTGGGGAATGGTTATTGATCTTTTTGATTTTTTCTCTTTTTGAAGGGGTGCCTCTTGAGTAGGCGACTGGGGATTTGAAGTTCAGTGTTCGGCTGAGTGCCAAATTCCGCTTGGGGAATGGTTATTGATGTTTTTTGATTTTTCTCCTTTTGCAAGGATGCCTCTGAGTAGGCGACTGGGGAATGTGCGATCTTATGTATCCCAGAGTATTATTTAGGAAGCCTCTGCAGGCTTAGCCTCACTCAACGCTTGAGCTGGAGAGCTATCTTTACTGAGGAAGTTTAAGTCCTTTGACTTGGATATTGTTTGGATGGTCGCACTTCCATTGGGGATTGCGTCGATTTTACTTTGATAGCTCTCGCTGGGGATTTTTCCGTGAGCTTGAGCTGAGGTTCCCTCTGGGGAGTATTATTTCTGCGAGCCTCTCCAGGCTCAGTTATTCTGCATACTGTGGAGGATGTGGAGTATTATTTTGGTAAGCCTCTCCAGGCTTAGTTATTCTGTACAAATTGTTTGTTGGATTTTCTATATCCTTGCCTTTTTTCATTTTCGGCTTTTTCTGTATTTTGCCTTTTCTTCTGATTTGGCTTTTTCTTGTATTTTGCCTTATGTTTTTGGCTTTTGCTGTACAGAAATTAAAAGTGCTAAAGAAATTAAATTCAGTTATTATGAGAGAGTATTATTTCGGCAAGCCTCTCCAGGCTCAGTTATTTTGTAGGAGTATTATTTCGGCAAGCCTCTCCAGGCTCAGTTATTCTGAGAGTATTCTTTCGGCAAGCCTCTCCAGGCTCAGTTATTCTGAGAGTATTCTTTCGGCAAGCCTCTCCAGGCTCAGTTATTCTGTGAGTATTCTTTCGGCAAGCCTCTCCAGGCTCAGTTATTCTGTATGATGCTGTTGATTTTCTGAATCTTTGTATTTTGCTTGCTGCTATCATACACAAGCAATTTTCTATTTTTCTATTTTATGTAATTGCCTCATGATAAGGTCTTTGAATGTACAACTAATGTGTGTGTGATGCACAAATGCAATACAATTTTTTATTTTTGTTCATTTATTTAGAAAAGTGAGTGGCTCTCCCTATCCTTTTCTTCTTGGAGGACTTTCTGTCATTGACGCGAGGGAGTATTTTTGTGAGCCTTTATGCAGGAGATTATGGATTTTACAGGAACCCCTCCAATTTTCTTTTATTGACCGATTATTAATGGAATTTCGTACAATTTTATGAAAAACCAATTCAGAGGCATAATCACATGGTCAAGAAAGAAAAGAAACAAATGGATATTTTTATTGATATTCACAAGTGTTTTTACAGAAAGGTTTACAAAGGGATTTTCTGAAGAATGGCTGGCCGAGGTGGGCTATACATTTTTGGCTTAAACAATTATATCTGTGATTGCTGCTCTTCCCGTTTCCCTAGTTGTTTCGGGTGAGATGCTTGAGCCAGGAGTGTAGATACTGTAAGACGCTTGCTTCTAGAAGATTATCACTTGGACCGCCTTTCGGTTTTCGGTTCAAGTGATCGTTGCTTGCTTTACTTTTTGCATCTTATTTTTTTGCCCCTAATTTTTGCCTAGGACATGTCCTAGCGGGGATAATTTTGCCTTTGTTTTGCCTAGTACCCTTGTACTGGCGGGCTTTTTGTTTTGCCCTAACTTTTGCCTAGGATGCCCTTTTTGGGTTTTCATCCTAGCGGGCTGATGCAAGCAACGTCTTCAAGCATAATACTTCTTTACCACGTCAGCGTTGACTGGGTATCGAAGTTCTTCTCCGTCCATGTCTGTGAGAATCAATGCTCCTCCGGAGAAGGCTCGCTTCACCACGTATGGTCCTTCGTAATTTGGGGCCCACTTTCCGATTTTGTCCTTTTGAGCTGGTAGCAATTTCTTCATCACCAGCTCTCCCTCATGGTAGATTCGAGGATGGACTTTCTTGTCAAAAGCCTTTTTGATCTTCCTTTGGTAGGCTTGACCATGGCATATGGCGTTCAGTCGTTTTTCTTCGATAAGGTTCAATTGGTCGTGTCGACTTTGAACCCATTCTGCCTCGGAAAGTTTTGCTTCCATGATTACTCTCAGAGACGGTATCTCGACTTCAACCGGCAGAACTGCCTCCATTCCATAAACAAGGGAGAATGGAGTAGCTCCTGTGGATGTACGTACTGAAGTCCTATAACCATGGAGAGCGAAGGGTAGCATCTCATGCCAGTCTTTGAATGAGACAACCATCTTTTGTACTATCTTCTTGATATTCTTATTGGCTGCCTCGACCGCCCCATTCATCTTTGGTCGATATGGGGAAGAGTTATGGTGCTGAATTTTGAACTCTTTGCACAGTTCTTCCACCATCTTATTGTTCAAATTGGATCCATTATCAGTGATGATTTTGTCGGGAATACCGTATCTGCATATGATATTCTTTCTGATGAAGGATGTTACCACCTTTCGGGTCACATGAGCATACGATGCCGCTTCTACCCATTTGGTGAAATAGTCAATGGCCACAAGGATGAACCTATGTCCATTGGATGCCTTTGGCTCGATGGGTCCAATAACATCCATGCCCCATATTGCGAATGGCCATGGTGAAGCCAACACATTGAGTGGCGTTGGTGGGACATGAATGTTGTCGGCGTATGCTTGACACTTGTGGCATTTCCGGACGTATTGGTAACAATCCCTTTCAATGGTCGACCAATAATATCCTGCTCTGAGGATTTTCTTAGCCATTGCAGGCCCGGGAATATGGGTACCGAAAACCCCCTCATGTATTTCTTTGATTACATTTTGAGCTTCGACTTGGTCTATGCACCTCAACAAGACCGAGTCATAATTCTTTTTGTAGAGGGTTTCTCCAATCAACAGAAATCCCATGGCCCTTCTTCGGATATGCTTTTTATCATTATCGCTGGCCATATCAGGATATTCCCCTTTTGACAGATATTGTTTGATGTCATGGAACCATGGATGATCGTCAACAGCTTCATCTATCAGTAGGCAGAACGCTTGCTTATCGTGCCGCCGGATATTGATGATGGGCATTTCATGCTCCTTATCCAAGGCGAACATCGATGATAGTGTGGCAAGGGCGTCAGCGAACTGATTTTCCTCCCTTGGGATATATTCAAAGACGACATTTTGAAAGAATTGTATCAGGTCTTTGATATGCTCAACATATGGTATCAGCTTAGGATTTCGGACTTCCCATTCACCTCGCAGTTGGTGAATGACTAAAGCCGAATCTCCAAATACTTTGAGCTTTAGGATACCATTGTTGATTGCTGCTTGGATTCCTAACGCGCAAGCCTCGTATTCGGCCATGTTATTTGTACAGTCAAAGTTGAGTCTTGCCGTTAAGGGGATATGCTTTCCTTGTGGGGAGATTAATACTGTTCCAATCCCCTGTCCAAGCATGTTGGAGGCTCCATCGAAATACATGGTCCACGTATCATCCTTAGGATCTTCATGTTGTATACTCATTATATGCTCATCGGGGAAATCATCCTGAAGGGATTGATAATCATTGGTCGGCCCATGTGCTAGGTAATCAGCTAGGGTACTGCCTTTGATGGCTCTTTGTGTGACATGTATGATGTCAAATTCTGATAATTGTACTTGCCATCGGGCAATCTTCCCAGTGATTATCGGTTTGTCGAACACGTACTTAATTGGGTCCATTTTGGAAACCAACCAAGTAGTATGCCTAATCATATACTGCCTGAGCCGTTGTGTTGCCCATGCTAACGCATAGCACGTCTTTTCTAGTGGCGTGTAGCGGGTTTCATAATCAAGGAACTTTTTGCTCAGGTAGTAGATGGCTTGTTCTTTCTTCTTTGTTTCATCTTGTTGTCCTAGCACAGCTCCCATGGACTCATCAAGCACCGTTAGATAGAGGATTAATGGTCTTCCCTCGATAGGTGGCACCAACACTGGTGGATTGGCCAAACACTGTTTGATCTTATCGAAAGCTTGTTGACAATTCTCATCCCAAACTTCGGAATGATTCTTGCGCAACAGCTTGAATATTGGTTTGCACGTGTCAGTCAACTGTGCGATGAACCTTGCGACGTAGTTCACCCTGCCGAGGAATCCTCTAATTTCTTTCTCAGTTTTAGGAGGAGGCATTTCCATTATTGCCTTTACTTTATCGGGGTCCACCTCTATGCCTTTTTCACTGACGATGAACCCGAGAAGCTTACCTGACCGAACTCCGAAAGTACACTTAGCCGGGTTTAGCTTAAGCTGATACTTACGAAGCCGATTGAATAATTTTCTCAAATATTGGATGTGGTCCATCTCGTCTTTTGACTTTGCGATCATGTCATCCACGTATACTTCAATTTCTTTGTGGATCATATCGTGGAATAGCGTCACCATCGCTCGTTGGTAGGTGGCACCCAAATTTTTAAGTCCAAAAGGCATCACCCTGTAGCAGAAAGTTCCCCAGGGTGTAATGAAAGAAGTTTTCTCGCGGTCTTCTATATTCATCTTGATTTGATTATACCCCGAGTATCCATCCATAAAGGAATAGAGTGTGTTTGTGGCGGTGTGATCCACAAGTGTATCGATGTGGGGCAAGGGAAAATCGTCCTTTGGACTGGCACGATTCAAATCCCTATAATCAACACACACTCTAACCTTCCCATTCTTTTTGACGACTGGCACAATGTTAGCCAGCCATTCGGGATACTGGGATACAACCAAGAATCCCGCGTCCAATTGTTTTTCTACCTCCTCCTTAATCTTTAAGGACCATTCGGGCTTGATTCGTCGAAGCTTTTGCTTAATGGGTCGAAACCCCTCTTTTAAGGGTAACTTGTGTTCGACAATGTTGGAGTCCAACCCGGGCATATCATGGTACGACCATGCAAATACGTCCTTGTATTCCCTCAATAATTGAATCAATTGTGTTTTTATTCCATCACTGATACGGGTCCCAATGTTGACCTCTTTCAATTCTTGATCCTGCCCCAAATTCACGGTCTCCAATTCTTCTTGATTCGGTTGGAGTAGACGAGCTTCTTGATCTAGCAGTCTTTGCAGATCCGGAGAGATGGTCTCCTCATCACTGTCCAACTCAACCCATTCACCCTCGGCTTTCGGATCCCGGTCAGAGCGAGCAATCACAGACATAATTATTTATTGGTTCTGTTTAGGTTTAGAGTTTATTAATATTAATGAGAGAGAGAGAATAGAACAAAATGAGAGAATAATGTGTGAAAAAAATGCCTCTTTATTGATATATGAGTGTAAAACTGTACAAAACCCTTTATTTACATGAAAAGGTCCTCATGATCTCGGGTACTGATCATGAGTCCCTAAAAGAAAAAATGTGGAGGGGCCCTATCATGGCTTGCCCTTCTCTCTACTCCTGCTGCGGTAGAGGATTCTTGCTCACGTCGGGCGCCGTCGAATCGAAAGTGACCCACCCAGCATCGATAAGGTCTTGGACCTTATACTTGAGAGCTCTGCAGTTCTCCGTTGAATGTCCCGGTGCCCCCGAATGGTATAGACATTTGTCTTGTGGATTGTACCAATCGGGGTAAGGTGGATTCACTTTCTTTGGTGGAATGTAAGCTATAAGACGCGCCTCCACTAGCTTCGGCAGGAGATCGCTATAAGTGGTCGGAAGTTTGTCAAACTTCTTCACAGAGTTGTATTGCGATTTGCCTGACTTCGAAGTGGAAGAAGATGGAGAAATGGTTACAGCGTTGACTCCTCCTTCTTTCTTCTTCCCGAAGGCCTTCTTAGCTTCATATGGTTGGGAAGGCTTAGCCAGCTTCCCACTTTTAAGTCCTTGTTCCACCCTTTCTCCAATGGTGATGATGTCCGAGAAGAGTGTCGTTGTGTTCCCTATCATTTTATCGTAATAGGGACCAGTCAACGAGTTGATGAATAAGGACACCGTCTCCTTATCCGACAGCGGGGGCTCTATCTGTGCCGCCAACTCCCTCCAACGTTGGGCGTACGCCTTGAAGGATTCATCATTCTTTTTACTCAAGGCTTGAAGATCTGACCTATCGGGTGTTAGGTCGATGTTATACTTATAGCGCTTGAGAAAGGCGTCGGCCAACTGTCTCCACGTGCACACTTGATTTCCATCCAGCTGCATATACCAATTGAGTGCAGTTTCGGCTAAGCTCTCTTGAAAGCAGTGGATCAAGAGCTTTTCATTTGTGGCATATGCAGCCATCTTGCGACAGTACATGGTGAGATGACTTTTGGGGCAAGTCGATCCCACGTATTTTGGGAAATCCGGCACTTTAAATTTAGGAGGGAATTGAATGTCCCTCACTAAACACATGTCAGCGGCATCTTTGATGTCAAAATCATGCCCCTCCATAGCCCTCAACCGATCCTCTAGGGCGTGGAATTGTTCTTTTGAAACCTCGGGCTCTTTAATCATAATTCCAGCCCCAAGGGGTACAGTGTGTGGAGGATCTTTTTCATGCTCTTCCTCCTCTCCCTCATGATGGGACCCATGTTCACTGTGATGAGATCCATGGACGTTGTGGTGACGCATGAGTTCCATCATTTGCGCCATTTGCTCTTTAAGCTGTGAAAGCTCGGTTGTGAGCTTCTTGTTTTGCTCCTCCAATGCTTCCATTTTCTTGATTCTCTGTGCGCGCGTAAGGACAGAGAGATGACCAGCCACTTTCTAAAATGAATGTTTAGTTAGTTTATTTTATGGAATGAATACACTCTTTAACATGAGCTTGATAAACCTCCATCTTTAAGGCGCTGCCTTTTTAAGACGGAAGTTTACCACCCTTCTTTATCTATGATCTCTCCCCAACGGAGAATCTCTATAGTCATGGGTCTCTTTCACTCATGTCAAGAGGTATTGGTGACCCTAAAATGTATGTTTTTATGAGGATGCATGGTCTCTTATTGGTAATGATGCACATGCCCCTTACTTTTATATTTTCACACATTGGTTTTTCCTTTCATGTCATGACATTTTCATGCATGGGGATTTATTCTTAGACCTTATTACGAGGTTATTTATTAATGCACAAACAATTGCACATAAGCATTTACACAAACAATTCACTCATCCACGAACAGTCACGAACGAATCACGAGGTAGGGGTCTCCTGCAGAAAAGTGCATATTCAAGGAGGATCTAACTGTTCTCACTTGGTCAAAGGCCCCCAAGGTGCCCCCATTATAGGGACCCAATTCCTCTCGTCGTAAGTCGATGGAAAGTTCCAACGCACTGTCGGACTCGAGTTCATGGTTATCACCTTGAGTGATGTTTTTCCGACAACGGTCTCGTAGGCTCCTATAGACCCATTCAACCGGCCGTACTAACATCCACTCCCTATGGATTACCACTCATGCCCCCGGGTATAGAGGGAACTGTTGTGTGCAAAGGTTTGTGTGCAATTTATTTCAAACAATTGCGGAAATTTAAACAAACAACAGTTATTTAAAGCCAAATATATAAAGCATGTTATCATACAAGCAAGGGGTAATGAAGTAATTTTAACTATTATTTGTTAAAAATAATCTGTCACTAAATGGGACTGACTCTCGAAGCTTCCCCAGCAGAGTCGCCATCTGTCGCCACCGGCCCGAAACGGGCTTTCGGCATTCGCGAAGGATGGTTGGACTCGTTTATTTGTTTAAAAATATGGATTGCTAGAATGACGTATTCTCAAACTGAGACCTTGTCAAACGAGCAATTTTATTAAATGATTCACCAATCCATGTTAATCCCAAGCGGGACCCTCCATGGATTAGTGGTTTTCGCAAAAAGGAGGGGTTCGTGGAGTCGCCACCAATGTTTTACTCAAAACATTGGAAAAAGGGATAAGGCAATTGATTTTTACAAATCAACTTTGGCCATTACAACCAGAGTTGGGTAAGGGAGTCGGTTACGCGTGGGGAAGGTGTTAGCACCCCACAGCGCCCCTTTCGGGTTCCCTATGACAGATTATTTTCTAAAATGATAGCGTAAAATTACTAAATTACCCCTATTTATTCTAAGCAATTATAAATTAACTATCTACATGATGACAGTTTAAATATGCACACAGAAAGCAGTAAAAGGAAGGATTTAAGAAGAAAACCTCTTGAAGCGTGCTTTTATATATTGAGTGAAACTGGGAAGCTTTTTGGCGTTCCCTCGCTCTACAAGCTCGCTCGCTCCTTCCTAAAAACTTTTAACTATGGAAATCCGGAGGATTTCCCTTCGACTAGGTTCGATCCTCAAGCAAAATGGCTCGGGGCTCAAGAACTTTGTCGGATCAACTCTCCGAGTGATTTCTAGGGCAGAACACTGCTCAAAAACCCCAGAATACTCAAGGAGAGGGTTAAAACTGTGTAAAAAAGTGTGGAATGACGTCCAATTGACGTCATATTTATAGGGAATAGGCGCAATACGGCCTACAGAAGCAATACGGCCGTATTGAAATTTTTGAACTTCAATACGGTCGTATTGAGTTCAATACGGCCGTATTGAAATTCAGAAATTTCAATGCGCCCGTATTGAGTTCACTGCGGCTGTATTGAAGCTTCAATACGGCCGTATTGGTTTCAGTACGGCCGTATTGAAGTTTCAGAAACTTCAATACGCCGTATTGAGTTCACTGCGGCCGTATTGAAGCTTCAATACGGCCGTATTAAGTTCAGTACGGCCGTATTGGGCTTCATTCCCTCCACTTCCTTATTTTGAGCTATTCTAAGACCTCTAGACCTACAGAGAACCCTCCTAGGGCCTTCCAGGAGTCCTTCTGGCTGATCTTCCTTCAGTCTTCGAGAGTCTTCAAGCTTTATTTCCGACCCGGACAATTTTAGGGGTCTACATCGGCAAGCCTCTCCAGGCTCAGTTATTCTGTATGATTGTTGGATTTTTCTCTCTTTGAAGGAGTGCCTCTGAGTAGGCGAATGGGGATTGAGGATCTTATGTATCCCATAGTATTATTTAGAAAGCCTCTTCAGGCTTAGCTTCACTCGTCGCTCGAGTTGGAAAGCTATCTTCCACTGAGGAAGTCTAAGTCCTTTGACTCTGATATTTTGTTTGGATGATCATGTTTCCATTGGGGAATCTTGCTGATCTTGCTCTGATAGCTTTCACTGGGAATTCGGCCCAAGAGTGCAAGCTGAGATGTCTCTGGGGAGTATTATTTCGGCAAGCCTCTCCAGGCTCAGTTATTCTGTCCGATTGTTGGATTTTCTGAATTTTTGCCTTTTTTGTCGATTTTTGGCTTTTTCTGTACGGAAGGATCTCAAACACACTCATAGATAAAGTATGCAGAGGAATGAAGATGTTGTTGATGTACCAAAGAATGGGCCAATACGGGCCATATTGAATTCAATACGCCCGTATTGGTGTGGACGTTATGGCCAATGCTGCCGTATTCATTTCAGTACGCCCGTATTTGAGTTGAAAATTTGTTCATAACCCTAATTTTAGCACGGGTGTACTGAACATGGTACGGGCGCTTTGTTTTTTCTGAAGTTTATATGTTTTTTGCTTTTTTTTCATTTTTTTGTTTTTTGTTTTTTTTCAATAAACAGAGAATAAGTGATCTTCCAGTACACCTATCATCTGTATGCATGTATGTGGTATGATGCACCTAATTCTATTTGATTTATTTTTCAAAAGAGTTAACCGATGCGTTTCTTTGCTTGGATTTTTGCCATTCCTTTAGACGGGCTGTGCGCTGCCGATTTCTGTAACCGAGGAATGATGCATGTTATATCGGGATTGGTGTCATCAACCCAGTGATCGTTCCCTTCCTTTAGAAGATGTATCAACCCTCCTATTGACCACTATATCTCCATGTTTCCACTAGATTATTCTAAAATCGTTTGGGACAAGAGAAAAGAAAGGAAAGATATTTTTGTTCAAAAGTTTGTGTTTTAGAGGGGATTATTTATTGTTTTGAAAACGGTTTTTGTAAGAATGGCTGGCTAAGGTAGGCTCATGTGTTTAGGCTTGTTTGATTAAACACTTATGAAGTTAAGAAAGTCCTTTTATTGATGTTGTGATTCGACAACTTAGATAGTTTCCCTTGAACCTTTCTTTTTGAATTCAGCTCGTGGTACCATCATGGATTTCTTTTGCTTTTTGATTGTCCTTATTTTTGTCTAAAACACCCCTTTGTGGCGTCTCAGTGGACCTTTGTTTTTGTTCATTTTTGCAACCCTAACTTTTGCCTAGGTCACCCTTTCGTGGGATTCCTAGCGGGTTCTTTGCTCTTATTTTTGCGCAGCCCCCTTTTTGGGTTTCCTGCCGAGTTTTTTTTGTTTTTATGATTTTTGTTTTTTAAAGGATTTCTTTTTTATCCATGATGGCACTTGTTGAGGCCAAGGAAAGGTGCTCCAAGTTGTCATACACACTTCCACATAAAAATGATGCGGGTTTATTGTTATTAAGACAATTTTAACCTCATTCATGCTTATTCAAACAGGGTTAAAATAATGTGGTCTAGAAATTTATTGCAAGCAAGAAAAGAAGCAATAAGAAATAATAAAGAATGATTTTATTATAATTCTAGCAGAAACATGTGCCCTATCGAGGCTCGGGGGTCAGGCTGTCCCCGAGGAGTAATCTCTAATAGTCATCAGGTCTATACATCCCTATCGGAAGGAGAAGAGCACTTGACGACGACCGGCCTTGACGCTTGTGAACCGGCCTTCCTAAAGATCTGGCTTAAAGAACGTCGAGAAGGATCTTGGTTCCTCTTCGTCCTTTGATCTTTATTAGGGTTGTATCCTAACCCTTGTTTCCCCGGATTATCCTTAATAATGGGTAGCTCGGGAATTCCTTGGGAATCCTTGCCAAGTCCTTGTCCAGACAAGTATCCGTTCTTGGTGAGCATGTAAGCTACCTTCTTCATCTCTCGGGGAAACGTTTCGACATTGGCGATCTCCAATGCTTGGAAGGCGGTCTCTAGAGCTTCCTCTGCTGCATCCACGTAAGGTATGGCAGATGGCTTGCTGATGAGTATGTCATCTTCAGCTTGTACGGTCACCAACTTGTCACCCACTATGAATTTGACTTTCTGGTGGAGCGTAGAGGGAACAACTTTTGCATCATGAATCCAAGGTCGGCCGAGGAGACAGCTGTACGCGGGAGTAATGTCCATCACTTGAAATTCGACATCAAAGATGGTGGGTCCAATTTGGATTGGAAGATTAATTTCTCCCACCACTTCTCTTTTAGAACCGTCGAAAGCTCGGACGATCATGTTGCTCGGGCGCATTTGGATTCCCTTGATTGCCACTTGATCGAACGTTCTTTTTGGCATCACATTCAAGGAAGATCCATTATCCACCAAGACTTTAGCGATGTGATATTCCTTGCACTTTACAGAGATGTGCAACGGCTTGTTGTGGTTTGGTCCCTCAGCGGGGATTTCTTCATCGGTGAAAGTGAGGTGATCATTAGCCGTGATGTGACTAACAATCCCCTCAAATTTGTCTTGGGAGATAGTGTGCGACACGTATGCCTCGTTCAAGACTTTCAACAGAGCTTGTCGATGCGGTTCGGAGCTTAGGATCAACGACAACAGAGTAATCTTTGCCGGCGTCCTATGAAGTTGATCCACGATGGAGTACTCGCTCTGTCGGATATATTTTAACAGCTCGTCTGTCTCCTCCTCGGATTCTTTATTTTCCTCGGTTTTCTCTTTTTCTTTTTCCTTTTCATTATTCTTGGGAGCTTTATCATGAAGATCTTCGGGAGTGTAGATCCTGCCACTCCTAGTCATGCCCCCAAGTCCAGCGATGTTAGAGATATCGCTGTCGGCAGAAGAATGGATGTCGTATATCCATGGCACAGCCTTATTCGATTCGTAGGGAAAAGGTCTTGGAGCAGTGATCTTCAACGGTATCGGACCTTCCCCTTTATTCGTTTTGATTACCAACAACGGAGTTGATGTGCGTTCGCTTAGCGCGGTTGTTGGTTTACACTTAATGACAAACGGCGTGCGATCCATTCTGAACATACGCATCGATTAATCCTTTCTTTTTATTAATGTTTATTAATGAATTACTAGGAGAGATGTATGCAATGCACTCCCCTAGATCCCTCCATGATCTTCGATAAGAATGCATGATATGAGATGATGGCGTTGAATATGCATGCATTGTGTTTATTCCACTAAGCATTATCATGTTTTCAGGATGCTCCTGAGATGATGCATGATATTGCTTGGTTTGATTAAATAACCCTTTTTCTTTTTTTGGGTATTTTGTTTTTTGTATTTTATTTTTTTTTGGGTGAAAAGGGAAACTACCTACATGAATGTGATGAAGGTAGATGTTAACACCATGTAATGGAAGATTCTTATTCCTATTTATTCTTATTTTAAAAGGGAATGTTATATGTTTAAATAATGCAATGTATGCTCAAACAATGTCACATAAACAATGCACAAACAATTCACTCATCCACGAACAGTCACGAGCGAATCACGAGGTAGGGGTATCCTGCAGAAAAGTGCATATTCAAGGAGGTTCTAACTGTTCTCACCGGTCTGAGGCCCCCAAGGTGCCCCCATTATAGGGACCCAATTCCTCTCGTCGTAAGTCGATGGAAAGCTCCAACGCACTGTCGGACTCGATTTCATGGTTTTCACCTTGAGTGATGTTTTCCGACAACGGTCTACGGGCACCTATAGACCCATTCGACAACCGGCCGTACTAACATCCACTCCCTATGGCTTTCCACTCATGCCCCCGGGTATAGAGGGAACTGTTGTGTGCAAAGGTTTGTGCGCAGTTTTTATTTCAAACAATTGCGAAAATTTAAACATACAACAGTTACTAAAAACCACATAGATAAAACATATTATCATACAAGCTAGGGGTAATGAAGCAATTTTAAACTTATTATTTTAGAAATAATCCATCACTAAATGGGACTGACTCTCGAGGCTTCCCCAGTGGAGTCGCCATCTGTCGCCACCCGCCGAAACGGACCTTGGCATTCGCGACGATGGTTGGACTCTTTTTAAGTTTTGAAAAATGATGGATTGTTAGAACGACTTATTCTCAAACTGAGACCTCATCGAGCTAACAATTTTATTTAAATGACTCTCACCAATCCATGTTAATCCCAAGCGGGACCCTCCATGGATTAGTGGTTTTCGCAAAAAGAAGGGGTTCTTGGAGTCGCCACCAATGTTTTACTCAAAACATTGGAAAAAGATATAAGGCAATTGATTTTCGCAAATTAACTTTGGCCATTACAACCAGAGTCGGGTAAGGGAGTCGGTTACGTGCGAGGAAGGTGTTAGCACCCCACAACGCCCCTTTCGGGTTCCCTATGACAGATTATTTCATAAATAATAGCGTAAAGTTACTAAATTACCCTCATTTATTAGAAACGATTATAAGTAAAATATTTACATGATGAAAGCTCTAAACATGCAATGCAACAATCAAAAAGCGGTAAAAGAAAGGATTTTGGGAATAAACCTTCGAAGCGTGCTTTTATATGCTCAAAAAGAAGTTAGGAGGCTTTTTGGCGCTCCTTCCCACTACACGCTCGCTCGCTCCCTTCCCTAGAACAAATATTAACTATGGAAATCAAAGAGATTTCCCTTCGACTTGTTCGAGTCTCAAGCTTCAAGGCTCATGACTTAAGAACTTAGTCGGGTTGGCTCTTAGAGAGGTTCGTAGGGCAGAGAATAGCTCAAAAACCCAAGAATCCTCAGCAAGAGGGTCCAAACCTGTGTCAAAAGTCCGGGAGGACGTGCCAATGACGTCCTATTTATAGGATTGGGGCGCAATACGGCCTGGGAGGTCAATACGGCCCGTACTGGGTTTTTGAACTACAGTACGACCGTATTGAATTTGGTACGGCCCGTACTGAGCCATTTTGAACTACAGTACGGCCGTATTGAATTTGGTACGGCCGTACTGAAGTTCAAAAACTTCAGTACGGCCGTATTGAGTTCACTACGGCCGTATTGCAGTTCAAATGGCTCAGTACGGCCATACTGAACCTCTGGGAGGGTGTATTGAGCTCCAATCCTCGCACACCCTTATTCTAAGCTACTCTGAGACTTCTAGACCTACAAAGAATCATCCTAGGGTCTTCCAGGAGTCCTTCCAGTTGACTTTCCTTCGGTGTTTGAGAGTCTTTGAGCTTTATTTCCGACCCGGACAATTTTAGGGGTCTACAGCGAGCAGAGCCGCCGAGGTCTTGGAGACTCCGAGGTCGAAGGCACCAGGGGCGGGTGCCCCCGTTGCTAAGTAGGGGGCACCTTCTTCTGCTTCTGCCGAGGCTCGCGGGAAGGGGCCAAGCTCCGAGGTCCCGACATCTGCTCCGGTGTCGAAGGGCCCCCCAAAAAATCAGTACCTCGCCCAACGCTATGGGAAGGATCGCTCGCGGGTGCGGTTTGACAACGTGAGTGCGTTGGAGGACATCGACTCGCTGTGGAGCGTAGGGGTGACCTCGGAGAAGTTCTTCCCCAGGGGTTCGCTGAGCACGAATGATCAGGCTATGATCGAGTCGGTTGGGCCAGTGGATGCCCTCGATTCTGCCGAGGTCTTTCTGCAGAGGACGATGGCCATCATGGATCATTGGAAACACAAGTGGGCCAAGCAGCAGGAGGACCTCGTGAAGTTGAAGGGCCGAGCTCAACCTTTGAGGGAAGGGAACAAGGCCTTGGCGGAAGACAACAAGGCTTTGGCTGCTGCTCTTGGTGATGCCAAGCTGCAGAATGAGGCCGAGCTCCAAGCCACCAAGAGGGAGCTGGAAAGGGTTCAAAAGTCCTTAGAGATTGCTCTGAGGTCTAATGAGGCTCATGCTGCCCGAGTGAAGGAGCTGCAAGAGCTCGCCAATTCTTCACGAGGTCAAGTGCGTTCCTTGGAAGACGAGGTGACGTCCCTGGAGGCTGATCTGGTGATGGTGGCCGAGAAGCATCTCTGTGACGAGGTGCTTCTTGGTGGGAAAGTAGAGGAGGTCGTCGCTCTGAAGGTGGACCTGGCAAAGATGGCTGCGGCAAAGGCAGAGCTGGAGACGATGCTCGTCGAAACTGAGCAGGTGCTCTTGCTTGAGCAAAAGATGGGCCCTGCTTTCTTCGCGAGTTTGGGGATAAAACGTGACAGGGAAACCAATCTTCCTGTCAGGCGTTGGACTTCCTTCCTGCCAGGCATTGCCACCTCTTGGGCGTTCTGCTCGCTGTCATAGACTTGACGTCGATGGGATGTCTCCCCGACTTCAACTGGGATCATAGGGTCAGCCCCATAAGTCAGCCTGTAAGGCGTTTCCTGCGTTGTTGACTGGGGAGTGCAATGGTACGCCCAGAGGATGCTGGGAAGTTCTTCAACCCATTGTCCCTTAGCACTTCCTAGCCGCTTCTTGAGCTCTCGGAGTATCACTTTGTTTGCGGCCTCGGCTTGGCCATTGGCCTGTGGGTGTTCCACCGAGGTTGGGAGGTGTTTTATTTCAAGTTCATAGAGGAAGTCTTCGAAACTCTGTGCAATGAATTGTCTGCCGTTGTTAGTAATCAGAGAGTGTGGAATGCCAAACCTGCATATGATGCTCTTCTAGGTGAATTTTTGTACATTCTCGGCGGTGATCTTGGCGAGTGGGCATGCCTCGATCCACTTGGTGAATGGAGCAAAAATTAAATCAAGGATTTGAAAAATGATGGAAGCACTTGGTGAAGATTGATGTTCGTCCAAGCTTCCATGCAAGGACCGAAAATGCTCCATGAGGTTATCACGTTTTGACTTTGGAATTCTCCTTTGAAGAAGCTTCAATGGAGGAGAAGCACCTTTGAGGAGGTTCGGTTACCTCTTAGAGAGGTGAAGAAGCTTGAGGAACCAAGCTTCTAGGAGAAGGAACTTTGAGAGAGAACCTAGGAGGAGGTTTCTCACGAAATTGACTCTTGAAAATGAGAGAGAAATCTGATTTCTAATTCTCATAAATGTCCAAAAGTGATTACAAGAGAGGGTTTTACAAATATATAGGGGAGGTAGCTTCTAGGAGAAGCTAACCTTAACCATGGTTCACTAGGAACCATGGTAAGGTGTAGCTAACCATCCATGGTTTCTAAAACTTGTAGGAGAAGCTATCCTTGACCATGGTTCACTTAAGAACCATGGTAAGGTCAGCCTAACTTACAATGGTTTAGAAACTTGGAGGAGAAGCTTCAAAAACTAGAAGGAAAACTAGTAATTTTCGGCCATGAACTAGAGAGAATGCTAGGCGGCCTTGGCTCCAAATTGCTCCAAGATTTATTTCAAAAATATTTGATTTGGTTTAGTTAGGTTCATCATATGATGATGAGACCTAGCTAAATCAAATCTATGAAAAATTAGGAGCAAAATGAGTCCAATATGCAAAATTTTACCTAGGCCCAGTTCTGGCACAATTACTAGTCACACCCTCAAGTATTGCTAAATGTCACCCCCTTTTCTCTACTGAAAAAAATACAAAATGAATGTATCAACTAGGGAGGTTAAATGGAGTTAAACTCTAAAAGTAGCCTACCTTAAAATCAATATACAAACACTAGAAAAAGCAAGTAAAGTGCCTTACAAATACAAAGGCAAAAATAACCTATACAAAAGAGCTACTATATGTACAAACATAAGAAAAAGGTCTTTAAGATCATCCCATTCCTCTTGGTTCTTTTAGTATATCACCTCTTGGATTCCTTGGCCTTGGCCATAGTCTATCAGGTTCCAGATGCCTATCATCCATCCTTGTTCTTCGCTGTCGCTAGCGTTAACGACCTTGTCATCTAGGTTGGGTGAATGGAGGGTTTCCTTGACGGAGAAGGTGAGGAGGAGTGATTGATGTTCTTCTCCTTAGCTTCTCCTAGCCACGGATCTTCTTCAAAGGAGATGAAAACCGAATGGATTGAAGAAATGTAGACCCCTAAAATTGTCCGGGTCGGAAATAAGACTCGAAGACTCTCGAAGACCGAAGGAAAGTCAGCCGAAAGGACTCCTAGAAGACCCTGGAAG
Organism: Cajanus cajan; assembly: GCF_000230855.2. Taxonomy (NCBI): domain Eukaryota; kingdom Viridiplantae; phylum Streptophyta; class Magnoliopsida; order Fabales; family Fabaceae; genus Cajanus; species Cajanus cajan. Next base: position 32,828,388 of record NC_138521.1, on the reverse strand, counting down.
ACCCTAGGATGATTCTTCATAGGTTTAGAAGTCTTAGAGTAGCTTAAAATAAGGATGTGGGAGGATTAGAGCTCAATACGGCCTCCTAGAAGTTCAGTACGGCCGTACTGAACAATTTGAACTACAATACGGCCGTACTGAAACCAATACGGCCGTACTGAATTCAATACGGCCGTACTGTAGTTCAAAACTTCAGTACGGGCCGTATTGATGTCAGAGGCCGTACTGCGCCTCACTCCTATATATAGGACGTCATTTGGACGTCATTCCACACATTTTGGACACTTTTGCCATACTTTTGGACCCTCTTGCTGAGTATTTTGGGGTTTTTGAGCAGTGTTCTGCCCTAGAAGTCTCTCCGAGAGCCGATCTGACAAAGTTCTTGAGTTCTGAGCATTTAGCTTGAGGATTCGAACTAGTCGAAGGGAAATCTTTTTGATTTCCATAGTAAAAATTAATCTTTAGGGAAGGAGTGAGCAAGCGTGTAGTGGGAAGGAGCGCCAAAAAGCCTCCTAACGTCTGTTTGAATATATAAAAGCACGCTTCAAAGGTTTCTTTTTCAAATCCTTCCTTTTATTGCTTTCTTATTGTTGCATTGCATTTTTCATCATGTAGATATCTCGTTTATGGTCGTTTCTAATAAATAGGGGTAATTTAGTAATTTTACACTGTTATTTATGAAATAATCCGTCATAGGGAACCCGAAAGGGGCGTTGTGGGGTGCTAACACCTTCCCCGCACGTAACCGACTCCCTTACCCAACTCTAGTTGTAATGGCCAAGGTTGATTTGCGAAAATCAATTGCCTTATCCCTTTTTCCAATGTTTTGACTAAAACATTGGTGGCGACTCCAAGAACCCTTCTTTTTGCGAAAACCACTAATCCATGGAGGGTCCCGCTTGGGATTAACATGGATTGGTGAATCATTTAATAAAATTGTTAGTTCGATGAGGTCTCAGTTTGAGAATAAGTCGTTCTAACAATCCATCATTTTTCAAAACTTTAAAAAGAGTCCAACCATCGTCGCGAATGCCAAGGTCCGTTTCGGCGGGTGGCGACAGATGGCGACTTCACTAGGGAAGCCTCGAGAGTCAGTCCCATTTAGTGATGGATTATTTCTAAAATAATAGTTTTAAATTACTTCATTACCCCTCACTTGTATGATAACATGTTTTATCTAGCTGGCTTTAATAACTGTTACGTGTTTAAATTTTCGCAATTGTTTGAAATATAAACTGCACACAAACCTTTGCACACAACAGTTCCCTCTATACCCGGGGGCATGAGTGGAAAGCCATAGGGAGTGGATGGTAGTACGGCCGGTTGTCGAATGGGTCTATAGGTGCCCGTAGACAGTTGTCGGAAAACATCACTCAAGGTGATAACCATGAACTCGAGTCCGACAGTGCGTTGGAGCTTTCCATCGACTTACGATGAGAGGAATTGGGTCCCTATAATGGGGGCACCTTGGGGGCCTTAGACCAGTGAGAACAGTTAGAACCTCCTTGAATATGCACTTTTCTGCAGGATACCCCTACCTCGTGATTCGCTCGTGACTGTTCGTGGATGAGTGAATTGTTTGTGCATTATTTATGTGACATTGTATGAGCATACATTGCATTATTTAAACATACAACATTCCTTTTTAAATAAGAATAAATATGAATAAGAATCTTCCATTACATGGTGTTAACATCTACCTTCATCACATTCATATAGGTAGTTTCCCTTTTCACCCAAAAAAATACAAAAAACAAAATACCCAAAAAAAAAAAAAAAAAAAAAAGAGAGAAGAAAAAATCATTTATCCAAACCAAGCAATTATCATGCATCATCTTAGGGACATCCTGAAAACATGATAATGCTTAGTTGAATAAACACAATGCATGCATATTCAACGTCATCATCTCATATCATGCATTCTTATCAAAGATCATGGAGGGATCTAGGTTTGCATTTCATACATCCCTCCTAGTAATTCATTAATAAACATTAATAAAAAGAAAGGATTAATCGATGCGTATGTTCAGAATGGATCGCACGCCATTTGTTATTAAGTGTAAGCCAACAACCGCGCCAAGTGAGCGCACATCAACTCCGTTGTTGGTAATCAAGACAAATAAAGGGGAAGGTCCGACACCGTTAAGGATCACTGCTCCAAGACCTTTCCCCTACGAATCGAATAAGGCTGTGCCATGGATATACGACATCCATTGTTCTGCCGACAGTGATATCTCTAACATCGCTAGACTTGGGGGCATGACTAGGAGTGGCAGGATCTACACTCTCGAAGATCTTCATGATAAAGCTCCCAAGAATAAAGAAAAAGAAAAAAAAAACAAGGAAAATAAAGAATTCGAGGAGGAGACTGACGAGCTGTTAAAATATATCCGATAGAGCGAGTACTCCATCATGTATCAACTTCATAAGACGCCAGCAAAGATTACTCTGTTGTCGTTGATCCTAAGCTCCCAACCACATCGACTAGCTCTGTTGAAAGTCTTGAACGAGGCATACGTGTCGCACACTATCTCCCAAGACAAATTTGAGGGGATTGTTAGTCACATCACGGCTAATGATCACCTCACTTTCACCGATGAAGAAATCCCCGCTGAGGGACCAAACCACAATAAGCCCTTGCACATCTCTGTAAAGTGCAAGAAATACCACATCGCTAAAGTCTTGGTGGATAACGGATCTTCCTTGAATGTGATGCCAAAAAGAACGTTCGATCAAATGGAAATCAAGGGAGTCCAAATGCGCCCGAGCAACATGATCGTTCGAGCTTTCGACGGTTCTAAAAGAGAAGTGGTGGGAGAAATCTATCTTCCAATCCAAATTGGACCCACCATCTTCAACGTCGAATTTCAAGTGATGGACATTACTCCCGCATACAGCTGTCTCCTCGGCCGACCTTGGATTCATGATGCGAAAGCTGTTCCCTCTACGCTCCACCAGAAAGTCAAATTCATAGTGGATGACAAGCTGGTGACCGTACAAGCTGAAGATGACATACTCATCAGCAAGCCATCTGCCATACCTTACGTGGATGCAGCAGAGGAAGCTCTAGAGACCGCCTTCCAAGCATTGGAGATTGCCAATGTTGAAACGTTTCCCCGAGAAATGAAGAAGGTAGCCCACATGCTCACCAAGAACGGATACTTGCCTGGACAAGGACTTGGCAAGAATTCCCAAGGAATTCCCGAGCTACCCACATGTTGAAAGCGTGCAATGCAACAATCAAAAAGCGATAAATGAAAGCGGTAAAAGAAAGGACTTGGAAAGAAACCTTTGAAGCGTGCTTTTATATATTCAAAGAGAGTTAGGAGGCTTTTTGGCGCTCCTTCCCACTACACGCTCGCTCGCTCCTTTCCTTAGAACAAATATTAACTATGGAAATCAAAGAGATTTCCCTTCGACTTGTTCGAGTCTCAAGCTTCAAGGCTCATGACTCAAGAACTTAGTCGGGTTGGCTCTCAGAGAGGTTCCTAGGGCAGAGAATAGCTCAAAAACCCAAGAATCCTCAGCAAGAGGGTCCAAACCTGTGTCAAAAGTCTGGGAGGACGTCCCAATGACGTCCTATTTATAGGATTGAGGCGCAATACGGCCTGGGAGGTCAATACGGCCCGTACTGGGTTTTTGAACTACAGTACGGCCGTATTGAATTTGGTACGGCCCGTACTGAGCCATTTTGAACTACAGTACGGCCGTATTGAATTTGGTACGGCCGTACTGAAGTTCAAAAACTTCAGTACGGCCGTATTGAGTTCACTACGGCCGTATTGCAGTTCAAATGGCTTAGTACGGTCGTACTGAACCTCTGGGAGGGTGTATTGAGCTCCAATCCTCGCACACCCTTATTCTAAGCTACTCTAAGACTTCTAGACCTACAAAGAATCATCCTAGGGTCTTCCAGGAGTCCTTTCGGCTGACTTTCCTTCGGTGTTTGAGAGTCTTTGAGCTTTATTTCCGACCCGGACAATTTCAGGGGTCTACAAGGCTTACCTGTGTGACGTATAAGTCAATGTGTTCTTCTGGATCTGTTGTACCGTCGTAGCGGTTGATATGGAGGGGTTTCCTGCCGAAAGGCAAGGGTGTCTCCATGATGCCATCCACAAAAGGATGACGACGAATGCTCGTCCGATTGCCAAGAGCCGGAGGAGGAGCGTTGCTGACTTCCTGGGCCGACCTATTCATCGGTGCATGTGACCGATGTGAGGCGGGCTTGGGAGTTGGTCCCCTAGGTACAGTTGGTGGTTGTGAAACTGAGTGCTCCCCCTCCTCATGTTGGTTGCTCGGTGGAGGGGGCTGATCGGAGGTGCGTCGAGGAAGCTGGGCGCGAATGCACTCGTTCTCGGGGCGCAGCGCCGCCATGTCAGCCTCATTCACGGTACGTAGCACTGCCAGGTCGGTTTCATGTTTGGCACGTATGTTTTGCAGACCGGCGGTGTGTTGCTGCCGCATCTACTCGACCTGTTTGATCAGCCTTCTCAAAGCTACTTCGTTGTCCATGCTTGTCGTGCGGTCTGCGTCGTCTGTTGCGCTTCTACTATGGCTTCGGGTGAATACCATAAGCGTGGCCGATAAGAGCTGTCTAGATCGGCCCCACGGTGGGCGCCAAATGTTCTTACCATAGATCGGTCGTAGGGGACGATCTGCTGGGTAAGATCGGTGAGCCTCCTTCACTGGGTACATTTGTTGTTCCAAGGCGGGGGTGGTACCTGTAAAAGAGACTCCGATGCCAATGTTAGTGTTTGTGGGTGTGTGAGTCTCGTATAAGTAATGCACGTACCTTAGTGTGAATTAGGGTTTCCTTGGGCCTTGGGCCTGAGATCAATTATGACGTATTTGGATGTCGAGCTGACGTAGCTTAGCGCGTGTCCGAGGTCACTTAGCGCTGTGATGCCGAGCTCGAGCTCGGCATAGCGGTACGAATAGTATAGAACCCAAAAAATTCTGATCTTATCCGTAGATGGTTTAGACTTTTAATTGAAAATCTCATCAATTAGAGAATGCCCGGAAACCAAACTAATCCCTAATTAATGGTTTTGAAAAAGGAAAAAGGAAAAGATTTCTTAAAAATGCCACTGATGTTTTACTCAAAACATTGAAAAAAGGAAAAGATTTCTTAAAAATGCCAAAAATGACATTTACAACCAGACTTGGATTCAAGGGTCGTTTACGTATAGGGAAGGTATTACGCATCCTATAATGCCCAAAATCGATACCTTACAATGAAACTTGCATGATAGAGAATAATGGTTTAGATATTAAGTTCCCTTTATTGATGATTACTTGCATGCTTGAATTTAAATTTATACGCTTTACCCTAAAACATCTACATGATTGCTTTTAATTATAGTAACGCTTATAACAGGAAAAGGAGACAATGAAGAGAAGATTAGATGAGAATACCTCTTTGAACGACCTTTTATAAATGCTTTGAATGTGGGGTCTTGAGGTGCTTTTTGGCCACCTTTCACACTTTCAATATACCTCACTACTCTCAAGAAATACAAGAAGAGGGAGAGAGAGAGTTTTCGAGTTATCTAGGACTTTAGTAGGCAAATTTTTTGGCCCCCGAGAGCAGTGCCGGACTTTGTATTTATAGACGTCAAACATAACTAGAACAACCTGTTCTGGTTTTAGAACAACCCGTACTAGATCAGTTTCTTAATGCTAAAATTTGAATCTGGAATGGCCCATTCTGGAATCAGAACGGTCTGTTCCAAATTTGAACTTTACCTTTAACAACTTGTGTTGAAACGACCCGTTCCAGATTAGGGAATGACAAGTTTTGACCTAAGGTTTCTATGCCTTTTTAGGAGTTTGGAACAGCCCGTTCCAAACTCCTAATTCGCCTTTATTGGGCTTTGGTGTTAAGTCAGACGAAGAATTTTCTAGCAAGGTTTTGAATGAAACAAATATAATACATGTTGTTATCTCTAACAAGTGTGTTAGTGTTTCATAAAAACATAAGTACAGGCAAGTTGAAGAATAAAGCATGTGCCAAGAAAAAGGAAGAAAAGCTTCAAGCATCAAATGGAAAGATCAAACGAAGCCAAGCCTAGCATAAAAGGAAAATGATCAAGCTTCAGATAATATAGACCAAAGATGAAAGCTTCAAAGATAAGACGAGACAAAACAAATGATAGAGAAAAATTAAGCGTTAGATGACAAATGAAATAAGACATGTGCGCCAGACGATGACAAATCAAATATCAGATGAAGGTGTGTCAAGGACAACCTATAGCGTTATATAAGAACGCAGACGAAGGCTAGTCAAAGAGTAGAAGAAAGTCAACACATATTAAATGGAGGATAGGGCAGACTGAAAAGTATTCTAGACAGAAACAAAGTCTGTCTATCCTTAATGATGACTATTCCATAGAAATTCAAAGCATTAATGATTAATGCTCAGACGAAGATCAGATCTTGAGACGCAAATGGACTACCAAACACAGACGAAGACTGCCATGCAATCATTTAAAGTATCAAGCCTCAAAGGATAAATCAGGCATCGTCTACGATTATACGAAAGCTCTCACATGATCGCGTGATTAAAAGAATAGAAGAAAAAGAAGAAAAGCACGCCAAAAATAAAAGCATGCATGTGTCAGAAAAAGTACATCACTTTTTCATATAAGAACAATGCTCTGCAGCTACGATGACTGGAAAAGGACAAAAAGTTCCTAGGTCTCAGTTAAAGTCAGACGCAACAGCTAAAAAATGAATAAGACTTCACGCAATGTCTATAAACAGGAAGCAACATTTAATGCAAAGATCTTGTGCATTAAATGAAAGATCAAACTAGTCATGAACGACTACATCTGCTTCAACGGACACTTGCAATGAGCAAATTTTATAAGACTATATATATATCACGACTTTAAACCTTAAAAGGTTGGATTTTGGCGAAGATGAGCGAAGAGTGATATCCAGCCCATGAAGCAACGAAACCAGAGATAGAGCTTATAGAGTGAAATCTACCATAGTGTATTTATCTCTATCGACTAAGGAGTTCTAAGTGTAACTTATGAAAATGTTCCTTAGTGAGTGTAGAAATATTTGTATCCTCTCTATGAGAGTAAACCAAACACTCAAACCAAATCATATATTCATTATTTGTAAAGCCTGAAGAGGCTAGGGAAAGAATACTTGTAAAAGCCTAGATAGGCTTGTCAAAGAATACTCACTAAGAGCCAGAAGTGGCTGAACAAAGAATATTAGCGCTAATGGTGAAGTTAGAGGGCCAGGAGGTGGTCGATAATACTCACTGAGAGCTAGAAGTGGCTGAACAAAGAATACTAGCGCTAATGGTGAAGTTAGAGGGCCAAGAGGTGGTCGATAATACTCACTAAGAGCCTGAAGAGGCTAAACAAAGAATACTAGAGCCAATGAGTGAAGTTGGCCAACCTGGAGTGGTTGAGAATACTCGGGACCAGGAGTGGTTGTGACCTGGGTGGTCTAGAATACTCATTGAGAGCCAGAACTGGCTGATCAAAGAATACTAGCGTTGACGAGTGAAGTTGATGAACTAGGAGTGGTTGAGAATACTTGGGACCAGGAGTGGTCGTGACCTGGGTGGTTTATGATACTCATTTCGAGCCTGAAGAGGCTGATTAAAGAATACTAGCACTAATGAGTGAAGTTGGCGGGTCAGAAGTGGTCGATAATACTATATGTACTTCATTGAATATCTAGTGGAACCTTTCTATTGAAGGAGTCTGGACGTAGCTCAGTTTGAGCGAACCAGTATAAAATTCTTGCACTACTTATTTATATTTCAGACATAATTTCCCTTAACTATTAAATCATATTAAGAACTTCGTCCATAACTTCTCTTTACTATAATTTTCTTCAAACGAAAACTACACTTATTTAATTTATCATTCTAAGAAATAGTTTTTGTTTAAGAAATATTTGTGTGTGCAGACGTTAAACTTTTAGACGAAAAATTCCTTGTTGAGAAAATCCTGCAAAGTTCTTTTAAGAACTCAAAGTAATATTTTTACTCGACGAAGAAGGAGTCCCTTGCAAAAACATTTTTAAAATTTCTTTATTCACACTTACACATATTCAACCCCCCTTCTATGTGTTTTCATTTAACTTTATTTGGGCCTTTTGATGTCGTGTCATTTTAGTTCTAAGGTCATTCTTGGTCTTTCGAGTACTCCTTTTCTTCATACTTGTAGACCCCTAAAATTGTCCGGGTCGGAAATAAAGCTCAAAGACTCTCAAAGACCGAAGGAAAGTCAGCCGGAAGGACTCTTGGAAGACCCTAGGATGATTTTTTGTAGGTCTAGAAGTCTTAGAATAGCTTAGAATAAGGGTGTGCAAGGATTGGAGCTCAATACACCCTCCCAGAGGTTCAGTACGGCCGTACTGAGCCATTTGAACTGCAATACGGCCGTACTGAACTCAATACGGCCGTACTGAACTCAATACGGCCGTACTGAACTCAATACGGCCGTACTGAAGTTTTTGAACTTCAGTACGGCCGTACCAAATTCAATACGGCCGTACTGTAGTTCAAAAACCCAGTACGGGCCGTATTGCGCCTCAATCCTTTAAATAGGACGTCATTAGCACGTCCTTCCACACTTTTGACTGATTCCTCAACCCTCCTGCTGAGTATTCTTGGGTTTTTGAGCTCTTCTCTGCCCTAGATATCTCTCCGGGAGTCGATCCGACGAAGTTCTTGAGTCACGAGCCATTAGCTTTAGATTCGAACAAGTCGAAGGGAAATCTCTTTGATTTCCATAGTAAAAAATTTGTCTTTAGGGGAAAGGAGCGAGCGGACGAGTAGTGGGAAGGAGCGCCAAAAAGCCTCCTAACGTTGTTCATATATATATAAAAGCCCGCTTCGGGGGTTTCTTTCTAAATCCTTTCTTTTACTGCTTTTATTGATTTTTGATTGTTGCATTACATGTTTAGAGCTTTCATCATGTAAATATTTTATCTATAATCGTTTCTAATAAAAAGGGGTAATTTAGTAACTTTATACTGTTATTTATGAAATAATTCGTCATAGGGAACCCAAAAGGGGCGTTGTGGGGTGCTTGTAGACCCCTAAAATTGCCCGGGTCGGAAATAAAGCTTGAAGACTCTCAAAGACTGAAGCAAGATCAGCCAGAAGGACTCCTGGAAGGCCCTAGGAGGGTTCTCTGTAGGTCTAGAGGTCTTAGAATAGCTCAAAATAAGAAAGTGGAGGGAATGAAGCCCAATACGGCCGTACTGAACTTAATACGGCCGTATTGAAGCTTCAATACGGCCGCAGTGAACTCAATACGGCGTATTGAAGTTTCTGAAACTTCAATACGGCCGTACTGAAATCAATACGGCCGTATTGAAGCTTCAATACAGCCGCAGTGAACTCAATACGGCCGTATTGAAATTTCTGAATTTCAATACGGCCGTATTGAACTCAATACGGCCGTATTGAAGTTCAAAAATTTCAATACGGCCGTATTGGCTCCAGGGCCCGTATTGGGCCTGTTCCCTATAAATATGACGTCAATTGGACGTCATTTCACACTTTTTCACACAGTTTCAACCCTCTCCTTGAGTATTCTGGGGTTTTTGAGCAGTGTTCTGCCCTAGAAATCACTCGGAGAGTTGATCCGACGAAGTTCTTGAGCCTCGAGCCATTTTGCTTGAGGATCGAACCTAGTCGAAGGGAAATCCTCCGGATTTCCGTAGTCAAAATTTTATAGGAGGGAGCGAGCGGGCTTGTAGAGCGAGGGAACGCCAAAAAGCTTCCCAGTTTTACGAAATATATAGAAAGCACGCTTCAAGAGGTTTCTTCTTAAAGTCCTTCCTTTTACTGCTTTCTGTGTGCATATTTAAACTGTCATCATGTAGATAGTTAATTTATAATTGCTTAGAATAAATAGGGGTAATCTAGTAATTTTACACTGTTATTTTAGAAATAATCTGTCATAGGGAACCCGAAAGGGGCGCTGTGGGGTGCTAACACCTTCCCCACGCGTAACCGACTCCCTTACCCAACTCTGGTTGTAATGGCCAATGTTGATTTATAAAATCAATTGCCTTATCCCTTTTTCCAATGTTTTGAGTAAAACATTGGTGGCGACTCCACGAACCCTTCTACTACGAAAACCACTAATCCATGGAGGGTCCCGCTTGGGATTAACATGGATTGGTGAGACTTTTAATAAATAAATTGGATAAGATCGACAAGGTCTCAGTTTGAGAACAAGTCGTTCTAATAATCCAATACATTTTCAAAACTAAAATAAAAACGAGCTCGACCGCCGAGGCCCGTTTGGGCGGTGGCGACAGTGCTAACACCTTCCTCGCACGTAACCGACTCCCTTACCCGCCTCTGGTTGTAATGGCCAAAGTTGATTTACGAAAATCAACTGCCTTATATCTTTTTCCAATGTTTTGAGTAAAATATTGGTGGCGACTCCAAGAACCCTTCTTTTTACGAAAACCGCTAATCCATGGAGGGTTCCGTTTGGGATTAACATAGATTGGTGAGAATCATTTAATAAGTATTGTTAGTCCGATGAGGTCTCAGTTTGAGAATAAGTCGCCCTAACAATCCAACATTTTCCAAAACTTTAAAAAAGAGTCCTACCATCGTCGCGAATGCCAAGGTCCGTTTCGGCGGGTGGCGACAGATGGCGACTCCACTGGGGAAGCCTCGAGAGTCAGTCTCATTTAGTGATGGATTATTTCTAAAATAATAGTTTAAAATTACTTCATTACCCCTCACTTGTATGATAACATGTTTTACATAGTTGGCTTTAATAAATGTTGGATGTTTAAATTTACGCAATTGTTTGAAATACAAACTGCACACGAACCTTTGCACACAACAGTTCCCTCTATACCCGGGGGCATGAGTGG